>NC_143583.1:165260058-166718684 GCF_048544385.1 Mastigoproctus giganteus | reverse complement strand
GCTCTGAATGTAAGCAGTAGTGACAAGCAATTTTCTCTCTACATTATATAGAGAGCTCTTTCCAAGTGATATAGTTTTGTTTCTATTGCAGTGTCATAAAGGATAGTCATCAAGAAAGATGGAATACTTTCTCCTATTCATTTAAAACACCAATTCTGCCATGATCTGTAATTAACGCTACTTATTTAAGGTGCAAAGTTCAACTTTACATTCCCAACACAGTCCAGTGTTTTAAGTCTCAAAAATTTGGACACTTGAGCAGTCTGCAGGGGCGTAACGACCTGTGCCTCCTGTGGTTCTAAAGAACATGTTCAGACAGGATGCATCACTGAAACACAGTGGTGCTGAAAATGTCAGAGATCTCATTCAGCATACTCAGAGGAATGCATCCAGTGGAAGAGAGAAATTAAATTTAAAAAGTACAAATTTGAACACAAGGTGCCATAACAAGAAGCAAAGAAACAGTTTTTAGTTTCTAATAAATTGTCTCCTGTGCTTGTTGCACAAAAGCAATGCACCATAACAGTACAAACTGATTGTTCAGTTCCATCAAGTATCTCAATATTCGATTGGGCAAGATCAGTCCTCTCCCCACTAAAAGAACAGTCTAACAAACAGCTTTCAACTTGCTTGGTAAATATGCCAATGAAAACACTGCCAGATAAAAACACTGCATAGCAAACAAGCTCTGAAAGAGATAGTCAATAACATGGCCATAGATGGAAAATCACACAAATATGAACCACTTGAAATTCATGTAGAGGAGGGCATGGACATCAGCAGGCGAATATTCCCAAAAATGGAAAAAACAAGAATAGACTGGTGCAAACAATCAATATCCCATAAGCAAATAGACACACCCAATAATCCCAGTAATGTGCACACTTATTCAGGGGAACTGTCATCGTCTCCAAGCAAACTTCAACATCATTGTATCATAATGCTAATAGATAGCTACAGTATGGCCAAAGTTGCTTTTGCACCCAAAAAAAAAAAAAAAAAAAAAATCCAAACAACGATCAAGCAAACTTAGACAATGCATATGATTTAATTAGCAAATACACTGTGCTACCACTTTATTAAGTACACCTACCTAGTAGCATGTTGAGCCTCCTTTAGCCTTCAAAACAGCCTGAATTAGTTTAGGCATGGATTGAACAAGATGCTGAAAATGTTGTGCAGGAATAGAGTACCATGCAGACACGAGTGTGTCACGCAGTTCCTTGAGATTTGACAGAGGTGTAGGCCTGCAGCGAACAGCCCTTTCCAGCTCATCCCAAAGATGTTCAGTAGAATTGAGATCCGTGGACTGAGCAGGCCACTGCAGCAAAGAAAAGTCATTGTCATGTTCCTGGAACCATTCCATAGTGATTTGGGCTTTGTGCACCAGTGCGTTATCCTGCTGGAAGTAACCATCTGACTGAGGATAAACTTGTCAACATGAATGGATGCACTTGGTCAGCAACGACGTTTAGGTATGATGTGGCATTCAGATGTGAATCTATGGGTATCATGGACCCAACGTGTGCCAAGAAAACATTCCCCACACCATAATGCTGGCCCACCACCTTGCACAGTAGTGTCAGACATGACTGGTCCATGGTTCATGTTGTTTTCGCCAAATTCTGAGCCTTCCATCAACATGATGCACCAGGGACTTCAACTCGTCAGACCAATCAAGTGTTTTCCAATTCTCGATAGTCCAGTGCTGGCATTGCTGTGCCCATAGGAGGCATGCTCTCTTGTTCTTCATTGATAACAAAGGTATGCGATGTGGCCATCGGCTGTTGTAGCCCATTAGCAACACAGTGCGACTAGTGGCCTGTTGCGATATTTTGTTCTATGCACCAAGGTTGTATTCTGACGTGATGTGTGACATTGTGGCCCGTCTGTTTGCTTGCACAATTCTAGCCATTCTCCTCTGACCTCTCTCATCAACAAGCGGTTTTCTTCCAAAGGAGTGCCATTGAGAGGATGTTTTCTGTTCGTTGCACCATTCTCGATACACCCTTGAAACTGTGGTGCGTGAAAGGTTAAGGAGAACTGCCGTTTCAGAGATGCTTTGTCCAGCACATCTTGCACTTACTACCATGCCACATTTGAAGTCCGTTAGATCACTCTTTTCCTCATTCTTTTTATGGTTTGTACGCTTAACTGATACTAGAAAGGTAGTTCTGCTGCATTTATATCCACAACTGTGGTCAAATGACTTGCAACATTGTGGGACAAACCATTTGTGTGCACAGCAGGGATGTACATAATAAAGTGGCAGTACAGTGTATAAGCTTGCTATTCGTTGGCTACAGGAAACAAACCTGACATCTCAAACATCCATGAAAGTAAAACGTCATATAATGTATAGAAAAGATAGGAACAACTCTAGTATAGCTCATGGAGGAGTAGCATTACTAATAAATTCCAGGACACCCTTTAGTCCTATTCCTCTGCAAACACTGTTAGAAGTAGTTGCTGCCCTAGTTACAAATGGAATAGCATTAACATTTAATTTTTCTTTGTTTCGCCCAGTCTTTATACACTATTGCCAATTTGAATGATATAGTCACTCTCATCCACATCTTTTTGTATCTTGGGTGTTGAAATGGGCATCACCCCCTATATGGTTCCGTCCATCTTGATAAGAGAGGACAGTTAATTGAAAAATTTCTTGAAAAGCACAATTTAACATTGATAAACAATGGAAGTCACACCTACATGCATCTCTCCTCGAGTTCAGCTTCTGCAATTGACATTTTAGTATGCTTTCAAAATTTATTTTCACTAATCAAATGGACAGATATTGACTCCCCTAGTAACAGTAACCCATTTCCAGTGATATGCACATTTCGACTAACTCCCCTCCTCAAACTGAAATAAAAACAGCCTGAAAGCTTGGCAAAGCTAACTGGATGAAATATCAAAAACTGGCACATTTAGCTATTCAGACCTTGAGTCTCTCACCATTGACTCTGCAGTAAACTCTGTCACTTGGTAAATGTGTAACTTTGTAACTTGGTAAATAATAGCAGCTGCAGAATCTGCCATGCCCAAATCATCTGTTAAAACCCAGTGTCACCTGAAAATATGGTGGAATGAAGCCTGTTGCAATGCCAAAAAAAGAGAAGAATAAATACTGGAATTTATTTCACAAACACCCAACCACTGCTAATCTGATATATTAAGAAAGCAAGAGCTAAAGCTTGTCATATACAACAAATGAGTGAAAAAGAAGCATGGTCTCGATATACCTCCACTATAACCAGAACCATATACATTACAACAGTTTGGACTAAAGTTAAAAGAATTAATGGGAAATACCTTCCTATAACCACTCCAATACTACTTCTAAAAGTGAAAGAAAGAAAATAATGTAATTTTAATGCTACACATCAGCTTCCATGTAATGTACCCCATGATCAAGTTACACAGTGCACTTGCATGATCAAAGACTAGTTCTGCTGGCCCTGATAAAGTTTATTATGCCACGATTTATCATTTGGATGAAGAGTCCCAATCTGCTCTTCTAAAACTATTTAATAGAATCTTTGATGAGGATTATTTTCTTATTAGTATGTATCATTCTATTGTTTTAGCATTCCCAAAGCCAGGAAAGGCTTTGGGAATCCAACAAATTACCAACCTGTCTCTCTAGCTGTGTATGAAAAACTTTCATCTTTTCAACCTACAGCCCATACTTGGTACTAAGTACTGTAGGTTCTAATACCTCTCATGTTTGGGGTTCCCATAAATTAAAAAAAAAAAAAAAAAAAATGTTAGAGAAAAATAATTAATGCTAAGTTGACTTGGTTCCTAGAGACTGAAAACATTTAAGTCGAAAGCAATATTGCTTTTGAAGAACTAGGAAATATTCTAAATGTTGATTTTTAGTCCCTTTGTGGAGACAAATCACTCTCACATTCTCTAATTGTTTGGGATGAACCTATAAAAGAACTAAGTTTCTCATGTGCTCAGTTAAGGATCAGTTATATTCTGACCCAGTGAATTTTTGAGCCCAGCAGTCAATTTGCTCCATTTGGCTCTGGAGGGTGGACCATTTTCCTTCCAAGTTACTGGCCTTGACAGATAGCTAATTCTGTGTTATTAAAAACTTTAAACAAAGAAATATTTTAGTTCATGAAAGATTGCTTAATTCACTGGAAAAATTCATATGGAAGATGTTCTCTTTGGTAGTTAATACGTTTTTTTTTTTTTTTTAATTCAACATGTGATTTCATGGTCCTATGCAGGGGCTCCATGATAGGCCATTTGCAAGAGTCCATATTTCTAACACTTAAAGGGGCTCCATGATAGGCCATTTGCAAGAGTCCATATTTCTAACTTAAAGAAGCATAAAGGATTTGGTATATATGGATGCACTGTATGTTTAAGATAGCCAGCTTCGGTTAAATTAGGATATGATGATGAATTGAAGGTAAGGATGAAGTTTAAAGTGGGTAATTGATGCCCAATCTTAATCACAAATATCCATCTTGCAACTGTTACTCCTTGAGTTTTCAATTCGGCCGATATTCCTCCTCAGACACTTTAAAAAGATTCTATTCTGAGATTATACCGAAGGATTCAGTTTCCTGTGGGGTGTTATTATGATTAGTGTACCACCAATAGATATGAATCGGAGGAGCTGTTTTGAGTGCTTTCCATTTCTGGTATCAACAAGAATGGTGCTAGAACAAAGTCATTTCCTGATTTTTGGTATATTCCACTGGTGTAAAGAAGCACCAGAGGGCTTTATGCCAGTGGAATGCAGTCAGGTATCGAAGTGTCATTGACATAATTTTCTGGCAAGAACCTTGTTTGTGGTCAAAAAGGAGAATTTAAATTATCAGGATTTACACAAATTTTTATCTGATTCAGTGTCTGGGCTCCCCATCCACCACAGAGCCAAAGGGGTAACTCCAACTGCTCATGGCAATAAATGCACTTGGAGGTGGGATAACAGGGCTAGCTACTAAAGCACCATACCCACACCACCAGCCTGAATCTTGCCCCTTAAATCATGAGGGTACACTTGGAATTAGCATGGCTGACCCTCACAGGTGAACCAACTAGCCAGATTGATCCTGGTGGTTGTGGTGTGTGTGTTGTGCAAAAGCTAATTGGCTATAATGCACTTGTTATTTTGTGGTTAGCATTTAAGTTCATATTAAATTTGATTTGTTAGGTTCACTAGTTTGAGAACAGTAAACACGTCATTATTTGATTTTTCTCTTAAAATTGACTGCAGCTTTAGCAGATTCTGTGATAGCACATGTGACTGAAAGGCCGTTTGTGAAAAATTATGATAAAGTGGACAATAAGAAAATGTACTTTACTGCCAGTTGAGAACAGCATCTGTGACACTGGGGAGGATCATCTTTCATCAGAAGGAAAGTGTGTTAGGTTAATATGCCCAATTGGATGACTTTTTGGTATAAACAGCCCATTCTAGACATTTTGTGAAGCTATTGCAAATGACAACCTTTGCAGGAACAGTATTCCCCCCCCCCCACACTACTCTAAATATTTCAAAAGGTTTTCATTGCAGAATGGGACCTAATTGTGTTTGAAAATTAAATTCAAAGTGAGCTCCAAGGATAAGGAGTCATCGTTGTCAAGAGAATTACTATAAAAAAAAACCCTGCCCTGACCAGAAATCTAATACTTGCCTTCAACACTCCACCTATATCAGTAAAAGCAGGGTATTTACGTAGCAACATAACATACATCCAAATTCTTCTCCCCTGGAAGTTTGAACATTCATAGACTATGTAGGTGAAAATTGATGCTTGCACACTGTGGGTTTCAAGAACAAACCAGTTCCACCTGAGAAACTAAGTACATAAATTGTAAAGGAAAACTCACTGCATACTCAAGAAAATGTGAAGTTTTGGAAGAAAGAAAAAAGAATACAAAAGTATAAAGCAGAACATTGATTTTCTTTTTAAGAAGCTAAAATCATAATGATAAATGTAGGAAACAAACCTTCTTATGCTCCAGTTTCCACAATTAAAATGACTCTGGAAATAAGACTTACTGACTCAAAAATCATTGGAACACAAACAGATATTACAGTCCTTCTAAGAGAATCTCAGAATGGACCTGTAAATTATTCAAGTGATCACCATTGTGATTACAGCAAGAAAAATGGTTAATACACCTTTATCTGGCCCCGGGTGCCAAGCATATTTCGAGGCCAAGCGATATTCTTGCGATTCATAAAGTGCTCTTGATAAGCGACTGAAATTATATTTTAAGTTCTACATTTCTTCCAACAGTCTTACTTTAAAAACAGTTCTATACATGAAAAGCCACAAGTTAGAGCACAGAAAGGAAATACACCTTTCTTTACATTTTCCTGTATTTCTATTTCTACTAATTAACTAACACTTCAACCACTTGGCCTCCGAGCGGCACTGCTCCTGCCTCCCTGTGGCAGGGCCGTTAACCTTGGGGAAAAGTTATCGTCCAGGGCGAAAAGGAGTAACCATGGATATAAACGACTATCCACCTCTAGAACCTTCAAATTCAAGGCCAGACAAACCCAATGATGATGACTTGAATCAACGAAAAGGCTCTGAAGAGAAGTGCAGTGCAACGAGATGCCAAACTTTCTGGTGATACACTTTCTCACCAATCAGCCTGTCGGCAAATTATCACCATTCGTCATCCAAAGATATTTGGAATCCATTGCTGGAACATCAAAAATGGTTAAACGACTGCAATCCGGAGACCTACTGATTGAAACATCCAACTCCAAACATTCTGAGTGGCTGCTCAAAACAACAACATTTGGTGGGCTGCCAGTATTTATTACTCCACATAACTAACACCTTAAATTCCTCGAAAGGCGTCATAACAGAATGGGATCTACTTACAATATCTGAAGAGGAATTAGTTCAAGAACTGAGTAATCAAAAAAGTAATTAGCGCCAAATGCATAATGACTAAAAATAGATGGAAATCTTGTCCCAACTAGATCAATCATTTTAACTTTCAGCACCCCAGATTTGCCATCCTCAGTAAAAGCTGGATATTTAAACTGCCAAATTCAGCCTTATATTCCTAATCCCATTCGTTGTTTTAAATGCCAAAAATATGGGCACTCCCAACAAGCATGCAGAGGTGATGCCAAGTGTCCTATTTGTGGTTACAAGGAGCAAGCAGACTATTCAACCTCAAATCCAATTTGAGGTTGAACAGTCCTTTTCCAGATCTTGTGAAATGTGGAAAACAGGGAAGAAAATCCAAAAATATAAAATAGAGCACAAAGTTACATACCCTGAGGCACACAGACAGGTTATGTTGACCATGCTCAGTTGTTCATATGCATCTCACACTCGAAGCTTTCATTCAATAGCAGTTCAAATCGATGTAACAATACCTCCCAGCACATCTCTAGCTAACTGGGTTAAAAATACATTATCAAACTCTGGAAAAGTCGTACATCAAACTAAAACCAGTGAATTGGCCAACACTCCAATCAGTATCCCAACTGATACTCAGACAATCCTGCATGACAAAGAAAAATTAAAAACTATTAAAGACAATAAGAAATCTGAATCATCCACCAATAGTATGGAAATAGATGTACACCCAGATCATGAGGAACCCACACTAGAACTACACGCAAATGACACTATGGATGCTGTACGCCCCACCTTTCCAAAAAAAGACTGAAAAAATGCTCCTCAAACAAAAAACTGTCAGACGAATCATCCTCAACTAAACCTAAATGAATCACACCATCTTACAATGGAATTGCAGAGGTTTTCATTGCAACACTGACGATATTCAATACCTAATTAACCGATATTCTCCAGTTGCCTTCTGTTTACAGGAAACTTGCCTAACCTCACAAATTTCTCCTTCAATAAAGAACTATTGCCTTTATCGAAGAGATCGAAATACAGCTAATGCTGCCCATGGTGGTGTAGTAAATTCGAAGATCCCAACTAAACATATCCCACTTCAAACTGAAATAGAAGCTGTTGCTGTTCGTATAACTCTCCACAGTGCAATAACAGTTGCCTCAATCTACCTACCGCCAAACTGTACGTACTCTTTAAAAGTTCTTGAAGATCTCTTTATACAGATACCTCCACTTCTCTGTATATTAGGGGACTTATATGATGGGCACCACCCTTATGGGGCTCTCGTAAATTAGATAGATGGGGTAGCCTAATTGGAAGCTTTTTAGAGGCACTAAATTTCACTGTACTCAATACTGGTGCACCGACACATGTACAGCTCCCAACAGGACACACCTCAGCAATAGATATCTCAATTTGTTCACCTGTACTGGTCCTGACCATAGAGTGTTATGTAATAAATGATCCTATGGGCAGTGACCATTTCCCAATAGTTTTGACAGCACAGACTTCTTCAACTCAGCACTGCAGAAAATGGAAATTTGTCCTAGCAGACTGGGCAAAATTTCAGTCATCAATCGCCCTTGATTCTGCCTTGATGAGAAAAAAAATCCACCTTCAGCATATTGATAATGTGACAGATTACATCACATTGCATCTTCTAAATGTGGCTAAAGACACAATACCACTATCAAATCCTCTGGGCCGAAAGCATTATAATTACTGGTGATTGTGATTGTGATTTGGTAGTTGTTGGCGCATCGGCTTCTGTGGCCATATTGCACCTCCCAAGGTTTTTGCAGTACTTTGATCCAAGCCCGAGGCGGGAATCGAACCCGCGACCTTTGGGTTGCCGGGCAGGTACTTTACCCACACGGCTAGCCCGGTCGGCATATATAATTACTGGTGGAATGAGAAATACACCAAAGCAAAGAGAGAAAAAAATAATGCCTGTAATTTGTTTCGGCAATGTCTGAGCACAGTCAATCTCATTAACTATAAGCAGTGCTTTTTTTTGTGACGGTATGCAACGGTATGGCCTACTAGCACCTTTATTGACAGTGATATTTGGATGCAGTGCACTTCGAATTTGTAATATTCCTAATTTTTTTTCACATGTTTACCTACTATTCAAATAAGCTTAAAATTATTTAACTAAATATTTTTAACTGTCAATTTTTAAGATATTTTCTATATAAAACTACATAACTATTTTTATAAATCTAAATTACTCAGTCGGGCCTCTGTTTAACAAAGTCTTTTTATAGCGAATTATTTTGAATTCCGCTTGGAAGTTACATTTAAAATAGTTTCCGTTGAGTGAAGAAAATTTTCATATAGCGAACGGATTAAGAGAGAATTAACTCGGTACACACTGTTAGCATTTCTGGCCTTCAGGCAATTAGTGTTGCTGCGCGAATTAAGAGAGCTAACACATTCTACAACTTAGTGGTACCTGGTAAAACCTATCCGACCACCTGTCCCACATATGTAGGAGTCGCGCTAGTCAAGAGTGAGCAGATAGTGTATTCCCAATGGGCTCTGACCCACCTTCTACTGCAGTGGTGTCCAACCTTTTCCCGTGCAGGGGCCATATTCAAAAAAATTTAATTAGACTTCTTTACTGTGTTACATTTTCCATATCTTGTTGCATGTAAAAGTAAAATTGAAATATTCAAAAATTTTATTAAGTACAATACACAATTACATTTACTGAACAAAACATTTAGTGAGAAAATTTTTGTTGATAATTAACAAAATTTAAAATTCCTGTTTAGTTCAACTTCCTCATGGGCCATAGGTTGTGGACACCTTTGTGAATCAACCGTAAGCGCCCCATTCGAGAATTAGAAAAGTGATTTTATTTTACTCCGACAAATAGCCATCTGTTGTTTTGCGAAAGTGCGTTATCCACATTTTTCCGTAAAATTTCCTTATCTCTGTTTACATGGTCATAGTACTTGAATATCCAAATGACATGGACATTTTGGACAATTTCAAAAAAAAGAAAAGAAAAAAAATTCAAATTTAAGAACTAGTGACAATACCGATGAGGAGAGAAGGAAAATGAGGACGATGAAGGTATTAATGCTTCTAAACATGAATTGTTGGCATTTGGTGAAAATGAAGTTAGAAAATTGTCAATTAGGTTACAGTTAGATGAGATGCAATTCATGGATTTTGGGGATACCTAATTGATAAGAAAGTTTCAGAAGATTTGAAGCATTTGATGAAAGCTCTGAGTATGGTACCAATTTCGTCAAGTGAATGTGAACGAGGATTTTCACAATTGAATCTGATCGCTAGCCAACCAGAGCTTCGTTGATGACAAAAACAGTTTCTTCATACTGTTTCTTAAATTGTAGGCCCCCTGCTGACCCGCTTCGATCCAGCAAAATATGTCGATTCGTGGCTGCTTCGGAAACGTCATTCAGCAACCGACACACAAAGAGGAAGAAAAGAAGTCGGCATAGGACAGGGGTCAGCAACCTGTGGCTCGCGAGCTGCATGCAGCTCTTTTAACATGTAACTGTGGCTCTTTAACTTTACAGCTCACATGAAGCAGAATTTGAAATGGAGTTAAGAGGACTTAAAAATCAAGGACATGTGGAGTGCAAGACTAAAATGCCAAAACTCCACAGTTTTGGCATTCCTGAATCCTGGAAAAGATCCATCCAACCCCTATAACTATAGACCCATATCTCTCTCAAGCTGCCTCAGCAAAATCCTTGAGAAAATTATCCACAGAAGACTCGCCTGGATCATTGAGTCGGAACAGCTAATGAGCCATAGTCAATATGGCTTTCTTAAAAACAAGTCATGCTTGAGATCTTATGGTCAAGGCTGAATTTGCCATCCGTAATGCTTTTGTCAAACATGAACATCTAGTAATGGTTTCAATAGACATAGAGAAGGCTTTTGATACCACCTGGTGATACGGTATACTTAGTGATCTTTACCTTCTTGGACTACGAGGCAACCTTCCCATATTTGTTCAGAACTTTCTACATACTAGATCATTTCAAGTTCGATACCAACATATCCTTTCCGCAACTTTCATCCAGGAAGAAGGTGTTCCACAGGGATCAGTACTGAGTGCCACTCTTTTTGAGACTTACCTTTATGCAGATGGCCTTTCCATCTCGTGTCACTCTCAAAACATGAGATCTATTGAAAGACAGCTTCAGATATCACTTAATAAAATACAACAATGGGCAAGCCTCAACGGCTATCGACTGTCCCAGCAGAAAACAGTTGCTATCCATTTTTGTAGACAATGCAAACTTCATCCAGATCCTGAACTTCAAATTTCTAATGTCTCAGTCCCGGCCACCAGCAACATCCGATTTCTAGAATTAACCCCTGACAATAAGTTAAATTTCCTAGATCATATTAAAAATATACGGACTTCCTGTCTAAAAAAGTTAAACATACTCAGAGCTCTATCTGCCCAAACATTGGGTGCCGATCGTACCTCCCTGCTTTGGTTATACAGGGCATTAATCAGATCCCATCTCGATTATGGTGCTCCCATCTATGATTCTGCCAGAAAGAGTGCATTACGCTGACTTGATCCCATTCAACACAGTGCTTTGAGAATTTCAATTGGTCATTCAGAACATCACCAGCACATAGTCTCTACATTGATGCTCTCAAGCCCCACTAACTTTACGCAGGAAAGTTAGTGAGGGCTTGAGAGCATCTCACTGTTACTGAAATATGCTGTCAAGATACAAAGTTGTGCCTCTTATCCCGTTCAGTCATACCTTTTCAACCCACCATTAGAAAACCTATACAGAAACAAACCTAGCATAGTAAAACCAGCTGGTCTTCGCCTTCTTGAACTGGCACAGGTGTGGAATATTTCCATCCATTGCGTACAGCAGGTAGCAACTTATACTCAATCACCATGGGCTCCTCCTCCTCTTCCAACCTGTGACACTTACCTCTGTCAATGGAGAAAGAATACTTTGTAAGCATCAAATGTCAAACAAGTTCATGCAGGTCGCACTCAAAGATATATTGATTTCTCCCCAATTTATACAGATGGCTCTAAATCTAATTCAAATGTTGGAGCAGCTGCAGTGTTTCCGAATACAATTTTATTAGTATCCCTTCCATCAGAATTTAGTATATTTTCTGCTGAATTATATGCAATCAAACTAGCTTTAGAAAATCTCTATTCTGATTGTTCCTTCAAATCTGTTATTTACACTGATTCCCTCAGTTCAATCATGTTGTTATGTAATTCCCCAGATAAAGTTCACCCTGTTCTGGATGGAATCAGAAGCTTATTACTGAAAATTAAAGAACACAACCAACTAGTCACTTTTTGTTGGATTCCATCACATTTCGGTATTTTAGGCAATGAACTGGCCAATAAAGCTGCAAAAAATCCAACTACCTTAAATTTAACCGTAATGCTTTCCCATAACTGTATCCCTTCCATCAGAATTTAGTATATTTTCTGCTGAATTATATGCAACCAAACTAGCTTTAGAAAATCTCTATCCTGATTGTTCCTTAAAATCTGTTATTTACACTGATTCCCTCAGCTCAATCATGTCGTTATGCAATTCCTCAGATAAAGTTCACCCTGTTCTGGATGAAATCAGAAGCTTATTGACAAGAAGCTGCAAATTAAAGAACACAACCAACTAGTCACTTTTTGTTGGATTCCAGCACATTTCGGTATTTTAGGCAATGAACTAGCTGATAAAGCTGCAAAAAATCCAACTACCTTAAATTTAACCAATATCCCTGTTCCAGCATCAGATTATGCACTAACTGTACATGCTGCCTATCACAGTGGACAGTACTCTGGCACTCTCAGACTAATAATAAACTCTTTCAGTTTAAACATGATCTGAAAATTTTGACGCTCCAATGTCTGTACATCGAAACGAGAAGTAGTCCTTTCAAGGGCAAGAATAGGTCATACCCATCTGACCCACCTTCATTTACTCACAGATGATCCTCCACAATGTACACATTGTTCTAACAATTTGACTGTTAAACATATTCTTATTGGCTGCCCCTACTATAAACTATACAGAATTTCATTCTTGATCTCACTGGTTAATCTTCATAAACCAATAACTCTTGAAAATCTCATTGGTGATAAGGCAAATATTTCTGAATTTTTTGACTTCCTCAAGCAGACTGGGCTTTGTAATTATTTCTGATTTCAGATTTTCTTCTAACTTTATGGAAAACTCTCATCTTTTAATATAATAAGTGAATAGGCATATTATAGCCTTAGCAGCTCATGTGCCATTAAGCCCCCATAACAACAACACCTTTACCTTATTTCTACAAGATAATACAAAAATTGAAAAGAAAAAAGGCCAGAAAGGAAGAGAGGAGGGAAAAAAAAAAAAAAAAAAGGAATCAGTCCTAGAAATTTTGGCTGAAGAGAAGATGAATACAGAAAACCCTACTTCCTGCAAAGAAAAAAAAAAAAAAAGCCAACAAAACAAAGGCAGCCTGCAGAAAACAATCCAAGGAATCCTCAAATGACAGATAATGGATAACAGATAACAAAAGACTATAATCCAGTGTAACTGTTGAGGCTTCCACTCAAATACTAGTGATATAATAGACCTCATTACATGCTATCACCCATTGAGCTTCTGTCTATAAGAAACTTACCTAAAACCACAAGTTGTCAATAAAATTAAAAATTACAGGATATGGGTAGAGATATAATATTTAGAAAAATACAACCAGGAGTAGCAATATTAGTTAACAGACAAGTGCAATCCTTGGTGATACCTCTGAACATTCATGCAGAAGCAATTGCAGTCTCTCTCTCTCTCTCTCTCTCTCTCAGGGTAACTCGCGAATTTTTTTGGCTGGTGCAGCATAAGCTTCAGGCTTCCTTGCTACACTAATCCTAGGAGCATAGTAAATAAATTTGATGAATTTGAAGTTCTAATTAAATCATCAAATGCAGACATTGTAGGGATATCAGATACATGGTGTCACTTGAACATACAGGATGAGAATTTTACCTAAAACCACAAGTTGTCAATAAAATTAAAAATTACAGGATATGTGGTAGAGATAATATAATATTTAGAAAAATACAACCAGGAGTAGCAATATTAGTTAACAGACAAGTGCAATCCCTAGTGATACCTCTGAACATTCATGCAGAAGCAATTGCAGTTCTCACATAGGGAGAGACAACTAAAACATACCATTGATTGCGTGAACTTGTGAGTAACTAATGGCAAAAGCCATTTGCATACATTTATGTTACAATCGTAATTTTCACCCTGAACCTGAATTGAGGCTTGGACCTCCAGTATATTTACCTCTTAGTCAAGGTTTTCTGTCTAAAGATTTTGAAGAATTAATTGTTCAACCATTACCACCTTTCTACATTTTAGGAGCCCTAAATGGACATCACTCACTATGGAGTGACTAAGACAAATCACAAAGGTTTGCAAATTGAAAAAGTGATAAATGAAAACATCTCACTATCTTATATAATGGCATGCACGGATACTTTCACATTCTGTCAAAGAACAGCTCTTCAATAGAGATATTAATCTCTACTCCCGCACTATTCCCAGTGATCCAAAAATTTTGTGGAATAAGATCAGAAAGATGACTAATAATTTGGAAACCTTCCCTGGTACTAAATTGGAAAGGGCAGATTATTATTATTAGTAATAGCGATAAATGATGCAAGAACGTAAACTTATACAGCATCAGCCAAAAAGGGGGGAGGGACAAGGACTACACTTTCCCATTTCACCAATTCATTCTTTTCATAGTGTCTAGTTCAGGGGTTCCCAACCGTTTTTTTTACTTGCTAATGCTTTTAAAAAAACACATTTTTCCTTTCATCGACCCTTTCATTCAAAAAATATTTTTTAATTTTAATGGGGTGCATTATAAAAAAAGTGGGTTAATAATAGTTAATTATTTATTATAAATATAAAATAATTATAATATATAGGTAAGTAATAATTAGTTCATGATTACTTACCATTACACTAACAGCAATCATCCTTGCCTTTCGCCGACCGGGCTAGCCGAGTGGGTAAAGTACCTGCCCGGCAACCCAAAGGTTGCGGGTTCGATTCCCGCCTCGGGCTTGGATCAAAGTACTGCAAAAACCTTGGGAGGTGCAATATGGCCACAGAAGCCGATGCGCCAACAACTACCAAATCAAACCTTGCCTTTCCTAAACCACGAAAAGATTCCAAAATCCTAACAAACTTCCCCCCCCCCTATCATTTTGACCGTTGTTTGTGCAAAATCCTGAAAAAAATGGCCAGTGCCCATCTTGTGAGGTATCTTGAGTTAAGTGGCCTCCTTTCAGGTTCAGGGTGAAGATTACACTTGTGGAAAAATATATGCAAATGGTCTTTTGTGGCAAGAATCTGAAACCATTAGTTATTGCCCACGCATTCAGGCAAGCTGCAGTTCTCACTGAGTCTGTAATGTAGGGAGAGACATCTAAAACATGCCATTGATTGCATGAACTCGTGAGTAACTAATGGCAAAAGCCATTTGCATACATTTATGTTACAATCGTAATTTTCACCCCGAACCTGAATTGAGGCTTGGACCTCCAGTAGTACCCGAGATTAGATTTTTGGATTTGAAAGAAACTTGACTTTTTTACAATATATATGTCAACTATGTGCAAAGTGCATGAGAGGTTTGAATATCATATGCGTGATCTCCTTTAATTCTTGGGGTGCCAGCTGTGCATTCTAGTACACCTCTGTTGTGAACTCTGGAAGTTAGGGAAAAAATACAAAATCGAAAATAGTGTCTTACTAAGAAGCGAGAAAACAGGTCAATTTAAGTATACTAAAACACACTTATGCTTCTACTATCCGCAAACATGAATCAATGGCATGTCAGAGAGAATTGTCCATCTCTCCAAAAATATCAGTCTCAGACTGGGCTCAATCAGTCCTCTCGATCCAGCATCCATCTAAACTGAACTCAGTAGACCAAAGCAGTAATACACCACTCACAATTCCATCCCAGAGTTCACATTGTCGTGTGGAAGAAAATTTGAAAAAATTGTATCCTGTTGAGACAAAGCAATCATGCCTAACAAACATGGATACAGATGATACTAATGGCCAAGAAGAACTGCTTGAAATATATGCAGAAGATGATATGGATGAAAGCAATGACTCAAGATGTCCCACATTTCCCAGAAAGGAAAAATCAAAACTGAACCGGTATAAACAATCTGCTCATAAAACGCAGACAGATACATCTTCCACATTCAAAACCAAATAATGGAATGCATCATTCAATGGAAATTGCAGAAGTTTTCGCAGCAACATCGATGATATTCATTAACTAATTCACTGCTTCAATCCTATTGCCATGTGCTTACAAGAAACCAACTTGACACCCCAAGCTTCTCCTGCAGTCAAAAATTATACTATCTTCAGACAAGATAAATCAGGCACTAATAGTGCTCATGGAGGAGTAGCCATACTTCTGGACTCAAGAGTTCCCTCCAGATGTATACCATTGTAAACCTCCTTAAAAGCCATTGCCATGTGTATAGTAATTGATATCTCTGTTACTTTGGTCTCAGTTTATCTTCCACCTAATCGTACATATACTATTCAGGAAATTGAAGATCTTGTCCTGCAACTACCACCTTCCTTCTGTCTACTAGATGACTTTAATGGTCACCACCCATTATGGTGTTCCTCCAGTTTAGACAGGTGTGGAAAGCTTATTGAAATGCTGATTGACAGACAGAATTTAACATTATTAAATACTGGCTCCCCTACCTATATTCATTTTCCTACCAGAAAAACTTCTGCAATAGACCTTTCCATTTGTTCTGCAGTACTCTACCCAAGTATTGATTGAGTAACTGTGTTAACGATCCTTACAACAGTGACCACTATCCAATAATATGTAAAATTAAAACTTCCTGTTCCTTAACAACAGATAATCTTTTACTAGATTTACTAGGGAAATTTCCAAAGGCTGATTGGATAAAATATAGCAAGCTTTGCTACATTCGATGTCCATATCATGGAGTCCTCTTCCATCAACCATGTTACTGAACACATAACAAATCAAATGCTAGCAGCTGCAACTGCTGCCATTCCATAATACCAAGTCAAGATAAGATGAAAATTAAATTACTGGTGGAATGAAGATTGCAACAATGCAAAAAAAGAGAAAAACAAAGCATGGAATCTATTCCATAAACATCCAACCACTTCCAATCTTATTAATTATAAGTGACTTAGAGCAAAAGCTCCTTATATCAGATGGAGAAATAAAAAAGAATCTTGGGTTAAATTCGCTTCTTCAGTAAATAAAAATACAGATATCAGACTGATCTGGAGAAAAATAACTGTTAAATGGTAAATTTCCTCCAATATCTACTCCACTACTTAACTGGAATGGACAGGAAATCTCTACTCCTACAGAAATTGCAAATGCACTAGCAGCTGTATTTTCTTAGTTGTCCTCCTCAACTGCTTATGACCAATCATTTCAAAAAATTAAACATGTAACTGAGAAATCCAAACTGAATTTCACTGACAGCTGTGCATTACCTTATAATCAACCATTCACCATGTTAGAATTGCAGCAGGCTCTTACCAACTCAAGGAACAGTGCTACTGGCCCTGATGGGATATTTTATGTAATGCTATGAAATTTAGATAAAAAATCACTATCTTCACTACTGATCTTTTTCAATAGAATCTTTACTGAATGTACATTCCCAAGCTCCTGGCATCATTCCTATTGGCTATCCCAAAACTTGGTAAAGACCATTCTGCTCCTCACCGTGCAGACCAGTTTCTCTTAGCAGCTGGCTGAGCAAAATCCTCAAAAAAATGATCCGTCGTTGTCTAACTTGGTATAGAGTTTGAAAAATTGATTAACAACAATCAATTTGGATTCTGGAGAAATTAATCGTTAGATCTCATGGTTAAAGCCGAAACAAACATCAGAAATGCTTTCATCAAAAAGGACATCTTGTAATGATCTGTCTGGACATTGAGAAAGCCTTTGACACCACATAGCATTTCGGCATCTTTGAAGGATTTACATTCTCTTGGCCTTTGATGCAATTTGCCATATTTTGTTTGTATCTGCAGAAAAAGGAATCCCCATCATCCTGATCCTGAAGTTAGACTGAAAGAACAGCTCATCCCAGTTAAAAATGGTATACATTTCTTAGGACTTGTTGTTGATAAAAAAAAATTGACTTTTGTAGAGCATATCAGTCACATAAGAGTCCACTGCCTGAAGAAAATGAATATCTTAAAAGTCCTATCCACTTTATCCAGGGAAGCAGAGGGGCTCACATCTGGTGAGTTTGGCACACCCAGGATCCTGAGATGGATATCATCATCATTCTTCTCTTTCTTGGTGATTCCCTCCTTCTTCTTCTTCTTCTCCTCTCTCTCTCTAAGGTAACTCGGGATTTTTTTTTTTTTTTTTTGGCTGGTGCAGCATAAGCCTCAGGCTTCCTTGCACCACATAGCTAATAATAATAATAATAACAGCACTACTGTGTTTATATTGCCTACTCATTTGGTCTAAGTTAGACTATGGTGCCCCAGTCTACCACTCAACAAGACCTAGTGCCCTGAGATGGTTTGATCCAGTACATCGTTGCATGCTCTGAATAGCCCTCGGAACTTTTCATACCTCGCCTATGCAGAGCCTGTACACTGAGGCCCAAGAACCTCCTTTGTAAATCAGAAAACAAAATCAATTACTCTCTTATGCAGCCAAAATAAAATCCTTACCAGGTCACCCCTACAGAAAGCTCTTTTTAAATTTGAATGGGAACACTGTTATCAACAACAAAGAATCAATAAACCTGCGAGTGTGAAATTAAAAAAACCTTCTCCTCAGTAGAGATCTTAACCTGGATAATATAACTCAGCTGATGAAGCAGTCTATACCACCATGGATAATCAAACAGCCTACATGCGACTTCTCCTTCCACTTTTGGCACAAACAAACACTTCCTCATATAAACTATCAATATCTGCATGCAGCTTACAAGGCAGAATTTTCAGATCACTGCTTTCTATACACAGATGGCTCTAAAATTGAATCTCATGTGGGACCAGCAGTTTGCCTTTCAGACTTCAAACTTTCATCGGCCAAAAAAACTACCAAAAGACAGCATTTATACTGAAGAACTGCAAACCATTATATTAGCGGTAAACCAAATCGAGTGTTCAAGTTCCCAAAATAGCATCATTTTTGCTAACTCCATGATGGCTATACAAAATATCAATTTTAACAAACATCCACTACAGCGGCAAATTCAATACCGAGTATCAAAACTCCTTGAAAAGGTTATAACGTTAGATTTTGCTGGATCCCAAGTCATGTCGGAATATATGGTAATGAACAAGCAGACAGAGCTTCTAAAGAAGCCAACAGCAACATTTCTGCATCAGAATACATCCCTCTCTGACTACAAACAAATTATTCATCACAGTGTGGATACATCACTTGAAACAGCAATGGCAAGTCTTAGCCAATAACAAATTGCATCAAATTAAAAGTTTACTCCAACCATGGAAATCCACCATATAATAAAACAGACATGACGAAGTGATACTTCCAAGGTTAAGAATGGGACACACCCCCTCTATGTCCTACCTGTCATATACAACAAACAGTAGAACATGTTCTAATTACTTGTACAGCTTTTGCTGTAGCAATGAAACTGCTTCAAGGAATTGATAGCCAAACATCACCTACTCACGCTCAAAACCATATTGGAAGACAGACAAATACAATCTACAGTCACTTTGTGACTCTTGGAAACTATTCAGAACTGTATTTTCTGGCATATAAGATGCACTTTTTATTTAAAAAAAAAAAATTATTGCAAAATTGGGATGCACCTTATACAGCATATGCATCTTATACAAGAGATTGATGCATTGCAAAAACAGCCAGCTGGCCACAGAATATTGTGTGCACTCTGCACAGATTTGTGGGAATATGATGCTGCAGTTTTCATTAGGCATGCAGTTTGGCAGGTGTTCATCAGTATTGCTTATATTATAAAAAGATGAGTCCTAAACTGTCACGACTCTTATATTATATACACCATGGGGAAAAAATCACATGTCATACACTGCAGGATTTAAACTGAAAGTTATAAACTATGCAGGAATTGGGCAGCTAAAAGACAATTTGGACTGCCTCCAACTGAAAAAAACATTAGAACTTGGAGAAAGCAATGCTTAAATCCATGTTAAAGAAAAACGGGCTTTTCATGGAAAAGTGGCAAAATGGCCAGAAATAGAAAGTGAAAAAGGTAGAAAATTACAAAATGACATTGCTGTAACAGCAAAAATGATAAGAATTCAGGCTCAAAATATAGCTTCTGAAAGGGATATAGCTGATTTTAAAGGAAACCCCACTTGGTGCTATGGACGAAACTCCTATCACATTTGATATTCATTCTAATAGGACAGTGTCAAAAAAAGGTGAAAGAAACAGTAACAATTAAGACAAATGGTCATGAAAAAAATGCATTACTCTGTGGTCTTTGTATGTTGTGTGAACGGAACAAAATTACTTCCACTGTCAATTTTCAAAAGAAAATTAATGCCTAAAGACAAGATACCACAAAGTCATTGTAAATGTTCACCAAAAAGGTTGGACAGATGAGACTGGGATGAAAATATGGACAGAATGAGTGTGGGAAAAATGAAATAGGGCATTAAGAAAAAAATTGCACTGCTTGTTTTTGACAAATTTAAAACCCATGAGCCCATAAAATGAAAAATAAAAAATAAGATATGGAAAAGCTGAATTGGCTATAATACATGGAGGATTGAAATCTCAACTTTAACTACTATATCTGTCTATCAATAAGCCATTTAAAGTTCTGCTGAGAGAATAATGGCATAAGTGGATAATAACAATGAAGAGTTTATTAAATCTTACAAATTAATCTATCACACTATCACATAAGTGTGCAAATGGGTTAAAACAGCATGGGCAAATATCAATCCAGATATTATGTGGAATTAGTAATGGTTTGGATGATAGTGAAGAGAACTTATTATCAGGATGATTCAGAAGAGCTTTTGGAATTTAGTGACAAGAGAGGGCTGAAGTTGAAAACGATTCAGAGAAAGATTTCTTAGACTTCAGTGGCGATTAAAATCAGGATTCAGAGGAAAACTTCTTGGGATTCACTGGTCATGCCAGTGATTAATATATCTATATTATAAAACTTATTAGGATTAAGAATTTTATTTTTCTTCTGTGATAGGGAAAAATCATTACGTTTAATAAAATTTAATTCAAATTCAAGGTGCATCTTATACAACAGAAAACGTGAGTCTAGTTCTCTGAGTTCATTGTAGGTTTTATCAGTGTTGAAGTACAATCCTCATCCAGTGCTATCTATGGTCCAGCAGAGGCTGTATTATCTTATGGAATCCAAATTTGATATTCACTCTTGCTGAATCCCATCCACATTGAGATCAGGGGAAATGATTTTTTTTATATATACTCCAGACACGAGAAGTATTAGAACCTATAGTACTTAGTACTGTGCATAGGTTGAAGGTTGAGAAGGTGAAAGAAAATATTTGTTGACGTTAGACTTGACTGTAGATAGTAATTTTCAGAAAATACATATGAACAAAGATTGCTCCAGAGGATGGAAGTTGAATGAACAAATGAGGAAGAAGAAAAGTTGGTTCTGTGAGTTTTAAGTTGGACAATAAAAGGATGTTGACGTTGCGGCATGTGTTGAGACTTCTTTGGAAGAGAGAGCGGCAATTATAGAAGCCAGTTCAGAAGAACAGTGCCCATGGTAGCATCAATAGGAAAGGCAAGCAGCAGAAACAGAATGTGTATGAGATAGAGAGACTGTTAGAGATGAGTCATTGATTAATTGGCCACTTCTGAATAGATTCTAGAAACCTGAGAGAGGTTTTTGGGGTACTGCCACAGATGTGGGAACAATATTCCATGGTAGGGTGGATTTGCAATTTGTACAGAGTAAACAGCTGTTTGGAAAAAAAAGTAAAGCTGAGAGGAAAAGAGAAACCCAAGTTTTTTAGATGCAGAGGAAGCAATATTTGTAATGTTCTTATGCCAACAGAGATTAGAAGTCAGGGTAATCCCCAATAGAGATATATGATCTTGCCTAGAAATTGGAGAGTCAACGAAGATAAGCATAGGAGCAGAAGAATCCTTTTTTGTGAGATATAAGACAGGGCTGAGTTATAGAAGGATTGAAATCAACTAAATTATCTTTGCCCCACTAGAGAATTACCTGGAGATCAGCATTCAAGGAATTGGTAGTGGATATTCGAGAAGTTGAAGCTGTTGGTGTGAGGCAAGGTTTCTCAAACTGGAAGATGGAATGCAATGTCTTTAATTAGCAAAATTAAATAATATACAAGAGGAAAAGAGTGGGAGAAAGAACTGAACCTTGGGAACACCAGCATTAGTGGAGAACTTAGAAGACAGAGAGCCAGGTAACCTAAACCAGAATGTCACTAGTGGATCGACACTGACAGAATCCGTACTGGTGATCATTGATCAGATGAAAGGGTTCTAGTTAGTTTAAGAGTTGGCGGTTAATTTATTTCTCCATTACTTTAGAAAGAGTAAAAGGAAACACAATGGGACAATAATTGGATGGGAGGGGTTTGTCACCCTTTTTTAGGAACTGGCTGGATATGTGCAAATTTTCAATCAGAGGAAAAAACACTTTTGGAATAAGAAAGTGAAAAAAAGGCAGCACAGAACAGGGGTAGGTTTAGGAGTGCAGGTTTTGAAAACAAGTGGAGAAATGCCATCAGGATTAGCATCAAGATTGATCAAAATCCCTTTGACAGAAGACGAGGAGACATTGAATAGAATGTAGGAATAGTGGAGGTGGTTTACGAAGATAATCAATACACAAGTTGGAAGAAAAACAATCTGCTTTGTCTTTGGCTTAAGTTGTAATAAAACCATCTGATTTTGACTGAGGTCAGAACACAGATGGGAAAAGTTGAGGCCAGTAGCTTTGGCATGAGATCAGAATGCTCGGCTGCCATTTGGACAAGAAGCAAGTTTTTTTCTCATCTTAGCCTGTTCAAAATCTAATTTGGACTGATCAATAACTGCCTTTTAATTGTTGGGAGCTTTGGTGTAGGCAGAAAATGAACCTGAAGATTTGGATAGAAGCCAAATATGATATACAACATTCTTCTCTTGAACAGCCTTAACATATTTATTGGAAAACCAAGGTTTAGATAAAGGATGAGATTTTAACGGGTTTTTTTTGTTGAATAAAGGATTTCATCCCTACAAGAATAATTTCTCTGATATGATATGAGCAAAAATTGACATCAAAAGCTTTGACACAGTAATATGATCAAGGAAAAGAAGAAAAGAAATCTTGCAGATAATCCCATTTTGCATTCTCTTAATGCCAAACAAAATGAGGTTGAGATTGGCAACAAGAGAAAGTGTCAATTGGAGAAGAAACCATCGCCAAGTTGTGAACTGAAGTGCCTAGAGGACTACTCAACTTGACCAAATACTTAAAAGGGTTGTTTTTTGAGAAAAAGATTAAGCACGTTAACTGCATGGTTAGGTTTGTCTGGTATCTGGTAGGTAAATGAATGATCTGCAAGAAGTCATTAGTAATTGCAAAAGCCTCAGAATCTCGACCAGCTTGGTCAGTGTGACTAGAAAATGGTAGCCAGCTGGAGTTGTGAACATTAAAATCCCCAAGGAAAATTTCCTCACTGTCAAGAAAGTTGGACTGGAGAAAGCCAAGTTTCAAAGAGAGGAAGTTAAAAATTTCCAAGTTATTAATGGAGTTGGGAGAACTATAGAGGCAACAGATAAATTTTACAGAATGTGGTAGAGAGAGTGTAAACCAGAGAAGGTCGAAAAGAGGAGATTCCAAATTACTAAGTCTCTGACAGGGAATATCAGAAAGGACATGTACCACCTTTGAAGTGAAAGGAATCCTACAGCGAATAATTCAGATAACTGAGATAGTCAGTGGTTGAATCAACCGATAACTCGGATTCTGTCAGAAAAAGTACGGGGTGGGGGGGGCAGACTAAGTGTAAATGGATATTATTGAGATTAGAACTGAGACCACATATATTTATGAAATGAATGAGGAAGTGTTTGAGGCATTTAGATTTTTTTGCAGATAAGTTTTCTATTAGTTTGACAATTAATGGTGTATTCAGAAGTAAAATATGATGGGGGGGGCATGCTGTATGAAGTAATGAAATTTTTGGATGTGGTGTACACATGGTAAGAATATACCCAGATCCTTGATACAACATGGCCTTGACAATGCCACACACACACACACACACACACACACACACACACACACACACACACACACACACACACACACACACACAGTCTCTATCTGGCAGAATAGAAGCAGTGAGATTATACCCTGGCTGATTCTAAAGTCCCCTACAGATTTACCAATATGTTTGGTATGGTGGACCATCTAGCGGCCAGCTGACCGGCTTGCAAAACACCGATTTAGAGCTGTACCCTCGAAATGTAAGGAAGATTGGAATTTGCGTTGGTGTCCATCATAACCTCAAAAGACATCAATCATACTGCCTGATGGAAGAATTGGGGGAGGGTTTGCTGGAACTTTGCGCTGTAGACTAACTTGTTTTTAGAAACAAGCACGTGTTTACTGAATGTGCAAATTTTATACATAAATGCCATTTATGTTTTAGCACTTTTATCTGCATGAGCCTTCTACACTCAGTCAGAATTTAACTGACAAAGACAATATGTCTTAAATTTTTCATTTTTTAAAAATTATAAATATATATATGTGTATACAATAAACTTTTCATAGATTTTTTTTCCCTTATCCTATGCTTTTATTGAGATTTACTTGTTTTCCATTTTTATATGTACTTGACTGAGTACAACTTTTGTTTATATAATTTCTAATGGGTGGCTTATCCTTTGGTCACCTATGATTTTTCTCTGTATTATTCCTGGACATGGTACATAATGACCAGTGTGCCATAAAATAGCAAATCACTTAACTCTCTCTCTCTCTCTCTCTCTCTCTCTCCAGGAGGATTGACTTTTTGTGTCAAATTGAATTCCATCACAGAACTTCCTATAACTATAAATAGTGCCTTCTATGTTGATCACTTTAGCATATTTGCCTATGTTGATCACTTTAGCATATTTGCCTAGTCATGCAATATGAGGATCACTGAAAGATAAATGCAGTAAGATATTGCCTCAACTCCTAGGTAGTGGCTTCCGATTCTTACTACAGAAGACTGTTTTCATACATTTTTGTTGCAAGCCTAGTCTTTATCCAGAACCTGATTTGAGGCATGGAAAAATTTTTATTCCAATAGTTCCTGACACACAATTCTTGGAGATCATGTTTAATAAGAAGTTGACTTTCTTTCAACACATTTGTTGGCTGCGCACAAAATGTGTGAGAAGTTTGGATATCATTTGTGCTCTCTCCTGTAATTCACGGACTGGAGACCACTATACTTTATTATGACTTTACCATGCAATGTGCAATATAAATTATATAATGGGCCTCAAATATATGCGTGCCAGAAAGTGTCCTTCGATGGCTGGATCCCCTCCACTTCAGGCAATTCATATTGCCACTGGAGCATTTCAAACATCTCCTCTCCAGTGCTTGTATGTCACACCAAACAACTGTTATTATTGCTTTGACAGAAGCAGTTGTCTTTAAACTGAAATCTATTCCAGACGGCCCACGTGGACTTCCAATTTTGAGCCATGTTGCTAAGATCATTATATCATGGTGGATATGGTTGCATTGTCACCAAAGCAACTCCATCAACCCTGACATTCTCAGTTATCTACATACAACTTTAACAACTGGTGGAAGGTCACCTCTCTGCCTCTCTTCATTCTAATCACTTGTTGGGCCTATATCTTTTTTTGTGTTTAGCTAAGGAATTTTTACTTTTTAGCAAGGATGTAACTAATTTAACATTGCAATCGTTACGGTATAGTGTAAAATATATCTTAAACTTGATAGCATAAGGTATAATGTAAAAATTGATAGTGTAATAAGTATCATTGCATTTAGGAATCTATTAGCTTAGTGTAGTATTCTCAGTTAATCAATTAAATTTATTAATCTTATTAATTTTCATTGTTAATCAGTTAACTTGTATTTAAATGAAAATCATTTCCTAGACTAGAGCAGTAAAGCAACAGGCACAAAGTAGTGGCTTGAGGGAGGACCAAAGTGGGCGATTCTCCAAAGCATCACAGCATAAAAAAAAATATATGCAACTTTTGAAATTTGCAGACCGTTCTGGAAAAGGACATGATCCAGCCATGGAGTATGTCTTTGTGTGCGTGCGTGCTAGATGCAGAGAATGTGAAGAAATTTGATTTGGGAGTTTGAAGTGTAGGGTAATTGCCCTCGAAGGAATTAAAATGAGGGCCCATCTCAACCAGAGCTAACTCTTGTGCATCAACATAGTGGCAATCTTCAAAGCAGAATGTGTCGGTTCCACAGGAACTAGTTATTGTTGGTAACTCTGTTCTGCAAGAAGGACAGGTGGAATAGGACCTGCATATGTCTGCCAGGGGGAAAATTAGATTGACGTAGAGCAGATACCATCTTTGAAGAGCACAAAAGGTGATACTGTTGTACATGTTGGCACTAATGATATTAAGAGTAGGAGATCTGAGGACTTATTTAACAAGTACAGGCAATGTTGGCAAAAAGTTCCGAGTTGGGACTGAATTTGAAAGTGTCTGTTGTTCTGTCCAGACATGATAGGAGGGAATATACGTTGAAAGCCTTGTCGATCAATTCGGCCATGGAGAGAATGTGCAAAGCTCATGGGATAGAATTTTTCTTAGCATGGTCTGTGCTTGTTAACAGGAGACTGTTTCTACAGTGATGGAATACACTTGAATAGAAGGGGTGCAAATGTATTTACTGATGCTATTGAGGCAGTGAAAGGTGGATCAGAAGACTGCTAGCTGGGGGATACACAGACTAATAGTTTAACTAGAGCCGCAAGCAGAGGTGAAAGTGATTCTCGCATTGCTACTACTAGTGCATGCAGCAGCCAGGAAAGCAAGGTGTCTGGGATTTCGGGCCATGTTGTGGGTCATCATGGAACAAATGAATACATGGGCTGTGGTAGGGTAACTAAGAGTAGGAACATGTGCATGTATACTTGCACTTATACTCTGCTAGAAACATTGTAAATAAATCTGATTAATTTGAAGTACTGATTAAGTCGTTGAATGCAGACATTGTAGGAATAGTGGAGACTTGTATAACTCAGACAAGTGATGTTGAATTTGAATATTGAATATTGGGAGTGCAATGTATACAAGGACAGACAGACAGACAGGACAGGAGAGGTGGAGAGTTAATGCTGTTAGTTAAGAAGAATATTAAATCTAAGGCAGTGCATCCAGTTGACTTGGATGACGAGTGCAATGTTGAGTTTGGTGTGATATAGGCACTGAGAAAACAATTGAGAGTAGGAGTGTGTTATAGGCCTAATCAGGCCTAGCCAGCCCTAATTAGGCCTATAACACACCCAGGGTGCTGACACTTTGGGGATGCATGACATTGGGGTTGTCGAAGTTTTGAGAGGGCATATATGTTTCGTGAAAGAGGGAAAGCGATTTAATATGACAATTAAAACATTATAAATATTCTGATTGTCATTTTTTGTGTTTACATTTGTCTTTTTAACTTTTCTCTAAAAAAAATAAAACTATTAACTCAATAAAAACACCTGCTTAATTTTTTTTTTTATATGGAAGGGGATGCAGGAATGCCTCCCCTCTCAGGGCACAAAATCTCGGGCCAACTCTGGGCATAATGACTGTGATGAGTATACCAATTAGCTATACAGGAAAATAGAGTGGGCCAGCAAATTGGAATGTCTCATAATGGGGAGTTTAAATATCTAGATGTTGACTGGAATTAATGGGTTGGTTACTCACACACTAGCAAGACTTTTGTAAATTTCTTGGATCACTGTTTTCTACAGAAGCATGTTACAGAGGCAATGAGAGGAAGCAATATTCATGATCTAGTTATCAGCGGTGATTCTGCATGCTTGCATTAAGAATCTGCATGTAAAATACCCACTGGGTGGCAGAGATCACAGTGTAATAATGTGAAATTTAATTAAAGACATAACTACCATCAGGGATAAAGGGGGAAAGGCTTTTGCTTTCATAAGAGTGACTACAGAGGTCTCAGACAGTCTTTAAATTGTGTGCAGTGGATCAACTGATGATGTTACCAACAGCAAATTGTAAATGGGAATAATCATAGCTACTAGGCTTTTCATAACAACAAAGAAATACTTTCAATGCTTAGACCTAAATGGATGATCTATGAGCCTCATGGCAGAGAAGAAAGTGCATGGGATGTATATAAGTTATCAGGTGATACAGATGCCAATCGTAGATATAAATTTGTCTGTAATCAAGTCCCAAAGGAAATTAGGCAAGCTAATGCAGATTATGAGAAGTCTCTGGCAAAGAATGTAAAGAAAATCAGCAAGGACTTCAATGCTTATATGACCAGTAGAAGGAAGGGGTAGAATCACATTGGGCCACTTAATGTCTGTGGGTTAACTGTTGATGCTGCTGCTCAGGTTGTTGACAAATTGAATAGGCATTTTGCGTATGCATTCATTCACACATGAGGAATTATTTAGGGAATGCAATTCCGGAAGTTTATAAACTGTAATGAGAAGCAAAATGGCATTTTGATAACTGAAAGGAAAGTGGAGGAAAAATTGTTGAGGATGGACATAAAAAAAGGTGCATGTGGTGGATGGAGTCAATCCAGTTATATTCAGGGAGGCAGCAAAGGAGGTAAGCAAACCCTTAGCCATAATTTTGAGAGCATCCTTGGATTCAGGAGAGGTCATTATGGACTGGAGAAGTGAGAACTGAACATCCCCAATTTATAAAGGAAATTAAAAGGGCACATGACTAATTACATACCTATTATCTTAATGTTTGTTTCAGGGAAAATAACAGAATCACTGGTTAAAGAAATAATGCAAGACCATTTGAATAAGGTATGCAATTATACTGCAATCACATCATGGATTTGTCAAGGGGCGATCTTTACTGCTTTCAATATTTATCAGTGATATTCGTATCATCTGCATACTTACGCATTATGCGTAAGTATTCAGATGATATGAAGGCACCTGGGGGGAGATCTGATTGAGGTGTTTAAAGCCTTGAGTTGTGCCACAGTCACCCTTCTGTTGCCACATTCCATTCAGGAGAGCCTTTGCTCACCTCAAGCATCGATGAGTCGTGGTCGTCCAACACCTTGCCAGCAGTTCGTGGGTTTCCCTTCCCAGACCACTTTCGGTAGGTACTAACCATGTCTGACTGTGAGCATCCCACCAGCCATGCCGTTTCAGATATGCTCTGACACAGTAGTCTGGCCATTACAATTTGGCCTTTGTCAAACTCACTTAAGTCCGCTGCCTTTCCTATCTGAAGAACAAGAGTAACACTGATTAATGGACCCTGAGTGCCAAGCGATAGTGACAAGCGAATTTTCTCTGTGATTCATAGAGTGCTCTCTGAAAGTGATAGTTTTATTTGAATTTCTTCTGTTTTGTTTATTTAAAGTGGTTTTTTGCCTAAAAAAAGTCTGATGTAAGAACCCAGAAAGGGAATTTACCTTTCTTTTTTTTTTTTTAGTATTTATATAAATACTAACTTTAACTGCTTGGTCACTGGTGGAACTGCTCCTGCCTCCACTTGGCGTGGCTGGTAACCTGGGAGAAGAAAGTCCCTCTCCCCGGGCTAAAAGGAGGAATAATGGAACACAAATAAACCAAATAATGGACCACATCATCCAACTGTAGAGGTCTTTGCAGTAACATAGATGATATACACGAATTAATTCACCACTACAAACCTCTTGCAATGTGTTGGAAGAAACTAATTTGACATCTCTGGTCTCAGTTTCGATCAAAAACTACACTGTATTCAGCCAAGACCGGGCTGACACCAATAGCACTCATGGAGGAATAGCGATACTCATGGATTTAAGCATCCCCTCCAGAGGCATTCCATTACAAGCATCCTTAGAAGCCATTGCCACACGTGTTGTTAATGGTATTACTCTGACATTGGTTTCAATTTATCTTCTGCCTAATCATCAATATACTATTCAGGAACTCAAAGATCTTGTTATACAGTTACCATCTCCATTTTGTTTACTAGGAGACTTTAATGCAGTGGCGCCTCCGTAGCCAGGTGGGAAGGAGCAGCAGTGCGTAGCACACGCTTCTTGATTAGACCGGGGTTCGAGCCCGTCATCACCAAATACAGAGGATGCAGAAAGGTCAGGGAATGACCACCGCATATCCCAGAGCAATATGGCCTTAGTTGCTAATGCTCCTAAACAACAACAACAATTTAATGCACATCCATTATGGGGTTCCTCCAACTCAGACAGATGAGGTAAGCTTATCAAAATGCTGATCGATAGACAGAATTTAACATTACTAAATACTGAGTCTCTTATTTATGTGCATCTCCCTATAGGTTCAACATCTGCAATAGACCTTCCATTTGTTTCCCAATCCTCTTTTCAAGTGTAGACTGGGTATCTCTGAGTGATCCTCATAGCAGCAACCATTATCTGTTAATCTGCAAAATTTCAACATCCTATTCCTTTCCAACAGAAAATCCAATTAAATGGAAATTTTCAAGGGCTGACTGGACAAAATACAGAATGCACATCTCATTTGACAACAATATCATTCAGTCCAGTTCCATCAACAGTGTTACCGAGCACATCACGAATCAAATGCTGACAGCCTCATCCACTGCCATTCCTCAACATAAATTAAGAAATAGACAAAAAATAAATTACTGGTGGAATGAAGATTGCAACAATGCAAAAAAAGAGAAAAACAAAGCATAGAACCTTTTCCGCAAACATCCTACCACCTCCAATCTTATTAATTATAAATGGCTTAGAGCAAAAGCTCATTATATCAGACGCACAGCAAGAAAAAAAACTTGGATTAAATTTGCCTGATCAGTTAATAAAAATACTGATATTGATTAATCTGGAGAAAAATAAAATATTTGAACAGTAAATTTCCACCTTTATACACCCCACTACTGAACTGGAATGAACAAGAGCTCTCTAATCCCACAGATATATCACATGTACTGGGAATTGTATTTTCTCTGTTGTCCTCTTTTAACGCTTATGATCAATCATTTCAAAAATGTAAAACCATTACAGAGAAATCCAGACTGAATTTCACTGACAATTCTGCTTTATCTTATAATCAACCATTTATCATGCTTGAGCTACAGCAATCTCTTACCAACTGAAGAAACAGTGCTACTCTGAAATCTGGATCAAAGATCACTCTCTTCACTGCTCATATTTTACAGTTGAATTTTTTCTGAACATACCTTCCCAAGTTTCTGGCATCATTATGTACTACCGATTGCAAAACCTGGTAAAGATCATTCTGTTCCTCAAAATTACAGGCCGATATCCCTTGCCAGCTGTCTCAGCAAAACTCTTGAGGAAATGATACATTGCCGCCTCACTTGGTTCCTCGAGTCTCAAAACTTGATAAATAACAACCAATTTGGATTCCGGAAAAACCGATCTTCATTGGATCTCATGATCAAAGCTGAGACAAATATCAGAAATGCTTTCATCAAAAAGGAACACCTCGTTGTGGTCTGTCTTGACATTGAGAAAGCCTTTGACACTACATGGCATTTTGGCATCTAAAAGGATCTATGTTCTCTTGGCCTGAGAGGTAATTTACCATATTTTATCCAAAATTTCCTTCAACAGAGATCCTTTCAAGTTCGTTATCGGGGAACCCTCTAAAATCTTTATCCAAGAAGAAGGAATTCCACAAGGCTCTGTTTTCAGCACCGCCTTGTTTGCAAATGAGAATGAATCACATAATTGAACTCATTCCGAAAACTGTGGATTCATACCTTTTTGCAGATGATCTCACAATTTCTTGTCATTCTCAAAGCATGCATTACACTGAATGAACTACAAATATCAATCAATCGCATCCTGACGTTGATGACACAAAATGGTTATAGACTATCCAGCCAGAAATCTACTGCCTTTCACCTCTGTACCAGATGCAATATGCATCGTGAACCCCGAGCTCCACTTGAATAATCATCCTCTTCCCATAGCTAATAGTATTCATCTACTAGGATTGTTCCTTGACAGTAAGTTAAACTTCCAAAATCACATTGAACATCTACGGACTACTTGTCAAAAAAAACTTAACATACTCAGTCTTATCAGCCACAACATGGGGAGCAGATTGTTACAGCCTGCTTCATTTATATAGAACCATAATCAGATCACAACTTGACTATGGTGCGCCTGTCTTCGACTCTGCTAGGGAGAGTGCTTTATATCACCTCAACCCTATTCAATATTTAGCTCTCAGAACAGCACTAGGTGCATTCAGAACATCTCCAGTGCAAAGTTTGTATGTTGAAGCCCATGAACCTCCTTTAAATATCAGGAAAAAGATGTTGCTGCTGAATTATGCAACCAAGATCCAAAGTCAGATGACCCATCCTAATTGGTCAATTCTTTATAATCCACAGTTTATGACCTTCTATAGAAACAAACCACAGACAGTTCAGCCTGCTGGTATTAGGCTAAAGCAACTAGCAGAAGATTGGGATATACACTTCAATAAAATCTTGCAAGATCCTATAGATCCTGACTGTCCATGGTCTTTCATCATGCCATCTTGTGACAATTATTTCCACCAGTGGGGGTAAACACTCTCTCTATCAGACATTAACATCCAACAGCTACACATTGTGCACACTCAACGTTATCCTGACTTCGCTAAAATATATACAGATGGATTGAAGTCTGAGATAGATCGGGTGCAGCAGTAGTACTCCCTGATACTACCATTTCTCTATCTCTTCCAACAGTGTGTACTAGTTACATGACTGAATTATATGGCATAAAGCTTGCTATAGAAAATATTTTCCATATTTCCATACAAATGGAGGGGTGAAATGGAAGTGGTTTTTTTTTTTTTGGCTGATGCTGTGTAAGCTTGCTTTCTTGCATCATATGCCTCTGCTAATGCTGATATGTCAGTTCAAAAGAGCATAATATACACAGACTCGCAAAGTTCCTTATTAGCCTTGCAAAGCAACTCCCCACCTACTCACACATTATTAAAGCTCATTAGAACAGAGTTGATATGTCTCAGAGAGCATCAACAAAAGGTTATCTTCTGCTGGATCCCAGGCCATACTGGAATACCGGGAAATGAAATTGCGGATGCTGCTGCCAAACATCCATCCAGATCAGCCCACGAATTATCCAGTACTGTTCACTGATTATAAAATGAATATACAAAGTATATGTAAAGTCGATGGACTCTTTAATGGCAAGCACAAATTCATAATAAACTACTTCAAATTAAACCTGTACCAAAATTATGGGCTTCCAGCCTCATTGCAAACAGAGAAGAAGTAATTCTAGCCAGAGCCAGAATCGGCCATATTCATTTAACTCATCAGTTCCTCTTGTCAGGGAATGATCTACCTCAGTGTAATCATTGTCGTACACCACTCACAGTCAAACACATACTGCTGGAATGTACTCTATATAATAATACTTGATTAGTGTCATTCAGTTCTCTGGCAAGCTTAAAGGAACCTTTGTCACTTAGCCATATCATAGGCAAAAAATCAAATCTCACAGAATTCTTCTCCTTCCTAAAACGAATAGAACTGTATAGCTGTTTCTAACTGCTTATACATCAACCAACGCAGGCAGTATGAACCACTTTACTAAGTGCAATATGGCCTAAGTAGCCATTGCACTTAAAACCCCATCAACAACAATTGATTAATGGAGCTCAGTACCAGGTGTTTTTTATACCTTGTCCCAACCCGCGCACGCACTGTAGTTCACCTGCAGTTGCTTCGATTTGCATAACTCCCTGGTCATAATGTTTTGCCTCATCAGTGTATATTTCAATATCAAGTATTATCTCCAATTTACATTATATGAATTTCTTATCTCCTATCAAGTTATATGTATTAATTTCAGATATAAGGGATGCAGAACTGGAATTTGGGGAGTACAATGTGTACAGGAAGGATGGACAGGACAGGAAGGGAGGAGGGTTATGCTATTAGTTAAGAAACACATAAAATCCAAGGAAGTTAAGCCAGTCGACATCGCTGGACAGTGCAGTGTTGAGTCAGTTTGGTGTGACATAAGCATTGGGAGATCAAAATTGAGAGTAGGAGTGTGTTATAGGCCTAATGACTCTGATGAGTATAATAAGAAACTGTACAGGGAAATAGAGTGGGCCAGTAAATCAGAGAGTATTATAATGGGGGATTTTAATTTCCCAGATATTGACTGGAATTTGTGGGTTGGTCACTCACACACTAGTAAGGTTTTGGGGATTTATTGGACGATTGTTTTCTACATCAGCATGTTCGGGAGGTAACTAGAGGGAGTAATACTCTTGATCTGATTATCAGTAGTGATTCTTCATGCATTAAGAATCTGCAGATAAAGGAACCATTATGTGGCAGTGATCACAGTGTGCTGAAGTGAGATTTACTCAAAGAGGTAACTGCCATCGGGGGTAAAGGGAAGGGTTTTTGCTTTCGTAAACTACGGTGGTCTGAGACAGTACAGTAAACCCCCGCTATTCGCGGTATCTGTATTCGTGGTTTCGCATATTCGCGATCGCTGATTTAATATAAAATGAAACCTAAAAAAATGTGAATTAGCGCTGTGAATGTTATCCGCCATAAAAAAACATGGGCGTGGCTAAAATTATCTTTCCCGGTCAAAACAGCACTCAGTGGGTGGGGGGAGAGCGGTGACAAAATCGCGAGCGTGGATGTTTTTCACTAATCCTTGTTCAGTATGTGTTATGCGCTTGTAATGGAAGTTTTCGTCGTTTGCTTTTAATTTATATGCTTATAAATTGAATAAATTTATCAATTTATAAATTGATATGCTTACAAAAGTGATAAATCTACCGTTTTTCATGTAAAACAGACTTTTTCGAGTGTGTTAATGGATGAAAGTGACTTTATTGTGGACAAGTTCTTTCTAACCCGTATAAAAATATGGCTACGAATAACAAGAGAAATGTGAAAATATCAAAGAAGTTGATGACATTAGCGAATAAAATCGAGTTATTAGACAAAATATCTAATGGTGAAAGTGTCTCCTCAGTGGCAAAACATTATAAAATCAATGAGTCAACGGTACGAGCAATCAAAAAATCAGAAGAAAAAATTCGCCGTAGTGGCCGGGAAAACGTGCTAATTGCTTCAAAAATTTGCTCTGTAACTCGTGATGTTAAATTAGAAAAAATGGAAAACGCTTTAAATATGTGGATAGAAGACCGAACTCAAAATAAAATTCCGTTAAGTTCACTCATCATTCGTGAAAAGGCAAAACTCCTTTATCAATACTTTAGCGAAACTGGTGATAGCACTGGATAAGTTTTTTTTGCTAGCAAAGGGGCTGGTTTGAAAGATTTGTTTGAAATTTCAAATAAATATTACATTTAATATTAAATTGTTTCTTATTTTCATTTCGATGCCTTATGCTTGCATTTCACTATGTACCGCTCTGTGTACAAAGTCATATTATGAAGGTACATATAATACATACATAGACAAAATTTTAGACTAGTTTTTCTTATATATTTCATACTTTGGAACGGAACCCCTTTATTACTATGGGAGCCATAACTCAGTATTCGCATTTTCGGTATTGGCGAAATTTCTCAGGAACGTAACCCCCGCGAATAGGCGGGGGTTTACTGTATTTAAATTCTATACGGTGGGACCAACTGATGATGGTACCAACAGCAAATTCAAAATGGGAAGCATTCAAAGAATTTATCTTGGAAGCTACTAGGCTTTACATGCCAACTTGGCGCCTCTGTAGCCAGGTGGGAAGGAGCAGCAGTGCGTAGCACACGCTTCTTGATTAGACCGGGGTTCGAGCCCGTCATCACCAAATACGGAGGATGCGGAAAGGTCAAGGAATGACCGCCGCATATCCCGGAGCAATATGGCCTTAGTTGCTAATGCTCCTAAAAACCAACCAAACAAACATGCCAACTAAGAAATATTATTCAAGGTTTAGGCCTAAGTGGATGTCAGATGAACTAATGAAACATTTGACAGAGAAGAAGATGCATGGGATACATAAAAATTAATGGGTGACATGGAAGCCTATGATAGATATAAGCTGGTCTGTAACCAAGTCACAAAGGAGATTAGGCAAGCAAAGGCAGATTATGAGAAATCCTTGGCAAAGGATGCAAAGAAAAACAACAAAGAGTTCTTTACCTATGTAACCTCTAGAAGGAAAGGGATGAATCAGATTGGTCCACTGGATATTGTTGGTTCAATTGTTGATGATCCTGCTCAGGTGGCTAACAAACTAAATGAGTATTTTGCAGCTACATTCACAAATGAGGAGTTATTCAGGGAGGGTTATGAACTAATGAGGCATATGGCAGAGAAGAAAAATGCATGGGATACTTACAAATTAACACATGACACAGAAGCCTATGATAGATACAAGTTGATATGCAACCAAGTTACAAAGGAGGTTAGGCAGGCGAAGGCAGATCTGGGAAGGGTTATTGCTTCCGTAAAGGCGACTACGATGGACTGAGACAGTATTTAAATTCTATACAGTGGGACCAACTGATGATGTTACCAACAGCAAATTCAAAATGGGAAGCATTCAAAGAACTTATCTTGGAAGCTACTAGGCTTTACATACCAACTAAGAAATATTGTTAAAGGTTTAGGCCAAAATTGATGTCAGATGAACTAATGAGGCATATGGCAGAGAAGAAAAATGCATGGGATACTTACAAATTAACACATGACACAGAAGCCTATGATAGATACAAGTTGATATGCAACCAAGTTACAAAGGAGGTTAGGCAGGTGAAGGCAGATTACGAGAAATCCTTGGCAAGGGATGCAAAGAAAAACAGCAAAGAGTTCTTTACTTATGTAAACTCTAGAAGGAAGGGGATGAATCAGATTGGTCCACTTGATATTGATGGGTCAACTGTTGATGATCCTGCTCAGGTAGCTAACAAACTAAATGAATATTTTGCATCGACATTCACACATGAGGAGTTATTCAGCAAGGGGAATGCCAGAGGTGTATTCAACTCTAGCAGTAAGCTACAGAATCTTGAAATAACTGGGAGTAAAGTGGAGGAGAAACTGTTGAAGATAAACACAAGAAAGGCACCCGGGGTGGATGGGATCTATCCAGTTATATTAAAGGAGGCAGAAAAGGAAGTAAGCAAACCCTTAGCCATAATTATGAGAGCTTCCTTGGACTCATGGGAGGTACCCATAGACTGGAAATGTGCAAATGTGACCCCAATTCACAAAGGAGGATCAAAGGCTGACACAAGTAATTATAGACCTGTGAGCTTAACTTCTGTTCCAGGAAAATTAATGGAGGCACTGGTTAAAGAAGCACTGCAGGATCATTTAGACAAAACTTCAGTTATAGCTCAGACACAGCATGGTTTTGTTAAGGGGAAGTCTTGCCTGACCAACTTGATTGGATACTATGATGTAGTCACAAAAGAACTGGATGCAGGGAATAACTTTGATATTATATACTTGGATCTTAGAAAGGCTTTTGATACTGTTGCACATGGAAGACTGCTACACAAATTGGAGCAGTGTGACATTGGAGGCAAATTGCTGCTATGGATAAAGGGGTGGTTGAGGGGGAGAAGACAGAGAGTGGTAATCAATGGACACTGCTCATCGTGGACTAATGTTATTAGTGGAGTCCCTCAGGGCTCAGTGTTGGGGCCATTATTGTTTTCTGTATTTATAAATGATATTGATGATGGTATATCAAGCTTAATGTCCGAGTTTGCAGACGATACAAAGGTTGGCAGAGTTGTCAAGGACACTACTGACACTATGCTGCTGCAACAGGATCTGGAAAGGTTGAGCAGATGGGCTGAGAGGTGGCAAATGAAGTTTAACATTGACAAATGTAAAGTACTACACATGGGAAACAGCAACCCCAGAGCAACGTATCAACTCTGTGGTACTACACTGACAGTGGTAGAGAATGAAAGGGACTTGGGGGTGGTTGTGCAGGCAGATATGAAGTTCTCTGAGCAGTGCAGACGGGCTGCAAGAGTAGCTCATGGAGTATTGTCAATGATATACAGGAATTTTTCCAGCAGGGATAAGGAGGTGATTATTCCATTGTATAAGGCAATGGTCAGGCCACACCTAGAGTACTGTATACAGGTCTGCAGGCCTCATTTCAAGAAGGATGTAGAGCTGCTGGAACGAGTACAGAGAAGGGCAACAAGATTAGTGAATGGAACAAAGGGGTGCTCTTACGAAGAAAGGCTTAAGTTTTGCAAATTACAGTGTCTGGAGACTAGGCACCAGCGAGGTGATCTGATAGAGGTGTATAAAGCCTTGAATGGTTTAAGCATGCTCAATGCTGATGGGATTCTTCCTCTAGCTCAGAAAAATCACCTGAGAGGGCATAAATTCAAATTGAGGAAAGACAGATGTAGGATAGACGTGCGGAAATTTGCCTTTAGCCAGCGGGTGGTTGGTTGGTGGAACAGACTTCCATCCCTTGTGGTGGAGGTTGATAGCCTAAATAAGTTTAAGGCTCAGCTGGACAGGTATTTTGAACGAACAGAGGGGTGAAGTGGAAGTGGGTTTTTTTTTTTTTTTTTTTTGGCTGATGCTGCATAAGCTTGCTTTCTTGCATCAAATGCCTCTATTAATGCTAATGCTAATGGCTGAGGTGTATTCAACTCTGGCAGTAAGCTAGATAATCTTGTAATAACTGAGCGTGAAGTGGAGGAGAAATTGTTGAAGATAAACAGAAGAAAGGCACCTGGGGTGGATGGGATCTATCCAGTTATATTAAAGGAAACAGCAAAGGAAGTAAGCAAACCCTTAGCCATAATTATGAGAGCTTCTTTGGACTCAGGAAGTACCCAGGGACTGGAGAAGTGCAAATGTGATCCCCAATTCACAAAGGAGGATTAACGGGCAACACAAGTAATTATAGACCTGTTAGTTTAACTTCTGTTCCAGGAAAATTAATGGAGGCGCTGGTTAAAGAAGCGCTGCAGGATCATCTAGACAAGACTTCAATTATAGCTCGGACACAGCATGGTTTTGTTAAGGGAAAGTCTTGCCTGACCGATTTGATTGGATACTATGATGCAGTCACAAAAGAACTGGATGCGGGGAATAACTTTGATATTATATGTTTTTATCTTAGAAAGATTTGGATCTTAGAAAGGCTTTTGATACTGTTGCATATGGAAGACTGCTGCACAAATTGGAGCAGTGTGGAATTGGAGACAAATTGCTGCTATGGATAAAGGGACGGTTGAGTGGGAGAAGACAGAGTTCTAATCAGTGGACACTGATCGTGGACTAATGTTGTTAGTGGAGTCCCTCAGGGTTCAGTGTTGAGTCCATTGTTGTTTTCTGTATTTATAAATGATATTGATGATGGTATATCAGGCTTTGCTATTCGAACTTGGTATATTAAGCTTAATGTCCGAGTTTGTAGACAATACAAAGGTTGGCAGGGTTGTTAAGGACACTAATGACAGTATGCTGCTGCAACAGGATCTAGAAAAGTTGAGCAGATTGGCTGAGAGGTGGCAAATGAAATTTAACATTGACAAATGTAAAGTACTACATATGGGAAGCAGTAACTCCAGAGTGACGTATCAACTCTGTGGTACTACACTGACAGTGGTAGAGAACGATAAGGACCTGGGGGTAATTGTGCAGGCAGATATGAAGTTTTTTGAGCAGTGCAGATGGGCGGAAAGAGTAGCTTCATAGTGTCAATGATATACAGGAATTTTTCTAGCAGGGATAAGGAGGTGATTATCTCCTTGTATAAGGCAATGGTCAGGCCACACCTTGAGTACTGTATACAGGTCCAGAGGCCTCATTTTAAGAAGGATGTAGAGCTGTTGGAACGAATACAGAGAAGGGCAACAAGATTAGTGAATGGAACAAAAGTTTGCTCTTATGAAGAAAGGCTTAAATTTTGCAAATTATACTGTCTGGAGACTAGGCATGTGCGAGGTGATCTGATTGAGGTGTATAAAGTCTTGAATGGTTTGAGCAAGCTCAATGCTGTTGGGATTCTTCCTCTTGCTCAGAATAATCACCTGAGAGGGCATAAATTCAAATTGAGGAAAGACAGATGTAGGATAGATGTGCTGAAGTTTGCCTTTAGCCAGCAGGTAGTTGGTTGGTGGAACAGACTTCCATCCTTTGTTGTGGAAGTTGATAGCCTAAATAAATTTAAGGTTAAGCTGTACAGGTATTTGGAACAAAAGGTGAAATGGGAGCGGGTGTGTTTTTTTTTGGCTGATGCTGCATAAGCTTGCTTTCTTGCATCGTATGCCTCTGCTAATGCTAATTTATAATTTTACGTTTGTAAAATATAAGTCGTTATATGTATTTTGTTAAAAATTACGTTTGTAAAATCTAAGTAGTTATAATAGATAATAAATTTAACTATCTATTGCTACCCACGTGGTTCGAACTCTCCACTAGCTATATATGCCAAATCACCGATTCTAAAAGCTCTACGAATATTGCTGTCCTACATTACGATCTACACGACAAGTTCAATTATTAAATCACATAAGTAGTGCTATAATTTGATTTATAATCCTCTGCTGATACTGATGAGACTGCTACAAGTTATGTAGAAACTACCAGTATTTGCTGTATCGATAAGAAAACAGTGGCGGTAGATTCGAATGCTACTATCGATACAATGCCGGCAGAAATCGACTGTGGTTTTCTACACAATTACAAGGCCGAATAAAAAATAAATGCACCAGTGTAACCAGCAAATCACTAAAAAACTATACTACTAAATTTAAATCAAAAGTTATACATCAACAATAATTTCAAATTGATAAATAAAAAAGTTCACTTAGCGGATTTGAACCTGTCTGGTCCCCACTAGGCTCGTCAGCAAACCCCAATTGTTGTACATGAGAAATAATTGTTATACAACCGATCTGGGTCTAAAAACACCTACATTACCTTTAGGAATCCAATTTTGATAATATTGCTGTATCCTCAGCCAAACTAATAGAACTAATATCAGACTAATAGAACAGACTTATCTCCAGAAAAATCTAAACTTCCCAAACACATCCTTATTCATTTCACAAATATACGTGATCTCATTTCCAATCCTGGTGATATCCATTTCCATTTACGGACTGTGAAGTCTCAGTTATTGGTTGTCTCAACCATTGCCCATATCAGTTGTCCTAATTATTCACAGTACGATTATTTTTGCTTCAAAGGTGGTACGTTTACGTATGTCTGCTCTGATATTCCTTTTCAAAGACATCTTTTCGATCTTCTCTTCCTTCATTTCTTTTTATCCCATTCTTTTAAATTTATCTGTTGCATCTGTCTTTCTTCCAATCTTCATTAATCGGTTGGAACTCTTTGATGTCCTTTCTTTGAAATTCGACTTTCTATAGTCCAACTTTCCTAACAGAGTTAATTTTCACTGGCAATTTAAATTTTCCTGACTCCAGTTGATCTCAGTTTTCTTGTCTCACAAACCCAGCTGTTTGAAATTCTGAGGTGTTGTATTTACTAATGACCATTCACAGATTGTTCATTTGCCTACCAGAATACCAGACAAACCTAACAACATACATACATACATACTACTCTTGATATTTTTCTTGCAAACAACCCCTCAGCATATACTGTCAAAGTAAGTGCTCAGCTAGTCACCTCAGATCACAACTTGGTGAGGGTCTTTTATCCAATGGAACTTTCTCTCGTGATCATTCTTAGCCTCATGTTGTTTGATATTATGTAAAAATATTAGTAAAATAATAAGAGGAGTTTACCTCAATATGGTGCGTAGAACACTTCCGTATGATACCCTCCAGAAATTAAAACGGAAAAATCAACAACTTACCGGTACATTAGAGTAAAATATAAATAATTAAATAATCAATTTAACACAATTCAAATCAATTTAAAACAATTAAAAATCAAATTAACGCAATTAAAAGAATCTAACGAAAATATTCAAAACGATTTTCCTTCCTATCTTTTTTTTGAATATTTTCATTAGATTCTTTTAATTGCGTTAATTTGATTTTTAATTGTTTTAAATTGATTTGAATTGTGTTAAATTGATTATTTAATTATTTATATTTTACTCTAATGTACCGGTAAGTTGTCGATTTTTTTCCGTTTTTTACGTTTTAATTTCTGGAGGGTATCATACGGAAGTGTTCTACGCACTGTATTGAGGTAAACTCCTCTTATTATTTTACTAATATTATTATCAACGTAGAACATATTGAGTAGTACAGCTCTGATTCATACTATCTAATTATGTAAAAATGAAATGGGATGATCTACAAGATTTCTATTCTTCTCTTCCATGGTTGGATTACTGTTTTAAATCTTTGATTAGTCAATGTTTGCTCGGATTGTGTAATTATCGATGATTATGTGATTATCTTCTGATGTCATTGTTTGCTCAAATTGTGTTTTTGGTGGGATAAAATCCTTTATTCTGCACTCCACCTTAAAGTGTCATATTTTATCCAAACATTTGTTTTTCTAATAAATATGCTTAAACTTCTTCCAACTAAGAATATATCATGTCACAGTTGGCCCGTAACCAAATCTGCAAGTTCATTTTCTGCTTACACTAATGCTTATAACATTTGAAAAAGTTATTAATCAGTCCAAAACTTGATTGTTAACAAATTAAACATAGAAAGCTTTATTTTTGTCTGAATGGTAGTCAAGTGTTCTGATCCCTTGTCAAAGCTGTTGGCCACAACTTTTGGCCATCCATACTCCCACCTTTGTTAAACCTGATGATTCTATTGCTAAAGATAAAGCCAACTTACTAGCACCCTACATTTCTTCTAACTCTTGGTGAACCACCCCTAACATTCCCAGTACACTCCACTCAATGCCTCCTGTGATCTTTCAACAAAAAGATGTCAGAAGAATTTTGAAAATTCTCAATGCCAAGAAAGCTCCCATTCCTGACATTGTTTCTACACTTGTTCTCAAAAGGTTATACTCCTGAGCTTGCTCCTTTTCTCTGTTACCTTTTCAGACTTTCTTATTCCAGTGATGTTTTTCCTTCTGCTGGGAAATTTGTTCATATCCAGGCATTTCCTAAAAAAAAGTGTGTCAAAACCCTCCTATCCAATCTTCCATTGCACTTACCTCTACTCTTTCCAACGTAATGGAGAAATCCATTAACTGCCAATTCCTAAACAGTCTTTACTTTCATCTGATCGATGATCACCAATATGGATTCCATCAATGCTGATCCACTAGTAATATATTGGCTTATGTTACCTGTCTATGGACATATTCTTTGAAAAATTTTGGTGAAACACAAATGGTCTTGGTATTTCTATGGCTTTTGAATGCATTTGTTATAAAAATTTTCTAAAGAAGCTTCTATATTATGGACTGCTGATTGGTTGTTGTAACTGAGAATCCAATTTTCTCTCTGACCACTCACTGCTCATTTTGGTAGATGACTCTCTGTCTTTCTGCTTCTCTTCTAATGGTGGCATTCCCGAAGATTCAGTTCTTTTTCTCACCCTTTTTCTGCTTTTATATTAATGACCTACTTCCACTGACTGGAAACCTTATCCTGAAAATCCTTGTCTCAACTTCAATATCCACCCAGATATTTTCAGTCCTTGTAAATCTCAGTCCAGCATCTTTCAATGGAATCTACTGCTACAATATCTTCGATGACATTTCTGGACAAGATCACATATCTCCATTAGGGATTGCTACAACTTCTTATCTCTCTCTCTCTCTCTCTCTCTCTCTCTCTCTTGGAATAAGCACATCACAAATATTGCTTCCCTATGTATATAAGAAAGAGTAAGTTTTTCTTTCAATCTCAGTATTACTTTTGAACAACTATTCACTCTGTACAAATCTCTTCTCCCCCCCCCCTGCCATGGAATATTGTTCCCACATTTGGAGTGATGCACCTAAAACCTCTCAGGTTTCTAGACTCCATTCAAAAGTGGACAGTCAGATTAATTAATGACCCATCTCTTACAAAATCTCTCCGCTCTGTTTCAAAGATGTTCTGTTTCTTCTGTGTGCCTTTTCTATAAATACTTACACTGCTTTTCTGCATTATTATTTTTAATTCCCACTCTCCCTTCTTAAGAGTCTGAAATGTGCCACAACCACTCAGCATCCATTTATTCTCCAACTTCAAACTTAGAAAGCCAACTCTTCTTCTTCATTTATCCCTTTAAATTTTTATAATATAAAGTTGAATACTTAAGTATGATTTAAGTTGAATATTTTTATATTCAACTTAGTTGAACACTTAAAAAACTACTGAAATTATGTAAAAAGGTGTCTTGTTCACATGCACCGAAAAATAAAAAGGAATAGAATAGTTAATTTCTGTACTTAAATTCACATTTATTAAAATTTCTTTAACACTTGAAAATATATTTTTTAAAAAACTTGGGATTTATTGCAGATAGCGGCTGAAGTGGCTGCTCCCTTATCCCAATGTAGAAAAGTTGTAATGGTCTCGTCTGGAAAGGGGGAGGTAGGAGCCAGTAGACTGACTGGAGAAGTACTGGATATTATTTCAAAAGTTCCTCAGGTTGTAACTCAGCTGACTGGAGTTAGTATTTCTAATGTAAGTGTTTTCAGTTGTTTTATTTTTAATATTTTTTTGAATTTTTTCAAAAAATTTGATTGGATACCACAATATGAATTTTTCAGAGAATATGAACAGTATGGTTTGAAATTTGATTACTTTTATTTTATTTATTTTATTTTTTAAAATTTTTATTTCTTAGGTCCTGGTTTTGTGTATAATATTTTTCATTTGCTCATTTGCACTTTTTTTATTTTTATTTATTTATTATTATTATTTTTTTACCTGGTTGTTGCTTTTAACTTTATAGGTGCTACTCCAAATTATTGATTGCAATTGAGTGTTCCATCAAGTTTAATGGATGAAAGTTTCAGCACCTTCTGAAATATAGACACAGTTTTACTTGAGCAGTTTTATAGGTGAACAGTTATTGTTTACTTGGGATTATATGTGGGAAGGATATATCAGTTTTTATTATTATTAGAACAAAAACTGTAACACAGTTTTTGTTCTAATTCTGTGGGATCACTTGGTTGGTACAGTTCCAAAATTCTTCCCTTTAATGTTTAACTGAAGAAGGCTGTCTACCCAGCTGAAAGCTCTTTTGTATACTAACCGTTCTCTATATGTATATTCTAGTATTAACCGCTCTGAGGAATTATAATTTTTTCATTTCAATAAAATTCTTCCCTTTTACAAGTTTTACAGACTTGAGAATGGAAGAGTGTGTGTGTGTGTTTATGTTTATATAATATATAAACAGAAATATGTGTGCATATGCAGTTTCGAAATTTCTCACCCTTAATGGTATTTTAAACTTTAAAAGGGAAGGAAGTGACTAATAGTATTTATGTGCTGTTGGATGTGTATAAGTGTTTTTTTTTTTTTTTTTTTCTTTTCAATATTTATATAAACAAGTCAGAAAGCCACTTTGCTCTCTTCTGCCATGTGCCACATGAACCTGAATTATACGTTTTTATATTTTAATTTTTTTAAAATATAAAACTCTCCAACATTTTTGATTTGTTTTCCATTAATACAAAGATTTTTAGCTGCCTTCAATTGTCCATGCGAAAAACATGGTGATGTTAAGTCAACACCAACCTTAGATACTGCTTGACCTTGACTTTTGTTTATTGTCATGCTAAAAGCCTATTTCTCAGGAAACTTTGTTTGTTGAAAAATGAAGTTATTCCCCTTCGTTTGAATACATACGAATCCATGGAATATATGCTTTCGATCCAGCTCTATCACCTGTGACATGTTCACAAACGAAACATTTCTTCCTTATTTGTACTACACGTAATCTTGTGATATCAAAGTAGTCTTTCATTTTTCTTATCTTTCCTTTCTTAATTTTGAAGCCTTTAACTTATTATTTTCCTATTTTTCAATAATCATTTGTTTTCTTCAATATCAGGATTTTTAAGTGCTGCTTCATACTCAAGATCTTTTCTTTTTTCTTCTCAGCCTTTCTGATACGATCTTTCTCTTTTCTATTACTGCCATTATTAACAGCATTGCTAATATAACGAAACAGGCCTACGCACTCTGGATTCATTGAGGAATTTATTGTAGCTTAAACACAGAGCGTACAGATAAAGCAGAAATATATGAGCTTTCGGCTATATGGTAGCCTTCGTCAGAATTAAAATACATGAATGGCAGTTGGAATGAAGATGTGCACTGCCAGGTGCGTAAGCCCATGTGTGCTGGCCAGTTTACCAACTTCCGGTCAGCACACGCGCGAGGCCACCTCCTCTCCACGGCCCGAACCTTGCTTACTCGCGCCTGGACACACTCCAGCTCCGCTGATGAAAGACGCAAAGAGGTCACTAGGGTCAAAGTAGACCTTACGAGGTGTGGCTACCCCATTGACGTCCTCGACAGGTGTGATCTACAGACACGTGACATCGTGACGACCAGCTACAACACCAACAGTGACGAGCCATCCACAAGGGCATTCATCCCATACTACCCCAACCTGTCACAACAGATCGGCAGAATCCTGAGAACGCACGGAATAAAGTGCATCCAGCTCCCAGGCAGGAAACTGCGTTCTTTCATTTCCAACGTGAAAACACCTGTCCCCACCCTTCTGCAGAGCGGTTTAGTCTACCGCATCTCTTGCCGTGACTGCACTAGCTGCTACTTCGGAGAGACTGGACGTCGACTCGAGAAACGTCTCTCGGAGCACAAAAGAGCGATCCGTTTAGCGGATATAGAACACTCAGCTATCGCCGAACATGTCTGGACAACCCACCACGACATCGACCCACACCGCGATGTCGTGGTGGTAGACAGATCCCACCATTACCTAAAGCGTACCTGGTTGGAATCATTAAATATAAAATCTTCGGATAAATCCTTAAACAGGAACAGTGGTTACCAAGTCAACCCGATCACAGAGTCAGTAGTTCTGTCATTGGACAAGCGCTGGCCACGTCATCATGCGTCACAGCCACAGACGTCAACAAACAATTAAACCTCGCGTCTCGCACCTGGCAGTGCACATCTTCATTCCAACTGCCATTCATGTATTTTAATTCTGACGAAGGCTACCATATAGCCGAAAGCTCATATATTTCTGCTTTATCTGTACGCTCTGTGTTTAAGCTACAATAAATTCCTCAGCATTGCTAATAGCTGAAGAAACATTTGAAAAAATTGAATCATTGCCTTTGAGACCTGTAGAATTCAAAAATTAAAAGCACTGTAAATATTCTTTTATATACAGAAAAATTTAAAGACTGTAAAAAATTAAGAGTTAGTAAAAGTGTCTTTGAGACAGATCTGTCAATCACTTTGTTGTAGTATGATGCAATAGCAGTTAGCCCCCCACCTTGCGGAAAGCAAAAAGTGTGTACGTGAAAAAGCAAAATATTCTTTTATATATATAGATAATATAATATACAGAGTGATCTTAAATGTTACAGAACAACGCTAGTCATCTTCAAAAATCGAGCAGTTTTTTTTTTTTTTTTTTGTTATATGTTAATTTTGAGTTACTAGCCAATAGTGTTTTATTTACAGTGAAGGCAGCTCATCATGTTCCAAGGCACAGCACATGTTCATAATTGAATGGTCCCAGGTGCCAAGTGTTATAGTGATCAAGCAATTATTTGAGTGATTTCTAGAGTGTTTTCCTCGAAGATAGTTTTTTTCAGTTATAAAAGTTTTCTTATATTCACATTAATTAATAGTAAACTTAGTCTTATGAAATGTAAATAAATTTCAAGAAGGAAAATCACCTTTCTTTTTTCCTTTAAACTAACTCACAAACTTTTTTGCAGCTTGATTACTCAAGCAGCACTGCTCCTACATCCCCATGTTCGAGCCCGTCACCACCAAATACGGAGGAGGCGGAAAGGTCAGGGAATGACCACCGCATATCCCGGAGCAATATGGCCTTAGTTGCTAATGCTCCTAAAAACTAAACAACAACAACGGCATCCTACATCCCCGTGGCACGGTTGGAAACCAGTGAGGAGAAATCCACTCTTCCAGGGCTGAAAGGAGCAAAGATGGATAACAGTATGTTTCCACCTTTAGAGACATTGAACTCAAGAAACAAGTGATACGGAAAATAACTTTTCTCAACCCAAGAGGCTGAAAACAACCTCTCACGGAAAGATACCATCATTGCTCAATTGCACTTTTTATCAGATCAGCCTCTGAGTAAATTATCTCCCTTCCTTGTGTAGAAATGTATTGAGTCTGCTGTAAGTTCACTGAAATAAGTAAGGCAACTCCAATCTGGTGATCTTCTGGTAGAGACCATTCAATCCCAACTTTCTGCAAAGCTGTTAAAGCTGACTACCTTTTGGGAGACACCCAGTAAAGATTACTCCCAATGTCACTGTAAACTCCTCAAAGGGACTTATTAACTGTATCAGACGAAGAAATTGTCCAAGAGCTATGTGAACAAAGAGTCATCCAAGCAAGAAGAATCATGACTTGAAAAGTCTTGTCCTGACAAGGAGCATAATTCTCACTTTTAGCTCCCCTAACTTCTCCACTGCTCTGTCTGACCTTACTTTTTAAACCCCATCAGTTGCTATGTGCCAAAAATATGGACACTACCAAACTGCACATTGAGGTGAGGCAGTATGTCCTAATTGTGGATGAAAGGAGCACAACCAATCTGACTGCACCATTAGCACTCCCCATTGCCCAAATTGTAAAGGTAACCACCTGGTGTTCTTCAAAACATGTGAACTATGGAAGCAAGGGAAAAAATCCAGAAATGTAAAGTGGAGAACAAAGTCACATACTTAGAGTTGAGAACACAAATAATAAAAACAGACCCCAAGTGTATATATGCTACAGCTGCTCAACATTTTCAGTCAGTAGGTATTCAGACAGGTGTATCAGTTCCTTCAAATATATCCATTGCAAGTGCTTTTTTTTTTTTTTTTTTTTTTTTGGGACGGTACGCAATGGTATGGCGTACCGGCACCTTTATTAACAGTGATGTGTGACATTTAGATGTAATGCACTTCGAAATTTGTAATATTCTGTAAATTTGCTATTCAAATAAGCTTAAAATTATTTAACTAAATTTGCATTTTTCACTGTCTATTGTTAAGATATTTTCAATATAAAACTGTATAACCATTTTTATAATTCTAAATTACTCAGTCGGACTTCTGTTTAACAAAGTCCTTTTATAGCGAATTATTTTGAATTCCGCTTGGAAGTTACATTTAAAATATTTTCCGTTGAGCGAGAAAATTTTCATATAGCGAACGGATTAGGAGAGAATATACTCGGTACACACTGTTTGCATTTCTGGCCTTCAGCCAATTTAGGCAATTAGTGCTGCTGCGCGAATTAAGAGGGCTAAAGGGATTACCATTCTACAACTTAGTGGTACCTGGTAAAACCTATCCGACCACCTGTCCCACATACGGAGAAGTCACGCTGGTCAGCAGTGAACAGATCAAGGGGTATTCCCAGTGTACTGCAGTGGTGTCCAAACTTTTCCTGTACAGGGGCCATATTAAAAAAAAAAAATTCGAAGTTAGATTTCTTTAGTGTGTTCCTTTTTTCCATATCTTGTTGCATGTAAAAGTAAAATTGAAAATATTCGAAAATTTAATGAGAGAATATTTTTGATAATTAACAAAATTTAAATTGCTGTTTTAGTTCAATTTCCTGGTGGGCCATAGGTTGGACACCGCTATGAATCAACTGTGAGTGTCCCGTTTGAGAATTAGGAGGGAGTGATTTTTTTTTACCCCGATAAATAATTATCTGTTTTTTTCGCGAAAGTGCGCTATCCACATTTTTCCGTAAATTTTCCCCATCTCTGTTTACATGGCCACAGTACCTGAATATCCGAATGACACCGACCTTTAGTTTAAAAAAGTTTTAGTTAAAAAAAAAAAAAAAAATCAAATTTAAGAACTAGTGACAATACCGATGACGAGAGAACGAAAATGAAGGTATTAAACCTTCTAAATGTGAAATGATGGCATTTGGTGAAAATTAAGTTAGAAAATTGTCAATTAGGTTACAGTTAAATGAAAGAGATACAATTAGTGGATTTTGCAAATATCTAATTGAAAAGATAATTTCGGAAGAATTGAAGCATTTGATGGACACTCTGAGTAGGATACCAATTTCATCGAGTGAATGTGAGCGAGGATGTTCACAAATGAATCTGATTGTCAGCCCAACCAGAGCTTCTTTGATGACAAAAAACAGTTTCTTCACTACTGTTTCTTAAAATTGTAGGCCCACCGTTCACCCGCTTCTGTCCAGCAAAATATGCCGCATCGTGGCTGCTCTGGAAACGTCAGCAAGGGACACACAAAGAGGAAGAAAAGAAGTTGGTATAGGGTGTTGGATGAGAACTTAATAAAAATTTGGAATATTCTACAAAAACTTTATTATGAAATTATTTTTACTTATGTTATTTATTTTTACTTATTAGGGGCTGTAGTCTAACGAAGGACCCTTATAATGTCACTCGATTGTCTGTCTGTCTGTCCATCCGTCTGTCACAGCATTGTATCTCTAGAACCACTCAACCTATTGACTTGAAATTTTACATGGATATGTATATCATGTGGGCTAACATAAAATCATTGATTGTTGTGGAAAAAAATTTGTCTGAGAAATGGGGCATAAAATGTGGGCGGGGGGAAAACAAAAATGTTGTTGACAACCTATAGCTTATTATATACCATTGGAAAGAGCTTAAGGAGTAGGTTTAAAATATTTTTAAAATTAAAAATATCGGCGCCAGACAGGAAAATGTGAGTGATTTTCGTGTCCCCCTTCATCTCTATTTCCGTCGCTAATGGAGCTAAAAATTTAAAAATCACATTAGCTATGCGTTGTTCGATGTTTATCGAGGGAAAACGATTCCGATTGAAATCTATTATTTACTTTGTGTTAAAATTAAAAAAAAAAAAAAAAATTTTTATTGTACTTCGATAGCGTGCATCTTTGTATTAAGCAACTCTCCTTTTGGTGACAAAAAGGTTGCTAAATAGTTAGTTAATAATTTTATAAAGGACATTTATAAATTTTACGATGAGAAGTATTTTTTAACAGTTTTCAAAGCTGGAGTTGTCCCGGCAAGCAGGTACTTAGAGAGCCAGTGTTGAGGCTGCAGTGGTAGGGAGGCACCTGCATGGAGTCTTGCACGGCCCTCACCTGCCAGTAGCTTTCCCCCCAAGACTTTACTCACTTCCACAGGAAGAAGTCTGAGTCGCTTCTCCCACCCTTGTCATTCACAACAACAACAACTGCAAAGACTCAAAAAGACAACGTTTTTGTGAGTTCCTCAGTTTTAGGCCAAGCCAGGGTACTAGAAACATTTTTCAGTTACCGTAAAGCTCTCTATTTGAAATACTACACTAACAACCATTCGTGACTACGGAACCTTCATCCTGAGTGCCCGGCACTCAGTAGTTGACTGATTTATTTACTTATTTTACTCATATTTTACTTATTTTTTTATATACTTGAATAATAAATTTATGCTTAATAAACTGTGTTAATATACTAAATTTGCTGTTCTTATTCCAAAAACATTACTACAAAAGTAACAATATCAGGGGAAAAAAAACTTTTAAGCGTACTTTTCATATCCTTTTAATTTTCAATTTTTCCCGATAGCAAAAAAAACGAGTACCGGCACCTATTTTTCTACAAAAAAAGCACTGTCCATCGATAACTGGGCACTTTCCTTGCTCTCTACATCCAAACAATGTCGAGATAATCAACTTACAAACCAGTAATACACTAATTGCCATTCCAGCTGATGTTTGTCCATCAACAAAACCAAAAGTAACAAAAACCATTAAACTGCAACCATCACTCTTCACTGGTATGGATATTTATGAACAGAATGACCCAAATGATGGAATTTTAGAACTCCACACGACCAATGAAATGGACACGACATGCAGCTGTTTTCCCAAGAAAGACATAACAAAAATAGATCGATAAGCAATCTTGAACTACAAAGCAGTCAGAATCAAAAACAACCCACAAAACCACATAATGGAAAGAATTCTTCAATGGAATTGTAGAGGCTTTTGGAATTAAAAGAAGATTTATAAGATCTCATCGATTGATTTGAACCAGCAGGCATATCCTTACATGAAACTCAGTCAAATCCACACGACTGTCCTACCATTAAAAATTATACTATTTTTAGATGAGATAGGAGTACTGACTTACCAACTCATGGAAGGGTGCCAGTTCTTGTTAGAAACAATGTTCCATCCGAACATATTGCCTTTCAGAATTTTTTTGAAGTAGTGGCAGTACACATTGTAATTTGTATCACACTTACTGTTGCTCCTATATATCTCCCTCCAATTTCTTATTTTCCTCAGATGCCTAGAAAATCTAATCAATCAACTGCCATCTCCATTCTGCTTACCTGGGAATTTTAATGTTCATTACTCAATGTGGGGATATCCAACAATCAACAAGAAGGAAAAGTAATAGAATCCTTGCTTGTTGCTGTTAAACTTACCCCAGTTGAACACAGATGAGCCTGTCTGTATCCATTTTTATGCAGGATCCAAGGCTGCAATAGGCCTTTCAATCTGTTTTCCTCCATATTTTCTAATGCGGAGTGGTTAATTCTCGATAAACCACTAAATAGTGATCATTTACCGATTATTTGTAGGCTCCAAACATAAGTAAATTCATTGCATTGCCCCACTACGAAATTTTATAGAGCACACTGGAATAACATGCCTCTCACATTCAGTTTGATGATGATATACAGTGAAATTTCTAACGGACACCTCTCTTTAACGGACATCTCTCTACAACGGACATTTTCAAATTCCCCAACTCTCCTCTATTGGTTTTAACGTGTTTTCAGCTTCTGTCTAGCGGACATTCTCTGTAACGGATGCGGACAGGCAATCTGCACTGTTTCGTTTAGATAAAGATTAGCACTTAATCAAATTAAGTGCTAATCTTTTGCAAAGATTAGCACTTAATTTGATCTCCCCATAACGGACAGTGGGTGAGCTCACAGTCCTTTTTCTAGGAACGTTTCTTCCACGTATTGCCTCAATCATGTGTTTATTTTCTATTTCCGATTCTCTGAATTTTATCAAGGTTTACGTCGCAGTGCTAAACCCTTTTTCAAGAATTTTAAGGCACGTGTAAAACTTCTGATGAATTCGGTGTGTGCAGGGAGGGGGGAGTATTTTGTCGGCCTTTCGTCTCTTGAGTTTGAGTTTTCAGTTTTGTTCAGTGTCGTGTGAAGTGCACAGTGTCTTCTCGTAAACATTTAACTTTAAAAGATAAAGTCAAACTCATTAATAGTTCCAGTTTTCAAAAAACAACCCACAAAACCAAATAAACAACCCACAAAACCACATTTAATTCAGAGAATCAGCGGCAAAAAAAAACATTTTTAAACGATTGATTTGTATGAGGGCTTCTTCTATTTTCATCGGTGGTTCGTCGTTAATATGTTCTTCGACAGAATGACCTCTTTCCATTTCTTCATCCTCATGAGGAACTTCTTGAAAAATATCGATGATAATGTCGCTGATATCTGGAGCACCATCTTCTGTAGTGAGGTTCGAGTCTATATCTTTGTAGCCAGGGTGACTTGTAGCGGAAGTATCGTACATTATCAATAGATGTTGAAGTTCTTGTTCTTCTTGGTGCTCCACATTGCTGTTCACAACTTCAATTTTTGCATTTGAAAAGCCAGACTTTACAAAACAGTTCACGACAGTTTGTTTTCTAATTGCATTTACTGAAGAGGAGGAAATCCATTGAATCGCATCAGAGATGCTGAGTTTCTTTGCAAGGTCACTCGCACATGTTACATCGTTCATGTTTGCAATGAGATGTCTTAAAACACTTTTTCTGTAGTGAAGTTTAAAATTTTTTATTATCCCTTGATCCAAGGGCTGACACTCTGCAGATGTGTTTGATTGCAGAAAAACGATTTGAATGATACAATTCAATGTGCTGGTGAGATGCAGCATTATCCATGAAAAGAATAATTTTTCTGTTTTGACGAATCATGTTTTGGTTAAAGTGACTTATCCATTCGCTCATGATATCTCATGTCATCCACGCTTTTTTATTAGACTTCCAGTAATCATTCAAAAGATTCAACTTTATGCCCTTGAAACAACGAGGATTTTGTGGTTTTCCTATAACAAGAGGTTGTTCAAAGTCTCCCAGCATATTTGTACACAATAGTACGGTCAAGCGTTCCTTAGAAATTTTTCTGCCCTGGCACTTTTCATTTTTTAGACTCATTATTTTTTCAGGAAGAGCTTTAAAAAACAACCCTGTTTCGTCACAGTTGTAAATATCCTTAGCTTCAAAATCACGACATAAATCTTCCAATTTGACAGTCCACTCTGTTACAACCCCAGTATCAACAGATCCACCTTCACCACTTACGGTTTTCCAAGAAATTTTACGCCAAGTTTTGAACTTGTCTAGCCATCCCACAGAAGTTTTGAACTCATTTACTCCCATAGATTTGGCAACCTCCAAAACCTTTTCCCTAATAATAGGCCCATTAATGGGTATTTTTTTTAGCACGTGCGCGACAAAACCACTCATACATAATATTGTCAATTTGAAGTCCAACAGTTTTCGGGAATGATTTTTGAACCTGATCATTTATGTGTTGCCAAAATTGTTTGAGCAGTTCATTTTTTTTTCTTTAGGATGTCGCTTACCTGCGTCTTCCCGATTTTGAATTTTGCAGCGAGATTGCGAACACTATTTTTTTGCCGATCATACGTATTAATGAGTTCGACTTTATCTTTTAAAGTTAAATGTTTACGAGAAGACATTGTGCACTTCACACGACACTGAACAAAACTGAAAACTCAAACTCAAAAGACGAAAGGCCGACAAAATACTCCCCCCCCTGCACACACCGAATTCATCAGAAGTTTTACACGTGCCTTAAAATTCTTTAAAAAGGGTTTAGCACTGCGACGTAAACCTTGATAAAATTCAGAGAATCGGAAATAGAAAATAAACACATGATTGAGGCAATACGTGGAAGAAACGTTCCTAGAAAAAGGACTGTGACTCACCCACTGTCCGTTATGGGGAGATCAAATTAAGTGCTAATCTAAACGAAACTGTGCAGATTGCCTGTCCACGTCCGTTACAGAGAATGTCTGCTAGACAGAATCTGAAAACACGTTAAAACCAATAGAGGAGAGTTGGGGAATTTGAAAATGTCCATTGTAGAGAGGTGTCCGTTAGAAATTTCACTGTATATCATCATCAAACTGAATGTGAGAGGCATGTTATTCCAGTGTGCTCTATAAAATTTCGTAGTGGGGCAATGCAATGAATTTACTTGTGTTTGGAGCCTACAAATAATCGGTAAATGATCACTATTTAGTGGTTTATTGAGAATTAACCACTCCGCATTAGAAAATATGGAGGAAAACAGATTGAAAGGCCTATTGCAGCCTTGGATTCTGTATAAAAATGGATACAGACAGGCTCATCTGTGTTCAACTGGGGTAAGTTTAACAGCAACAAGCAAGGATTCTATTACTTTTCCTTCTTGTTGATTGTTGGATATCCCCACATTGAGTAATGAACATTAAAATTCCCAGGTAAGCAGAATGGAGATGGCAGTTGATTGATTAGATTTTCTAGGCATCTGAAGAAAATAAGAAATTGGAGGGAGATATATAGGAGCAACAGTAAGTGTGATACAAATTACAATGTGTACTGCCACTACTTCAAAAAAATTCTGAAAGGCAATATGTTCGGATGGAACATTGTTTCTAACAAGAACTGGCACCCTTCCATGAGTTGGTGAGTCAGTACTCCTATCTCATCTAAAAATAGTATAATTTTTAATGGTAGGACAGTCTTGTGGATTTGACTGAGTTTCATGTAAGGATATGCCTGCTGGTTCACATCAATCGATGAGATCTTATAAATCTTCTTTTAATTCCAAAAGCCTCTACAATTCCATTGAAGAATTCTTTCCATTATGTGGTTTTGTGGGTTGTTTTTGATTCTGACTGCTTTGTAGTTCAAGATTGCTTATCGATCTATTTTTGTTATGTCTTTCTTGGGAAAACAGCTGCATGTCGTGTCCATTTCATTGGTCGTGTGGAGTTCTAAAATTCCATCATTTGGGTCATTCTGTTCATAAATATCCATACCAGTGAAGAGTGATGGTTGCAGTTTAATGGTTTTTGTTACTTTTGGTTTTGTTGATGGACAAACATCAGCTGGAATGGCAATGGGGGAGTATTTTGTCGGCCTTTCGTCTTTTGAGTTTGAGTTTTCAGTTTTGTTCAGTGTCGTGTGAAGTGCACAATGTCTTCTCGTAAACATTTAACTTTAAAAGATAAAATCGAACTCATTAATACGTATGATCGGCAAAAAAATAGTGTTCGCAATCTCGCTGCAAAATTCAAAATTGGGAAGACGCAGGTAAGCGACATCCTAAAGAAAAAAAAATGAACTGCTCAAACAATTTTGGCAACACGTAAATGATCAGGTTCAAAAATCATTCCCGAAAACTGTTGGACTTCAAATTGTCAATGTTATGTATGAGTGGTTTTGTCGCACACGTGCTAAAAAAATTCCCATTAATGGGCCTATTATTAGGGAAAAGGCTTTGGAGGTTGCGAAATCTATGGGAGTAAATGAGTTCAAAGCTTCTGTGGGATGGCTAGACAAGTTCAAAACTTGGCGTAAAATTTCTTGGAAAACCGTAAGTGGTGAAGGTGGATCTGTTGATACTGGGGTTGTAACAGAGTGGACTGTCAAATTGGAAGATTTATGTCGTGATTTTGAAGCTAAGGATATTTACAACTGTGACGAAACAGGGTTGTTTTTTAAAGCTCTTCCTGAAAAAATAATGAGTCTAAAAAATGAAAAGTGCCAGGGCAGAAAAATTTCTAAGGAACGCTTGACCGTACTATTGTGTACAAATATGCTGGGAGACTTTGAACAACCTCTTGTTATAGGAAAACCACAAAATCCTCGTTGTTTCAAGGGCATAAAGTTGAATCTTTTGAATGATTACTGGAAGTCTAATAAAAGTGCGTGGATGACATGAGATATCATGAGCGAATGGATAAGTCACTTTAAGCAAAACATGATTCGTCAAAACAGAAAAATTATTCTTTTCATGGATAATGCTGCATCTCACCAGCACATTGAATTGTATCATTCAAATCGTTTTACTGCCACCAAACACATCTGCAGAGTGTCAGCCCTTGGATCAAGGGATAATAAAAAATTTTAAACTTCACTACAGAAAACGTGATTTAAGACATCTCATTGCAAACATGAACGATGTAACATGTGCGAGTGACCTTGCAAAGAAACTCAGCATCTTATATGCGATTCAATGGATTTCCTCTTCAGTAAATGCAATTAGAAAACAAACTGTCCTGAACTGTTTTGTAAAGTCTGGCTTTTCAAACGCAAAAATTGAAGTTGTGAACAGCAATGTGGAGCACCAAGAAGAACAAGAACTTCAACATCTATTGATAATGTACGATACTTCCGCTACAAGTCACCCTGGCTACAAAGATATAGACTCGAACCTCACTACAGAAGATGGTGCTCTAGATATCAACGACATTATCATCGATATTTTTCAAGAAGTTCCTCATGAGGATGAAGAAATGGAAGGAGGTCATTCTGTCGAAGAACATATTAATGACGAACCACCGATGAAAATAGAAGAAGCGTTCATACAAATCAATCGTTTAAAAATGTTTTTTTTGCCGCTGAAGAAGGCACTGAAGGACTTTCGATGGTTTCTTCACTCCAAACAAATGTTGAAAACAAAATTATCAGCTGGAAGAAGGTGCAGAAGAAAATAAGTGATTACTGTATGTATTTTTCTTAAGATAAAATCATAATATGCATAGCACAATTGTATGTATATTATTTACAAAAATATTGTGCAAAATCTGTATATAATTTAATTTAATTTTACATTAAACGTTTAGCGATTTTTCTTTATCTCTTGTGTATGTAATTGTATATTATTTACAAAAATATTGTTCAAAATCTGTATATATTTTAATTTAATTTTACATTAAACGTTTAACGATTTTTCTTTCTTTCTTTTTTTTTTCTCCCTCAGACTTCTTGTTAGCGGACACTTCTCTCTAACGGACACATTCTCGTTCCCCATGGCTGTCCGTTAAAGGGAAAGTTTCACTGTAGTCCAATCCCATCCCATTGATAATTTCACCGAACATCTAACCAATCCGATATAAGCTGCAACCTGTATAATACCAAAATCTTTGCTAGAAAAACATAAAGACAGTTGTTATTGGTGGAATCAGGAATGTAAAGTAAACTGCAGCCATTATCAACCCACTGCAGGATGGAAGCCTCCTCAATCATCCATGTTGAGGGAAATGGACCATAATCTGCCACGCTGGTCCAGCGAGCGTTGGCAGATTGACCATATTTAGCAGTCAGGGGCTAACACCAGTCTACTCAAAGAGCATGTGCTACTGCACTTCTTCTCTTGACTCGGCTATGGAGGCCGTTAACAGGAATGTGTAGACACTAAACAGCAAAAAATAGAGCTTGGAATATGTTTTGCAAATTCCCTACTAGTAACCTCGTTAACTTTAAAAGACTGAAAGCCAATTAAGATTATTACTATACTTCCCCAAGATATTAACTCAAAGCCAAGTTCTCTAAATAAGAAGGAAAGCAAAGAAAGATGCCTGTATCAGTTATCCTTCTACTGTTAACAAAGACATAGACAGTATACTCGCCTGGAGGAAAATCCAAACACAATGTTCAGTCCCAAGCCTCAATACTAAACTGGAAAGGGTAGGAGCTATCCTCACTGTCAGAAATACAAACTCTCTAGCTGAATCATCTAGTATAATCAGCAATATCCTCTTACAAACCAACCTTTAAAAAAATTAATTGCTCTCCAGAATGGCATAAAATCATCTTCACTGCTATAGTATCACCTCCATCCACATCAATAGAATTTTTAGAATCTCTAAATAAAACATCCAATCATGCTGTTGCTCCAGATGGAATCTACTACATAATGTTAAAACAATATTGGAGGCTTGAAGTGGTGAAGCCCATGTTTAGTCTCTAGAGCAAAGTTTCCAGCATACACCCCCCCCCCATACTTCTCCTTCAACCCATGCACGGTTCTAAGTACTATAGGTTTTGATACCTTTCGTGTTTGGGGTTCTCATAAAAAAAAAAAAAAAAAAGAAGAAGCTCGCTGTTAAATTTCTACTATCAAATATTTTTAGAAAATACTTATGCATACTCCTTGTGTCAATCAATTGTTGTAGCTTTCCCTAGCCAGGAGAGGATTGTACCTTTCCACAAAATTGTAGGCCAGTTTCACTCAGAAGCTGTTTAGGGAAAGCCTTGGGGGAAAAAAAAAGGTTTGCAGCTGGCCAACACGGTGCCTCAAAATCATAAATTGCTAAACAGTAACCAGTATGTGTTTTAGAAGAATCAGTCCACATTAGAAGTAATGATCAAAGCAGAAGCAAACATCTGAAATGATTTCATTAAGAAACAACACCTGGTCATGGTTAATCTCAATATTGAGAAAGCTTTTATACCATTGGTGATATGGTGTTCTTCAAGATCTTCATTCTTTTGATATATTGCTATACTGTTTTATACCACTATATATATTTTCAACATTTTAAGATAATATCCTTCTGTTTATAGAATAGGACAAGATTGTACAAAACTCCATATGATGTGGGGGCTGGTTCAAATTTCACATTATTGGATTTTAAGTTAAAAGTTTTGACACTAAAATTTTTAAATATTGGTAGTAAGTGCCAATATTTAAAATATATGCAAGCCAATACATGCTGCATTTCACTGTGATTACTGAAACTGATTGTGTTAGTTGATTTTAAGATTTAATGACATGTAACAATTTTATTTGCATTTTAAAATAAGTTATGCTGTGGAAAAATTATTTTATATTTTTTTGATTCCACCCTCTAGTCCTTGAAAGCTGCTCAAGCTTCAGTGTAGTCCTGGGGTCCAAGATGTGGTTGCTGATCCATATGTAAATCATTCTTCAGAATGAAGATGATTGTTATTTATTATTATTATTTTTTTACTTTCACTTAAATTGAAATTTACATATGATAAATAGGTAGCACACTACTATATATTTATCATAAGTGTTACTCTGCCTGCCAGTTAAAAAATTAATTGTTATATATTGGAATTTAAATGGTACAACACTAAAGTGATGTCATTTTGAGTCTGTAGCAATATTATTCACTTTTCAACTTTTAATATTGCAGTTTCTTGATGAAGAAAAATTACACATTTTGAATGTTTTTTTAGCCTTTGTATTATCAATGTGTTATATAATGTTTCTTATTACAATACTGAAAGACAAATTGAGGAAGTACAATTTGGAGGATAGATTATTTTTTAAATAATGATAACACAGACACTAGCATTTATTAGTTTGGAAATTATCTGTATATACACTGTACTTAATATAATACTTGTAGTGCTCTTTGTTTCATTAGATGCCTTGTTGTGGTAAACTGCTGTTGTTATTTAATTGGAAATCATGTAATTTACAGATTCATCAATCATAATTTTTTTATGTTAAAAAAAAAAAAAAAAGCTACCATCTATTCCCATTATATTAAGATTATGCCATTTATTTATACAGAAAAAGCATGATACTAATCCATTATAGAAATTTATATTTGATGATTCCACATATGATGGTTAGATGTTGTATTCTGTATTTGAATATTCCAAACTGTTTAGGATATGAATTGAGCTTTGATAAAAATTTGTTAATATTGGCTATTATTTTTGCATTATCAACCAATAAACTACAGGATTTGATACAAAACTGTCAGTTTATTGGTTAATATGCTGATGGACAAAAATTATTGATAAAAAAAATATTGTAATATTTTCAAAATAATTGATATGGGTAATTGAAATTTGGTATGAAGTAGATTGTATTATGATGTAGCAGTGCCATGTGTGAACTTAGGGTGCCATATCTAAAATAGAAAAATTCATTTTCCTGTCTAAAAATGAACATCCATCTAGCATGGGAAATTGTAAATCTTGATAGTGGTATGATAAGAGGCTGCGCTTACAGCAGGCCCTCATGCTACAATTAGAGTGTTCAAGAGCTCTGATGTTATTAAAGCAGGCTCTTTTAGGAGAGTAGTTTGTAACTCTGAAGGGAGGTATTTCTTGACATTAAATTTGGCTCCTTACAGCGATGATGGCAAATACCAGTGGCACACAAGTGACATGCATAAAAGAAAGTACTAGTATGCAGCCACTCATAAATAGTTTATACTGTCGGGGGAAAGAGTATTTTTTGAAGACGAATTATATCAGTCACATCTAACAGTAAACAATCTGGGTGTCTACAAATTATGTAGCAACAAAGCTCTCATTAAGAAACTTTTAAGTATTGTTAACTTTATATCAACAAAAGCTATTAATTAATTTTAGTCAGTTATTTTTTTGCTATACCATATGAAAATTCTTATTTTTGTTGCATGCTTATTTTGGCATGCAGGCTGGAAAAGGCTCACCATTTTTACCTTAGAGCATCTCCTACATGCTCAGTGAGGTCATTTCAGTCTGTTTAAAAATCCAGTGAAGATCCCATATAAGAAATATCCTCACTCTAAAATAACACCAACAACAAAAAAAGTCTCCACCAGCTAGCCTTAATTGGAGGTGGGGGCTTATTAATATTGGTGTCAGCTCCACCCCATAAACACTCTAACATAGGATTCATTACTATGTCATACTCTTGAGGGTGTACATTGTGCTTTCCCAGGATGTCAGAGACTATCTTAAACTCGAGGAATAGCAACCCCAAAATAATTTATATGCTCAGTGGTGCTGAATTTAAAACAGTAGAGAAAGAAAAAGATATGGAAGTTGTGTTATAGGCAGATAATGTTCTCTGAGCAGTGTGAATATGTGGCCAGGAGAGACCATAATGTCCTGTTGATGATTTATCAAACAACCTGTAGAGATGGGGGTGAGGTCATAATCCCTTGTATAAGCCAATTGTAAGACAGCACTTGGAATACTGTGTCCAAGTATGGAGGCCTCATCTAAAAAAAGACATTGACCTTCTTGAAAGGGGCCAAAGACAGACAACTTGCATGATAAGGTCAGCAAAAGGGCAACCACACAAGGAAAGACTCCGATTAAGTGGACTACTGAACTTGGCAACCAAGCACCTTAGAGGGAACCTGATTGAGGTCTGTTAGGCTTTGAGAGAGATTAGTAAAATGATTGAAGGTGAAATTGTCACTGTTATAAAGAATTCCAGGTCTAGGGGTCATATATTCAAATTACAGGGGAAGAGGTTTAGACTAGATGGTAGAAAGTTTTCTTTTAGCCAGCAAATTATTGATTACTAGAAAAAGTTCCATTTGCAAGTATCTGAGGCTGACAATTTGAAGAAATTCAAAGGTCAGCTGGATAGTTTCCACCTATGTAAAGAGGGAAGAAGCACGTAACTTGTATATTTTTATTTACTTATCTACTTTTTGCTTTTTTTTTTGCTGGTGCAGTAAACGTCTGTGGCTTGCACTCCTTCCTTGCACTCTGACTAATACCAATATTTATGAGTTAATGTTGGATTCCTTTACTCTTTAGATGAGGATACATCTGAAGAAAGAGGTACCTGAAGTTATCTCATAAATATTAGGGAAAGGAGCTATTATAAAGGCAGAGAAATAGTGACTATTCTAGGTATAGAGGAAAAATCTTTGGGCCTTATGTCAGTCTTTTTATAGCAGTAGGAGACCTCATCTAAAAAACAGTAGGCCTTTGGTTCCTGCTGTTGATTGACAGTGCTTTTTCCCATATTGGCATACAATTTTTTTAAGTATTATAATACACAGTAGATTGTATTGGAAGGACTTTTAGCTGTAATTTTTGTTTATTTCAGATATAGTACTAAAGTTTTGCAAGTAGCACTTAGCTCCAAGAAAAGATTGAACTGGCTTCATCATTCTACTCATACATAATACACTCAATTAACAGTTAATTTCAAATTGTTACACTGTAAGTTGCAATAATTAGTTAACACTTTATGGTAATAACTAAGAAGCAAACAACTCTTTTTTTTTTTTTTTTTTTTTTAAATTCTCTCAGTTTTTCAAGCTATATTTTTCTTAGCTTTTGTCCATCAGTATTATTAAATGTTTATTATATGCATAAAAAATTTTGATGTTTTAAAATGCTATTGTATTTTCAAATGATATACTCATCATTTCTTGTTTAACATGTCAGTGGGTATGTGGTAATACAGTAATCCCTTCCTACCCCCACATTCACAAGGGTTACATTCTTGCAACACTTGCGCGAATGTGGAATTTTCAAATGTAGGATCCATAATTCAATGCAAAAGTAGTGTTAGGGATATTGTTCAAAAAAATCAAGAAAAGTAGATATAAATTTTAAAAAGTTATTTGAAAATCAACAAGCAATAAATAATTTTTTATTATAAATAAAAAAGTAAAACCAAAACATTCCAATATTAAAACACAAGCTTAAACAAAAGATAAAACACTAAAATGCTTAAAAATGTTATTGGAAAGAAGGCTTGGGCTGGAATAAGTCCTTGATGTGGTTTGCCTTTTCAAGTTTTGTAATAATTTTGTATCCCCACGTAAGGACTACATGCAGACTCAATCTCTCTTTTGAATTTGAGGCTCCTCTCCATTATAGGATCTAATTGCACCACTTTGTTTATCAGCATTCTCTGCAATTTTCATTATTTCTCCCAGAGCTTTCAAATTGAGAGTAGATTTTGAACTGACTCCTACTTCATCCCATTCTCAATTTTATCCTGATTGTTGTCCTCATTGATGAGTTCAACAGGATTGTCTTCAATCAATTCCTGACTGTAAGGCACAAGGAATTCCTCAACTTCTACAGAACCTTCTGTAGAAGTTGAGGAATTTGAAGAGAAGGTTCATGCTACAGACCCTTCTCTTCAAACTTGATGTGCCAACTGAAAAATGTTTCGAATTTCGTCATCAGTGGAAGGAACTGCAGCTACTTCGTTGACCACCGCTGGTCAAAGCTTCTTCTTCAAGCAAGCAAGCATTCATAGTGGATTGCTGTATCTCATTCAGCTACTCGTGAATATCAGTGATATATAGTCAGCAGTATTGAAATTTTTTTTTAAAATCCAATATGGTTTTCTTCTATTGCATTCAAAATGCGCTTAAAACTGTCTTGTTTAGTGTGCTTTAAATGATGCTATTACCCCTTGGTTCAAGGGTTGGAGAAGCAAGGTTGTATTTGGTGGTAGAAAAACTACTTCTACATTTGAATTTGCAAATTTAATATCAGATGAGTGCCAAGGAGCATTATCAATGATGAGTAGTACTTTAAATTGGATTTTTAGATACCATGAATTTTTTGACTTTGGGGATGTAGTAGTCATGGAACCACACTAAGAATAATGCCGCAGCAATCAATGCTTTTTTTGTTTGCTCGCTAAAACATGGGCATTTCATTTTTATTCTTATACTCTTATTGCACGGGGGTTCATGGAATGATATAAGAGCATAGGCTTGCAGAAGAAGGGATATATAATCCTTCGCCACTCTGAAATCAGGAGCAGTCTGTTCATTTATTGAAAATAAAGTTTTATTCGGCATTTTTTCCCCAGAAGAGTGAAGCCTTGTCAGCATTGAAGGCCTGTTGAGGCAGATATCATTTCTTCTCAATAAGCTGATGTAGGTCATCAGGAAACCTTTGAGCTGTTTCATGGTCTGCTGATCCTGACTCACCAATGAGCTTTATGTTGTGCAAACTGTGTCTATTTTTTAATCTATTAAACCATCATTTACTTGCTTGAAAATCAGAAGATGGCCCTGATTCTTTGCTCTTCTGTGTGTTGAAATGGTCAAATAAGCTTTGCTTTTTCATGAATAATGGAACTACTCAGAGAAATTTTCTTCAGTGCTTGATCCTCTCTCTACAAATTAAGAGGTTTTTTTTTCCATTTGTTCAATTGATTTTTCTTGCAGTTGTGATACCAGTTTTTCACTTATCGGGGCGCTACTTGTGACACTATCTCTTATCACTTTCTCATCTTTCTTTATGGATCTCACTTTTGACTCATTAATTCTGAAATATCTTTCAACTGCTGATGCACTATTTTTATATGCAGTCGAAAATGCGCTATTTTCAACTGCTGATGCACCCATTGAGAATCTATTGAGTACTTTTATTTTTTTATTTAATTGCATTACATTTTTTCCATCTCTTTACATTAGATTCTTTTTCTTTCTTTTGACATTTTTAGGGGTAATGCTTTACACACAACATCACACTCAGACAGCACCCACTACTACTAGGGGAATGGGAAAGTGGGAATTTGAACCGGCATGGCTAAGTACAGTTGAGTGCTTTTTGTACCATCAAAGCAGCACGTGTACATACTGGTAACCAATAATAGTGTTTGTTTTACGATTTATATTTTTTAAAGATATTTTGCAGATCTCGTGAATGTTGAATCCATGAATGTGGGTTAACTGTAGTAGCTATTCCTTGTGTGCAAAGTTCCTGTCTTCGATTCTGCTAGCAAGAGTGGTTTATCTTGCCTCAACCCTATTCAGGTCTTAGAATAGTTCTAGGTGCATTCAGAACATTTCCAGTGCAAGGTCTGTATGGTGAAGCCTCTGAAATCAGGAGAAAGATGTTATTACTGAACTATGCAGCCAAGATCCAAAGCCAGTCGGCCCATCCTGATTGGTCAATATTTAATGATCCACAATTCATGACCTTTTATAGAAACAAACCACGGGCAATTCGGCCTGCAAGTATTAGGTTAATGGAACTAGCAGAAAATTGGAATACACACTTTAATAATATCCCCCAGGATCCCATAGGTCACGATCTTCTATGATCTGTCATCATGCCGTCTTGTGACAATTATTTCCACCAATGGGGAAAACATTCTTTAACAGACATTAATATCCAACAGCTACACATTGCTCATACACAGTGTTATCCTGAGTTTGCTAAAATATATATACTGATGGAGTGGTATTCCATGACACTATCATTTCTGTATCACATCCCACAGAATGTTGTAGTTACCCACTGAATTATATATCATAAAGCTTTCTCTGGAAAGCATTTTCCATCTCTCAGTCCAAAAGAGCATAATATGCACAGACTTGCAAAGTGCCCTATTAGCTCTGCAAAACCTTTCTCCACCTACTCATCCAGTACTAAAGCTCATCAGAACAGAGTTTGTCTCAGAGAGCAGCATTAGCAAAAGATTGTCTTCTACCTGCTGGATCCCAGGCCATACTGGAATACCAGGAAATGAAATTGTGGATGATGAAGCAAAGCATCCATCCAGCACAGTCCCCAGTTAATTTTATTGTACCATTCAGTGATTACAAAATACATATATGAAATATATATAAAGGATGATGAACACTTCAGAGGCAAATACAGATACATAACAAACTCTTTGAAATTAAATCTGTACCACTATTATGGGCTTCCAGTACACACTTGCAGCTTCTGACCAAACAGATGAAGAGGTAATCCTGGCCACAGCCCGAATAGGCCACACCCATCTGATCCATCTATTCCTATTATCAGGTAATGACCCTCCACAGTACACATGCCACAAACCACTCACAGTAAAACATATACTCCTGGAATGTACCTTGTATAACAACTCCCATCTAATTTCATTCACATCACTTTCAAACTTATAGCAATTGTTACTTGGCCATATCATAGGCAAAAAATCAAACTGTACAGAATTTTTCTCTTTCCTGAAATGAATAGATTTATATGCCCATTTCTAACTACTTCCCTAGAAGCCAACACAAGTAGTATTAACTACACTGATAGGTTCGGCGGCCTCTGTGGGCAGGAGCAGCAGTGCGTAGCACACACTTCTTGATTAGACCGGAGTTCGAGCCCGTGACCACCAAATACGGAGGATGTGGAAAGGTCAGGGAATGTCCACCGCATATCCCCGGAGCAATATGGCCTTAGTTGCTAATGCTCCTAAAAACCAAATAACAAACTGATAGGTTTAATATGGCCTAAGTAGTCATTGCACTGGAAAAATCCAAGAACAATAACAACAGTCTTGTGTGCAAAACTCCTTTTCTGCACATAAAATTATTTTGTTATATTTCATTCTAGCAAAACACTACTTGTAATAAATGCTAATCACTAACAATATGGATGGATCAGCAGCGTTCAAATCACTTTACACATGGAGTCAGGACCAAATGTGTAACTGTTTTTATTCTAGTAGTGTTTTAATTTTTCAGGGAAGCAAAATTTCACTTTAGTGTTAGTATTAAAAGAAGGGACTGTTTTTTATACAGATGGGATAGATTTGAATCGAAGAGATGCAAGGATATTTGCTGGTTCTATTGAGGCAGTTTTAGGTAGGTTGGAAAGTTAGTTATTCTGGAAGGACACAGTCAAATGACATCCATTAAAGAAAGTTAGCAAACATGAATATGCACATATTTACTTGCTTACTTATATGCTAATGCTAGGAGTGTACTAAATAAATTTGATGATTTTAATGATTAAGAAACAGAAACTTGGTGTTGCTCTGATATTGGGGATGTAGAATTTGAATATGGCAATTTTAATGTGTACTAAAAGAACAGATATGACAAAAATGGGGTGGGGAGTTGTAAACAGTGTAGCCAGTATAATGTTGAGTCAGCCTTGTGTGACATGAACATTAGAAAAATAAGGATATGGACATATTTTATAAGCCATATAACTGTGCAGAGTAAAATGAACAACTATAAATCACATATACAGAAAAATCAAAATTTCTTATGAGAAATTTTAACTTTCCAGATATTGATTGGAATTCATGAGTTGGCAGCTTGCCTTCTTGGTAGCAGAATATTTCTACATTTGCTGGTTGACTGTTTTCTATGCCAAAATATTAAAGATGCAAGAGAAAGCAATATCCTTGATTTTGTTATCATCAGTGATTTATCACGTATTAAGAATCTCCAAGTAAAGGAACCTTTAAGGTAGCTGTGCTTCATAGCACATTGATGTGGGATATGTCTAAATAACTATTGTGAAGGATAAAGAGAAGGTATTTTGTTTTTACAAAGGTGATTATTATATTAATACCACTCTTATACCATGCGAAATTAATAATATAGTTTATTTAGGCTGTTCACCTATGTTACTATACATTAAAGTGATGTTTCTGGTATCAGTAAAATACCTGAAATGTCACTTTAATGTATAGTAATATAGGCAAACAACGTAATAAACTATATTATTAATTTCACATGGTATAAGAGTGGTATTAATATAATAATAACCTTAATAGAAAACATCCACGTATCGTCCTTCCCTAACTACTTTGCAAAGGTGATTATAATGAGCTTAGACACATGTAAAATTCTTTTTAAGTAGGGCCAACTAATCTTAACATAGAGAATACAGTTGAACCAGTGAAAGCAGTAGCTAAAATTAATTTTTAAAAGGATAAATAGGAGCTTTTGGGATAGCGTATCCCTTCATTAACTAAGTACATACACACATGGAAATTCAAACATAACATAAAACATTAGGAATGTAAACTAAAATAAAGTGCGTGTTCAGATAACTGAAAGAGCATGCACATGAATTATTTTAGTTTATTCCATTCCTAATGTTTTATGTTATGTTTGCATTTCCATGTGTGTATGTACTTAGCTGATGAAGGGATACACTATCCCAAAATCTCCTATTTACCGTATTAAATATTTATTTTAGTTACTGCTTTCACTGGTTCAACTGTATTCTCTATGTTAAGTTATGGAGTGCTATAGGCCCATTCTCATTTAGGGTCAACTAATGTTACTAAAAAGTGTAATTGTCAGATCTGAAGGCATTCAAAGTGGTAATCATAGTGCCCACTAAATATATTATACCTGATAAGATATAAAGATATCTTAGATATTTTATAGAAAAATATTTTATTTTATGAGTCAAATGATTCCAAGGTCAGCTGGATAATTACCTACGGGAGGAGGAAAACACATAAGTTTTCTATTTCCTTTTCTTTTGTTCTTATTATTATTATTTTATGCTAATTTTTTGTTTTATTTTATTTTTTTGGCTGGTGCAGGCATAAGCCATAGGCTTCCTTGAATCATGTGACCATTGCTAATACTAATATACTGTTCAATGTTTAGACCAAAATGGTTTGGTGGGTGAGCTGATGAGCTTAGTAGCAGAAAATAAATGCATGGGGGTGATTATAAATTGTCAGGGGATACAGAGACCTACATTAAGTATAAAGCAGTTTGTAATCAGGGGCTCACATCTGGTGAGTATGGGCTTGGCACACCCAGGGTCCTGAGCTGGATATCATCATTCTTCTCTTTCTTGGTAATTCCCTTCTATTTCTGACCCCCCCCCTCTCTCTCTCTCTCTCTCTCTCTCTCTCTCTCTCTCTCTCTCTCTCTCTCTCTCTCTCTCTCTCTCTCTCTCTCTCTCTCTCTCAGGGGTAACTCAAATTTTTTTTGGCTGGTGCAGCAAAAGCCTCAGGCTTCCTTGCACCATATGGCTAATTATAATAATAATAATAATAATAATAATCACGTCACACAGGCTGTGGGGGGAAGCAAACAAAGTCAAATTCAAAGAAGTCTTTGGTTAAGATTTCAAAAGAGGAAAGGGACAAATCACATTGGTCCATTGGATATAGTATTAGCCTTATAGTGCAAGGAAGCCACAGGCTTTTGCTGCACTAGCCAAAACAAAAATAAATAACTAAATAAAAGAATAAATAATAAAAAAAATAATAAAAATAAAAACCTATTTGTTTTGCCTCCTCGTGTAACTATCCAGCTGACCGCTGAATATCGCGAACCTGTCACCTTGAACTGCTCACAGAGGTAACTTATTCCAGCAATTAACAATTCATTGATTAATTATTGAGTAAATACTTTGCATGTATGTTCATTCACGATTAAATTTTTAGAGACAGGATTAGCACAAGTTTATTCAATGTGAATTGGGAGTTAAATGAATTTATAATGATGGAAAGCAGTGAGAAAGAGAAACTTCTGCAGCTGAAAGTGAATTAAAAGAACATGGGGCTGATGGAATCCATTCAGCTATAATAAAGTAAGCTGCAAAAGGGGATAGTTAAGCCTTTTACCATAATAATGAGAGTAATCTTTAATTCAAGAGAAATTCCTGCAGATTGAAAATGTGTAAATGTATCTTTTATTCACAAGGGTGGCTCAAAAGGTTAAGTGGATAACTACAGACAATTTGACTTCTCTGCCAGGAATAATAATGGGGTCAATAGTTAAAAAAATAATGTAAGATCATCTTTATAGAATTGGTGGCATAAGTCAATCACAGTATGGATTTGTTGAAGGAAAATCATGCCGAGGTTTTCACAACGGCATTGAATGTGAAGAATAATTTTGGTATCACATACTTAAAATTCAGTGAAGTCTGTGGTATCACATGTATGATCATTATATAAATTGAAGCAGCGTGGCATCAAGGAAAGGCCACTCTGTGGATAGAGGGGTGGTTAAGTTTAAGGAGACAGAGTAGTTTTAAATGGCCACTACCCTTCATGGACTGACACAATGAGTAAGGCCAATGGTTGGACCCAGACTGTTTTTGATATTCTTTTGATGATGTTGATGTAGGTATTTCTTTTGGAGTCTGAATTTGCTGATGATACAGAGGTGAGCACAGGTTTCATAACTATTATTGTGGTATGTTACTTTAAGAAAATCTAGATAAACTAAGACAGTGGGCTGAAAAGTGGGAACTAGTGTTTAGCATTGATAAATAGTACTGAATTTGGTAGGGTCAAAGTACCTACACTCACGTGATGTACCTCACCTTTTTTTTTTTTTTTTTTTTTTTTAACTATTTGTCCCACTTCCTCACCACCAGTAGTAGTAGTGACATGTGATGCAAGAAAGCAAGTGTATGAGCTTATGCAGCATCAGCCAAAAAAAAAAAAACAATCACACCATTCCCTCCAAATGCCTGTCCAGTTCCTCCTTAAATTTATTTAACCTATCAACTTCCACAACGACAGATGGAAGTTTGTTCCAGCAATTAACCACCTGCTGGCTAAAGGCAAATTTCCGCACATCTATTCTACATCTGTCTTTTCTTAATTTGAATTTATGCCCCCTTAGGTTCGTAATCTGAACAAGTGGAAGGATCCCGTCAGAATTCAGCGTGCTCAACCCATTCATGGCCTTATACACCTCAATCAGATCACTGTGCAGGTGTCTAGTCTCCAGCCACTGCAATTTGTAGAACTTAAGCCTCTCTTGGTAAGAGGATCCCTTCATTCCCCTCACCAATCTTGTTGCCCTTCTCTGTACACGCTCAAGCAAATCTACATCCTTCCTAAAATGAGGCCTCCAAACCTGTACGCAGCACTCAAGGCATGGCCTGACCATTGCCTTATACAGAGGGACAATCACCTCCTTTTCCCTGCTAGCAAAATTCCTATATATCATTGACAGAACCCCATGATCTTCCCTGGCAGCCTGTCTGCATTGCTCAGAAAACTTCATATCTGACTGCACAATTACTCCCAGGTCTTTTTCATTTTCTACCACCTTCAGTGTAGTACCACACAGTTGGTACATTTCTCTGGGGTTACTTCTACCCATATGCAGTACTTTGCATTTGTCAAGGTTAAACTTCAGTTGCCATCTGCCCAAATTATCTAGATCCTGTTGCAGTAGCACACTGCCATTACTGTCATTAACAACCCTGCCAACCTTTGTATCATCTGCAAACTTCGACACTAAGCCTGATTTATCAATTTTGTATATTTATCAATGATATTTATCAATATCCTTGATAAATATACAAAACAACAGAGGACCCAACACTGAACTCTGTGGGACTCCGCTAATAACATTAGTCCACGAAGAGCAATTTAGGTTTATTCTCCACTCTCTTAAGTGGAAGTGCCAAATTCAAGGTAGTTTCATAAGGAAAAATATGTAGAATAAGTAAAAAAAAAAAAGCATTTAATCCTAATTTGATTGTTTTATGATAATATATTTTATTTCCTTTTCTTTGATTTAAATAAAAGTAGCACCCGAGTTTCTCATTGCAAACTACCAACTTGTGTTCTGTTTACTTAAGGAAACAGAAAACTTGCACAATGAATGGTTTTGCATGTCTACCTGTATTAGTATCTTCACTCACATGATGTACCCTTTTTTTTTTTTTTATAACTATTTGTGTCATCTACCCCACCAATTTAAGTTAACATTCCACCTCTGCTGATAGTCTCTTAAGTGGGGATTTATCCAATAGTTAAATTACTCTTTTGCCAAAGGTAAATTTTTGTACATTTTGCACCAAGAAAAGTAAAATTAATGAAAAATCTTTACATTCAGATACATTATAAAATTCTAAATGTTGGAATACAGTAGTATCCTATGCATTTACTTATATTTATAAAATTTGAATTTTTTAAAGACATTTTGCCATTATAAATAGGATTTTTTTATGTAGTGTTTAATATAACTGACCAGAAATGTGGGGGGGGGGGGATCAGTGAGAAGAAGTTGACACATAAATGTATCTGCTGAATGCATCTATTGCCCTTCTCTGTACACGCTCAAGCAAATCTACATCCTTCCTAAATTAATTTAAAAGTTGTGTGAAAATCACCAAAAATGACCACTTAAATTATAAAATTAAAAAAAGGGGCAGCAATACTATACAATTTTATTGTGTGTGAAAAATAATTGAAAAACATTAATATTTGCACTGTAAGTATTTAAATTTGGAATAAAAATAATCTCCCATCTGCCCACTTGCATTGTGAAAAAAAGATGTGCTCACTGACAAATTGATTGTTTAAATAATCAGGGTGTTACATGATGTTAGAGGAATCACATTGGTGGCCAGTAAATTCTAAACATTGCAATAATAAGAATTAGTACTGGATATTTTTTTTTAATACTATTTTTTTTTGTATATAGATTAATTTTTTATAAAATATTTTTTCTATACCTGTGAGAAATTTGTTCTAGTAATGCATTTCTTTAGTAAGATATTATATTGTGTTAAATTATACGAATAATATATACACTGTTAATCACAGATTTATATATGTATTATTTATTTATATGTGTACATATATTATTTATACATATTTATTTATATGTGTATATGTATTATTTATATGCATTTATTTTTATGTGTATATATATTATTTATACGTATTTATTTTATGGGTATATGTATTATTTATACGTATTTATTTTTATGTGTATATGTATTATTTATACGTATTTATTTATATGTATTATACACACCATACATCAACCTTTTCTCCTCTCTAGTTTATAAAGATAACTTCATATTATTGGAATATGGACTGTAAGTTAATTCTAGGGAAAATAAATCTTTAAAATATTACGCGGGCCACACACACACACACACACACACACACACACACACACACACACACACACACACACACACACACACACACACACACACACAATATTATTTATATTACTTTGCCATATGGCTTATTACTTAAAAAAAAAAAAACAACAAAAAAAAATTTTTGTTATTTTAACAGCATTGCAGCAAATGTTAAGAATTAAATGGGATAATTCTGTCTTACAAATTTAGAATTTCAGTAATATATGGAACAATGTCCTTTTATGTTGTGTTGTGTTGTGTTATATATTCAAACCATTTAGTAGAGTGGTTATTTGAAGTTATGCATATTGCGTATTGAAATCTGTACACCAAAAATAAATATGTCAATCATTAATTGAGAACCACATGTGGCTGCTGTAACAATGAAGTTATTAACACTCTTCATATTATATGATTATCCTAGAATGTAAACAGAAACTTCATATGTAATTTTAAGGATGTGATTGAACATTTTATTGCTTAGTTCTGTTTTCCAGCATTTATAGTTGTCAGTGTATGACTACATAATGGTAAACAACTATTATGTAGGCATATATGGAGATGTCTAAATATTAAAATGTTTTATAACATTTTTTATTGCAAAAAATATAAGATTTCATTAATTTATTTCATGTTAAAACTTAATTGTTTTGTTGGAACTTAAAAAGCTTATGACTACAGCAGTTGTTTCCAACACAGTGTCCGTAGACACCATGGTGCCTGCCAAGGCTTTTTTCGTGGTGCCAACAGGAAGGAAGGAAGGTCATAATACAAGTAGGGAACTAACATAAGATTGCTTACATAAACTTGCAAGGTACATCAATGTAATGTGTGTGTGCTAAGGCATATCAGAGTTTACTAGTGAGCAGTATTCCCTCAAGCTGCATAGTGTATGTCATGGGATATTAGCATCCCACCAGGAAGTAAACTACCTTTCAAACAAACTGTGATATTTCCTGGTGGGATACTAGTATCACATGATGCGCACTACATAGCTATTGAGGGACACTGCTTACCAATCATCACTAGTAATCTTGTAAGAACACAGTGTAACTGTGCATGGAATGTGGGCTATATTACCGTTCATGATATTGCTGTTTTCTCTCTGACTTTGTGGCTTATTATGCTTGCAGTTCTTCTCTTTATTAATTTTTCTATTTTTTTTGCCTCAAATTGAGTGGTTGGTGTTCATCAACTTCGATTGGGTGATGCTTGAACACTCCATAAACTCTCAAATGTGCCCATAGGCGGAAAATGTTGGGGACCACTGCTCTACGCAATACTCTCAAAATTAATAATTCTTATTATCTTAATTAATATTATGAAACCATTGTGAAATTAATTATCAGATATCAAAAAATAAGCAAGTGTTAATTTGAAAATACAATATATGGTAAAAGAAGCAGAAAGCCAAAATGCTTATTTCTGTCAGAATGCAGAGTATTACAAACTTATATGGTATCCTTCAATTCACAGAAAAATTAATCTAAGAGGATAACATTTAAGATAGCAATAATTTTTTTCTTTTTTTTTTTTAACGAGGATGCAGTTAAAACTACCCCTGAAAACTGTTACCTCACAGGTGCTTTTAAACTAAAAATCTGATAAAAAAGTGTATTCATTTGCACGAAAAAATAGTTTATTCTATAAAAGGAAATTGTTGAACTAATTGCATTACAAATAATTAATTACTAAAATCAAATTTGTTCCAGCTTTTTTATTTGAGGGAGAGGTTGGGGGACAGTTTTAAAAAAGTTAGTTGTATAAGTATAGTAGTTTGTCTAAGTATATACGTAGTTAGTTATTTTGTTACTGTTTTATTGTAGCTATTTGGATTAATCCAACAAGATCACCTCCACCCCCATACACATGTGCACACAAATTTTAGCATTAGCATTAGTAGTGGATTATGACGCAAGAAAATAAGCTTACACTGCATCAGCAAAAAAAAAAAAAAAAACAAAAAAACCCCACCCATTTCATTTATTCATTCCCTCTATAAGCTATGAATTTCCATGATGACAGATGGAAGTTTGTTTCAGCAATCAACCACTCTCTGGCTAAAGGAAAATTTCCACACATCTATTCTGCAGCTTTCTTTCCTCAGTTTGTAATCTGAGGAAGAGAAAGAATTCCATCAGAACTGAGTTTATTCAAAGCCTTAAACACCTCAATCTGATCACCTTGCAGGTGCCTAGTCTCCAGATGCTGCAGTTTGCAGAACTGAAGCCTTTCTTCATAAGAGCACCCCTTTGTTCCCCTCACCAATCTCATTGTCCTTCTCTGTACTCATTCCAGCAGCTCTGCATCCTTCCTAAAATCAGGCCTCCAGACTTGTATGTAGTACTCAAGGTGAAGCCTGCCCATTGCCTTGCCCAATGGGATAATCATCTCCTTATTCCTAGCAAAATTCTTGTATATCATCAACAAAATGCATATCTGGCATTCCCCTCCCTAGACAATTCCTCATGCATGAACATAGATTCAAAATGCTCATTCAGTTTGTCATCAACCTGAGCAGTGTCATCAATAGTTAAACCATCAATATCAAGTGGACCAATGTTGTTCAACTCCCCCTATTCTGCTGTTAATATAAGTAAGCTAAGGCAGATTACAAGAAGTCACTGTAGCCAGTGACTTCTTGTAATCTGCCTTAGCTTACCTAACCTCTTTGTGACTTGATTACAGGCTAGGTTATATCTATCACTGGCTTCTGTATCACCTGATAATTTATATGAATCCGATCTATTTTTCTTCTCTGCCTCAAGTCTCATCAGTTCATCAGACATCTATTTAGGCCTAAGTTTGGAATGCTATTTCTTAGGTGGTATGAAAAGTCTAGTAGTTTCTGCTTCTGTGATTATTTTCATCAATGCTACCCATTTAGAATTTGCTGTTGGTCCCACTGTACAGAATTTAAAAACTGTCCGAGACAACTGTAGTCACCTTTACGGAAGCAAAAACCCTTCCCTTTACTTTTGACATTAGTTGTGTCTTTAGTAAACCCCACATCAGTACATTGTGATCACTGCCACCCAGTGGGTCTTTTACATGCAGATTCTTAATGTGTGAAGTATTGATGCTGATAATCAGATCAGGAGTACTGCTTCTTCTTGTTTCCCCTCTAATATGCAGCTTTAGAAAACATTATTAGTAAATCCAAAATAGTCTTGCTAGTGTGTGAATGACCAACTCATAAATTCCACTCAATATCTGGAAAGTAAAAATCCCCAATTATAAGAAATTCTGATTTACTGGCCCACTATTTCTCATTATAGTAATTTGTTATGCCCGTAATGATCGTTAGGCTGATAACACACTCCTATTTTCATTTTCCCAATGCTTATGCCATTACCCAAACTGATCCAACATTGTACTGGCTACTGATGTCCACTAAATGCACTTCCTTAGATTTAATTTGCTCAATTAAGAGCATAACACGCCTCCTCTCTTGTATTTTTTTTTTTTCTGTACACATTGTGCACCCGCACCCCATATTCAAATTCTCATCCTGTATGTTCAAGTGACACCATGTATCTGATATCCCTACAATGTCTGCATTTGATGATTTAATTAGAATTTCAAATTCATCAAATTTATTTGATGAATTTGAAATTCATCAAATATGCTCCTAGAATTAGTGTATATGCAAGTATTCGAGCCCGTGACCACCAAATACGGATGATGTGGAAAGGTCAGGGAATGACCACCGCATATCCCCAGAGCAATATGGCCTTAGTTGCTAATGCTCATAAAAACCAAATAACAACAACTTATGCAAGTATTATTAGCCATATGGTGCAAGGAAGCCTGAGGCTTATGCTGCACCAGCCAAAAAAATTCCCGAGTTACCCTGAGAGGAGAGAGAGAGAGAGAGAGAGAGAGAGAGAGAGAGAGAGAGAGAGAATCACCAAGGAAAAGAATGATGATATCCAGCTCAGGACCCTGGGTGTGCCAAGCCCATACTCACCAGATGTGAGCCCCTGGGGCTATACTTGCACATGTTCTTAGTTATCCTAACACAGTCCAAGTAAATATGTGGGCTGTGTTAGAATAACTAAGATCCAATCTATAACTGAGATCAACAGCAGGGTTTTAAATCCCTGACACCTTGCTTTCCATACTGTTGCATGTTCCAATAGAAGCAGTGCAAGAATTACTTTCGCCCCTGCTTGGACTCTGGTTAATCTATTAGTCTGTGTATCCCCTCCCCCCAAGCTCTCAGTTTTCCCACTCACCTAATGCTGCCTCGATAGCATCAGCAAATATTCTTGCACCCTTTATATTTAAGTGAATCCCCATCCCTCTGGAAGCTGTCTCTCCTGTTACCAAGCACAGCAATGCTGAGAAAAATTCCACCCAGTGAGCCTTGTACAATCGCCCCAAGGCCAAATTGATTGACTAGGTTCACAACATGTATTCCCTCCTATCACGTCTGGGCAGGATTGCAAACATATTCAAATTCTTGAATTCTTAACTCATGATTTTTTCCTAAAATTGCCCTGTATTTGTTAAGTAACCCGAGATCTCCTATTCTTAATATCATTGCTACTGAACAACAATATCATGTTTTGTGTCCTTAAAAGATGATACAATGTCATCTACTTTTACCCCTGGAGATATATCCTGGTCGACCCTATTCCACCACATGCTGTATTTCTCCTTTCCCTGATATTAGTGTCACCTACAATAACTACTTCCTGTAGGACCACAGCATTCTGCCCTATGTATTGCCACTGTGTTGCTTGATGCCCAAGTGCAAGCTCTTGTGTTCAGTTTTGGAGTTGGGAGCTTGATGGGGATCCCCATTTTAATTCTTTCCAGGGCATACATCTGGTTCTTCAAACTTTCATAAACCTTAAAAATTCTGAGTTTGCTCCTAATTACCTCACACTCTTTGCACTGAACACTCACCTTTGGCTGTACCATGTCCTGTTCCAGATATGTCTGCAACCAATCACACAAGTAGCACATTCCATAAGGCTGTGATTTATAGATGAACTGCGCTCTTCAGTACTCCCGCTACTTTAGCATTAGTAGAGGCATACGATGCAACAAAGCAAGCTTATGCAGCATCAGCAAAAAAAAAAAAAAAAAAGCTCCCATTTCATCCCTCTCTTTGTTCCAAATACCTGTCCAGCTCAGCCTTAAATTTATTTAGGCTATCAACTTCCACAACAAAAGATGGAAGTCTGTTCCACCAATCAGCTACCCGCTGGCTAAAGGCAAATTTCCACACATCTATCCTACAACTGTCTTTCCTCAATTTGAATTTATGCCCTCTGAGGTGATTATTCTGAGCAAGAGGAAGAATCCCATCAGCATTGAGCATGCCCAAACCATTCAAAGCTTTATACACCTCAGTCAGATCATGTCGCAGGTGCCTAGTCTCCAGACACTAATCTGCAAAACTTAAGCCTTTCTTCATAAGAGCAACCCTTCGTTCCATTCACTAATCTTGTTGCCCTTCTCTGTACTCATTCCAACAGCCCTACATCCTTCTTAAAATGAGGCTCCAGACTTGTATACAGTATTCAAGGTGTGACCATTGCCTTATACAAGGGAATAATCACCTCCTTATCTGTTCAAGCCCGTGACCACCAAATACGGATGATGCGGAAAGGTCAGGGAATGACCACCGCATATCCCCGGAGCAATATGGCCTTAGCTGCTAATGCTCCTAAAAACCAAATAACAAACAAACCTCCTTATCCCTGCTAGAAAAATTCCTGTATATCATTGACAAGACATCATGAGCTACTCTTGGAGACCGTCTGCACTGCTCAGAAAACTTCATATCTGCCTGCACAATTACTCCCAGGTTCTTTTCATTCTCTATCACTGTGAGTGTAGTACCACAGAGTTGATACGTTACTCTAGAGTTATTGCTTCCCATATGTAGTACTTTACATTTGTCAATGTTAAACTTCATTTGCCACTTCTCAGCCCATCTGCTCAACTTTTCTAGATCCTAGTATACTGACAGATATCTGAGTAGGAGAGCTACTCAGATATCTGTCATAGATAACTAAATGCAATAATATGTGTTACTCTGTCAGGTTTATGTTATATGTATTACTCTATACTATTACGTTCATAGAGTTTTTTAAATTAGTTATAGTATTATAAGAAATAAATTTCTCAGTTAAAATAAAAAATATATATATGCCAAGCAATGTGATTAGAACCTTTGAGTTACTTATTTCGCACAATTAAAACCCTACAATTCCACTACTATGCACCACATGTGATACGATATTCTCTCCAAATCACCAATATAAAAGCTCTACGAATATTAAGTTGTAACTTAAAAAGTTAATAAATGTGATTAGGCCTATTAAACTATTTATTGAAGACAGTTTATTTATCTTTCAGAAGTACTGATAGAATTATTTCTTTCAATGTCAGTAGAGCATAGATAAATATATTTGATGGACTGAAAATAATTTGTTGTATTGAATTTTTCATCAGAATTAAATTTGTTCAAGTGAACATTATGAGGCATAAGGGAAGTCATCTAGAATCTGGAAATATACAGAAGTTTATGATTCACCACTTTCTCATCGAATCAGGCTCTTATTTTTAATCGTGCCATTAAGAGTCAACTGACTCATTCAGCTTGGATGAGTTATCTGTTTCCCCCTCACTGGGAAAATCTTTATACTGTTCATCCATCTGGTATATATCTTAACTTGCTATAAAACTGGCAGCTTGATATTTCTAAATAAGCCATAACTGCTGATTGTTTTTATTCCTTCCTGAGCCTTCTCTCCCCCAGTTATACAAGCTAATCCTTAAAAAAAGGTTCGATTGCATAATATTTTTATTTTAAAGTATAGCACTATTAAAATAAAATGAGGAAAAAAAAATAGCCCTCATCTGTACCCCCTCATAACAGTTTTCTAATTCTTCATTAATTTATTCAAACTATCACACCAGGTAGAAGTTTGTTCCAACAGTCAGTTACCCTTTTGCTGATATTTGCACATCTTTCTACTATTAAACGTTTTGAAATTAAATTTATCTCTCCCCATATATGTATGTTGTCTGAGAAAGAATAAGGATGCCATCAGCATTTTTTACTCAATCTATTTAAAGCCTTAAAAATTTTAATTTGGTCTCCTTGCAGACGCATAGTTTCAGGCACCACAATTTACAAAACCAAAGTCTGTTTTTGATAAGAGACGTTGGTGTTCTCCATAATTATACTTCTGTACGATAGTAAGATCACTAATCTTTTTGCTCTTTTCTGCATCCTTCCTGAAATGAGGTTTCCAGAACTGTATTGAATACCCAAGGTATGTCTTGGGTACCATTGCCTTGTATAATGGGATAATTACCTCCTTATTATTGCTGGCAAAATACTTGTATATCATTGATGAAGAGCTGCCCCAGCAACCCATCTGCTCCACTCAGGGAATTTCATGTCTGTCTGACTGCACAATTGTCCTAAGGTCTTGTTCATTCTCCACTACCCTGAGTGGTATCACACAGTTGGTATGTTATTCTGGATTATTGCTACCTATATGAAGTACCTTGCATTTGTCAATGTTAAACTTCAGTTGTTGCTTCTTATCCCATCTGCATAAATTTTCTATATCTTATTGCAGTACTATGCCTTGATTCCTGTCATTAATCATCTTGCCAACCTTTGTATTATCTGCAAACTTAGACGTTAGGCTTTCTGTCCCTTCATCAAATCGTTAATAAATATCAAATAACCACCCAACTCCCCTTTTCCATTTAAAATATTTAACTCATATCGTCCACCGATGGCAAAATAGTAAACTAAAAAAAAAAAAAAAAAAAAATACAAATTGAAATTTAGTCATACAAAAATACTTGCTTAATAGGTTGTTTTTTAATCATTCATTGTGTATTCATGTTAAAAAATTGGGAAAACATTTTGGCTATAACATGCTCTGATTATAAAGTGGGTGTTGAAGTTCTCCATTGACACACACACACACATTATATTGAAGTTGCCCTGTATTGGAAATATGATGCAAGGAAATAGTGCTTATATGGTACCAGCAAAAAAAAAAAAAAAACAACACCCATTAATTTGACCAAACCTTCCTTAAATTTATGCATACTTCCACCTCCACAACACTCAGTAGAAGTTTATTCCACACCATTTGAAAAATAATCAGTGATGCAAATAGAAACTGAAAACAATGATGGAATTCTAATAGGTATTTTAATTGTTTTGTTTAAGTGGATTCTATAGTTTATTTGGTATAGTTTAATTTAAAAAAAAAAACCTACTGTTGCAGTTTAATATAATGGCAATATCATTGCTTGTTGAAATTAACAGTAAATTTTAAAACTTTGAAGCATTACAGTTATATATTATATAGTTTATGAAACTGTCGTGTTAATTTTATTATGCAAAATGTAGTAACCCTAGATACTTAGGCCCAGACTACAGATCTTCACACCTTGAGGATCTTTAGTTTGAATTTATCTCATTTGGACAGTGCCATATGAACAATTTTGGCACTATTCTTGACCTCTGTGCCTATAATATGAATGCAAAATGTTCATAAAGTTATAGTTGTAGGAAAAAAATTACTTTCTTGTCTTTTGTTTGAACCATTTAATGAAATTAGACAAATGTAGATGGTGTTCACTGGAAGAGAGCATACACACACACGTCAAACACATATTTGTTAGCAGTGATAATAATTATAGTATATAGAAAGCAAAATTGTTCCTCGTTATTTAAAATATGATATGAGAATTATTTTCATTATGTCAAGATATCCTAGTTAAAAGGTTTTGCCTCACATTCTGAAGTGTACTATCTAGTCATTTTTATTATTTTTTTAATATCATTGAAGTTTTGCACAGTAGTTTGTTAAACTTTTAAAATGGCTAAAGTACCATAAGGTTGTCAGTTGTCATATATCCGGTGCTTAGTGAATTGTTTAAGGTTTATGAACAATAGTACTTAGCTAGTAAGTTTGACCTTGCTGGCTTCCATTTCATTATGAGATTCTTTTCAATAAAAATGTTAACACTTCCAAAGTGTTAACATTTTTTATTGAAAATTTCAAACTGATTGTTTCTTGGTGTCTCTTGAATGATATTTTTGCTGTGTAACCAAAATGCATAAGAGGACATAGCCTTCATAATGCATATTTTTTGGTTCAGGAAATGGCTTTTCTCTTAGAACTAGTCAGAGGCAGACTGGGTCAAAAATTCTTACTAGGTGGGTGGGGGGGACCTTGTAGTGGCCTCATACTAGTGTTTATGGCCATAGTGTGTGTGTGTGTGGGGGGGGGGGGCGAAGGATTACTTGAGTAATTATCGATCATTAATTTTTTAATGAATTTTAAATATAAATCACAATTATTTTATAAGAAAACAAAATCAGTCATATTAAAAGATTTATTCAACAATACTTAACATAAATAAATGGTGTCAGCTTCACAATCATAAAGATAAAGCTTATTTTGTTATAATATATATATATATATATATATATATAATGTAAATCTGATTACAAATAATGAACACAAATGTAAATCACATTTAAATCAAGTAGGTATAATCAGATGAGTAGGTACATTATTTATAAAATAGAAAAGAAAATATGTTTTGTTACTTTAGTTTAAAATTTGTCAAAATATTTCTTAGTGATTTATCTTTTATTGCAATTTCAGAAACTATATCTTTGTTTTTGATTTTCATTAGTATGTCTTTTTTGGAATTCATGAGAATAAAACTTGTCAACTTGGTCTGGGTCGTGGAATTGCACAACCGATTTAATATGTACTTTAGTTTGGAAAATGATCTCTCACATGCAACTTGCGCAGAAGACAAAGCATAAAATTATTTTATGCTTAAAATAATTATATGACATACTATATAAATTGTATCTATGCAACAACCTGTAGCAACAAATTTTGCAATTATTACAGGATTTACGTTTTGATTCTGTTGAAAAATCTTGTTCGTATTCTTTTTCAACACTTATTTTCATCATCCTTCATTTTTTGCAAATTTCACAGTACCATACTCTTCTACTATTGACATTTTTAATATATATTTTGAGGCAAACTCTGCTAACTGATATTGTAATTCTTCAAAATCTTTTAAGCAGGTTTACTAGTGATTTGAGGCTATTTGAAGGTAACAATCCAGTTTTAATTGTATCAAAATTTTTTAGGTCCAATGCAGAAATATCTGCAAATAAATGCCCTGCTTCTGTAAGTCTGCTTGTCATACTCATTATAGCTTGGTCCATAGTGATGTTAATATACATTGATTTGAAACTTGTTTTCCTGAATTTGTATATTCATCATACACCATCTCTCCATTCGTTCATTTCTTTTCTAAATTGATCATAGATATTTTTTATTGGCAAGTAGTTATAAATTTTTCTGTTTTTTTCTGTAACGATTTCATCACAGGTTCTCGACTTCAGTTCCAATTTTTTTATTGTATCTTTAACCATTCTGAATGCTTGCAGAACATCTATTCCAGAAGTTTGTAAATATAATGACAGCGGGGTGGTACAATGGAATATAAATAAAAATAAATGTGCAGTTAATAGAGTTTTATGTTTTATAAAGTCATTTTAAAAAAAGTTATCTGCAATCATGAGAATATTCTTAAGATTTGGAAATGTAATTTAATGTTTCCAAAATAGAGATGCAAAAAAAAAAAAAAAAAAAAAAAAAAGTATAGTCACAATTATTATACATTCCAAATATTTTTGTAAACATGCGATCTTTTGCCTACCAATGAGTTTAACCCAGTACCAACAAAATTAAAATTTTTTTTATCAGTTTGATTCTCTTTTAAAGTGTCCATTCTGTTATACAATTCTCGAAAACACACTGCAACAGCATTAAATAATATGAACAAAGACGTTGCTTGGACAGTTAATGATGTACAGTCAATTATGATAAGGTTAAGTACATGGGCATAACACCATACGTGTGCCTGCTCAGATGATTTTTCACTCAACCATACAGTACACTGTATGGTTGAGTGAGCCACTGTACTGTCCCTGGATGTTGGAAGCACCATCAGTGGAGTTTCATAAACAATTAGATATTTCAATATCTGTTTGCAGTCTGTTTTCAACTAATGTATATAATGTGTTTCCACTTGTAGTATTACAATTTTTAAGGACTATTAATCTTTCTTGAATGCTATTTTCATAAACACATCTGATGATGATGGAACATTGATGTCCTGAGTCGTTTCTATCTTAACTGAAAAATAAAATATTTTGCTTCTTGAACTTCTCGAGAAATTTTCTTTTTAATTAACGAAAATATGGCATCTATAATTTTGTCTGTGGTAGTCTTTGAAATTAGTGAAACGAAGTTACCACAGCCTTTACTTCCTTTTGCGACATGTTTCAGTCGATCTTTATTGTTACTCTCAAATAGGATTTTAAAAACGGATCAAATTTGCTGACCAGAATCAGGATTTCCAAAAAATTTCCGTCATTGTGAAATTTCCGCCAGCTTCATTGTGATCATGTCCAGAACCGTGGAACTTTAGTCCTCTTTTTCTGATTTTTGACCGTTTTTATAACACAAATCAATACTGTCCTATATTCGCTAACTAATTTATCATGATTTATTTTGGCTTCAGCTTTAAGAAGCCTATTCGCATCTTTATTTGCACTTTTCATAATATGCACTTCAGAGCATGCACAAATGCAACTTTGATTATAAATGTTTTTTTTCTAAGTCAGCATCACTGATAAAACAGCCATTTATAAAAATAATTTGATCCTTGCTTGAGCTAAATGTTAAATATACAGTACAAAATGATTTTGATTCTTCTTGTTCATATGTAAGCCATTATCTTTTGATTCCATTTTTCTGATGATAATTTTTTTGAAATTATAGTTTGGTATTAGCTTTTGTACAGGATGGAATTCAAAAAAGACTATCTTGACAATAGTGGGTTATATAAACCAGTTTATGGCAAGCGTATCTTCAACACCTTGATTTTGTTTATCATAATCATTAATTTTAGTATCTTCATTTAGTTTGATTGTGTGATCGAAGTTTTCTAATTATTGATTGTGGCTTTTTTCTACTTCTTGACATATTTCTACTATGTTTGGGCATTCGTATTTCTCTTCATATATTTCAAGCTGTTGTTTGGCTTCATCTTTACTGTCCATGCTTCTTTCTTTTAATGCTGCTGGTGGTATAAATTCATGTAGAATAACATTTGGATCCAAATCCAAATGTTCCATTTCATGTGCATATTGTTTATATTATTTGTATTTACACAAAATAAATCAGTTAATTTTTTGTGTGTTCCAACGGTGGCATCTCGCTTCAGTTTTCTTTTCTGCACCTTCTTTAAATTTTCTTTTGCAATCCATACCTATTTATTATTTTAAAAAAATTCCGTATTTCACTTTATTAAAAGTGCATTTTATTAAAAGACGTTAAAATAGCAAACCATTTTCGGGAAAGTAAGTTATAATTAATTAATATTACATCTAGCAGCATATTCAATACAGTTAATTTTGAAGCTCATAGAGGAACAATTTTAAAGAATGAAAATTGCTTTTTTTCATTTCATTTAAAAATTTGCTGCAATTATGATTATTAATGCATTTTTAAATATTAATATATCATTGTTTTAATTACTACTTCATTTAATTCATTGTTTGACAATTTTAAACTTTTAATTCAAAAGAGATTATAGTAATATAGCTTAAGAATAATAGAACTATTGATATTGATTCAATATAAAAAATTAAATAAGTACACATGAATCAATTCATATTTTAAGTGTGAGAAAACAAGTTTTCTATAAAGGAAATGTACGCCACAGCCACAATGGATAATGAAACATTAATGTAAGTATGAAAGTAATGGGAAGTATTACTTTCATACTTATTAAGTATGAAACTTAATATCATACTTATTATTCAGTAATATGAATTATGTAAGTTTGCTGTTGCAACAGAATCAAAATTTATTAAACTAAAACACTACTTTCAAAGATATAGAGATATATACCTATATTTATTTCAGTGTGTGCACTTTTATATATCACACTTTAACTTTACATGTCAACTGCTAAATTAAACTAAATTTTACAGTTTTTGGGTCTAAGCTTATATAGAGTCTCGAATCCATGGGTGGTCCAATTAACAGGAATTAAGAGCTAAAGGGATTAACATTCCACAAATTTGGTGGTGTCCATAAAACCTGTACAACTGCCTCTCCCATGTACTATACCGAGAAGTTGCACTTGTCACAACCACACTACAGTGGCCACAGTTTGATAAAAGCAGCACCACCAGGTTACCATTGTAGCCGCTGGCTACAATGGCAACCTGGTGGTGCTGCTTTTACCAAACAAACTAAGTGTTGATGCAACTATTATACAGGCAAACAAAGCATTTCCATATCACTTGATTCATATGTTACTGGATAAGGAAGATCCATATTTATCTTATTATGATTTTTGTGTATTTAGTTTTCATATATTATTCAACAAATAGAATGTATCAGAGGTCAGAGTGTAATATTGAAAATCACACCAGCCCACCGGGGTTACTCCTGGTAAGTCTTATGGCCAGTCTGCCTCTGGAACTAGTATGTAGTAATATTTATTATGGATATTAATATGCAGTTGAAAGTAAAAAAAGAAAAAAAAAAAAAAGAAAAAAAGTAATTTGATTGTGATATAATGTAATATATTTCCAAGTTATATGTAGCTTCATGAACTCTATAAAGAACAATATGCATTAAAATTACACCTAATTTATTTCCTGTTGTGGGAATGCTGTTTTGTCAGAAGCACTCTTAATCTTGGTTGAAATGTCAAACTTATACTGCAGTATAATGAATTGAGCAGTTATACAATAGTATATATGTATATTTTTATTTATATAGTTTGGGATTTTGCTTTGTAGATATATATTGTGTGCTTTCAGCTTTTACAGGTATATACATTGTAATTATTAAAAATCTGATTTTTTTCAATGCACAACATTGTAAAAAAATTATTTCAAGTCCATACTATATGTCAGAAAATTTATTTTAAAAATCAGTTAAGATTTTCTGCCTGTATTTGTTATATGTGCTTACACATGTATTTTTTACGAGTGTTGGTGTGTGTATGCATATGCAAAGTAGTTTGTTTATGATCTCTATGTACTGCCAGCTCATGTCTATTTTTGCATTGCAATATATGCTTTTACATAGTTTATCAAAAATAAAAGAATTTACTGATTGACAGACTTGATTTTTCTTTTTGGTTTTTTTTTTTTTTTTTTAATATCTGAGAGATTATCTTTTTCAGAAGTACCTGAACTGCTGCCATATATAATTGAAATGTATATTTCTAAAATTAATTACACAAAAAGCAGTCTTCATTTAAATTGCTCATTGGATTATTTTGTTCATAATAAGCAATTCACATATATTTTTTGTAGTTTTGGAAAACTTTATTTTTTGTTTTGAAGTTCACTGAAAATATCATCTACCCTTGGCATGCGTAGCTTATCTGCAAAAAGATCTAAACCTTCCAAACACTTCCTAGTCCATTTCACTAATATACATGGTCTCAATGATGTCCATTTCCACTTTCAATGTGACACCCCATGCACTTTTTCTAACAGAATCTCAGTTATCGGTTGATTCAGCCACTGCTCATCTCAGTTGCCCAAATTATTCACTGTATGATTCCTTTTGTCTCAAAGGTGGTACTTGTGTATATGTCCATTCTGATATTACCTGTCAGAGACTTGGTAATTTGGAATCTCCAATTTTCAACCTTCTCTGGCTTAAAATCTCTCTACCTCATTCTGTTAAATTCATCTGTTGTCTCTACCGTTCTCCCAACTCCATTAATCACTTGGATCTCTTTGACTTCCTCTCCTTGCAACTTGACTTTCTCCAGTCCAACTTTCCTAACAGTGAGGTAATTTTCCTTGGTGATTTTAAGGTTCACAACTTCAGCTGGCTTCCATTCTCTAGACACACAGACCCAGCTGGTCGAGCTACCTTTTGATTTTAATTGTGCTGTGGGAGAAAATTCATTTTTGCTCCCCTTATAAGTAATCATGAAGCTGATGAGCTGTATGACTATTATAATGGCTGTAAAAACTTGTGTGTGTGGAATTAAATGTATTGTTTGTGTGTCTTGGTAAGTCACTGTTTATGGATGAGATTTTGCTGATATAGTTTTTTATTTAAAAAAAAGTGTCATATTAGGCCACCCGAAAACTGTTTCATCTGCCTATGTGTATTATGTCCATAAATTGAGTGTTCTCTGGTTGATTTGTCTGTTTTTCTGGATGAAAAACCCAAGTTTCCAAGGGACAGGGAACCTTGCTATCCACACCTACCAACTAATTCAGCCATGCATGGAGTGAAAAAATTGGATTTGAAATGGCCTTTTCCACCCGCTTTGGGAAGGATAGTGATTATAACCACTCTGCTACTTACATGAACAGATTCAATTGATAGATTTAATCAATCATACATTTTTTATAGCTTTTCCCACATTGGGCATTTTCTTTTTCACATCATTCTCAGTTCTTCTGAAGTGGTGCCAAATTGGTCACCAGCTCATGTAAGTGTAAGAGGAATTAGAATGAAATTAACTGAGTGATATCACTAAAAGAGAAATGTCATCCTTTTCTGTATGGATTATTAAATATTAATGCATTAATAAGTGCTGGATTTTACAGTTGTAAAATCCAGCACTTGAACATATTTACCCACTGTAAATATGTTCAAGTATTGACCCTTGGACATAAACACAAAATCTACTGAATGGCAGCATGAAGATTTATATAGTTAATGAATTTTATAGAAATTTTATGGCAAATCATCATTTATAAAATGAATGGTAAAACCACTTTAATTTATTTTCTGCGGCTCTAAATTGTGATAACACTTCAGCCACAGAATAAATGTATGAGGACTGCACATGGCATGCAGGTCTTCAGTTTGAAATCGCTAGTCTAGAATATATACCAGTGAATAAAGGAATCACTTTCAAGCTTCATGTGGTTTGTTTATTATAACAGTAGAAAATGGATGTTGATGAAGTGAAACCTATAGTCACATGTAGGTGACTATTCTGACAAATAAAATGTGAAAGGTATCAATAATTACCCAAATTTGATGTTTCATGGATTCTATGACTGGTCCAATTCTTCAGAAATGAATACAGATATACACCCATGGTTTTTAAATGCACATACATATTAACATCAACAGTGAAACACAAATATAGTTCTGTGGTTGCAAAGAATGAAGTCAAGCACAGTTTGTTTTCAGATTCATTTTAAATTTGAGTAATTATTGATAACTTTTAGTTTATTTGTCTGCATAGGTACCTGCATGTGGATCTAGTTTCACTGTATTAATATCAGTTTTATACTGCTATAATAAATAACCCACAGAGAACATCTCATTCACAGATTCCTGCCCCTGTGTGATGTCATTCAGATAACATCTCAGGTAGAATATATACTTTCAAATTAGAAACAGAAATAAGATGCAAACACAATAGGAAAAAATATATTGAATGATTATATGCAGTGTATTGAACTGTTCATTGAATGAGAACTCCCCCTCCCTTGAAAATTTACCAGCATTCGAAAACTTATGGGTGAATTTGTTGGAAAATAAGACATAAATGAGGATAGCAAGAAACACACACACACACAGTATAAAGTGTTATTTCTTTACACATTTGCATTTTGGGGTGAAGTTGGGGGTACCTTGACTAACGACTCTGTGCATCGAATCACTGGTGTGTCTGGGTAGGAGAAGGCAGTAGAAGAAGTTTTAAGTTCATTTAAATGCAAGAGAGTGTCACACTAAAGTGTTCTGCACAAAATATTGAGGTAAAGTTCTCGAAATTTTTATAGATTAACATACAACGTAGAATGTATTGAGCTTTACAGCTCTGTTTTACAATAAAAAATTTTATTTTTCATTGTATTTGTGTGTATTTTATTTGTATATATAATATCGGTGTAAATACACCATAGTTTACCCATACGTAGTGTAACGGCATCATTTAGATTTTATCTCATATTGCGGCTACCTTCACGAGATACCAGGTATTGCACTACTTCAAATAAATAACGCTTCTCTAGTAGATGAGACTACTGTTATTTAAGGGGCTCAGAGAATTAAGGGGCTGAATGTTAACAATGAAAAATAACTTTCCACACCATTACACCACCACCATTCTCAGCCTGTATTGTTAACACCTGACAGGATGTCCATGTTTTTTTTTCCATATTTTGGTCCATCCATCAGTGTGAAATAGCAGGGATCAGGAAATAGAAGGATTTGTCACAGTAGGTTCTTGCTATTTCATATTCTCTGCTGTCCAGCATTAGTGTTGACAGGAGTGGAACCTGGTTCAATCATCAGCTGTGATACTATGTTTCACAGCTTGATGACATTGTATCTTGTCACCATGACAAGATATGGTACACGTTCTGAAATGCCTCTTTGGTTAGCATTAGCATTAGTAGAGGCATTTGATGCAAGAAAGCAAGCTTATGCAGCATCAGCCAAAAAAAAAAAAAAAACCCACTTCCACTTCACCCCTCTATTCGTTCAAAATACCTGTCCAGCTGAGCCTTAAACTTATTTAGGCTATCAACCTCCACTACAAGGGATGGAAGTTCCACCAACCAGCTGGCTAAAGGCAAATTTCCGCATGTCTATCCTACATCTGTCTTTCCTCAATTTGAATTTATGCCCTCTCAGGTGATTTTTCTGAACTAGAGGAAGAATCCCATCAGCATTGAGCATGCTCAAACCATTCAAGGCTTTATACACCTCTATCAGATCACCTCGCTGGTGCCTAGTCTCCAGACACTGTAATTTGCAAAACTTAAGCCTTTCTTCGTAAGAGCACCCCTTTGTTCCATTCACTAATCTTGTTGCCCTTCTCTGCACTCGTTCCAGCAGCTCTACATCCTTCCTGAAATGAGGCCTCCAGACCTGTATACAGTACTCTAGGTGTGGCCTGACCATTGCCTTATACAATGGAATAATCACCTCCTTATCCCTGCTGGAAAAATTCCTGTATATCATTGACAATACTCCATGAGCTACTCTTGCAGCCCGTCTGCACTGCTCAGAGAACTTCATATCTGCCTGAACAACCACCCCCAAGTCCCTTTCATTCTCTACCACTGTCAGTGTAGTACCACAGAGTTGATATGTTGCTCTGGGGTTGCTGTTTCCCATGTGTAGTACTTTACATTTGTCAATGTTAAACTTCATTTGCCACCTCTCAGCCCATCTGCTCAACCTTTCCAGATCCTGTTGCAGTAGCATAGTGTCAGTAGTGTCCTTGACAACCCTGCCAACCTTTGTATCGTCTGCAAACTTGGACATTAAGCTTGATATACCATCATCAATATCATTTATAAATACAGAAAACAATAATTGACCCAACACTGAGCCCTGAGGGACTCCACTAATAACATTAGTCCACGATGAGCAGTGTCCATTGATTACCACTCTCTGTTTTCTCCCCCTCAACCACCCCTTTATCCATAACAGCAATTTGCCTCCAGTGTCACACTGCTCCAATTTGTGTAGCAGTCTTCCATGTGCAACAGTATCAAAAGCCTTTCTAAGATCCAAGTATATAATATCAAAGCTATTCCCTGCATCCAGTTCTTTTGTGACTGCATCATAGTATCCAATCAAATGGTCAGGCAAGACTTCCCCTTAACAAAACCATGCTGTGTCCGAGCTATAACTGAAGTGTTGTCTAAATGATCCTGCAGTGCTTCTTTAACCAGTGCCTCCATTAATTTTCCTGGAACAGAAGTTAAGCTCACAGGTCTATAATTACTTGTGTCAGCCTTTGATCCTCCTTTGTGAATTGGGGTCACATTTGCACATTTCCAGTCTATGGGTACCTCCCCTGAGTCCAAGGAAGCTCTCATAATTATGGCTAAGGGTTTGCTTACTTCCTTTGCTGCCTCCTTTAATATAACTGGATAGATCCCATCCACCCCGGGTGCCTTTCTTGTGTTTATCTTCAACAGTTTCTCCTCCACTTTACTCCCAGTTATTTCAAGATTCTGTAGCTTACTGCTAGAGTTGAATACACCTCTGGCATTCCCCTCGCTGAATAACTCCTCATGTGTGAATGTCAATGCAAAATATTCATTTAGTTTGTTAGCTACCTGAACAGGATCATCAACAGTTGACCCATCAATATCAAGTGGACCAATCTGATTCATCCCCTTTCTTCTAGAGTTTATATAAGTAAAGAACTCTTTGCTGTTTTTCTTTGCATCCCTTGCCAAGGATTTCTCGTAATCTGCCTTCGCCTGCCTAACCTCCTTTGTAACTTGGTTGCATATCAACTTGTATCTATCATAGGCTTCTGTGTCATGTGTTAATTTGTAAGTATCCCATGCATTTTTCTTCTCTGCCATATGCCTCATTAGTTCATCTGACATCCATTTTGGCCTAAACCTTGAACAATATTTCTTAGTTGGTATGTAAAGCCTAGTAGCTTCCACGATTAATTCCTTGAATGCTTCCCACTTAGAATTTACTGTTTGTAACATCGTCAGTTGATCCCACTGTACAGAATTTAAAAGCTTTCTGAGACCACTGTACTCACCTTTACGGAAGCAAAAACCCTTTCCTTTACCCCTGATGGTAATTAAATCTTTAATTAAATCCCACATCAATACACTGTGATCACTGCCACCTAGTGGTTCATTTATCTGCAGATTCTTAATGCATGAAGAATCACTGCTGATAATCAAATCAAGAGTATTACTCCCTCTAGTTGCCTCCCGAACATGCTGATGTAGAAAACAATCATCCAATAAATCCACAAAAGCCGTGCTAGTGTGTGAGTAACCAGCCCCCAAATTCCAGTCAATATCTGGGAAATTAAAATCTCCCATTATAAGACTCTCTGATTTACTGGCCCACTCTATTTCTCTGTACAGTTCCTTATTATACTCATCAGAGTCATTAGGCCTATAGCACACTCCTACTTTCAATTTTGATCTCCCAATGTTTATGTCACACCAAACTGACTCAACACTGCACTGTCCAGCAATGTCGACTGGCTTCACTTCCTTGGTTTTTATGTGTTTCTTAACTAATAGCATAACCCCTCCCCCCTTCCTATCCTTTCTGTCGACATTGTACTCCCCAAATTGCAGTTCTGCATCCCTTATATCTGTGTGACACCACGTCTCTGATATCCCAACAATATCTGCCTTTGATGTTTTGAGCAATACCTCAAATTCATCAAATTTATTTACTAAACTCCTAGCATTGGTGTACACGCAAGTATACCTGCACCTGTTTCTATTCTTAGCTACCCTAACACAACCCATGTGTTTACTTGTACCGCAATGGCTCCCAGCAGTCTCTGAAATACCATCCATCTTGTTTTTCAGGCTTCTGCTCATTCTAATAGAAGCAGTGCAAGAATCTCTTTCACCTCTGCCAGTGGCTACTGTCAATCTATTGGTCTTTGTCTCCCCCAAGCTAGCAGTTTTCCGACCCACCTAACACTGCCTCGATAGCATCAGCAAATATTCTTGCAACCTTTCTATTTAAGTGTATCCCATCCCTGTAGAAGCAATCTCTCCTGTTAACAGGTACAGTCCAGGCTGAAAAAGATTCCACCCCTTGAGCCTTGCACAATCTTGATATATAGAAATTTTGCTAGCAGAGACAAGGAGGTGATTATACATTTGTATAAGGGAATGGTTAGGCCACACTTTGTTTTAGGAAGGATGTAGAGTTGCTAGAACAAGTACAGAGAAGGGAAACATGATTGGTGAGAGGAACAAAGGGATTCTCTTACCAGGAGAGGCTTAAATTCTGCAAGTTGCAGTATCTGGAAACTAGGCACCTGCGAGATGATCTGATTGAGGTGTACAAGGCTTTGATTAGTTTGAGTAGGCTCAATACTGATGGGATATTTCCACTTGCTCAGATTAAGGGGGCATAGATTCAAATTGAGAGAAAGACAGTTGTAGAATAAATGTGTGGAAGTTTGCCTTTAGCCAGCAGGTAGTTGATTGCTGGAACAGACTTCCATCTGTTGTTGTGGACAAATATTTGGAGTGACCTGATGGGTGAAATGGGAAGTTTTTTTTTTTTCGGCTGATGTTCTCTAAGCTTGCTTTTCTTGCATCATATGCCCCAACTAAGGCTAATGCTAACTAAATTGCAATAAACACCATTGCTGAATAACTTCCAAACACTATTGAGACAGCACTGTTTTAGATGACCCTAGCATTTCATGTCATGCAAAAAACATGAATACTGTCAATAACTATGATCAGTTCATGGGTACAAACCAATGATAATAGTAATAGAGGCATGTGATGCCAGAAAGCAAGATTATGAGTTTATGTAGCGTCAGCCCAAAAAAAAACAAAAAATTCACACAACCATTCTGTCTAAAAGTATGTCCAGCCCTGCCTTGATTTTATTTCAGCTATCAACTTCCACAACAACAGATGGAAGTTTGTTCCAGCAATTAACCACCTGCTGGATAAAGGCAAATTTCCGCACATCTATTCTACAACTGTCTTTCCTCAATTTGAATTTATACTCCCTTAGGTTCGTAATCTGAGCAAGTGGAAGAATCCCATCAGAATTCATTGTCCTCATCCCATTCAAGGCCTTATTCACCTCAATCAGATCACCGCACAGGTGCCTAGTCTCCAGCCACTGCAATTTGCAGAACTTAAGCCTCTCTTGGTAAGAAGATCCCTTCATTCCCCTCACCAATCTTGTTGCCCTTCTCTGTACACGCTTAATCAAATCTACATCCTTCCTAAAATGAGGCCTCCATACCTGTAAGCAGTACTCAAGGTATGGCCTGATCATTGCCTTATACAAAGGGATAATCACGTCCTTTTCTCTGCTAGCAAAATTCCTGTATATCATTGACAAAACACCATGACCTTTTCTGGCAGCCTGTCTGCATTGCTTAGCAAACTTCAGATCTGGCTGCACAATTACTCCCAGGTGTTTTTCATTTTCTACCACCCTACGTGTAGTACCACACGGTTGGTACGTTCCTCTGGGGTTATTTTTACACATATGCAGTACTTTGCATTTGTCAATGTTAAACTTCAGTGCCAATTTTCAGCCCATCCGCCCAAATTTTCTAGATCCTGTTGCAGTAGCACACTGCCATTGCTGTCATTACTAACTCTGCAAACCTTTCTATCATCTGCAAACTTTGACACTAAGTCTGATATATCTTCATCAATATCATTGATAAATATATAAAACAACAGTGGGCCCAACACCGAACCTGGCGGGACTCCACTAATAACGTAAGTCCACAAAGAGTGCCCATTGATTACCACTCTGTCTTCTCTCACTCAACCACCCTTTTATCCATTGTAGCAACTTACCTTCATACCTTTCTTCTCCAATTTGTAAAGTGGTTTTCCATGTGCAACAGTGTCAAAAGCTTTCCTGAAATCCAAGTATATGATATCAAAATTATTTTTTTCATCCAGTTCCTTTGTAACCATATATAATAGAATCCAATCACATTTGTCAAACAAGACTTTCCCTTAAAAAACCCATGGTGTGTCTGAATTATTGCTGAAGTCTTGTTTAGATGATTCTGCAATGCATCTTTAATCACTGACTCCATTATTTTACCTGAAACAGAAATAAAACTAACAGGTTTGTAATTACTCATGTCTTCAATCCAACTTCGTGAATTGGGGATATTTGCACATTTCCAGTGCGTGGAAACTTCCCCAGTATCCAAGGATGCTCTCATAATTATGATTTAGGGTTTTTCTTAGTTCCTTTGCTGCCCCAGGAGCCTTTCTTATGTTTAACTTCAACAATTTCTCCTCCATTTTGCTCTCAGTTATTACTAAATCATTAAGCACCCTGTTACAGTTTGATAAACTTCTGGCATTTTCCTCCTTTAATAATTCCTCATGTGTGACTGTAGATGTAAAATACTCATTCAGTTTGTTAGCTATATGAGCAGAATCACCAACCATCCATATCAAGTAGACCAATCTGATTCATCCCCTTCCTTTTAGAGTTTTTATATAAGTAAAGAAGTCCTTGCTGTTTTTCTTATACCATCCTTTGCCAAAGATTTCTCATAATCTGCCTTCGCTTGCCTAATCTCCTTTGTGACTTGATTACGGACTAGCTTATTTTTGTGCTGTAGGCTTCTGTGTCGCCCGATAATTTATATGCATCCCATGTATTTTTCTTCTCTGCCACAAGCCTCATTAGTCTGTCTGACATCCATTTAGGCCTAAATTTTGAACAGTATTTCTTGGTATGAAAAGCTTATAACTTCCAAGATTAATTCTTTGACTGCTTGCAATTTAGAATTTACTGTTGGTAACATCATATGTAGGTTCCCCCTGTATGGAATTTAAAAACTGTCCGAGACTGCTGTAGTCACTTTTACGGAAGAAGCCGACCAGGCTAGCCGGGTGGGTAAAGTGCCTGCCTGGCAACCCAAAGGTCGCGGGTTCGAATCCTGCTTCGTGCTTGGATCAAAGTACTGCAAAAACTTTGGGAGGTGCATTATGGCCATAGAAGCCGATGCGCCAACAACTACCAAAAAAAAAATTACAGAAGAAAAAATCCTTCCCTTTATCCCTGGTGGGGAATTATATCTTTAAGGAAATCCCACTGTGGTCACTGCCACCTAGTGGTTACTTTATCTGCAAATTCTTACTACACGAATAATCACTGCTGATAACCAGATCAAGAGTATTGCCCTCTCTGGTTGCTTCTCGAACATGCTGCTGAAGGAAACAATCATCCAATAAATCCACAAAAGTCTTGCTAGTGTGCAAGTGACCAACTCACAAGTACCAGTATCTGGGAAGTTAAAATCCCCCATTATAAGACCTTCTCATTTACTAGCCCACTTTATTTCTCTATACAAATGTTCGTTGTACTCATCAGTGTCATTAGGCTTATAACAGACTCCTACTCTTATTTTTCTTTCCCAGTGCGTATTTCACACCAAACTGACTCAACATTGCACTGGCCATCTATGCCAACTGGATGCACTTCCTTAGATTTTATGTTTTTCTTAATTAACAGCATAACCCTTCCTTCCTCCCTTCCTATCCTATCTATCCTTTTTGTACACATTGTACTTTCCAAATTCCAGTTCTGCATTCCTAATATCTGTGTGACACCACATCTCTGATATCCCAACTATACCTGCTTTTGAAGTCTTGACCAGTGCTTCAAATTCAAATTTATTTACTATACTATAGCATTGTGTACATGCAAGTATACATGCACCTCTTCTTATTCTTAGTTACTCTAACACAGCCCATGTATTTATTTGTTTCATGATGACTGCCATCAGTCCCTTAAACCCCCAGCACCCCTCACTCCAGGTCGCTGCTCATTCTAATACAAGTAGTGCAAGAATCACCTTCATCTCTGCCTGCGGCTACTTTTAACCTTTTAGTCTGTGAATCCCCCCCCAAGCTAGCAGTTTTCCATCCCACCTAACGCTGCCTTGATAGCATCAGCAAACACTCTCGCACCCTTTCTATTTAAAATGGTTTTCATCTTTGCTCTCTATAAACGTTGGGCATCCATTTTTGCCACCAACATAAACTTCACCCATATTTAGAACTTCAACTGAATGGCCAACCAATAGCAGTTCCCCCAGCATATGATTCTTAGGAATCACATTAGATAATAAACTTACCTTTCTAGAGCATATTGAAAGACTCAGCAACTAAGTGGGAAGCATCAGTGTATAGCTCAGCAAGATCTAGTATCCTTCACTGGTTTGATCCTATTCATCATAGTGCAATACACATTGCTCTATGAACATATCGCATGTCTCCAATGCATATTCTATATGCTGAAGCTCATGAAACTCCCCCTCTCTCTATCAGAGTACAACAATTATATTATGCTATGCATATAAAACACCCAAACTGGCAAATACTTTTCACCCCTCCCCCCAACACAGCAGGTTATATCAAAACCACCCTTCTGCTAAATGATCTTTAGGTATGAGAATAAAACATGTTTTAGAATAATTTTAATCTGGCCTTTGATAATGTTGTAAATACCCTTCCATGTCTCCTTGCTCCTTAGAGCATTACTCCACTTTCATGCAATTTATGCATTCATAAATGGAATAAATCTGCATTACATAAAGAAAATTTCTTGCAACTGTACCATGCAGTAGTGGAGAAATTTCCAAACTTTGTTGTAGTACATTCAGATGGACAAAGAATGATGCCCATGTTGGAATCACCGCAGTTTTTTCGAACATCACATTGGTCTATTGATTGCCATATGCGTTCAGTATATTTTCCACTGAATTAATGGCAATTCAGGTTGCACTGAATTGCCACTGCCATAAATAACTACCTCTTTACATACTTTATCTGTACTTGGGAGAAACATATATTTCCGTTGGGTCCTGGGACATATGGCAATTCCAGGAAATGAATTAGCTGACAGTGCCACAAAATAGGCTGACTTACCACCCGATATGATAAGTGGAAAGTCTCACATCAAGACTATAGACCAGTGGTTTTCAACTGGAGGTGCCGCAAAAACATTCCAGGGGTGCCATGTAATTTGGGTTTAAGTTACTTAAACTTATTATTTTTTAATTTATATGTTTATTTCATTATAAAAAGGTGTACAGTATTTTTTTTAATTTTGTGGTGATCTATAATTGATGTTTGAAAAAAAAAAAATATATATATATATTTTGAGAAAATTGAGTAGGGGTGCCGCAAAATAAAATAAATTACTTAGTGGTGCCGTTATTAAAAAAAGGTTGAAAACCACTGCTAGAGACCAATAAACCAGGAAAAATGCACGTACTAGTGGCAGTTAACATGGCAAAATCAACTTAACAAGCTTCGAAGTATCAAACCAAACCAAATCTTGAATGATGGCCTTCAAGCTTCAGTTCAACAACAGGAGTAATATTAGCTCATCTACGAATAGGTCACACTAATATTACTCATGGTTGTCTTTTAAGAGGAGAGATCCCCCACCACCAGTGTCATCACTGTAATACTCTGCTTTTAGTGAAACATGTCCTTGTTGAATGCACAAAATTTGCAAGAGAATGTCTTCACTCCAGCCACAACAGAAGACCCTCTTAACAGTTACTTCACTTTTGGATAATAAAACAAATGTCTCAAACATTTTTACTTTTCTCAAAATGATCAATGTATACTACCTCCTTTAGCTAATCAAAAACTAATTTTCTGGTATTTTGCACTTATCTTGTTGTTGTTATTTGGTTTTTAGGAGCATTAGCAACTAAGGCCATATTGCTTGGAGGATATGCGGTGGTCATTCCCTGACCTTTCCGCATCCTCCGTATTTGGTGGTCACGGGCTCGAACCCCAGTCTAATCAAGAAGCATGTGCTATGCACTGCCCACCTGGCTATGGAGGCACCACACTTATCTTGATCTATAACAAACAAACTGAATTGAAAGAAAGATCGAGGTGTCACAACTGTCAAGTGAATATCAATGCCCAAGAATTGGAATCTTACTACTATTCAAGTTTTCATTCTTACATTCAACATGCCACAGCCTCCAAGTTTCATCAAGACAACCAATTAAACTGCCCAGTAAAGATTACATTCGAAATCCACTGAGATGTTTTAAATGCCAACCCTGCCCACAAAGGTAAGGAATGATTGTGATATGATTGACCCAGATATGCTTCTCGCTTCTCGGAATGTAATACAGCATCTGCAATGCTTTTGTGATGAAGTAACGTTTAATCATGGTTAATCTGGATATTGAGCAGGCTTTTGGGACTACTTGACCATGGTATTATTATAGGCATATATCATTTGGGACTTGAGGAACCATATTGCTCAAATAATACAAAACTTTCTGCTACATCATATGTTTTTTCAGGTCCAACATTGAAACATGCTATCAATATCTCAGATAAAGGAGGGATTCTATTCTCAGTGCAACCCTATTTGCAGTATATAAATAGCATAGCACAAACATGTACATGTATTATGTAGATAACCTATCTCCTATCAATCACAGTGCTTCTACTCTGTAATTGTCAGGAGATAGATTACTGGAAGACAGCTCCAATTTGCTATGTTAAAAATAGACTTCTTACGGCTACTGCCTAGTTAAACAGGAATTGTACCAATTCTGCTTATTCACACTGTTCAGTTTTTAAGTCTGATCCTGGAGAACAAGTGGAGCTTTCAAGCTTGTGACTCTCTGAACCATTTGGGTAAAGAAATTAATTTCTTAATTTCTTTACACAGGTCAAAGTATGTTTAATTTCTTAAAACAAATGGCCCAGAGAGCTGTGCTGTCCATGATATGGGATCCTGGTCAAGTATTGCTTAGACTGCAAATCCCCAGCATATGACTGCTAGGAAAAGTTCTTTAATCAGTGATTAAACACTATTTAACACAGTGATCTTAAAATTGCCCTGGGAACTTTCGGTTTCTCCAGTTTTCTGACTTTACATTTAAGCCCATGAACTTCTGTTACACTTTTGTAGGCTTGGTTTTTTCATACACTTTCATTTGGCATACTATTAAGAGTAATTCTCAGTTACTCTCAATACTCTCAAATACTGAACTATACAATACATTTCAAAACACAACCCAACAAAACCCACCTCGGATGAATATCCTCTCAATTTAGCAGTGGGAAAAGGACATCTAATTTTGTCTGTAATATCGTGCAGCATGTAAATACAGCACATTTTCTTTCTAATTCACAGGCTTGTGAAATCTATACTGATGAATTGAAAAACTGATATTCTGGTAGGTGCCTTGGCAATCTTTTACTACTTCAGCTTTGTTTCCAATAATATGTACTCTTTACTCTGTATCAGATTATTCAACTTGTTATCTTGCTTGCCTTAATATACACTGATTGTCTCAGTGGGTGGGTGGGTCTCTGCCATAAGGGGCAATCTCTTTTCACCCTAAATTAAAAAGCATACACTCTCAGTCACTCTCTTGCATTGAGTCTGACCAAACTAATGTTTTGCTGGGTTCCAGGCATTCTGGCATCAGAAGAAACGAAAAAGCCGATCTTGCTGCAGAACAGCTCCATAAAGCCACCCAAAAACCCTTCCAAGTGCTCTATACAGACTATAAAAATATCATACAGAAAGCAAGCAGAGATCACCGGTCTCAAATATGGCAAGTCCAAGATAATAATAAACTCTTGCACATTAAAACCAAACTGCAACTATGGGAATCAAGCTTCATTCACAGCAGATGGAAAGAAACAGTGCTAGCAAGACTGTATCTACCATTCACATTTAATTCTTTTTTCACTTTTGGGAGAAAGCCCTCCTCAGTGCTCCTACTGTCAAACTCAACTAACAACTAAACAAATTCTTATTGACTGTCTCCCATTATTCCAATATCCATAAACTACTTTCATTTTCATTTCAACTTTGGGTAGCAGTAATCCCAGAAAAATGTACCAACTGTGTGGTACTACACTCAGGGTAGTGGAGAATGAAGTTTCCTGAGCAGTGCACACAGGTTGCAAGAATAGCTCATGGGGTCTTGTTAATGATATACAGAAGTTTTGCTAGCAGGGATGAGCAGGTGATTATCCTCTTGTATAAGGCAACGGTCGGGCCACACCTTGAGTACTTCATGCAGGTCTGGAGGCCTCATTTTAGAAAGAATGTAGAGCTGCTGGAACGAGAACAGACAAGTGCAACAAGTTTGGTGAGGGGAACAAAGGGTTGTTCTTACCAGGAAAGGCTTAAGTTCTATAAATTACAGCATCTGGAGACTAGGCACCTGAAAGGTGATCTGATTGAGGTGTATAAGACCTTGAATGGTTTGTGTGATATTAGTCCACGAAGAGCAGTGTTTATTGATTAGCACTCTGTCTTCTCTCACTCAACCATCCTTTTATCCATTGTAGCAACTTGCCCTTATTGCCATACTGCTCCAATTTGTACAGTAGTCGTCCATGTGCAACAGTACCAAAAGCTTTCATGAAATCTAAGTATATGATATCAAAATTATTTTTTTGCATCCAGTTCCTTTGTGACTATTTCATAGTATCCATTCAAATTGGTCAGACAAGACTTCCCCTTAACAAACCCATGCTGTGTATGAACTATTACTGCAGTCTTGTCCAGGTGATCCTGCATCAGTTCTTTAACCAGTGACTCCATTATTTTCCCTGGAACAGAAGTTAAACTAACAGGTCTATAATTATTTGTGTCACCCTTTGAACTCCCCCCCCCTTGTGAATTGGGGATACATTTGCACATCTCCAGTCCATTGGGACCTCCCCTGAATCTAAGGATGTTCTCATAATTTTTGGGAGCTTAATTAATTATAATTAAACATCTCTTACTTCCCTTGCTGCCTCCTTCATTATAACTGGATAGATTCCATTTGCCTCAAGTGGCTTTCTTTTATGTTTAACTTCAATAATTTCTCCTCCACTTTGCTCTCAGTTATTACAAAATCACTTAGCTCCCAGTTAGAGTTTGATAAATTTTTGGCATTCCCCTCCTTGAATAACTCTTCATGTGTAAATGTAGATGCAAAATACTCATTCAGTTTGTCAGCTATCTGAGCAGGATCATCAACAGTCAAACCATCGATATCAAGGGGACCAATCTGATTCATCCCCTTCCTTCTAGTGTTTACTTAAGTAAAGAAGTATTTGTTGTTTTTCTTTGCATCCTTTGCCAAGAATTTCTAGTAATCAGCCTTCGCTTGCCTACCTCCTTTGTGACTTGATTAGAGACTAGTTTATATCTGCCGTAGGCTTCTGTGTCACCTGATAATTTATATACAACCCGCATATTTTTCTTCTCTGCTTTGAGCCTCATCAGTTCATCTGAATCCATTTAGGTCTAAATCTTGAGCAGTATTTCTTATTTGGTGTGAAAAGCCTAGTAGCTTCCCAGATTAATTCCTCAAAGGCTTCTCATTTAGAATTTGCTGTTTTTAGCATTAGCATTAGTAGAGGCATATGATGCAAGAAAGCAAGCTTATTCAGCATCAGCCAAAAAAAAAAAAAAAAAAAAACACACATCACTCCCATTTCACCCCTCCGTTCGTTCGAAATACCTGTCCAGTTGAGCTTTAAATTTGTTTAGGCTATCAACTTCAACAACAAGTGATGGAAGTCGGTTCCACCAACCAACCACCCGCTGGCCAAAGGCAAATTTCCGCACATCTATCCGACATCCGTCCTTCCTCAATTTGAATTTATGCCCTCTGAGGTGATTATTCTGAGTAAGATGAAGAATCCCATTGGCATTGAGCATGCTCAACCCATTCAAAGCCTTATACACCTCTATCAGATCACCTCGCCGGTGCCTAGTCTCCAGACTCTGTAATTTGCAAAACTTAAGCCTTTCTTCGTAAGAGCAACCCTTTGTTCCATTCACTAATCTTGTTGCCCTTCTCTGTACTCGTTCCAGCAGCTCTACATCCTTCTTGAAGTGAGGCCTCCAGACCTGTATACAGTACTCAAGATGTGGCCTAACCATTGCCTTATACAAGGGAATAATCACCTCCTTATCCCTGCTAGAAAAATTCCTGTATATCATTGACAAGACACCATGAGCTACTCTTGCAGCTCGTCTGCACTGCTCAGAGAACTTCATATCTGCCTGCACAATTACCCCCAGGTCCTTTTCATTCTCCACCACTGTCAGTGTAGTACCGCAGAGTTGATACGTTGCTCTGGGGTTACTGTTTCCCAATTTAACATTGACAAATGTACTTTACATTTGTCAATGTTAAACTTCATTTGCCACCTCTCAGCCCATCTGTTCAACCTTTCCAGATCCTGTTGCAGCAGCATAGCGTCAGTAGTGTCCTTAACAACCCTGCCAACCTTTGTATCATCTGCAATCTTGGACATTAAACTTGATATCCCATCATCAATATCATTCATAAACACCGAAAACAACAATGGACCCAACACTGAACCCTGAGGAACTCCACTAATAACATTAGTCCACGTTGAGCAGTGTCCATTGATTACCACTCTCTGTCTTCTGCCACTCAACCATCCCCTTATCCATAGCAGCAATTTGCCTCCAATGCCACACTGCTCCAATTTGTGCAGCAGTCTTCCATGTGCAACAGTATCAAAAGCCTTTCTAAGATCCAAATATATAATATCAAAGTTATTCCCTGCATCCATCTCTTTTGTGACTACATCATAGTATCCAATCAAATTGGTCAGGCAAGACCTGCCCTTAACAAAACCATGCTGTGTCTGAGCTATAACTGAATTCTTGTCTAGATGATCCTGCAGTACTTCTTTAACCAGTGCCTCCATTAATTTACCTGGAACAGAAGTTAAACTAACAGGTCTATAATTACTTGTGTCAGCCTTTGATCCTCCTTTGTGAATTGGGGTTACATTTGCACATCTCCAGTCTATGGGTACCTCCCCTGAGTCCAAAGAAGCTCTCATAATTATGGCTAGGGGTTTGCTTACTTCCTTTGCTGCCTCCTTTAATATAACTGGATAGATCCCATCCACCCCAGGTGCCTTTTTTATGTTTATCCTCAACAATCTCTCCTCCACTTTCCTCTCAGTTATTACAAAATCATCCAGCTCACTGCCAATGTTTACTTTACCTGCATCATTCTCCTTCCTGAATAACTCCTCATGCGTGAATGTAGATGCAAAATACTCGTTTAGATTGTTAGCCACCTGAGCAGGATCCTCATCTGTTGAACCATCAATATCCAGTGGACCAATCTGATTCATCCCTTTCCTTCTTGAGTTTAAATATGTAAAGAACTCTTTTCTGTTTTTCTTTGCATCCTTTGCCAAGGATTTTTCATAGTCTGCCTTTGCCTGCCTAATCTCCTTTGTGACTTGGTTACAGACTAACTTATATCTATCATAGGCTTCCATGTCACCCATTAATTTGTATGTATCCCATGCATTTTTCTTCTCTGCCACATGTCTCATTAGTTCATCTGACAACCTTTTAGGCCTAAACCTTGAACAATATTTCTTAGTTGGTATGTAAAGCCTGGTAGCCTCCAAGATTAGTTCCTTGAATGCTTCCCATTTTGAGTTTGCTGTTGGTAACATCATCAGTTGGTCCCACTGTATAGAATTTAAATACTGTCTCAGACCATCATAGTCGCCTTTACGAAAACAAAAACCCTTCCCTTTACCTCTGATGGTAGTTACCTCCTTGAGTAAATCCCACTTCAACACACTGTGATCACTGCCGCCTAGTGGTTCATTTATCTGCAGATTCTTAATGCATGAAGAATCACTACTGATAATCAGATCAAGAGTATTGCTCCCTCTTGTTGCCTCACGAACATGCTGATGTAGAAAACAATCATCCAATAAATCCACAAAAGCCTTGCTAGTGTGCGAGTGACTAACCCACAAATTCCAGTCAATATCTGGGAAATTAAAATCCCCCATTATAAGACTCTCTGATTTACTGGCCCACTCTATTTCCCTGTACAATATCGTATTATACTCATCAGAGTCATTAGGCCTATAGCACACTCCTACTCTCAATTTTGATTTCCCTATGCTTATGTCACACCAAACTGACTCAACACTGCCCTGTCCATCGATGTCGACTGGCTTCACTTCCTTGGACTTTGTGTTTCTTAATTAATAGCATAACCCCTCCTCCCCTCCTGTCCCGTCTAACCTTTCTATACACATTGTATTCCCCAAATTCCAGTTCTGCATTACTTATATCTGTGTGACACCACGTCTCTGATATCCCAACAATATCTGCCTTTGATGTTTTGAGCAATACCTCAAATTCATCAAATTTATTTACCAAACTCCTAGCATTGGTGTACACGCAGGTATACATGCACCTGTTTCTATTCTTAGCTACCCTAACACAATCCATGTGTTTACTTGTACCGCAATGACTCCCAGCAGTCTCTGAAATATCCTGCATCTTGTTTTTCAGGCTTCTGCTCATTTCAATAGAAGCAGTGCAAGAATCACTTCCACCTCTGCCAGTGGCTACTGTTAATCTATTAGTCCTTGTATCCCCCCCCAACTAGCAGTTTTCCGACCCACCTAACACTGCCTCGACAGCATCAGCAAAAATTCTTGCACCCTTTCTATTTAAGTGTATCCCATCCCTGTAGAAGCAATCTCTCCTGTTAACAAGTACAGTCCAGGCTGAAAAAAATTCTACCCCTTGAGCCTTGCACAATCCCTCCAGGGCCTAATTGATCGACAAGGCTCTCATCATATACTCCCTCCTATCGTATCTGGGCAGAATTGCAGACACTTTCAAATTCAACCCTAATTCACGGCTTTTTTTCAACAGTGACCTGTACTTGCTAAGTAATTCTGCCGGTCTCCTACTCTTAATATCATTAGTGCCAACGTGTACAACTATATCACCTTTTGTGCCCTTAAAAGATGATATCCGCTCTACAACGTCATCAACCTTTGCCCCTGGCAGACATACCCTGGTCCTATTCCACCTATCCTTTTTACAAAGCATGTTCCCCGTTTCCCTGACAATAGAGTCACCAACAACTACTAGTTCCTGTGGGACCAGCGCATTCTGCCTAGGGGGCTGCTTCTGTGTTGCCTGATGACCAAGTGCAAGCTCTGGCGTTGATGTGGGCAGCTGAGAGCTTGATGGGCCCCTCAATTTATTTCCTTCGAGGGCATCCACCCTGTCCTTCAAGCTCTCATAAAGGCCCATAACAACGCTGAGTTGTCGCCTGATTTCCTTGCACTCCTTATATCGTGCACACACAAAGACATTTAGCATCATCATCGTTGTGGAAGCTGATAGCTTAAATCTGAGGCAGTCTGTCATAGCATGAAATGAAAGAGCAGCCCTGAGCCAAACAGCTAGTTGAGTAGGGTAAATGTAGTCTTGGCCCTGGGCTCTGAATGGAGATAAAGACAAGATCCAGAATAACTGAATTTATGATTTATTTGTAATATAACTATGAATTTTATTATTTCAATCATTTATTATGTAGTTTATCAATTAAAAGCAACAGACTTTTGTAATAATTGAATGAGAGCTTTCATATAAAAGCTGTAAATAGTTTACTACACTTTTCAATAACTTAATAATTATACAACCCCAAAGGCTCACATCTGGTGAGTATGGGCTTGGCACACGCAGGGGCCTGAGCTGGATATCATCATTCTTCTCTTTTTTGGTGATTCCCTCCTGCTTCTCTCTCTCTCTCACTCTCTCTCTCGCTCGCTCGCTCTCTCTCTCAGGGTATGGTACTCAAATTTTTTTGGCTGATGCAGCATAAGCCTCAGGCTTCCTTGCACCATGTGGCTAATAATAATAATAAAATATAAAATAAAAAAGCTCAACACTCTTTTATTTTAATTAATGTTTATTTGCCTTATTGAAAATATATGTAGTTAGGAGGACTGTCCTGTACCCACATATATTTTGGCAGACAGCAGGATTTGAAATTTAAAACTGCTTATTCTCACCAAAATACAAACTTTGCCTGAACAGCGAGTTGCCATAGTATTGCACTACTTTCAAACCCATTTGTGTGAAAGTAAGTATTGCAACTCATTGTGAAAGCCAAGTTTGCTCTGCTGCATTAAGACAATTGCATTATCTAAACAGTTGGAATTCTGCGGGGCTTTAAAAATAAATAAACCTATTTTATAACCTAATTAAAGTCATTATACTTGTTGGGCATAGCCACTTTCTGTGCTTAGCTGTGAGCAAACTGGGTTTGCTGTTTAATGCAACAGTCTCATATTGTGGAGGCACTTCACCACAAGTTGCTTTTATATTGCACTGCTCCAATGGAGAAGTACATTTCTTTTTATTTAAAGTATATGCCACTACCAAGACTTGGGTTTCACTTTGAAGTAAATTAAGTCTACTTTACTTACTGCACCACCCAGCATATTGTAGATATATCTCACAACTGGGTGCTTCAAGGATTTCAAATTCCTACCCACTGATGAGATCCCAAAAAATAATTGAAATCCAGATCTAGGAAATGGTGTATACACTTTAAATAAAAATCATTATACTGTACTTCTTCATTGATTTTTATTTTTATTATTGTTTTTTATTTAGAGTAGTGCAATATGAAGGTAACTCGTGATGAAGTATCTCTACAATATGAAATCAGCGTAGTAAGTAGCAAACTCAGTTTTCTCACAGCTGGATAAAGAAAGAGGCTATGTCCAACACATACAATGAGTTTTTATAGTTTTCATATCTTGTGAATTTTTCCATTAACTTAATTATTAATGTTATAATTAATTCATTAAAATTAATTAAATCAATTAATATCTACATTTATTTAATAATAAATATTATTATTTAATTCTGTCCTTGGGAATGCAGACTGTTATGTTTATTTTCCACATTGTTTATGTCGAAGCCATTTTTTCTCAGATTTGAATGTGGAAAATAATAATGGTAACTCTACTTTTGACTGAGTTTTCTTATAAACAAATCTTTTATACTGATAAAAGAAATTATAAACCCACTATGTCACACATTTACTCATAAAAAGTCATAGAAATAGGCTGTAACACCTTTAACACCATGAACACCTTTTCACCATGACTGATGATCTGAGTTAACATTAACTTAAAAAAAAAAAAAGTGCAGTAAACATAAGGTTAGACATAAGCATGTAGGTTTTTTTTATAAAAGATTAATATTTGTTGGTCCATCTTGAGCCTATAATTACTATCAGTCTGGCACAGAGTGCATCAGACCTGTGATATAATGATGCCTAGTTAATGGACAGACAGGACCAGACACGAATAACAGTTTTTTGCAGTGCTATCTTGTTTGATGTCTTCTTTGCAACAATTTTCTGATCAGTAACATGCCAGAAGTTTCTGTGGTTATGAAGCTATTTCCTGTCCATGATAGGCATCAGATATAGGAATTTTGCATGCAATTTTTCACCTAAGGATAAAACAGTACTGTATTCAGTGCAAATTACTAACATACTGGAAATCTAATAAAATTATGGTGTAATGTTATGTGTTGTGCTTATATTGGCCGCAGTGTGTCAAGGGGTAGTCATGCCGGAAAATACAGTTTTCTAAAAATGGTCTCTGAAAACAGGCAGAAGATTTTCTTTTAGGTTTTTTTTTGTAGTAGTCACCATTAATGGTATCATTTACAAAGCTTATACTGCCCACTCCTTTGCTTGTTATCCATTCCCAAATTGTTGTTTCCCAGTGTTTACTTGCCAATTAGCTTGTTCTTTGGCCTGTGCTAGGCATTTTTTCTCTCAAACATATTTGGTCAGTACGGTGTTCTGTATATGTCAATATCCTTTCAGACCACATGTTACAAGTCTTCAGACAGTTCTTTCATTTGTTTTTACACCAATATGTTCCTCCCATGGCTTTTAGGTCTGATAATAATGGAGGCTCAGATGTTTTAAGAGGTCTATCCTGTAATTATCAGATTCAATCTTGTTCCAGATTTTTTTTGGCATTTCAGGTCTCTTTTCTTTATTTTTAAGAATTTTTGACATAAGACCGATTGGAGCCAACCTTTTAGGAAATAAATCAACTAGAAAAGCCCTACATATCAAGAGAAATGCACTTTTCTTTCCTGGTGTTAACTATTTATATTGCTGCTGAATAGAAATTGATTGTACATGATAAGTAGGTGGACTCTGTTATGTACAGGATACACTTGCCAGATGATTTAAAAAAGTGTAGGATATATACAACAGGAATGGTATGGCATGAAAATAAAGGGGGCATGCTCATTAGAAGGGGTAAACTAAAGTAAGAAATACTAAACCCAAGGGCTCACATCTGGTGAGTATGGGCTTAGCACACCCAGGGTCCTGAGCTGGATATCATCATTCTTCTCTTTCTTGGTGATTCCCTTCTACTTTTGACTCTCACTCTCTCTTTCTAGGCCCAGGGGGCATGACCAAGCAATTTCTATGAGTTCCAAAAAGTGTTATATCCAGAGAGCCTTTGAACAAATTATATTTCGTTCCAGCTACCATTTTCTTTATTTATAAATTACTGTAGCACTTTCACACTACAAGAATTAGGCAAAGGAAGGAAGGAAGCCCACGTTTCTATTTCTAACAGTACTAACTAAATAACTCAGTCGCTTGGTCACCTAGTGGTACTACTCCTGCCTCCCCATGGTGGAATGTGACAAATTTCCACCGATTAAGACTTCAAATCCGAATCATATGGATTTGCATCAACCTGATAGTGACTTCTCCAATCCAAAGAGACTGCATACAGGTACTCCTCTAATTGAACACCCAAGTTTTCTGATTCTACATTCACTAACAAACCAGCCCTTAGGCAATCTATCGCCATTTCTCATTCAAAAATGTTTTGAGAATGTATCTGATTCCCCGAAAATGGTGAGATGACTAAAATCTGGTGACCTGCTTGTAGAGACCACCAGCACTAAACACTCTGAATCTCTACTCAGACTCAACTCATTTGGTGGAGTTGTAGTTAAGGTGTCCCCACATGCCACACGTAATACATCCAAAGGCGTAATTTCAGAATGAGACCTAATGAATGTCTCAGAGGAAGAAATCGTTCAGGAACTGCAAGATCAGAAAGTCACACAGGCCAAAAGAATTATGATGAATAAAGATGGTGAGCTCATTCTGACTTGGAGCATCATACTAACATTCAGCTCACCCAACCTACTTTCATCAATGAAAGCAGGGTATTTGCATTGTCGCATTTGCCCAAGACTGCTGCAACCCTATGTGCCGCCAGTAAGTGAAATCACATTTGCCACACCAAAATATTTGGATTAAAAAATAAAAAAAGCATAAATAATTATTATTAATTTATTGAAAAAGAAAAGAATTACAACATATCTCACATGTAATATAATGAAACAAACAAAAATAAAAAAAAAAATCATTAAATTCTAAATCACAGTTAATCGTACCCACAATCATAAAATAAAAGGAAAATTATTAATGGTAAAAAAATTATACAAATTTATGTTTCATTGCTTCAAAAGTGCAAATTTATTAATTAATTCATTTATGTTTATTTGTTCCAAAAGTTCATTTTCAATTGAAATTATTACCAAATTAGAGATTCGTTGTTGAGACATCGTCAATTGTAAATAATTTTAATTTTGAAAAACTGCATTCACATGAGGCAGCTGAAACTGGTAAAGTTAGAAAAATTCTTAATGCATCTGCTACATTTGGAAAAGATCTGTAAAATCGTTTTTAAAAATATACTGTATTGTTAAACTTCAAATAAAGTAATATTGTCTTTAATATAAATCTGAAATACTCTTAAGTTCTTCAGATAATGCTAAACCATCAATATCGGACTCATTACATCAATGTCACTTAACTTAATATGTAAATCTTTGCAATGATTTAATAAATTGTCATTTGACCTTTTTTTTTTTTTAAATTCAGAAATGTTATAAAACATTTGAAATATTTCAACACGCTCTTTCAGATTTGTAAACCTTAAAGTTAACGATCAAATTATTGTGTCCATAATTTTAAAGAAAAAATTAATTTTGAAATTTTATAGCAGATTCTGAATAGCTTCATCTCTACTTTCTTAATTGAAGTGACGTTTTTTTCAATCCTTTCTTTACAGTGCTTCCTTCTGAAAACAAAGCTTCAATGGCAATGATAGTAGCCTTATTATTAGCCGAATCGAGAATTGTTTGGACTGCTTCCTCTGTTCTATTTTCTTTAAAATATTCCGTGATATTTTGTATACATTCAAGAGTTTCATGTGTATCAGAATCTTATTTATTTTTTTTTTTTTTTTTGAGCATTTTACTTACCGGATTAAATTTATTTAAAATATCATGCCAAATTATAATTCAACAAAGAAACTTATAAGATGTTATTTTTAATGCTATTGATTTAGAACGATTCCTTGTATCCATATCTTTATTTTTGTCTTCAGTGATAAAATAATGGGTTGCCAGGGCAGGTCATGGAGTCTTGCCAATGATATATAGGAATTTTGCTAGCAGGGACAGGGAGGTGATTATCCTGTTGTATAATGCAATGGTCAGGCCACACCTAGAGTACTGTGTACAAGTCTGGAGGCCTCATTTTATGAAGGATGTAGAGTTGCTAGAACGAGTACAAAGAAGGGCAACAAGATTGGTGAGGGGAACAAAGGGGTGTCCTTACCAAGAAAGGCTTAAGTTCTGCAAATTGCAGTGCCTGGAGAGTAGGCACCTGCGAGGTGATCTGATTGAGGTGTATAAGGCCTTGAATGGGTTGAGCAAGCTGAGTGCTGATGGGGTCCTCTTGCTCAGATTAAGAATCTGAGGGAGCACAGATTCAAACTGAGGAAAGACAGTTGTAGAATAGATGTGTGGAAATTTGCCTTTTGCCAGTGTGTATTGATTGGTGGAATAGGCTTCCATCTTTTATTATGGAAGTTGATAGCCTAAATAAATTTAAGGCTGAGCTGGATAGGCACTTGGAACGAAGAGAGGATTGAAATGGGAGGGTTTTTTTTTTTTTTTTTTTGGCTTATGCTGCATAAGCTTGCTTTCTTGCATCGTATGCCTCCTACTAATGCCAATGCTAATAAAATCATAGCAAAATACTTAGCTTCTCTAGTCATTTCTAGTATTTTATCTGTAATATTTTTTGAAATTATTTCAATAATTTCCTTTTGTATTTGATCACCCAAATGTTCTGCCCATAACAATCAAATTTAGCAATTGTTTCAGTACCATTGTCATTTTCATACAATTCTTTTGAAGGTCCCCTGAACATTGTACGTTGCCTTGCTGAAAATAGTATCATATATCTTATTCTGGCTGAACTACAGAACATGGTATCTCCATTGTGGGAATGGCCAAAGAATGGAGTGATTATCTGATCGAGTTCTGTGATTGGCTGATTATTGGGAATGCGTAATTTACCTCATTTTGTGTTTGTGATTGCTTGTTGACTGGATGCAAATTCGCTTCTGATTTTAGCGGGTAATGCGAAATTATCATGCTGTTGTTTAGTCGTCGTCATGTTGCTCTGCTACCTCGGTACTGCGTGTTATTCCGTTTGCAAAAGGATGGATGTAAGGTGTAATTGAATAGTATTTGTTTGTTATTTGGTTTTTAGGAGCATTAGCAACTAAGTCCATATTGCTCCAGGGATATGCGGTGGTCATTCCCTGACCTTTCCACATCCTCCGTATTTGGTGGTCATGGGCTCGAATCCCGGTCTAATCAAGAAGCGTGTGCTATGCACTGCTACTCCTGCCCACCTGGCTACGGATGCATCTGAATGGTGTATGAGCGCGAATCTGATACCTTCGGAATACAAGTGTTTTCATTGTGGATGTTTGATGAAGTGTACCGGCCAGCATGTGAGGGCTGATAAGGTGAGGTTTTTTTTTTCTTTTGTTTGTTTGTTTTCATGTTGTTTCTTAATGATTTGATGTTTTTTTTCAGTACCTATATGAGTTGTTAGTATCAGGTTCTCTTTATATTAGCAGGGTGTGAGGACAGCAGCCCCCAAAACAAAAAAAAAAAAAAGAAAGAAAGAAAGAAAAGGAGCATTTCTGTTAACGTGCATGAGCAATTCTTGTTGTTAATGCACATGAAATCATCTAGTACTGTAAGGGCGAGAAGAATCAGTAGTTGTATATGGTGTTAATTTTTATCAGCTGTTTAAAAAAAAATGCCGTTTTCCCGTTTCTTTTTCTTTTTTTTTTTTTTTTTTTCATTTCTTTTAATTTTTGCTTAGTAGCACGAATTAAGAGCCAAACTAATTGTCTGAAGACCAGAGGTTCGAACAATGCGTTCCCAGTTAAGTGTCTCTCGTAATCCATCCGTTTTATGGAAATGTTCTTCGTTCTACTGAGATTATTTTAAATTTAATTACCAAGGGTAATTCAAAAAATATCATCAAATAGAAAATTTCACTATAAAGAAGTTCGTTAAACGGAGATCTGACATATACATGTCAAAATTCCGAACCCAGTAAGATGCTATAAGTGTCAAAAATTTCGACACACACACACAGTCTGTCGAGGTGACTCAGTATGTCCAAACTGTGGATCGAAAGAGCATACTCAAGCTGACTCTAATTCCCAGTTTTCGCTTTGTCCCGATTGTAAAGGCAACCACCCAGCTTTCTCCAAAAATTGTGAACAGCGGAAATACGAGAAAAAAATTCAGAAATACAAAATAGAAAAGAAAGTCTCGTTCCCAGAAGCACAAAAGCAATTACAACTACAGATGCCTAGATGTACATATGCCAAAGTCTCTAAAAATTTGCATTCAGTATCAGTACAAACTGATACATCAATTCTTCGAAACGTCTCCATTTCTGAATGGGCTCGATCCTTGCTCTCTTCTGTACCACAATCATCAAAGCAACATATTTCAAGCAGGGCTAACAACATGCCAGTCACCATACCACCTGCTGCCCATGCAGCTCCTGTAAGACCTGTTCAAACAGAGAAGCCAGATTCCGTTAGCAAACAGCCAGTAAACTCCATCCTTATGGATACCAATGAAAACCCCAGTCAAGATGAAACAGAAACCATTCTGGAGATCCATCCAGAGAATGAATTAGACACGAGACCAATTTTCCCAAAAAGAGAGAAAATTAAGTGACCGTGTCAAACAGACTTTTAAAAAACAGACAGACTCAGCTCCTTCATTTAAATCTAAACAATGAACAACGTATCCAATGGAATTGCAGAGGCTTTCATAGCAATATTGATGGCATCCAGGAAATAATTAAACATCTAATCCAGTTGGCATCTGTTTACAGGAGACATATTTAACTCCTAAGGTATCTCTCTCGATCAAAAAAAAATTATACTCTTTTCAGAGAAGATAGACCAGTTACAAATAAAGCTCACAGTGGGGTTGCTATTCTCATAGATTCACGAGTCCCTTGCAGATGTATTTCTTTGCAAACCTCTATTGAAGCTGTTGCTACATGAATAGCAATTGAAGTCACTATAACACTCATTTCTATTTATCTGCCACCCAGTCAGACTTGTACTATTCATGAACTTGATTTAATTCTGCAGTTGCCAACCCCTTTCTGTTTATTGGGCGACTTCAACGGACACCATCCATTGTGAGGCTCTCCCAATGCAAATGGACGAGGACAACTTATTGAAATGCTCATTGACAGGCAGAATTTAACCATCCTAAATATTGGTTCACCAACTTACATCCATCTCCCAACAGGATGATCCACTTGATGATCCACTCAACAGTGACCACTATCCACTAATCTGCAAAATTCAAACTTCATACTCTGTAACTTCAGACAACCACATGAAATGGAAATTTTCCAAGGCTGATTGGGCAAAGTATGCTTATCATGTATCCTTTGATAATCAGATCATTGAATCTCATCCAATTGACATAGTTACCAACCATATTACTAAACAAATCCTAGCAGCTGCATCTATTGCCATCCTACAGTCACAGTCAAGCTCCTGTAAATCCATAAATTATTGGTGGAATGAGGATTGTAAGAGTGCCATAAAAGAAAAAAACAGAGCCTGGAATATATTCCGCAAACATCCAACTACCAAAAATCTTATAAATTATAAGAAACTCAGAGCTAAGGCTCGCCATATCAGGAAGAAAGCAAAAAGACTCCTGATTCCGATTTGCAAATTCAGTTAATAAAAATTCAGATTGTAGAATAATATGGAGAAAAATAAAACAACTAAATGGCAAATTTCCTCCTCTATCCTCCTCAATGTTCAACTGGAATGGACAGGAGCTGTGTACTCCTGCAGAAATTGAAAATGCCCTAGGGTCTGTATTCTCACAATTGTCTGCCTCGACCGCATACAACCAGTCATTTCAGAAGATTAAAGTTTCAGCTGAAAAATCTTGATTGAATTTCAAAACCAAATCTTGTCTATCATACATCGGTCACTTACTATGCTTGAACTTAAAGAAGCTATATGTACCTCAAAGAACAGTACTGCTGGTCCGGATGGAGTGTATTATGTAATGCTTAAACACTTAGATAACAAATAATTATCCTTGCTGCTGAATTCAGGAGGCACCTGAATGTTCAGTTTCATTGAACATTCAGGTGCCTCCATAGCCAGGTGGGAAGGAGCAGCAGTGCGTAGCACACGCTTCTTGATTAGACTGGGGTTCGAGCCCGTCACCACCAAATACAGAGGATATGGAAAGGTCAGGGAATGACCACCGCATATTTCCGGAGCAATATGGCCTTAGTTGCTAATGCGGCTAAAAACCAAATAACAACAACTGAACATTCATTCCCCACATGCTGGCATCACTCCTATGTACTGGCAATTCCCAAACCAGGGAAAGGTCACTCTATCCCTCACAACTATATACCTATTTCTCTTACCAGCCGCTTGAGTAAAACCCTGGAAAAAATGATACACCACCTACTGATATAGTATTTTGACTCCAAATATCTAATCTCTGATAATCAATTTGGTTTCAGAAAAAATTGATCATCCCTGGATCTCATGGTCAAAGCTGAAACGAACATCAGGAATGCGGTTATCCGAAACAAGCATCTCGTTATGGTATGCCTTAACATAGAAAAGGCTTTTGACACCACTTGGCATTTTGGCATCTTGAAATATCTTCATTCCCTTGACCTGAGAGGCCACTTACCATATTTCATACAAAACTTCCTTCAGTATAGAATTTTTCAAATCTGCTATCGGTAAGTCTTCTCGCAAATCTATATACAAGAGGAAGAGTCCCACAAGGCTCAGTTCTACATTATTTGCGATAAGAATAAATAATATAACCAAATGTATACCCAACCCTGTAAACTCATATCTCTATGCCGATGACCTGACTGTTTCCTGCAGTTCACAGAATATGAACTTCGTCAATTGGCAACTACAAATCTCACTTAACAATATTGAGCTATGGATGATGCAGAATGGGTACCAACTATCACATCAGAAATCTAGTGTCATTCATTTTTGTAACAAATGAAAGATGCATCCTGACCCAGAGCTACACTTAACGAATCATCCTATATCAAGAATGAAAAGTATTTGCCTCCTCGTCTGATTTTGATAGTAAGCTTAATTTCTTAGAACATGTAAAATATTTGCAGACTACTTGCCAGAAAAAAATGAATATACTCAGAGTTCTTTCTTCGACAACATGGGGTACAGACCGCTATACCCTGTTTTAATTGTATAGAACTCTAATTAGTTCTCATCTTGATTATGGTGCCCCAGTGTATGACTCTGCCAGGGAGAGTGTGCTAACATGCCTTGCTCCTGTTCAACATTCTGCCCTCAGGATTGCTACAGGCACATATAGAACATTGCCAATGCAAAGCCTTTATATTGGAGCCCATGAAGTTCCACTCTGTCTCAGAAGAAAGGTGTTACTTCTGAATTATGCAGCTAAAATCGAAGCATGCCTATCCATCCCATTTGGCATATACTTAGTGATCCATAGTTTAAAATGTTCTATAGAAATAAACCCAGCGCAGTTCAGCCTACTGGTATCAGATTACAGGCACTATCAGAAATTTGGAACGTACACTTTGAAAAAGTCCCATGGTCCTATATTAAACCATCCTGCGACAATTACTTCCTAAATTGTGGTAAACATTCCCTTGCAAATATCAATATACAACAACTCCATACTGCTCACACAGAGAATTATCCTCTTTTTAGTCGTACACTTTGAAAAAGTCCCATGGTCCTATATTAAACCATCCTGCGACAATTACTTCCTAAATTGTGGTAAACATTCCCTTGCAAATATCAATATACAACAACTCCATACTGCTCACACAGAGAATTATCCTCTTTTTAGTAGGCGCTGCAGCAGTTTTCTCTTTTAACACTATCTCTGCATCACTTCCCACCGAATGCAGCAGTTATACAGCTGAGTTATTCGCCGTCAAGCTTGCCCTAGAAAATATTCTCCATCTGTCCATCAAAAAAGAGTATAATATATATGGACTAGCAGGTACGCTTATAGCCTTACTAAATGCCTCCTCACAAACGAATCCTTTAATAAAAACTATAAGAAGTATGTTGATACATATTCAAGAACGCCAGCTAATAGTCATCTTTTGCCGGATCCCAGGACACACTGGGATATCTGGAAATGAATGTGCAGACTATGCCACCAAACATCCATGTAATTTTGATTCTTCATGTTCTCTCGTTCCATATTTTGACTACAAATCTAATATACGAAGAATATGTAAGGAGCAATGGACACTTATATGGCAAACTAAAACAGATAATAATCTCTTTCAAATAAAACCAGATCCACAGTTATGGGCCTCTAACTTCTGGGAAAACAGAAAGGAAGTAATCCTAGCCAGAGCAAGAATTGGTCACAGTCACATTACTCACCTATTTCTCCTCACACACAGCATACACACTGCAATTCTCAACTCACAATGAAGCACATTCTTGTTGAATGCACCTTGTACTTGCATACCCGGCAACTCTCATTAGTTTTCTTCCTAATTTAAAGAATCTTTGAAGTTCTGTCATATCATAGGTAACGATGCCAACCCCACAGAATTTTTCTCCTTTCTCAAACGGATAAACTTATGATTGTTTACTGTTTGCAAAACAGTCATCATGAGTACCTTCTACATCACTGATAGGCGCAATATTGCCTGAGTAGCCCTTGCGCCAAAAATAACAATAACAATCTCTCTCTCAGGTAACTCGGGAATTTTTTTTGGCTAGTGCAGCATAAACCTCAGGCTTCCTTGCACCATATAGCTAATAATAATAATAATCAAAAATGTAGATTATAATATCTTTCAATTTTAGTTTTATTACAATTTGAATTTGACTGTGCAGTTTCTATAATTTTTTTTAGAGAAAACATTTTTTACATCCAAATTATTTAAAAGGTATATATTATTTACTTTCTTCTTTTTTGTAATGACAACTCCCTGTCCCTGCTAGCAAAATTCCTATATATCATTGAATTGATGTGCGGAAATTTGCCTTTAGCCAGCGAGTAGTTGATTGGTGGAACAGGCTTCCATCTTTTGTTGTGGAAGCTAATAGCCTAAATAAATTTAAGGTTGAGCTTTGGCTGATGCTGCATGAGCTTGCTTTCTTGCATCATATGCCTCTACTAATGCTAATTCACTATTCCCACTCTCTTTCCCTGTAATTTCTCATAACCATTATTATTCTGGTGTAGTGAGAAATTTGAAACTAAAATTGAAAATAAAATATCATTAATTCCCAAGTTTAAAAAAAATTATTAAATCTTTTGGTAGGGGTTATGACTGACCCCCCTCCCCCCCACATACTCTCCACAATCTTTTAGAGAAGAATCATAGAAATTCCCATACAGGATCGATTACGTATTCTTGTGTGACTGCCCTTTTTGTTGATGAGACTGCAACCAAGTTCGGACATAAAAATATAGATTCCATAATTCTAATTGTGGACCGTGTAGTTTAATAAACAACAAACATGCCACATGTTCGACAAGAATATGGGATCTTTTCTCAGTTAATGTTAAATTCATATTGCTGAAGGCACGCATTCAGATGAACTGCAAGCTATAATTTTGGAATAAGTTTTTAAATGTTCCAAATCTGTGGGCACGCTATGACCACCTTTAGCTAAATAATCCCTGTAGACATTCAAACATTTTACAGAGAGATTCTATTTCATTTTCTCCAAATCTATGATCAATTTCAGATGGCCATTCGCTTGGTTCAAGAATTTGCAACTCTTTTATAAAGTCTGAAGTTGAAATTCCTTTAGTAAATTCAGTAGAATCTGTACTAACTCTCAGCCTATGCTTCATATTATTAATAATACTGTTTAGAAATTATAGAAATTATTTCTATGAATTAATATTACTTTGTTATTGTTTGTTAATGTTACTGAAAATCATTACATTTTTTCAATAGCATCTAAGGCTTCTAACAACTTTTTTTCCTTTTTGAGGATCTTTTAAAAATTCCAAATAACGAATTGTATGACAAATCAATTTGTCTGCATATACTATTGTTGTATGTCTTTTTTGCTATGACTCTCAAAGAATCAACAGCTCAAACAATACATCGTACATAAGGACTAAATTTAGAACAAACTGTTTCGATGAAATTCGTTTATATAACCCGTTGAACATGGATTGTTCAGTTTTGTTTTGTTTTGGTTGTTATCTTTACTGGCATTTTCAAAATGATGGCATAAAGATGCAAAATTTTGCCAAACTGCTGATATGGTCCTAAAGGAGCTGGCCACCCACCTTACATTAAATACCCATCCAATCCTTTTAATTTCTTCACCAATGCTGGTAGCACAAGCTTCTATTTCTCTCTGGTTTTTTGGAGATTGACTGTACAAAGTGTGCAGCTTGTCCATAAATATTTGAAAATGGTTAATTCCATGAACTTCTGATATTGCATCTCCAACTGATAACTCAAACAATAACTGATAACTTAAACAATACCATATGATCAAATTTGGATATTTTTCTAATCATTTATTTCCAACTCCAGATTTTCTGCCCAACATAACACTTGCTCCATCACTCGTAAAAGAAATTAAATAGTGTTTTAAATAATTGTCATCAAATCCGTATTTTTCAAGAGATTTTAAGAGACACTGCTATTGTGAAAGCTGTTTGATCTGGCAATTCAATTAAATCAAGAAATAAGTAATGTGGATCTTTCATTTTATTGGTTTCGCATTTTAAATAAATAATCAGAGTAGATTTCTTGCTTAGAATGGTAGACTCATCAATGAGAATTGTTAAGTTTCCACATATGTCCACAATTTTAATTTCATTTGCCTTGTGACATGCTCTATTATATTAGTAGAATCTTGAACGCAAACCATGAGCAATAACAGTGCCATTCAATTCTTGAAGTTGTAACAACTCAAAATGGTCAGAATATTGTTGATCATGTTTCACAATATAATATGCAGTTCTAAAAACCTTACAGGTGCTAGAAATTTCAGAGTCATTCATTTGATCAATTGCCACTTCTAAATGTTCATTTGCAGCTTGCAAGATTTTTCAACCTGTTTATGTGAAGTACTTTTTGAATGTTCATAAATTTTCTACACAAAGATGTCAATTGTGCACTTCTATCTCTGCCATAAGATGATACCATTACCAAACTCTATTTCTTTGAAATGCTAACTCCCTGCGTTTTAGAAGGCCCTAAGTTTTTTTCAGTAGCACAACTCAAACATCCTAATTTTCTGGTGTTGCATGTAAGCCAAGGATATGCATTTTTCTTCTCACTTCACATATCAGCATTTAAAACATGGGGCCAATTAAATTTTAATTCCGTGTCAGTTTCTCTCACCTTTAGATCTTGATGGAAAAGAAGAGGTCATGTCGTTATAATTTCCACATGTTTGTACATTTTCTTGCACGGTTTTCAGCTTTTTTATCAAGAAATCTATTTAATGTTGTTTGCTTGCATTTTTCACTCATTTTGTATTTAATGAAAATTTCTTCTTTTAATTTTTAAATACTGAAATTACATAAATTTAAATTTATATATTTAATCCCGTAAAAATTAATTTTTATCTTAGAAGTAACAGTAATAAATAAATTAATTAATCTAAATAGTAAAGATCGGTCATTAACTCGCATGTACATATTATATATATAATACATATATGAATGACAAAAAAAAAAAATCCTATACGTCGTTCTCCTGAAGACTATATGATCACGCCACATCGACTGTACAGTAACTGAATCAGACTTCAGACTCATGGTTCATAGAACCAGTTCTAGTGTTCAGCTCATGGCAAATCAAAATGCAGCACTTGCACGCATCACAATATATCTCATTCGTTGAATCTCTTTATCTAACACATTGTACTTTAGTAAGAAACGTTCAAGTTTCATTGCGAATTTTATATTTTTGTTTTTAAATAAATTTTTAAAGAAATCCATTAATTTTAAAGATTACTACAGGCAGTTCCCATTTTATGAGTTCCCGGGTTTACGAGTTTTTTTTTTCAAGTATCAAGTATCAACAAAATTGAAAAAATGAACATTAATTGCAAAAAATGAATGTTAAACATTCATAAATATTGCTTTTAAAACCATGCCCATAGCTATACAATATAGTGTACCCCACTTTACGATATTAATCCGTTCCAGAGATACCATCGTATCACGAAAATATCGTAATGTGAATCCAATAACACATTGTTTTTTAGTAATTCATTCCACGACCTCGGAAGTTGAAATTTTCACTATATAACTCTCTAAAAGGCCGTTTTTATAGTGTAAATTGTATTAGTTACCAATTCAAATCATTAAAATCCACTATACTTTCATCGTCATAATATGTTCTGTTATAAGAACTAATTTTGAATGGCTTTGTGATTTTTTTCTAAAGCAAATTTCTGGAGGTCATGACCATAAAACAATAAAAACAATTCTCACTTTCCAGTTTATTGGGCTTTTCTGTTAGTGCAATCAATTATAAATGGGTTGTAAACTCTATGTTATTGCATTTGGGAAAATACCGATAGCCGGAATTGTGTGGTTTTTTACGTTATTATGGTGAAATGTATTTCCCCTTTACTGAAATCTTCAATTGTATAAAAAAAATATAAATAAATTTTCAGAACCTTCTCTTCATTCCTTTTTTTTTTTAAGCTTCATAAACTTGTTACTCCACGCAAATCCTGTTAGTTCCATTAAAAAATGCTTACGCATGCTATTGAAATTTATAAAGAAAAGAGTTTATCTTGGAAACAAATGCCTCTTGAAGCATTTGTTTCCAAGAAGAAGACAACTGCTTGTGCAACAAACCGAGTGCCGAGCCAATAATGAGTGATCAATGAGTGTGCATTTAGTCGATGAAAAATAAACATTCTTTAACATTTGTAAGTAATAACTAATTTCTTTATTATTATAATTTGCTTGATTTTTACAGGCTACGTTTTTATTTCTTTGGATAAATCAATCATTGTTTAAACATAAACTAATTTCATTTTTGAGAACGTAACTCCTATTTTTAACCTTATGTCTATGGGAAATAAATTCCCGCTTTACGAGCGTGCGCTAGGAATGAATTAACTCGTAAAGTCGGGAACTACCTGTATATATTTTTAGTAGCAATGGATAAAATAGATATTATTTCTCCCTCCCCTTTGATTTTGCCATTGTTTCATAATATTATATGTAACAGGTGTATAAATTTAATGATTTTCTATTATGACATTTAGAAAAAAGTACCAGTACGTCTTTCCGGCCCGAATACACTACTGCTCACTAAAGAATAACCTGAAAATTGGCATTTAAGGAATTGGTAGTGGATATTCGAGGAGTTAAAACTCTTTGTACAGGGCAAGATTTCTCAAACTGGAAGGCTGAATGTAACGTGCTAACATCAGCAAAACTATGGATAGAATTTCCAGTCAATGGAAGAAGGCCATTAATATATAAGAGGAAAAGAGTGGGGGAAATAACTGTATCTTGGGGAACACCTGCAATAGCAGAGTGAGAGTCATCCACAGTGAGTGTTCACAGAGAAAACTAAATACCCAATTACAAAAAACAAATATCTTCTATCTTACTTCCATAAGATAGAAGCTTAATTAAAAGACTATTTATGTCAAACACAATCAAAAGCCTTTGAAATGTCAAGAGCAACTGCTTGAGTTTCATGAAATCTTTTCAATGAATTTGTGCATAAATGGGTAATAAAACCAGAATATCACCATTGGATCGACACTGATGAAATCCATACTGGCAATCATTGATTAAATGGAAGGTTTCTAGATAGTTTTTAAGTTGGTGATTAATTGATTTCTCAATTACTTTAGAAAGGCGAGAAGTAAGTCAATGGGATGATAATTAGATGGAGGGAATTTGTCACCCTTTTTAGAAGATATGAACAAATTTCCAAGCAGAAGGAAAAACGCCTTTAGAATAAAAAGTGAAATACCCTCAGGACGTGAAGCTTTCTTAGGTTAGACTGATAAAAATCCTGACATGTTTTTGGAAGACCACAGGAGCGAATGGAACATGCTGGGAAGTTGTTTACCAAGATCATCAATACACGAGTTGGAATAAAAATAGGATGCTAACAGGCCAGCTTTGTCTTTGGCTGAAGTGGCAATAGAACCATTTGGTCGGAACAGAGATGCACAAAAGTGCGGCCAATAGCTTTGATAAGAGACCGGAATGCTCGGCTACCATTTGGACAAGAAGCAAGTTTTCTACTCAGCCTGTTCAAAATCTAGTTTAGACTGATTAATAATGGCTTTACAACTGTAAAGCCATTATTAATGGCACATTTATTGGAAAACAGAGGTTTAGATAAAGGACGAGATTTTAAGTCAGAGTGTGAAATAAAGGATTTCATACTTAAAAGAATAATGTCACTGACATGACCTGAGCAAACGTTGACATCAGAAGATTTAAACAGTAATCCAACCATGGAAAAGAAATCTCAAAATCATCCTATTTTGCATTCTTGTAATGCCAAATAAACATGAGGTTGAGAATGGTCATGAGAGAAAGGCTCCGTTGGAGAAGAGGCCATCACCAAGTTGGAATCTGAGGTGCCTAGGAGACTACTTACTTCAACCATGTACATAGAAGGTAGGGTCTTCATTTGCCTTTAGATATGTCTCCTGCAAATAGAGGTACACTGGATTGTGCCTATGGAGAAGGGGCTCTCACATCATCAACATTCCTTCGGAATCAGTGGCAATTCCACTGTATGATTTGGCCATTATTTAGGCTTTGTGGGTCTATCAGATGGTTTCTGAAGTGCTGAAGGCTTTGCTTTCTGAGTCTCGGATTTGACCTTTTTGGGGAAGTATAGACATTTTCCGGTTCCATATCTTTGTCCACATGAAGTTCCAAGACCGCATCGTCATCATTTGTTTCTGTCACCTCTATCTCCACATTTTCATTTGTTGTTGGCAGGAATCTGATTTTTTTAGGTTTCTCCATATTATTTTGTCTAGTTAGAGGTGGAGCAGTAAGTGGTACCGATATGGGAGCGACAGCTGATTGGGTGTTCTGTACTGGCTTTTGAGTGTTCTGTACTGACTTTTGAGTGTTCAATAAGTAGTGTGCAATGGGAGAAAATGATTTGTTTGGTGGAACTGTCATATCAGTTTGAGTTCCAACAGATTGCGTCCTTGCAGCCTTCTGGGCATATCTGTGTGCTTATTGTTATTTATTGGCATTACCAGTTTTCTTACTACTAATAAGGAATGCCCATATTTCTGGCATTCAAAGCCCCCCATACTTCACCTGATGGGGGCTCGTCTCCACTGACCTCTTTGGGGATGCCTACTCTATTGTCCCTATTCTTCTATCTGTTTTCCCCCCAGTCTTCAGTCCCCCCTTCTCTCACTAAACCGACCGAGTACACCCCTTAACAATGCCGCCAAATTCTAATCAATGTCTAAATTCTACCGGTTTCATGTAAATCTCTAAGACAACTAAAGTATTATCTTTCATCTAGTGTATAGCCTCACCCGTCTAAATTTAATAACATCAAAATTTTGCTCGATCTATTAGGCCTTTAACACATCTCTTTAACCTCAACCAGAGATTTCCTAACAGCAATCCCATTAAGCACTAATGTTAAACGCATAAATTTTTTTTATTTTTTATTTTATTTATTTTTTTTACGTTCTAGCCACTGAAATCCCAGGAAACTAGGTGGCAGGATCTGCCAGAGCAATTTGTTGTGATACTGGATACACCCAGCTAGTCTCCACGTGGCAAGGTATGGGCAACGTCGGGCCCCACTAGGGGCCTGGCGGCCAATAAGCCGGACAAACAATGGGCACAACATATCACACTGCACAGACATGGCCCACACACTTTCAAGTCTCTGGTTTGACAGTGTACTGTCCTCGAAACAGCGAAACACACGCGGAGATGGGAGAAATCCCAGGTGCCATCCGACACGAATATACCTTATACTGATAAGGAATATCTAGTTCTGCTTTGTGTTGCTGTATTTGATCCCCCCCCCACACACACACTGGCTGCCCTTCAGTATGCAGGGTGCTCATCTTGGCAGTTCACACAATTAAGTTTGATGGTTGTACGGGCTTTGCTTTTGTGGTCTTTTGCGCCACAATGAGCACAGGAAGTCGCTCCTCGGCAGGTCATCTGCAAATGCCCATATTTCTGGCGTTCAAAGCATCATATTGGGCTTGGGATGTATGGCGTTATATTGCAATTTATCTACCCGGCTTTCATTGAGTTCAGAGATGTTGGAGAATTGAATTTAAGGATGATATTTCTGGTTGGCACTAATTTCCCACCCCTAGTTGCAGAAATTCTTTTTAGCAGCTATTTCTTTGTCTCACTCTGAGATGACACCTCGATGAATTTAATGTTCTATGCAGTGTCACAGTAATGATATTGCTTGTAGCTGCTCAGAGTGCCTGTCATTTTTGGTTTCAATTAAGAGATTCTCACAACGAAGTCTTTTAACTAATTTCACGGAACCTGCTTACCCTTCCATATGAAAAAGGACAACATTTTCCCAATAGGTTTCTCTGTGTTAGAGTGCACGATTAAGAATCTTGGTATGGGACCTGAGGGCACTTCAGTTCTGGGTTTCTTTGCTGCATTGATATTGTCAGGATCTTCATTTTTATTTTCAGACTAGGGACCATGTTGGGACACATGAAGAATAACTTTATCAGGATTCAGTTTTTTTAGTTGTGGTTCAATGCCTGGGCTTCCCACCCACCACAGAGCCCAAATGGGATGCCTGCTACCTGGCAAGTGCTTGGGAGTGGGATGCCAGGGACACCCAGACACCATACCTGCACCACTGCCAGTCTGAATCCTGTCCCTCTGACCATGAGGGTAGGGGCATGGCATTGGCAGAGCTGACCCTTGTAGGTGAACCCATTAGCTGATTGATCCTGGAACCTAGGCTGTGGGTTTTGGATCCTGGTGATGCTAATCTGGAGGACCAGCAGCATCACTGGGAGGTCACCTCACCATGTACAGGTGCCTGTGTTGAGGAGGGGATTAATTAAGAGAAAAAATATAATAGCTATTCACATAAACTAGGCTTCTATTTTTTATATAATGAAGTGACTGTCATTAGAAAGGAGGTAAGCAATTTTTGTGGCTGCTATTATATATATATATATATATATATATATATATATTTTTTTTTTTTCTTTTGTGTGCATTATTGCAACCATTTGATTTATAATAAGCTAATTGCACAAAGAAAGTATTAAAAAAAGAAAGATATATAATGTTGCAATTCATTCAGTATTTTGTAAAAATGAAAGTGTGTGTGTGTGTGTATATATATATATATATACACCTCTTTTTATTTTATTATTATTTGTATTTGTTATGGTTAATTAACAGAAAAATACACCAGCTATTCTGAAAAACCAGGCTTTTATTTTTCATATAATCAAGAGATGGTCATTAGAGAGAGGCTAGGGAACAAAATCTGTAAAGGTAAAATCTGAAATATAGCAAAAAGAAAAAAATATATATTTATATATATATATATATATATTTATATATAATCTCATATATCTTTGTGCTTAAATCAACAAAAAAACAATGAGGCCATTAGTTTCTCAACTAATATTTTTATGCGTTGATTTAATCACACAGGTGGAAAATACAATCATCTTATATGCTATAGTCGAATCTTTAATACAAATAGAACAATAGGAAGCTTCTTTCTTCTTTTCTGTTAATCTGTACAATAGAAATCTAAGTTTTTCAAAATACTTAAAAACTGTCATTGGCAAAGATAGCCAGATTGATCATCTAAATCACGCTTAAATCATGACAAAGATAAAAAGTAATTTACCTCTTAATGTATTTAATATGTCCTCTTAAAGTATTTAAGTGTGAATTTCTAAATTCATTTTGACAGATTATAAATGAGGATCACTAAACGGAATATGGCGCTTCTGAGCCTGTGTACTGATAAACCAACTATCACAGCAGTAATGTGAACGACAGGTAGAAGCACCTTAGAGATGTGAAAAAAAATGAGATGAAATATGAAGCATCTGTTAAATACTGCAGTGAAAACTTTGCCTGAAGATGAAAACAAAGAGAGCATCACAATTTGAAGTTTAAATTTCTGAGATATTTACAATGAAGGCTAGTGATGTGTGCCCATTATGGGCAATTTGTCCAAGGAAGGGTATTAGTGGAAGAATAAACTTTCAAAATTTATCCTAACCACTATAACCCTAATGGCACTGAAAGAACACAGAAAATTTGACTGGCTAGCACCAATCATCTTCGTCTGATTCACTACATCGTGGTCCCGTGTGACCTGTCCTTACCCTAATAATCTGTGGATCCTTTTCAAGTCGTTCTCGTAATCTTTCACGTTCCCGCTGTCCAGGTTTATAGCCATTGGGCAGCGTTGAAGGCAGCTGGCGGGCACCCCGGCCAATGGCAGCAGCAGCTTCAAAACTTAGAGGCTCCTGCCGGGGTATTGTAGTTGTGATGTTAGTTTGATGATATACCTCTGCAGGGTGAGAGTCTGTAACCGTAACTGTCACTGTGGGACCACTTGGCCGGCTGTTTGGCCCGAGCGTTGTTGTTGTTGCGATGGTGGTGACAGTGGTGGTGCTGCTGCTGGTGGTGGTAGTGGTGGTGGTGGTGGTGGTTGCACTAGGAGACGTCCTTTCTCGCCACTGAGGTGGCATTTGTAATGTGGGAATACGGGTTGGAGAGGCATTAACTCTGGGGAAATTTATACTACCAGGGGACTTGTTTGGCTGTGGCACTGTAGGTGAATGAGATACACTGGGAAAGTTAATACCCTCCATCGAATGCACATCTAGTTGTAAGGTGGAAGGCTTGTTAGGAGTAGGAGGAAGTCGTCTACCACCAGGCCGATGTTGCTGTATGGGCAAACTGTGTACAGAGGAAGGACTTGGACTTCGGGACCTTTGCTGCAAATGGGTGGTGCCATAATACTCATTCCGTGTGGGAGTTGGATGGGGACTAGGACTCCGTGATCGGCGGTCAAGGCACACTGTGTGGTAATCAGGGCTAATGCTACGGCTACGACCTGAAATGGCAGGGCTTATACGCCATGGTGAACCCTTTTCCTGACCTCGGGCAGGCGATCGTCCACGAACTGGTGATCCATAATTATCTTTTCTTATCTTCACTATATTAGAAGAGGAAAGAAAAAAAGGCCTTAAATTACTTTTCATCCCATTATAGAATATATGTGGTTAATATAAATAAATACAAAATAGTTCAGAAATAACTGTTTAAGAGTTTGATATTGACATTTAGAATGCATTATATATAAATGTACTTTTTTTATCTGCATATATGATAGAATTAATCTACAGATCTATCTTGAACTATTCAACTAGCACTGATTTTACTGAGAAGTTATTTTTTGGTGAAGAGAAAAATATGTCACGACATTCATTTACCTCCATATTTATGGGTCTTGTCTAGTAAGAAGAAAAAAAAAACTTTAATTCTATAATGAATTATAGAATTGTATAATTCATTATAGAATTCAACTTTTACAATATGATTATATCAAATTAGATCCAATGAGCATGATTAACAAATAACTATAAGTAGAAATCATGGTATGTGAGTAGCCCCCAAACGCAAGATACTTAATGTGACCCTATAAAAAAAATTCTAAGAGATGTGAAGCCAAGGACCTTGGTATGTATTTGATGGGTCCATTATATCCATTCAAAAAGAACTTCATCCAACCAGTTATGTACCTAATGATCAAAGTGAGAGCCCACGTATCATAAAACCAAATAATAAAACCTCTTATTATTTTACAAATATTAATATCAATGTAGAACATATTGAGTATTACAGCTCTGATTCATACTATCTAAACGAAGTGTTCTACATACTATATTGAGGTAAACTCCTCTTATTATTTTACAAATATTAATAGCAACGTAGAATGTATTGAGTGTTACAGCTCTGATTTATACTATCTGAAACCAAGTTATATATTTCTGGCTATATTTCACCAAATGTGGTTCCAATGCATCATATAATGATTTCTGATGTCATTTGATATTTACTATTTGTTCTAGGGATGCTTGTACCACACCATTACCTTTTGGATTAGTAGGCTGATGATTATCAACATGATATATTTATTATTCTGTGCCAGTCCACAGGTGCAGAATAATAAATATATCATGTTGATACTCATCAGCTTTATTAAATATTAACAGGCTTCTGCTAGTTTATATTATTATTATATTATAATAATATAATATATTATTATAATATAAGGTAGCCTTCCTTATTATATTATAAGGAAGCTTGAGGCTTATGTTGCACCAGCCAAAAAAATAGAGGAATTGCCAAGAAAGAGAAGAATGATGATACTCAGCACATGACCCTGGGTGTGCCAAGCCCAAATGTGAGCCCCAATCTGTTCAAATAGAAACACATCTCATGACTAAACAATACATCATCTGCCAGATTCACTTTTGACTTAAGTCATTTTGAAAACTTAAAGTTACATTATTTGGTTTGTCTTAAGCAGTCTTTTCACAATTTTCTGTGAATGGTGAAGTAATTTGGAAAGCCCATTTATACTGCTTTTAGTGTGCCAGTTCAAGTTGCGAAATTGGCTCTTGCATTTTACAACACTCCTGATCTGATCTCTTTCTTTAAATAATTTCACCTACAGAATATTGTCCAGTCATAGTTTCCTGGAATAAGAAAGCTGCATGACTTTTTTTAAGGTGAAAGACACCTGGAGTTTGTGAACGATGTGAAGGTGATGAATTTCAGTTTTAAAGTGAAAGTTAAAATTCAATGGAATTTTAACTTTCACTTAGTTCCAGTGGTAGCCATCCTTATTTTCAGAAAGTATATGTACTGATGTTATACTGAAATTTAATATTCATATAGTTTAATAACTGCGAGATGGAATGCTTACCCCAAAAAAAGGACTGTAATTTTTACATTCAGCACACCAAACTTTGAAATCTGTTAAGGATATCTGAACCATTCTCTCCAGCTCTAGATCCCTAATAGTTGCTGTTTTAATTGCCAAAAATGTTTGTTGTTTGTTTGTTATTTGGCTTTTTTGGAGCCAAAGGCATTAGCAACTAAGGCCATATTGCTCCGGGGATATGCAGTTGTCATTCCCTGACCTTTCCACATCCTCTGTATTTGGTGGGCACGGGCTCGAACCCCAGTCTAATCAAGAAGTGTGTGCTACACACTGCTGCTCCTGCCCAACTGGCTACAGAAGCGCCGCCAAAAAATGTCATCACACAAACAATGTGCAGAGGTGTAACATCATATTTGCATGAGATGTGGGTCTGGAGACTACACATATATTACACACCTGAATGCACTGGACAATAACTAAAATGCTTGAACTGTCAAGGAGAATATCGTGCTCAATGTCAGGAGTGTGAACAGTAGAAGAAACAAAAATAGATCTAGCAATGTAAAAGCAGAATGTGGCATTACATGCCAGGAAAAAAGATATCGGTACTTCAAGTTTTAATAAACCCACCTATACAGAAGAACATCAGAAAACAATATCAACCTAAACAAAATAATTATCCCAAGTAAAGAGTCTGTGTCAGGCTGAAAAAGGTTCCTTCTTACTGCAACCATGGTTTTTTTTTTTTTTTTTTGTTTTTTTTGAAAACCCCAAAATGAAAAGTAATACAATCTATAGTACTTGTACCATGTGTGGGTTGAAGGTGAAGAAGATACCTGTTGATATTACAACTGAATTTACATATACAGTACTGTAATTTTCAAGAGATATCTGTGAATTGAGGTTGTTTTCCGGTGAAGAAAAGTTGGATAGTAAATCAATGTTGACTAGATGTTGCACATGTTCATAGTGGTTTGGAAGGGGGGGGGGTTAATTATAGAAGTCAATTCCAAAGAGCAGTGCCTATGGAAGTACCTATAGAAAAGGCATGCAGTAGAAAAGGAATGTCTGTGAGGCAGAAGGTGGAGAGATTTTGCAAGAAATAGGTCATTAATTAACCTAACTGCCTTCTTTTGAAGGGAGTCTAGATGCCTGAGAGAGAGGTTGGGGGGGGCACCTGCCAAGATGTGGGAACAATATTCAATGCTAGGGCTGATTTGAGGTTTGTCTAGAGCAGGGGTCAGCAACCTGCAGCTCTTTAACTTTTAGGCAACATTAAGCACAATTTGAGATGGAGTTAGAGGACTTAAAAATCAAGCACATGTGGAGAGCAAGACTAAAATACCTTAAAACTGAAATTGAGGATTTGGAAAGCAAAAGGTTGCCCTTGCAATTCTACACAAATGGACGGCAATAGTTGAATTGAAAAAGCAAGACCAAATTGTGTTTGATGCATGGAGTAGCTTACCAGACAAGTATATAAATTTGAAAATATTTGCATTTCTACTTCTCTCAGTTTTTGGTTTGACATATTTCTGCGTGAAAATATTTTCGAACATGAACTATATTAATCAAGAAATCGTCTGAACAATGCTAGTCTCTCAGCATGTTTAAAGATGAAAATTACGGCATACTTTTGTGATGTTGAGAAACTGGCTCAAGAAGTTCAGCAACCAAAGTCACATTAATTCGTACCTAATTGGATGTTTGTTACTTTTTTTCAGTATTAATAAATAATATTTCAAAAAATATATTTTTTTAATAATAGTAAAATAATAAGAGGAGTATACCTCAATATAGTACGTAGAACACTTCCGTATGATACCCTCCAGAAATTAAAATGGAAAAAATCGACGACTTACCGGTACATTAGAGTAAAATATAAATAATTAAATAATCAATTTTAACACAATTCAAATCAATTTAAAACAATTAAAAATTTGATTTTCACATTGACTCCTTTCTGCGACCAGTCTAATCTTCTGAAAGCTTCCTCAAGGGCAGCAGTAAATAGCTTCGGAGATATTGTGTCTCCTTGTCGAACTCCTTTCTCGATTTTAAATTTCCTACTGTCTTTGTCTAGTCTAATAAAGGAGGTAGCACTCTCATATATTTTCTTTAAAATCATAATATATGGGGTATCTATGCCTTGTCTTTCCAGTGCCCGAAACATTGCCTTATGCTGTATGCAGTCAAATGCCTTTTCATAATCCACAAATGCCAGGCATAATGGTGTTTTATATTCATTTGCTTTCTCCATTAGCTGTGATATTACGTGAAGGTGATCCATAGTTGAGAATCCTGTCCTAAAGCCAGCTTGCTCTTTCAGTTGATTCTCATCAAGTATTCTTTCTAATCTGTTAGTAATGACCCTTGTGAACAACTTGTAGATGTGGATGAACAACTTCTATAATTTCTAATTTCTGATTTATCTCCTTTCTTATGCAGCAAAACTACGATTGCATTATTCCACTGCTTAGGCGTCACACCTTTCCTAATGCACTTTGTGAAGAGCCTTGCCAGTTTTTGTGTTATGTCTCTTTCTACCAATTTTAACAACTCTACAGTAACTTCATCTTCCCCTGGGGCTTTCTGATTCTTCATTTTCTTCAATGCATGTTCTACCTCATCAGGAAGAATATCGGGTATGTCGTATGTGTTGCTACTTTGCAATCTATATTCCCCACTGCTGGCATCATTCCCTTGCTCCTTGTATAATTCTCTATAATAGTCTTCTGCTATTTGAATTATGCCTTCTCTGCTGTTTATAAATACACCATCGCTATCCTTCAGTTTCAATATCATTTGTCTTTCTGTATTACTGCTCATGGCTGCTGATTTAAATCCTTTGTTTTCCCTTAATGTTTGTTCTACTTTTCTTGTGTTAAATCTTCTTATGTCCTCTCTGAGTCTCTTTCTAATGGCTTTGCATAACTCAGTATACTCAATTTTCTCCCTGTCAGTGTTTTTCTTGCTCTTCATTTGTCGTCTTCAGTTCATCATGACAAGTGCTTCTTGACTAATTTTTTCTTCTTTGGATTTCTTTTTCCCTATAGGTTTCTTGGGCTTTATCACTTTCAGAAAGTTGTAGTATTCCTCATCGATATCTTGGTCCTCAGCAGTCTGCAGAAGCTCAAATTTGTTCTTAAGTTCCAGTACATACTGCTTTTTCTCCTCCTCTGTTATCTCAAAGACCTTTGTATTATTTACTCGAGTCAGTTTTTTCCTTTCCTACATCTATATCAAGTGTACATCTTACCATTCTGTGATCACTTCCAACATTTACCTTATTCAGGACGGTAACATCATTCACAATATATCTTCTGTTAGTGAGGATGAAGTCGATTTCATTAGTTGTTAATCCATTTGGACTCTTCTATGTCCACTTTCTGTTCACCCTTTTCTTGAAAAAAGTGTTCATTACTGACAGTCTTTGAGATTCTGCAAATTCCACAAGTCTTTCACCTCTTATTTCTTTCACCAATTCCAAAATTTCATATAGTTCCTCTTTCTGTGCTGTTTTGCCTTTTTCGAATCTTAGCATTGAAATCTCCCATAATAATAGTGTAGTGGGTTTTCTGCTCATCTAGAAGACTCAATTTCGGTGTACATTTTTTCAACCTCTTCATCATCATGGCTCGATGCTGGTGCATAAATCATTATAATCTTTAGCTTGTACCTCTTAGAAATCTTGCGTATTAGTCTTGACACCCTTGGTGATATACTTTTGAATTACAAAATGTTGTTTTTAAAGGGAGATCACATAACTCTATTATCCCTAATAAAAATATGTGATCTTGTTTAGAAATCTGAGTGCTGTCAAAGATAAGCATAGGAGCAGATGAAGCCTTTTTTTTGTGAGATATAAAACAGGACTGAGTTTTAGAAGGATTGAAGTTATCTGTGCTTCACTGGAGAATAACCTGGAAATCAGCATTTAAGAAATTGGTAGTGACTATTTGGGAAGTTGAAGCTGTTTGTGTAATGCAAGGTTTCTCAAACTAGAACTATGGATAGGATTTCCAGTCAGTGGGGTCCAGAGTGCCATATATTTCTAGAGTTAGAAGAAAATTCTCTACTATGTACATATATATATATATATATATAGGTATAACTGGTACATATATGCCTGAAAATACAGCACAAAAAGTTCCTAAGGAAGGAAAGACACCTTTCTTTTATTTATGCACTAATCATACTAATATACTTCCGCTTAGTCACCAATCCTGCCTTCCTGCGGCAGGGCCAGAAACACAGAAGGAAAAGCTCTCACTTCCAGGGCTAAAAGGAACAAACATGAATGATCCAAACATCACAACAGATTTGACGCCTTTGAGTCGAAAAAATTAGTATAACAAGACTATTGTAACTAAAAGACAAAAGAAGAACATGACATCACTTCATGCACCTACCATTATAGTCCTTCATTCTATGACAGAACAGTCATTAGGAAAACTGTCACCATCTGCCATTCAGAAGGCTGGAACACCAAAAAATGTCAAGTGACTGAAATCAGGCAACACTCTAGTCGAGACAGAAAACATGCAGAAAGACTGCTTCAAATGATATTTAGTGGGATCCCAGTAAAGGTATCTCCATTTTTGCAATAAATGCATAAATCTATTGCAAAAATTGTTAGATGCAGCAGTACAATATGTAACAAATAAACTAATCCAAGCTGCTAAGCAGACTATTCCAAAAATGTGCCACATTTCTCAATGCATCCAAAATCTTGGCGTAATGAAGAATGTTTACAAGCTAAATGAGAGAGAAATAAAACCTGGAATACTTTTCAAAGATATCCAATTACTGAGAACCTCATATTGTTCAAAAAGGCAAGAGCAAGAGCCAGATATTAGAAGAGCCAGCAGGAAAGCATCCTGGATAAAATTTGCATCTACATTAACAAGTATCACACCATCTCAAACTGGCTGGAATAAAATCAGCAAAATGAATGGAAGACATCAGATTAATCCATCTCTCATCCTAAATTGGAATAGACAAGTCACTGCAGAGCCTTCAAAAATATCCAATACACTGGGTAAAACCCCTGCGAAAACATCAGCAACCACCTCATTTACTTCCACTTTTAAAATATACAAAGCAAGAATAGAAATACAAAATTTTCCAAAAGAAATGATGAACAGATAGCCTTCCTTTAACATTCCATTAATTGAAATGTCCTCTATCACAGACAAAGCAAAGTGCTGTAGGACAAGGCCAAATTCATTATATGATGCTAAAGCAACTTGATGACCAGTCCCAAATGGCATTACAGTCAGTTCTGATATAACATGCATTTTCGTGTTTGCTCATGCATGATTTCGTCTGTGAGTAACACCAGGTGAATGCAAAACTCGGCACCAAGCTGAACGTAGCGACCTGCACAGCAATACATACAAGTTTACGAAGCTTTAAAAATGTCAAAAATGTGTGAGAGTTATATTTCCCATTTATTGTAGTTGTATTATTGGTGGGAGACACACTGTTGTCATTTACTGTATTCGCAAGATAATAGGTGATATTGTAGGCTGACTCACATTTTCAGGAGCTCACATTTTTCTGTTCAAACAGAAATTCATGAGGTGGGATAGCGTGAGTAGAGGAGCACATTTCTGGAGGTCACTACCATAAAACAATTTGCAGTTCCCAGTTTATCAGGCTTTTCTGTGAGTGCACTCTAATTATAAATGGGTAGTAAACTTGATCTTACTGCATTTGCAATAATACTGATAGCTGGAATTTAGTGGATTTTTATGTTATTATGGTGAAATGTGTTTCCCCTTCCATGAAATTTTCAATTATATAAAAAACAAATTTTCAGAATGTTCTCTTCATTCCTATTTTTTAAGCTTCATAAACTTGTCTCACTTGTGCAATTTTTCTGTCCCGTGTTCATTGTCACTGATTGCTTATCTTTTTTACTGTTTTAAATTTTACAATCCAATAAAAAAAGAAAATGTCAGTGAACAGAAATATCAATCAAGCAAACCTCATATCTTGTCAAGGTAAAGTGCTATATTTACTGTAATATTTATTTATTTATCAGAAATTTAAGATGTTTAAACCCATGTTAGCAATTTTATTGGGTTTCTAACTTTTTTTTAGTGTTTTACTTACCAGACCGAACATTTTTTTGAGTGTTCTGCCCCTATCCCTATTTTTCACATTAGCCCTGTTGTTTTTAAAGCACAAAATACCATAACATGGAGATTTTTAGGAACATGTACCGCATTATAGCAGAACTGACTGTACTAGAATTGTATAACAAAATTTTACTTAAAAACCAGTTTCCAGATAGTTGGCATCATGCAATAATTCTAGCTGTCTCAAAACCAGGAAAGTATCATTCTGACCTACACAACCACTGTCCAATAGCTTTCACAAGTTGCTTAGGAAAAGTTATGGAAAAAATTATCAATGCTTGTTTAACATGGTTTTTGAACAGCAATAACCTTCTCAATGTAACACAGCATGGTTTCAGGAAAAAACTGCTTAACACTAGACTTACTTATAAAATTAGAAAACTGTGTATAGATTGCCTTCATCCAAAAAAGAACATTGTGCGATGATCTGTTTTGATATAGAAAAAGCTTACAATATGGCATGGCATTGTGGAATTCTTCATAACTTATATCTCCTTCTATTACATGGACATCTCCCTAAATATATCCAAAATTTCTTACAACACAGGGCATTTCAAGTTTGAAAGGGTAGACTACCTTTTCAAAAGTTTTCACCCAAGAAGAAGGCTTGCCTCAGGGGTCTGTGTTTAGCACTACCCTTTTTGCTATAAAAATAAATACCATAACTGAACATATACCAAGAAATGCTGACACTGCTTTATATGTTAATGATTTCAGTATTTCCTATCGCTTTAAGAATATGTGAAATAAAGAATAGCAGCTACAAGGAACAATAAACAAAATAAGCAAATGGGGACAAACAAATGGCTTCTGCATTTCCACATGAAAAACTGCATGAGTACACCTCTGTAGAAAACGAAACCTACACCCTGATCCTGAACTGAAACTTGATGGGCATATGATTCTGGTAGTACCAAGCGTAAAAGTCTTAGGCTTCTCTTAGATAAGAAACTAACATTCCACGAACACATTAAACAACTCGAACTTTCATGGGCTCAAGAAATTAAACATACTCAAAGTCCTTTCCACAACAACTTGGGGAGCAGATTGAAATAAACTTAAACTCTATCAAACAATAATTTATTCCAAGCTAGATTATGGAACAGCTGTTTAAAACTCGGCAAAACCAAGAGCACTGAGATGGTTAAACTCCATACACCAAGTGTACTCCATATAGCATTTGGAGCTTTCTGAACTTAACTACATCCATCCTTGAATGAAATGACTTGACAGCATCCATCTGAAAGATTTACTGTTAAGCCTGGAACTTAATTATGACAACATAGATACTATGACTGCACAGATATTCAACCATGGAGTATGTTCAACTCATATATGACATGTGTTTTCAGCCCTGGGGTTAAAAAAAACTCTATCAAGAAAAAACTGCCAGCAGCTACATGCAGCATATAAAGTTGAATATGCACACTTTCATATATACTGATGAGTAAAAAAATAGACTTGTGTAGGACCTGTGATTCACTTTGAAGATCACATCTTCATCCAAAAACTCACAAAGGTATGCCAAATTACAAACCATTTTATTGGCCATAAACCAAATTGAATGTAAACATAGCTAACAAAACAGTACAATTTTCACTGACTCGTGTAGTTTTCTTATTGCCTTGCAGAATGCTGATACCACAGCACACCCAGTTCTATAACAGGTCCAATATTCAATATCAAAGCTATTGCCAAGAAATCAAAATATCAGATTCTGCTAAAACCCAGTCCACACAGGAATAAATGTAAACTAAAGAGAAGAAAAAGAAGCAAGAGAAGCTGTCATAGGCATACTTGGTCAAAAATTCTTACAGGGGGAAAACTTGTAGGGGCCTCATACTAGTGTTTATGGCCAAAATCACACCGGCTTCTGGCCCACCGGGGTTTCCCTGGTAAGTCTTATGACCAGTCCGTCTCTGGCTGTCACTTCTAACTATGCCTTTCACTACTATATACAGATTACAAGTCCTTAATCCACCAAAGCAATATAGAGCAACACTGGCATGATTAGAATAACAACAAACTTAGTCTAATTAAACAAACACTTGGACCATAGCATACTGTTTTCCAATCCAGCAGACTTGAAGAAGTGACCCTTGTTTAATTGCAAATCAGTCGTACACATGTAACTCATTCCTATCTACTCAGAGGTGAGGACCTTCCTCAATGCCAAAACTGTCAAGTTCCGCTAACTGCATCACTTCATGGTGAACTTTCCAAATTTAATAAGTAACGTTAAAGAGCTTTTCAAGATATAATGAATCCAAAAAGCAATTTTAGATGACTGGCCAAATATTACTGATGTTTTCTTAATTCTTAAGTTAACTGGATGTGTCCAAACCATATAAAAGTTAATACAGTAGAACGTCAATAATCCGAATTAATTGGGACTGAGGGTAGTTTGGACTTCCGATTTGTTCAGATTTTTGAACTTATCAAAAATACAGTTCTGGAGACTAAAAAAAAAAAAAAAGGTTTTGTAAGTTTAGAACATAAAAAGATTAAGTTGTACTTTGTATTTTTATCCATAAGTAACAAAACAAATGGAACTTTCAGTCACAATAACACATATATGTAGGCCTTTAATGAAAGTAATTACTTATTTTTTATTTTTTGCTGCACCATTTTCTTTGCTGCCAGATCTCTCACTCTTTTCAGCAAGAGTAGTTGAGTTGGACAGTATTCAGTTTGTTGCTTGTACTTAGCCCTCATGGGTAGCACAGTTGGAAGAATCGCCGTCCTCCCCACCCTGGGTGTAAAAGACCCGAGTTTGAGACCCGTCAATGATGGGAGGAATTTTTATGGGCCTTTTTCACAATATGGCTGAATTAGTCGGTCTCAGGCGAGAGTAGCATGGTTTTTTCTCCCTGAAACCCGGGGTTTTCTGCCCAGGCAAACAGAAAATAGACCACAGTATACACAGTGCAATATAGCCTTAGTTTAGTTGCTGATGCTCCCAGAACCAAACTACGACATCAACAAACAGCATCTTCGAGGGATGAATTATTAGCTGTTATCATAGTTTTTCTTTTCTTTTCTTTTTTTTTTTACACCACCATCTGAATCAAGTTTCGATGACTTTAAAATTTTTTCCTTGTTGTTTTTAATGTCTGTTATGGTTAACATCCATCCTTGTAAAATCTTGCTAATGAAGACCCTGTTTTCTCCCATTGAAAGTCTGTTTAAAATCTCAATCTTCAATTTAATTGTTAAAAATTTCTCTTTCCCTTTAAAAGATGAAGAAGAAAAACATAATTTCAGTACGGTAAAATAAAACTCTGTAAATGTTCAGAATCTCTTCATTCCTACATCTGAACTTCGTAAACATTTTACCCTGTATCTCGCTTGTGTGTATCGTGTTAGTTGCAATTTTTTTGTGCTGTGTTCTCTAAGGACTTAGAGGGGAACAGGTATTCTGTGTGTTATCAGACACTTAGTCTAAAACACTGATGGATCCAATATCTTTCTATTACAGAAATTTAGGAGAAGTCCAGTTGGCCTGCCTGCCTCCCTAAAATCCATTCATGCATGAGGGTAAGCCCTGTTACGTTACTTAGATGGCAACGAACATGTAGAGTGGTTCTCTTCAAGACGCCTGGTCAGTGTGAAGAGGAAAAGACCAAACCCTCTAGCATATGACAGCATGACAACGAAACAAATAGCTCTCAGTCCCCAGGAGCATTCACTCCCCCTCTTAAAGAGGGGGAGGCAATATACTCCATACAGCATAAGGCAATTTTGAAGAAAATATATGAGAACACTACCTCCTTTATTAGACTAGACAAAGACAGTAGCAAATTTAAAAACGAGAAAGGAGTTCGACAAGCAGACACAATATCTCTGAAGCTGTTTACTGCTGCCCTTGAGGAAGCATTCAGAAGATTAGACTGGTTGCAGAAAGGAGTCAATCTGAATGGAGAGTACCTAAACCATTTACGATTTACAGATGACATTGTGGTCATAAGCCACGATCCCAAAGAATTAGAGGAAGATCTTAATCAGTTATGCACAGTTAGTAAGGATTTTGGAATAAAGATGAATATGGCTAAAACAAAAGTAATGATGAACTTCAATCATTATGTCCCACAAAAAGGGACATAATGATTGAAGGAACAGTAATTGAAAAGGTGGAGTCATATACTTATCTGGGACAAGTTATTAGCTGTAATAATGACAAATGTCTGGAAGTCAAGAGAAGAATAAACTTTGGATGGATAGCATTCAGGAAATATAGTCATATACTGAAGAACAATATCCCAGTTTGTCTGAAATGTAAAATAATGAACCAATGTATACTCCCCACCATGACGTATGGAAGTGAAACTTGGGCACTCACCAAAAGAATGGAAGAGAAGCTGAGAACTACACAGAGGAATGGAACGAATTATGTTAGCTAAGAAGAGAAACACATGGATTAGGAAGCAAACTCAAGTAAAGGACATTTTTATCAAAACTAAAGAAGTAAAATGGTCTTGGGAAGGACACATAGCTCAAAGACATGATGACAGATGGACTAAGAAAATAACAGAATGGTACCCAAGAGGAGCTAGAAGAAAACCTGGAAGACAACTGTGGAGATGGATAGATGAAATTCATGAGTTTTTGGGTAGTAAATGGATGGCCATTGCACAAAATAGAAGGAACTGGAAAGTTGCTGCAGAGGTCTTTATCTTGCAGTGGACTGAAAATGGCTGATGATGATGATGTGTTCTTTGTTATTGAATTGGCACTTATCTTTTTTTTACTGTTTTAGATTTTACAACCCCCCCCCCTTAAAATGTCAGTGAACAGAAATATCAGATTAGAAAGTGTTATGTTTAGTTAGTATTATTATTATTATTATTGTTGTTGCTCTTGTATTATTTCTCGCTGATTGGGGAATTTCACTCGATGACGGGTACTGCTACCAAGTACACAGGGTGGTTGTAATGTCTGGTGTTACTGTCGGTCGAGGAAATCTCTGACTATCCTACAGGTGTTCTGGAGTTCCTTGTAGGTGTTCTCTGGGAGACCTATTGCTGCTAGGCTGCTATGTAGAGTCTTTGGTACCATACCGGTTGTTGACACGATGATTGGGATGGTTGATACTTCTTGTATATGCCACATCTCCTTGATCTCATGTTTCACGTTCATGTACTTCCTAATTTTTTCCTCATGGGTTTTCTGGACATTGCTAGTGTTCGGCACCGCTATGTCAATCAGGTAGATAGCCTTTTCCATCTTGTCCACAAGGGTTATGTCCGGTCTGTTGTGCGGGATGGTCTTATCCGTTATTATGGTGCGGTCCCAGTACAGCTTGTGTATTCGGGTCTCTAGGTACTGCCTGGGGTTTGCACTTGTAGTATGGTACACTTTCTTTGGTCAACTGGTATTTCCTCTCTAGCTTCTGATGTATTATCCTGGCTACCTGGTCGTGTCTATGAGTGTACTCAGTCTGGGTGATCACCTTGCACCTCGCGGTGATGCATTAGATCGTTTCTGAGGCCAGGTGGCATTGTTGACATATGTCATCAGATATTCTGGGCTCCTTTGCGATGTATTTTCTATAGTTTCTGGTGTTGATTACCTGGTCTTGGATGGCCAGCATGAATCCTTCAGTCTCGGGGAAGAGTGTCTCACTTGTGATCATGCATTGGAAGTAATGTTATCGATGTGATCTTGATGTAGGTCATTGTAGTGTCTGCCATGGAGTGTCTTCTTTGCCAATCTTTCTAACTTCATTTCTTGTACCATCTGGGCGGGAGGGGGTTCCTCGCTTAGGTTGAGTGTGGTATACCACTTATCTTTCTTTCTTATGGCCTGGTGCTGTTTTGTTTTCAAAGTAAGCCTTCAGGTTAACTATCGCTGTTTTCTGTTGTTCTGTCAGGTCTATCAGGCCCCTTCCTCCCTCTTTCCAAGCTATCGTTAGTCTCTCCACTGCTGCCTTCAGCTGGTGTTGGCATCTCTTGGTCATCATTGTTCTTGTCTTTTGCATGATATCTTCTAGCTCAGTATTATTACTGTTGTTGCGCTTATATTATTTCTCCTTGATTGGGGAATTCCACTCTGTGACGGGTACTGCCAAGTACACAGGATAGTTGTAATGTCTGGTTACTGTAGGCTGAGGAAATCTCTGACTATCCTACAGTTGTTCAGGATTGCGACTTTCTGGAGTTCCTTGTAGATGTTCTCTGGGAGACCTATTGCTGTTAGGCTGCTATGTAGAGTCTTTGGTACCATACTGGTTGTTGACACGATGATTGGGGTGGTTGATACTTCTTGCATATGCCACATCTCTTTAATCTCATGTCTCTGGTTTGTGTACTTCCTAATTTTTTCCTCAAGGGTTTTCTGGACATTGCTAGTGTTCGGCACTGCTATGTCAATCAGGTAGTCTTTTCCATCTTGTCCATAAGGGTTATGTCTGGTCTGTTGTGCGGAATGGTCTTATCCGTTGTTATGGCGCATTCCCATACAGCTTGTGGTTTCGGGTCTCTAGTACAGCCTGTGGTTCGTAATTCTATGGTACACTTTCTTTGGTCAACTGGTATTTCCTCACTAGCTTCTGATGTATTATCCTGGCTACCTGGTCGTGTTTATGAGTGTACTCAGTCTAGGTGATCACCTTGCATCCGTGGTGATGTGTTGGATCGTTTCTGGGGCCAGGTGGCATTATCGACATGTGTCATCTGACATTCCGGGCTCCTTTGCGATGTATTTTCTTTAGTTTCTGGTGTTGATTACCTGGTCTTGGATGGCCGGCATGAATCCTTCAGTCTCGGGGAAGAGTGTCCCGCTTGGAAGCAATGTTATCGATGTGACCTTGATGGAGTTCATTGTAGTGTCTGCCATGGAGTGTCTACTTTGCCCATCTTTCTAACTTCATTTCTTGTACCGTCTGGGCGGGAAGGGTTTCCTCGCTTAGGTTGAGTGGGGTATACCACTTATCTATCTTCCTTATGGCCTGGTGGAGTGGTTCTGTGTTGTTCTCAAAGTAATCCTTCAGGTTAACTATCGCTGTTTTCTGTTGTTCTATTAGGTCTATCAGGCCCCTTCCTCCCTTTTTCCAAGGTATTGTTATTCTCTCCACTGCTGACTTCGGGTGGTGTTGGTGACTCTTGGTCATTACTGTCCTTGTCTTTCGCATGATATCTTCTAGCTTGGTGTTAGTTCAATCTATGACCCTGAAGGTGTATGTTAGTACTGGAGCTGCATAGGTGTTTATGGCTTTAACTCTTGTTCCCTACGTTCAATTTTGCTTTCAGCAGGTTTCTGAGTCTCTGATGATATTTTTCAGTCAGGCACTTCTTGATTTTCTTGTGTTCTAACTGCTCAGCCTGCATCATCCCTAGGTATTTGTAGGTCTCTCTTTCTGTCATAGCTTCGATCTCTTTACCAGTCAACAGCTGGTAGTTTCGGCCGACTAATTTTCCCTGGTGCAGTGTGTGGGTCTTGCATTTTACTAGACCAAATTCCATCCTGATGTCCTTGCTGAATTCTTCGGTGATCCGGAGTAGTTGCTGGAGTTGCTGCATAGAGCTTGATGTCATCCATGTACATCAGGTGGGCGAGGGTGTACAGGTTCTTTCTTCCTTCTTTGAGGTTATATCCATACTTGCTGCCGTTGAGCATGGTGGATAGCGGGTTGAGTGAGTGCTAGACAGAACCATAGTGGGCTCAGAGCATCCACCTGAAAGATTCCTCTTCTAATGGGGATTTGCCTGGTTGTGATGTTCTCGCCCTTAATGGTGGTACTCTATTTCGCCATTGTTGCTCCTAGGAAGTTTGTCACTATCGAATTGACCTTGTAGATCTTCGGGGTCTCTATTAGCCAGCTATGAGGTACGGACTCGAAGGTCTTGAGGTGATCGATGTAGGCCGTGTATAGGTTGCGGTGCTTCTTCACGGTTTGCTCCATAACTGCAGCATCTATGGTTAATTGCTCCTGGCATCCTTTGCTCCTCGGCCATTATGTTCTGATATCTTCTTAGTTATGCAGCTGGTCAGGATCTTGTACATCGTTGGGAGGTATGTGATTGGCCTGTATTTCGCTGGGTTTCTTGTATCTTCATCTTTTGGCTTCAGATATGTGAAGCCAAAAGATGAAGATTATTATTATTATTAGCCATATGGTGCAAGGAAGCCTGAGATTTATGCTGCGAGAGAGAGAAGTAGAAGGAAATCACCAAGAAAGAGAAGAATGATGATATCCAGGTCAGGACCCTGGGTGTGTCAAGCCAATACTCACCAGATGTGAGCTCCTGGGGTTGTATGTATATTAATTAAACTATGTAAGTAAGTGTAAATTTATTTTTATTTTGCTAACTTGTGGATAATATTCAATTTGGTTAATTGGTTAGGTAAAATAAAACTATAGATTTGTGCATTATATCTTCATTTTTACAGCCTGTGAATAATAATCCTTCAATTTTCGCTTATTACAATTGCCGTTTAATAGAATCAAAATTGAATTCAGAAAATGTGATCACAATAATCGGCACTTACTTCGATTATTTTATGAACCAGCTCATTCGAATTATTGATGTTCAGATTTTCAATGTCCTACTGTACTCTATCCTTTGTTTAAAAGCTACTTATAATTCAGAATCTTGGTATTCTACTAAAATACACAGAGACAAGTCAGAAATGTAGAAATTCTCTTAACCTAAGCTAGGTGCATTATAGCCTAAGTTGCCAAACAACATCCAGTCAGTGGAAGAAGATCATAATATACAAGAGAAAAAGAGTGGGAGAAAGAACCATGGAGAACACCAGCATTACTGGAGAAGAAAAAACACAGAAAGCCATCTACTAGTGAGCAGTCAGAGAAAAAACCTGATATACCAAAAAAAAAAAAAAAAATTGGTATTCGATAAGATGGAAACTTATTTAGTAAAATAATAAGAGAAGTTAGAAGGAATTTCAAATGTCAAGAGGAACTGCTTGAGTTTCACCAAACTTTCTACTGAATTTGTCAACAGATTGGTAACATAATCCAGTATATTACCAGTGGATCGACACTGACGAAATTCATATTATTATTAGGTGCAAGGAAGCCTGAGGCTTATGCTGCACCAGCAAAAAAAAAAAAAAAATCCTGTGTTACCCTGACAGATAGAGAGAGAGAGAGAGAGAGAGAGAGAGAGAGAGAGAGAGAGAGAGAGAGAGGGGAAGGGAATCACCAAGAAAGAAGAATGATGATATCCAGTTCAGGACCCTGGTTTGCCAAGCCCATACCCACCACATGTGAGCCCCTGGGGTATTGATGATCATTGATCAGATGGAAGGTTTCTAGATAGTTTAAGAGTTGGTGGTTAATGGATTTCTCCATTACTTCAGAAAGAGTAGAGGTAAGTGCAATGGAATGATAACTGGATGGGAGGGGTTTATCACTCTTTTCAGGAACTGGCTGGTAATGAGCAAATAAGAACAAGTGAAGAAATACCATCAGGACCTGGAGCTTCCTTGGGATCAAGATCATCCAAAATTCTTTTGACATCCTTACAGAAGACCACAGGAGGCATTGAATGTAGGAGGTGGTTTTATAAGATCATCAATAAAGAGTTAGAAGAAAAGAAGAATGTGAGTAAGTCAGCTTTATCTTTAGTTATCTTTATCTTTGTTAAAACTTGGTTTTAACAAAGATGAGAGTATGTATGGCCAATAGTTTTGGCTATAGGTCAGAATGGCATATACCGTTTGGATAAGAGGCAGGTTTTCTACTCTTAGTCTGTTTAATAACGGCTTTACAATTGTGAGCTTTGGTGTGTAGGCAGAAAACAAGCCTCGAGATTTGGATGCAAGCCAATTGCAATATTCTTATATCGAACAGCCTTAGCACATATATTGGAAAACCAAGGTTTAAAGCATGGGATTTTAGGATGGTGTGTGAAATAATGGATGTTATTCCTACAAGAATAATTTCACTGACATTAGATGACTTAAAACAGTAATCCAACCAAGGAAAAGAAGAATAAAAATCTCTCAGATCATACCATTTTTCATTCCTCTAATGCCAAACAATACAATGCTTAAAGTGACAACGAGAGAAAGGCAGGCTAAGTTGAAGAAGAGATCAAGATCAAGTTGGGATCAGAGGTGCCTAGAAGACCATTCACCCTGACTGTGTACGTGGAAGGTTTGAAGGGTCGAAAAAATGATCAAGAGTTTTGCCTGTGCAGTTAGGATTACCAGTATTCTGAGAGGTAACTAAACAATCTGTGTGAAGTCATTAGTAATTAATTACTAATGACCTTAAATTATTAATTTAAATTTAAATGAGCAGAAATCACTAGGGCCCCAATGCCTCAAGAAACCCTACTAATGAGATCATTACAAAACTCCCTTGTTTGTTTGAAGGCTGTCCCTTCATCTCAGACTGTTGCCTGTACCAAGCAGGTAAGAGATGAAAAAGTATACCAAGAATTGCACAATACCTCTTGTATAATACCCACAATACCTCTCCTAAATCTACCACTCCTAGATTTAGGCCTAAATGGATGTTAGATGAACTAATTCATCTGACATGTGGCAGAGAAGAAAAATGCATGAGATACATATTAATTAACAGGTGACACGGAAGCCTATGATAGATATAAGCTGGTCTGTAGCCAAGTCACAAAGGAGGATTACAGGAAATCTTTGGCAAAGGATGCAAAGAAAAACAGCAAAGAGTTCTTTACTTATGTAAACTCTAGAAGGAAGGGGATGAATCAGATTGGTCCACTTGATATCGATGGTTCAACTGTTGATAATCCTGCTCAGGTAGCTAACAAACTAAATGAATATTATGCATTCACACATGAGGAGTTATTCAGGGAGGGGAATGCCAGAGGTGTATTAAACTCTGGCAGTAAGCTAGATAATCTTGCAATAACTGAGAGTAAAGTGGAGGAGAAATTGTTGGAGATAAGAAAGAAAGGCACCTGGGGTGGATGGAATCTATCCAGTTATGTTAAAGGAGGCAGCAAAGGAAGTAAGCAACCCCTTAGCCATAATTATGAGAGCTTCCTGGGACTGAGGGGAGGTACCCATGGACTTTAGATGTGCAAATATGACCCCAATCCACAAAGGAGGTTCAAAGGGAGACAAAGGTAATTACAGAGCTGTTAGTTTAACTTCTGTTCCAGGGAAATTAATGGAGGCACTAGTTAACGAAGCATTGTAGGATCATCCAGGCACGACTTCTGTTATAGCTCGGACACAGCATGGGTTTGTTAAGGGGAAGTCTTGTCTGACCAATTTCATTGGATACTATGATGTGGTCGCAAAGAATAATTTTGATATCATATATCTGGATCTAAGAAAGGCTTTTTTAAACTATTGCACATAGAATTGTTGCCTCCAATGCCATACTGCTCCAATTTGCTATACAAATTGGAGCTATGGATAAAGGGATGGTTGAGTGGGAGAAGACAGAGAGTGGTAATCAATGGAAACTGCTCTTCATGTTATTAGTGGAGTCCCCCCCAGGGTTCAGTGTTGGGTCCATTATTGTTTTGTGTATTTATTAATGATATTGATGATGGTATATCATGTCCAAGTTTGCAGACAATACAAAGGTCGGCAGGGTTGTTAATGACACTAATGAGAGTAGGCTGTTGCAACAGGATCTAGAAAAGTGAGCAGGTGGACTGAGAGGTGGCAACTGAAGTATAACATTGACAAATCTGGGTACTGCGTGTGGGAAGCAGTAACCCCAGAGTAACATATTAACTGTGTGGTACTACACTGACAGTGGTAGAGAATGAAAAGTACCTGGGGGTAATTGTGCAGGCAGATATGAAGTTTTCTGAGCAGTGCAGACGGTCTGCAAGAGTAGCTCACAGTGTCTTGTCAATGATATACAGGAATTTTTCTAGCAGGGATAAGGAGGTGATTATCTCCTTGTATGAGGAAATGGTCAGGCCACACCTTGAGGGTCTAGAGACCTCATTTTAGGAAGGATGTAGAGCTGCTGAAATGGATATAGAGAAGGGCAACTAGATTAGTGAGGGTGACAAAGGGGTGTTATTACCAAGAAGGGCATCAGCTCTGCAAATTGAAGTATCTAAAGACTAGACACCTGTAAGGTCATTTAATCAAACTCAATTCTGATGGGATTCTTTTTTGCTCAGATAATGCATATGAGGGAGTATAAATTCAAGTTGAAGAAGGATGGTTACCAAATAGAATAGTTGTTTTCATTTGCCAACACGTGGATGATTGTTGGAACATGCTGCCATCCATTGTTGTGAAAGTGGATAGTTTGAATAAATTTAAGGAAGAAACTAGACAAACTATTGGTTTGTCTAGTTCTTCCTGGACAGGTAAAATGGGATTTATTTTTTTTTTTGTGATGCTGTATAAGCTTTTTTCTCCAGTCAATTGCCACTATTAATACTAACACGAATACAAAAGACTGTGCTCTATGATGATGAACATATATTAATTGCTTGTGAGGTACATTATGGGTTATTTTCATTGATTTGGTGCAGTAGCACATGACTGAAGTAAATAGTGTCATGTATTATAGTCTACCTTGCCTGTACACATCTATTACGACCATGAAGGTTTGGGTATATGCAGTAAGTCTGTGCAAAAATATGCAAAAGAAAGGGAGCCACGTAATCAATAAACAGAAATGACAAAGAGAGAATCTCATGGACTTCTGCAGAAAATATTCACAAATGATGCAACTGTAATAGAAAATGTATGTCTGCATCAGGCAACCTACTCTTTCACTCTGATAATTTACTATGCCAATGATGGAATGAATTAGTACATGTAATAATTGCAAAATAGTAGGAGAGATAACCTCTATTTCTAATGCAGAGGTTAATGCAAAAATCAGAAGGTATCAGTACGGCAACATGTGAATTATCCTGCAAAGAATGCATTACAGCAGGGGTGGGCAACCTTTATAAATAGCAGGCCAAATAATATGTCTATCAGGTACACGCGGACCAAATTTTTAAGATTATTAAAAATGGTATATAATGTAAAATTGTCATAAACAGTTTTATGTTATTTATACATACACATAATTAATTTTATTAATAAGAAAAACAAAATACAAATTCAAGATAAAATTACAAAAATACAATTCCAGTAACAAAAAATGCAATATTTTATTTTTAGAATATTTAATAAGAGATTTGACACTGTTTATTTTTATCAATGAATTGATATCTGAACAATATTTGTCATAGGAATATAAAGAGTGTTTTCAATATATTTAGAAAATATTCTGTAAATATTAGCAAAGTATTTAAGTCAGAAATTCCATTAATATTCCAAAAAAAAAAAAAAAAAAAAACCTTGGGCTAGAGGTTGCCCACCCCTGCATTACAGGAATAGAGACCTGTGTGGAAATCAATAATCTCAGACACACCAAGAAAAAAATATGGCTGGATCCTTTACATTCCTGGTACTGATCCAGCCATATGTTTTGCTTTTAGCATTAGCATTAGTAGAGGCATTTGATGCAAGAAAGCAAGCTTATGCAGCATCAGCCAAAAAAAAAAAAAAAAAACCCACTTCCACTTCACCCCTCTGTTCGTTCAAAATACCTGTCCAGCTGAGCCTTAAACTTTTTTAGGCTATCAACCTCCACCACAAGGGATGGAAGTCTGTTCCACCAACCAACCACCCGCTGGCTAAAGGCAAATTTCAGCACGTCTATCCTACATCTGTCTTTCCTCAATTTGAATTTATGCCCTCTCAGGTGATTTTTCTGAGCTAGAGGAAGAATCCCATCAGCATTGAGCATGCTTAAACCATTCAAGGCTTTATACACCTCTATCAGATCACCTCGCTGGTGCCTAGTCTCCAGACACTGTAATTTGCAAAACTTAAGCCTTTCTTTGTAAGAGCACCCCTTTGTTCCATACACTAATCTTGTTGCCCTTCTCTGTACTCGTTCCAGCAGCTCTACATCCTTCTTGAAATGAGGCCTCCAGACCTGTATACAGTACTCTAGGTGTGGCCTGACCATCGCCTTATACAATGGAATAATCACCTCCTTATCCCTGCTGGAAAAATTCCTGTATATCATTGACAATACTCCATGAGCTACTCTTGCAGCCCGTCTGCACTGCTCAGAGAACTTCATATCTACCTGCACAACCACCCCCAAGTCCCTTTCATTCTCTACCACTGTCAGTGTAGTACCACAGAGTTGATACATTGCTCTGGGGTTGCTGTTTCCCATGTGTAGTACTTTACATTTGTCAATGTTAAACTTCATTTGCCACCTCTCAGCCCATCTGCTCAACCTTTCCAGATCCTGTTGCAGCAGCATAGTGTCAGTAGTGTCCTTGACAACCCTGCCAACCTTTGTATCGTCTGCAAACTTGGACATTAAGCCCGATATACCATCATCAATATCATTTATAAATAAAGAAAACAATAATGGACCCAACACTGAGCCCTGAGGGACTCCACTAATAACATCAGTCCACGATGAGCAGTCTCCATTGATTACCACTCTCTGTCTTCTCCCCCTCAACCACCCCTTTATCCATAGCAGCAATTTGCCTCCAATGTCACACTGCTCCAATTTGTGTAGCAGTCTTCCATGTGCAACAGTATCAAAAGCCTTTCTAAGATCCAAGTATATAATATCAAAGTTATTCCCTGCATCCAGTTCTTTTGTGACTGCATCATAGTATCCAATCAAGTTGGTCAGGCAAGACTTCCCCTTAACAAAACCATGCTGTGTCTGAGCTATAACTGAAGTCTTGTCTAAATGATCCTGCAGTGCTTCTTTAACCAGTTCCTCCATTACTTTTCCTGGAACAGAAGTTAGGCTCACAGGTCTATAATTACTTGTGTTAGCCTTTGATCCTCCTTTGTGAATTGGGGTCACATTTGCACATTTCCAGTCTATGGGTACCTCCCCTGAGTCCAAGGAAGCTCTCATAATTATGGCTAAGGGTTTGCTTACTTCCTTTGCTGCCTCCTTTAATATAACTGGATAGATCCCATCCACCCCGGGTGCCTTTCTTGTGTTTATCCTCAACAGTTTCTCCTCCACTTTACTCCCAGTTATTTCAAGATTCTGTAGCTTACTGCTAGAGTTGAATACACCTCTGGCATTCCCCTCGCTGAATAACTCCTCATGTGTGAATGTCGATGCAAAATATTCATTTAGTTTGTTAGCTACCTGAGCAGGATCATCAACACTTGACCCATCAATATTAAGTGGACCAATCTGATTCATCCCCTTCCTTCTAGAGTTTACATAAGTAAAGAACTCTTTGCTGTTTTTCTTTGCATCCCTTGCCAAGGATTTCTCGTAATCTGCCTTCGCCTGCCTAACCTCCTTTGTAACTTGGTTGCATATCAACTTGTATCTATCATAGGCTTCTGTGTCATTATTTTGTTAATTTGTATGTATCCCATGCATTTTTCTTCTCTGCCATATGCTTCATTAGTTCATCTGTCATCCATTTTGGCCTAAACCTTGAACAATATTTCTTAGTTGGTATGTAAAGCCTAGTAGCTTCCAAGATAAGTTCTTTGAATGCTTCCCATTTTGAATTTGCTGTTGGTAACATCATCAGTTGGTCCCACTGTATAGAATTTAAATACTGTCTCAGTCCATCGTAGTCGCCTTTACGGAAGCAATAACCCTTCCCTTTACCCCTAATGGTAGTTACCTCTTTGAGTAAATCCCACTTCAGAACACTGTGATCACTGCCACCTAGTGGTTCATTTATCTGCAGATTCTTAATGCATGAAGAATCACTGCTGATAATCAAATCAAGAGTATTACTCCCTCTAGTTGCCTCCCGAACATGCTGATGTAGAAAACAATCATCCAATAAATCCACAAAAGCCCTGCTAGTGTGTGAGTAACCAGTCCCCAAATTCCAGTCAATATCTGGGAAATTAAAATCTCCCATTATAAGACTCTCTGATTTACTGGCCCACTCTATTTCCCTGTACAGTTCCTTATTATACTCATCAGAGTCATTAGGCCTATAGCACACTCCTACTCTCAATTTTGATCTCCCAATGCTTATGTCACACCAAACTGACTGCACACTGCACTGTCCAGCAGTGTCGACTGGCTTCACTTCCTTAACTAATAGCATAACCCCTCCCCATCCTGTCTATCCTTTCTGTAGACGTTGTACTCCCCAAATTGCAGTTCTGCATCCCTTATATCTGTGTGACACCACGTCTCTGATATCCCAACAATATCTGCCTTCGATGTTTGAGCAATACCTCAAATTCATCAAATTTATTTACTAAACTCCTAGCATTGGTGTACACGCAAGTATACCTGCACCTGTTTCTATTCTTAGCTACCCTAACACAACCCATGTGTTTACTTGTACCGCAATGGCTCCCAGCAGTCTCTGAAATACCATGCATCTTGTTTTTCAGGCTTCTGCTCATTCTAATAGAAGCAGTGCAAGAATCTCTTTCACCTCTGCCAGTGGCTACTGTCAATCTATTGGTCTTTTTCTCCCCCCAAGCTAGCAGTTTTCCGACCCACCTAACACTGCCTCGATAGCATCAGCAAATATTCTTGCACCCTTTCTATTTAAGTGTATCCCATCCCTGTAGAAGCAATCTCTCCTGTTAACAAGTACAGTCCAGGCTGAAAAAAATTCTACCCCTTGAGCCTTGCACAATCTTTCCAGGGCCGAATTGATCGACAAGGCTCTCATCATATACTCCCTCCTATCGTGTCTGGGCAGAATTGCAGACACTTTCAAATTCAACCCTAATTCTCGGCTTTTGTTCAACAGTGACCTGTACTTGTTAAGTAATTCTGCCGGTCTCCTACTCTTAATATTATTAGTGCCAACGTGTACAACTATATCACCTTTTGTGCCCTTAAAAGATGATATTCGCTCTACAACGTCATCAACCTTTGCCCCAGGCAGACATACCCTGGTCCTGTTCCACCTATCTTTTTTACAAAGCATGTTCCCCGTTTCCCTGACAATAGAGTCACCAACAACTACTAGTTCCTTCGGGACCAGCGCATTCTGCCTTAGGGGTTGTCTCTGTGTCCCGCGATGCCCAAGTGCAAGCTCTGGCGTTGATGTGGGCAGCTGAGAGCTTGATGATCCCCTCAATTTAGTTTCTTCGAGGGCATCCACCCTGTCCTTCAAGCTCTCATATAGGCCCATAAGAACGCCGAGTTGTTGCCTGATATCGATACACTCGTTGCATCGCGCACACACAAAGACATCCCCCTTGGCAGTATCATGTCCCGTACCCGATTGCTCTGCAAACATCAAGCAAACAGTGCATTTTATAAGGCTGTGAGTCAGAGGACAACTGTTCCCCTCAGTTCTGGTCTGAGTCATGATTCTATTAATTTATTAATTAATTATGTTATGTTATTAATTATATTACGTTTGTAATCTAAGTCGTTATATGTATTTATTTAAACGTACAATTTAACTGCTAACGAAGTTCAACTAACGCTATCTAGTACGGTATATAACCTACGGTATATCTAGTACGGTATCACAATGGCGGGAAGTTACTAACGGTAGCAGTAGTTACGAACACGTGGAAACCCTTACCGATACTTTTACAAGGCCGAGTAAAGAATAAATACACCAAATTAATCAAAAAATCACAAAATAATGTTATACTACTAAATTTAAATCAAAAGTTTTAGAAAAACAATAATTTCAAATCAATAAATAAGAAAAATCCACTTAACGGCTTTGAACACGACCGTCACTAGTAGCCTCGTCAGCAGACTAGATCGTCAGCTTAGTGTATCTGAGATTAGTAGCTCAACAAAGATCTCTACTCCACTAATGAATTTTTGTAGAATAATTCATTTATTATTCTACATTTTGTAGAATGTAGAATAATCTCTGCTAGAATAATTCACATTTTGAACTACTGATACCTTATGATATTCGCATTATCTCTGGAAGCCTGTGCTGTTGATACGTAATAGCATTGTTCCACTGTCTTGTGTAGTTTTCTCCAGATGTGCACTATTTCATTGGTTCTGAGCAGCATAGCAAACAGATCTCTTTTATGTTGTGTCAGTTGGTGCAGCAGCATTGTTTCCTAACATTACCATAGGCCAGAAACTCCCTACTGAATGTAGCAGCTATACTGGAGAATTCTGTACTATTCAAGCTATCTAGCAGAATAAAAATCATGATAACTCATACAAATTTGGAATACTATGATCAAGTTAAATAATAACAAACAAGTTCTCTTTTGTTGGATCCTGGGTCATGCTGGAAATGAACATGCTGACCTAGCTGCCAAAACTGCTACAGATCCTATAGATCAATCCTTTAGAGCACTGGTCTCAGATTACAAGTTAATGAATTGATAAAAGAGAGAGTATTCAGAATTAACCTCACAGAAAACCTCCAATGTACATGTGGGGAGGTGGAGACATGAAACATATGCTATACGACTGATGGCAATATACCGACATAAGACATTACCTAGAAATAGAGATTGGAACAATGAAACCAGACCAAGAGCCTTTAGTTATATCTAACTAGCAGACATACGGGAAAAGAATCTTCAAAAGAGGAGCTTCCCTACTTCAGTATAGATAACTCGATCTGATGATAAAAAAACCTGTGAAACAGAAGGCATTCAATAACAAGAATAACCTGATCCAGCCAAGGAATAACCACTAAAGAAGAGATACCACCTACTGCTGCTACTACCCACGTACATGAAACCGACCCACAAAAGAACTGCCAACGAAGAGAAACCACCTGATGTGTCAAACCGCATATACGACAACCACCTAAACTTAACTACCGAACTGGACTGCTGACCCTGGACTACATCCAGGGTGGGATCACAGTGGCCTTAACACAAGGTACTATACACTCGATGCTAATCCCTTTGAGGTAGGATGCTGACCCTGGCTCAGGTGGGAGTAGCTGCACAATCAACTAGAAGGCAGCTTAAACTTGCAGACCCCCACATCTGTGGGGAGGATACAGATGACCCCCCCCACCGATGCCGGGGTGGTTTCACACCATTCGCTATTCTTTTCCTACCCTTCTCAATTCAACTTCTATGTGGATGCTTCTTTCTCTCATTCACATCTTTCTATCCTCAATACTCCTGTCCCCTCCCAAAACCCTATCTTCACCCACTATCTTCCCTCTCCTTTTCTGCAACCAGGCCACTTGAGACTTTGTCTCAAGTATCCCAGACAGATGTACAGAACCTGGCACACCTGCACATGGAAAAGGATGGGAGGCAGGGAGCGGCTGACCAGGTGTTAGCTTCTCCCCCCCCCCCCGCTAAGATGCCAGACTGAAAAAGAGAACATACCAACACAACACAACTCTCATTGTACCATATACTACACACACACACACACGATTGACTGGGCACAAGCCTTAACACAGATGATTCACCAGTCACATGTACACAAATGACACTTGTCCTTTCTGTACAAAGATAAATGGTACAACCATTGCACTGGTTACTGAACTAAAATATTTGGGTATCATCTTTGACACTAAACTAACTTTCTGTCCACACTTAGTGTATCTGGCAAAAAAGATCAACGGCCCACACGATAGCCAGAATAACCAGAACAGACTGGGGACTGAAAAAGAGAATACTAGCACTGATTAACAAAGCAGTCTTCCTCCAAGTGATATACAGTGTTGAGCTACAGTGGGCTTATGAGAGCCCATTGTTATTTTATTTTTTTTTTGAAAATTTGTGAGCCCATTATTGAAACGATCATTTATTTTACAAATTAAATCCTGAATCCAATTATTGAATATCCAGAGCCAGAACTACAGTGGGGTGAGCTGGGTCCCAGCCCCAGCATTTTAAGGGCACACTTGACCAGTTATGTATTTTAAAATTGCTTCATTTTTGATTTAATTACAGTCAGACCTCTGTTTAACAAACTTTTTTGAATTCGTCTTCGTAATTACATATAAAATGGTTTCCATGGAACAAAGAAAATTTGCATATGGTGAATGGATTACGAGAGACTTAACTTTGTATGCATTCTTCCCACCTTAGATAATTATAAAGCACAAATTAAGGGTTAAAGGGGTTACCATTTTGCAATGTTAGTGGCACTCATAAAACATATGCAGCCACCTGTCTCACATACTGAGAAATTATGCTAGTCAGTATGCTTTCCATAGCCAGTCAGAAGAATAAGGCATATTCCCGACATGGATAATAGCCTCTGGTTGACCTGTGTTGTGGTTTCCCCTTTACTCTGGCAAGCAGTCATCTGTTTTTTGGGGAAGTGAGTGATCCACGCCTTCCAGTAAATTTCTACTGTCTATATTTAGATGTTCACAGTAGTTGAATATCCAAGTGATTTTTACATTTTGGACAATATTCAAAGAACTAGTGACAGTAGCATTGTCGGAGGGAGGGGAAATTGGAGCAACTAAGATATTAAATAAACTTTCCGATGATGAAATGTTTGGCAGATTTTGAAACTGCGTCTAGGCCTTCACCTTGAAGAAAATGTTCCAAAATATAACGGCATACAGGCAATAATAATAATATTAAAAAAAAAAAAAAAAAACTGTATGCATTATATCACCAATCTCCAAAAAACCAGCACAAGTTAAGAATGATTGCTAAAGAATTTGATGTGGAAACTATAAAGATCAGTCATGTGTTCAGGCCACGATGGGCAACTTGTAGCTTGCAGATGTCAATTGCGGTTTGGAGGAATTATCTTGCTTTGTGCAAACAGTTTGAATCAGAAGTTAAATATTCAGGATTAACTAATGCACAAGTTAGTGCATTTGCATCATTGCTGTACATAGCCAACTCCATAAGTAGTTATAAATTGGCATCATTAAGTATATTGAGGATTATTAAACTGACTTTTAAATCTGGGATTTCTTAACTAATGATTGATATCCTGCAGGGGCTCTCTTACATTTCAGAAGCTTTACAAAATCGCAGCATCACTATAGTAAAAGCAGATGAATTAATTATTCGAACTGTCAATGCTATTGATAATTTTAAAAAATCTGAAGGAAATCATGAAGCAAAAATTGAGAGTATGCTGAAGTTGAAGGAATTTGAAGGAATTGAAAAGTTTTTAAAGATTTGAAATTTTTTTTGAAAATTTGAAAGAATTTTTAAAAAAATTCTATGTTAATTTTTAGAATAAATTTTTCTTGAATATTTGTGTAATAATTTTTTTCATGTAGTCTGTGATCTTTGTGTACCTTTTCTGGAATAGTTTGTTTTTTTATGTTATTTGTGATATGGGAAATATTTCATGTTATTTTTTATTTTCAATATTAAAATTTTATCATGAAAAAATGTATCCATTATATTTTTCTAGTTGGAAAAAAAAGAATAAAATTTTGGCAAAACTGTGAGTCCATTCTTAAAATATTCACAGCTCTGCACAGGTGTTTGGTACCAAAGAACTGCCATTCTAAGAAGTTAACTGGATTCAATCCAGCAAACCATTTTACTCCTTACCACCAGGTCATGCTGTATTGCTAACAACTCCTGGCAGGCATCCTGCCATCAGATCTTGAAGTGATATATGTGGTTTGGTGTACTTCATAAGAAAGGTACAGCCACAACTATCCTTGACATCAGTCTTGATACAAAGATATCAAGCAAGAAAGAAAGCGTATCATGTAGGAACTGCACAGAATATGGCAGGTACCCTGAGAAGAAAGTACCTAACAAAGGTGCAATAACTAGGTGATTTTTACTGGAGGTAAAAATGACTAGTCCAAAGGCTCCACTGTGATTTTCCCCAGGCATTTAGACATTCTTACTTACAGAGCATGGATCCTTCAAGGATAAACTGACCTTCCTGGGAATTACTGATGATCCTATCTGTAACTGCAGAAAAAATGATATGTGGGAGCACATTATGTATTACCACCCAGACTATGAGGATCCCAAGTATTGTCAAATTTCTAAAATCCACAACTTGCCAAATGGTCAAGATCACCTCTTTATTATACAGAAGCACTACTAACTAAGTGCTGACTGAAAGTGTGCAAGCAGTGTTCACGACTTGCCAACTGAATATAAATAGGACCCAAAGAATCCAAGCTCTGCTGGGGTCTCAACTTAAGTACTCCTGTCTAAATGTACAGATTTCACCACCAGATCTGACACTACTTGATTTGGCTACAAACACCTATTAGGGTGCTAATGTTGCTACAATGTGGGATGATCCCAGAGTATATCTCCTGTATGGTGCCTCAGCACACTAACAATGCTTGACACCCAGTGTGGCATGGAATGAATTCAGGGCACCTCAGCTGCCAGAGCAACCCTGACTAAACAAAGGACTTCACAACTGTAAAGGTATTACTTGCTAACACAATTAGGCGTGAGGTAACTGCCGCGACTCTCAGGCACCACACTGACTGCTGTTGCCTCAGCAATATAGGACTACAGGGGAAGTCATATCTAGATTAGCCGACGGGCTAGCCAGGTGGGTAAAGTGCCTGGCAACCCAAAGGTCGTGGGTTCGAATCCTACCTCGGGCTTGGATCAGAGTAATAATGCAAAAACTTTGGGAGGTGCATTATGGCTACAGAAGTTGATGTACCAACAATTAACAAAAAAAAAAAAAAAAAAAAATCTAGATTAACCCTGTATAAATAAAGGACTAATCAAAGACATCTATTTCAGGTCACTGTACCCCCCCCCCACCTGACTGGTGCAAATATCAAGAACCACTGGTTATCTGGGAGAGGAGTAGTGGAGATCAGCTGCTTGCATCAGCCTGGGATGAATCGTATAGTAACCACCAGGGCTATGCTGGCATACCCCCATTCTCCTGTATACATTTATGATGATAAGAGTCCAGCAGTATATTCTGTAACTCACAGCCAGGAGTTTCATTCTCCTGTTGGCCATGCATCTCCATGACCAGGATGTTAGTCTTCCCTGTGTCTGGAATGCTGCAGATATCTTGACGTGGGATCTTGGCATCCATGTAGTGACCTCATGGGTTTTAACCATGACCTTTACTTCCCTCCCAACTCTACCCCCATTTCTCTCTGGGTGGATGTTTCCACCTTTATCCACCACCTATTATTTCCTTCTTTCTGCCCTCCCTATAACTTTTCCTCCTCTTTTTGTCTGGTGGGCAAATTCATCCTTTTAATATCCTCCCCATAAGCAGGATGGGCATCCAGTTTCAGAGGACCCTAACTTTCACCCCTTTTTCATTTTCATTTACCCCCTCCCCATTTTTTTTTCTTGGCCCTTTCTGGGAAGCTCAGGCAACCCCAGGGTTTGCCCCGCCAGAGTCTATTTCTTCCTGCTGACCTGTGGTGAAGGATAGTAACTAACGGTTTGTGGCCTCCACAGATCCCTAGGCTAAATGGCCAAAAGAATAAGTTGTAGGGTTACTAGGTTGATTCAAAATAACTAAATGATGGGAGGATAGAAAAAATTTTAAACCATAATGCTTAGCACACAATAGCATCAGAAACAATAACGATATTGGCATATAGTAGGAATTTCAAGACGGTAAGAAATATAATGCTTTAATACATGACTAAACTGGAAATGCAAAGAAATAATATAAAAGGAACCACATTAATACAGGTGGCAAGGAAAGAGCAAAGGAGACTGTACATGCTGATGCTCCTCTTATTCCTAATAATAATAGCCATGAAGCAACTTGCTCCATGGATGTCATTTTTAATAGAAGTATCACTCGTTTTATTGATAACTCCTTATAGTAACCGTTTAAGAACCTTATATTATATAAGAGGTTCTTAAATGCGTAACATGTTCAAAGCATTACCTTCCATTTTTTATATAGCTTGTCAGAAAGCGAGAGATATTTTATGTGAAAACATCTTTGACAAAAATGTGAAACGAAAATGTTGTCAACGTACTTACTAATGTTGATTTGGTAGAGTGAGTAGAAAGCGTGAACCCACTATTTACCAGTGGAAAGTCAAAGATGTCATTACCAATTCCGTCGACCGGGCTAGCCAGGTGGGTAAAGGGCCTGCTTGGCAACCTGAAGGTTGCTGGTTCAAATCCCACCCCAGGCTTGGATCAGAGTATAATGCAAAAACTTTGGGAGGCGCATTATGGCTACAGAAGCCGTAGCCATCAACAACTAAAAAAAAAAAAAAAAAATTACTAATTCCGCCCATTTGAACTTGTTCCTCATCATCATTTTCTCATACTTATCAAACCAATTCTCTTTCCAAATGTCGGTAGAATAGTTACCCATGTTTTCTCGTTCCTATTTTCTATTACCTGTCACTCGACAGGTATATAAGCTACAACAACTGAACTCTCAGACATCGGTTGATGAAGAAAATACCAAGCAGCCTCTTGACTAGTAATTTTGACAGTTGAGCATATCAATGCTTAATTTCCTTGTAATTTCAATGATGCCAAATTCAGGATACTTGTTCATGATTTCAGTAATTTTACGTTGTAAATTGCTAATCCTGCAATTGATCTTATTTACGTATTTGACAACATAAGCAGCACAAGAATATTCTTCCATGATGAATTGAATGTCTATGTTAGACTTTAAAATGCGAAACACAAAAGGATTGAAGGGGTTATGCCAATTTTGATGAGGTTCTCATTTCATAATAAAGACTTTTGGCTGAGAACACCAGCTCAAAGTAAATCGATATAATATTATTCCATATGAATCAGGTTTTCTTTAAAGAAGTGATCGATGCTAGTATATTCATTGTCCTCTAGATTTTTCTATGATTTCTTGTATTCAGCATTATATTTGACTTGTTGAGTGTTCGCTTTTGGCATGGGAATTAAAATCATTGTAGATCATGACGACATAAATGGAGTTTCAAAACTCCAAACTCATAAATAAGTAAAACTATGTTTATGAGTTTGGAGTTTGATATCAGAGGCATTTGCAGTAGAAATGGACATGAGCTGATTTATCATAGCTAACGTTGTAGTCATACCATTTCCCATAGGTTCTTTAGAAACATTATTAAGCCACAAAAGAATTTGAGCATGTGGACTGCCACAATGTGTTGAAATTCAATCCATTTAAAATATGTTGATGATGTAATATTGTTGAAATGGACTGAAACACTTTGACTGAAGTAAAGTTGAAATTCAATCCACAAGTGTATTAAAATGAATTGCACACTTTACTCCATCTTCATTAACTAATGTCACCTTTTCCATAAAATGAAGAGCTTTGCTCAATCATCAGGGATATACAAACCCTCGTGTTTTAATTTGTATAAAATTTTTAGCAATTTAGGCCAACCAATTTTGTGTGCACTCAATGTTAAGAAGAACGTAGTTACCCAAGTGTCTGATCATAGCAAACAGATCTCTTTTATGTTGTGTCAGTAATAAGTTGAATTAGGGATGGATTTCAAAAACACTAAATTCTTTTCAATGCAGTTATTGATGTATTCTCGAGATTGGGTTTGTTCTTTGGTGGGCTTAGTGTCTTTTCTGATGTATTTAAAAGCAACTGCTAACAAATCTCGAGTTCTTAGTCTTCTTTATATGGCCATTTCCATGGCCATATCAAGAAGATAAGGCATAACTCCACATCGATCTGAACAAAAGTTCACTCGATGCCATCATAAACGGTATAACTTGTAAACCCTCGATACTGACCACGGTAAATTCTTTCGGAATGTTTGTCAAAAAGTAAACTTCGTGGAACATTTCATTCACCAGGAGCTATTCATAAATATATGTCATTGCTCCACAAAAGAGTTTGTTGTTGAACAACTAAACTTGGGTTGGTCACTCACACACTAGTCAGACTTTTGTAGATTTATTGGATGATTGTTTTCTGCAGCAGCATATTTGAGAGGCAACCAGAGAGAGTAATATTCTTGATCTGGTTATCAGCAGTGATCATTCATGTATTAAGAATTTCCAGATAAAGGAACCACTAGGTGGCAGTGATCACAGTGTACTGATGTGGGATTTACTTAAAGATTTAATTACCATCAGGGGTAAAGGAAAGGGTTTTTGCTTCCATAAAGGTGAGTACAGTGGTCTCAGAAAGTTTTTAAATTCTGTACAGTGGGATCAACTGACGATGTTACCAACAGTAAATTCTAAGTGGGAAGCATTCAAGGAATTAATCGTGGATTCTACTAAAATACTTAATCGTGGATGCTACTAATGTTTCATACCTATTAAGAAATATTGTTCAAGGTTTAGGCCTAAATGGTTATCTAATGAAGTAATGAGACTCGTAACAGAGAAGAAAAATGCATGGGATGCATATAAATTATCAAGCTACTCAGAAGCCTATGGCAGATATAAGTGAATCTGTAATCAGGTCACAAAGGAGGTTAGGCAGACAAAGGCAGATTACGAGAAATCCTTGGCAAAAGATGCTAAGAAAAACAGCAAGGATTTCTTTACTTATATAAACTCTAAAAGGAAGGGGAAAAATCAGATTGTTCCACTTGACATCGATGGTTCGACTGTTGATGATCCTGCTCAGATAGCAAACAAACTGAATGAGTATTTTGCATCTACATTCACACATGAGGAATTATTAAGGTTTGAAAATGGCAGAAGGTTATCAAATTGTAGCAGGATACTTAATGATTTTGTAATAACTGAGAGCAGAGTGGAGGAGAAATTGTTGAAGTTAAACATAAGAAAAGCACCTGGGGTGGATGGAATCTATCCAGTTATATTAAAGGAGGCGGCAAAGTAACTAAGCAAACCCTTAGCCATAATTATGAGAGCATCCTTGGACTCAGGGGAGGTTCTCACGGACTGGAGATGTGCAAATGTATCCCTAATTCACAAAGGGGGGGGGATCGAAGGGTGACATGAGTAATTACAGACCAGTTAGTTTAACTTCTGTTCCGGGTAAAATAATGGAGTCACTGGTAAAAGATGCATTGCAGGATCATCTAGACAAGACTGCAGCAATAATTCAGACACAGCATGGGTTTGTTAAGGGTAAGTCTTGTCTGACAAATTTGATAGGATATTATGATGTGGTTACAAAGGAACTGGATGCAAAAAATAATTTTGATATCATATATTTGGATTTCAGGAAAGCTTTTGACACTGTTGTGCATGGAAGACTATTGTACAAATTGGAGCAGAAGGGTAAGTTGCTACAATGGATAAAAGGATGGTTAAGTGGGAGAAGACAGAGGGTGGTAATCAATGGGTGCTGCTCTTCATGGACTAATGTTATTAGTGGAGTCCCACAGGGTTCGGTGCTGGGTCCCCTGTTGTTTTGTATATCAGGCTTAATGTCGAAGTTTGCAGATGATACAAAGGTTGGCAGGGTTATTAATGACAGTAATGGCAGTATCCTACTGCAACAGGACCTAGATAATTTGGGCAGATGGGCTAAGAAGTGGCAACTGAAGTTTAACCTTGACAAATGCAAAGTACTGCATATGGGTAGGAAGTAACCCCAGAGAAACGTACCAACTGTGTGGTACTACACTTAAGGTGGTAGAAAATGAAAAAGACCTGGGAGTAATTGTGCAGTCAGATATGAAGTTTTCTGAGCAATGCAGACAGGCTGCCAGGGCAGGTCATGGGGTTTTGTCAATGATATATCGGAATTTTGCTAGCAGGGAAAAGATTGTCCCTGAAAAGAGGTGATTGTCCCTCTGTATAAGGCAATGGTCAGGCCACGCCTTGAGTACTGCGTACAGGTCTGGAGGCCTCATTTTAGGAAGGATGTAGATTTGCTTGAGCGTGTACAAAGAAGGGCAACAAGATTGGTGAGGAGAATGAAGGGATCCTCTTACTAAGAGAGGCTTAAGTTCTGCAAATTGCAGTGGCTGGAGACTAGGCACCTGCGCAGTGATCTGATTGAGGTGTATAAGGCCTTGAATGGGTTGAGCACGCTGAATGATGGGATCCTTCCACTTGTTCAGATTACGAACCTAAGGGGGCATAAATTCAAATTAAGAAAGGAAAGATGTAGAACAGATGTGCGGAAATTTGCCTTTAGCCAGCTGGTGGTTAATTGCTGGAACAAACTTCCATCTGTCGTTGTGGAAGTTGATAGGTTGAATAAATTTAGGGAGGAACTGGACAGGCATTTGGAGGGAATGGTGTGTTTTTTTTTGGCTGATGCTGCATAAGCTCATACACTTGCTTTCTTGCATCACATGCCACTACTACTACTACTTTCTTCAATAAGTACAGCTTCATTCATTTCATCACGTGTAGGAGCATTGTTGTGTTCCATGTCTTCATCGAAGAATGCTCCTACACATTAATGCAATAATCGTCATCTATTCTCCGAGGCAAATAATCGATCATCGAATTAACATTTTCAGGAACATTTATAATTTGGCCCAAAATTCTGTATTGGCTGAAACCGTGTCTTAGTCTTCTAATTTGCATGAATGGTATATGAGGAGAAACGAGGCCCTCTGTTACTAAATCCAATCGAGGAAGATGTGGAATAGCAGGATAAATAAAACCATTGCTCTTCGAAAATGTTGGAATGGAATCATTTCTGAGAGATGCTGAACAAGTATTACAAGCCTTCGTAATCATTAACATCTGCAGTTGGAAATTCTAGAAGTAACGGGTAACTTCCCGGAGCACACAATTTTATATCATTTTCATACCACAATCGATCATAGATGTCACAAACAGCTCCAAATGTATTTTTCAGAGTTTAATATCTGCCTCTCAAAATCTTGAGAAGCAGATTTTATTAAATTCTGCATTTTTTTTTTTTTTTTTTTTCGTTTTTGAACTCGTTCTTTTGTTGGCAAGGGAGGGTTCTTCGTGACTTTGAAGCTTTTATTCTTGCATACTTCTCTTGATTTAGCTCAGCTGGAGTTTTAGCCATCTTTGAAATACTCTTATAGGTTGGTAACTGAAATTAGGTTTGGTATTTTTACAATTCAATAGTTAGCGAAATCCATTTGTACTCTAGTATGATGTCATAACCAAAAAAATACTGCAAGAAGTGAGTTTTATTGTTGCATTCTTGAATCAAAACCGTTTAAATTTTTAAACAGTTTAATGGAAACTTATTTAGCTACTTAGAAGGTTGATGTTGATAAAAATCTTGAGAAGTAGATATTAATAAAGTCTGCATTTTTGCATTTCTGTTTTTGAACTCTTTCCTTTTTGACGCGAGAGCCTTCTTTGGTGGCTTTGAAGCTTTTATATTGTTGTATTTATATTTATATTCTTGCATAATATTACTATCTGGTGCTTACTCTACAGAATCAATGTTAGTGACTGAGTTAACACAGTTAGCGCCATTTAGGAAGTGACATCATTTCCGTAAGAAAATTTCATTACCAATTGGTTTTACTCTAGTGCCACCATGGATGTTTTCACATCAATCACATCATACTCTGTCAGACCTTGAATAAGAAATTATGGATGATATGACTTGTAAAACACACATACACATATTCTGAGCAATCGAGGACCTTACAGAATACCGACAGTTACAGCAACATTTGGGTATCCTGCTTGTTAGAGCATTCAGCAAAGATATGACTTAAAGCACCACAATGTCCACAATTTGGAAACACTGCTCTGTACTATAATGAAATGATGGAATTTGTGAAATTTCCTTGACAAACAATTGGGCTGATCTAAAGAGGATCCTATCAAAGGTCTCCAAGACCTAATGAACCCCTGATTTTTAGAACTACTCTTTATACAGAATCAAGGCTTAACTTTATTTAACCTGAAATCTATCCAACTGAAAAACCCATGCATGATCGAGTAGATTTTCTCTAAAAGGTTCTCTTTTCCAAAATTTCTGTCAATATCATAGCCCATAATTGATGGTCCCATTTTCCTGGGAGTCACTGACTTAAGCCCCAAAAACTGAAAACTTTGCACAACATTGAATCTTCTCAATATCACTGGAAGAGGCTGTTTCAACACACTTTTATCCCTGGTTTTTTGCATACTTAAAATTTTAACTTGTTTAGGATAATCTTTCAATGACTTTGTGATTTCTGTTTTAACTGATTCACTCGAGGCAAGTGACAATCATTCATGGCCATGGCTCAAACGATGATACCATTAGAATCTAGAGAATATTTGGGCTGCAGAGGACATCATTACAGTACTTCACTGAGCACTTCACTTGGTTCCTATTGATGCAGATGTTTCATTTTATAGAGAAAGAGGAGTAGGTCTACCATACAGGCTTTATATATGGTTGTCTGCAGTGAATAAATTACTTAACACTGGTAGTTAAATTCTGAACTCTCTTTTTTTTTTTTTTTTTCATTTTAAAACACTCCCAGATGTAGGTTAGTGCAAATGCATCATTTTAACATAGCTATATACCAAAGTAGTTAAATTAATTAATTAATAATAACCAAAATGATGCCAATTTAATTAATTAATTTAACTACTTTGGTAGATAGCTGCATTTGCACTAACCTACATATTAGTCATTCTACCTCATAGCATGAGGCCTTTGCCCTTAAATACTTTATAGTCTATAACCAGATATATCGATTACAATGCAAAACACCATTAGTAAGGAATACAGTTAATTGATACCATTAATAAGGAATCGATCAGTGTTATGCAAATTAACTTATACATACATTACTACAAACACTTTGCCAAAAGCAAAACCTTGTATTCTCTGCTTCCAATATAAGGAACAACGTAAAGCAAAGGAATTGGGGTTTTTATCTCAAAATCTTATAATAAAAGGATGCCGGTGTGGGTAACAGTTAACAGGGAATCACTGAAGACCAATAGTTATTACTCTGACCAGAAAACTTGTTCAACAAGTTGGTGTAGTAAAGACAGATCAGTGAAAAGCATTTTTTATTTAAATGTGACACCACAAAAGAGCTTTTATGCTCTGGTATACCACTATACTATTGCAAATGGGGAAGATTTTGGATCAGATATGATATTCACATCTGAGCCCAAAACTGGTGTAAGTTTGAAGACATTCTGCTTGCTTTTCTGGATACTGGCTATTTTTAACATTACTGTGCATCATGAATTACCTTGAGAACAATGGTATTTGTTTGCAAGTAAGATTATCAAAATATTGCAAACAAATATGTTTGATTGCAACATTGCAAACGAATATGTTTGTTTGATTGAAGCATAAGATGCAAGAAAGAAATTTACACTGCATCAGCCAAAAAAAAAAAAAAAACAATCTTCCCACTTCACTCAAATGTTTCTCTAGTTCAGCCTTAAATTTATTTAAGTTCTCAACTTCCAAAACAACGGATGGAAGTCTGTTCCAACAATCAACTACCTGCTGGCTAAAGGCAAACTTCCGCACATCTATTCTGCAACTGTCTTTCCTCAATTTGAATCTATGCCCCCTCAGGTTCTTAATCTGGGCAAGCAGAAGAAACCAATCAGCACTGAGCTGGCTCAAACCATTCAAGGCCTTATACACTTCAATCAGATCACCTCGCAGTTGCCTAGCTCCAAACGCTGCAATTTGCAGTACTTAAGCCTTTCTCCCTCTCACCAATCTTTTTACCTTTCTCTGTACTTGTTATACTAACTCTACATCCTTCCTAAGATGAGGCCTCCAAATCTGTATGTAGTACTGAAGGTGTGGTCTGACCATTGCCTTATGCAAAGGGATAATCACCTCCTTATCCCTGCTAGCAAAATTTCTATATAACATTGACAAGACTCCATGATCTGCTCTGGCACACCATCTGCACTGCTCAAAGAACTTCATATCTGACTGTACAATTAATCCCAGGTCTTTTTCATTCTCCACTTTCCTGAGTGTAGTACCACACAGTTGGTACATTTCTCTTGGGTTACTGCTACCCATCTGCCTAACTTTTCTAGATTCTGTTGCAGTAGCATACTGTCATTAACAACCCTGCCAACCTTTGAATCATCTGCAAATTTGGGTATTAAGCCTGATCTACCTTTTCGATATCATTGATAAATACACAATACAACAATGGGCCAAACACCAAACCAAGAGGGACACCACAAATAACATTAGTTCATGAAGAGCAGTGTCCATTGATTACCACTCTCTGTCGTCTACCACTCAATCATCCCTTTATCCATTGTAGCAATTTGCCCTTAATGCTATACCGCTCCAATTTGTACAGCAGTCTTCCATGCGCAACAATATCAAAAGCTTTCCCGAAATCCAAGTATAGGATATCCGAATTATTTTTTTGCATCCAGTTCCTTTGTAACCACATTGTAGTATCCAATCAAATTGGTCAGACAAGACCTCCCCTTAACAAACCCGTGCTGTCCGAACTATTATTGCAGTTTTTTCTAGATGATCCTGCAATGCTTTTTTTAACCAGTGACTCCATTACTTTCTCTGGAACAGAAGTTAAACAGGTTTATAATTATTTGTGTCACCCTTTGAACCCCTTTTGTGAATTTGGTGGGTCCATTTGCACATCTCCAGTCCATTGGGACTTCCCCTGAATCTAAGGATGCTCTCATAATTATGGTTAAGGGTTTGCTTACTTCCCTTGCTGCCTCCTTCAATATAACTGGATAGATTCCATCCACCCGATGTGCCTTTTTATGTTTAACTTCAACAATTTCTCCTCCACTTTGCTATCCATTATTATTAGCATTAGTGTGGGCACATGATGCAACAATGCAAGTTTATAAAGCATCAGCCAAAAAAAAAACACACACACCCTTCTCATTTCACCCATTCACTCGCTCCAAATGTTTGTCTAGTTCTGCCTTGAATCTGTTTAAGCTATCAACTTCTACAATGGCAGATGGAAGTTTGTTCCTGCAATCAATCACCCAATGGCTAAAGGCAAACTTCTGCACATCTAACTACAATTGTCTTTCCTAAATTTCAATTTATGCCCTCTCAGGCGATTATTCTGAGCAAGAGGAAGAATCCCATCAGTTGAGCATGTTCAAACCATTCAAGGCTTTATACACCTCAATCAGATCACTTTGCAGGTGCCTGGTCTCCAGACACTGTAATTTGCAAAACTTAAGCCTTTCTTCGTAAGAGCAATCCTTTGTTCCATTCACTAATCTTTAGCATTAGCATTAGTAGAGGCATTTGATGCAAGAAAGCAAGCTCCACTTCACCCCTCTGTTCGTTTAAAATACCTGTCCAGCTGAGCTTTAAACTTATTTAGACTATCAACTTCCACGACAAGGGATGGAAGTCTGTTCCACCAACCAACCACCCGCTGGCTAAAGGCAAATTTCCGCACATCTACCCTACATCTGTATTTCCTCAATTTGAATTTATGCCCTCTCAGGTGATTATTCTGAGCTAGAGGAAGAATCCCATCAGCATTGAGCATGCTCAAACCATTCAAGGCTTTATACACCTCTATCAGATCACCTCACTGGTGCCTAGTCTCCAGACACTAATTTGCAAAACTTCAGCCTTTCTTCGTAAGAGCACCCCTTTGTTCCATTCACTAATCTTGTTGCCCTTCTCTGTACTCGTTCCAGCAGCTCTACATCCTTCTTGAAATGAGGCCTCCAGACCTGTATACAGTACTCTCGGTGTGGCCTGACCATTGCCTTATACAAGGGAATAATCACCTCCTTATCCCTGTTAGAAAAATTCCTATATATCATTGACAATACACCATGAGCTACTCTTGCTGCCCGTCTGCACTGCTCAGAGAACTTCATATCTGCCTGCACAACCATCCCCAGGTCCTTTTCATTCTCTACCACTGTCAGTGTAGTACCACAGAGTTGATACGTTGCTTATTGCAACGTATCAACTCTGTGGGGCAATAATCTTATTGCCCTTCTCTTTCCAACAGCTCTACATCCTTCGTAAAATGAGGCCTCCAGACCTGTATACAGTACTCAAAGTGTGGCCTGACCATTGCCTTATAACAAGGGAATAATCACCTTTTTATCATTGCATGAAAAATTCCTGTATATTATTGACAAGCCACCATGAGCTACTCTTGCAGACTGTCAGCACTGCTCAGAAAACTTGATATCCGTCTGCACAATTAACAAAAGTCCTTTTTCACTCTCTATCACTGTCAGTGTAGTACCACACAGTTGATACATTACTCTAGGGTTACTGCCTTCCCATATGCAGTACTTTACATTTGTCCATGTTAAACTTCAGTTGCCACCTCTCAGCCCATCTGCTCAACTTTTCTAGAACCTGTTGCAGCAGTGTACTGTCATTAGTGTCATTAACAACTCTGCCAACCTTTGTATCGTTCGCAAACTTGGACATTAAACCTGATACACCATCATCAATATCATTGATGAATACAGAAAACAGCAATGGACCCAAAACTGAACCGTGAGGGTCTCCACTAATAACATTAGTCCACTGATTACCACTCTCTGCCTTCTCCCACTAAACAATCCCTTTATCCATAGCAGCAATTTGCCTCAAATGCCACACTGCTCCAATTTGTGCAGCAGTCTTCCATGTCCAACAGTAACAAAAACTTTTCTAAGATCCAAATATATGATACCAAAATTTTTCTTTGCATCCAGTTCTTTTGTGACTACATCATAGTATCCAATCAAATTGGTCAGAGAAGACTTCCACTTAACAAACCCATGCTTTGTCGGAGCTATAAATGAAGTCTTGTCTAGATGATCCTGCATTGCTTCTTTAATCAGTACCTCCATTAATTATCCTGGAAGAGATGTTAAACTAACAGGTCTATAATTACCTGTGTCTTGCTTTGACGCTCCTTTGTGGCTTGGGGTCACATTTGCACATCCCCAGTCCATGGGTACCTCCAGGGTAGCTCTCATAATTATGGCTAAGGGTTTCCTTACTTCTTTTTCTGCCTCCTTTAATATAACTGGATAGATTCCATCCATCCCCAGGTGCCTTTCTTATGTTTATCTTAAACAATTTCTCCTCCACTTTACTCTCAGTTATTACAAGATTATCTAGCTTACTGCTAGAGTTTAATACACTTCTGTCATTCCCCTCCCTGAATAACTCCTGATGTGTAAATGTAGATGAAAAATATTCATTTAGTTTGCTAGCAACCTGAGCAGGATTATGAGCAGTTGAACCATCGATATCAAGTGGCCCAAACTGATTCATCCCCTTCCTTCTAGAGTTTACATAAATAAAAAACTCTTTGCTGTTTTTCTTTGCAGCCTTTGCCTACCTAACCTCCTTTGTGACTTGGTTACAGACCTTTATATATATCATAGGCTTCTGTGTCACCTGTTAATTTATATGTATCCCATGCATTTTTATTCTCTTCCACATGTCTAATTAGTTCATCTCACATCCATTTAGGCCTAAATCTTGAACAATATTTCTTAGTTGGTATGAAAAGCCTAGTAGCTTCCAAGATTAATTCTTTGAATGCTTCCCATTTTGAATTTACTGTTGGTAACATCATCAGTTTGTCTCACTGTATAGAATTTAAATACTGTCTCAGACCACCTTAGTCACCTTTCCGAAAGCAAAAACCTTTCCCTTTACCCCTGATGGTAGTTACCTCTTTGAGTAAATCCCACTTCAGCACACTGTGATCACTGCCACCTAGTGGTTCCTTTAAAATTAAGTTAAAGGAACCACTATGTAGATTCTTAATGCATGAAGAATCACTACTGATAATTAGATCAAGAGTATTAATCCCTATATCATCATCATCATCATCAGCCTTCTGTTTTGAACACTGGCCATCTATTTACTACCCACAAACTCATGAATTTCATCTATCCATCTCCGCCTTTGTCTTTCAGGTTTTCTTCTATCTCCTCTTGAATACCATTCTGTTATTTTCTTAGTCCATCTGTCATCATGTCTTCGAGCTATGTGTCCTGCCGAAGGCCATTTTAGTTCTTTAGTTTTGATAAGAATGTCCTTTACTTGAGTTTGCTGCCTAATCCATGTGTTTCTCTTCTTATCTAACAGTCTGATTCCCAATATAATTCGTTCCATTCTTCGCTGTGTAGTTCTTAGCTTCTCTTCCATTCTTTTGGTGAGTGCCCAAGTTTCACTTCCATAAGTCATGGTGGGGAGTATACATTGATTCATTACTTTACGTTTCAGACAAACTGGGATATTGCTCTTCAGTATGTGACTATATTTCCTGAATGCTATCCATCCAAAATTTATTCTTCTCTTGACTTCCAGCTATTTATCATTATTTCCCTTTCCATGGCATACTTGTTCATCATTACTTTTGTTTTAGCCATATTCATCTTTAGTCCAAAATCCTTACGAACTGTGCATAACTGATTAAGATTTTCCTCTAATTCTTTGGGATCATGGCTTATGACCACAATGTCATCTGCAAATCGTAAATGGTTTAGGTACTCTCCGTTCACATTGACTCCTTTCTGCGACCAGTCTAATCTTCTGAAAGCTTCCTCAAGGGCAGCAGTAAACAGCTTCGGAGATATTGTGTCTCCTTGTCGAACTCCTTTCTCGATTTTAAATTTGCTACTGTCTTTGTCTAGTCTAATAAAGGATGTAGCACTCTCATATATTTTCTTCAAAATCATAATATATGGAGTATCTATGCCTTGTCTTTCCAGTGCCCGAAACATTGCCTTATGCTGTATGGAGTCAAATGCCTTTTCATAATCCACAAATGCCAGGCATAATGGTGTTTTATATTCATTTGCTTTCTCCATTAGCTGTGATATTACGTGAAGGTGATCCATAGTTGAGAATCCTGTCCTAAAGCCAGCTTGCTCTTTCGGTTGATTCTTATCAAGTATTCTTTCTAATCTGTTAGTAATGACCCTTGTGAACAACTTGTAGATATGGGATAACAAGCTAATTGGTCTATAATTTCCAGTTTCTGATTTATCTCCTTTCTTATGCAGCAAAACTATGATTGCATTATTCCACTGCTTAGGCATCACACCTTTTCTAATGCACTTTGTGAAGAGCCTTGCCAGTTTTTGTGTTGTCTCTTCCTCCCAATTTTAACAACTCTATAGTAACTTCATCTTCCCCCGTGGCTTTCCAATTCTTCATTTTCTTCAATGCATGTTCTACCTCATCAGGAAGAATATCGGGTATGTCGTATGTGTGGCTACTTTGCAATCCATCTTCCCCACTGCTGGTATCATTCCCTCGCTCCTTGTATAATTCTCTATAGTAGTCTTCTGCTATTTGAATTATGCCTTCTCTGCTGTTTATAAGTACACCATCGCTATTCTTCAGTTTCAGTATCATTTGTCTTTCTGTATTACTGCTCATGGCTGCTGATTTAAATCCTTTGTTTTCCCTTAATGCTTGTTCTACCTTTCTTGTGTTAAATCTTCTTATGTCCTCTCTGAGTCTCTTTCTAATGGCTTTGCATAACTCAGTATACTCAATTTTCTCCCTGTCAGTGTTTTTCTTGCTCTTCATTTGTCGTCTTTGGTTCATCATGAGAAGTGTTTCTTGACTAATTTTTTCTTCTTTGAATTTCTGTTTCCCTATAGGTTTCTTGGGCTTTATCACTTTCAGAAAGTTGTAATATTCCTCGTCGATATCTTGGTCCTGAGCAGTCTGCAGAAGCTCAAACTTGTTCTTAAGTTCCAGTACATACTGCTTTTTCTCCTCCTCTGTTATTTCAAAGACCTTTGTATTATTTACTCGAGTCAGTTTTTTCCTTTCCTTTCCTACATCTATATCAAGTGTACATCTTACCATTCTGTGATCACTTCCAACATTTACCTTATTCAGGACGGTAACATCATTCACAATATATCTTCTGTTAGTGAGGATGAAGTCGATTTCATTAGTCGTTAATCCATTTGGACTCCTCCATGTCCACTTTCTGTTCACCCTTTTCTTGAACAAAGTTTTCATTACTGACATTCCTTGAGATTCTGCAAATTCCACAAGTCTTTCACCTCTTTTATTTCTTTCACCAATTCCAAAATTTCCTATAGTTCCCCTTTCTGCACTGTTTTTTCTTTTTTCCAACCTTAGCATTGAAGTCCCCCATAATAATAGTGTAGTGGGTTTTCTGCTCATCTAGAAGACTCTCAATTTCAGTGTACATTTCTTCAACCTCTTCCATCATCATGGCTCGATGTTGGTGCATAAATCATTATAATCTTTAGCTTGTACCTCTTAGAAATCTTGAGTATTAGTCTTGACACCCTTGGTGATGTAATTTTGAATTCCAAAATGTTGTTTTTAAAATCTTTATGGACCAGAAACCCAACTCTACCTTCACTCCTTTCACTGTTTCCATTGGTGTACAGCAGATTTCCACTTGATAAACTTATAAGTGATTCATTTCTTCTTCTTGTTTCAGCCAAACCGATGATATTCCAATTCACATTTTCTAATTCTTTTTCCAGCTCTAATATCCTGTCTTTACCGATGAGTGATCGTACGTTATAACAGGCCAAGTTCAATTTCCGTGCATGGCAGCCTGGTCATACCCAGAGATTCTTAGCACCCTCTGCTTCCACTCTGATCCTCTCGCTGCCATAAGAGGGAGAGTAAAAGCTGCTGGGGACTGAAGGCCATTTGTATTGTTGTGCTCTCATTGCTGGAGGGTTTGGTCTTTTCCTCTTCACGCTGACCAGGCGTCTTGAAGAGAACCACTCTACACGTTCGTTGCCACCTAAGTGACGTAACAGGGCTTACCATCGAGAAGGTGTGCATGCGTGGATTTTAGGGAGGCAGGCCAACTGGACTTCTCCTAAATCTTCTGTAATAGAGAGATATTGGATCCATCAGTGTTTTAGGCTGAGTGTCTGATAACACACAGGATACCTGTTCCCCTCTAAGCCCCTAATCCCTATAGTTGCCTCCCAAACATGCTGCTGTAGAAAACGATCATCCAATAATTCCACAAAAGCCTTGCTTCTGTGTGAGTGACCAACCCACAAATTCCAGTAAATCTCTGTGAAATTAAAATCCTCCATTATAAGACGCACTATTTCTCTGCACAATTGCTCATTATACTCATCAGATTCATTAGGCCTATAACACGCACATATTATTCTTTTCCCAGTGCTTTTGTCACACCAAACAGACTCAACATTGCCTTGTCCACCAACATCAATTGGATGCACTTCCTTAGATTTTATGTGTTTCTTAACTAATTACATAACTCCTCCTCCCTTCCTGTCCTGTCTATCCTTTCTGTACACACTGTACTCCCCAAATTACAATTCTGCACTGCTTATGTCTGTGTGACACCACGTCTCTGATATCCCAACAATATTTGCCTTTGATGTCTTGACTTGCACTTCAAGCTCATAAATTTATTAACTATACTCCTAGCATTGGTGTCGCACAGTAATCCTGGAAATTCCCATTGCTTTGCTTTCCAGACTGCTGGTTAATTACATTTCAATAGCAGCAGAGTAAGAATCACTTTCACCTGTGCCAGCCTCTTCTGTTAATCTATTATTCTGTGTATCCTCCCAAGCTAGCAGTTTTCCAACCCACCTAACTCTGCCTCGATAGCATCAGGAAATATTCTTGCACCCTTTCTATTTAAGTGTATCCCATCCCTGAAATCATTTAGCTCATTTATAAAATGAATGAAATCATTTATAAAATCATTTAGCCTCCTGTTAGAGTTTAGTATACTTCTGTCCTCCTCGTGTGAACGTAGATAGAAAATACTCATTCAGTTTCTGAACTATCTGAGCAGGATCATCAACAGTCGAACCATCAATATCAAGTGGACCAATCTGATTCATCCTCTTCCTTTTAAAGTTTACATAAGTAAAGAAGTCTTTGTTGTTTTTATTTGCATCCTTTGCTTGTCTAACCACCTTTTTCACTTGATTATAGTCTAGCTTATATCTGCCATATGCTTCTCTGTCACCTGGTAATTTATATGCATCCCATGCATTGCATTTTTCTTCTCTGCTACAAGCCTTATTAGTTCATCTGACGTCCATTTAGGCCTAAATCTTACAGTATTTCTTAGTTGGTATGAAAATTGGTAGCTTCCAAGATTAATTCCTTGAAGGCTTCCCATTTAGAATTCACTGTTTTCAACATCATCACTTGAGGCCACTGTAGTCCCCTTTTCGACAGCAAAAACCCTTTCCTTTACCCTTGATGGTAGTTACATTATTATTATTATTATTATTAGCTATATGATGTAAGGAAGCCTGAGGCTTATGCTGCAGCAGCTGAGAGAGAGAGAGAGTCAGAAGTAGAAGGGAATTATCAAGCAAGAGAAGAATTATGATATCCAGCTCAGGACCCTGGGTGTGCCAAGCCCATACTCACCAGATGTGAGCCCCTGGGGTTAATCTTTAAGTAAATCTCATATCATTACACTGTGATCACTGTCACCTAGTGGTTCCTTTATCTGCAAATTTCTAATGCATGAATAATCACTGCTGATAACTTGGTGAATTTGTAGTGCTGATCAAGACATCAAAAGCATATATTGTTATCAGAGACATGGTGTCACACAAATATAAGCTGTGCAGAATTGGAATTTGGGGAGTACAATGTGTACAGAAAGGGAGCAATACTCTTGATCTGATTATAATCAGATCAAGAGTATTGCTCCCTCTGGTTGCGCCTCATATGCGTTGCTGTAGAAAACAATCATACAATAAGTCCACAAAGGTCTAACCCTGGGGGCTCACATCTGGTGAGTATGGGCTTGGCAAACCCAGGGTCCTGAGCTGGATATCATCATTCTTCTCTTTCTTGGTGATTCCTTTGTACTTCTCTCTCTCTCTCTCTCTCTCTCTCTCTCTCTCTCTCTCTCTCTCTCTCTCTCTCAGGGGGTAACTCAGGAATTTTTTTTTTTTTTTTTGGCTGGTGCAGCATAAGCCTCAGGCTTCCTTGTACCATATGGCTAATAATAATAATAATGTCTTGCTGGCATTCAAGTGACTATCTCACAAGTTCCAGACAATATCTGGAAAGTTAAAATCCCCCATTACAAGATATTCTGATTTACTGGCTGACTCTATTTCTCTGTACAACTGTTCACTGTATTCATGAGAGTCACTTGGGCCTATAACACAATCATACTCTCATTTTCCCTTTCCCAGTGTTTATGTCACACCAACGTGACTCAACATTGCACTGTCCACCAATGTCAACTGGATGCACTTCTTTAGATTTTGTGTTTCTTAACTAACAGCATAACCCCTCCTCTGTTCCTGTCCTGTCTGTCCTTTCTGTACACATTGTACTCTCCAAATTCCAATTCTGCACTGCTTATAGCTGTGTGACACCATGTCTCTGATATCCCAACGATATATGCCTTCGATGTCTTGACCAGTACTTCAAATTCATTAAATTTATTTACTATACTTCTAGCATTGGTGTACATGCAAGTATACATGCACCTGTTCTTATTCTTAGTTACTCTAACACTGCCCATATATTTAATTGTTGCATGCTGACTCCCAGCAGTTCTTGAACCACCAGAGAATGGGCAATTGCTATAATCCATAACAACATATCTGTCGACCCAACGGACTAAATTAGAAATGACTAGAATCAGAAGTCTATTAATTGACAAATGGCAGAGGAAATGGGATGGGATGCTGATAACTTGGGCAGAGTGACTGACAAATATATCCCTTCTGTTATTGAAATTACCAAAGCAAATAGATCATGGTTTGCCCCCAACTTCCATGCAACAACTATGCTGAACAGGCCATGGATCACTCAAAGAGAAACTATACAGATTTAATCTCACAGAAGATTCCCACTGCATATGTGGGGAAGTGGAGACATGGAAACATATGTTATACTGACATAAGGCATGACCTAGAAATAGAGATTGAAACATTGCAACCAGACCAAGAGCCTTTACTTATATTTACTTTTTGTCTGCATAGATTTCCCTCTTCTCAGTATTTTATACCTTTCAATTAAGCGATCAATTTCATTGGGTTTCTGTTCCTGTGCACTCATTGATACTCCTTTCGGATTTCTTGCATGTGCCTCCTGGTGGAAGTGAGTTGGTCAGTTCACCAAGGAATGTGGTACGGTTTTCTCTTTTGCTTGAGCATGGAATCATTGCACGCTTCTATGATGATGTTGTTTGTGATAACATCCACTTGCTTCTCTGCAGGTGTGTTACCAATGTCAAATGCCTGAGGCCAGTTAGGTTGTTATTAATAATTTCAGAGAATTTTTCCCAGTCTGCCTAATTTGGTTTGTATCTTGTGATGTTTGTGGTGGGTTTGTTGTCAGAATTGTTTTCAGTACTGTATGGTTGCTGGTTTCAAATTTGAGTATATATTCCATTCCTGTATTTTGGTCTGGAGACGTGTGGTTTTTGAGGGTAATATCTAGATACATTTGACCTGTGGGTGTGTTGCAGGGCGGAGAGTGCCTTGGAGTGTTTGCTATGTGGAGATTATGCCTTATAATTAGGTCCTCTAATTCTGCTCCTTTGTTATCTGTGACTGGGATACTCCATAGGGTAGATTTAGCATTGGCATCCAGGGCAAAGATGACATCCTGTCCTCTCAACCTGTGAAGAACTTGATCCTTATATTGTAGGAATGGTCGTATATCTTGATGATGCTGAAAATGAAAGTAGGAGTGTGTTATAGGTCTAATGATTCTGATGGGTACAATAAACAGCTGTACAGGGAAATAGAGTGGGCCAGTAAATCAGACTGTCTTATAATGGGTGATTTTAACTTTCCAGATATTGACTGGAACTTGTGGGTTAGTCACTCACAGACTAGCAAGCCTTATATGAATTCATTGGACATACAAGGAGTGGTATGAAAGTATGCCTCCTATTTCTTTTCTCCTATAACTATGCCTTTCACATCAACTAATCCTCAATCATTAATAAACAGTTATTTTTCCACAAAGTCACCATCATTTTCTATGCACTTCCACCATCTCTGAGTCAGACACTATTCCAATCCTGTAAAAATCCTTACTCTTGCTCTGGAGGGCTTTGTGAATGCTGTGCTTGAGTTGGTTGTTGTCTGCGAAATGGGTTCGATGTACTACATCCTTCAGCAGGCTGAAGAGGAGATGGTTGGAAGGTGCAAGATCTGGGGTATGAGAGGGGTGAGGAAGAACAGTTCACCTCAGTTTTGCAGTGGCCTCCATCGTGTGCAGACTGGTGTGGGGTTGTGCACTCTCATGGAGAAGAAGAACCTCATTAAGGTTTTTGTTTGGTTGAACTCTATGGATGCAGGCTTTCAATGTTTCCACATGTTGATCTGAGTTGATTGTGGTGTGTTGAACTGGCTTTTGTTGTCTCTTGTCACTGACGTTATGGGCCGGCCATTTCAGGCCTTGTCAACAATGTCACTTTTCCCACTTTTAAAGTGTCTTACCCAATGTCTAACTTTACTCACATATACAGTATTGTCATCATAAACATTTTTGAGAAGTGTATGGATTTTGATAGGTGTCACTTCTTCCTTGATAAGAAATTCAGTCAACTGTTTGCTTGATGTATATCTGTAACATCCACCATTTTGAACTATCCGTGTGCAGCACTCACGAGACGGATCACAGCACTACTCAGTATGGTGAAACTAGAGACCTCTAGTAACCACTCGGTGACACACAAAATGATCTATGGTGTGACATTTGAAAGCAAAAAATTAGGAGGCATTACTTTCGTACAGGTCCTTGTATGTTTTCTACAGCAGCATGTTAGAGAGGTGACAAGAGGGAGTAATACTCGATTTGATTATCAGCAATGATTATTCATGCATTAAGAATCTGCAGATTAAAGAATCATTAGGTGGCAGTGATAACAGTGTATTGATTTGGGATTTACTTAACGATGTAACTACCATCAAGGGTAAAGTGAGGGGCTTTTGATTTTGTAGACATGACTACAGTAGTTTCAGACACTTTTGAAATTCTATACAGTGGGATCAACTGATGAGGTTACCATCAGCAAATTCTAAATGGGAAGCATTCAAGGAATTAACCATAGAAGCTACTAGGATTTTCATAACTAAGAAATACTCTTCAAGGTATGGGCCAAAATGGATGTCTGATGAACTGATGAAACTCATGGCAGAGAAGAAAAGTGCACGGGATGCATATAAATTATCGGGCCACACAGAAGCCTACTGTAGATATAAACTAGTCTAAAATCAAGTCACAAAGGAGGCCAGGCAAGCAAAGTCAGATTAAGGGAAATCTTTGGTGAAGGATGCAAAGAAAAACAGCAACGGTTCAAAATACTCATTCAGCAAACTGAATGAGTATTTTGCACCTACATTCATACATCAGGAATTCCTTAGGGAATAGGATGCCAGAAGTTTATCAAACTCTAACAGGGAGCTAAATCATTTTGTAATAACTGAGAGGAAAGTGGAGGAGAAATTGTTGAAATGACAACTTAAGAAAGGCACGGGAGGGTTGGATAGGATCTATCCAATTATATTAAAGGAGGAAGGGAGGCAGTGAAGGAAATAAGCAAACCCTTCGCCATAATTATGAGAGCATCCTTGGATTCAGGGAAGGTCCCCACAGAGAGGAGATGTGCGAATGTATCCCCAATTCACAAAGGGAGATCAAAGGGTGACATGAATAACTATAGAACTGTTCGTTTAAAACTTTTGTTTTGATATTTTTACCTTTGCAGTTTTGGAAATCATTACCTATAATTGTTTAACATTGTTTATTTTTGATTTTATTTAAGATTAAACTATACTCATGGATCCACTATAATTACACAATTCTGCAACTTGTCTTGCCCATGAAAGGCATAATGCATCTAATAAAGCATTCACTTTAGCTACTCAGTTGTGGAATCCTGAGTGTGCATGGAAATGTGCAATCAGGAAATACTACTAACATAGATCTTCATGCTTGGTTTGCAGGCTTCACCACCTATAACAATGGTGGTGAACCTTTTCCACCCTGTACATCAAAAATAAGCTCTAATATAAATGCAACATAAAACTTTTTGTGTGCTGCCACAAACTGATTAGTTTCGACTCTAGTGAAAAACAGTGAAGGCTACTTCTATAGTTTATTTACATCTATTTTCCTATGTATGCTACTCTTGGCGTGTACCCTGTCAGTCAGTCATTCCTGACTTACACCAACAATGAGACTGCAATAAATTACATTATTGTATGCACAATGTTGGTGTGTGTTTACTTCTATGCAGTAGCAGATAATATTACTCTATAGTAAAGTATTGGGTAATGAAAATAATTTATAATTACAGATCAACTTCTTTTACTTTGTTTAAAGAAAAAGAAATATAATGGGTCTGCAATGCAATTGGGATATAGTACCACTTAGAGATGTGAGATGAATTGCTGTTTCCAGAATTAGTGGAAAAAGCTGATAGCTTTCCTTTGGCTGGCCTGCTTTTGTGCAAAAATAAAAGAAAGCAAACAAACGAACAAAGTTGTTTGTTTGCTTTTTTTATTTTTGTTCCAAAACAACTAAGGTCATGATATATTATGTGTGTAAATTTTGTGAATTTGAGTTTGTTGAACTGTTGTTTGTCAAGGTTTGAACTTGGACCTTTTTTTTGTATAGTGTGTGTGACTCAGAATGGTTTTAGAGATGTAAAGATATATAAGATGTTTTTAGGTGGCATTTAAGAAATGGATAAGTATAATAATTCAGTGGGACATTACCAGTATATAAATTTTACTTGCGATTTGTACAACTGTTATATCAGTGTAATAATGATTTTTTCTTTTTAGTGCACTGTTATGATGGGAACATTTCATATATTAAATAAAAAAACAACATTTTTTAAGATGTCTCTTTCTCTCCTTCTAAATTTGAAGGAAACTAATAGGTTTTTGCTTCACATAGTGCTATTAAAATTTTCTGTCTTATAGGTAACAATGTGAAAACTATAGAATATTACCAAAGACAACTGACAAAACAAGTGAAAAAAGGTATCTGTACATATAAAAGCCAGTTGTTTGTCATGCTTTATTTCACAAGTTGGCCACTTTGTTGCTGTGGGACAGCTCCAAATTAATGAAAGCACAAACTTTAATTGGTATATGACCTAATTAACATATATGTATAAATGCACCCTCAATCTTTATGCATATTGTAAGTTTATACCTGTTATATGTTTAACCTGGAATATAAGTACTAATTAGTTATTTCCAGCTAATCGATTTTCAGGTCAATGGTACAATTCATTATTTTTCTACATTGTTTGGGCCAAGTGACATCCAGTGCATCCTACAAGGAGAAACAAAAATCCATAGAATGTGAAATAGCAACAGAAAGAAGACAAACAGCCTAGCCACAGGCAAAGAAAACTTGAGAATTCTGATTGTTGTTGTTGAAAAATGATTGAATTTTTAAATCTAAACAGTCTTCCTCCTCTTCCCATTATTTTGATGTTCTTTTAATTTTGTAAATATATATCTATATAATAAGAAATAACCTCTTGTTCGTCCTCTTCTATTACTTCCTTTTCGGACTAAACCCACTAGGTCTGTGACAGTTTCTGAAAAACCCAATTCATGCTGATGTCTCCGTGGCGATGGTGAGCGACGAATAGGCGTAGGAGACCTCCCTCGGCTATGAGGAGGAGTTAAGGATTGCCGTCTGTGTAGAATGGGTGACGGTGACCTAGACCTATCTACATAACCTTGTCCATTAGGTCGAAGATGACCTTCTCGATCCTAAAAAAATAATACATATTCAATATATGTAATTCTCAAATTGAATTTAATTTAAATTGAGATTAAGAATTTAAACACACACACACACACACCTAGAAAGGTAATAACATTGCCACAAAACTAAAGCTATCCATTTTTGACTTTTATAAGTTATACCTAGGTCAAGAGATTGGCACCATTGCTAGCCAAAGTTCATAGCATATTTTACTATATTATTTGACAGTTTACTGGCAAAAAAACAGCTAGTCCAACAGACAGCTAACCATTAAACCAAATATATATAGCCAGGATCTATAAACTAAACTAATCTGTAAGGAACGTGCAAGCCAACCAATTCTAAATAAGGTGAAGAAAGGTAAAAATAATAAGAATCAGAAAGTTCAAAACATAGTTAAAACTAAACAGTTATTAACCAATGAATGAAATCACCCTCGTATAAAGTGTGCCATAGCCTTTAAATTATATATATACAAGGTGTGGCTATTTAATAATGAGACTACACACACAGAGCAGTTAATTTTGAACCCTTCCCTAATTGTCTGCCAAGTCACATTTCAACATTCACTTTGTAGCGAGACAAGTTTTCATAACCTGGAGAGTAGGCATTGATGGGATTCTTCCTCTTGCTCAGACTGAGAAGACACAGTTTCAAATTGAGGAAAGATAGTTGTAGAATAGATGTGTGGAAATTTGCCTTTAGCCAGTGGTAGTTGATTGGTGGAACAGGTTTTCATCTTTTGTTGTTGAAGCTAATAGCCTAAATAAATTTAAGGCTGAGCTGAACAGGCATTTAGAATGAATGGAGGGATGAAATGGGAGCGTTTTTTTTTTTTTTTTTTTTTTTTTTGAAAGCAAGAAATGTAAGAAAGCAAGCTGTGTATAAGCTTGCTTTCTTACGCCTCTACTAATGCTAATGCTAACCTTGTGTTTCTGGAGTTTGCCAGAAAAATGACAAACAAAAAAATCAAACAACAAATCAGCCTCAGTTTTAATGAAATCCAATAAATCCACAAAAGCCTTGCTAGTGTATGAGTGAACAACCCACAAATTCCAGTCAATCTCTGGGAAATTAAAATCTCCCATTATAAGACACTCTGATTTACTGGCTCACTCTATTTCTCTGCACAATTGCTCATTATACTTATCAGATTCATTAGGCCTATAACACACACCTACTCTCATTTATCCTTTCCCAGTTCTTATGTCACACCAAACAGACTCAACATTGCATTGTCCACCAACATCAATTCGATGCACTTCCAAAGATTTTATGTGTTTCTTAACTAACAGCATGACTCCTCCTCCCTTCCTGTTCTGTCTATCCTTTCTGTACACATTGTACTCCCCAAATTTCAATTCTGCACTGCTTATGTCTGTGTGACACCACATCTCTGATATCCCAACAATAATTGCCTTTGATGTCTTAACTAGCACTTCAAGCTCATCAAATTTATTAACTATACTCCTACCTAGCATTGGTGTACATGCAAGTATACATGCACCTGTTTCTACTCTTAGCTACCCTAACACAGCTCATGTATTTACTTGTTCCACTATGACTCCCAGCAATCCTGGAAATCACCATTTCCTTGCTTTCCAGGGTGCTGCTCAATTGCATTTCAATAAAAGCAGTGCAAGAATCATTTTCACCTCTCCTAGTGGCTGCTGTTAATCTATTAGTCCATGTATCCCCCTAAGCTAGCAGTTTTCCGACCCATCTAAGTTGTCATGTCAAGTTTATGGAGAAGGTACTATGGGTCTGAATGGCATAAAAGGTTTTTAGAAAGAAGAGAGAATGTGAAAAATGATACACAACAAGGCTCTCTGGTATCCATGAAACTGATCAAAATGTGAACTGGGTAAGGACATTGATTACAAGTGACTGTTGTTTAATCATTAGAATGGTTGCATCAAGACTCAATATGGACATAAAAACAGAAAAATTTTAGATATCGAGTTGACGGTTAATGGGTTTCTCCATTATTTTAGGAGTAGAAGTAAGTGCAATAGGATGATAATTGGCTAGATATGAGCAAATTTTCAAGCAGAAGGGGAAAACACCAGTGGAATAAGAAAGTGTAAAAATATGACAGAGAACAGGAGTAAGCTCAGAAGCACAGGTTTTGTGAATAAGTGGAGAAATAACATCAGAACCTGGTGCTTTGTTAGCATCAAAACTGTTCAAAATTCTTCTGACATCGTTTTGACAGAAGACCACAGGAGGCATTGAATGAGGTGTACTTAGAATGGTAAGAGGTTATTTAGTAAGGTTTTCAATTCAAAAGTTAGAAGAAAAGTAGGATGCTGGCAGGTTGGCTTTAGGTGAACAGGCAATAGAACCATCAGGTTTTAACAGAGATGGGCATAGAAAGGGGCAAAATTTGTGGCCAGTAATTTTTGGCAAAAGACCAGAATATTTGACTACCTTTTGGATAAGAAGCAAGCTTTCTACTCTTAGCCTGTTCAAAATCTAGTTTGGACTGATTATTAACTACTTTATAATTGTTGGGAGCTTTGGTGCTTTGTTAGCATCAAAACTGTTCAAAATTCTTCTGACATCGTTTTGACAGAAGACCACAGGAGGCATTGAATGAGGTGTACTTAGAATGGTAAGAGGTTATTTAGTAAGGTTTTCAATTCAAAAGTTAGAAGAAAAGTAGGATGCTGGCAGGTTGGCTTTAAGTGAACAGGCAATAGAACCATCAGGTTTTAACAGAGATGGGCATAGAAAGGGGCAAAATTTGTGGCCAGTAATTTTCGGCAAAAGACCAGAATATTTGACTACCTTTTGGATAAGAAGCATGCTTTCTACTCTTAGCCTGTTCAAAATCTAGTTTGGACTGATTAATAACTACTTTATAATTGTTGGGAGCTTTGGTGTAGGCATAAAATGAACCTGGAGATTTGGATTCAAGCCAATTATGATATGCAACAATCTTATCTTAAATAGCCTTAACATATTTATATAGGATAAGCTTTTAAGGTGGTGTGCAGAGTAAAGGTCCCTACAAGAATAATTTCTCTGGCCCAATCGCAGCAAACATTCAAACATTGACAGCAATTCAACCAAGAAAAAGAAGAATAGAAATCTTACAGATTATCCCATTTTGCATTCTTGTAATGCCAAACCAACACGATCCTCTGGAATGGCCATGAGGGGAAAGGCTTTACTGGAGAAGAGACTATCACCAAGTTGTAATCTGAGGTGCCTAGGGGGCCACTCATCTCAACTACATACTTGGAAGTGCTGTTCGTGGTGTGGTTAGGATTGTCTGGTATTCTGGAAGGTAAATGAAAAAATCTGTGTGAGGCTGTTAGTAATTGCATAAGCCTCATCAACTCGATCAGCTTTGTCCATGTGACTAGCAAACTGAAGCTAGCTGGAGGTGTGAAAATTAAAATCACCCAGGAAAACTACCTCACTGTTAAGAAAGTTGGACTAGAAAAAGGGAAGTGTCAAAGACAGGAAGGCAAAGAGTTCCAAGTGATTAATGGAGGTGGGAAAATGACATAGGTAACAGATGAAATTGACAGAATGGGGTAGAGAGATCGTAAGCCAGAGAAGATCGAAATGAGAAGATTCCAAATTATTAAACCTCTGACATGGAATAACAGAATGGACATATACACAAGTAACACCTTTGAAGCAAAATGAATCATACATTGAATAATTAATTAAGACAACTGAGATGAGCAGTGGGTGAATCAACCAATAATTGGGATCCTCTCAGAATAAGTAAGTGAAAATGGACATCAATGAGATTGGAATTGAGACCTCAAATACTTGAGAAATAAATGAGGTAATGAAATTTTTGGATATTGCATACCATGGCAAGAATATATCCAACCCCATTTCTTTTCCAAAACCTGGTCTCGATAATACTCCCTGCATATACACTACTTGATCCCTCCAGTCACAATCTGGTAGAGTTGAGGCAGTGAGATTATTCATTCGCTGATCCAGATACCTCCTATTGAGTTAACAATAGGTTTGGTCTGGTCCACTATCTAGCGGCTTGCGTGCAAACTCCATTTTAGCACTGTACCTTCGAAATGCAAGGATGATTGAATCTAGCCATGATGCCCATCATAACCTCAAAAGACATCAATCAAATTGCATGACGGAAGAGATGGGGTATTGCCGGAACTTTGCTCTGAAGATCAAGCATTTCACCATATCAAGCCTCCAATAAGCAAAGTGGTGGTACTGCACCAGTTAATGAGATTTATTTTTCACCTAGTATTGCCTGGAATACAGAGGGATGTCATTCCTCTGTGTGGTGTGTATGCCACGCCACGCCACAACCTCTGATTACTTTGGTTCACACCTGGGTAGTCAACTCCAGTATATTTGGTGCCGTATTTCAGGACTTGCACAGGGTTACATGCAGGCAGAGGATTTGGTTGTTGCTGAATGACTGAAATTTTCCAAAATATGGTCCACTCAACTCTCACCTGTATATCAGTTTCATCAGTATTTTAGACTCCCAGGTAGCAAACCTAGCTGTCATACCTGAGAGAACATCTGTGACAGCCTATTGCCAATACTAGTGAAATATACTGTTTTTATTAGCATAACGTGACTAGCTGGTTCAAAGCCCAGTCTTTGACTACATTGGAACACCCATGGAATGAATTGGAGTGTTGGATTACACTGTGACCTGAAGGCCTTCTTCCAAATTGGCTTGGGCAGCTGGCAAGAGGAATTGGGGAGAATTTCAAAAACACCTACAAAGTCAAGAGAAGTTATGCTCATGATGGTCGATACTGTCATACAAGTCACAGGCTCTACTATGTATTAGATTAAAAGTCCATTTTCTGAAGATGGTAGTACAGTGTAATAGGTCATCAAAATATATAATTACTTAAGCATTATTTTGATACAGAAAAGGATTAGCAGGAGTAGAAGTAAAACAGCTAATAGTTATTCCTTTAAATTGTCAATATTTTCCCCACAAATTATAAATTGCAGAACCATATATTTATTACGAGTCATAGGCATAGATGTTTTTACTATATATTACATTTTTGAATTAATACTTTCAGTAAAATGTTGTAATAGATCATAAAATTTTTATGATCTATTACAACTATTACAGATGAGTAGTGGAAAATGATGCAAGGATGCAAGCTTACACAGCATCAGCCAAAAAAAAAAGAAGCAAAAAAAAAAGCACCTATCTGTGCATATCCTCTAAAAATTCTAATTGTTCCTTAAATTCATTCTGACTACCCACTTTATACAACACCAAATGAAAGTTTCTTCCAGAACACATTACTCTCTGGTTGAAATTTTCATATATCTATCTTGCATATATACAACCATCCTTCTTCAATTTATATTTCTCTCCTTATGCATAATAAGAATACCATCAGTGTTTAAATTTGTTCAAGTCACCTAAAGCCTTGAGCAATTTTCAGAACTGAAGTCTTTTTTGGTAACAGTATCCATTTGTTTCCCCGACTAATCTTGTTCTCTTCTGCAACTGCTCCAACAGATCCATCTTAAAATAATGCTTCCAGATCTGTCCTAATCACTGCCTTATACAAACGGATAAATCACTTCCTTGTCTCTGCTGGGAACTTTCTGTATATCATTCATAGAAGCCCATAAGCAGCCCTAAAATCCTATCTGCATTGCTCACCTCTTTGAGTTGGATTAAAAATTATCCCTACATTTTTTTTTGTTCCTCACCAACTGGAGCATGGTACCAACCAATTGGTATGTTATTATGCAATTACTGCTACCCATTTATCACTATTAACCTTGTCTACCCTTCTCAGCCCATATGCTTAATCCCCCCCCCCTGGTAGTAGTATGCCTCATAAATCAGCCTCCAACCATACATTACTTTTTTTTGCAGATGATACAGTGCCACCACAATATCTTCATTGATATTGTTAATAAATATTTAAAACAATAAGGGGCTCACTAATGACATTAGTCCAACAAGAGCAATACCCATTAATACCTGTCTTCTGTCACTCAACTATCCTTTGATCCACAGAAGTAACTTGTCCTAATGCCAAACTTTTCCAATTTCTACAATGGTCTTTCATATAGTACAGTGTCAGAAGCTTTAGAGAAATCTAAGATATCGGTATGATGTTAAATTATTTTTTTGCATCTAGTTTCTTTGTTACTGTTCATAATAGCTAATGAGATTGGTCAGACAAAATGATCTTCCCTTAAAAATTCTCTGCTGTTATTATTCCTGTTAAGATGATCATGCATTACTCTTTCTTTAACCACACTGCATCATTTTCCCTGGAAACCTTACAGACCTGTAAACTTGACAGAAGTCAAGTTTACAGGTCTGTAATTACTCACTTCACTCTTTGATCTGCCTTTATGATTAAAAGAGAAAGTTGTACATTTCCAGTGTGGGGACCTCTAAATCCAAGGATGCACTCATAAATAGGCAAGAGTTTGATCATCTGCTTTGCTGCTACTTTTAATATAAATGGGTGAATTTCATCACTTGCAGATGTTCCGTTTACTTCTAGCTTCAACAATTTCTCTTCCACTTTCTTCTTGGTTATCAGAAAATCAATTAGCTTCCAGTCAGAATTTGATATGTTTCTGGTATCTATCTTCATGCATGAATGTAGATGAAAAATAACTGTATTCATTCATTATGTCGGCAACCAGACAAATCATCAGAATAATCATTGTTGTTCATCCTTTTTCTTCTGGTTAACATAAGCAAAGAATTCTTGCCTATTTTTCTTTACATTCTTAGCCAAAGACTTCTCATAATCTGCCTGAGCTTGCCTAACCTCCTTTCTCACTTGAACTCAGTTCAATTTGTACTTAATGCAGGCTTCCATGTCTTCTTATAATTTATAATCATCTCATGCATTTTTTTCCCCCTGCCACTAGTCTCATCAGTTCATCTTAGATTTAGTCTAAAGTTTGAACAGTATCTGTTAGTTAGTATAAAAAGCTTACTAGCTTTTATCATTGCTTCCATTTAGATTTTGCAATAATTAACATCATCATTTAGTCCCATAGAAAAGAATTTAAAAACTGTCTAAGACCATTCTAGCTTCCTTTATGAAAGCAAAACTCTTTCCTTTATCTGGAGATTCTTAATGCATGAAGAGTCACTACTGACAATTATATCAAGAGTATTACATTTTCTTGTTGCCTCTTTAACATGCTTGTGTAGTAAACAAACATCCAGAAAATCCCCCATTATAAAGCATTCTGTTACTGGCCTATTCTATTTGTCTGTTTGGTTGTTCATTTTGCTCATCACAGTCATTTCGCTTATAACATATTCCTACTCACATTTTTTTTGGATGTATGCGTCTGAGTGGCTCAGTGTTTCTGATATCCCCACAATGCATGCATCTGAGAACTTAGCATTATTGTACAATAAGTACACGTGTCTCTGCTTTTGCTCTTAATAATCCTAATAGCCCCATATATCTTGTATTCCTTGTATTCCCTCACACCTTGGTTTCTAAGCTGCTGCATATTCCAAAAGAAGCAGTGCAAGAATCAGTTATAAGTTGCTATCATATGTTCTTATTTTTTAAATTGCGGTTATTTTTAATGGATACTAGGAGGCTTTGCCCCCTGCACGCTTTTCTACATAAAATGTAGAGGTATACAGAGTGAGTCAAATCTTTACTATGTCCAAGACACACCTGTCGAAACACACTGGTTGATATCTAATCAGGAAATGACCTATGTCATTATTTACCTGTGCATTTGTAGTGTGCGACATTCTCAAGGTTGAATAAATATCACGGTAACTCTCCAGAACAGTGTACACTCTCAAACATGGCGGCGGAAAGCAGTGATTGAAACGTTGCAACTCCCATATTTCGACAAAAGGACAGGAACAAAGCAGTGATTGGCAGATGCCACTGCTTCCCCCACCCACTGTCCTCCTAGGTGTTTTCCCCCACATTTGCCATTGTTTTTAAATCAGGATGGAGGACAAACACCCTACCTAAGCTAAGCTCCACCTCCTTGACAACACAAAACAATCAGAAAAGGGAGGGCCTTCACCTGTCAATTATCGCTGTCTTCCTTGCTTTCATCGAACTACCTGCTGGTGTTTACTAACCTAGACTTCAGCCAATATCACTATGAAATTATTTACCTGCATTGACATAGGTCACTTAGGAAAAGGCCTTTTGCTTCGGGTTCCATAATACATGAGGAATATTGTTGCATCTGAAAGAGCAGGACTAAAATATTTAACTGAAATATTTAAAATATTTACAAAATACAAAAAAGCGTTATAATGGAACATTAGTTAGGCAGAGAATCACGTGCACAAGGTTGGTGAACGTTATGGAGGCAGTTGTCAGTAATTAATTGCCTCGCCCTCTGCTCCAATGGCTTGAATAAATATCACTAGGAGGAAAACTTTTTTAATGTATAGATAGATAAGAACTTCACTGTTGCTATTTATAATCACATTGTTATCAATATTATTATACTGATAACAATGTGATTGAAACCAAGAATTTTAGAAGTTAATTGTAAGCCCTTAAAGATTACTTATTGTTTTAAAAAATTGTTTGTGGCTGTTATTTTTGGCACATCTTACATTTGTTAATGATGTATATGACAGAGTAACAAAGTAGCTGGATGCAAAAAATTTTTGACATCACATACATAGATTACAGAAAAGCCTTTGCTACTGTTCCACATAAAAGACTGGTATTAAGGAAAAGTTACTGCTATTAGCATTAGCATTAGCATTAGTAGAGGCATTTGATGCAAGAAAGCAAGCTTATGCAGCATCAGCCAAAAAAAAAAAACCCACTTCCACTTCACCCCTCTATTCGTTCAAAATATCTGTCCAGCTGACCCTTAAACTTATTTAGGCTATCAACTTCCACAACAAGGGATGGAAGTCTGTTCCACCAACCAACCACCCGCTGGCTAAAGGCAAATTTCCGCACGTCTATCCTAGATCTGTCTTTCCTCAATTTGAATTTATGCCCTCTCAGGTGATTATTCTGAGCGAGAGGAAGAATCCCATCAGCATTGAGCATGCTCAAACCATTCAAGGCTTTATACACCTCTATCAGATCACCTCGCTGGTGCCTAGTCTCCAGACACTGTAATTTGCAAAACTTAAGCTTTCTTCGTAAGATCACCCCTTTGTTCCATTCACTAATCTTGTTGCCCTTCTCTGTATTCGTTCCAGCAGCTCTACATCCTTCTTGAAATGAGGCCTCCAGACCTGTATACAGTACTCTAGGTGTGGCCTGACCATTGCCTTATACAAGGGAATAATCACCTCCTTATCCCTGCTAGAAAAATTCCTATATATCTTTGACAATACACCATGGGCTACTTTTGCAGCCCGTCTGCACTGCTCAGAGAACTTCATATCTGCCTGCACAACCACCCCCAGGTCCCTTTCATTCTCTACCACTGTCAGTGTAGTACCTGGTGGGGCTCGTCTCCACTGACCTCTTTAAGGATGCCTACTCTATCGTCCCTATTCTTCTATCTGTTTTCCCCCCAGTCTTCAGTCTCCCTCTCTCTCTCACTAAATCGACCGAGTACACCCATAACAATGTTGCCAAATTCTAATCAACGTCTAAATTCTACCGGTTTCCTGTAAATCTCTAAGACAACTAACACTATTAGCTTTTATCTAGCGTATAGCCTCACATGTCTAAATTTAATAACATCAAAATTTTGCCCGACCTATTTGGCCTTTAACACATCTCTTTAGCGTTCAACCCCAACCAGTGATTTCCTAACAGAAATCCCAGGAAATTAGGTGGCAGGACCTGCCAGAGCAATTTGTTGTGATACTGGATACACCCGGATAGCCTCCACGTGGCAGGGTATGGGCAACGTTGGGCCCCACTAGGGGCCTGGTGGCCAGTAAGCGGGATAAACAATGGGCATAACATATCACACTGCACAGACATGGCCCACACACTTTCAAGTCTCTGGCTTGACAGTGTACTGTCCTCGATACAGCGAAACACACGCGGAGATGGGAGAAATCCCAGGTGCCGTCCGACACAAACATACCTTATACCTTGTCAGTGTAGTACCACAGAGTTGATACGTTGCTCTGGGGTTGCTGTTTCCCATGTGTGGTACTTTACATTTGTCAATGTTAAACTTCATTTGCCACCTCTCAGCCCATCTGCTCAACCTTTCCAGATCCTGTTGCAGCAGCATAGTGTCAGTAGTGTCCTTGACAACCCTGCCTACCTTTGTATCGTCTGCAAACCTTCGACATTAAGCTTGATATACCATCATCAATATCATTTATGAATACAGAAAACAATAATGGACCAACACTGAGCCCTGAGGGACTCCACTAATCACATTAGTCCATGAAGAGCAGTGTCCCTTGATTACCACTCTGTCTTCTCCCACTCAACCATCCCTTTATGAATAGCAGCAATTTGCCTCCAATGCCACACTGCTCCAATTTGTGTAGCAGTCTTCCATGTGCAACAGTATCAAAAGCTTTTCTAAGATCCAAATATATGATAACAAATTTATTCTTTGCATCCAGTTCCTTTGTGACTGCATCATAGTATCCAATCAAATTTGTCAGGCAAGACTTCCCCTTAACAAAACCATGCTGTGTCCAAGTTATAACTGAAGTCTTGTCTAAATGATCCTGCAGTGCTTCTTTAACTAGTGCCTCCATTAATTTTCCTGGAACAGAAGTTAAACTCACAAGTCTATAATTACTTGTGTCAGCCTTTGATCCTCCTTTGTGAATTGGGGTCACATTTGCACATCTCCAGTCTGTGGGTACCTCCCCTGAGTCCAAGGAAGCTCTCATAATTATGACTAAGGGTTTGCTTACTTCCTTTGCTGCCTCCTTTAATATAACTGGATAGATCCCATCCACTCCGGGTGCCTTTCTTGTGTTTATCTTCAACAATTTCTCCTCCACTTTACTCTCAGTTATTACAAGATTCTCTAGCTTACTGCTAGATTTGAATACACCTCTGGCTTTCCCCTCGCTAAATAACTCCTCATGTGTGAATGTCGATGCAAAATATTCATTTAGTTTGTTAGCTACCTGAGCAGGATCATCAACAGTTGACCCATCGATATCAAGTGGAGCAATCTGATTCATCCCCTTCCTTCTAGAGTTTACATAAGTAAAGAACTCTTTGCTGTTTTTCTTTGCCTAACCTCCTTTGTAACTTGGTTACAGATCAACTTGTATCTATCATAGGCTTCTGTGTCATGTGTTAATTTGTATGTATCCCATGCATGTTTCTTCTCTGCCATATGCCTCATCAGTTCATCTGACATCCATTTAGGCCTAAACCTTGAACAATATTTCTTAGTTGGTATGTAAAGCCTAGTAGCTTCCAAGATAAGTTCTTTGAATGCTTCCCATTTTGCATTTGCCGTTGGTAACATCATCAGTTGGTCCCACTGTATAGATTTTAAATACTCTCTCAGTCCATCGTAGTCGCCTTTACGAAAGCATTACCCCTTATGGTAGTTACCTCTTTGAGTAAATCCCACTTCTGCACACTGTGATCACTGCCACCTAGTGGTTCTTGTATCTGCAGATTCTTAATGCATGAAGAATCACTGCTGATAATCAAATCAAGATTGTTTTGGATGATTGTTTTCTGCAGCAGCATGTTCGAGAGGCAACCAGAGAAAGTAACACTCTTGATCTGGTTATCAGCAGTGATCATTCGTGTATTAAGAATTTGCAGATAAAGGAACCACTAGGTGGCAGTGATCACAGTGTGCTGAAGTGGGATTTACTCAAAGAGGTAACTACCGTCAGGGGTAAAGGAAAGGGTTTTTGCTTCCGTAAAGGGGAGTACAGTGGTCTCAGACAGTTTTTAAGTTCTGTACAGTGGGATCAACTGACGATGTTACAAACAGTAAATTCTAAGTGGGAAGCATTCAAAGAATTAATCGTGGAAGCTACTAGACTTTATATACCGATTAAGAAATATCGTTCAAGGTTTAGGCCTAAATGGTTATCAAATGAACTAATGAGACTCGTGACAGAGAAGAAAAATGCATGGGATGCATATAAATTATCAGGTGACGCAGAAGCCGGTGGCAGATATAAGCTTTTTTTTTTGATTTGGTAGTTGTTGGCGCATCGGCTTCTGTGGCCATATTGCACCTCCCAAGGTTTTTGCAGTACTTTGATCCAAGCCCGAGGCGGGAATCGAACCCGCGACCTTTGGGTTGCCGGGCAGGTACTTTACCCACTCGGCTAGCCCGGTCGGCAGAGATATAAGCTAGTCTGTAATCAGGTCACAAAGGAGGTTCGGCAGGCGAAGGCGGATTACGAGAAATCTTTGGCAAAAGATGCTAAGAAAAACAGCAAGGATTTCTTTACTTATATAAACTCTAAAAGGAAGGGGATGAATATGATTGGTCCACGTGACATTGATGGTTCGACTGTTGATGATCCTGCTCAGATAGCAAACAAACTGAATGAGTATTTTGCATCTACATTCACACGTGAGGAATTATTACAATTTGAAAATGGAAGAAGGTTATCAAATTGTAGCAGTGTGCTTAATGATTTTGTAATAACTGAGAGCAAAGTGGAGGAGAAATTGTTGAAGTTAAACACAAGAAAGGCACCTGGGGTGGATGGGATCTATCCAGTTATTTTAAAGGAGGCGGCAAAGCAACTAAGCAAATTCTAAGCATCCTTAGCCATAATTATGAGAGCATCCTTGGACTCAGGGGAGGTTCCCACGGACTGGAGATGTGCAAATGTGTCCCCAATTCACAAAGGTGGATTGAAGGGTGACACGAGTAATTACAGACCAGTTAGTTTAACTTCTGTTCCGGGTAAAATAATGGAGTCGCTGGTTAAAGATGCATTGCAGGATCATCTAGACAAGACTGCAGCAATAATTCAAACACAGCATGGGTTTGTTAAGGGAAAGTCTTGTCTGACAAATTTGATTGGTTATTATGATGTGGTCACAAAGGAACTGGATGCAAAAAATAATTTTGATATCATATACTTGGATTTCAGGAAAGCTTTTGACACTGTTGCGCATGGAAGACTACTGTACAAATTGGAGCAGAATGGTATTAAGGGTAAGTTGCTACAATGGATAAAAGGATGGTTAAGTGGGAGAAGACAGAGGGTGGTAATCAATGGGTGCTGCTCTTCGTGGACTGATGTTATTAGTGGAGTCCCACGGGGTTCGGTGTTGGGTCCACTGTTGTTTTGTGTATTTATCAATGATATTGATGAAGGTATATCAGGCTTAATGTCGAAGTTTGCTGATGACACAAAGGTTGGCTGGGTTGTTAATGACAGTAATGGCAGTGTGCTACTGCAACAGGATCTAGATAATTTGGGTAGATGGGCTAAGAAGTGGCAACTGAAGTTCAACCTTGACAAATGCAAAGTACTGCATATGGGTAGAAGTAACCCCAGAGAAACGTACCAACTGTGTGGTACTACACTTAAGGTGGTAGAAAATGAAAAAGACCTGGGAGTAATTGTGCAGTCAGATATGAAGTTTTCTGAGCAGTGCAGACAGGCTGCTAGGGCGGGTCATGGGGTTTTGTCAATGATATATAGGAATTTTGCTAGCAGGGAAAAGGAGGTGATTGTCCCTCTGTATAAGGCAATGGTCAGGCCACGCCTTGAGTACTGCGTACAGGTCTGGAGGCCTCATTTTAGGAAGGATGTAGATTTGCTTGAGCGTGTACAGAGAAGAGCAACACGATTGGTGAGGGGAATGAAGGGATTCTCTTACCAAGAGAGGCTTAAGTTCTGCAAATTGCAGTGGCTGGAGACTAGGCACCTGCGCGGTGATCTGATTGAGGTCTATAAGGCCTTGAATAGGTTGAGCATGCTGAATTCTGATGGGATCCTTCCACTTGTTCAGATTACCAACCTACGGGGACATAAGTTCAAATTAAGAAAGGACAGATGTAGAATAGATGTGCGGAAATTTGCCTTTAGTCAGCGGGTGGTTAATTGCTGGAACAAACTTCCATCTGTCGTTGTGGAAGTTGATAGGTTAAATAAATTTAAGGAGGAACTGGACAGGCATTTGGAGGGAATGGTGTGATTTTTTTTTTTTTTTTTTTGGCTGATGCTGCATAAGCTCCTACACTTGCTTTCTTGCATCATGTGCCACTACTACTATTACTCCCTCTAGTTGCCTCCGGAACATGCTGATGTAGAAAACAATCATCCAGTAAATCCACAAAAGCCTTGCTAGTGTGTGAGTGACCAGCCCCCAAATTCCAGTCAATATCTGGGAAATTAAAATCTCCCATTATAAGACTCTCTGATTTACTGGCCCACTCTATTTCCCTGTTCAGTTTCTTATTGTACTCATCAGAGTCATTAGGCCTATAACACACTCCTACTCTCAATTTTGTTCTCCCAATGCTTATGTCACACCAAACTGACTCGACACTGCACTGTCCAGCGATGTCCACTGGCTTCTATGTATTTCTTAACTAATAGCATAACCCCTTCTCCCTTCCTATCCAGTCTATCCTTTCTGTAGATGTTGTACTCCCCAAATTCCAGTTCTGCATTCCTTATATCTGTGTGACACCACGTCTCTGATATCCCAACAATATCTGCCTTTGATGTTTTGAGCAATACCTCAAATTCATCAAATTTATTTACTAAACTCCTAGCATTGGTGTACACGCAAGTATACATGCACCTATTTCTATTCTTAGTTACTCTAACACAGCCCATGTGTTTACTTGTACCGCAATGACTCCCAGCAGTCTCTGAAATATCCTGCATCTTGTTTTTCAGGCTTCTGCTCATTCCAATAGAAGCAGTGCAAGAATCTCTTTCACCTCTGCCGGTGGCTACTGTTAATCTATTCATCTTTGTCTCCGACCCACCTAACACTGCCTCGATAGCATCAGCAAATATTCTTGCACCCTTTCTATTTAAGTGTATCCCATCCCTGTAGAAGCAATCTCTCCTGTTAACAAGTACAGTCCAGGCTGAAAAAAATTCTACCCCTTGAGCCTTGCACAATCTTTCCAGGGCCGAATTGATCGACAAGGCTCTCATCATATACTCCCTCCTATTGTGTCTGGGCAGAATTGCAGACACTTTCAAATTCAACCCTATGTGGTTGAATTTGAAACGGCTTTTTTTCAACGGCTTTTCACCGTTTTTTTTTTCAACAGTGACCTGTACTTCTTAAGCAATTCTGCCGGTCTCCTACTCTTGATATCATTTGTGCCAACGTGTACAACTTTATCACCTTTTGTGCCCTTAAAAGATTATATCTGCTCTACAATGTCATCAACCTTTGCCCCTGGCAGACATACCCTGGTCCTGTTCCACCTATCCTTTTTACAAAGCATTGATAAAGGGATGGTTGAGGAGGAGAACACAGAGTGGTTATCAACGGGCACTGCTCTTCTTGGACTCATATTATTAGCAGAGTTCCCAAAGTGTCAGTGCTGAACCCATTGTTGTTTTCTATATTTACTAATGATATTCATTAAGGCACATCATGCTTAATGCCTAAGTTTTCAGTTGATACAAAAGTTGGAAAGTTAATTAGTCACAGAATTCAGGATATGCTAGACCTGCAACAAGGTCTAGATAAATTAGGCAGATGGTCTGAGAAGTGGTAACTGAAGTTAAATATGGGAAAAGAGCAAAATATTTCATATGGGTAGCGGTAATCTAATATTAACATATGTAATACTGGGTGGTAACACACCTGGTTAGTAGAGAATGAAAAATATCTGGAGTAATTGTGCGGGGCGATATAAGTAGAGTATCAGTATTTGCCATACAGGGTAAGGAAGCCACACACAAAGGCGCTGGCCAAAAAAAAAAAAGAAAAAAAAAAAAAAAAAAAAACCCAGAGATAAGAAAATAAAATTTGTGCTTCTCTCCTCACATAGATAACTGCCAAGTTCACCTTTGAATTTCTTCAAACTGTAAGCATTAACAACTCGCTGTCTGAAAGAAAACTTCCTGTAATTTGCATTTATGGCACCTAGTTCTGGAATTCTTTATAACAGTGAAATTCCTGACTTCATTCAGTGTACCAGTCCCTCTCAGAACCTTATAAACCTCAATCAGGTTCCCTCTAAGGTGCCTGGTTGCCATGCTTTGTAGCCCACCTAATCGAAGTCGCTCATCATACAGTCACCCTTTTTCCAATCTCACCATGTGAGTTGCCCATATTTGGATCCTCTCAAGAAGCTCAATGTCATTTTGTTTTTCAGATGAGTTCTACATACTTGAACACAGTATTCCAAATGTGGTCTTATATTTGCCTTAAACAGTGGGATTATGACTACCGCTATCTCTACCGGCTATTGTTCAATAAATCATCCACGGGACACCTTGGGTTTTCCTGGCTGCCTGTTTACACTGTTCTGAGACCTTCATATCTGCCTATATCATAAATTCTAAACTCCTTTTTTCTCTACAGTTTTTAATTCAGCCCCACCAAGTGTGTAAGTTATTTTGGGGATGCTATTCCCTAAGTGTAAGAACTTGCATTTCACTGCATTAAAACATAGTTGCCACTATCTGACTATTCTTGAAGCCTGTTCAAGTCAATCTGAATGAATACTGCTTAGCACTGATCGTTAACAGCTCTTCTAATCTTTACATCACGCCTTCATACCTTTGTCAATGTTGTTTATGAAAATCAGAAATAACAGGGGTCCAAAAATTAATCCTTGGGGAACTGCACTTCTGACTTTACAGCAATCTGAAGAAAGTAGATTACTCACAACATTCTAATTTCTTGCTCTGCAGCACCCTGCAATGCATCTCAACATGTTCTAGCTTAAATAGTAACCTCTGAAGAGAGACTGAATAAAATGTCGTACTAAATCCAAATAACCTATGTCAAAATTGTTCCCTACATCCAGCTCATGAGTTACCGTGTCAAAATAGCTTATCAGGTTAGGTTTTGGCTTTTTCATGGCTTTTTCCTTAACAGAACCATATTCTTTGCCAAAGACTACTCATAATTTGGCTTAGCTAGACTTTCCTTTGTGACTTGATTATAGACTAATTTATATGTACCATAGGCTTCTGTATCACCTGATAATTAATATGCATCCCATGCACTTTTCTCTTCTGTCACATGTCTCAAGGTGCCAAGCGAGTTTGTGATCAATTCTCTTTTCCAGTAAATTTGTGCTCTCTCTTGGTGAAATAAAATCGTTTCCTTGTTTTTGGCATTACATTAACACTCAATTAATTCAGTAAAAAAAGCACTTTACTAGATCAAAAGGAAAAGTAACCTTCTTTGTTCTCTTAATTTCTCATTTTTATTACTAACAGCCTACTGCTTGGTCACAAAGGTGGTACTGCTCCTGCCTCCATGTGGCAGGGCAAAATGGAGCAAACAGTTCCTAAAGCCCAGAAATCCATTGATGCATAGATGAAATCCTAACAGGGCAAAAACAATTGGAGCCTGGTTTTGTTGCAGCTAAAAGAATGTAGACAGAATTCGAACTCAAACCTTCCTGTTATCCACTCAACCCAAAAACAGCCGATTGGCAAACTCTCGCCATTCCTAGTGCAGAAATGCCTAGAAAGCATAATAGGTTCCCTCGAGACAGTTCGTCATTTAAGATCGGGAGACTTACTGGTTGAAATTGCAACTGCTTGACACTCTGAGTAACTATTAAACCTAAACCTTTTTTGGTAGAACTTCTGTTACTGTTTCACCACGTTTCTCTGAACATGTCAAGGGGTTCCATCACCGAATGGGACCTCATAAATGTGTCAGATGAAGAGTTAAAAGAACTACTACTAGATCAAGGAGTTATCAATGTCAGAAGAATTATGAAAAAGAAGAATGGCATACTAGTGCCTACTCGGAACATAATATTCACTTTTGACAACCCCAAACCACCAACAGTGATAAAGCTGATACACGTGCCAGAAGTTTGGGCACTCAGACAGTCTGCAGAGGAACAGCTTCCTGTAGCACATATGCATCCACTGTGAAAACTAATGATGATTGCAAAGCTATAACACTCTATTATCCTAACTGCAGAGAAGCACATCCGGCATTTTCCAAGGAGTGTCCCTTTTGTAAACGTGAAAAAAATATATATACAGCAATACAAAATTGAATACAATGTCACCTACCGAGAGGCGAAAAAATCCTTACCAGCCCCCAGTATTTAAACCAACCTATGTTCAAGTAACCAAAAGAAAAATATCAAATGCAACCCAAACAGTGGTAACCATACACCAAGCAAATCGCTATCTGAGTGGGCAAGGTCAGTACTGGCCACCATACCAATAAACCTCATAAATGGCAAGAAAAAAACAGTAAAGCTATAAATATGTTGATTACTGTACAAGAAGATGCCATCCAACAGCAAAACACTATAGTACTTATTTCTCCTGATGCAAACCGAACAGATTGCATGGACCTAGAATATAGCTCTAGCTCACAACAAGATGAGCAGGTACTAGAACTATTCACTGAAGAAGAGATGGACATGGGGAAACCATACTTTCCAAAGAAGGGGAAAGGGAAAATTGAATGAAACAAACCTTCAGCCTCTCAAAAACAAATTGAGAGTTCTACTAAATCCAAACAATGCTTACATTTCTGCAGTGGAAAGTGTAGTAATTTAATTGACGTCCAAGACTTCCTCTCACAATATGACCCTATATTTTCTGCCTACAAGAAACCAATCTAACCCCACAGATAACTGATCTCCAGAACTACATGGTTCATCAGGAAGATTATGTTGCACACAACTCGAACAATGGAGGTGTAGCATTGATAATCACCATCAAATACCCTCCAGACCAATCCCACCAAAAACAAACCTTGAGGCAATTGCAGTATGAGTCAACATTAACTTTGACTTGACTATTGTCTTGCTATACTTGCCCACTAATCAAAATATAAGCTACACTGATCTAGAAGAATTAGTGGTACAACTTCTTCAACTTCCTGAGAACTAATGGTCTAGACCAGGACCGACAAACCTTTCTGTCAAAATTGCTAATAAGTCTATGAAAAATTTTTTTTTGCAGGCTCATGCACTGCTTGGGATAGCAGTGCATGTTTCATGCCATTGGTTCACTGGCCTCGGTCTAGGCTATATGCAGGATTAGGAAGAACACCTTGTCCCATCTTTGTAATGGCTCTCTTTTTAACATAACTCCAATGTTTCTGCCATTTTTAATTACTATATGCAAACAGTAGTAGTGAAGGCAAGAAACTATGGTACTTGTGACAGGAAATATAAATGATTCCTTTCCTGAAGTTTACATAGAAGCAGCAGTAACCATTACTGATGGGAAAAAAAAAAAATGCTTAACCAATTTATTCTTATAAATAGCCTTAAGTCACTCAGAAGTATACTGGACCAGGCATAATATAAAGTTTCATCATTCAATACAAAATAAATTAACCTTGATAGTGATGTGCACAGATGACAGTGCATATGAACACAAGTTAGTTCTTACTTTTTAAGAATTTCTGGTGCACTGACTATTCAGACCACAGTGTATCAAAGACAAATTAGAACTATTATATAATAACATTTATAATTATAAAATTTTATATATATATACACACACACACACTAAAAACCAACACTTTTCATACCTGTGTCATGGAATGATTATTATTCTGAAGCTTTCTTCTGCTGCTTCCTCGTCGTAAAAAGCTGAGGGATCTTTGCCACGGTTTGTCTTCACCATTGTGTATCTTATCAATACTTAAGAAAAAAGAAAAAGATATTTTGTAACTGTGAGTTAAAAAAGTTAAAATAGCTAGCAAAGTTTAAAAATAACATTTGTATGCTTTGCTGCATTCAGTTTTGATTATGGGGATCATTCTGCTCTCAGTGAAGACAGAAAAAAAAAGGGGGCAAGTAGAAAAAGTCAGGGGGTTCAGCGTATGTTCAACTTAGAGACAAATATACTTGTGGCTCTGCCTAAGTTGTTGATATCATTTTAAAATGTATAGAATCACCTGAAAAGGTGAACTATACATTTAAAAATCTGAGCAACTACAGATGTTTTGAAGCTTCCTGACTTCTTACTAGCTGGCAGATAGTCTCTATTAGTGAATGTATGTTCAGCTGAGAACAATGCATTTTGTGAAAGTGAACAGCCCAGTGTATGCAAGTAAAATTTCTATTTAACCACTGAATGACACAGAATATATGAATGACTTAGATATTTGGTACTTTGATTTTCTAAATAAAAAATCCGTAAATAATAAATAGGAGGTCAGAAGAGAAGGAAGATAGACAATTAGTATAGCTGAAAGGGTGGATAAATCTTATTAGAAAATGTAAATTTTAGAAATAAACTTTTGAAAATATCTATCATTTAACTAACAGTTCTCCCAAACAAATACACATGATTATAAACACCAAGAACAGTTAAACTTCACAGATAAAGAGAATTCCTTTAAATCTTTCAGGCAAGTAACTTTTGTGAAAAGACCTGAATATTCTTTAACATCTTTTATCAGTCAGGTTGATCAAATTAAGATATTAGCTAACTTTCCATAAAAACAAATGCTTTTCTTACTTTAGCATTAGAAAAAACACATCATGCAAGAAAGCAAGCTGATATAGCATCAGCCCAGCCGGAAAAAAAAAAAAAAAAAAAAACAACCCTATTTCACCCATCCACTCGAACCAAATGTTTGTCACGTTCTGCCTTGAAATCTATTTAAGCTATCAACTTCTACAACGACAGATGGAAGTTTGTTCCTGCATTCAAACACCCGCTGGCCAAAGGCAAACTTTCGCACATCTATCCTACAACCATCTTTCCTCAATTTAAATTTATGCCCTGTCAGGCAATTATTCTGAGCAAGAGGAAGATCCGTATTCAGCATGCTCAAACCATTCAAGGCTTTATACACCTCAAACAGATCACCTCGCAGGTGCCTAGTCTCCAGGCACTATAATTTGCAAAACATAAGCCTTTCTTCGTAAGAGCAACCCTTTGCTCCATTCACTAATCTTGTTGCCCTTCTCTGTACTCGTTCCAACAGCTCTACATCCTTCTTAAAATGAAGCCTCCAAACCTGTATACAGTACTCAAGGTGTGGCCTGACCATTGCCTTATACAAGGGGATAATCACCTCCTTATTCCTGCTAGAAAAATTCCTGTATATCATTGACAAGACACCATGAGCTACTCTTGCAGAACTTCTGCACTGCTCAGAAAAGTTCATGTCTGCCTGCACAATTACCCCCAGATCCTTTTCATTCTCTACCACTCTCAGTGTAGTACCACAGAGTTGATACGTTACTCTGGGATTACTGCTTCCCATATGTAGTACTTTAGATTTGTCAATGTTAAACTTCGTCTGCCACCTCTCAGCCCATCTGCTCAAATTTTTTAGATCCTGTTGCAGCAGTGTACTGTCATTAGTGTCATTAACAACCCTGCCAACCTTCATATTGTCATCAAACTTGGACATTAAGCATGATATACCATCATCAATATCATTTATAAATACAGAAAACAACAATGGATCCAACACTGAACCCTGAGGGACTCCACTAATCACATTAGTCCATAAAGAGCAGTGTCCCTTGATTACCACTCTGTCTTCTCCCACTCAACCATCCCTTTATGTATAGCAGCAATTTGCCTCCAATGCCACACTGCTCCAATTTGTGCAGCAGTCTTCCATGTGCAACAGTATCAAAGGCTTTTCTAAGATCCAAATATATGATATCAAATTTATTATTTGCATCCAGTTCCTTTGTGACTGCATCATAGTATCCAATCAAATTTGTCAGGCAAGACTTCCCCTTAACAAAACCATGCTGTGTCCGAGTTATAACTGAAGTCTTGTCTAAATGATCCTGCAGTGCTTCTTTAACTAGTGCCTCCATTAATTTTCCTGGAACAGAAGTTAAACTCACAAGTCTATAATTACTTGTGTCAGCCTTTGATCCTCCTTTGTGAATTGGGGTCACATTAGCACATCTCCAGTCTGTGGGTACCTCCCCTGAGTCCAAGGAAGTTCTCATAATTATGTTTAAGGGTTTGCTTACTTCCTTTGCTGCCTCCTTTAATATAACTGGATAGATTCCATCCACCACAGGTGCCTTTTTTCTGTTTATCTTCAACAATTTCTCCTCCACTTCACTCTCAGTTATTACAAGATTATCTAGCTTACTGCTAGAGTTGAATACACCTCTGGCATTGCCCTCCCTGAATAACACCTCATGGATGTGGGTGTAGATGCAAAATATTCATTTAGTTTGTTGCTACCTGAGCAGGATCATCAACAGTTGAACCATTGATATCAAGTGGACCAATCTGATTCATCCCCTTCCTTCCAGAGTTTACATAAGTAAAGAACTCTTTGCTGTTTTTCTTTGCATCCTTTGCCAATGATTTCTCGCAATCTGCCTTCACCTGCCTAACCTCCTTTGTAAAGTGGTTACAGATCAGCTTATATCTATCATAGGCTTCTGTGTCACATGTTAATTTATATGTATCCTGTGCATTTTTCTTCTCTGTTACATGTCTGAACAGTTCATCTGACATCCATTTAGGCTTAATTCTTGAACAATTCTTTGTTGGTATGAAAAGCCTAGTAGCTTCCAAGATTAATTCTTTGAATGCTTCCCATTTTGAATTTGCTGTTGGCAACATCATCAGTTGGTTCCACCAAATGATGATGTTAGTTTTGTATCCAGAAATCAGTTATTCCATTAGCCCTTTCATCTTTTAAGTGCACAGAGGTTGATATTGTTGTACACGTTGGCACTAATGATATTAAGAGTAGGAGACCAGCAGAATTATTTAACAAGTACAGGTCAATGTTGAAAAAAAAAAAAAAAAAAAAAGCCATATATTAGGGTTGAATTTGAAAGTGTCTGCAATTCTGCTCAGACTTGATAGGAGGGAGTATATGATGAGAGTCTTCTCGATCAATTCAACCCTGGAAAGATTGTGCAAGGCTCAAGAGGTAGAATTTTTTTCAGCCTGGTCTGTACTTGTTAACAGGGGAGACTGTTTCTACAGGGATGGTATACACTTAAATAGAAAGAGTGCAAGAATATTTGCTGATGCTATCGAGGCATTGTTAGGTGGGTCGGAAAACTGCTAGCTTGTGGGGGGGGATACAAGGACTAATAGATTAACAGTAGCCACTGGCAGAGGTGAAAGTGATTCTTGCACTGCTTCTATTGGAATGAGTAGCAGCCTGGAAAACAAGATGCAGGGTATTTCAGAGACTGCTGGGAGTCATTGCGGTACAAGTAAATGCATGGGATGTGTTAGGGTAGCTAAGAATAGGAACAGGTGCATGTATACTTGCATGTACACCAGTGCTAGGAGTTTGGTAAATAAATTTGATGAATTGGAGGTATTGCTCAGAACATCAAAGGCAGATATTGTTGGGATATCAGAGACCTGTCACACAGATATAAAGAAAACAGAACTGGAATTTAGGGAGTACAATGTGTACAGGAAGGATAGACAAGATAGGAAGGGAGGAGGGGTTATACTATTAGTTAAGAAACACATAAACTCCAAGGAAGTGAAGCCAGTCGACATTGCTGGACAGTGCAGTGTCGAGTCAGTTTGGTGTGGCATAAGCATTATGAGATCAAAATTGAGAGTAGGAGCATGTTATAAGCCTAATGACTCTGATGAGTATAATAAGAAACTCTACAGGGAAATAGAGTGGGCCAGTAAATCAAAGAGTCTTATAATGGGTGATTTTAATTTCCCAGAGATTGACTGGAATTTGTGGGTTTGTATTAGTATTAGTAACGGCCGCATGGTGCAAGAAAGTCTATGGCTTATGCTGCACCAGCCAAAAAAAAAAATCTGAACAAAACAATGATAAAAACAAAAAATAAATAAATAAATAAAATAAATAATAATAATTAATAAATAAAAAAAATAATAAATAAAAAATAAATAAAAAGGAAATTAAACCTATCATCCTATGCGCTTCCCTTACCCGAAAGTACTATCCAGATGACCTTTGAATTTCCCCAAACTGTCGGCCTCTATCACCCATGAAGGCAACTTATTCCAGTAATTTATAACTCGCTGGCTAAAATAAAACTTCCTGCAGTCCAATCTAAACATTTCCCCCCCGTAACTTGAATTTATATCCCCTAGTTCTAGCATCATTTATAATCTTGAAAATTTTGTCCTCATTCATTTTACTGATGCCTCTCAGAGCCTTAAACCCCTCAATCAAATCTCCTCTAAGGTGTCTAGTTTCCAAACTCTGCAACCCACATATTCGAAGTCTTTCTTCATAAGGACACACTTTTGCCGATCTCACCAGGCGAGTTACCCTTCTTTGCACCCTTTCAAGAAGCTCGATGTCTTTCTTTAAGTGCGGTCTCCATACTTGAACACAGTATTCCAAGTGTGGTCTAACATAAGCCTTATATAATGGGATTATCACGTCCCTATCTCTACTTGCAAAAGTTCGATAGATCATCGATAGGACACCATGGGCCTTCCTTGCAACCTGTTTACAATGCTCAGAGAATTTCATGTCTGACCGTATCGTAACACCCAAGTCCCTTTCCTCCAGTACTGGGTTTTGTTGAACTCCACCAAGTGAATAAGTTTTTTTGGGATTACTGTTTCCCAGGTGTAATTTCACACACTAGGAAGGCTTTTGTGGATTTATTGGATGATTGTTTTCCATGTCAGCATGTTCGGGAGGCAACTAGAAGGAGTAATACCCTTGATCTGATTATCAGTAGTGATTCTTCATGCATTAAGAATCTGCAGATAAAGGAACCACTAGGTGGCAGTGATCACAGTGTGCTGAAGTGGGATTTACTCAAAGAGGTAACTACCATCAGGGGTAAAGGGAAGGGTTTTTGCTTTCATAAACGTGGCTACGGTGGACTGAGATGGTATTTAAATTCTACACGGTCGGACGAGCTGATGATGTTACCAACAGCAAATTCAAAATGGGAAGAATTTAAAGAAATTATCTTGGAAGCTACAACTCTTTACATACCAACTAAGAAATATTGTTCAATGTTTAGGCCTAAATGGATCTCAGATGAACTAATGAGACATGTGGCAGAGAAGAAAAATGCATGGGATACATATAAATTAATGGGTGACATGGAAGCCTATGATAGATATAAGCTGGTCTGTAACCAAGTCACAAAGGAGATTAGGCAGGCAAAGGCAGATTATGAGAAATCCTTGGCAAAGGATGCAAAGAAAAACATCAAAGAGTTCTTTACCTATGTAAACGCTAGAAGGAAAGGGATGAATCATATTGGTCCACTGGATATTGATGGTTCAACTGTTGATGATCCTGCTCAGGTGGCTAACAAACTGAATGAGTATTTTGCAGCTACATTCAGAAATGAGGAGTTACTCAGGGTTGATTTGATTTGATTTTGGATTTTATTGGCGCATTAGCAACTAGGGCTATAATGCGCCAAGTCCAGGTATATTTAAAAATTAATATATAAATATAAAACCTAATTAATTAGGCCACCATGTCCAGATCTAATAAAAAATATTTAAAAGGATAAATCAATAAAAGAAATAACAATAACATATAAATTTTAAATATGATTAAAACCTCTATTGCTTTCAAAAAGCTAAAAATAGCAGACACATTGTCATTGTCGGATAAAATCTGACTGAGTGTATATGCCTCAGTCAGATGGTTAAAAGCGGTAAAACGGATATTGCTAAAATCTGGACAGTCAACTAAAATGTGTCTAATAGATAAAATTGTGCCATAGGACTCACACATAGGAGGGTCATCAGCCCGCAGCAAATATGAATGAGTCAAATGACTATGTCCTATGTGGGTCCGGGCAAGAACAACTTCCTCCTTACGATTCCTGCGCAGACTAGACTGCCATGGTTCAATTACAGGCTTTATAAGATATAATTTATTCGCAGTCTCTCTATTTCACGAGTCCTGCCATTGGGAGTGTATGTTTTGGTGTATTATTTGCCTGTAGTCTGTATAGGGGACTGACAGGCAGCAGTTATTATTGGGAATTGCTGATTTGGCTGCGGCGTCAGCCAAATCATTTCCCCTAATCCCAATGTGGCTGGGAATCCAGCAGAAGCGGATATCATATTCTCGTCCACGGAGGAAGTGAATCTTCTGCTGAATACTAGACAGAACTGGATGAGGATTATATCTCACAGATATTAAAGCCTGTAGCATGCTGAGAGAGTCAGAATATATAATCAACCGTTGGTATTGGCATTCACTAATGTGATCCAAGGCTAACTCTATAGCGTGCAGCTCTGTAGTAAATATGCTGCATTCAGAGGGAATCTGCTCCGATGTAGAGCTGTCTGTAAAGACAGCAGCAGATCAAACATATGATTCTGACTTCAAACCGTCTGTGTAGACTGGCACGAAGTCGGAATATTCAGTTCGGTGTGCTGAATGAAGCTGCAGGTAGACAGATGATGGAGTGTCTGACTTTCCCCAATTTCTAAGAGACAAGTCACATGTCAGGACATGAGCATGCCAGGGTGGAAAGGGTTGCTTTGGTGTTTGGGCAACCTTGTCTACCTTGATATTAAGTTCTTTGAGTAGCTCTTGGAGACGAATACCAAAAGGACGATTGGCAGTCTTACGGGTATTGTATAAATTTTCCCATCGTGGCTCAAAAACGAATGGCCACATAGGATGATCTGGCAGAGATTTCAGTTTTAAAGCATAGTTTAAAGACAACTGCTTACATCGAAGCGATAACGGTGGTTCGTTTGTTTTGATGTATAAGCTCTGGACAGGAGATGTGCGATATGCTCCAGTAGCAATACGTAGGGCCTGATGATGGACGGGGTCCAGCCATCGAAGGACACTGTCTCTGGCTGAGGAATATACCTGGGACCCATAATCTAGTTTGGATCGCCCAAGTGCACGGTAAAGCCGAAGAAGGGTGCATCGGTCTGCTCCCCAAGATGTAGAGGAGAGCGAGCGGAGAATATTAAGCCCACGTGTGCACTTTGTGCGGAGCTGACGGATATGATCCAGAAAAGTCAGCTTTTTGTCAAATCTGAGTCCCAAGAATTTTGTGTCCGCTGCTACTGGAATAGCATTTTGTCCGAGCCTTAATTCAGGTTCAGGATGAAGATTACGCTTACGACAAAAGTGTACGCAAGCGGTCTTCTCCGGCGAGAACCTGAAGCCATTAGCAAGTGCCCAGGAATTCAGACTATCAATGGCTTTCTGCAGTTGTCTTTCAATAACTCTCATGTTGCATGACTGACAAAAAATGCTAAAGTCATCAACACAGAGGGCACTGTTTACAGTTGGAGGAAGTTGTTCTGTGATGGAATTTATTTTGATGGCGAAAAGCGTGACACTTAATACTGATCCTTGTGGTACACTCTCCTCTTGGCTGAAGGAACGAGAGAGTGAGGATCCCACACGAACTTGGAAAGATTGATTGCTAAAAAGTTTTGAATAAAAAAGGGGAGATGCCCTCTAAGGCCTAGGCTATGTAAATCTTTTAAAATGCCAAATCTCCAAGTTGTGTCATACGCTTTCTCCATGTCAAAGAACACTGACACCAAGTGTTCGCGTTTTAGGAAAGCATCCCGGATGGATGTTTCCAGTCTAATAAGATGGTCCAAGGTGGACCGGTTCCTTTGGAAGCCACACTGGATGTTAGAGAGAAGGTCATTTGATTCTAAGTACCATATTAAATGAGAATTGACCATTCTCTCCAGGATTTTGCACAGACAGTTAGTCAGAGCAATAGGATGATAATTGGTAGTGACTTTTGGATCCTTTCCTGGCTTAGCAAAGGCAAGAATGATTGCCTTGCGCCAGGCGTCCGGAAACTGCCCTTCAATAAAGATTCTGTTATATAGAAAGAGCAGATAATCCATAGATTTTGGTGAAAAATGCTTAATCATTTCATAATGGATGCCATCTGTCCAACAGCACTTGCTTTGGAAAGAGCAAGGGCTCTTTTCAGTTCCTGAATAGTGAAATCCCCGCTGTAGGGATAAATGCTCTTAGATTTAAAGTTAAGTGCCTGTTTTTCGATTTTATATTTCAGGACCAGGAACTCTGGGGAATACGAAGATGTTGCAGAGATGTTAGAGAATGTTTCCCCAAGAGAATTGGCTATTGCAGTTGGATCTGCAATAGCGCATCCATTATAATCTAGGATTGAAGAAGGGTGGGATGTATATTTTCCCTTCATTTTTCCGGATTTTATCCCATACTATCTTAGAGTTGGTAGACTGGTTAATAGATGATGTAAAACGGATCCACGATTCCTTTTGACTCTGACGGCGGATATACTGTGCTTTGGCTCGTGCACGTTTAAAGGCTATAAGGTTGGTTGTGGTAGGATAGCGGTGGAATATCCCCCACGCTTTGTTTTGAGCCTTTTTTGCTGCTGTGCATTGTGAATTCCACCAAGGTTTGGGGAATGGTGGAAACCGGGCAGATGTTTTTGGAACAGCATTCGCAGCTGCTTGGACAATAATTTTTGTGATGTACATAACTGCATCATTGATAGACTCTTGACTGACTGTGCTAAGATTAAAATTTGCCTGATGTTGGAAGGCAGTCCAGTCAGCCTGATCAATCTTCCACCGTGGTAACCTGAAGGGAAGACATGGTCTCTCACTGTGTAACGAGGTTATCACAGGGAAGTGATCACTTCCGTATGGATTCTCCTCCACTTCCCAAGTGAGTGAAGGGAGTAGAGAAGGGGAGCAGATAGAGAGATCAATGGCAGAAAAAGTACGGGTAGGCATGTGCAAGAAGGAGTTTGTTCCAGTATTTAGAAGGGAAAGGTCATTGTCATTTAGCATATGCTCTATGACTCGTCCCCTTCCATTGATGTTAGCACTACCCCACAGGGTGTTATGTCCATTAAAATCCCCGAGAAGTAGGAAAGGGGGAGGCAACTGCGTTAGAAGATCATCAAGGTCTTCCTGGGAGATGTCAGTCCCAGGTGGCAAATAGATAGAGCAGACCGTTAATAAAAATCCCACCGTAAGGCGAATTTCAACAGCTTCTATGCTAGTTGTAATTAGCAAGGGCTGCACTGGGGTCTGGTTACCCACAAGGATAGCCACTCCCCCATGAGCAGAGCCATCAGCAATTCTGTCCTTACGAAAAATTGTGATGTTATGCATTGTGGGATCATCATTTGCCTTTAGATAAGTCTCCTGCAAGCAAAAGCAAACTGGCTCGTGCTTTTGCAGGAGGGCCTTGATGTCATCAGTATTTCGCTGGAATCCACGACAATTCCATTGTAGGAGTTTAGCCATTATTTTGGCTTGGTGGGTCCATCAGGCGGCTTCCGAGGTGCTGATTGCTTACTTTTGTCAGTCTTGGGTTTATCTTTTTTGGGGAAGAATGGACGCTGTCCCGTGTCCATTTCTTCCTCCGCAAAGAGATCCAAGACTGAATCTTCGGGTACCTCCTTCTGCTCGACATCCATGTTTTCTTAGGTACTAGGGTGGACTTCCCCTTTCTTATTCTTTTCTTTCATAATTACCTTTGTTACTTGTGGAGCATTAGGAGGTACTGATATAGGAGTGGCAGCTGATTGGTTTTTCTGTGCAGGTTTTTGAGAACTTAAGAGATAAGCGTGATGGGAGTGAAAGACTCCTTTGGAGGAATGGTCATGTCCGTCTGAGTTCCGACGGAACATCTCCCTGCTACCTTCTGGGCATAGGTAGGTTTGTTGGTATTCAGGGGTTTCACCGATTTCCTTGCCTCCTGGTATGATATATTTAGCTCTGCCTTCAGCCGTTGAATTTCTTTTTCTTCTTTCCACCTCTGGCATGCTCGTAAGTAGGCCGGGTGTTCTCCCTCACAGTTAATAAAGGTGGGTTTTGCGGCTGAACATGCTGTTGTTTCATGGTCCTTTGCACTGCATCAAGCGCATGCAAGGACTCCACGGCAGGCCATTTGAGAATGTCCATACTTCTGGCATTTAAAACACTGTAAAGGGTTCGGAACATATGGACGCACTGAACAATTGATGTATCCAGCTTTAATCTCATCAGGAGGTTTAGGAGAGTTAAAAGTCAGGATAACGCTCTTGGTTTTAACAAGTTTTCCATCCCTTCGCGCAGTAATTCTCTTGACGGCAATAACTCCCTGTGGTTTTAATTCCGAGCAGATTTCCTCCTCGGTTACGTCGAGAAGGTTCCACTCCGAAATGACACCTCTCGATGAATTGAGTGTTCTGTGTGGTGTCACTGTTATAGGTATTCCTATGACTGATGTTGTTCGGAGGAGATGTTCAGATTGCCTGTCATTTTTAGTTTCAATTAAAAGGTCTCCAGAACGAAGCCTCTTAACTGATTTGGGTGAACCTGCTAACCCATCTAACCCTTTTTGAATAAAAAAGGGCGACATTTTACCAATCGGTGTTTCATTGGTAGATGCATAATTAAAAACCTTGGGAATCAGGGCCTGAATTACCATCAGGCCGTGATGGTAATTCAGTTCGCTGCCTCTTTTTAGCAATAATGCTATCTGAATCTTTGTCTATGGTTTCAGATAGGGACCGGGTTGGGGCCCCTGAAGAAATTAGTTTATCAGGATTGATAGAGTTTTTATATGGTTCAGTGCCCGGGCTCCCCACCCACCACCCGGCATGCAATAAATGCGCTCGGGAGTGGAACGCCAGGGCTACCCAGACACCATACCCGCACCACCGCCAGCCTGAATCCTGTCCCTCAGACCATGAGGGTAGGGGCGTGGCATTGACACGGTTGACCCTCGCAGGCGAGCCTACTAGCCGATTGATTCTAGCCAGGCCTTCCAGGACCTCCCATCTTGTCGAAGCAGGGGCCAAAGTGGTGTATTGAAACTGGGCCCCTCAACCACCAGGATCCCCCCTTTCCGAATTTCCACTGGTCGCAGCGCACGGCAAACACGCCGGATTCCATTGATGTAAGCCTGGAACCTGGGCTGTGGGCGTTGGATCCCAGTGATGCTAGTCTGGAAGTCCAGCAGCGTCACTGGGAGGTCCCCTCACCATGTACAGGTGCCCACGTCGAGGGGGGTTTTCAGGGAGGGTAATGCCAGAGGTGAATTCAACTCTGGCAGTAAGCTAGATAATCTTTTAATAACTGAGCATGAAGTGGGGGAGAAATTGTTGAAGATAAACAGAAGAAAGGCACCTGGGGTGGATGGAATCTATCCAGTTATATTAAAGGACGCATCAAAGGAAGTAAGCAAACACTTAGCCCTAATTATGAGAGCTTCCCTGGACTCAGGGGAGGTACCTATGGACTGAGATGTGGAAATGTGACCCCAATCCAGAAAGGAGGATCAAAGGGAGACACAGGTAATTATAGACCTGTTAGTTTAACTTCTGTTCCAGGGAAATTAATGGAGGCACTGGTTAAAGAAGCATTGAACATCTAGACAAGACTTCAGTTATAGCTCGGACACAGCATGGGTTTAAGGGGAAGTCTTGTCTGACTAATTTGATTGGATACTATGATGTAATCACAAAGGAACTGGATGCAAAGAATAAATTTGATATCATATATTTGGATCTTAGAAAAGTCTTTGATACTGTTGCACATGGAAGACTGCTGCACAAATTGGAGCAGTGTGGCATTGGAGGCAAATTGCTGCTATGGATAAAGAGATGGTTGAGTGGGAGAAGACAGAGTGGTAATAAAGGGACATGGCTCTTCGTGGACTAATGTGATTAGGTGTAGTCCCTCAGTGTTCAGTGTTGGGTCCATTGTTGTTTTCTGTATTTATAAATGATATTGATGATGATGGTGATGCTTAATGTCCAAGTTTGCAGACGATACGAAGGTTGGCAGAGTTGTTAATGAAGTACACTGCTGCAACAGGATCTAGAAAAGTTGAGAAGATGGGCTGAGATGTGGCATTTGCCGCTAAACAACCTCTTACCACCTTCTCACATCAAATTTAAGTTCCTTATACAGATTACAAGCCTGTAATTTTCAAGGCTTGTTAGGAAAATTGGTTCCAGATCTGGAACAGTAATACCATCAACAAACTTTACCAGATAAAACAAGATCCCGACGTGGCTCTCGAGATTCAGATGAAACAGACAAGAGGAAGTGGTATTGGCCATACTCATATTACACACGTTTTTATTATTGGGAGAGGATCAACCCCAATGCATATCCTGTCACACCCAACTTACACTCTGCCAATTTCTTGTAGACTGTCCTCTTTATTTATGTATCTGTTCTAGCACATTTCCGTCAATCAGCAAATTGAACGAAGCCCAGATTTTATCACATTTTCTTGGAAATCATGCAAACATGGAAGAACTCTTAACATACTTAAATTTTACTGGCCTATATGCATGTATATAATTCAATTGTTAAAAGATACACAAAATAAACTAGAAGTTTAATGACACAATTTGACCTTAGTAGTCTTGTGTCTTTAAACTTAATACCAACAACTGGCTGAAGGCAAACTTCTGAAATTCTATCCTTCAACCATCTTCCTCTGCTTGAATTTATTCCCCCTCATGTGTGTAGTCTCAGCAAGTGGGAGAATGCCATTAACATTCAGCTTACTCAATCCATTCAATCCATTTAAACACTTCAGCTATATCTAGTCTAGAGATGCTGCAATTTGCAGAACTGAAGTCTTTATAGGTAAGAGCACCCTTTTGTTTCCTGTACCAGTCTGGTTACCCTTCTCTGCACCTGTTCCAGCATATCTTCATTCTTCCTAAAGTGAGGCCTCCAGATATGGCCTAATGGTGGCCTTATACAAAGGGATAATCACCTCCTTATCTCTACTAGAAAAGTTTCTGTGTATCATTGGAAAAAACCCCATGAGCTGTCCTGGCAGCTTGTCTGCACAGACTGACTGGATTTTGCCAAAATTAGGTCTACTTAACTTGAATATCACCTGAATATTAGTTCCATCAGCGTTTTGGACTCCTGGGTAGCAAGCAGCTTAGCGTATCTGAGAGAATGAGAGATCTGTGACACCCTCAAGGAGCAAAAAAGATAGGTCTTATTCCCCTATCCTTTGTGAAAAAGAATTGGTGGAATAGTATCAGGGTATGTCTGCTGGAGCAAAAGTTGATGTTGTTGTAGAGTAGATATCATCTTTTAAGGGCACTTTTAATTGCTGAGAAAAAGTTGAGAGTTCTGGTTAAATTTGAAAGTGTCTGCAATTCAGTCCTGACATGATATGAAGGAGTACACAATGAGAGACTTGTCAATTAATTTATGCAAGATTATGCAAGGCTCATGGGGTGCTTGTTAACAGGAATAACTCTTTCTACAGAAATAGGATACACTTAAATAGAAAGGTGCAAGAATGTGCTGATTTTATCAAGGCAGTGTTAAGTCGATCGGAAAACTGTTAGTTTGGGGGGAGGGTACACAATAATAGATTAATAATAGCCATTGGCAGAAGTAAAAGTAATTCTTGCACTGATTCTACTAAAACATGAAGCAGCCTGGAAAGCAAGGTACTGGCTATTTGAAAACTGCTATGAGTCTTCATGGAACAAGGAATACATGGGCTGTGTTAGGGTAACTAAGAGTAAAAACAGGTGCATGTATACTTGCATGTGCACCAATGCTAGGAGCATAGTAAATAAATTTGAAGTTGAAGTGCTGGTCAAATCACCAAATGATATCCACTGTGTGGATATCAGAGACGTGGTGTTACTCAGATATAAGGATTTGGATTTTGGTTTTAATGTTGCAAATGTCAAGGGTTATAATGATCCAGGAAGAATCACATATAAGGGATGCAGAATTTGAATATGGGAAGTATAATCAAACAGAGTATATACAGAAAAGATGGACAGGAGGGATAGGGGAGGGGGTTATGCTCTTAGTTAAGAACCACATGAAATCTAAGGCTGTGCATCCAGTTGACATTGGTCACCAGTGCAATGTTGGGTCAGTTTGGAAAGCAAAAATGAGAATAGGTGTGTGTTATAGGCCAGATGACTGTAAAGAGAGTGGTTCAGTAAACCAGAATGTCTTATATTGTGGAATTTTAACTTTCCTGATATTGACTGGAACTTGTGGCTTGGTCACTCACAGACTAGTAATATTTTGTGAATATACTGGATCTCTGTTTTCTACAGCACAACAGAGAAGCAACAAGAGGAAAACAGCCCTTCCCTTTATCCGTGACTACAGCCATGGTAAAAGGGAAGGGCTTTTGCATTCATAAGGGTGACTAAAGTGGTCTCAGATGGTTTTAAATTCTATACAGTGGGACAGTCTCATGATGTCAAGAGTAAATTCTAAATGAGAAGTAATTGTAGAAGATATTAGGCTCTTCATACCAACGAAGAAATACTATTTCCAGGTTAAGACCTAAATGGATGTAGTAGTAGTAGCATGTGATGCAAGAAAGCAAGTGTATGAGCTTATGCAGCATCAGCCAAAAAAAAAAAAAAAAATCACACCATTGCCTCCAAATGCCTGTCCAGTTCCTCCTTAAATTTATTCAACCTATCAACTTCCACAACGACAGATGGAAGTTTGTTCCAGCAATTAACCACCCGCTGGCTAAAGGCAAATTTCCGCACATCTATTCTACATCTGTCTTTTCTTAATTTGAATTTATGCCTCTTAGGTTCGTAATCTGAACAAGTAGAAGGATCCCATCAGAATTCAGCGTGCTCAACCCATTCAAGGCCTTATATACCTCAATCAGATCACCGCGCAGGTGCGTAGTCTCCAGCCACTGCAATTTGCAGAACTTAAGCCTCTCTTGGTAAGAGGATCCCTTCATTCCCCTCACCAATCTTGTTGCCCTTCTCTGTACACGCTCCAGTAAATCTACATCCTTCCTAAAATGAGGCCTCCAGACCTGTACGCAGTACTCAAGGCGTGGCCTGACCATTGCCTTATACAGAGGGATAATCACCTCCTTTTCCCTGCTAGCAAAATTCCTATATATCATTGACAAAACCCAATTACCTGCCCTGGTAGCCTGTCTGCATTGCTCAGAAAACTTCATATCTGACTGCACAATTACTCCCAGGTCTTTTTCATTTTCTACCACCTTAAGTGTAGTACCACACAGTTCGAACGTTTCACTGGGGTTACTTCTACCCATATGCAGTACTTTGCATTTGTCACGGTTAAACATCAGTTGCCACTTCTTAGCCCATCTGCCCAAATTATCTAGATCCTGTTGCAGTAGCACACTGCCATTACTGTCATTAACAACCCTGCCAACCTTTGTATCATCTGCAAACTTCGACATTAAGCCTGATATACCTTCATCAATATCATTGATAAATATACAAAACAACAGTGGACCTAACAGTGAACCCTGTGGGATTCCACTAATAACATTAGTCCATGAAGAGCAGCACCCATTGATTACCACCCTCTGTCTTCTCCCACTTAACCATCCTTTTATCCATTGTAGCAACTTACCCTTAATACCATTCTGCTCCAATTTGTACAATAGTCTTCCATGCACAACAGTGTCAAAAGCTTTCCTGAAATCCAAATATATGATATCAAAATTATTTTTTGCATCCAGTTCCTTTGTAACCACATCATAATATCCTATCAAATTTGTCAGAGAAGACTTTCCCTTAACAAACCCATGCTGTGTCTGAATTACTGCTGCAGTCTTGTCTAGATGATCCTGCAATGCATCTTTAACCAGTGACTCCATTATTTTACCCGGAACAGAAGTTAAACTAACTGGTCTGTAATTACTCGTGTCACCCTTCGATCCCCCTTTGTGAATTGGGGATACATTTGCACATCTCCAGTCCATGGTAACCTCCCTTGAGTCCAAGGACGCTCTCATAATTATGGCTAAGGGTTTGCTTAGTTGCTTTGCCGCCTCCTTTAATATAACTGGATAGATCCCATCCACCCCAGGTGCTTTTCTTATGTTTAACTTCAACAGTTTCTCCTCCACTTTGCTTTGAGTTATTCCAAAAGCATTAAGTATCCTGCTACAATTTGATAACCTTCTGCCATTTTCAAACCTTAATAATTCCTCATGTGTGAATGTAGATGCAAAATACTCATTCAGTTTGTTTGCTATCTGAGCAGGATCATCAACATTCGAACCATAGATGTCAAGTGGACCAATCAGATTCATCCCCTTCCTTTTAGAGTTTATATAAGTAAAGAAATCCTTGCTGTTTTTCGTAGCTTCTTTTGCCAATGATTTCTCGTAATCTGCCTTCGCCTGCCAAACCTCCTTTGTCACCTGATTACAGACTAGCTTATATCTGCCATAGGCTTCTGAGTCGCTTGATAATTTATATGCATCCCATGCATTTTTCTTCTCTATTACAAGTCTCATTAGTTCATTAGATAACCATTTAGGCCTAAACCTTGAACAATATTTCTTAATAGGTATGAAACTTTTAGTAGCTTCCACGATTAATTCCTTGAATGCTTCCCACTTAGAATTTACTGTTGGTAACATCGTCAGTTGATTCCACTGTACAGAATTTAAAAACTGTCGGAGAGCACTGTACTCACCTTTACGGAAGCAAAAACCCTTTTCTTTACCCCTGATGGTAATTAAATCTTTAAGTAAATCCTACATCAGTACATTGTGATCACTGCCACCTAGTGGTTCCTTTATCCGCAAATTCTTAATACACGAATGATCACTGCTGATAATCAGATCAAGAGTATTACTTTCTCTGGTTGCCTCTCGAACATGCTGCTGCAGAAAACAATCATCCAATAAATCCACAAAAGTCTGATTAGTGTGTGAGTGACCAAACCACAAGTTCCAGTCAATATCTGGGAAGTTAAAATCCCCCATTATAAGACATTCCGATTTACTAGCCCACTCTATTTCTCTGTACAATTGTTCATTGTACTCATTCGAGTCATTAGGCCTATAACACACCCCTACTCTTATTTTTGCTTTCGCAGTGCTTATATCACACCAAACTGACTCAACTGTGCACTGTTCATCTATATCAACTGGATGCACTTCTTTTGATTTTATGTTTTTCTTAATTAACAGCATAACACCAACTCCCTTTCTATCCTGTCTATCCTTTCTGTACAGCCCTTCCTTTATCCTTGACTACAGCCATGGTAAAAGGGAAGGGCTTTTGCATTCATAAGGGTGACTAAAGTGGTCTCAGATGGTTTTAAATTCTATACAGTGGGATAGTCTCATGATGTCAACAGTAAATTCTAAATGGAAAGTAATTGTAGAAGATATTACGCTCTTCATACCAACTAAGAAATACTATTTCCATGTTAAGACCTAAGTAGATGTCAGATGAACTGATGAGACTTATGGCAGAGAAGAAAATTTAATGGGATGCATATAAATTAACAGGTTATTCAGCAGCAAATGATAGATATAAACTAGTCAGTAATCATCATCTAGTCACAAAGGAGGTTAGGCTAGCTAAGGTAGATTACAAGGTGTCGGCAAAGAATACAAAGAAAGGCAGGAAGGATTTCTTCACTTATATTAATAGTAGAAGGAAGAGGCTGAATAACATTGGTCAACTTGATGTTCATGGTTTAACTGTTGATAATCTTGCACATGTTTCTGGCAAACTGAATATATATTTTGCATCTATATTTATACATGAGGAATTCTTTGGAGAAGGACATGCCAGATGATAACTCAAACAGGGAGCTAAATGATTTTGTGATAACTGAGAGAAAAGTGAAAGACAAATTTTTGAAGATAAACATTAAAAAGGCATTCAGATCCACATCACATCAGAAAATGCACAGATTATTATTGATTTGTATTTCTGATCAGCAACTAAGGGAAATAATATGAATTCTATATTAATAAAGTAGGAGGCTGAGTATTTACAACAATCTCAAGGTGAATGTAGAAAATTGCAGGCAGAATTTTCTGAAACTAACATAGCTGACAACTTTTGATTTTCAAAAGCTGGAAATTATGCATTTGTGGGTAAGAGACAAAACAGGAAAATACAGGAGGAAAACAGGAATTTTTTGGAAAGAGCAGGAGGTTTTTTAAAGTCCACTGACAAAATACACATTTTATATTAAGATACAGCATTAAAATTGTTTACCGGTACCCAGTGCTATTAAACATTACCTTATATAAAATTTTCTGTCTGTGATTTCTGTTTCGATTTATCTGTTAGATATTAACTCATTGCCTAATTCAAGAAATCCTTCTTGTAGGGCCCTGGGTGCCAAGCGTTATTGTGATCGAGCGATTCTTTGAGCGATTTACAGAGCGTCTTCTCAGTGCGATAGATCTTGTTAATTTTCGAAAGTTTTCTTACGTTTAAGGTAATTTACCTTTAACTTATTCTTACGATTTGTAAGTAAGTTTAAGAAAGGAAAACCACCTTTCTTTTCTTTTCCTTAAAACTAACAAACTAACTTACACTGCTTGGTCACTCTAGCGGCACTGCTCCTGCCTCCCCGTGGCGGGGCCGGTAACCTTGGCAGAAAAGGTTCTCTGCCAAGGGCTAAAAGGAGCTAACATGGATCACAAAGTCCGTAATCCATCTGTTGAGCCTCATGCCTCAACTTATTCAAGGACAGATCAAACTGACTTTGATAGTTCCCATCCCAAGAGACAAAGAACAGAAGGATCCAAAAAGGAAACACCAGTTTCTTATTATACATTCTCAAACAAGTCAACAAGTAGGTGCACTTTCTCCATTTCTTATCCAGAAGTGTCTCGAGAATGCTGCTGGGCCACCTAAAATGGTGAAAAGACTCCGCTCTGGAGATCTACTTATAGAGACAATGAATAGCAGGCACTCTGAAGCCCTGCAAAGAATTTCAAAATTCGCGAATATTCCTGTCACAGTAACTCCACATTCCACCTTAAATTCATCCAAAGGAGTGCTGTCTGAATGGGACTTAATAAATGTTACCGAAGAGGAATTAGTCCAAGAGCTACAAGACCAAAAAGTTGTAGAGGCAAGGCGAATTAAAATCAAGAAAGACGGTGAATTAGTTCCCACTCGCAGTGTTATACTGACCTTTTCTACACCAATCCTTCCAGCTACAGTTAAGGCTGGATATCTGAACTGCCATATTCGACCTTATATCCCCAATCCTCTCAGGTGCTTCAAGTGCCAAAAAATTTGGCCATGCTCAAACAGTGTAGAGGGGTTTCAGTGTGCCCCAACTGTGGATCTAAGGAACACACACAAACAGACTGCCCAGCAGAAACATCAGTATGTCCAAACTGTAAAGGTAACCATCCAGCTTACTCGAAAATCTGTGAAACCTGGAAAACTGGAAAGAAGATTCAAAAGTACAAAACAGAAAACAAAGTGACTTACCAAGAAGCAAGGAAACAAGTTTTACTCTCAGTACCGAAACTCACATATGCAGCCGCAACACAAAAACACAAATCGGAAGGAACTCAAACTGAAGTGTCCATACCACCAGCTACATCCATTTCCGACCGGGCACGAGCTGTCCTAGCGAGTCCGGTGGAGAACCCTAAAGAACATGTAAAAGACCAAGCAAATAATACCCCAGTCACCGTACCACCAACTATTACTCCATCACACTCAGATACTGAGAGTAGGAGAAATATTAAACCTCAAAAGATTCTAACCGCAGATATGGAAATCGATGACAAAATTCATAACGATGAAACAGTTTTAGAAATACATGCTGAAGAAGACATGGATACTGCACGACCCACTTTCCCGAGAAAAGATAAAATAAAATTGGAACGCCATAAACAGATTGGATCTAAAAAACAGTCAGAAACACCTACTTCAAAAACTAAATAATGGATCAGTTGATTCAATGGAATTGTAGAGGCCTCCGTAGCAACATAGACGATATTCACGATTTGATAAATCAGCATCATCCAGTAGGCATCTGTCTACAAGAAACGAATTTTTCTCCGCAAGTGACACTTTCAATTAAAAACTATACAATATTCAGGCATGACAGGATCTCTCCACATGGTTGTGTAGCTATACTGATTGATAGTAAAATCCCTTCCAGACGTATACCCCTACAAACCACTTTAGAAGTTGTTGCAGTACGCCTTGCTCTTGGTAAAACGCTTACACTTGTATCAATATATATCTCACCAAATCAGAACTGCTCGATAACTAAACTAAATGACCTTATCCTACAACTACCCTCTCCGTTCTGCCTGTTGGGCGATTTTAATGCGCATCACCAGTTATGGGGATCTTTACAGACAGACAATCGGGGACGCACGATAGAGGCTTTTCTTGTAAAGAATAATCTCACTCTGCTTAACACAGGCTCCCACACCTATGTCCATTTTCCAACAGGCTCAACCTCTGCTATAGACCTGTCGATATGCTCACCCACATTATTTCCAGACTTCGATTGGAGAGTCTCAGAGAACCCATTAAATAGTGATCATTTTCCTATAATCTGTAAGCTCTGCACAAGGACAAACTTACCAATAAGCAGTCGATCTAAATGGAAATTCTCAAAAGCTGACTGGAATAAATATGCATCTAGTATTACACTAGAGGATGATATTATCCAACATCACTCCATTGATAACGCCGTTAAACATATCACAGAACAAATGTTGACAGCTGCTGCTACTACCATTCCTCGAACTTCAAATAAAGGATCCAAACACAAAAACTATTGGTCGAATTCAGCATGTAACACTGCTATGAGAGAGAAGAACAAGGCGTGGAATCAGTTTCGAAAGAATCCAACCACTGCTAATCTCATTATATACAAGAAACTAAAAGCCCATGCCCGATACATCCGGCGAAAAGCTAAAAAGGAATCTTGGATTCGTTTTGCTTCATCTGTCACTAAAGACACAAGTGCAGGACTAATCTGGCGGAAAATAAGATGCCTTACTGGTAAGTTTCCATCGATTCCTTCCCCAATCATTGTCTATAAAGGACAGGAGATAACCCTTACAGAGGATATTGCAAACATCCTCGCGGAATCTTTTGATCACCATTCTGCCTCAACCGCATATGATCCACCTTTCCTAAAAGCCAAAACAATAACTGAAAAATATAAAATAAATTTCGGAACGAAGTCAGCCCTCTCTTACAATAAACCACTAACCATGTATGAATTAGAAGAATCCTTAAAAAATTCAGCCAATAGTGCACCTGGTCCAGACGGCATATATTACCTAATGTTAAAGAATCTAAATGAGGGCACACATTACTCCCTCCTAAAACTTTTCAACCGAATATTTGTTGCAAATTATTTTCCTATTTCCTGGAGACATTCTGTTGTTCTACCCATTCCAAAACCAGGAAAAGACCAATCAGACCCGCATAATTATAGACCAATCTCACTTACTAGCTGTCTGGGTAAGACTCTGGAAAAAATGGTACACAGTCGCCTCACCTGGTATCTTGAAACTAAAACTACTATGAACAACGATCAGTTTGGATTTCGTAAAAACAGGTCTACCCTAGATCTTATGATTAAGGCTGAGGCAAATGTGCGAAATGCATTCATAAAGAACGAACATTTGGTCATGGTGAGCTTAGATATAGAGAAAGCTTTTGAAACCACGTGGCGTCATGGCATCCTTCGTGACTTACATGCCCTGGGACTAAGGGGGCATTTACCATCATTAATTCAGAGCTTTCTCGAATATCGAACCTTTCAGGTTCGTTTTCAAAGTTCACTCTCGAAAATCTGCATACAGGAGGAAGGAGTTCCACAAGGGTCAGTCCTCAGTGCCACACTCTTCGCAGTTAGAATACACCCTCTAACAACAGCCATCCTGAATTCAGTAGAAACTTATCTTTATGCTGACGATCTCACTATATCCAGTCACTCGCAAAATATGTTCTCCATTGAAAGGAAACTCCAACTGTCAATAAACAAAACGCAATCATGGATGTTACAAAATGGCTACCGACTATCTCCTCAGAAAACGTTTGCTATACACTTCTGCAAGAAACGAAAACTGCACCCTGATCCTGAATTGCGCCTTGGAAATCATGCTATTCCAGTCAATGACAATATTAAATTCCTAGGTTTAATATTGGACAAGAAATTAAACTTCCTGAAACACATACAGCATGTACGAACTATTTGTTTGGAAAAAATGAATATCCTTAGAGTTCTTTCTGCAATATCCTGGGGAGCTGACCGATACTCCCTTCTTCACTTATATAAAACCATAATCCGATCCAGACTAGACTATGGTGCACCTGTATATGACTCAGCTAGAAAGTCAGCATTACAGTCCCCAAATACCGTTCAACATAATGCACTTAGAATAGCTCTAGGTGCTTTCCGAACATCTCCAGTGCATAGTCTATATATTGACGCACATGAACCTCCATTATCCTTAAGGAGACAGATGCTGCTGCTTACGTACGCTGCAAAACTTCGGAGTATGCCCTCACATCCTATCTGTCCTTACCTCTTTAACCCGTCTTTCATAAATTTCTACAGGAATAAACCAAATGAAAATAAACCTGCTGGAATCAAATTGAACTATGTTGCTCAGTATTGGAGTGTCCCACTCGACAATATCCACCAAGATACCGGAGAAATAGAGCCTCCATGGTCCACTTTTAAAACTTTATGTGATGACTTTTTTCGAAAATGGGGAAAACAGGCGCTGAACAATGAAAATATACAGCAGCTACATTTAGCTCATGCATCAGCAAACAAACACTGTCTGCAAATATATACTGATGGATCCAAATCTGATACAGATGTGGGCGCTGCAGTAGTTCTTCCCACTTGTACAATCTCTCAAAAACTTTTCCCAAGTTGCAGTATTTACACCGCTGAACTTTATGCAATAAAAAATGGCTATCGAACACATCAAAAACAGGTCTAATGAAGAGATAATAATCTATACTGATTCCTTGAGTGCAGTAACCTCTTTACAACATAAATGTCCAAACTCTCACCCTATCCTGAAAGAAATCAGAGCAGAGTTAATTAATCTCACAGAGCCTAACACAGACGTAAGATTCTGCTGGATTCCCGGGCATGCTGGAATCCAGGGAAATGAAAAAGCAGATCAAGCAGCAAAAAATCCAATCAACCCAGTGTCTTCACTTTCCTCGATTCCTTATATGGACTCATAAAACAGTTATGTATTGACCAATGGACATCAGTATGGCAGCAACAGATCCATAACAAACTTTTCCAAATAAGGCAAAAGCCACAATACTGGAAATCTAGTTCGCGATTAAACAGACGAGAAGAGGTTGTCCTTGCAAGGACACGCATTGGCCATTCCCATCTGACCCACCTCCATTTGTTAACAGGGGACCAACCTCCTCACTGTCGTCATTGTTCTGCCCTACTTACAGTGAAACACATTCTCCTCGAGTGTCCCTACAATCATGCTGCTCGACTAACAAATTTTAAATCAGTTTTAACTCAAAACAATTCATTAGAAATGAATCATATTCTCAGTGATGACGCAAATTTATCCGATTTATTTATTTTTTTAAAACAAGTTCATTTATATGAACTTATCTGACATATGACTGGAAAAAAATATATATATCATTTGCAGAATTACTGTGACAGGCACAATTTGGCCTTAGTTGCCCTTGTGCCAATAAACTTCCATTAAACCAACCAACCTTCTTGTAGTAGCACATCATAAATGTTAAGTCCAAGTTTTATTTATAAAAATGGCACTCCTGTCCAAACTTGGCTGTCAAGAGCATTTCTGATACTGTTCCAGAAATAGATCTGAATTCAGTTCCTTTCTTTTTTTTTTTTTTCCATTTGGTTGAATATTCTCTGATACCTCAGCATTGCTGTGAAGAATTATTAAAATGTCAAGAATGATTTGAGATAGTTCATACCTCCTGGTGCAGTTGTCAGTTCTCTGACTAAGGACCTGTACATCAATTCTTTATTCTTTTGTAATGGCAGAATCTGGTAGATTCTCACAATGAAATTGACAGAAATGATCTGCAAAATATCTATTTCTTTATCTTTAATGATACTGACAAGTATCTGGAAACTCTCTCTCTTTCTCTGTTTTTTTAACAAAATCAAAATTAATCATGGTGTCTTGTCAGGAATTTTTCTATTTCTTTATCTTTAATGATAAGGAGGTGATTATTCCCTTGTTGCTCTTGTGAAGAAAGGCTTAAGTTTTGCAAATTACAGTGTCTGGAGACTAGGCAGTGGCGAGGTGATTTAATAGAGGTGTATAAAATTTTGAATGGTTTGAGCATGCTCAATGCTGATGGGATTCTTCATCTTGCTCAGAATAATCACCTGAGAGGACATAAATTCAAATTGAGGAAAGACAGATGTACGATAGATGTGCGGAAGTTTGCCTTTAGCCAGCAGGTGGTTGGTTGGTGGAACAGACTTCCATCCTTTGTTGTGGAAGTTGATAGCCTAAATAAATTTAAGGCTGAGCTGGACTGGTACTTTGAATGAACGGAGGGGTGAAATGGGAGGAGTGGTTTTTTTTTTTGGCTGATGCTGCATAAGCTTGCTTTCTTGCATCATATACCTCTATACTAATGCATAATTTTCAAAATATAAAAGTAAATTATGAATTTTCATTAATGACAATAGACTTTAATAAAGTTTAAATTCTTTTATTAATTTTTATTGCTTTCCTTACTGTATGTGTTACATTGTAAATGAAAACTGCAGAATAAAGTTCGCTTTTTTTTTTTTTTTATGGCTTTAAAACTTCACCCAGTACACCTTTGAAAAAGTTCCCACCTGATACATACAATTTCACTATAGTATAGGCTAATTAACTATGTCAATATGTGACCCTTAGTATTAGAAAAAAACAAAAAGATATAGAAAAGCTACACTTTTGCTACGTCAGCCTAAAACATTGCCTATACAACCTTTATCCCTCCTATTATACTCTCTGCCATCAGATGGTACCAATTTATTTGCTACTTAAAATTTGCCACACTACCAAACTAAACTGCCCAGGAATGTAGATTATTCCAGCAGGCAATGTTGATCAGACAGTGCTCTTAGTCTGATATCACCAAAAATGTACTGCCATTTAAATGACAGTCCAAGGTGTCTATAACTAATTACAAGCTTGAAAGAGCTCTGAATAATATTTTCAGCTTAAGAATGTTATTCAACAAATACATGGGACATAATTCCTATGACTATCACATACTAATATGAAAGAGTGACAAAGCAAAGATTAATTTAGCATTACCTAAGAGTGGAGTGATGAAAAGATCCCTGTCTGGATCGTGGCAGTCGACATTCAGCATCTTCAAAATGCTCTTCTTCAAGGTTGAGACTTCCCTGACTAGTGCGAGAATTGCGAACTGCCCCCATCAACCGACGCAATAAGGACGGACGCTAAGTGATCACAGAAATTTTTTTTTTTAATTACAACAAAAAAAAAAAAAAAATCATCTTAAAATAATTTCTTGTTTAATGAGTGGAGTACACTTGAATAAAACTATATGATTATTTCTATTCTGCTATGTGCATGTATTTGTATATATATGTGTGTGTGTGCAAACATGCATTCATGCATATGAATATTGAGAGTGTGCATAAAGGTGCATATGCAAATAAAGAGATACTGTATCATTAAATATTTATACAAGAAGAATATTAACATAGGTAATAAAAAAGATTCTGTTAAGAATTATTTTGATAATAACAATTACAAATTTATATGTTTGTTAAAAATTTCAAAATATGACTATTATCATATGGTTCCATGGTATTAGTTGCAAAAAGGTTTGGGAAGGATTTTTTTTTTTTTTCTTTGTCAAATCTACTTTATTCTCTTGAACTTTAAAATTAATGTTTTCCATTTTTTCCCTAAGTCCATCATCACACTTCACACTGGTGTAATCATAGAGTTGAGAAACAAAAAATCTATACAGCGTTTTAACTCTCTCTCCAGACAGTATGACTGACACTAAGCAAAATCCTAGCTGTAATGTAATAACCCATAGTTCAATCAATGTTCCGTTCCTTTTACAATGCTCACTTATTGACCGCAATTGAATGAATGAATGCATATCTGTGTTGAGGAACATAAATTGCATTTTGTTTGGAGGCAAATTTGCATTCTGACAGCCAATGTGTTAAGCTGGCACTGATTGCCAGTCACTATGTTCAGACTTCTAATCATTACCATGAATTCCACTACTTTCCTACCTTTAACTTGTAATTAAAACTCATGTTACACTCGAGTAACACTAGATTTTGACCTAAAAGCTTTTTCATGATGCTTCAGGCAGAAAACTGAACGTCGAACAGGACAGCAGTAAATGCTGCTGTACTGTTCAGCGATGCTACATATAATATTATAAATAAAGTAGTTCAATATATATGATTATAACTGAAATTAAACCATTTCCTTCTTCGAAACAGTGTGTGTGTGGGTGTGTGTAAATAACCAAACTAGTGAAAGAAGGCTAAAAATGGTTCAAATAAATGTCATTTATATTCTGTCCTTGTAACTACCAAATGTAGACCTAATACTGATAAATATATGAGATGCTACCTAAAGCTACAAAAATATTTTAAAAACAAAGATTCATTTTTAACCTTCACAACAGCTCTCATATTACTTAACCATGATCATAACTTTTTAAACACCATATGTATATGAAAACTGCCATATAACAGACAAATTTATTCTGATAATTTTTTTTTAAAGTACCCTCCGCTTGCTGCAGTTTCCCAATTCCATTTCAGAAATATTTCCTGAAGACCAATGTTATCTGCACTGCCAGACTACTTCATTAGGTCTATGAGTTAATAGTGTGTTGGAGTACCATTGACACAAAACACTTCTCCAAAACTACAAGAGGCATGAAGTCAATAATGTGTGAAAAGTCACACAAGAAATACTGGTATTCATTTAAAAAGCTGCCCTCAACTCCTAAAGTGTTGAGGGAAGAGGATGGTGCTGAAAAAAAAAAAAAAAAACATTTCTAGTTCTTTACACAGATGCTCAATTGCCTAGAGATCCAGAAATTGTGCTGGTCAGGACAGATGATTGAAGTCTTTCTCATGTTTCTCAAACCACTCTTTTGCACATTTAGCATGGTGAATAATTGAAATTTCTTGAAAGTAGCCCTGTCAAAATGGGTAAACATGTAACAAAACAGTGTTACATGTTTATGTGGGTTGAGTACTCAAACAAAACAGTTGCATGTTTACCCCTTTGGACAGGGATAAGAGTACTCAACCTACAACAATGTTTAAGATGTTCTGATGTGCACAGTGCCCTCTGGTGGGACTAACGGTATTCCACAAATACATCTCCACAGGCATTTCACAACTGGTCTGATTTATGCTGTTCAGAACCAATGAAATAGTGCACATTGGGAGGACACCACACAAGACAGTGGAACCATGTTATTATGTATAAACAGTACAGGCTGCCAGAGATAATGCAAATATCACAAGGTATCAGTACTGCAACATGTGAATGCGTTAAAGGATCCAGCCATAATTTTTTTTCTTGCGTGTCTGAGATTAGTGGTTTCCACAAAGATCTCTATTCCTGTAATGCAGGGGTGGGCAACCTCCAGTCCACGGTTGTTTTTTTGGAAAATTAATGGAATTTTTGATTCAAATACTTTGCTAATATTTACAGAATATTTTTGAAATATATAGAATATACTCTTAGTATTCCTATGACAAATATTGATCAGATATCAATTCATTGATAAAAATAAACAGTATCAAATCTCTCATTAAATATTCTAAAAATAAAATATTGCACTTTTTGTTACTGGAATTGTATTTGTATTTTTGTTACTATTATTGTATTTTTGTAATTTTATCTTGAATTTGTATATCTTATTAATAAAATTAATTATATGTATGTGTATGTATAAATAACATAAAACTGTTTATGACAATTTTACATTATACACCATTTTTAATAATCTTAAAAATTTGGCCAGTGTGTACCTGACAGACATTTTATTTTGGCCTGCTTATTTATAAAGGTTGCCCACCCCTGCTGTAATGCACTTTGCAGGATAATTCACATGTTGCCATACTGATACCTTCTGATTTTTGCATTAACCTCTGCATTAAAAATAGAGGTTAACTCCTCTACTATTTTGCAATTATTACATGTACTAATTCATTTCATCTGTGGAGTAAATTATCAGAATGAAAGAGTAGGTTGCCTGATGCAGACATACATTTTCTATTACAGTTGCATCTATTGTGTCAGCGCCTCCGTAGCCAGGTGGAAAGGAGCAGCAGTGCGTAGCACACACTTCTTGATTAGACCAGGGTTCGAGCCTGTCACCACCAAATATGGAGGATGCGGAAAGGTCAGGGAATGACCACCGCATATTCCCGGAGAAATATGGCCTTAGTTGCTAATGCTCCTAAGAAAAAAAAAAAAAAAAGTCTATTGTGTCTGTTCTTTGAATGCTTGTGTTGCTATTTTCTGCAGAAGTCCATGAGATTCTCTCTTTGTTATTTATGTTTATTGATTACGTGGGTCCCTTTCTTTTGCATATTTTTGCACAGACTACTGCATATACTCCAAACTTCCATGGTAGTAATAAATTTGGACAGGCAAGGTAGACTATAATATATGACACTATTTCCTTCAGTCATGTGCTACTGCACCAAATCAATGAAAATAACCCATAATGTACCTCACAAGAAATTAATATATGCTCATCATCACAGAGCACAGTCTTTCGTATTAGTATTAATAGTGGCAAATGATGCAAGAAAAAAGCTTATACAGCATCACAAAAAAAAAAAAAAATAAAATAAATCCAATTTTACCTGTCTAGGAAGAACTAGACAAACCAACAGTTTGTCTATTTCTTCCTTAAATTTATTCAAACTATCCACTTTCACAACAATGGATGGCAGCATGTTCCAACAATCATCTACCTGTTGGCAAATGAAAACAACTATTCTATTTGGTAACCATCCTTCCTCTTTTGAGTTTGATCAAGCAATTCAAAGCTTTAAAAACCTCAATCAAATAACCTTACAGGTGTCTAGTCTTTAGATGCTGCAATTTGCAGAGATGATGCCTTTCTTGGTAATAGCACCCCTTTGTCACTCTCACTAATCTAGATGCCCTTATCTGTACCCATTTCAGCAGCTCTACATCCTTCCTAAAATGAGGCCTCCAGACCTGTATGCAGTACTCAAGATGCGGCTGAACTAAGCATTATACAATGGGATAATGACCTCCTTATCCCTGCTACCAAAATTCACGTATACCATTGACAAAACATAAATGAGTTGTCCTAGCACCCTGTCTGCACTGCTCTGAGAACTTCATATCAGACTGCCCAATTACCTCCATGTCCCTTTCATTTTCCAATAACCTAAGTGTAGTGCACACAGTTGATATGTTACTCTGGGATTACTGCTACCCATGTGCAGTACCTTGCAGCATACTTTCATTACTGTTGTTAACCACAATGCAAACCTTTGTAGCATCTGCAAACATGGGCATTAAGCCTGATATACCCTCATCAATATTATTAATAAATACAGAAAACAACAATGGGCCCAGCACTGAACCCTGGGGAACTCCATTAATAACATTAATTCACAAATAGCAGTGTCCATTGATAACCAGTCTCTGTTTTCTCCCACTCAATTATCTCTTTATCCATAGCAGTACTTACTTAGTTAATTACTCCACCATGCTATGGTCCTTGTAGAACCTTGTCCTCAATGATTTTCTTCCAGCTGTCTCTTTCCCTGCCCTAAGTTGTCTTAGGGTGAGACGATGCCACCCATCCACTTCCTTCTCGGTCTTCCTCTCAAATCTTCTTCCTCCTGGTTGCCCGTCCATTGCTTTTCTTAGCCATCTGTTTTCCTCCATTCATATCACGTGGCCTGCCCATCTAAGTCTTGAGCTCTTTATCACTCCTACTATATCTGGTTCTCCATACAGTTCCTTCAGCTCTTGGTTTGTCCTTATTTTCCGCTCTTCCCCAACTTTTACAGGGCCACAGAATTTCCTTAATATCTTCCTTTCCACACATTTAAAGATTTTTTGTCCTTCTTTTTAAGCACCCATGTTTCACTAGCCTAGGTTATGGCAAGTCGTACCACTGTTTTGTATAGCACAAATTTTGTTCTTCTAGAGAGCAGTTTTGATCTAAAGGGTTTCTGCAGGGAAAAATAGCATCTATTACCAGCATTAAGACAAACCTGAATTTCTGGGGTATTACTACTATCATGTTGAATCATAACTCCTAGATATTTGAAGAATTCTGATCTATTGAAACTATGCTTTGCTGTTTGCCAGATCTGTTCAGTACTTTGTCTCTCCCCACTTGTATTTATAAACTTCGTTTTATTTTCATTTACCTTTGACCCAACCCTTTCTGCTTCTTTCTCCAACTCTTCAAAAGATGTCCTCAGAATATGTGGGTTTTTTGCAGTCATCACTACATCATCTGCATAGGCTAAGTGCTGGTAGAGTCTGTTAAATATGATCCCATGATCTCACTGGAGGTGGTTGTAGTGGCTGATACTTTGCTCATAACCCTCTCCAATACCAAGTTAAAAAGAACTGGCAACAAAGCGTCCCCTTGTCTCAGCCCTCCCCTGAATTCAAAGGACTCGGAGAGATTCCTTTGAACCTTAACCTTTGCACTTTCTTCCTTCCAGCATGATCTTCATCAGCCTTACAAGCTTTTTTGGTATTGCCCAGGTTTCCCATTGTTTTCAATAGCTCCACTCTATCCACACTATCAATGCTGAAATGAATAAACAGATGGTGCACGCCATGCTGAAATGAATAAATAGATGGTGCACACCCACAGTGTGTTTCTCTTCTTATCTAACAGTCTGATTCCCAATATAATTCGTTCCATTCTTCGCTGTGTAGTTCTCAGCTTCTCTTCCATTCTTTTGGTGAATGCTCAAGTTTCACTTCCATAAGTCATGGTGGGGAGTATACATTGGTTCATTATTTTACGTTTCTGACAAACTGGGATATTGCTACTCAGTATGTGACTATTTCCTGAATGCTGTCCATCTAAAATTTATTCTTCTCTTGACTTCCAGCCATTTATCATTATTACAGCTATTAACTTGTCCCAGATAAGTATATGACTCCACCTTTTCAATTACTGCTCTTTCAATCATTATGTCCCTTTCAGTGGCATGCTTGATCATCATTACTTTTGTTTTAGTCATATTCATCTTTAGTCCAAAATCCTTACTAAGTGTGCATAACTGATTAAGATTTTTACTAATTCTTTGGGATAGTGGCTTATGACCACAATGTCATCTGCAAATTGTAAATATATTGTCTCCTTGTCGAACTCCTTTCTCAATTTTAAATTTGCTACTGTCTTTGTCTAGTCTAATAAAAGAGCAGCGTACTCATAGATTTTCTTCAAAATCATAATATATGGGGTATCTATGCCTTGTCTTTCCAGTGTCCAAGACATTGCCTTATGCTGTATGGAGTCAAATGCCTTTTCATAATCCACAAATGCCAGGCATAATGGTGTTTTATATTCATTTGCTTTCTCCATTAGCTGTGATATTACGTGAATGTGATCCATAGTTGAGAATCCTGTCCTAAAGCCAGCTTGCTCTTTCGGTTGATTCTCATCAAGTATTTTTTCTAATCTGTTAGTAATGAACCTTGTGAAAAACTTGTAGATGTGGGATAACAAGCTAATTGGTTTATATCTTTTCTTATGTAGCAGAACTATGATTGCATTATTCCACTACTTAGGCGTCACACCTTTTCTAATGCATTTTGTTAAGAGTCTTGCCAGTTTTTGTGTCATGTCTCTTCCTCCCAATTTTAACAACTTAGTAACTTCATCTTCCCCCGGGGCTTTCTGATTCTTCATTTTCTTCAATGCATGTTCTACCTCATCAGGAAGAATATCGGGTATGTCGTATGTGTTACTAATTTGCGATCCATCTTCCCCACGGCTGGCATCATTCCCTTGCTCCTTGTATAATTCTCTATAGTAGACTTCTGCTATTTTAATTATGCCTTCTCTGCTATTTATAAGTACACCATTGCTATTCTTCAGTTTCAGTATCATTTGTCTTTCTGTATTACGAGTAAGACTATTGTGGATTTATTGGATGATTGTTTTCTGCAGCAACATGTTCGAAAGGCAACCAGAGAGGGTAATACTCTTGATCTGGTTATCAGCAGTGTTCATTTGTGTATTAAGAATTTGCAGATAAAGGAACCACTAGGTGGCAGTGATCACAGTGTACTGAAGTGGGATTTACTTAAAGATATAATTACCATCAGGGGTAAAGGAAAGGGTTTTTGCTTCCGTAAAGGTGAGTACAGAGGTCTCAGACAGTTTTTAAATTCTGTACAGTGGGATCAACTGACGACGTTACCAACAGCAAATTCTAAGTGAGAAGCATTCAAGGAATTAATCGTGGAAGTTACTAAAAGTTTCATACCTATTAAGAAATATTGTTCAAGGTTTAGGCCTAAATGGTTATCAAATGAACTAATGAGACTCGTGACAGAGAAGAAAAATGCATGGGGTGCATATAAATTATTAAATATAAACTAGTCTGTAAATTAGGTCACAAAGGCAAATTACGAGAAATCTTTGGCAAAGGATGCTAAGAAAAACAGCAAGGATTACTTTACTTATATAAACTCTAAAAGGAAGGGGATAAATCTGATTGGTCCACTTGATATCGATGGTTTGACTGTTGATGATCCTGCTCAGATGGCAAACAAACTGAATAAGTATTTTGCATCTACATTCACACATGAGGAGTTATTAAGGTTTAAAAACGGCAGAAGGTTATCAAATTGTAGCAGGGTGCTTAATGATTTTGTAATTACTGAGAGCAAAGTGGAGGAGAAATTGTTGAAGTTAAACATAAGAAAGGCACCCAGGGTGGATGGGATCTATCCAGTTATATTAAAGAAGGCAGCAAAGCAAATAAGCAAACCCTTAGCCATAATTATGAAAGCATCCTTGGACCCAGGGGGAGGTCCCCACGGATTGGAGGTGTGCAAATGTATCCCCAATTCACAAAGGGGGATCGAAGGGTGACACGAGTAATTACAGACCAGTTAGTTTAACTTCTGTTCCGGGTAAAATAATGGAGTCACTGGTTAAAGATGCATTGCAGGATCATCTAGACAAGACTGCAGCAGTAATTCAGACACAGCATGGGTTTGTTAAGGGAAAGTCTTCTCTGACAAATTTGATAGGATAGTATGATGTGGTTACAAAGGAACTGGATGCAAATAATATTTTGATATCATATATTTGGATTTCAGGAAAGCTTTTGACACTGTTGCGCATGGAAGACTATTGTACAAATTAGAGAAGAATGGCATTAAGGGTAAGTTGCTACAATGGATAAAAGGATGGTTAAGTGGGAGAAGACAGAGGGTGGTAATCAATGGGTGCTGCTCTTCATGGACTAATGTTATTAGTGGAGTCCCACAGGGGTTCATGGACTAATGTTATTAGTGGAGTTCCACAGTCCCACACTAAGCCTGATATACCTTCATCAATGATATTGATGAAGGTATATCAGGCTTAGTGTTGAAGTTTGCAGATGATAAAAAGGTTGGCAGGGTTGTTAATAACAGTAATGGCAGTGTGCTACTGCAACAGGATCTAGAAAATTTGGGCAGATGGACTAAGAAGTGGCAACTGAAGTTTAACCTTGACAAATGCAAAGTACTGCATATGTGTAGTAGTAACCCCAAAGAAACGTACCAAGTGTGTGATACTACATTTAAGGTGGTAGAAAATGAAAAAGACCTGGGAGTAATTGTGCAGACAGGCTGCACAGGGCAGGTCATGAGTTTTTGTCAATGATATATAGGAATTTTGTTAGCAGGGAAAAGGAGATGATTGTCCCTCTGTATAAGGCAATGGTCAGGCCACGCCTTGAGTACTGCGTACAGGTCTGGAGGCCTCATTTTAGAAAGGATGTAGATTGGCTTGAGTGTGTACAGAGAAGGACAACAAGATTGGTGAGGGGAATGAAGGGATTCTCTTACCAAGAGAGGCTTAAGTTCTGCAAATTGCAGTGGCTGGAAACTAGGCACCTGCGAGGTGATCTGATTGAGGTGTATAAGGCCTTGAATGGGTTGAGCATGCTGAATTCTGATGAGATTGTTCTTCTTGTTCAGATTACGAACCTAAGGGAGCATAAATTGAAATTGAGGAAGGACAAATGTAGAATAGATGTGCGGAAATTTGCCTTTAGCCAGCGGGTGGTTAATTGCTGGAACAAACTTCCATCTGTCGTTGTGGAAGTTGAGAGGTTAAATAAATTTAAGGCATTTGGAGGGAATGCCTGATTTTTTTTTTGGTTGATGCTGCATAAGCTTGTACGCTTGCTTTCTTGCATCACATTCCACTACTACTATTACTACTCATGGCTGCTGATTTAAGTCCTTTGTTTTCCCTTAATGCTTGTTCTACTTTTCTTGTGTAAAAATTTCTTATATCCTCTTTGAGTCTCTTTCTAATGGCTTTGCATAACTCAGTATACTCAATTTTCTCCTTGTCAGAATTTATCTTGCTTTTCATTTGTCGCCTTCGGTTCATCATGACAAGTGTTTCTTGTCTCATTTTTTCTTCTTTGGATTTCTTTTTACCTATAGGTTTCTTGGGCTTTATCACTTTCAGAAAGTTATAATATTCTTGGTCCTGAGCAGGCTGCAAAATCTTATATGTTGCCCTAAGCAGAAAAAGTCCTCTGTAATTCCCACAATTTAGTTTGTCTCCTTTCTTGTGGATTGGGATGATTACCGCTGTCTTCCAGTCATTTAGCAATTCTTCTCTTTCCCATATGTCTGATGTAATTTTTGGATCTTTGTTATTTTTAACCCTTTGGACTGCATCCCATACCTCGATTGTTGGGCCCAAGAAATTGATAATGTTGAAGGTACCTTGGGCCCAACAATTCTATTGTTGGGCCCAAGGTACCTTCAACATTATCAATTTCTTCTGGGCATGCCTGTTGTTTATTGAGTAAGGAATTAAAGTGCTCTTTCCAAACATCTGTGATCTCTGCTATCCTCCCCCCCACTATTTCTCCTTTCTTATTCCTGCACAGGTTAAGATGTGGCTGGGAACTTTTTTTTATGTTTCCTACTTCTTTATAGAATTTCCTAATCTGCCCTCTGTTGTATTCTTCTTGAATTTTTTCTATTCTTCCCTTTTCCCATTCTCTTTTCTTTCTTTTGTCTACATACTGATTTTGCTTCAGCTCTTTTAACCCTGTGTCCTCAGTGTTCTTTCTAGTTCCCCTTCTGTAACATTTTCTGCCAAGCTTAGTTTTGTTCTTCCAGGATCTTCTCACAGTCCTGGTCGAACCAGTCATTTCTCACTCTTTTTTATTCCATTCCAAGTACCTCTTCTGCTGCTACACTCAGTGCTTCCTTAATATCTTCCCATTTTTTATTGATTGGCTCACTTTCCTGTAGTTGGTGCTTCTCCAGTTGTTCCTCCACTTTCATTCTAAATCTTTCTCTAGTATCTTCATCTTCTTTAACCTTATCTTGTTGATATCTTTTCTTTGTTATCTCTTTGTATAACTTTGAGGGCCTATTTTGCAGATGGCACCGTACCATAAAATGGTCTGAATAGCTATCTGCCTCCATGTAACTCCTCACGTCTATTACATCTCTAGCATGGCAAGTATCAATGAGGATGTGATTTATCATATTTTGTGTGATACCATCATGCTAAATCCAAGTTTCTTTGGGGATATTCTTATGTGGGAAATTTGTGCTATTAATGCTCAAGCCTTTCCCTCTTACAAGGTCTATTAGCCTTTTCCCATTTTCATTACTCGTTTCATGTAAACAGTTTCTTCCTATAGTTGGTGAGTATACTTCTTCTCTCCCAAATAGGTGCCTCCGTAGCCAGGTGGGCAGGAGCAGCAGTACGTAGCACATGCTTCTTGATTAGACCGGGGTTCGAGCCCGTGACTACCAAATACGGAGGATGTGGAAAGGTCAGGAAATGATCACCGCATATCCCCGGAGCAATATGGCCTTAGTTGCTAATGCTTCTTAAAAAAAAAAAACCAAACGTTTCTCCCAAATTTGGCATTGAAATCACCAAGGATGAATTTAATATCGTGTCTTGGGCCATCATCTAAAGTCCTCTCCAGTACTTCGTAAAGGGCATCCTTTGTTTCATTCTCTGCATCTTCTGTCAAAGCATGTACACTGATTATGAATGTGTTAAAAAAGGCCCCCTCTAAAGTCTTAGTGTACATATTCTTTCATTAATTACACTGTAATTCATCATTCGTGCTTTAGTGTCCTTCTAAATCATAAAGCCTGTTCCCAAAATGATGTCTCTGCTTCCACCATTTTCCCGGGTGTATTCAAGGAGGTCTATAATTTATAATTTTCCCCATCTTATCTCTTGTAATGCTGCTACACTTATATTGTATCTCTTCAATTTTCTCCAATTTTCTGCTTGTTCCGGGTTGGTACAAACTTTGGACGTTGGTACAAACTTCAACAATACATCTGGCATGCTTGGGTTGAATTCCATTTGAGGCAGTCCAGCTATTTCCTGCTATATGCATAGCAGTAACATTCCGTTAATGCTATACTGCTCCAGAGTGCAACAGTATCAAAATCTTTCCTGAAATCCTAGTATATAATATCAAAATTATTTTTTGCATCCAGTTCCTTTGTCGTAGTATCCAATCAAATTGGTCAGACAAGATCTACCCTTATCAAACACATGCTGTGACTGAAGTAGAACTGCACTCCTGTCTAGATGGTTGTGTATTACTTCTTTAACCAATGACTCCATTATTTTCCTGAGAACAGAAGTTAGGTCTGTAATTATTCATATCACCCTTTGATCCCCCTGTGTGAATTGGGGATGCATTCACTTATCTCCAGTCAACAGGGATCTCCCCTGAATCCAAAAATACTCTAAGGTTTGCTTACCTCCCTTAATATAACTGGATAGAGCCTATCCATTCAAAATGCCTTTTTTACGTTTAGCTTCAACAATTTCTCTTCCATTTTTTTTTTTTTTTTTTCAGTTATCACAAAATTGTTTAGCTTCCTGTTAGAATTTGATAAACTTCTGGAATTTCCATCCCTAAAGAATTCCTTGTGTGTGAGTAAATGCAATTGTGAAATACCTATTCAGCCTGTCACCATCCTGAGCCGGATCATCAACAATTAAACCATCAACATCAAGTGGACTAATGTGATTCAGTCCATTCCTTCTACTGTTAAATAAAAGTAGTCTTAGTCATTTTTGTCAGCATTCTTTGCCAGAAACTTCTCGTAATCTGCCGTGACTTGTCTGACCTTTTAAATTAATTGCAGACTAGTGTATATTTACCATAGGCTTCTGTATTACACAATAATTTATATTCATCCTACACATTTTTCTTCTCTGCCACGTCTTGATAGTTCATCTGACATCACCTTGTAAGCTTCCTGATGGACCCACCAAGCCAAAATAATGGCTAAACTCCTACAGTGGAACTGCCGTGGATTATAGGGAAAATACTGATGGCATCAAAGCACTCTTGCAAAAGCACTAGCCAGCCTGCTTTTGCAAACACGATAGTTATTTAAAGGCAAATGATGACCCACCATGTGTAACATTACCATTATTCGTAAGAATAGAATTGTGGATGGTTCTGCTCATGGAGGAGTCGCAATCCTTGTGAGCAACCAGATCCCCTTTCAGCCTTTGCAACTTACAACTAGTACTGAGAATGTAGCAATTTGCCTTACAGTGGGGTTCTTATTAAATGTCTGCTCTGTTTCTTTGCCACCTGAGATTGACATCCGCCCAGAAAGATCTTGGTGATCTTGTCATGCAACTGTCTTCCCCTTGCTTAATTCTTGGGGGTTTTAATGGACATAACACTCTGTGGACTAGTGCTAGCACTAACGGAAGGGGATGAGTCATAGAGCAGATGCTTGCTGATAATCACCTCTCTCTTCTATATGTGTGAACAAACACCTTCTTACACACACTTACCCATACTTTCTCTGACATTGATTTTTTTTATCTGCTCTCCTTCCTTCACTTACTTGGGTGGTGGAGGAAAGCCCATATGGAAGTGCTCTCGAGTTAGGTCACAATGTCTATGTGTCTGTAATTCTGATAGGAGGGATTATATGCTGAAAGCCTTGTGGATTAGCTCAAGACTTGAAGGACTTTTCAAGGCTTTTGGGGTGAAATTTCTATCATCTTGGCCCACACTTCTGGTTAGAAGTAATCTGTTTTGTAGAGACGGATACATTTAAACAAAGGTAGTGCGTGTTTTTGCCAGTATTATTGAGAATACCTTAAAGGTTCAGGAAAACTACTAGTTTTGGGGGGGGAAGGAAGGGTAATAAAGATACACATTTATCTGATAATATTAGTCAAAGTAACGCTTGCACATACCTCAAGATTTCTTGTTTGTTACTGCAACAGATCATATTAGCAATATGTTCTGAGGGCAGAAACTCTTCAAATGAACAGACAGCTAATGCCAGGGAAGCAAGCTTAAATAAATTTAAGGGGCATGTCAGGGTAGTTAACTATACACTAACACTTAAGTCTTAATTGTTTATAGAGTAATGTCACAAGTGTCATCAATAAAATGAGTGAATTCAAACTGCTGGTTACGACAAGTAACGCTGACATAATAGGGAAATGGGGTGCCACCCAGAGATAGGGGATAATGATTTTCAGTATATTATGTATAATGTATTTAGGAAAGATAGGGAAGATAGAAGTGGTGGTGCGGTCATGCTTATCAAAAGCAGCCTGAGCACGACAGAAGCTTTCCTGGATTCAGACGTTTTGCATGCTAGTATAGAATCTGTAAGGTGTGAGATAGTTGGAAGCAAAAGTATAATGGAGAGTGGGAGTAATCTACAGGCCAGGTGATTGTGAAGATTATGATGAGAGCCTCTATATGCAAATGGAATGGGCAAAGAAGCATCAATGTCTTATTATGCACGATTTTAATTTGCCTCTAATTGATTGAAGCAAATGGGATGGAAACTCCACATGCGGGACAAAATTTTTAAATCAACTAGATGATTGTTACTTGTATCAACATGTCAGGGAAAGTATCAGGGAAAAGAATATTCTAGACCTCATCATCACTCATGAACCAGATATATAATAGGGCTGACAGTACAGGAACTAGTAGCAGAAAGTGAATACAGTTTTGTGGTGGACGATGAAGAGAGAAGTAGCAGTAGTTAAAGGCAAAGGAATGGGTTATAATTTCAGAAAAGAAAATCACGACAACTTGAGGTGCTATATGGCCTCTATTAACTGGGAAGACCATCAATGATGCAGCCCCATATATCACAGACACTATTGTCCATGCAGCTGCAATTGTAATCCCAAAATCATCTAGCTAGCCAAATTCCACTATTTACACTATGACCAAGTCTAGAAGTACAGTTTTTGTACATTGGGTTATTACTCTCTCTCCCCAAGGTTATATAAAAAACTTATATCCACATTGGATCGTTTATACTTGGCAGTAAGTTCGCATTGACACCGACCCTTTACTATAGTCTCCAGATGCTTTTTATGTCTTGGTTATAGACACATTATGAAATATTGTACTCACAGCTCCCCTACTTGTGGTCATTGTGCAAGGGGGAGGGCATGTATATGCTGAATGCCCAAACAAAGATCAGGAGCCAAGCTGTGCAAACTGCAAGTGCTGTAAGCAGGATTTTTGCGATTCAGTAAGGGACGTTAGATGTCCAGAATATCAAAGAGCACTGGAAATGGTACAAACTAGGACTGCTAATAAATAGTTGTAATGAATGAAGAGAGAGGGTGTTAAAAGAGGATCCTGAGTTAACTGAAGTTTTTTATGCTACAGGAATTAAAATAATGCAGATTAATGGACAACTATCGAGATTGGTAGCGGATGAGATTAGGAAGATTAGTAAGGATTTTCAAATTGATTTGGTGGCAATACAGGAACTGTATTGGGCTAGAATCCCAGGTGAGCAAACATCTAGAATACTTGGTTATCCTTTAATGTCACGAATAATACAACCGGTGCAAGAAGAGCCTAAAACTGGAATTGTGGTTTAATAATAGAGATCTAGACGTAGTGGTTGTTCATAGGTTATGCAACCAGTTTGCTACATCTGTTATGGTAGCCTTGGCAGAGGTCCAATTCTATCTTATATCTCTGTATTGTGCTCCTTCAATGGACTTTAACAATTGCTTAGATTATTTAGAGTATGTGTTGCTCGTTTTAAGACCTAAACAAGTGATTATTTCGACAGATGCTAATGCAAAGTCTCCATTGTGGTATAGTGCAACGTCTGATATGAGAGGTTTATTGCTAGAAGAGTTTATGTCGAGTAATAACTTATTTGTAATGAAACAGTCAAATCAACTGTCTACATTCTGTGGTCCAATGGGTGAATCTAATATTGATTTAATTATAACAACGTTTGGTATTAGACATTGTATTTGTAACTGGCAAGTAATGCCTGATTGGACATCAAGTGATCGTCGAGCCATATTGTTTTACGTGAAGAATGTGCTGGATTTAACTGGTACTCAAGATTGGATACCGCACATTGTTCGGTTTTCATTGAAATCGTTTGATTGGTCCATGTATGAAGCTTCTGTTCTTCGGGACTTTCCCTCGAATAAACAACAACAGATAGTCTGCGAATCTGCAATATATTTAGCTAATACTATAGAGGATTCAATAGTAAGAGCGGCATATAAGTCAGGTAGGAAGAAGGCTATTAAACTAAAATCCTGTCCAAGGTGGACAAACGAACTGACTGTCTTACGACGGGCTGTATATCGGGCTAGGAGACAGTATCAACGGCAACGGAATTGGGGTCTTTCTGAGGTAGCTAGATTGCAAAACAATTACATATCTCTTAAAAATAATTACAAGAGAACCATGAAAACTTGGAAGAGAGAAACCTGGTGATTGTTTGTAAAAGAATCGGGGAGAAATGATCCCTTGGGTTTGTTGTACAAGTTGTCAAGAGATAAACTGAGAAGTTTGGAGGTATTTAATACAATTCAAGAAGATTCTACTGAGACTACTGGCTGGGAGGATTCACAGTGCCAATCCGAACTGCGGAGAAAAAATCAGTTTTATGTAGCTAGAGACAATACCATGGCGTTTACAATAGATGAACTGGCAGGGGTGTTAAAGAACCTAAATTTTGCAAAATGTCCAGGAATAGATTTGATTGAGAATGCATTTATAGTGAGGTTTTTCAAGTTGAAACCTAACATGTTGCTTCTGTTATATAATAAGTGTTTACAGGAAGGATTGTTCCCATTGAAATGGAAGATTGCTTTATTGAGGCTAATTAGGAAGCCTGGGAAACCTTTATTTGAGCCTAAGTCATACTGTCCAATTGCTTTGTTGGCTAATCTGGGGAAAGTGTTAGAGAGGTTAATGGCAAAACGTTTACAAGAATTGTTAGAACGCCATAACATGATTTCACCTAATCAGGATGCTCTTCTGGATTTTCAAACATACATTTCAAAATCTGATTCAAAATATGAACTTGCTATATATATAGACTTTGAAGGTGCATTCGACTCTGTATGGTGGGAGGCAGCTCTTTCTCAACTGTGTTGTGCTGAGTGTTCTAAGCAGTTATACAGTCTGTTTAGGAATTATTTTTCTGAGAGATATGTGACTGTAAGGTCACATATCTCTCAGAAAATGCGTCCCATCTACTGGAACTGGCGCACCTTCCCGTGGTGTGGACAAGTACCTAGAAGCAGCCTTCCTGGTGATAGCTGCTTCTAGGTAGCCAAGAGGTCAGCATAACACACCATGCATTAACTACACGAACATTACATTATTACACGCTGGCCTGTTTTGCAGAGTCTGTTCAACTTACAAAGAAACAAGGTGGATTTGAATGGACGTTCTACAGTGAGTCAGGAGACCATCAGTGATGCAGCCCCGTATATCACAGAAACTATTGTCCATGCAGCTGCAATTGTAATCCCAAAAACGTCTAGCCAATTTCCACTATTTCCCAAACCTTGGTGGAATTCAGAATGCACAGCAGCAAAAAAAAAGCACAAAACAAAGCCTGGGGGATATTTTGCCAATGTTCCATGCTGAAAATTTAATATCATTTAAATGTACACCTGTGAAAGCATGTTATAACTGAAATCAGAGCCAAAGGAAATCTTGGATCGGTTTTACATCGTCCATAACTCAGACTGCTAGCTCAAAAGTAGTCTGGAATAAGATCTGGAAAATGAAGGGAAAATATCTACCAAGCCCGTCAGTGATCCTCAAACAATGATGGGCTTGGTGGACATGCATTTGCAATAAACTTCAAAAATCTCTGTAATAAAGTCATTCTCCCCACTTAGAGTTTTTGGCCATGAAAGAGAAACATAATAAACATCCATTAAACTCCTCTTCAAAAGGGCTTGACCCATATAACAAGCCCTTTACACAGGAAGAATTAAATGCAGTGCTCTTTCTCACATGTGCAAGTGCTGTCGGGCTAGATGACATCCACTGTGAAATGATAAAACACCTCTCACCACAATCTCCTTTTAATTTTATTTAATAGAATTTTCCTTAATAAGCAATTTCCAGATTCTTGGAGAAAGGCAATTGTTCTTGACTTCCCAAAACCAAGAAAGGATCCTAGAAATCCAAATAACTATCATCCTATCGCTCTGATGAGCTGTTTGTGCAAGGTGTTTGTCCTGCTGTTTGTCCTGGAAAGAATGGTTTTTTTTCTTGCATTGTATGGTATTTGGAAACAAACGGTCTGCTTTCCAGCGCTCAGTGCGGATTCTGAAGAAATAGATCCATTTAATCCAACTTGAAACATACATTCGTGATCCTTTTATGAAATCTTGGCATCTGTCGTACACTTTTTCAATATCAAAGATATTGATAAAGCATATGACACAGCCTGGCGATATGGCATATTACAAGACCTCTATAACTTTGATCTTAAAGGTAACCTTCCTTTTTTATGAAAAACTTTCTCTTGAATTGTCAATTTCAAGTCCATTTAGGTTTCACACTCTCTCTCTAGTATTTTGTAAAGAGGAGGAGGTCCCACAAGGAACCGTTCTAAGTGTCACGGTTTTCGCAATCAAAATAAACTCTAATACAGAACAACTCCACCTACGGTAAACAATGCTACATTGACGATTTTACTATATTTTGTCATTCATACAATATGAGGGTCATTGAAAGGCAACTGCAAAAAACCACTGATCATATCACATTTTGGTCATTGACTAATGGGTTCAGATTTTCATCAGAGAAGACCGTTTGTGTACCCTTCTGTTGCAAACGTAATCTTCATCCTGACCCAGACTTGGGAAAAACAATATCTCAGTTGTAGCAGAAGTCAAAATCCTTGGACTTATTTTTGACAAGAAGCTGACATTTCTACAACATGTTAGTCAGCTTAGGACAAGGTCTGTTAAAGGACTTAACATTTTTCGTACCCTTTTGTCAACTTCATGGGGGCACAGATCATTGTATCCTTCTTCGCCTCTACTGATCCCTTATCTGTTCCAAACTTGATTATGGTTCTGCTAGAAATAGTGTACTTCGGTGGTTAGATCCAGTCCACCATCAGGTCATCCGGACAGCCACCAGAGCATTTTGCACATCTCCCATCCAAAGCATTTACTTTGAAGCAAATGAACCATCTTTATCTCTTCGATGTAAGCAGTTGCCATTACAATATGCCTTTAAATTGAAATCCATGATGGGAAAATCTCTACAACACCAGTCGGACCTTTTGGTATTTAGATCCAGAGGCTATTGAATGAACTAAACATGAACTATTGAATGACAGTAAACAATATTGTTCATTTACCAAGACAATTCCTTCTACCCTGGCATGCTCATCTTCAAACTTGTGACTTCTTAAGACCTAGGAGAAGGCTACTAAGCTACCACCTGTCTACCAGTAACTCTTTGCATCACTTAGAGTGTAGTATTCTGACTTTCTGCCAGTCTATACAGATGGCTCAAAGTAGGAATCTTATGTGGGATCTCCTGTTGTGTTCACTCAAGAAACATTATCCAATAAGATCCTGCAAAAAAACTAGCATTTATACTGAAAAGTTGCATGCAATAGAAATAGCCCTTGATCGCATTAAAAATAGTGATTACCAAAGGTATATTATATATAGTGACTCATCAACCATGTTACAGGCTCTATTAATGATGAGGCATAACCCTCATCCGGTCATGTCCCAGATCCAATAGATGCTTTTTTCTGTAGTAAAATCAGAATTTGACATTTGCTTTTGCTGAATCCCAAGTCACATTGGGATCCGGAGAAATGAATTAGTTGATGATGATGTTGCTAAATCAGCCATTTCCCTGGATAATCATTGCTAGTCCCTTATACAGACTACAGGCAATTAATACACTCTAAATTATATTCCCAATGGCAAGATTCTTGGCACGGACATGCCACAAAAAAAAACAAATAAACTACATCACATTAAGACTGTAATCACACAATGGCAGTCCAGTCTATGCATGGTCCGAAGAGAGGAAAGCTATTCTCGCTTGGCTCAACACAAGTCATAGTCATCTAACAACATTCCTTTTTGCTGAGGGTGGACGACCCACCTATGAATGAGGTGTGTAACAGTATTTTAACTATTCATCATGTTTTAAGAGAAGCATGATGCAAATTTTTAAAGACTTTTAATAATCTGGCTGAACCATTTACACTCAGTCAGATTTTAGGTGACAGAAACAACACGTCTGACAAACACAATCTTATGCACAAACATTAAAGAACAACAAAATTCCCAGTAAATCTAGGAAACAAGAAACTCCACCTAAACAGGATAAAGATGAAAATGTGTTCATCTTAAGACAAGTGAGGCCATAAAACAAGCCATCACAAAAAACTTGGAAAATGAGAGTTTAAGTCAATCAAAATCAAGGGACTCATGAAAACCAGACAGACTGGACTGGTAATTGAGGCAGCCACTAAAGCTGATGCAGACAAAATCAGGAATAATCGCAATGTAAATGAGATGGTCCTGAAAAGGGACAAACTCAAAATCAGGAGTCTAAACATTATTATTGTTGATATTGACGACGACAACAACAACAACAAGACCAAAAGTGATATCAAAGCAGAAATTTATGAAAATAATTTTCAAGATTTCATGAATAAAGATTTCAGAGAATTTACACTAAGATATGACCCTAAAGCCATGTCAGCATGGTCCAACTGGATTGCTGAAATCTCACCTAGAGTATGGCAATTACTTAAACCAACAGAGAATATACACTGGCTGGGGAAGCCATAGGTATAGGGAAGGTTTACCATTACCTAAGTGCTACAGGTGTTTGAATTTCAGGCACACTTCACACACACCTGCTTCCAAAAAAGAGAGCAAACCTGTGGCCACTGGACTGTCAGAAGCCACAAATACAAGGAATGTAGAAAGACCCAAGAGGTGAAGTGCTCAAATTGTAAAACTGCTGGGCTGCCTTACAATCATTTCCTTAGGGATCCCAAGTGCCCCATATATATCAAAGCAGTCAACCAATTGAAGCAAAAAATAAATTATGGAACATTCCCATAATCAGAACAATGGCCAAACCCTGAGGTTCTTATAACTAAATACCCAGAGAGCTTGTGCAGTTGCAGACCAAATCAAAATTATCATGGAAGAAAAAGAAATAGACACTGCCTGTATCCAAGAGCCCTCCACCCATGGGGTAGGGTTCAAGGATATCATAGATCATATAGACTATTGAGGCTACTATAGACACCTCATGGGCCGCCTTGATAATAAGAAACCCTAGTCTTAACAGTTACTAAAATGAGTAATTTTTGCAACCCTTTAGCAGCCTGTACTTCCCCCCAGGAAGCTTCCATATTATACTGTAAACCTGGACAAAATATAAGACCAAACTTAATATTTGCAAACAACTTTACTATCCTTACCTGACTGTAAAATCTTGGTGTCTGTGGATGCCAACTGCAGGCCTCCACTGTGGCATAGCCACAACTCTGACAGACCTAATTCAGACAGAGCAGGCACACAGAACGGGCATAACTGGAGGACTTCATGCCACTTCACCATGTAGAGTTTTAAATCCACACAATCTTGCAACTTACAATAGTATGCATGAAAGTGTAACTGATTTAACAATAGCCAAAAATGCAATTGCACACAAGTTCGTAACTTGGAGGGTGCAGGAAGCCTGGACCACGTCCGACCATCATGTAATCACTTTCCAATTGGTTCATCAGCTAGATCAAATTCCCTCTACCCAAGTTATTAACTGTAAGAAAAGGGCTCAAATAAATGCAGTCTTCTGGTGGTGCCCTGAACTGGAAAAACTCCGGTAAATGGTGCACCAAGCAAGGAAGCTTGTTGTTTGTTATTTGGTTTTTAGGAGCATTAGCAACTAAGGCCATATTGCTCCGAGATATGTGGTGATCATTCCCTGACCTTTCCGTATTTGGTGGTGACGGGCTCGAACCCCGGTCTAATAAAGAAGAGTGTGCTACGCACTGCTGCTCCTTCCCACCTGGCTCCGGAGGCGCCTTAGCAAGGAAGCATTTCAAAGATCTACCCTGCAGCTGAGGTAAATACCCAAAGGGAGAAGTATTGCTCCCTGAGAAATAACTATGCCAAACTAATAAGACAAAATAAAAATGAAACATGGAGAGCTCTTGTTAGTACCTCCAGTAATGCAGACCTTTGCGGTGTTATATACAGCATAGTTACCAACAAGCTGCTCTCTCTCTTCCCAGATGATGACCAAGCACTCACTTATGAACAAACCACATCTGCAATGAGAATGAGGGCTATGTATCTCTGGATATAGAATGCCCCCCCTCACAATGGTTAACAAATGCTCTTAAGAAATCCAAGGAAAAGAAATGCCCTGGCCACTATTTAATTCAACCAGAAATGATAAAAATTCTTGCCAAAAGTCAGTCTCAACATCTACTCCAACTATTTAATAACTGTCTAAGCAAAGGTATACAGTTAGACCGCTCTTTAACGAACTTCCATATAGCTAATTTTTCTATTTAGTGAATTTTTTTGATTTCCCCTTGGTCATTACATTGAAAATAGTTTCTGCATAACAAAGAAAATTTCCATATAACCTGGATACACACTGTTCTGACCTCTAGGCAATAGTGCTAACGCTGTAGAAAGCACGAATTAAGAGCTAAAAGGATTAAGAATTAATCACTTTAGCTTTTAAGAGCTAAAGGGTTAATTCTAAAGAGTATTTCACAATTTAGTGATTCCTGTAAAACCTTTACAACCGCCTTTACTGTACTGAGAAGTCGTGCTGGTGAACTGCTATCTGTGTGTCCAGAGCAATTAGCAAAGATTAAGGTATATTCCTGACATGAACATTGGCTCTGGTCAACTTGTTTTCTATTGTAATCACCCATTAGATAATTAGGAGAGAGTGATTTTCCTTTATCCCGGTAATTCATCCATTGTTTTGCAGAAATGAGTCATCCATACTTTCACCAAATTTTATCTGTCTCTGTATGGTAAGTACAAGTGGTCCCTAAATCGGTTTTATTTTAGCTGCTGTCCAAGTAACCTTACGAATGTCTAAGAGGAAATCCTTGAATGTAGTGGAAAAAGTGGAAGTGCTTAATAGTGTAGATCAGGACATTAAAAAAAAAAAAAATCGCCTTTAACTGGTATCCCTGCCAGTAGTGTGTCAACCATTCTGAAAAACCATGTTTCGATTCTCAAACTGATTGAAGAAACCAGATCCAGTCGGAAGCGTGCAAAATTATGCCTGTATGAAGATGTGGGTGAAGTTGATTAGAGACCAAAACATGCTGATATCAGGGCCATTAATAAAAGAAAAGTCTATGAAGTATGCATCTTTTCTGGGACATAAAATATTCCAAGCCAATTCTGGTTGGCTGGACAAATTTAAAAAGTGCCATGACTTACTCGAAAAAGTAATTTCTGGTGAAAGTGGAGTTGTAATCAAAAAACACTGTACCCATTGGAAAGAAACAGTTTTGAAAAAAAATTATGGAGGACTATGAGCCCAAAGACATATTTAACGTTGATAAAACAGGTCTATTTTTTAAATGTTTGCCCAACAAGACACTGACTTTTAAAGGTGATAAATTTTTAGGTGGTAAAAATAGTAAGGAGAATTACAGTCTTGATTGGTGCAAATATGGCTGGTAATGAAAAACTGAAGCTTTTGGTAATAGGCAAAAGTAAACAACTCCGACGTTTCAAAGGAGTAAAGCCGTTAGAATTGGACTACAACTACAACAAAACAGCTTGGATGACAGGTGAAATTTTTGAACAGTGGGTTTTAAATTTCAACAGAAAGATGACGAAAGAAAACAGAAAAATCACGTTGATTGTCGACAACTGCCCTGCCCACCTTCACCTGGTAATTTCGAAATTTACACGTGTGAAGCTTGTTTTCTTCCTTCCAAATACCTCGTCTAAACTGCAGACAATGGACCAGGGCTTTATCAAGAATTTCAAAATGCACTATGAAAGGCATTTACTGGAAAAAAAATTATACTGAGAATAGGAACCAACCAACCTATAGATTCTGTTATAGGTTTCCGGATGTACAGTGTTAGTTGTCAAATGGACCCAGGGATTTCACCCATCTATGCGTTTTTTGCAGATGTACATATCAGAGTTGGCAAAAGTGTGGAGTCAAGATGTAATGGCAATAATGATTAAGAATTGTTTCGCAAAGGCAGGTTTTGCTAAAACGACAATTAACAGCAATGAGAGGGGGAGGAACTATTACATGACAATGGGCAATCTTGGGAAGAACTCTAAACGAGAGGCTTGGTCAGTGGAGAAATTGTTCTTGACGAATTTTTAGGAGTTGATAATAATAATTGTTTTAAAATGTTAGAAAATTTATTGCTTCCCATATTTCTGAATGTTGAAAAGGTCATATTTCTTTATAGTGAAATTTCTGTTTAACGAATTTTTTCAAGTGAATGATCGACTTCATTATATAGAGGTCTGACTGTATTTCCCACCACATGGAAACTGGCAAACCTGAGATTAATCCAGAAAAACCTCCAAATGATCCTAAATCATAGAGGCCTGTAGCCTTGTTACCAGTTCTTGGCAAAGTATTGGAAAGGCTCATAGTATTCTACTTAGAAGCACATTATCCGAATGCAAACCTTTGGTTGGACAGACAGTTTGGCTTCAAACCTGGATGTGTGACTGAGGATGCAATGAACAAAATAATGAGTGCAGCTCAAACCACCCAGGAAACCTACATGCTGGCTATTTAAATTGATTTTGCTGGTGCCTTTGATACCTTATGCTGTGTGTGCAGCAGACTATGCCATGGTGGTATTCCACAGAACATGTATCATTGTATCAATGATTAAATTAATTAATAGCAGGAAAATAGCAGTACAAACTAGATTCAATGTATACAATGAAATGTTATCCATGGATGCCCTTGGAGTTCAGTGCTGGGTCCCTGTTTTTGGAACCTGGTACTGGACAAGTTCCTGGAGGTTGATACAGGCCAAGTGGACTAGGTTGCCTTTGCAGATGACCTTGTTCTCCTTGTGAAGGGTAATACCAGAAGGGTTTTGGAAGACCAGTGCAAATCATACCCTGAACTTCTACAGAACTGGGCACAAACCAATAAGCTGGTAATTTCTAGTACAAAAACTAAATCTATCCTACTAAAAGGCAAATCAAATTAAAAAGATTATCTCTGATAAAGATTTCAGGAAAAACAATAGCCCTAAAGACAGAACTAAAATACCTTTGCATTATCTTTTACTCCAAGCTAACATTTCACCCTCATTTAACAAATGTTGGCAAAAAAGGGAGAAGGTATGCTGGCATAATTTCCAGAATAAGTAGAGACGACTGAGGTTTAAAAAGGAAGACGTTAGCTCTCATTTATAAGGCTATCTTCCTCCCAGTAATTACTCATGGGGCTGGCATCTGGTTCCCTAGAATGTTAGTAGTCAACAGTAGAGCTAAACTAGGATCCATTCTGTGTGTCATCCTACTTACAATTACCAGGGCATGCCGCACTGTCAGCACCCCTGCCCTGCAGGTGCTGACTGCCATTAGATTTGGAAATAATTCAAAGAGGCCTCAACTATAGACTCAGAAGGCAGATCCCTACTGACATCATAGGGATCAACATAGACCTATCAGCTGATCCTAAACAGGAAAAGAAAAGGATACTGACCTGTCTATACTAGCAATGGCAATATAGATGGGACCAGTCAGATAAAGGGGATGTCACTAGAAGGTTCCTGCCACAGGTAGCCATAGTCTCCCCCAAACCTCCACCTGATTTGCACCAGGCTTATACACTACATTTTTGCTAACAGGTATGGCTCCTCCCTGACTGCAAAACTATATCAACTTGGCCTCACACATGACCCAATATGACCTGTGGTTGCTGGTGAGGATTGGGCCCATGTCTTATACGACTGCCCCAATTATCATCCTCCAGATGTATACTCTGATAAAAATAGGACCCATAAGCTGTGGAGATGGACAACTTCTCACTCTGATGACATGCATTACATGGCCTCCTCTGAATTTGCTCCAAAAGCTTTTGAGACTAGGAGATGCAACTATGTGGTGAAAATCCAAACTGTGACACCCATCTCTACCTTGAAAAGTTCCTCTCCCTGACTGTGATACTGATAATGACTGTCTAGCTAGATTATGTTTCACACCCAGTGCAAGTATGAAAGGAAATGTTTTTGATGGAGTGTATGTTAAGTGTGAGTGAATGTGTGTAATAGTGTAATTAGTGTTGATATGTGAAACTTGCTAGGTGGGAATTAGTTCACTTAACTCCCTGGAAAAAAAAAAAAAAAAAAATCTATAAAATGTGTGTGCGCTGTCTATTCAGGGAACTGCTATAAAAGGGATCGCTGTGTGTGTGAATGATGAGTGAATGAGAATGTCCAATAGGTGTTAATTGCATACCCTGAATAAGTGTGAATACATATAGAGTAAAAATTAATGGGAGAAGAAAGAGTATGAAAAGGAACTAATTATGGACAAAGGCAACTGATAATCAGTTAATAATTGCTCACCAACCCCGGCACACACTTTTCTATGTAAAATGTAAAGGTATGATGAAGTAAGTCAAATCTTTTACTGAAAGTCATTGTTCATTAGCTTCACAAATACTAAGAAATGACTGCATGTAACTGAGAATAATATTATTGTTCTCTATTACATGAAGAGAACAATACTATTATCCTGCTTTTTTGATTCTGCAATGCAGAATACCATAGCACATACCTGATGTGCTAGTTCATTAATAAAAATAAGCAGCAGTTCACAAAATAAAAAAAAAAATTCAAATGTAATGTAATTTTATTTTTCTTCTGTGAAAAAGAAGATGGAGGAAAACTAAGTTTTTGCAAACAAAATGGAGAAAAGCTCTGCTAGACCAAGCACTTTACATTGGCTTGATCCTGTGCATCACAGTGCTCTTTGTCTTGCACTGGGGGGGGGGATACTGTACATCACCAGTGCAGAGCCTATATGCTGAAGCACATGAAACCTCCTTGCAGCTATGCATACAAATGCTTTTATTAAACTATGCAGCAAAACTCAGAGGGCATCCAAACCACCCCACGTGGAATGGACCTTTCTCTCCTAAATGGGAAAACTTTTACAGAGTTTATCCATCTATAAACCGACCAACCGGGATATATCTTTGCTCACTGCATTCTGACTTGCAACTTGACCTTAGAAAGATAAGGTCAAGTTGCCAGTTTCCTCTCATACAGTCCCACCTTGGACATGTATACTGCTGTGTGGCCTTTCATTCACAGCCTGGGGGAAACACACCTTGTTTCAACAGAACATACTGCAAATACATGCCAGACTGAGAACTCAGCACGGAAAGTACACACCAATCTACATGGATGGGTCTAAAACTGACAGTCATGCTGATGCAACAGCATTATTTCCCAACATTATCATAGCCAAGAAACTCCCTACTGAATGTAGCAGCTACACTGCAGAACTCTGTGCTATCCACAGAGCTTTAAATTACACACTCTCAACAACCATATTGCACAGTGTTATATATACAGACTCTATTAATGCTATCCAAGCTAAACAACAGAACATGAAAAATGATAACCCCATACTTAGACAGATATGGGATACTCTGACTAAGTTAAACCAGAAGAAACAACAAGTTCTCTTTTGTTGGATCCCTGGTCACGCTGTAAATGAACATGCCAGCCTAGGTGCCAAAACTACTACTGATTCTATGGACAAATATAATGTTGCTCTGTTTGCCTCATATTTAGCAATGAACACTCTGAGTATTGCTCATCTCCTAGCAGATTTGTAACACATGGATAAATCTTTTACTACACCTGACTACAAGTTCATTATAAATAAATGATGTCTTGAACAATGGCAATACATCTGGCAGAGTCAAGCCAATAATAAACTACTCAGTATAAAAAAAAATATCTCAAACCATGGAAATCCAGTGTATGTGAGAACCAACATGAAGAAGTCATATTATCCTGATTACAGATAAGCCACACATACACCTGATACATCTTTATTTGCTTGCGGCCACTTACCCACCACAGTGAACAAACTGCAACACCCATCTTACTGTCCAGCATATATTCGTTGATTGGCTCATATTTAGCAATGAACACTCTGAGTATTGCTCATCTCCTAGCATATTTGTAACACGGACAAAATCTTTACTTTCCTGAAATGGATACTTTATAATGCTCTCTAAACTTCAACCACAATTCATATTGATGAAAACTTTACTTTACTACAGTTAGGTGCATTATGACCATGTTGCACTGAACTTTACTACAGTTAGGTGCATTATGACCATGTTGCCCTTGTTCCATAAAATATCCATAAACAAACAAACAAACAAATCTTATGCTTTTTGACATCAAAGTGAATTCCATTATGGAACAACTTCCTCCCACTGTAAACAGTGCCCTCTATATTGATGACTTTAGAATATTTTCCCAGTCATGCAACATGAGAGTCACTGAAAGTCAGCTATAACCAGCCATCTCAACTCTTGAAGAATAGCTAATGGCTTCAGGTTTTCACTGCAAAAGGCTACAATTTATTTTTATGTTGGTGTACATTTCCATTGTAAGCATGATCTTTATCCTGAACCTAAAATGACGCTCAGATCAAATGACCATGTTGCCCTATTTGCTATCCTAATTCCTATTCCAGTAGCAGCAAACACAAAATTCTTGGGGTTTGATTTTGATAAAAAGCTGACTTTCCTTCAATACATTCACCAACTGCACACAAAGTGCATGAGGTTTTGATTATCTTTTCTGAAAGTCAGCTACAACAAGCCGCCTCAACTCTTGAGGAATAGCCAATGGCTTCAGCCATTGGAGTACACTGTTTCTAGCAAATGACTGTACTGGAGTCCCATATTCTAATTTAGTTCAAACAAGTGCACAATAAAGGCATGGTAAGGTGCATTGGTCTGCACTGCATGAAGCAGAGGAGAGAGCATTGGGATTATATCTTATTGTTGTAGTATTTGCCTATAGTCTGTATAGAGGACTGACAGGCCAAGATTACTCACAGGATTTACTGATTTTGCTGTGGTATCAGCAGAGGTGGACTGGGTCAAGAATTCTTAATGGGGAAAACTTGTAGCAGCGGCCTCATACTAGTGTTTATGGCCAAAATCACACCAGCATACATTGGCCTCTGGCCCATTGGAGTTTTCCAGGTAAGTGTTATGGCCAGTCCACCTCTGGGTTTCAGCCAAGTCATATCCTGTAATCAGTAGTGTAGGAAATGATGTTCCATCAGGATGAGAGCTAGGGTATGAAAATTAATTTTTGCCAAATGGCATGTTTTCAGAGAGTGATTCAAGACTGCATGCATCCTTAAATCTGAATACATACTGGATAGCAATTTAGATGTATCTGCTGTACAGAACGTAACTTTGGAGGGACCAATCAGGCGACTGCTTCATCAGTGCATGCTCGAATGCATAGGAGTTTGCAATCATGCATTGTGTATGTTCGTTCTACAATACTGAATAAGTTAGAAGTTATAAATAATGTGTGTATAGTGTTTTTGTGCTTGCTATATAAACAGGTAATCATGAATATTATGATTTATAATTAAAATAAAGCAACAAAATTCCAATTAATTTTAGACATGCTACTGTTGTAATCCATTTTTATATGGAAAATTTTCTTTGTTCTACGGAAACTATTTTAAATGTAATTACCAAGGGGAATTCAAAAAAATCGCTAAACAGAAAAATTCGCTATAAAGAAGTTTGTTAAACAGAGGTCCAACTGTATTTATTATGATTTTACCAGTTATCAAAAAAAGACGTGTAGCAAATTTGCCAAGGTTGCCAAAAACTTAGCTATGCCTGTAATCCCAATGTGGCTAGGGACCCAGCAGAAATGAACAGCAGATTTACATTTGCAGAGAGAATGTACCATCTGATGTACCCAAGACAGCACTGGATAAGCAGTGTGTATCATTTCTGCTATAGACTGCAAACTGTTAGCATTGGCAAGGTCTTACATGATCCATGCTAATTGTACAGTATGCAGCTCAGCAGTATATATGCTGCATTCAAGGAGAATCTGATAGGATACAGTAATGTCCAGAAAGATAGCAGCAGATCCCACACATGGTTCTGACTACGAGCAAACTGGAAAATTTTCAGCTCAGTGTGCTGAATAGAGCTGTTCATAGACAGAAGATTAAGTAGCAGACTTCACCCAGTTCTTAAAGGAGAAATCATATGCTGGAACAAGAACATTCCAAGTGAAAGTGTTTCCCTTAGAGTTTGAGTAACCCTGTCTTCTGTGATATTAAATGTCGGAATAGTTCTTGGACATAAATACTGCAGGAGTGATTGTAGTCTGATGGGTTTTATGCAAGATTTCTCATTAGCTCAAAACCAGATGTCCACATGCCATGGTCTAGCAGGGATTTCAACCAAAAAGCATACTGTAATGACAACTGTTTCAGTCAAAGCATCAATGATGGTTCGTTTGCTTCCACACACACACACAGGCTTTGAACAGATGTTTGAAATCCTGCTGTAGAAATGTAGATAAGCTGATGCTGGATGGGATCCAGCCATTGTAGTACACTGTTTCTGGCAGATGCCTGTTCTGTAGTCCCATATTCTAATTTAGTTCACACAAGTGCACAATAAAGGCATAGTAAGGTGCTTTGATCTGTACCCCCATGAAGTAGAGGATAAATGTTGCCTGTTCATCCCACGAACACGCAACAAATGAATTACATTAAATGAAATTCATTTGTATTACATTAAATGGAGCCTATAATCAAACAATGGCAGTCTACACTGGGGAGGAATCATAAGGCGGAAGTGGTTCTTGCTCGGCTCCACATAAGACACAATCATTTGAATCTGAATCACCTTTCTGCTGAGAGCTGATTTATCTGAGATATATATGATTTATATGAGAGCATCCTTGCACTCAGGAAAGATCCTCACAGACTGGAGATGTGCAAATGTATCCCCAATTCACAAAGAGGGATCAAAAGGGGACTCGAGTAATTACAGACTTGTTAGTTTAACTTCTGTTCTGAGGAAAATAATGGAGCTACTGGTTAAAGAAGCACTGCAGGATCATCTAGACAAGATTTCAGTTACAGCTCGGACACAGCATGGGTTTGTTAAGGGGAAGTCTTGTCTGACCAATTTGATTAGATACTATGATGTGATCACAAACGAACTGGATGCAACAAATAATTTTTATATCATATACTTGGATTCCAGGAAAGCTTTTGATACTGTTGCACATGCAAGACTACTATACAAATTGGAGCGCTATGGCATTAAGGGCAAATTGCTACAATGGATAAAGTGATGATTGAGTGGGAAAATACAGACAGTGTTAACACGTTGACTGCCAAGGCTTATTTGGGTAAACTGGTCTCCGATGACAATCTGAGTTAGGCATGTTAAATTATTCAAAACCTATATTATAATATATATTCATCAACAAAACTCATAAAAAAAAAAGCATCATGAATTATCTAATATTTGGCGTATGTAATAGAAAATTCTTCACGGCAGCTAACTATGAGTTAACTCGATTAAATCAGACATGTTGTAATTTGCAGAATTCTCTGTATATGGATCAGTGCTGTGCGTAAATCCGCTGCAGTGACACAGACTTTGCCATGTACGTTGTATTTAGTACTTTGTTACATTCTAAAAAGAACTGAAAACATGGATAAGAACAGATCACTGACCGAAGAAGAGCTTGAGCACTATGCTAATATAAGTGACTTGGAATGTGAAGAGTTTTTTGACGAGTCGTACGGTCCTGGTTCATAGATCAATCGGATAATGCTTTCATATTATTCAGTGCTAAGAAAAACCATCAGATGCCTGAAAGAAACTGAATTACATATTATAGAAATATACATGCATAATGCATACACCCTTTTTCATCAAGTTACGGATTTCTCTGAATTTCGGACATTTTATGGTGGAACCCGTAACTTGACGGAAAAGTTACATTGAATCTTTCATTGGAGAAAAAATTCTAAACATCCAAAGAAGATAAGGTCTGAACGTAAAATTCATTATTTAGAATTTCAGTTGACTATACCACCAACTAAAAAAAAAAAACCATGGCCGACTAAGATGTGTCGAGTATGTACGTGAAATAAAAAACGCCACGGAACATGCTATTATTGTCCAGTGCACTAAGAGAAGCTAGCTCTTTGTGTGAAGAAAATATTTATTTTTCTGAATAAATTCTGTATTTTGATGCCTGGTTCATTTTTCATTCTTATCCCAGAACCCAACTATCCATCAATTGCACATATTTGCTACGAATATACTTGCAGCTGCGCCCGAAAGGCAAGTCATAGCAGTTCGAGTTAACTCATAGTCGGCGTCCTGGGCCAGATCACCAAGTACGAATTAACTCATAGTCGGCATTCAACGTGTTAATCTATGAACACTACTCTTTATGGACCAATGTTATTAGTTGAGTCCCCCAGGGTTCGGTGCTGGGACCATTGTTGTTTTGTATATTTATCAATGATATTGACAAAAGTATATCAGGCTTAATGTCAAAGTTTGAAGATGATACAAAGATTGGCAGGATTGTTAATGACAGTATGCAACTGCAACAGGATCTAGAAAAGTTAGTCAGATGGGCTGAGAAGTGGCAACTGAAGTTTAACATTGACAAATACAAAGTACTGCATAAGGGTAGCAGTAACCTCAGAGAAATGTACCAACTGTGTGGTTCTACACTCAGGGTAATGGAGAATGAAAAAGACCTGGGGGTAATTGTGCAGTCAGATCTATAAATTTTTCTGAGCAGTGCAGACAGGCTGCCAGAGCAAGTCACGGGGTCTTGTCGATATACAGGAATTCTGCTAGTAGGATAAGGCAGTTATTATCCCTTTGTATAAGGCAATGATCAGGCCACACCTTGAGTACTGTGTACAGATCTGGAGGCCTCATTTTAGGAAGGATGTAGAGTTGCTTGAGCGAGTACAGAGAAGGGCAACAAGATTGGTGTAGGGAACGAAAGGGTAGTCTTATGAAGAAAAAATGTAAATTCTGCAAATTGCAGCATCCGGAGACTAGACACCTGCGAGGTGATCTTTATTGAGGTGTATAAGGCCTTGGATGGTTTGAGCAAGCTCAGTGCTGATGGGATTCTTCCTGTTGCTCAGATTACAAACCTGAGGGAGCATAAACTCAAATTGAGGAAAGACTGTTGTAGAACAGATGTACGGAAATTTGCCTTTAGCCAGCGTGTAGTTGATTGCTGGAAAAACTTCCATCTGTTGTTGCGGAAGCTGATAGCTTAAATAAATTCAAGAAAGAACTGGACAAACTTTTGGAACAAATGGATGGGTGAAATGGGAAATTTTTTTTTTTTTTTTTGGCTGATGCTGCATAAGCTTGCTTTCTTCCATCATATGTCTCTACTAATGTTAATCTGTTAGATATTTTAATTCCAATGTTCAAATTTTAGTGTTACATATTTTGCTGCTTATATAACCATCTGAATGAGTCTTGTAGACTCAGTCAGATTTTATCTGACAATGATATGTGAAACGTACAGCATTTATTTTTACATCATGTAATGCTTTTTATTATACATTTTTAACTTTTTGATGGCTGTTTCAAAAGGTAACCAATATTTATTTTAAAAATTTTTTAACTTTATCTTGGCATATAATATCCTTTGTTGCTGATGCACCAAAAAAAATCATAAACCTAAACCAAGCTCTGTATTCTACATGTGGAAGTCTTTTTGCCAATCTCACAACATGGACTGATCATCTTTAGAGCTTTTCAAGAAACGTGATGTATTTCTTTTTTTTTCCCTTCTTCTTTAGGTTACAATTTCTATACTTTGACACAGTATTCCAAATACGGTCTTATTACTGTGCCTAGTACACAATATGTGTACTACTTTCGTTGTGAGTGACAGGTGTAACTAGTGTTCAGATGTGTTTAGACATGTTGAGACCTGCAATTCAGGTAGCTACATAAACCTGCAAAGAGTTTCTTCTGCATTCAGTTCTTTTCTGGTGCAGATGTGATGACTGGTATCAGCTTCTAACATGATTTTCATATTCTGTGCCTTTGACAATGGCAATTCATGGCTGTGTGAACAATCCAAAATATATATATATATTTTTTTTTGGCTGATGCTGTATAAGCTTGCTTTCTTGCATTATATATCTCTGCTAATGCTAATGCTAATATTTTGTTACATTTGCAGTAACTATATTGTGGAAAAACAAAGATGGAATACAATGTCATTTGTGAAAAAAGGATATGCTTCATATTTTGTAGTTAAACTTGGTGGCCTAGATAAATGTGTTTGCAAAATAAATGTGTTGGCAAGATAAATGTGTGTTTTAATAAAAATAAAGCCATGCCATTTGCCTTTCCCTTGGGGTGAAGGGAACCTCAGAATCATATTAATGACTGCTATTTTTGTTCCATAAATGTAGGAGGTTATACTGTGAATAAAAAGCAGAGAATTGTGTGCCCCAACAACGTTACTTTATTTGTAAGGCCAGACCCCATGGACCTGAATTATTGGTAAAACTTTCTCTACCAGTTCTGTACCATAGTCATTTACACAAAGTGAACCTTGTGAGAGATTCATATCTGTCCAAAGAGTCAGGAGAGGAACAATCTATTCATGGTATGTTTATACCATGAATAGATTATGAATAGGAATATATGAATAGAATAGGAATATTCTATCAACCAAAGAGTGGAGGCTTTATTGATTCGTAGAAGCAAAGCCTCAAAGGAGTTCTCCATTCATAATGGAGTATGTATACAAAAGAAAATGGTAAGTTGTTTTTTTTGAAAGAAAAAAAAATCAGTATAAGGATAATGGTTGGCTAGTGTGTGCAGATTTTAAAGTTATTGGTCTGCTACCTGACAACAAGTTGGTTACACAAAAATACTTTGCGTTCTGTATGAATGGGATAGTCAAGCAAGAAGTGAACATGGGAAAAGGAAAGTGTGACCACCATTCAGTCTCTGACACCAGATTCAAAGAACATTAAAGGCAAGCCACTAACAGACAAAGTTAAGTTTAGTGAAACAGTTCATTCAAGCCTTGAATAAAGAAGGAAATTGTTCCAAGTATGTTTGCTCTAAATTCCCATTGCTTACATATGAAAATAACAAAGCAGGAAGTTTTGTTGGACCTCAGATCTGCAAGCTACTGCTATACTTTGTATTTGAAGAATCCATGAACCAAGCTGAAAGAGGCAATTTGACTGGCTTTAAAAATGTAGTAAGCAATTTTTTTGGAAACAATATACACCCAGATTACGTAATGATCATGAGTGTTAAAGTACACCTTTTGCATGCTTACCTCAACTATTTACCAGAAAATTGATGTAGTTTAAGTAAAGAGCTGGGAAACAGATTTCATCGGGATATAAAAGGAATGGAAAAAAAAGTTACTGAGGGAATAGAATGTCAATATGATGGCTGACTACTGCTGGATGCTAAAAAGAATATCAGTCACCTAAACTAGCTGCCTGAGGAAGTAAAAAAAAAAAGGCACATCAGAAATCAAGTTTTTGGCCATAAGAGGATATTTTTCTATTTGTACGTATTTTTATTGGTAATAAAATTCAAGATTTCTATTAAAAATGTAGTGCAAATTTCTTATCAGCAGTAAGATGTCTGAGAACTTTTATTAAAATGCAGACTGGTGTAATTGCAACCCTCTGCCTCTTGCTCTGCAAACACTGTGATCCATCTAAGGATCTTCACTGTGAACCCAAAATATTCCAAGGAGAGAGAGTCAAATGCCACTCTAAAATCCATATAAGCAGTATTGATATTATTTCTTACATCCAACTGATGAGTGTCTTTGGCAAAATAGCTATGAATGTGCACCATGAATTTTTCATTACAAAACTGTGTTGTAATGGGAAAATCATTATAAAGCCTTCAGAATTCCATTGCTAACTAAATTACCTGTGCTGCACTCTTGATCACTGCCTCCATGATCATGACCTACCAGTGAAGTCACCATGACCAGCCAGTAGTTATCCTCTTCACTAGAACTGTCTTTATATATTGGCAATATGTTAGTACTTCTCTAATCCAAAAGAATCTCTCCAAAACTCTCAACGATGCCCTCATAATTAATCTTAATAGTTCTATGCATTCTCTTGCTTCCTCTCTCAAAATCAATGGTTATATGCCAACATTTAGGTGGCAGTGTTTATAGCATATTAATGTGGGACTTAGTCAAAGATATAAATACTGTTAAATATATTAATACTGTCAGGGGTAAAGAAGGGCTTTTGTTTTTTCAGAGATAATCAGCTCAGACATTTTTTAAACTCTTTCCAGTGAAACCAACTGATGATGCTGAAATATGTAAATGCCAAATAGGATGCATACAGAGAAATAATTATTGAGGCCACTAAGCATTTTATACTAAGAGATGATGTTCAAGATTTAGACTAAAATGCATGTCAGATGAACTCATGAGCTTAGTGGCAAAGAAGAAAAATGCATGACTATTTATTAGGAGATACAGAATCCTACAATAAGTATAAACTAGTGTGAGAAGTCTTTGGTCAAAAATGCAAAGCGAGGCAGCAAGGAATTCTTTGAATATGAATGTGCAAATGTGCCTCCTCTTCATAAGGGTAGTTCAAAAGGTGAAGTGGGTAACTACATACCTGTAAATTTAACCTCTGTATCAAGGAAAATAATGGAATTGATAGGTAAAGAAGTAATGTGGTAAAGATTGATAGGTAAAGAAGTCTCTACTCCATACAGTAGGTGTTGATAATATTTAAAATTGTGTCCTTAAGTTATCTACAATAGGAATAATGCTTATTAATTTCTACCTATATAAATGAAGTTACCTGCTTGCAGTCACATGAAATCATATACAGGACACTGACACTTTGTGAGTTATTTGATTCTATTTGATTACATTTTTTTGAATTTTCAATAGAGAAACTGTGGCAATAATTATTTTGGTAAACACTGTGAGTTAATTCTGATTGAACAGAATGGTTTTAAATGCAAAACAACAAAAAGAAAATGTTAATTATTTTAATCTTTTTAAAATTACAGTAAACCCTTTAAAATCTGACACCCTTGCAAATTGAGAGGTACTGGATTTTAAAATTTTCTGGATTGTGGAGAGTGCCTAATGATTGAACAGTTTTGGAGAAATAAATTTCAATGAATATTAAGGCCATTAGGCCTTTGTTAAATTGAACTTATTTATATCTGTAAATGTTTATATTGACTAAAATATAGCACTAGGTTAAGACACAAATAACAGTTTAATCTGTTAAATATTAACTAATGACAATAAACATAATCACAGAAAATGGTGTCAGAATATCAATGGATGTGCAACAGAGAAAATACTTTTGCAATGGAGAATAAGAAAAAAATTATTCTTCTTGAGGAATAATTATTATAATGAGGTCATCTTTCAATTAACATGACATTTTACTTTTAATAATGTACTGTGGAGAAAATCACCTATGCTTTTTTTTTCTCACTGCTATTATTATAATGGCAACAGAAATGAAACTTAACGATCTTTGTTAATTATAGTATAACTTCAATTGTCCATCACCCTATTTACCGCCAGTCTCTGTTAACTATCATTTAATCTCACTACGCCATAATGTATTGTGATATTGGCGCCATGTGTCACTCAGTCTTTGTTTACAACTCACTGTATATGGTTGTACTTTCATCTCTTTTTCGTATTTTAATAATTTTTATTTAGTAAACCCATTGAAATGACAGAGAAATGTAAGCGAGTAGTGTTGAGATTATCACAAAAAATTTAAATAATCAATTGTCTAAGTCTAAGAAAGGGTGAAAGTGCTACAGGTATAGCATCAGTTTATGGAATAGGAAGAACAACAGCAAATGGTATAAAGCGTGATGCAGACAAAATTGAAAACCATGTGTCAAAAATGGGAACCATTGACGATAGTGCTACAAGTTGTAAAACAATGAAGCGTGCTAAAAGTGAACTGGATACTGTAATGCTTCAATGGTTTGTTCAAAAATGTAGACAAGGAATTCCTTTGTCGGGACCTATAATAATCCAAAAAGCCATTGAAATCAATAAAAAACTAGGCAGAGATTCTTCATTCATTCATGGCTACCATCGGATGGTTGGACAAATTTACATTTTCCCATGGTATTTGACAGTTATCGATCCAGGGTGAGAAGCTAAGTGCAGATAGTCCAGCAATTTCTGTTAATTGTGAAAAACTACAGAAGGAAATAGCTGATCGAAGTTTGGTTAAAGACCAAATATGACCAAATAGACCTGTGATGACACTGGCCTTAACTGGAAGGTGCTACCTCAAAAGACACTGGCTTCAATGACTGAACATATGTCACTGGGATATAAGATTGGTTGGTTGTTTTAGTATTTTATGGTGCATTAGCGTCTCAGGCTATAATGCGCCAAGTCAAACCGAGATACAAGATGCAAAAAGATTGCATCACTATAATGAGAGAGAGAGAAAATCTTTATTGCAACATTTGATTGTAACCTTTTTTTTTTTTTTTTTTTTTTTTATGAAAACCCCAAACACGAAAGGTATCAAAACCTATAGTACTTAGTACCATGCATGGGTTGAAGGAGAAGTATGGGGGAGGGGGATGCCGGAAACTTTGCTCTAGAGACTAAACATGAGTTTCACCACTTCAAGCCTCCAATAAGCAAAGTGGTGGTATTTCACCGGTTGATGAAAATCATCTACCACCTGGTTATAAGGTTAAGTACTGCAGTTTTCCCTTCATGGCCAAAATGGTATGTGCTAATGGTATGTGCTAATGCCAGCAGTAGCCATAAATTGCCTTTGGTTGTTATACAAAAGCCAAAAAAGCCTAGATAATTTAAAAATATTAATCTAAATGCTCTGCCAGTTAAATATTCCTCAAAAAAAAGTGGATGAGCAAAGATATATTTCATGGTTGGTTTCAAAAATTATTTGTACCAAGTGTAAGATCACATTTGGCATCAAAAGGTTTATCACAATATGCAATGCTACTGATGGACAATGTGCCTACTCATTCCATACACGTATCTGATTTAAAAAGCAATGAGCAAAATTATCATGCAAACATGACATCTCTCATTCAACCACTGGATCAAGGCTTGGTTGAGAGAATGAAACATCATTATCACAAAATGTTCATTCAAAAACATGTTTTGGCAGAAAATAAATTAGATGTGATAGAGTTTTGGGAAAGCTACACTATAAAAGTTGCAATTTTCAATGTCGCTGATGCCTGGAATGATATTCCAGTTCAAACAATACAAAGCTAGAATAAATTGTGGCCAGAAATATATTCAACTGATACAGAAACCATTCCAAAAGAAACTGAAATTTTTCAGTTATGTTTGAACATTCTTGGTATTAAAAATATTTTGATGAAGGAAGTAAATGATTGCCTGGATATGAACAAAATGGATGTCGGATGCAAAATGACGATGAAATTTTGCCACTGTGAAGCTGAAACTATGTTGTCAAAATGCGGTGAGTGGTACGAGATACAAGAAGAAGCGGATGCTATGCAAGTGTTACTTTTGTTTTAAATTCGTAACATTGCCTCCCAAAAGACTCAAGGGGTAATGAAACAAAAGAAACTGACTGACTTTTTTAGAAAAGAAATTTAATTATGTAATATTGCTTTCTTTTAAATTTCTTTAATGACATTAGAACAATGTTGTATGTAATATTGTGTTCTTTTAAATTTTTTTATGACATTACTAGAGCAATGTAAGTCAAAATATTAAAAATAGGTATGTATGTAGATATCTGCACTATGATTTTTTGATGACTTAAATTTAATTACGTTATGCATTATGTAATAAAAGAAACAAGTTAGATGACCCGGTCTATTGTATGTATAACGTTTTTAATGTACATATTCTATTATCCGTCTATTCCATTATCCCTCATGGTCTCGGTCCCATACCCTGACGGATAATTGAAGTTCTACTGTATATGCAAGAAATTGAGTGAATTAGTTGGGGTTGCTCGCCAGACCTTTTCTTCCATAGCATTAGCAACCACCTACATAACATATAACATTAGTATGGAATGGGAAGCCAAGCAAGTGACCTTGAGTCGCCTGTTGTTTTCCCAGATTTAGTCGTGCAGTGACAAACTGTATGACTAGTTATAATGGCGGCAAAAAACATCTTAGTTATGTGAAATTAAATCTATTATTTGTGCATATCAGCAAATCTGTTTATGGAAGGGATTAACCCATGTATATTGTAGAAGAGATTAACAACACCAACAAAACTTAAACTGCATTCATACTGCAATGGTCTAAATTCTCAGTGTATAACAAACCTGCTTTTGTAAACAGGTTACCCCAGTATTGCACTACTTTTAAACAAATGGCCTTGTTAATTCACTATTAGTTTAAAAGACAGAGCTCTATTACATTACTGCAATAACTGTTTCAGGACTAACAGCTCACTCATTAGATAGCAGGCAGTCTCTAGCGACAACACTCAGACGAAACAGATAACTTATCTATATTACAACTTTGAAAACTGATTTTTTACACCATGCACACCTCATATTGAACAACTTCTTTACAACCATTTTGCCAATACAGACCTATCTGATGAGGGACCAGTTGGTCCTGAAACAGGCTGTCATAGTAATCTCAATCTTTTAAACAAATGGCCAATTAAACCTTTTGGTGAAGCCCTCTGTTTGTTAATGCAGTTTAAACTGTGGTCAGCAAGATTTAAAGGACAAAATAGTACTGCAATCATCAATGTCATTTTTTTTTTTTTTTTTTGCTCTTTATTCTTAAAGATAAATGAGAGTGTTTGATATGAGTGCTAGATTACTTTCTTAATATTTCTGTATTTTAAAATGTTGATTTTTTTTTTGTAAACTTGCGTCAGATTTTACAGAATTACTATATTTTAAGAAGAATATTTTAGAAATGCAACAATGATAGCAATTTTTATAGCTAATAACATAAATCTATTATTTTAAAAGGTACTTTAGTTCTCTTCACAATTCTGTTTTATTTTCATATTGAAAATATCATATTAAAACTTTAGGAAATATGATGTGCAAAATAAAAAAAAAAGGAAATAATTTAAAGCATGGTGAATTACAAATGGACCAGTTTAACTGATAAAATCAGCAGAAAAAAAACTATTGAGAATCAGTGATATTTGTGTACCGTAATAAGTAGTGCATGTAATTAGCTTATTACATATTGGATATTCATTTATGTCAAAAATTCAAAGGTTGAACAGTCACAGTACTATTAACACTATCTTAAGTTTAAAAGTGATGGACTGTTATAATTTTTAAATGTTTTAACAAGTTTAAAAGCCACAATGAATAAAGAGAACTGAAGTACTTATTGGTAATTAATAACTGATGCTATTTTTTATTGTTTTATATAACACTTAGAATTTAAATTTATTTGAAATTTTATATTCCATATTAAAATAACAGAATGTGATTTTTTACAAAAAAAAAAAAAATGAAATCTCCATGAAAAGAGCTAAAAGAGAAATATAGGGAAAAAAGTGGGAAATGCATCATGATGCATAAAACAAACATGCACTGGTATACAACCACACTGAAGTAAAAAAAAAATTCATGCTTAACACAATACTACTGAAACATTTCACTTTTAATATGCATATCTCTTTTTGGAAAAAATATGTTTTAAGCGGATTATTTAAAACAGTTATAATATTCAATATTTTCATATTATTTGCAATACCCATTCAAGAATTATAAATAAATGCCAGGAAATGACTTCTTCAGTTTTATACTGATTACTGTAGTTTGACACATCTGACTAGTAGTTTCATGTTTTCATGAGATGGAACTGGTCAAGGTATTTATTGATTGCAACTAATTGGAGGAAGCTGTCCCATCTCCTTCATATTTGCATAAAACCATGAAAAAAGAAAAGGCCAAATATTATTTAGCTTCCATAAATTCTGTTTTGACACAAGAATTTGTTAACTATGACTATCACCAGAAAGATTTCTATCAAGGGGAAAGGTTGTAGCTTTACATGCTTGCATGTTTAAACCATTATCATTCTGATGTTTAATAGCACATTTAATTTTCATCTGTAAATTTTTCAATCCATGATTACATTACCTCACTTTTTTAGGCAACACGATGGACTTTATTTTAAATATATATGAGATGAAAAGAAAATTTCTCCTCAGATATCTCTTTGTTGGCTTACAAATTATATAAAAATTGATACAAAAATATTCTTTTATGTAGCTTCCATAAAGACTACAAAAAAATATTTTAATTAATCAGTAAGCATTATTGTAATGGTCACTTCTCTCTTTCAACTGTTCACTAGCTGATGTAATGCCTTTTATTTTACTCCACGTAACTGTAATGTCACCCGATATCATTAGTAACCCTGTTCTGATTGAAATCAAAATTTTTCAGCAATATAAAATGTTTCAGATATTTAAAAATTCTGATATCTAAAATCTATAAAATATCATGCAACAGTGCAACCATGCTTTTAAGCATCCCAACTTCACTAATTTCTAACATGAAAATAATTCCAAAAAATGCACATCTAAAGCTAATTTCTACACAAAGAGGAAATGCAAGCATTGTGATACAGTGAATAATACAAAAGATAAAAAAGGTAGTAGTAGCAGTAGTAGTAGGTAGCAGTAGTAGTAGTAGTAGTAGTAGTAGTTGAAGTAGTAGAGTATCTATACTACCGGTGAATCAGACGGTTGAGGAGTTGGGGGAGAGTTTTCCTGTAAACAGAGACAACAGATGATCTAGCAGACAATAGGAGAAGAAAAGCTAAGAACAAAGAGAGGGAGAATAATACCTATAAAACTACTCTTTCATCCACTAATTAATTTTTACTCAAACTGATACTTTAGTTAATATTTGTTAATCGGTGCTATTTAAGATTTGAACTGTTTAGTAGCTGAAGTTTTTAAAAGCAGCATCTAGAAAAAAAATTACAGTAAAAAAAATAACAGTTTATAACAAAAAGCTTCTATTTAATACGACGTTGAAAATTGGCTATATTGATGCTGAATACGGCTAATAATTATAAGTTAAATGAAGTATGAATACTGGCAATGTTTACCTAAGCTTTGTTTTGTCTGGGTTTGTATATAAATTTAAATAACGAATTTTTTTACATTAAAGATAAAGTATCAATTTTATTTTAAAATCTAATCAACATACCTTACACACCATTCAAGTTCACAAAGAATCAAACAGAGAAACAGTCATTTTAAATAACTGGATTATATAATTAAAAACGAAATTATTCCTTAAGAAAGAAATATTTTTAATATAAAATATAAAAAAAAGAACAAATTAAATTTCCATCACTTAAGATAACTATTTTAAATCATATTTTTCTGATGAATATATTTGCATCTAAGAGCATGCGACAACTTACGGCAAGTGTATTGGGCCCAGGAAGTTTCCCAAAACGGGTTGATTTCCAATTCTCCACAATTAATAATCCACCATAAACTTTGCCCACAGTCAGCTTTCCTTCATGAAGTTCTGAATCCATAAAATTTTAAATTTTAGATAATTTTCTCAAAAACTAATAATTTTACAAGTTTTAATATTAGAAAATAGTAACACTTGCAATATCTAGCTACAAAAAACTTTATAGTGTGAAGCATATTTCAAAAAAAAAAAGAAAAAAAGAAGAAGAAAAAAAAAAAGACACTTTGCCATGCAAAACAATTAATTTGTGTGGGGGAAAAATCATAAATTTGACCCAAACAGTCATAATAACTAAATAAACTTGGCTCTGTTTCAGATTTCTATACTGAAATCCATTTTTGAGTCTGGATTTTGGCTTGCTTACATTCACTCTTTTTAGAATGTTTGATACAGTTCTTTAAAATGTTTGTCCATGGCATGAATGTGTTTCTTAATGTTCAGCTTCAGTTTTATTTGATGCAAACCTATTTGAACACTGATTATTGAACATTTCACAGCATTGCAAAAATGATTTGGTTACAAGGTACTGGTCCAAAATAAACATGATTTTCTCGGGGAAATCTCACATTATACACAGCACTAATAAATGATATACTTCTCCTCAAGGCCCTGGTGCCAAAAAATTGTGATCAACTGATTTTTAATGTAACTCTATAGCTAGACTTAGTGAACTTATATTGATTTAATCACTTTCAGTATACTGCAACTCTTTCACTCACAATGTAAACAACTCTTTCACTTGCAACATACTGTTTTGCTTGGCAACACTTTTACTTGCAACATACAGCACATCTTTCGCTTGCTTGATCCCAGGTTCCTGTTCATTCCACTTGGGTTTACAGGCCTACCACCTGTACATTAGCAGCAGCAGGGCCAGCCACAGGGGGGATGCAGCAGGAGCAAAACATCCGGGCCCCGGGCTGTACATGGAGCCCCAGAAAAAGGAAAAAAAAAAACGAGAAAGCGAAAATTTTTAAGGAAGTTAATTGGTTAAAATTAATTTTATTTTATAAACTTAACCGAAGTAAGCCATGCTGAAAGTCTCTAAGTGTAATTTTAGACTTGTTCTAATATTCAGTGTTATTTTGTTTTTTGTTAGTATTTCATTATTTAGTTCAGTATAAAAATTTTATAATTATTTTTCAAATTAACCATGGAGAAAAAGCATAAAAGCGTTGCTTTTCAATGCAAAATAATTTTGTTAGAGCTGACGAAGCTCTAACAAAAGAAGTTTAAAAAATTCCAAAATTAACTTTGCAATTTAATAATATAATTATTATTAAGATATATATTTTAAATGTAATTTTATTATATGTGCATATTTAGTTACTAAATACTCAACATATTTACTTACTAAATTTTAGTATCCACAATGTCGATGCCAAGAAAATATCTCTCTGGGTGTCAGAAAAGAAAACTGGCTGAAGAGAAAGAGAAAAAGAAACAAAAATTCAAAAAGTCAAAACCAGAATTGTTTTCGTGGCTGCAAAATAAATCTCATAATAATGAAACAAGTTTGGGAATTCAGGCAAATGAAGAACAAAACTAACAGGAAGAAACTATGCAAGTTGACAATCAGAATGCAGAAATTGTGGAAAAAAATGCAAATGAAATGGCAAGTAAGGAAGAAATTATTCAAATGGACAACCAAAATGCTGAAATTGTGGGGAAAAAAAAATTGAATTGTCTGAAGAAATAAATGTTCATATAGAAGAAATGGCAAGTCACGCTGAAATACAATTTGATGAAACAATACACCAAGATAACAGCAACAGTGATCCAATGAATATAAGTGATCCAGGTTTATGGCCAGATATTAATGATACATTTACATTATTATATGTCAAAACTGTACCTAAGCAATAAGATCAACACACTTTCCCTAAAAATGCTGATGGTAGATCTTTTTCTATATCGTATTATTTTAAAATTATGCCAAATTGTGAAAAACAGCACTGCAGCTGGTTAGTTTATTCAAAAGCTCAAGATTCAGTAACAGTACAGCCTAAATCACAGAAATTTCATCTTCCCCACTAATACCGATAATATTCTCGTCACAACCACAACAGGCATTCCTCAAGGAGGTGTTCTCTTCATTACTATATTTTCAGCATCTCTACAACCACTTCTACAAGAAAATCCAAATCTGCTGGCTTATGCCAATAATTTAAAGTTGTTTATTATTTCCAAATCCTATGATGACATTTCCAAGGTTAGCCATGATGCAAATTTACAGATGTGCAGAATCATCAAGTATCTGAAGAATCTCAATCTGACTATAAATGCAAACAAATCTATTCAATTAACTTATTCTTTATAGAAACAACCAAATCACATAGAAATTAAAATTGCAGATGTTTCAATTCCAAATGTATAGCTCACAAAGACCTAGGAGTTGTTTTTAACAAAAATCTTTCCTTTAATTCTCACTATGTATATGTTGCTAAAAAAATTCAAAAAGCAAAATGGCTAATCAAGCAAGAAACAGCAGCGATTCAAGACAGAAAAACAGTCATAAACCATGTTCAGAGATGCATTTTTCCCATTGTCTTACGTCTCTGAAATCTGGTCTGGTGCTCCTCAGGTTACCATCAAGAAACTCCTTGCCCTAGCATATTGGGTTCTTAGATGGCTGAACAGTAAACTTAGTTTTCTGCATATAATATCCAGGCAACAGCTTTATGAAAACTTAAAAACAAAGCCTCTGCAACAGATGAACAACGAGTCGGAATCATGCTTCTTGCAAAGTTAATTACCTCTGCAACCGATTCACCAAAGTTAGCCAACATAATAGCTCCCACGAACAGAGAAAATTCAAGAAACCAACAACAATTCAAATCCAAACTCTCCAGACTAAAACAAATGGACAGGATGTTCCCCAATGCATTCCTTCACCTCATAAATTATCACAACATTGATTGTAAGAGGTTGCTCAACTCTGAAGCCTACAGGAGTCTCATTTCCAATCAAATGATGAGATATAAAAACAGCTGCCTGCCTGCAGCTCAGTAACGGCATCCGAGAGCCAAATGTGATGTTCTGCAATGCATATTTTTGATCATTATAATTCATATTCATTGTTAATGTATATATATAGAATATGTTATGTATTTGTTTTTATATTTGTCTCCATTGTACTAAATTTATGCCCCTAGCCTAGCCTAGTGCTGTGATGGGCTTGCTGTATTTGCAATAAATGAATATTTATTATTATTATTATATTGTTTTTGTTGTGCATTATTTTCTAAAAACAGAGATAAATGCACATGGTTTATAGATGGTTTTAATAATTAGAGAAAAATTGACGTCAATAATTTGAGATCATGAGCTTTCCATTTGTCACATTAATTCTTTTATTGCTTGGCAAGAATTATTAAAATGACTTCATTTAAATTCCACTATTGATAATACAATTCAAATTAATGTAAATAAAGAAACGGAACATCTTAGATTACTATTCCGAAGAATTGTAGATGTGATTTTATTCTTATATAATAATAATCTTCCGTTACGAGGGATTGAGGAAAAAATTCGAACACCAAATAATGGAAATTTTTTAAGTCTAATCGAATTGTTAAGCAAATATGACCTTTTGTTAATGGATCACGTAAATAGAATTAAAGAATTGTGCATCATTTGGCACATAGATCACAGGAGGAATTTACTGTGGCTTTAAGTAATGAAGTGATTAATAAAATTAAAGCTGACATAAAATCCTGTACATATTATAGCATCCAAATGGATTGTACACCCGATATTTCCCACACATCAATAATAATTAGATACGTAAATTTTACAGACAAGAAACTAATCATTGATGAATTATTTATAGGGTTTATTGAAGTATCCGATTCAACTGGTGAGGGATTAGCAAACATGCTTTTGAAAAAAATTAATTGAGCTTAATTTAGATATTATGAATTGTAAAGGGCAAGCATACGACAATGGGAGCAATATGAAGGGTAAACAGCATATATACTGTAAAATATTTTTTGGAATATTGCAACGTTTATACTCTTTATTTTCTTCATCTACAAAAAAGATGGGAAATTATGGAAAATCATTTAAATATTATGCTTAAACCATTGTGTGATACTCGTTGGGAAGCCAAAATAGATTCAGTTAAAGCTGTGTATAAACAATTTAAAAAAAACTTGTAGTGCCCTCGAAGAACTTATTGACACTAGTGATGATAACGCAGTAGTATCCAAAGCTCAAAGTTTATTAGATTCATTATAAACAATGCCATTCATATTAAGTTTAACTATGGTTTTTAATATTGTCTAAAATTAATAATATTAACAAATTATTGCAAACAAAAACAATTATACTTGATTCAGCTTTCAATTTAATAAATAAAATTAAAAATGAAATACTAAATTTAAGATCACAATTTCATAAATTCTTAAATGAAGGGAAGAATATAGCATGAGTATTTCAGAGTTTTACTGAGACACGAGTTAGGAAAAAGAAAAGATTATTTTCTGAATTGGCAGAAGATGAAGTATCAAAAGATCCTGTGGAAGAATTTAGGTACAATTTTTTCAATATTGTAATTGATTCAGTTATTGTGCAAATAGAAGAAAGATTCAAAAACATACCTAAAATTATTTCCAGTTTTAAATTAATAACAGATATAAAAGAATTAGAAAAACAATCATGGGATTTTGTAACATTTTATAAAAAAGATGTAGATGAAGATCTAATTCAAGAAATTATTTCATTAAAAAAATTGATTTTGAACGAAAAAGATATAAATTATGTGCAGGATATATTGCAATATATACTAAATAACAATTAAAATGAGCTTTTTTCCAATTATACTAAGAATATTCTTTACATTACCTATGACTATAGCAAGTGCAGAACATTCTTTTAGCAAATTAAAGCTAATTAAAAATTACCTTCATTCAACAATATCTGCAGAATGAAACGCACTTGCTATATTAAGTATCGAGAAAGATGTTAAAGATCATGATTTTTCTAGTATTATTAATGATATGGAAATAAAAAGTCACATACAGTATTTAAAAATGTTAAGTAAACCTTAATTATTGAATAAGACATTTCTTATGTATTTATAATTACAATGTGTTATATGTATTTATGATATTAATATATCTGTGTATTTTTTTTGTTATGTATTGGTTGTGATTATTAATATTGTAACAAAATTATGATAGTGTTTATTTAATATTGATGTCTATATGTCTGTGTGTTGATGGTTTTTCAAAAACTATTGGACGAAGCCGAATAGAGAACGAGTCTCCTCGAATAAAATTTGTTTGTTTATTTTATTTTCTTTATTATTATTTATTTATTTTTTTTTCATGAAAATATGTTAGGCATTTTAATCATTGAGAAATTTTTTTGAGGCCCCAAAAAATTACTTGCACCTGGGCCCCTTTATGGAGAAGGCAGGCTAGGCCTGAGTAGCAGGGCTATAAACCCAAAAGATCATGCAGTTCAGATCCATGAACTGCATGATCTTTTGACAGGACTACAGTTATTGCATATGCTGATGATTTAACTACATTACTTGAAGGTAATTCCCAAATGGCTTTAAAGTCTTCTACCAACTGTGTATGAAGGCTGCCGTAGCCAAGTGGTCGGGCGCGTGGGTGCATAAGTACACGTGCCTTGAGTGACCGGGGTTCAAGCCATGACTGGTGAATACGGTGCTGTTTATTGTATTCTGTGTATCTTGTAAACTCCTCTGACTGTTTAGTCATCCCGAAGTATAAACAGAAAATTTATTTATTTATTAAAGGATATGTATAATAAGTGGACTCTTCAGAACAAACATACCATTAGTTTTTATAAAACTAAGATGATTATTTTTTTTAAGACTAAATTAGATCTAAATAGACCTCGAATTAAAATTAATGGGACTCAACTTCCTCTTTTAACTGAAGTGAAATATTTAGGAGTGACAATTGATTATAAGCTAAATTTCTCTTCACATCTTTCTTATTTATCTGGTAAAGTTAAGAAGTTCACTGCAGCTTTTTTTTAGGATATCAAGAGCACAGAGTGGGGATTATCAAGAAAAACTTTGAAGTTATCCTATTCTGCAGTCTGCCCTCCTATCGAAGACTGTTGGAGCATGGTACCATAGGGCAGTAATTGTTAGATTTAAATTAAAACTCATGTCACTGCAAAGGACGATGCTGTTGGCTATTCTACATGTTTGTTGAACATCGATGGCTGCTTTGTAGGTATTAGCCAGAGGGTACTATTGGACTTTTTTCTTAGTGTTTCAAGGGCTATATTTTCATATCTGTAAACAGATTCCAACTGCATTTATGGGGATGGAGATTGACACACAAGAAGATGTTAGGACAGAGAAACAAAGATGTTGGAATGAGTTGGTGAACAAATGGGGACAGATGGGATATATCCGACTGAGTTTTAGAAGTACTGAGATCAATTAAGTTTTCTTTGCCCCATTGTGTAATTACCTGGAAAGCCAATTCCTTAAAGGAATTGGTGGTGGATATTCAGGAAGTTGAGGCTGTTTGTGCAAGGCAAAGTTTTTCAAATTAGAAGGTGAAATGAAAAATGCTATCATTAGCAAAACTATGGATAGGAATCGGTCACTGGAAGAAGGTCATTAATATACAAGAGGAGTGAGTGGGAGAAGGAACTGAATCTTGGAGAACACCGGCATTAGTAGAGAAGTTAGAATACAGAGAGTTGTCTACCATCACCTGCAGTGAGCAATCAGAGAGAAAACAGATATCCAATTGCAAAAAACGGTTGGTGAGCCCTAAGGTGGGAGCTTATTTAGAAGCTTCCTTCTAAATTTAGAAGGAAGCTTATTTAGAAGCTTCCTTCTAAATAAGCTCCCATCATGCCACACACAATGAAACACCTTAAAAATGTCAAGATCAATTGTTTGGATTTTAAACTTTTTCATCGAATTTGTTTCAAAATGAATAACATAAGCCAATATATCTATCGCCAGGGGATCGAATGATTAGCACATTTATCAAAAAAACAAAGTTTAGATAAAGGATGAGATTTTACAGTGGAATGTAAAATAAATGATTTCATTCCTACAAAAATAATTTCACTGACATGATTTGAGTAAACACTGGGATATCAGAAGATTTAATACAGTAATCCAACCAAGAAAAGAATGGTAATTGTCTGGACTATTCCATTTTATATTCTTACAGTGCCAATCAACGTGAGACTGAGAATGGCTTAGACAAGAGACTGCCACAAAATTGTGATCTGTGGTGCCTAGAGGATCACTAACATTAACTATATATATTTGATGGGTTGTTTGTAAGAAAAAAAGGTCAAGGGTGTTGGATGTCTGTTTAGGGTATTTTGATAAGTAAATGAAAAAGCTGTCAGAAGTCAATAATTATTGGAAACATCCACAGAATCTCAATCAAGTGAGCCCATGTAACTAGAAAACTGAAGCCAGCTGGAGTCGTTGACATTAAAATCACCAAGGAAAATTATCTCATTTGTAGAAAAGTTAGACTAGAGAAAGTTTAAGCCAGTTCAATTTTAAGCTCTAGTTACAGTCCCTGATCTTCTGTTTTTAATAATCTCATGCTTATTGGAAAACCTGAAGCCACTGAATAACTTTTCTATAAGATTTTTTAATATGTAGCTGCATGACTCAACATTTGTAACTTCATACTGCTTCCAACGTTACTGACTGATGCCATTCACTTGTGTAATTCCTTGCAAAAAGAATATCTACATAAAGATGATGAATTGGGACAAATGCTTCACTTCGACTGAGTGGGAGTGCTGTGGCTCGGGGGAGAACCGAAGGGGGCGATTCTCCAATGCATCATGGTTTTTAAAAAATGTGCAAAATGTCAAATGTTTGAGGAGTTTCTGGAACAGGACATGATCTAGCCAAGAAGGATTTCTTTGTGTGTGCTGGGTGCAAAGAGTGCGAAGAAATTAGGTGCCAACTCAGCGTTCTGATGGGTGTCTATGAAAGTTTGATTTGTAGGGTAGATGCCCTTGAAGAAATTAATATGAGGGGCCCCATCAAGCTCTCAGCTGCCCAACTCAATGCCATGGCTCACTCCTGTGCATCAGGCAACACAGCGGCAATCTTTAAGGCAGAATACATGGCTCCCACAGGAGCTAGTTATTATCGGTGATTCTGTTGTCAGGGAATATATTAAGCAAAATGGATAGGTGGAACAGGACCAGAGTATGTCTGCCAGGGGGAAAAAGTTAATGAGACTGTAGAGCAGATATCATCTTTTAAGGGCACAAAAGGTGATACTGTTATACACATTGGCACTAATGACCTTAACAGTAATACATCTGCAGATTTACTTAACAAGTATAGGTCAATGTTGAAAAAAAGTCACGAGTTAGGTGAAATTTCAAAGTATCTGCAATTCTGCCCAGACATGATAGGAGGCAGTATATGATGAGAGCCTTGCCGATCAATTCAGCCCTGGAGAGATTGTGCAAGACTCATTGGGTAGAATTTTTTTCAGAGTGGTTTATACTTCTACAGGTATGGGATACACTTAAATAGAAAAAGTGCAATAATATTTGTTGTTGTTGTTGTGATGTTTTCTGGCACAAGGGTTACATAGGCTATATTGCACCTCCCAAATCAATTGACTTATATATAAGAACTGCTTGAGCAGCAGTTAGAAGCAATAATATTTGCTGATGCAATTGAGGCAGTGTTAGATGGATTTGAAAATTGCTAGCTTGGGGGATTCACAGACTAAAAGGTTAACAGTAGCCACAGGCAAAGGTGAAAGTGATTCTTGCACTGCTTCCATTGGAAAGAGCAGCAGCCTAGAGAGCAAGTTGCTGAGGATTTCAAGAACTGCTGGGAGTCATTAGCATTAACATTAGTAGAGGCATTTGATGTAAGAAAGCAAGCTTATGCAGCATCAGCCAAAAAAAAAAAAAAAAAAAAACCCACTTCCACTTCACCCCCCTGTTCGTTCAAAATACCTGTCCAGCTGAGCCTTAAACTTATTTAGGCTATCAACCTCCACCACAAGGGATGGCAGTCTGTTCCACCAACCAACCACCCGCTGGCTAAAGGCAAATTTCCGCACGTCTATCCTACATCTGTCTTTCCTCAATTTGAATTTATGCCCTCTCAGGTGATTTTTCTGAGCTAGAGGAAGAATCCCATCAGCATTGAGCATGCTTAAACCATTCAAGGCTTTATACACCTCTATCAGATCACCTCGCTGGTGCCTAGTCTCCAGACACTGTAATTTGCAAAACTTAAGCCTTTCTTCGTAAGAGCACCCCTTTGTTCCATTCACTAATCTTGTTGCCCTTCTCTGTACTCGTTCCAGCAGCTCTACATCCTTCTTGAAATGAGGCCTCCAGATCTGTATACAGTACTCTAGGTGTCGCCTGACCATTGCCTTATACAATGGAATAATCACCTCCTTATCCCTGCTGGAAAAATTCCTGTATATCATTGACAATACTCCATGAGCTACTCTTGCAGCCCGTCTGCACTGCTCAGAGAACTTAATATCTGCCTGCACAACCACCCCCAAGTCCCTTTCATTCTTTACCACTGTCAGTGTAGTACCACAGAGTTGATACGTTGCTCTGGGGTTGCTGTTTCCCATGTGTAGTACTTTACATTTGTCAATGTTAAACTTCATTTGCCACCTCTCAGCCCATCTGTTCAACCTTTCCAGATCCTGTTGCAGCAGCACAGTGTCAGTAGTGTCCTTGACAACCCTGCCAACCTTTGTATCGTCTGCAAACTTGGACATTAAGCTTGATATACCATCATCAATATCATTTATAAATACAGAAAACAATAATGGACCCAACACTGAGCCCTGAGGGACTCCACTAATAACATTAGTCCACGATGAGCAGTGTCCATTGATTACTACTCTCTGTCTTCTCCCCCTCAACCACCCCTTTATCCATAGCAGCAATTTGCCTCCAATGTCACTCTGCTCCAATTTGTGTAGCAGTCTTCCGTGTGCAACAGTATCAAAAGCCTTTCTAAGATCCAAGTATATAATATCAAAGTTATTCCCTGCATCCAGTTCTTTTGTGACTGCATCATAGTATCCAATCAAGTTGGTCAGGCAAGACTTCCCCTTAACAAAACCATGCTGTGTCTGAGCTATAACTGAAGTCTTGTCTAAATGATCCTGCAGTGCTTCTTTAACCAGTGCCTCCATTAATTTTCCTGGAACAGAAGTTAAGCTCACAGGTCTATAATTACTTGTGTCAGCCTTTGATCCTCCTTTGTGAATTGGGGTCACATTTGCACATTTCCAGTCTATGGGTACCTCCCCTGAGTCCAAGGAAGCTCTCATAATTATGGCTAAGGGTTTGCTTACTTCCTTTGCTGCCTCCTTTAATATAACTGGATAGATCCCATCCACCCCGGGTGCCTTTCTTGTGTTTATCTTCAACAGTTTCTCCTCCACTTTACTCCCAGTTATTTCAAGATTCTGTAGCTTACTGCTAGAGTTGAATACACCTCTGGCATTCCCCTTGCTGAATAACTCCTCATGTGTGAATGTCGATGCAAAATATTCATTTAGTTTGTTAGCTACCTGAGCAGGATCATCAACAGTTGACCCATCAATATCAAGTGGACCAATCTGATTCATCCCCTTCCTTCTAGAGTTTACATAAGTAAAGAACTCTTTGCTGTTTTTCTTTGCATCCCTTGCCAAGGATTTCTCGTAATCTGCCTTCGCCTGCCTAACCTCCTTTGTAACTTGGTTGCATATCAACTTGTATCTATCATAGGCTTCTGTGTCATTATTTTGTTAATTTGTAAGTATCCCATGCATTTTTCTTCTCTGCCATATGCCTCATTAGTTCATCTGACATCCATTTTGGCCTAAACCTTGAACAATATTTCTTAGTTGGTATGTAAAGTCTAGTAGCTTCCAAGATAAGTTCTTTGAATGCTTCCCATTTTGAATTTGCTGTTGGTAACATCATCAGTTGGTCCCACTGTATAGAATTTAAATACTGTCTCAGTCCATCGTAGTCGCCTTTACGGAAGCAATAACCCTTCCCTTTACCCCTAATGGTAGTTACCTCTTTGAGTAAATCCCACTTCAGCACACTGTGATCACTGCCACCTAGTGGTTCATTTATCTGCAGATTCTTAATGCATGAAGAATCACTGCTGATAATCAAATCAAGAGTATTACTCCCTCTAGTTGCCTCCCGAACATGCTGATGTAGAAAACAATCATCCAATAAATCCACAAAAGCCCTGCTAGTGTGTGAGTAACCAGCCCCCAAATTCCAGTCAATATCTGGGAAATTAAAATCTCCCATTATAAGACTCTCTGATTTACTGGCCCACTCTATTTCCCTGTACAGTTCCTTATTATACTCATCAGAGTCATTAGGCCTATAGCACACTCCTACTCTCAATTTTGATCTCCCAATGCTTATGTCACACCAAACTGACTCAACACTGCACTGTCCAGCGATGTCGACTGGCTTCACTTCCTTGGTTTTTATGTGTTTCTTAACTAATAGCATAACCCCTCCCCCCTTCCTATCCTGTCTATCCTTTCTGTAGACGTTGTACTCCCCAAATTGCATTTCTGCATCCCTTATATCTGTGTGACACCACGTCTCTGATATCCCAACAATATCTGCCTTTGATGTTTTGAGCAATACCTCAAATTCATCAAATTTATTTACTAAACTCCTAGCATTGGTGTACACGCAAGTATACCTGCACCTGTTTCTATTCTTAGCTACCCTAACACAACCCATGTGTTTACTTGTACCGCAATGGCTCCCAGCAGTCTCTGAAATACCATGCATCTTGTTTTTCAGGCTTCTGCTCATTCTAATAGAAGCAGTGCAAGAATTTCTTTCACCTCTGCCAGTGGCTACTGTCAATCTATTGGTCTTTGTCTCCCCCCAAGCTAGCAGTTTTCCGACCCACCTAACACTGCCTCGATAGCATCAGCAAATATTCTTGCACCCTTTCTATTTAAGTGTATCCCATCCCTGTAGAAGCAATCTCTCCTGTTAACAAGTACAGTCCTAAATACTAAATACATACTAAATATTTATTCATTACTAAATACAATAAAGTTATATACTTTCGTAAAAAACAATACTTTTTTATTTCTTAAATTGTGATGTATCTGGATGTGATAGAAAAAAAATCTAAGTCATATTTGAAATCACAGCAAAATATTTCGGCAGTAGGACCTATTCAAATTCAAACCCCAGGGAACAAACTTAAATTCGTAAACTAGTGTTATTTATTTATTATTTTCATTTGTATTCTTTGACAAATTACTCATTACTTTTTTAAAATTTACCTTCATCTGGAGGAACCAATTTATCAATTAATTTTCTTGCTTGTAATGGCCAAAGCTTCTTTACAGTTTCCCTTAATTCTTTATCTGCATGGTCCATTTCATCAGCTAAAAAAAAAAAAAATCTTTAGTTAATGTAATTAAAGTTATATGGTTAAAATATATATAAAATAAAAAATAAATAAATATAAAAGTAAAGTATGGAACATTAATTAATATATTTAAAAGCATGTTTAAATCAAAGGGGCAGTCAGTTTTAAAACTTTGCATCCTTTTACTGAACTGATCATTTCTGTCAGAGTTATAACATGCTCAACATGCATGGCAAGTCTGAAAAAGCACTCATGCTAATAAGAGAAACAAGTGCAAATAAGTACCAGCAAAAATTAGATTATATGCTGAAAACTGACACCATGATATTTATCTGAGCAAGCTTTTCATCTTTAATATGTAATACAAAATTAATATAAAATTTGGCAGTATCTATTTAATTTCAAATTTATCTGAATATCATAATTTACTAAAATCCAGTACTTGGTTATTGTAAACTGTTCCAACTGATTATTAAAAAAATGCTTTTAGTTAATTGAGTAATGTGAAGGAAAATACATTGCTGCCAAATTTTGACTTTACAGCTGGAGATTAGGGATTTGTAAGCAGGAGGAAAACAGGCAATTTTTGGGCCAAAACAGAAGCTCTCAAAAAAAAAAAAAAAAAAAAAAAAATTTTGGAAAATGTAGGAGGTTCTTTTAAAGTCCATCCTACACTGAGAATTAAAAGTTCACTGTAAAAATATACAAGTATGGTATATTTGTATACCATAACATTTTTCTGTCTGTAGATTACTGTTTAGATATTCCATTACACATCAACTGATTTTGATTTTTTTAAGAAAGATACTGTTGCAGACTTTGGCCACTCTTCTGAAATGTTGAAGTTCTGTTCATAACAATTATTCTTCTGTCTAGAGAACTGAACTCAGTTTTTGTCTTTAAAACTTGGGTGAATATTCTGTGACATTCAGCTCTGCTATGAGGGATTGTTAAAATTCTAAGCATTACATGGGATAATTTGTTATATTTCAAGCTTCCCTGTGCACTTGTCAGTTCCCCAACCATGACTAAATCAAAAACCAAGAACCACTGTATATCAGTTTTTCCTTCTTTCAAGACATCATCTGATAGTCTCGCACTGAAACTGACAGAATTGATGCCTGCAAAACATCTACTACTTCATCTATTGCTTTGTCTTTAATGACACCAAGAAGTACTGTAGAATTATCTATTAAAATTTTAAAAATAATGCACTGCCAGTCAATGAAATTGTGCTACCTCAGTATTTATAAGAATCTTGTTTTTCAATGGTAACTTTGTGCACCTATGTAGTCACATGCAGCCATTAAGTACTTCCTCACTGAGCAAAAGAACAGAAGCTTCTCTTGTTTCAGACTCCACATTACCTTGCCAGTAGAAATGCCTATGACTAAATCAGAATCATCCATCTGATTTATTATTTTTATTATTATTAGCTGTATGGTGCAAGGAAGCCTGAGGCTTATGCTGCACAAACCAAAAAAAGATTTTTTAAAAATTCCAGTGTTACCCTGAGAGAGAGAGAGAGAGAGAGAGAGAGAGAGAGAGAGAGAGAGAGAGAGAGAGAGTTAGAAGTAGAAGGGATCACTAAGAAAGCAAGAAAGAAAGAAATCCTGGATTTGCCAAGCCCATACTCAGGCTCACATCTTCTACCAGATGTGAGCCTGAGCCCCATTTACTCTGCTATGGTAATCAATTTCAAAAATGGAAATGGAAGATTTGAAAGAAATTAGTAAAATAAATTTTCACATAACATTCTTCAATGTATCTAGGAGTAGTGACCTTAGTATGTGGACCTGAGGTATGTATTCAAAAACTGGCATGAAATTATTATTATTATTATTAGCATTATTATTAGCTATATGGTGCAAGGAAGCCTGAGGCTTATGGTGCACCAGTCAAAAAAAAAAAAATTCCCCTGAGAGAGTCAAAAGTAGAAGGGAATCACCAAGAAGAGAAAAATAATGATATCCAGCTCAGGCCCCTCGGTGTGCCAAGCCCATACTCACCAGATGTGAGCCCCTGGGGTAAAATTTAAAATCAACAGGACAATTGCTTTATTCAAGGCAGAAGAGAGAAACATGAACAGAATTTCTGCATGAGTGAGGATAATATGCCTAGAATTATCAGCTTGGTTAGCCTGTTTTAGGATTGCTTTTACCAGAAGCTTGCAATTCAGAAATTTGTTTTTCTTGGCGAATATATTAATTTGTCTTCTTTCAAAACTTCTTTTGGATTGTGAACTGCATTTGAACATGAGTCATTAAAGTTAACTTGTATTTTTCAATTCGGTACTCTGAAAAATGCTCATGTTGCTTTTCTAACCACTTCTAAAAGCTTATTTAAATGCAGCAAACATCACATGCTTCAAAATCTTTTTACTTCTGTGGCATGCATCAGTTGAAACTATTTTAATCTATCTTCCCTTTTTAGTACTTCTTCCTCAACAGTAGTAAATTTACACCAAGTAATCAGACACTTACATAGGAAGGCCACCACCAAATGTTTAATTTGGTGGTGGCCTTCCTTAATTTGGTGGTGGTGGCCAGGTGTTACCACCAAATGTTTAATCTTCTCTTTTAATACCCTTGTTACTCCAGTGTTTAGAACTATTATAACAGGTGCATTATCAACAAATTCCATACAGTTTTTTGACAGAATCCTATCCTACATGTTTTCATGAGGTTTAAAAGATGTCCAATGTTGTACTCTCTAGAGTCATCTTCCAATGATAGCATTGGGAACAAGCTGCTTTCCATTTGATAATTTTTTTTTTTATTACAAAAGATCATCACAATGGGACATAACTTGGAATCACTTTGATTACTGCCATCTGTAGCAATTGAAAATGGCTCATTTTTCAGAGCCATCACTACCTCTTCTTTTCTATTCATGTAAATTCACCAACAATGGCTGTGTTTTTGTTCTTCCACAACTATATTTTTATGGTATTTCACTATTGAGAAATATCCTTCTGAGCAACATGCCTACATTATCAGCACAACTAAGTGGCAGATTATTTTCCATGAAAAAATATGCAAACAACCATTCGGCATGATATTTAGTATTAGTTATTATACTACAAGGAAGTACAGGCTTCTGCTGCACCAGTAAAAAAAAAAGAAAGAAAGATAAAAGAAAATATATAAACAAGTAGATAAGAAAACAACTAATTATATGCTTCCCTCCTCATGATCCAGTAGCTCTTTGAAAATCTCTAAGCTATCAGCCTCAACCACCAATGGAGGCAACCCGTTCCAGTAATCAGCAACTTGCTGGCTAAAAAAAAATTCCTACAATTCAGTCTAATTCTTTTTCCTATAATTTTAATTTGTGACTGCTAGTTCTCAAATCTTTTATAACAGTGAAAATTTTACCTTCATTCATTTTACTATCCCTCTAAAAGCCTTTAAGACTCCAATAAGATCCCCTCTAAGGTGTCTGGATGCCAAGCTCCATAGCCCAAATAAATGAAGTTGTTCCTAATATAGTTGTCCTTTTGCAGATATCCCATTCAAGTTGCCGATCTTTGGATCCTTTCAAGAATCTCAATATCTTTTTTTAGGTGAGGTCTTCTTACCTTGATACTGCATTTCAAAGGGATTCTTACAACTGCCTTATGCAGTGGGTTTATAACCTCTCCATCTCTAGAGGCTATTGAGCAATAAATCATTAATAGGAGACCATAAGCTTTCCTAGCCACCTGTCTAAACTGATCAGAGAACTTCATATCTGCCCATATCATATCCAAGATGCCTTTCCTTCTCTACTGTTTTCGATTAAATCCTACCAAGTGTATAAGTTATTTTGAGGTTGCTGTTCCCCAAATATAAAACTTTGCATTTGTTGAACAAGTGATTTTTCGACAAATCAATATTCAACACTTTTTCAACATCTGTTTTTGCATTTCTTTCTATGCACTGGACACTGTTATTATGCATACTGTTTGGCAAAATGAATTAGTATATTGCGTTTCACTGCCGCTTGAAACTGAATCTACGTATGGTATACAAGTCAAACGTGTTATCTTTTTCTGATTTCACAGTACATGGAAAATGTTGTATATGTATTCTGAAATTTTACATTGTATTTCTGACTGAAAGACAATTGTTAATTAGTTTTGCACTACACAATTACTATGAAATTATTGTACATAACAGAGAATGACGCTATTAACATGTGTTTCTACTTTAATACAGCACACTTGACAACTAGCTCATTAACAAAAATAAGCACACATTTGCAAAATTAAAAAAAAAAAAAGGAATAAATAATAATAATAAAAATAAATCTGATTTTAACATAGTTTATTAGGATTATATTAGTAAATAGGAGAAAGGGTCAAACTGAATAAAAAATATGGATTCTATTGTAGATCTTGAGTTTGCAGCTATGAAATATAATATTACATTCTTAAATTATTTTTCCAATATTAATATTAGTATTGGCCAATAATATAATATAGGCTATAATTACCAATTTAGTACACCATTATAATTACCAATTTAGTACACCATTATAATTACCAATTTAGTACACCATTATAATTACCAATTTATTACAGTTTGAATATATTCTTCCTCTCCATTTGAAATTATGCTTCCTGATTCCAGTGCCACTTAATACTCTGAAATTTCACCTTCATTCATTCATTTCACTGTCCCCTCTCAGTCTTATAAAGCTCAATCAAATCCCATTAAAGTATATAGTTACTAACCTCTGCAGCCACATATCTGAAGTCTTTCCTGATATGGGTGTCGGTTTTTGCTGGTCTCACTAGGTGTACTGCCCATCTTTGGACCTTTTCAAGATCTGTGATTTTTTTTAAAGGTGTGGCCTCTATTCCTGGACACAGTATTCCAAGTGCAGTCTCACTATTGCCTTATACAGTAAAATTAGAATCCATGCCTCTACAAGTGATTTTCAACAAATCATCAAACAATCTGTACTGCACACAGGAGCCCCATGTCTACCTGTATCATAAATCCCAAATCCATTTCTTCTATTTTTAATTCAACTGCTCCAAGTATGAGTAGAGGTTGAAAAGTTTCTAGCCTCTTACAAAAGGAATGCTGAAAAGTTGTGAAAAACCCATTTATTTTTCAATGTAGTCTTCCACTGTATTTTTCAATGTAGTCAACATACTTTCTGGCACAATCCACTAGCTTTCATAATGCACTCAAATAAAATTCAAAAGCTTTCAACTCAAACCAGTTGTCGTTGTTGTTTGGTTTTTAGGAGCATTAGCAACTAAGGCCATATTGCTCGGGGATATGCGATGGTCATTCCCTGACCTTTCCACATTCTCCGTATTTGGTGGTGACGGAATCGAACCCCGGTCTAATCAAGAAGCGTGTGCTACACACTGCTGCTCCTTCCCACCTGGCTACGGAGGCGCCACTCAAACCAGTGACTGCATCTATCACAATATTGTCACTGTGGAATTTCTGTCCTCCCAAGTCCTTTTTGAGATTTAGAAATAGAAAATAGTCTGCTGGAACCAAAGCCGATGAGTAGGGCGGATGCTGTAATAGCTTGAACCCACAGTCTCGCAGTGTGCCTGAGTCAAATGCCATGTGTCTTGATGCAAGATGATTCCTTTAGCCAATTTCCCATACCTCTTGAGCTACAATTCCTCATGGAAACATCTCGATAGGTTAGAATAATAGTTGGTATTAATAATGGCATCTTGTTAAAGGAAATCAACCACAATCATTCCTTTTGCATCCCAAAAAACAGGTGCCATGACTTACCCAGCTGACTTCTGTACTCAAAACTTTTTAGGAGGGGGGGGGGAAGAAGAGGGATTCTTCACTGTTTCGATTGTTCTTTTGTTTCAGGGTTAAAGTGGTGCACCGATAGTGACATACTGCCCCAAAACTGAGCTTCATTAACTTCAAAATGCTGCACAGTTTCATGACAAAAACTCACTCTTTCCCACTTCTGATCTGCATTCAGTGCTTCAGGGACCATCTTGAAGAAAAAAACCTTCATTTCTAAAAAATTCACCACAATATTGTGAGCACACTCATGGGAGATGCTAAATGTCTTAATATTATTTTGCAGTCTTGCATGATCTGACCATGTACAGCATCCACATTTGCAGGGTGCTTCTTCAACACTCTTTCATCCATGCTTAAAATCTGCAATCCAGTTTTTGATCACATGTATGAAGGACAAGGTTTCCCCTGATGTTTGCTGCATGTCTGCATGAATTTCTTTTGGCAACATTCCCTTTAAATGAAGACTCCACAGTGCTTGATTCTCTGAGCAGTCACCATCTTCATTCACATTGCACAATTCAATGCCTTCAATAAAGGAGAAGAATATAGTTACAAACCTGAAATTTTTTGTAAACACACACAAAAGAGTCACAGCGCACGTTGGCAATACTGTCTTTCATGAAAACCTCTGAAGTCTATATTGGACTAAAACTTTTCAGCCCACCCCTCATATATAAGTTATTTTGGGGTTATTTCCCAAGTTCAAAATGTTGCATTGTTCAATATTAAGGACACAGCTATCCTTTATCTGACCATCTCAGAAGTCTAAGTTACCTGAAGGAGCAGTGCTTGATGCTGGTCATTTACCACTCTGCCAATCCTCATAACCACTAAAAAATGTTGACATTATATCAAAATTTTTTAGCCATTATGCCAATATCCTACCTAAAACAAGGCTTCTAGACCTGTATGCAATACCCATGATGTGGCCTAACCATCACTTATACAACAAGATAATCACCTCCTTATCCCTGCTGGCAAAATTCTTGTATATTATTGAAAAAAACCCCACGACCTGTCTTAGTATCCGCATCTGCCCTGCTTAGAGAACTTCATATTTGACTACTGCACAATTACCCTAGGTCTTTTTTTTATCTCTACTACCCTCAGTGTAGTACCACACAGTCAGTATGTTAAATCTGAGATTACTGCTACCCATATGCAGTACCTTGCATTTGTTAAACTTTAACTGCCACTTCTCAACCCTCCTGCCTAATTTTTCTAGATCTTGTTGCAGTAGCATACCTTGCTTACTATCATTAATTAAACTGCCAACCTACATATCATCCAAAAACTTAGACATTAAGTCTGATATGCATTCATCAATATCATTAACAGATAGAGAAAACAATAATGGGCCTAGCACTAAACCCTGGGAACTACACCAATAGCATTAGTTCAAGATGAGTAGTGCCCAACTAATAGCCACTGTCTGTCTCCTCCCACCCAACCATCTCTTTATTCATATGTAAAATGCCCACATTTTTCATATTAATTTACAGATATTTCCCATGCATTTACCTCCCCCCCCTTTGCTGTGCCCCTTCTTGCTAAAGAGTTATTTTGGCTGTTTCAGCAGAAAATATAAATACTAGTCTACCATGACTAACCGCTATCAGTTTCTTGTCAAATATAGGATGGTTAAATTCGCTAGTGAGACTCTTATCCGACCCAGTTGCTTTCTCAGTTATAAATTCCCTTTGCCATTATTTTCTTAACTCAAGATAACAGTCGCTACACGCAGAAGTAAGTTCACAAGTCCAGGAAAATACGAACTTTCGCTCTCTGACAAACACTGTTCAGCTGTCCGATGTCAACCGCGTGAGTAAAGTGTCCCACCCGTGACCAAGCTCTGAGGAGGAGGAGGTGAAAGTTCACGCGATAAGCAGGATATACCCGGCGGACGACAGAGCGAGAGGGACGACAGTGGTTTTGTGGTGGTTTTTGGTAGAAGCAGTCGGTTAGTTAGTCTGTATGAGAGAGAGTGAAAAAATACAGTAAGTTTTTGGAAACGGGAATTACGTTACAGAATGACTGTACAGAGAGAAGCTTGAAGAACAGCGCAAGAAGATACAGAATGAGCGAGCGAAGATAGCAGAACCTGAAGGAAGGCTGCGAAAGCACGGAATCCCCTCACCGAGTTCCGCCCCCCGTAGAATGAGTCATCCTTACTTAGGTAAGTTATCCCACAGCTATGCATAAACCTTACTCCTCAATAATATAATTAATTATGTTAGCATTGATAAATTGTAAAATGTCTTAATACTGCTATCTTAAATAGCGCATCACTTAGATTGTCAGTTTCACAAATTAACAATAGGTAAATGATGTATCTTAAGCATGCTATCCTAAATAGTGCAGTATTTTTAGTATTGACCCCATCATGTTTGTACAACCATTATGTCATATGCTAGTCCTTGCCTGAGATGAAGTATCCACACGAAGAACACCTATGTGAAGAACCCATTAATCTCCAAAACATCAATAAATGCTAAGAACTCTTAAATACTTCCATAAAGTCAGTTTATATTATTGTAACCAAATGATTTAGGATTTGCTTGTCACTGCCGCTAGGGCAGTAGTTTTCATACATGTATCAATTCTATAGTGGAGTATATTAAACTATATTTTGTTTTAAACATATGCCTCAGGCCTATCCTCTATTCACACGAATGAGTAAGCAAAGAATTATATAATAGAACTGATACCGCGGGTACTCGAATTTCTACCTATAACTGGACAGAGTTTGAGTATTTTCACAACGCCTGATCGAAGCTGCAGTTCCTATTCCCTTGAATAGTTTACCGAGGGCCGAGATCATTGTCCTAATATGAAAAACCACTAGACAATCACATGAGTATACTGGGGTTATCATTGAACAAATGATTAAGGAAGGAAAACGTCCCGCCATACAGATGTGTTGTCCAGAGAAGTCCGAACGATAATAGAAAGTAATAATTAGTAAGAAGTATAAACCGCCCCCAGTATAACACTGGTGCCAATTGTGTCCAGGATTAAATATTTTGCGGGATGAAAAACTGTCTACACAGAAGAAGAAGTCGCAAAGAGAAAGAATCTAAAGGGATTACGGATAAGTAGTAAGATTGTTGATTTCGTGCATTAAGAGAATAGGTAGGAGGCATTACTCCTTTGCAACAACACAGGACATCTACACTAATTAATAAATTATCGCTATTCTTATAATTATATTTAATAAACAAATGACTACATGCTATAACACACTCTTGTTTTAAATAAGTGATTACTAACATCATAATTTTGTTTCAGCAACAGGTAAGTCACATTATTTTGGAAGACAGGGGCCCAAAATTAGCAATTAAATTTCCCAATTCCTAGTAAATTTAATTAAAAAAAAAAATGGAGGATCAGATTCCTCAAACAACAGGAACATCATCCCCCCTACCTCAAACACAACAGCCACCACCCACCCCAGAACCAGACAGACCGCATTCAGCAAATATCGCAGGTTTTTTAAGTCTTGTGCCATTATTCTTTGGCAAAAATGATGAAGGCCCTTCAGTCCAATTGTTTTTCAAAACTTTGGAGAGTGTTGGAGAATTAGCACTCTGGGGACACAGAGAACTGTTGGCAGTCTCGAAATCTAAACTTCGCTCTTCGGCAGCAGACTTTTTAGCCCAATCCTTTGAATTACGCGGGGAAAAGAATTACAACATATTTAAGAATGCTTTTTTAGCTCAGTTCGAAAAAACGGAACCAATTATCACTTCCCTTCAGCAGTTCGCCAGTGCTGTGCAAGAACCTTCGGAAACCATTGCGAGTTATAGCACGCGCGTGAGGAATTTGGCAAGGGCAGCTTTCAAAATTCAGGGAGAGACACCTGAAGTATTAAACATTTTAGACCAGGCAATGCTGGCCCAATTCCTTAGGGGCATATCGGGAAAAATTAGAAAAATGGTGCTCACACACAATCCTTTAACTTTTTCACAGGCAATTGAGATTTCGAAAAGAGAGGAAATTAATGACCAACTTACTCACACAAAAACTGTCCCTGTACATGTTATTAATAGTCCTGTAAGGGCCGAGAATGAACGGGAGCGACAGGAAAACAATCCCAAACACATTCTTGAACCCATTCAAGATCAAATACGCGACTTACAACAATCGTTAAGTTCATTATCAATAAATCACGCAACAATCAACAATTTAGAGACACAAATAGCCGCCCTGAGTCAGCAGATGCAAACCATGAAGGTGGGCAAATTTTTCCCTCCCCACGGTCAGGCAGCATTAGGCGCTACCTACCTCCACTCAGACAGCGCAGTAGATCCGCTAACCAACGCTAACGTGACCTTCAGACCAGAGGTCGTTGACCGCCCGGAAAAACGCATAATCTTGCCATACTACGGCCGGCAGCAGGCAGCCAGAAATATGGTAAACAATCGCGAACGAAGGGAAAGACGCATTTTTGACGACCGTCCGAGCTTCCATCAACCCACTCAACTTTTCCGCAGTCGCCCGTGCACGAATTACGAAACGGACATGTACACTGCATCTCCAAAAGTTAGGACGTCCTATGCTAATAATCAATATTGTAATTTTAATGAAAATCGAGATCAAGTCGCCAATAGAATGTATTATGCTGATCATAATAGGAGTAATATAGACTCTTATTCTAGGATAAGGAGAGGAACATATAGGAATGAGCATATTCAGGGGCAAATTCGGCCAAAAACATTTCAGGGCAGACAAAATAATTATACAAATACTGGAAGCTACAGGCGAGATAGAGATAGAAATTTATGACTAAAAAGGGGTTCTAAACTTAATAGGAAGGATTCGCGATGTAATAAAACCCTTTTGCCAACCCCTAACTTTAGTAAAGTTAGTAAGCCAGAAGTCAGAGACATCAGAACACAACATGGCATTTACATTCTGGAGGATAATACTAAACTACCTGTGGTATTGGGTTCTGTACAAAACATTAAAACTAGATTTCTTTTAGACACAGGTGCTGGCGTTTCTTTAATGAGTGCAGATTTATTTAATAAAATTAAAAATGATACATCGTTAGATTTCAGACCTCCAGAATTAACTGTAACCGGAGTTTCGGGAAATATTGTGCCAATACACACTACAGTAACTGCTAATATTAAATTAGATAAGGCAACTTTTAGGGAGAAAATTCTGGTTACTTCAAAAAATTTTAGTGGCAAATATGATATCATCCTCGGCTTGAACATATTAAGGAAGTTTTCATTCAGCCTAGACTTAGGTAAAGGGATCATACGATCAGTTCCATTAGGGATTTGCCTGAGGGAAGAGGATATTCGGCAACAATTGGTGGATTCCACACCCACAGTTGCTAAGCTTACATGTAAACATGTGCTCCCAGCAAGCACAGAACAGGTGGTAACAGTATCTTGTGACCAGCTTGCTGCTCCTCCCAAACAATTAGTATTAGCAGGGCCAAATTCAAACTTAAGCCGGGATGATTTAGCAGTGAAATATTCGGTAGACCAGGTAGACGAAAGTGGGAAAATATCTGTGCTCGTCGCCAATTTAACAGCGGAACCGCTGCATCTTCCAAAAGGCATGGGTATTGCGTGTCTGGAGAACCTGAATCCTCAATCAATTAACCCTAAGAGCCAGGAAAGAGGCAAAAGGGAAGTTTCTCCAGTGACCATAGAGGACTTTAAGCTTGGTCACCTGACTGCCGATCAAAGACATCAATTATCAGACCTGTTACGCAAATACTGGGATGTGTTTGCCAAATCACCAGCCCAACTAGGCAACTCAAAAGTTATCCAACACAGAATTAAATTGACAGACAACATTCCTGTTAGACAGAATGCTTATAGAACCCCCTTTTTACTAAAGGATGAGATTCGCAACCAGGTCCAAGAACTTCTAGATTCAAACATTATTGAACCCAGCTGCTCTCCGTATGCCGCGCCCATCGTCCTGGTGAAGAAGCGAGGTGGGGGATACAGGTTATGTATTGATTTTAGGAAACTTAACGCCAAGACGATCTCCGACGCATACCCGATCCCTTCCATGAGTGAGATACTTGAACTTCTGGGAGGCGCGCGCTACTTCAGCTCTTTGGACCTCGAAGCCGGATTCCACCAGATTGAAGTGCACCCCGCGGACCGCCACAAGACAGCTTTTACTACAGGGGAATCGCTGCTACAATACCGGCGCATGCCTTTTGGGTTAAAAAACGCGCCATCTAGTTTTGTGAGAGCAATGGGGCTTGTCTTGGATAATTTACAACGAGATTCCATTTTCGCTTACTTAGATGACATAATCATAGTGTCGAAATCTTGGTCCTCACACCTTTCGAAGCTTGAGAAAGTTTTCCAGCGCCTGAGAAAGTACGATCTGAAGCTGAAACCAAAGAAGTGTGAGTTCCTAAAAGAGCAAATAAAATACTTAGGTCATCTCATTGATAAGGACGGTGTCCGTCCCGATCCAGCGAACGTGAAGGCCGTTCGAGAGTGTCGAGAGCCAAGAACAATGAAGCAAGTGCGATCGTTTCTTGGGATGACAGGATTTTACAGAAAGTTTGTCCCAGAGTACGCAGAGATAGTCAGGCCGCTAACCCAACTTACAAAAAAGAACACCCCCTTTTTCTGGAACAGTGCCGCCCAAGAGGCCTTCGACAAGCTGAAGGTCGCTTTGACCACACCACCCCTATTGATTTACCCTGACTTTTCTAAACCATTTTTTGTGTCCTCTGACGCATCTAATTATGCAATCTCGGCTGTGCTAGAGCAACAAGTTGACGAAAATCAAAGACAGCCAATCGCTTACGCCTCCAGACTACTAAAGAAAGCAGAGACTATGTATAGTACCACAGAAAAGGAAGCTTTGGCAATAGTTTTTGCGGTATCACAGTTCAGACCATTCTTAATAGCCTCCAGTTTCACACTAATAACAGACCACCAACCATTAAGCTATCTTCTTCACTTAAAGAATCCATCCCCCAGATTAGCTCGCTGGAGTATGTTTCTACAAGAATACAATTTCAAAATCATATACAGGCCGGGTCGACTTCACTCAAATGCCGATTTCCTTTCAAGGCCAGTGTTAGAGGAAGAGGAAAGACAAAAGGGGCTTAAGAAATCCAAAACTGCTGAATTAGTTGCTCCTATAGCAGCAAATCCCACCATAGAGTCACTGGTCATGCCGCAACAACAAACCAGAACTTTGATTAGGAATCTCCAAAGAGAGGACCCTAATTTGCAGGAGTTAATTGAGCAATTAGAAGGAGCACTCCAGGCAACAAGTAAAATCCCAGACTCCTTCTATCTGAGTGAGGACAGGATTCTGTATCACTACACTTTACCTGACCATGGAGCTACTCGCTCAGAGCCCTGTGAACAGTTAGTAGTTCCAACTAGCTTGAAAGCAGAAGTGTTGAAGTCCTGTCACGACGGTTTACTCAGCGGGGGCCACCTGGCCCTACACAAGACGTTAGAGAAGGTTAGAAAACATTTTTTCTGGCTAGGCCTTTTTGGCGATGTCAAGAATTATGTGGAGTCTTGTCCCTCATGTTTAGAGCGTAGAGGGTATAACCCTAAGGCAAAAGCAGCCCTGATGAGAGTTCCTAATGAGAACTCACCTTGGGTCCGAGTGTCCTTGGACATTTTGGGACCCCTTCCAATGACTTTGAAAGGACACAAGTATCTACTGATGGCAATAGACAACTTTACGCGTTACGCAGAAGTTATCCCACTGCATACCCAGAAAGCTGAGGAAGTGGCCACAGCTTTCATAAACAATGTGATCTCGAGACATGGGATTCCTAAATACATCCTAACAGATCAGGGCACTAACTTCATGTCATCACTGTTACGACAGGTGTGTAAAAAGCTAGATATTCATCAGCTTCATACGACCCCCTTCCACCCCCAAGCCAATGCAAAGGTCGAACGTCTAAACCGCACCTTGGCAAACATCCTGTCTCATGTGGTGAACGAGTCTCAAACGGACTGGGATGTCATGGCCCCACTACCAATCGCTGCGTACCACGCGGCAACCCATAGTTCCACACAGGAATCGCCAAACTTTTTAATGTATGGCAGAGATTTGCTGTTGCCATCTGACTTATGGCATTCCAAAGAGAGACATTCATATGCGTCTTTGGAGAACTATGCAGAACTATTGTGTGCACGCCTTCGCAGATCCTATGAAATCGTCTCTCAGCACCTGGAAGAGGCAGTGCAGAGGCAAGAGGATCGTAGAGCATCTGTTGCAGTAGACAAAAACATCCGTGTAGGAAGCCTTGTTTATCTTTTTACCCCTAAAATAAAAGTGGGCACTACAAAGAAATTGGCTCGATTGAGCACAGGTCCCTACCGTGTGATCAGTCAGCCATCATTAGTGAATTATGAAATACAGCACCTGTATAACCTTAAAGATAAACAAATTGTGCACGTGGACAGATTGACAAAGGTTATTGATAGGAAAGTGTTTCCCGAATTGAGAGTAGAGGAATCAGAGGAATCAGAGGATAGCAATTCACCAGACCAAACAAGCACTACATCAGTGCCCAAAGAGACATGGATCTTTGATGAACCTTTAGTGGAGGATTGTGATCTTATCCCACCTATAATTCCCCATCCAACTATGTCCAGGCCGACCAGCTTACCCATATCAATCCCGTTGTCATCCCTCCCACAAAGAAATCAGGAGAGCCAACCAAGGACAGATCAGTTAGTAAGACCAGAAGGAGCTGTGCAAGCACCTACTCAGACCCACGGATATAATTTACGTAGTCGCGACCGAGTAACTCATGCCCCACCAGAGGAAATTGTGGTGTCCCAGTTGCAAGTAGAGGAATTAGTGCCAGAGACAGCTTCAGTGGAAAGAGCAGATACAGTGGTTGATACTCCCAGCAATGTAGCTGAAGCAGAAAGAGGTGTCACCCCAGATCAGAGTAACAACACTCAAGCAAACACAAGCCAAAGCGAGCCACCAGATAGGATAGAAAGAGCAGTTCAGTGGATATTGGGTCCACATCTTGCTGAGAGATACCTTCGACCAAGCGATGGCAGTAGTTCTGATCTGGCAGGTATTCTGAGAGATGCCTGGAGAGACTAAAGTGAGGATAGTGATGTGTATCGATTTCAAGGAGAAACAAGCCATAATTACAGTTACTAGCAAAGTGAATGCTTTGGCAAGACAGTTGTGTACACCGAACGACCAGTTTCAGAACCAGCACCAGTAAAATTTAAAAAATAATAATAATAATAAGATTGGTGACAGAAAGTGGAAGCGGGAAAAAGGATTGAGAAGTATAAATGGCACAGGTGGAAACACAGGAGAGAGAAGATATGAAAAAAAAAGGAGAGAAAAAAAAAAAAATCTTTTTAGCATTCTTGTAAGGCATTCAAAGTACAAAAGGTTCGATTCCGAATCTGTATCAAATAGCTAAATAGGAGAAGGAGGAAGGGATATACACCTGTATACACATCCCCTGCATAATAATGCATGAGATGAAAGGGACAGAGAATACTGAGAACTATAGGAGCAGATGTGAAGAGCAAGCACAAGTCTTTTTTTTTTTTGAGGAGAGAATGAGGAATGATTGGGAATTTAATTTGCATTTCTGCTTAAACTGTGGTAGGACCATTGAGAAAAGGTTTCTTTTTAATTTACATATCACTTTACCAGTACAAAAAAAAAAAAAATTTATGACATCAGGAGATCAAGATTTTAGATAAGTAGATCATCTTCCTGTACTAATGTGAAAAAAAAACACTTGTGTTATTTCAAGAGAAAGAGAGAGGGGATAAGCGAAGTTATGATAAGAAAAGGATCAAAGTACATAACTGACCACAGAGGTGAAGAAATTGATCAGTTTTGTTGGATTCTGGCAGTGTGTTTTATCAGCAGCCAGATAAATGGATGGCAAATTGTATGAAATGGCACAAGTAGGACAATAGAATTCATTTTATCTTTATAAATCTCACGCAGAAGCACGAATCACTTTAATGAATCTTGAGAAAGAAAAAAAACCAGTGATTTAGTACCAGAATTCTACAATCATTGAGCTAATACCATTAAAGGAAATACTTCTCACACAAATATATCTGGAGTTTATAAAATAATACAGAGAGGAAGGATGCATTTAGTCTAGGGCATGGCCAGTAAGCCCCTAGTCCCTTTGTGTTTTCTCTCTCGGACTGCATAGCAAAAATTTAAGTTCAAGCAAATGGATTCGAAAAAAAAAAAAAAAAAAAAAAAAATCATATTTGGTCTTTTTCTTTTGGGGACAAGGTGAAGCAATTGTCCTGGGAACGGCTGGTTCCACCCAGTTACTAGTTGTTTTTATCATTTTCCAGAAGAGAAAAAAAATGTAAGTGAATAGGAGGTTAACTTCTGAACTTCAAGATCTAGACTTGGGATCCATCTTCTTGTACTACATATCTATATAAATAATATTTGAAAAAAAAGGGAAAAAAAAAAAAAAAAAAAAAAAACTTCACTGTGGAAAGAAATCCTCAAAGCAATATTAATCAGAATTCTAATTCCATCAATAATTTCTTTGAATAAAGTTTACCTACTAATGAGAACTTCATCATGTATGAAAGTAGGGAGTAAGTGATATTGCATTAATGTAAGAAGGTCAATATAGAACAAACACATAGGTAATATTGACTATTAAAAAAAAAAAAAAAAAAAACAGAAACAAGATTGCTGAAGTAGTGTACTCATGTTCGTGCCTTCAAAAATCCAGACTGCTGATAAATGAAACATTGTGCTAATCAGGAGAATCAAGGACTATTTTCAAAATAAGAGAACGATTTCTAAAGTTTTTTTTCTGATGAGGATCTTATTATTTTTCCATGCATGGCATGTTTAAGTGGAGCGAATCTTTAGTATAGAAGAGAGGAATGGAAGGAAAGCAGGAATAAAAGTATTTCTTCACTAACTAGTTTTATTTAATCGCCCCCTTGCTCATAGTCACGATGGTGGTGTTTCACAAGTCTATATGATGCCTCATCGCTAGAATGCTGACCTCCCTCCTAGCACCCTTACGTTGGATACAGAGTGCAACCCCCACAAAAAATGGAGATCCCAGCGCCTAACCAACCCATAAGTCCTTGTCAGGAGTCCTCCAGAGCTGAGCTGATTCTAACCCCACAGCAGCTCGCCCAGCGAGAGCGGAAACAAAAGGAAGTAAGGCGGACTCAACCCATGAGGAGGAAACACAAGGCAGCCCTGGAAATGCGTTTTCCCTGTCACTATGCGAACCATGGCATGAGAAGTTTCCTAAATTGGAAAGGTGAGGTGCAGGTTTCTAAACGTGGACTTGGGATGGTGGAACACCTTTTCCACCCGACCTGGAGCACACCTGCCCTTCCCCGGTCACCAACGACACACCCCCTTGGATCACTTCCTCCTTTCTCGAAGTGGATCGTCATTGATTTTCTATTTGCCAGTAACCAAGAAAGTGCACTCAAAGTAGAGGAGATTGCCCTAGTAAGTTGGGACCATCAGTATATTGCATCAACCCCAAAGGCAGGAGCGTTTGCATCTCAGCATTTCGGATCATGGTTAAGCATCCTTACGAAGCCATACCAAACGATCATAGCTATAGGAGAAAGAAAGGCACGAAGCCTGGAAAAAGGCCCTTCCCTTCCGGACTGTGGTGGATGCTAAAGTCTTCTCCTGTCCCGATCCAGAATTCTTGCCTGATGCAAGAAACAATCCCTTTCATTGTCCCTGGAACCACCCGGCGGACCACTGTGCAGTCCGCACAGTGAACCTTTGCACCCAGTGGCTGGAATTCATCGGTCTAGTGAAGGCAAGAAAAGCTCTTCCTGAGAACTGAATAGTGAAAGTGGTTTACCACAAGGCCATGTGTTAACAGCCAAGAAAGACAAGGCCAAACGTGGAGACAGAAGAGATTGTAATTCCATTCATTTCTGTGTAAGGAGATTGCTAAGGTCTACAATATTCAAAAGAAAAATTATATATATACATATATATATTTTATAGACCTAACTTTAATATTTTTATCAGCTTTACATATATGATATTTCTTTTATGTATGTTGCAGTGTTCCATTTTAGTTATTAGTTCATGTCTATGTTATTGTGATGTTTAGTTACATGTATACAATTATAATGTACTTGCTTAATTAACTTCAGATGCTGTGTGTCCATGACCTAAGGACAGTTACTAATTGTGTGATTGTTTATGTTTTATGTCGTGCCTGTGAGCCAAGTAAGGACTATGAACAAAAGCAGTGCCCAGAACATTCCTTGGAGGGATAAGCTCCTTTTGTGTGTCTCCAGCCTGCTGAAGAATAACCTCACCGAATCATGGACTACAGAAGAACTTTTCTTTTACTGCCTGACAACCTCAGCCTGGAAGTCCAGATCTGTTTTCTGTTGTGCTTCAAAATGCTCACTTATTTAAACCAGGGAAACTGTTAACTGAAGCACGGACTTTAGTGGTGAGAAAAAAAAAAAAAAAAAAAAAAAAAAAAACAATTTCTCAACAGATGGGTGCAGACAATGGCCTCCATGTGGAGAGCGAACAGCATTGAGAAGTGTGAATACATTAAGTCCACACAGTGAACTAAGTGCTATACGCTTTGTTTTGTTTGTCTTGTATTTTATTTGATTATATCCATATAATATGTTAGTAATTAAGTTTCTTTTACATACTGTAAGAGGAGGAATGTTTATGTTGTCCCCCCCTGACAAAAGTCAAAGCCCCAGTAGGGACGTCGAGAATTTCAGTCTTAGTTGTGTACCCCGACTGAAATCCTCAGCGGTAGTGGCGAGGAGTGTAAAATGCCCACATTTTTCATATTAATTTACAGATATTTCCCATGCATTTACCTCCCCCCCTTTGCTGTGCCCCTTCTTGCTAAAGAGTTATTTTGGCTGTTTCAGCAGAAAATATAAATACTAGTCTACCATGACTAACCGCTATCAGTTTCTTGTCAAATATAGGATGGTTAAATTCGCTAGTGAGACTCTTATCCGACCCAGTTGCTTTCTCAGTTATAAATTCCCTTTGCCATTATTTTCTTAACTCAAGATAACAGTCGCTACACGCAGAAGTAAGTTCACAAGTCCAGGAAAATACGAACTTTCGCTCTCTGACAAACACTGTTCAGCTGTCCGATGTCAACCGCGTGAGTAAAGTGTCCCACCCGTGACCAAGCTCTGAGGAGGAGGAGGAGGTGAAAGTTCACGCGATAAGCAGGATATACCCGGCGGACGACAGAGCGAGAGGGACGACAGTGGTTTTGTGGTGGTTTTTGGTAGAAGCAGTCGGTTAGTTAGTCTGTATGAGAGAGAGTGAAAAAATACAGTAAGTTTTTGGAAACGGGAATTACGTTACAGAATGACTGTACAGAGAGAAGCTTGAAGAACAGCGCAAGAAGATACAGAATGAGCGAGCGAAGATAGCAGAACCTGAAGGAAGGCTGCGAAAGCACGGAATCCCCTCACCGAGTTCCGCCCCCCGTAGAATGAGTCATCCTTACTTAGGTAAGTTATCCCACAGCTATGCATAAACCTTACTCCTCAATAATATAATTAATTATGTTAGCATTGATAAATTGTAAAATGTCTTAATACTGCTATCTTAAATAGCGCATCACTTAGATTGTCAGTTTCACAAATTAACAATAGGTAAATGATGTATCTTAAGCATGCTATCCTAAATAGTGCAGTATTTTTAGTATTGACCCCATCATGTTTGTACAACCATTATGTCATATGCTAGTCCTTGCCTGAGATGAAGTATCCACACGAAGAACACCTATGTGAAGAACCCATTAATCTCCAAAACATCAATAAATGCTAAGAACTCTTAAATACTTCCATAAAGTCAGTTTATATTATTGTAACCAAATGATTTAGGATTTGCTTGTCACTGCCGCTAGGGCAGTAGTTTTCATACATGTATCAATTCTATAGTGGAGTATATTAAACTATATTTTGTTTTAAACATATGCCTCAGGCCTATCCTCTATTCACACGAATGAGTAAGCAAAGAATTATATAATAGAACTGATACCGCGGGTACTCGAATTTCTACCTATAACTGGACAGAGTTTGAGTATTTTCACAACGCCTGATCGAAGCTGCAGTTCCTATTCCCTTGAATAGTTTACCGAGGGCCGAGATCATTGTCCTAATATGAAAAACCACTAGACAATCACATGAGTATACTGGGGTTATCATTGAACAAATGATTAAGGAAGGAAAACGTCCCGCCATACAGATGTGTTGTCCAGAGAAGTCCGAACGATAATAGAAAGTAATAATTAGTAAGAAGTATAAATCGCCCCCAGTATAACACATAGCAGCAAGTTGCCCATAAAGTTCTTATTTATACTCTGGCACGACAACCAGGTTAGTAGAGTTTACAATAAATCATCAATACAAACGTTAATTGTATATAGCAGTCACAGGCTTGAACCCATGTCCACTCAAAGAGCACGTGCTACTGCACTCTCGCTCCTGACCAGTAGGCTATGTCAGGTCATTCCATACTGCTCGAATTTGTACAGTACCTTTTATGTGAGATAGTATCAAAAGCTCTTCTGAAATCTAAGTAAATTATGTCAAAATTATTTTTTGAATCCAGTTCCTGTTACAGTATCATAGTGGCCAAACTGAACAGTCAGACAAGATTGCGCCTTAAAAAATCCATGCTGTGACTGCCATTTAACTCAATTTCTCTCTAGATGGTCCTGCATAATTTCCTTAACGAGTGATTCCATTATTTTCCCTGGAAAATGAGTCAATCTTACAGGTCTATAATTAATCTCACCCTTTGATTCCCCTTTATGAATTTGTACATCTTCAGTCCACATGGATCACCACTGAAATCAAGAATGCTCTCATCATTATTATGGATGATTATCTTTCCCATATTTCTGCCTCTTTATGTATACATGGATAGTTACCCTCTTCCACAGGCATTTTATTCATGTTTAGCCTCGGCAACTTCTGTTCTACCCTCCTCTCAGTCATCACAAAATCATTTAACTCCCTGTTTGAATCTGATACATTTTTGGCATCCCCATCCCCAAAAAATTCCTTATGTGGAAATGTACATGCAAAATCCTGATTGCATACTAGTTTATACCTACTGCAGTTTTTTGTGTCCCGATAATTTATAAGCATCCTGTGTAATTTCTGTCTTTATCACTAATCCTATCAGTTCATGTGACACCTATTTAGGTTTAATCCCTTGGTCCCACTGAAGAGAATTTAAAAATTGTTTGAGACATTTATAAAAGGGCCTTTGTCCTTGACAGTAGCTACATCTTTAAGTAAATTCCACATCAATACACTGTGATCACTGCCACCTAGTGAATATCTACAGATTTTTAATTCATATGTTATTTTTGGTTTTTAGGAGCACTAGCAACTAAAGCCATAATGCTCCGAGGATATACGGTGGTCATTCCTGACCTTTCCACATCCTCCATATTTGGTGGGCACGGGCTCGAACCCTGGTCTAATCAAGAAGCGTGTGCTACGCACTGCTGCTCCTGCTCACCTGGCCATGGAGGCACCTCTTAATGCATAAAGAGTTACTATTGATAATCAGATCAAAGTATTGCTTTCTCTTATTACCTCTCTAACATGCTGGCATAGAAAATAGTAACTCAATAAATCCACAAAAGTCTTGCTTCTCTATTAGTAACCAACTGACAAGTTCCTGTCAATGTCTGGATGGTTAAAATTCCTCATTATAAGATTCTGATTTACTGGCCCACTCTATTGGTTTGTATAGTTGTTTGTTATACTTATTACAGTCTTAGACCTGTAACTCACTCCTACTCCATTTCTGTTTTCCCAGTGCTTATTTCATATCAAACTGATTCAACGTTGCATTGGCAACCCACATCAAATGGGTTCAGATTTTGGTTTTTCTGGTGCATCAGCAACAAAGGCTATAATGCACCAGGCTTGATAAAAGCAATAAAAACAAGATATTTGGTAACCTATGGGGTTAGATCACCATTTCAAAAAGAATATAAGGGTTTATAAAGAGAATATGAGTATACGGTATCATAATAAACTGAAAACTACTGATAAATAGTCTTTGTTCAAATAAAGGCTATAATGTTAACCTGAGTGTAATAAGGCTCAGTGAGGTGACTAAGCGCATTAAAGATGAACAATGTTCATTTATGAAATCAGGATATTTGCATATGCCTAAAATATTGAGGACTTATAATGGTGTCAACAGCTCTTGCACATGGTATTATCACCATCAGCAAAAAAGGAACGTGTAAGATGACCTCTCCTAATGTAGAGGCAAGCAAAAACATCTTCCTATCACTACTGTGCAGACTAGGCTATCATGTTTTAATTACAGGTTCTATCTGATATAATTTGTTTGTGACCTGTCCTTTCCATGATTGAAGACACTGAGGAGTAGTTTTTGCATATTACCTGCTAGTCTATATATGAGACTAACAGGACGTGAATGTGTTGTGCAGATCTAGCACAACATATGAGAGATCATAACCCAAAAATTCCAATGTGGTTTTGGATCCAGCAGAAGTGGCTATCAAATTCATATAGGGATGATTTCTGTTGAACCCTGGAAATGACTGGATGAGGATTATGTCTCATTCCCTGATAAAGACTAAAGCACTTAAAGAGTAGTCTATAAAGGCCATATACCTTAAATAGTTATTAGTTTCAATGTGATCCAAAGCTAGTTCTTTAGCTACAACTCTCTGCTGTATATATGCTGCATTTGTTGGGTATCTTCTCAGATATAGTGTTATTTGGGGAGACAACAGCAGACTCGACAGATAACCCTAACTTTGAGTGATCAGTGAAAAAGGCTTTAAGGCAAGGACTTCTTACTGAACAAGCAAGAAGTCAAAATATGCAGTCAATGAGCGGCATAAAGAGGGAGGTAGGTAGGTAAGTAGGTAGGGAGAGAGAGAGAGGAGTTCTGACCTTTCCCCAATTTTTAATAGAGAGGTTGCATGATGGTAGTTAAGCATGCTAGAGTGGAAGTGGTTCCTTGATGACTCATTATACACTGTGATGTTCAATTCTCTTAATTGCTCTTGGACACAAATATCAAAGGGATAGTTGGCAGCCTTACAGCTGTTATAGAAATTTCACAAACAGATGACCACGTGGGGATGTCTGGCAGGGATTTTAGTTTAAAGGTGTACTGTAATGACAATTACTTTTGTTAAAGAAACCAGTGCAGTTCAGTTGCTTTGACATATAGATTCTAGATGAAAATGTTCAGAATGTTCTAGTTGCAATATAGATGGTCTGATTGTTTGTGGACTGGGTCGAGCTATCGCAGTACATGGTTTCTGGCCAATGTGTACACCTGCCTGTTTAATAATTGAAATTGGAATGTACAAATGAGTAGAAGTAAGGTGCAATGATCTGCACCCCATTTGTTAGAAAATATGGCCCATAATATGTTCAGGCCCTTTGTACATTTTGTCTGAACTTGATACTGTAGAAATGTCAAATTTTAACATTATTGTTGACAGCACTGTAATCTGGTAGAAATTGTATCAGGTTCTCAGAAGGAAAATGATTTTAGTTTACAGTTTACTTTAGCTTTGGCACCCAGGTTTCCCACTCACCAGAGAAACTAAAGGGAAAACACTATCCAGCAAGGAATACATTAAAGCAGCGGATCTTAAACTTTCAGAGCCCACAACTCCCTTGACTTGTAAAATCTTCCGGGCACCTCCATTGAAGTAAAATATCTATAATTGTGCACTTTCTTATTTTTAATATGCTCATAGTAACTGGATCCCAAGAATATGGTCAGGAAACACATGTGTTCTCTTCGTTAAAAATACCCCAAATATTTTCTATAATTATTTACGTTAATAATACAGATCAAATATTAGTAGATATCTAATAGTAAAAAAAATCATTCTTAATACATTTTTAATATTTGCCATGGAAATCTTGCATAAACTTATTACATCATCAGTGAAGCCCCTGGTAAATTATGGCACCTTCCCAGGGCATTGCAACACACAGTGTGAGAACTGCTGCATTAAAGCATTCAGGAATGGGATGTCAGGGTTACTCAGACACCATACCCACATCTCCACCAGAATGAATCCTGTTCCTCGGACAGCAAGGGTAAGGACATAGCTTCAGTGTGGTTGACCCATGCAGGTGAACCCATTAGCAATTGACTGATTTGGATGAGCCATCTCAGGACCACCCATCTTGTTGAAGCAGGGGGCCAAAGTGGCGTGTTAAAGCTGAGCCCCTCAACCACCAAGATCCCCCTTTCCAAGTTTCTGTGGGTCACAGCACATGACAAACATGTTTGTTTGTTTGTTTGTTATTTGGTTTTTAGGAGCATTAGCAACTAAGGCCATATTGCTCCGGGGATATATGGTGGTCATTTCCTGACCTTTCCGCATCCTCTGTATTTGGTGGTCATGGGCTCGAACCCCAGTCTAATCAAGAAGTGTGTGCTACACACTGCTACTCCTGCCCACCTGGCTATGGAGGCACCGCACAAACATGTCAAATTCCTATGGTAGTAGTCTGGGCTCTGGGAACTGGATCCCAGCTGTGCTAATCAGGATTAGCAGCATCACTGGAAGGTCCCTTCACCACATACAGGTGCCCATGCTTGCACATGCTGAGGGTGAGTTGTCTGGTATCTCCTTATCTTCAATATCTATTTTTCATCAAAAAACCCTGTACTGGGTGCACTGCCTTAGATTCTATGTGCTTCTTAACCCCCCCTCCTCACCTCTTGTCTTGTTTTTTCTTGCTGTATACATTGCACTTCCTATACTTAAATTTTGCATCTCTTATGTAATGGTATGTTTTCAGTATCTCTACAATGTCTGTATTTGATGACTTGCAATGCTTCAAATTCATTAAAATTAAAGTATTTGTAATCCCTAGCAAGGCTTGTAATTCTCAACACCTTGCTTTCCAATTAGATTAGACTAGGATTTATATCTAGATAATCCCTTATCTTCTTAATCACTGCCTCCATGTTTTCCAAAATGACATCAGACCGACGAATCTGTGGTCGGTTTTGGAAAACATGGAGAACCCACTTTATTCTTGAATGTAACTATATATATATATATATACATGTGGGTGATACAGCGATGATTCTCGAATCTAAGGGAATACTGAGTGTAACAGTGACCTCATGATTAAACTTAATGGTCTGATGCCTTTAAAATAACTGGGTATATAAAATCTACTCAAAGATCCGTAATTGCCATCAGATTTAACCACAAAGAATTCTGAACAGCTATTGAAGCTTTCTACCTTTGGTAAAATTACAATAAAAGTTACTCCACACAATGCTTTAAATATCTCCCAATAGAATAATAACAGATTATTTCCAAATAGATTATATATTATAACAGATAATAGATTATAACAGATTCTGGATCAAATAACAGAATGGAATCTGTTATCTGATCCAGAGGAAAAAGAATTTTTTCAGGAACTGCATGATCAAAAAGTGAGCTATTTGAAGAACATGTGATCCAAAAGTGTGAAATCTGACTGGTATTTCAAAGCTGACTGTTTAAACTGCACAGTTCGGCCTTATGTTCCAAATTCCCTTAGGTGCTATAAAGTTAGAAATATGCCCACTTCCAGAAAGCATGCAAAATGAAGCAGTATGTCCTAACTGCTGTTAAGCAGAACATACCCAATCTGACTCCTGCAACACCACCTACCTTTAGGTAGGCACTCAGATTACTCCTAAAATTCAAGTTGTGGAAATAAGGGGGAAAAAAAAATTTCAGAAATGCAAAATAGAAAATAAAGTTACATATTTGGAAGTAATAAAACAATCCAGTCAATCTATGCCAAAGTGTAGCTGCACAAAATTTTCAATAAATAGCTACCGAAAGAGATGTGGCCAGTTGCCAATGGACGTGAATACACATCCATTGGCAACTGGCCACACTCTCCATACTTTTAGACCTAAAACCTTATACTGTACATCAAGGAACAAAGAAGAAAATAACAGTGCTATCTCAGTTCCAATTAACAGTTAACCAAAGTCATCTAACTTAGAGGTGACATAAAATGCAAAACCATCCTCCTCCTATGGGGAGGAAATAGATGAACAGTGTGATCCACATGAAGCAATGAAATTCAAATGAATACATGGACCCTGGATACACAGTTTTTCCTAAGAAAGATTTAAAAACAAAAAAAAAAAAAAAAAATTGAAACAAATAACCCTCAACAAAAAGGTCAGAATCAACCTCTTCTCATAAAACCAAATAATGGAATTTTTTTTTGTATGAGAAGGAAATGTATCTGCAGTTCCACCATGTAGAGGAACTTTAGATCCTTTTTGCAGTGTTACCAAGAATTTACATGATTTAATTTATCACTATGGCCCAATGATAAATGGTATATGCATGCAAAAAACTTATTTAAATACTTGTCTAAGATCAAAAATTATACTACAGGTCGACCTAATCCGGCAGTGTTGGAACCTGCAGGGTGTCGGATTAGTGAGTTTGTTGGATCATCGGTGATTATATTAGCACATACAGTTTACCCAACCGCTAACCACCACATCCTACCTTTAACACGTTGATTGCCCAGCTAGTTTAAAAAAAAAATTCCCCAGGGGCCAAAAAATATTTAGCAAATAATTTGATTAGTAATTCTAAAATAAATATTGTAATGTCAGTGTTGTCGTTTTTTTGCTTAAAATATAAAAAAAAAAAAAAAAAGTATTTTTTTGTGTTGTATGTATGTGGCTGACATGGCCCAGTAGGTTACTTTATTTCTTGGGAAGCCGTGTTGGCCATATACGTGTGACGCTGTTACAGCATACATATGAAGGTCATTTGTAATTTGTAGTTTATTGCATGCACGGTGAGTGCTGCAATAAAACCTAACTGCGATAAAATAAACTCTCAAACGTCGCAATAAGTTTGTCAGTATTGTTTGTAAAAACAAGTTCGTTAGCACACTGTACTATCCATCATATTGTGTTGTTTTTCTCGCATGTTTGTACAAGTGTGTTGTAAAAAAAAAAATCTAAAATGGAATGGCTAATAGAAAATTACTAAAATAAGAGGAACTGAGAGAAATTGCTGGAATTTACAACTAAGCAGAGTTAAACTTCTCACAGACACACTGCTGTCAAGTTTTTTCAGAAGTTCAACTTTATCCGTTATGGACAATGTACAGTGTTTGCACTTTACATCACGAGAAGCACTTCCTTTATGCATTGAAACCGTGGCTGGGGCTAAATAAATGCACAAAAACAAGTAGGAATAGCTTGCCAGTGTTTATAAGTTTGTGTCGACAGCTGATGCTGCAAACAATGCCATCGAAACAGTAGAGGCAAGTCGGTGCACCGACCCGGGAAATTTGAAATTACATTCATGGAAATTATGTCCGAATTTGCAGTGGAACCGGATTACCGGTGGCTGGATTAGTGATGGTCGGCCTGTATCTGTATGCATGACATAAGCACAGATTCAGCACATGGAAGAGTAACAATTCTTGCTGATTATGCTCCATCAAAATACGTTGTTGTTGTTGTTGTTGTTATTTGGTTTTTAGGAGCATTAGCAACTAAGGCCATATTGCTCCGGGGATATGCGGTGGTCAGTCCCTGACCTTTCTGAATCCTCTATATTTGGTGGTTACGGGCTCGAACCCTGGTCTAATCAAGAAGTACCATCAAAATATGTTCATCTTCAGACTTCCCTAAAAGTGGTAGTGGTATATATCGTAATAGACATTAAGCCTACTCTCACTTCTATAAATATATGAACATCTCTCAATCATTTGTAGAGTCATACTCTACAGATGACCTAGAATGTTTGATAGATCAACTATCATCTCCTTTCTGCTTACTAGGGGATTTCAATGGTCATCTTCTGCTGTGAGGATCTTTTAGCAATGTTTAGCTGACAATCTTTGGATTGTCAGTCAGAACATTCTAAAACATTCTAACAGAACATTCTAAACATTCTAAAAGTAGTCTCTGCTAGTTCTGGAGTGCTTATAAAAATCTCTCAATTACATCTATAAAGAGTCTTAATCAGTCCTGCTTTATGATCCCCAATCTATAACTCCACCAGGAAGGGTTCCTTACTGACAGAATACCATTAAATATAGTGCACTTTGGATAGTTCTTGGAACATTTAGAATATACCTGGCACACATCCTATACACCAATGAGCCAAAATATTATGACCAACGAGTTGTTATGCAAATTGTGAACTATTGCGCATACATGGGTTGGGACACGGTATAAAAACACCTGATACTGAGCTCCATTAATCAGTGTTACTCTTGTTCTTCAGATGGGAAAGGCAGCGGACTTAAGCGAGTTTGACAAAGACCAAATTGTAATGGCCAGACGACTGGGTCAGAGCATATCCAAATTGGCACGGCTGGTGGGGTGCTCATGGTCAGCTGTGGTTAGTACATACCAAAAGTGGTCCGCGGAGGGAAAACCCACAAACTTCTGGTGAGGTGTTGGACGACCACAGCTCGTCGATGCTTGAGGTGAGCGAAGACTCTCCTGGATGGTACGTGGCAACAGAAGGGCAACTGTGGTGCAACTCACTGGTAATCGGAATGATGGTGATGGGAATAATGTATCACAATGCAGTACATCGAACCCTGCTGAAAATGGGGCTGCATAGCCACAGGCCACTCTGAGTGCCCATGCTAACCACGGTTCACTGGCAACAGCGCCTACAATGGGCATGTGAGCATCAAAACTGGACCCTGAGTGATTGGAAGAAGGTCGTCTTGTCTGATGAATCAATTTCCTGTTACACCTTGTGGATGGCTGGGTACATGCGTGTTGTTTACCTGGATACACCGTGGGATGAAAACAAGCCGGTGGCGTCATGATTTGGGCAATGTTCTGCTGGGATACCCTGGGTCCAGTCATCCATGTGCTGGGCACTCTGACGTCTACCACCTACCTAAACATCATTGCTAATCAGGTATACCCTTTCATGGCAACGGTCTTCCCCTTTGGCAGTGCTGTCTTTCAGCAGGATAATGCATCATGCCACACCACCCAGATTGTTCGAGACTGGTTCGCAGAACGTGACGAAGACTTCCAGGTATTGCTCTGGCCTCCAAATTCCCCAGACATCAATCCCATCGAGTATCTGTGGTTTATGTTGGAACAGCAACTCCGATCTGCAGCGTCTCAACCATGGACCTTATAGGAGTTAAAGGATTTGCTGGTTACGTGTTGGTACCAGATACCACAAGGCACATTTAGAAATCATGTAGCATCCATGCCTCACCAGGTACAAGCTGTTTAGCTGCATGTGGAGGACCAACATCATATTAGGTAGATAGTCATAATGTTTTGGCTCATCAGTGTATATTGAAGCCAATGACCCTCCACTTCATCTCAGGAATAAATCCTTACTAATGTATATAATAATACAGGAAAATTAGAAGTATTCTGTCTCATCCTAGTTGGGAGCACCTGTTTGAACCTCAATTAATCAATCTTTACCACAGCAAACCAACTGAAAATGATCCTGTGGGACTCAGACTAGATGAGCTTATACACAGTTGGAATAGTGATATTCAATATGTCTTCCAAAAGGCTGCCATACCAGACCTTCCTTGCACTCAATGCTGGTCTCAGGCAGAGGGACAGGTTTCCCTCACCAAAAAATTATAATGTAGGTTTTTCAGCCCACACAAATGCAAATGATCCTGTGTATAGTCATAATGCATAATTATACAGATATGATACACGATGGTGCAACATGGCCTAAGTTGCTAATGCACCGAAAAAACAACACCAATAATTGTACTGATTTCTTCCAACCATGTGGAAAATGCTCAAGAATAACATCCAGCAGTTATATGCAGCACATATTTTGGAAAACACAAGGAAACTTTCTATCTATATGGATGGCTCAAAACTGACACAGCTGTGAAGATTGCAGCAAGTTACACTGTAGAATTATATGACATATAATTATATGGAAGAATTATATAATTTATGATATTAACATTATATTAATATCAGAAATATTAATATAATCTCTCTATACATTAAAAACGTTTTCTCCCGTTGATTCAAATAAAAAATATTTATTTGAATCAATGGGAGAAGAGAGCAAGGTAATTACGTCACTACAAATGCAATTAATTATTGACAACTGTGAACAAAATGTTCACCAGCCTCGTGCATGTGCTTCGCTGTCTAACATCTGATGTTCTATTGTAACGTTTTTTGGATAGTAGTAGTAGTAGTAGTAGTGGCACATGATGCAAGAAAGCAAGTGTAGGAGCTTATGCAGCATCAGCCAAAAAAAAAAAAAAAAAAAAAAAAAAAAATCACACCATTCCCTCCAAATGCCTGTCCAGTTCCTCCTTAAATTTATTTAACCTATCAACTTCCACAACGACAGATGGAAGTTTGTTCCAGCAATTAACCACCCGCTGGCTAAAGGCAAATTTCCGCACATCTATTCTACATCTGTCCTTTCTTAATTTGAACTTATGTCCACGTAGGTTCGTAACCTGAACAAGTGGAAGGATCCCATCAGAATTCAGCGTGCTCAACCCATTCAAGGCCTTATAGACCTCAATCAGATCACCGCGCAGGTGCCTAGTCTCCAGCCACTGCAATTTGCAGAACTTAAGCCTCTCTTGGTAAGAGAATCCCTTCATTCCCCTCACCAATCGTGTTGCTCTTCTCTGTACACGCTCAAGCAAATCTACATCCTTCCTAAAATGAGGCCTCCAGACCTGTACGCAGTACTCAAGGCGTGGCCTGACCATTGCCTTATACAGAGGGACAATCACCTCCTTTTCCCTGCTAGCAAAATTCCTATATATCATTGACAAAACCCCATGACCCGCCCTAGCAGCCTGTCTGCACTGCTCAGAAAACTTCATATCTGACTGCACAATTACTCCCAGGTCTTTTTCATTTTCTACCACCTTAAGTGTAGTACCACACAGTTGGTACGTTTCTCTGGGGTTACTTCTACCCATATGCAGTACTTTGCATTTATCAAGGTTGAACTTCAGTTGCCACTTCTTAGCCCATCTGCCCAAATTATCTAGATCCTGTTGCAGTAGCACACTGCCATTACTGTCATTAACAACCCTGCCAACCTTTGTGTCATCTGCAAACTTCGACATTAAGCCTGATATACCTTCATCAATATCATTGATAAATACACAAAACAACAGTGGACCCAACACCGAACCCTGTGGGACTCCACTAATAACATTAGTCCACGAAGAGCAGCACCCATTGATTACCACCCTCTGTCTTCTCCCACTTAACCATCCTTTTATCCATTGTAGCAACTTACCCTTAATACCATTCTGCTCCAATTTGTACAGTAGTCTTCCATGCGCAACAGTGTCAAAAGCTTTCCTGAAATCCAAGTATATGATATCAAAATTATTTTTTGCATCCAGTTCCTTTGTGACCACATCATAATAACCAATCAAATTTGTCAGACATTAATTACTAGATATTAATGAATATTGTATATTTGTACAAATGGTTTAGTAATTTGAAAATATTTTGGCATACTTGCATTATACGGGGTATACCAATGCGCCTGATGTCATTCTTGCAAATCTAGGTTAAGTGTATCGTGTTGAGGGTGGGATAAAAGGGATAGATTGAGAAAACGCACTTTTCTCCCTCTTGGCACTGGATTATTCAAGCAAAAGAAATATAGTTTTTTTAATAGATTTTCATTTTGAACTACTTAAAGAAGGTTATTTTAGTTTACGCCACCAATTCGGGATGGATTCAAGTGAAAAATGGTGTGTCCATTATCTTGTATACAATAGATTATGAAAACCGTTTTATGCATGAATTCGTTAGTATTGAGTGTTTATCCCCCACTTGCCACTGTTTAAAACAGAGGAAAGTTGGGGAAAAACTTAAGTTAGGGTGTTTATGCCCCACAAACAGTGGCAAGTGGGGGATAAATACACAAGACTAATGACTTTATCCCCTACTTGCTGCTGTTTTAAACAGTGGCAAATAGGGGATAAACACCCTAACTAACACTACCATAGCAGGCTAGCATGTCAATCACTACTACTTGCAAAGATCGGAAGGGGTATCGGATTGTATAGACTTACTTCTTTTTTTTTTTAATTTTCATAATTTTACATTTATCAGCATAATACAATGATTTTAAATCAAAACTGTGATTCACTGCCGAAGTGTTTTCTCAATCTATGTATAATTGACATTAAACCTAGATTTGCAAGAATGGCATCAGGTGCATTGATATACCCCATATAAAGCAAGTATGCCAATATGTTAAATATTTGTGTAGGTTGTAGTTTAGTTAGTTAAATGAATCCCATAGTTTGTAGTTTATTAAATGTTTTAGTCCTGTTCTTTCAGATGCAACAGCATTCCTCATGCATTATGTGAACCCGAAGCAAAAGGCCTTTTCCTAAGTGACTTATGTGAATGCAGGTAAATAATTACATGGTGATATTTATTCAACCTTGAAAATTCTGCGCACTAAAAATGCACAGGTAAATAATTACATAGGTCATTTCCTGATTAGGTGTCGATCACAGTGACATAGCGTGTTTTTGTCTGGTGGCACCGGGGGGGTTTCCCCAACTCTGTGTAGAATACAATACTCTACATAAGGCCAGGGTATGTGCTAGTGTGTGTTTTGTGAAGTATGGGTTGTGTTGTTCCTCTGGCCACTTAGCCTGTGGGGGGGATGCTGTGGAGAGTTACTAACAACCCCAGTTTCCGTCACCACCACAGGGAGGCGGGCCAGGACACATTAAGAGAGAAGAAAGCTCTGGTGGGGTGAACCTTGCGGTAGCTTAGGCATCCAAGGAGAACCAAAAAAAAAATATTGGAAAGGAGATAATGGGGAGATAAAAAGAGGGTGGGATAAAAGGGGTAGAGAACAGAGGGGGGCAGTGTTGAGGCACTAGACTGATTTAAAAGGAGAGACAGTAAGGGGGATCCCTGGTACACGACACCCACCTTGGTCCAGAGGGTGGGAGTTGAAATTGGGTGGTGGGGTGACCAGGCAAAAGGGGGTAGGGCCACGCAGGATGGGGGAAAGAGACTCAATCACCCCAGGTGGTAGGAATAAAAGAATATAGGGAAAGTGAATCCTATGGTGGAGCGTGCTTTTTGCAGTTCTGCCCCACACTGGCCTGGGGGTTACCCTAATGGCCAGTGTCAGTGCCCCTGAGGGCCTGCATAGCCATCAGTCTGTCCAGTGAAGAGGCTAAGATAGAATATGCAATTAATAATAACTTTCATTCACGTAACATTCACACAATTTTACTTTTTATAATTTTTTCTTACACTTTATATTTTCTTTTATATATTAGATTAGATATCAATCAGTGCATTTCGACAGGTGTGTCTTTTACGTAGAAAAGATTTGACTTACTCTGTCATACCTCTATATATTATGTAGAAAAGCGTGTGTTGGCGAGCAAAGCAAGCAGGGGGCAGAGCCCCCTAGTTTAATATTAAAATAATATTTGACATGCTTAGAGACTATATCAAATTTATTTTGGCATGCTTTCTGAGAATATCAAATAACAAAATTTCCAATTTGTAAAAGCTCTAATATACACAGACTCATTAAGTACAGTTATTGTCATTCACTCCAATCTCCCTCTTATCTTATTCTGAAGCTGATCCAATCCGAAATATGCTGTTTCTAAACTTATAATCAAACAATCACCTTCTGCTGGATACCAAGTCATGTAGGCTTTCCAGGGAATTACCTTGTGGCCAGTGCAATCAGTTCTTTTGTAATCAGCTAACAACCTGAAAACCCTGTACTTCTCTAGCATTTTCTGGTTCCTAACTGATTACAGAAAACTCATAAGGCATCATGCAGAACTAATTGCTAACAACTATGGAAAAATCAAGACAATAATAAACTCACACAGATCAAACATGAATCATAGTTATGAACTTATGGGAATCTAGTTTCAAAGAAAACAAGGGAGAAGCGATTCGTGCTAGACTTCATATTGGCTACTCTCATTTAACACACTTTTTTTTTGTTAACTTATAATTACAGTCCAACTCACTACAGCTTTCATCAAACTAAATTAAAATCAAGCACATCCATACTGATTGTTACCAGCAATCTAACATCTGAAAAACTAACTTAAAATCTCACATAATTGGAAATTATGGAAATCTCAATGAACTTTTCCATTATTTGAAATGATGGTGCAGTTGATTATATAATCAGCTGCACCATCATAGGATTTAAATAAAATTGTCAAAAATATCATAAGTAGGCAACTTTTGACCCAGAAAGCCCATGTTTGCACTAGGGCTTCATGGGTGAAATTGCTACTGTTCCATAAGAACAGCAGCAATGTGTTGCAAATGACTGAATAAGATGACACTTGCTTTTCTGTCAGCTTCTAAAGCTCTTGTACTGTCTTCTTTTACATGAATAAAACTCCATTTTTTTTAAAATGTTCTCTGGCAAGTAGTTTATGGAAAACCAGTTTTACCAAATTTTACCAATATCAAGAGTAGGAGACCGGCAGAATTACTTAACAAGTACAGATGAAAATTACTTGAATTACTTGAAAATTACTTGAGACCGGCAGAATTACTTGAACAAGTACAGATGCACTGATGAAAAAAAGCCGTGAATTAGGGTTGAATTTGAAAGTGTCTGCAATTCTGCAGAGACACGACAGGAGGGAGTATATGATGAGAGCCTTGTCGATCAATTCGGCCCTGGAAAGATTGTGCAAGGCTAAAGGGATAGAATTTTTTTCAGCCTGGACTGTACTTGTTAACAGGAGAGACTGCTTCTACAGGGATGGGATACACTTAAATAGAAAGGGTGCAAGAATATTTGCTGATGCTATCGAGGCAGTGTTGGGTGGGTCGGAAAACTGATAGCTTGGGGGGATACAAGGACTAATAGTTTAACAGTAGCCGTAGGCAGAGGTGAAGGTGATTCTTGCACAACTTCTATTAGAATAAGTAGCGACCTGGAGTGAGGGGTGTTAGGGGTTTCAGGGATGGATGGCAGTCATTGTGAAACAGGTGGGTATATGGGATGTGTTAGGGTAACTAGGAATAGGAGTAGGAGCATGTATACTTGCATGTATACCAATGCTAGAAGTATAGTAAATAAATTTGATGAATTTGAAGTGTTGGTCAAGACATCAAAGGCGGATATTGTTGGGATATCAGAGACATGGTGTCACATTGATATAAGGAATGCTGAACTGGAATTTGGGGAGTACAATGTGTACAGAAAGGATAGACAGGATAGGGAGGGAGGAGGTGCTATGCTGTTAATTAAGAAAAACATAAAATCAAAAGAAGTGCATCCAGTTGATATAGATGAACAGTGCACTGTTGAGTCAGTTTGGTGTGACATAAGCACTGCGAAAGCAAAAATAAGAGTAGGAGTGTGTTATAGGCCTAATGACTCGAATGAGTACAATGAACAATTGTACAGAGAAATAGAGTGGGCTAGTAAATCGGAATGTCTTATAATGGGGGATTTTAACTTCCCAGATATTGACTGGAACTTGTGGGTTGGGCACTCACACACTAGTCAGACTTTTGTGGATTTATTGGATGATTGTTTTCTGCAGCAGCATGTTCGAGAGGCAACCAGAGAAAGTAATACTCTTGATCTGGTTATCAGCAGTGATCATTCGTGTATTAGTAATTTGCAGATAAAAGAACCACTAGGTGGCAGTGATCACAGTGTACTGACGTAGGATTTACTTAAAGATTTAATTACCATCAGGGGTAAAGGAAAGGGTTTTTCCTTCCGTAAAGGCGAGTACAGTGGTCTCCGACAGTTTTTAAATTCTGTACAGTGGGATCAACTGACGATGTTACCAACAGTAAATTCTAAGTGGGAAGCATTCAAGGAATTAATTGTGGATGCTACTAAAAGTTTCATACCTATTAAGAAATATTGTTCAAGGTTTAGGCCTAAATTGTTGTCAAATGAACTAATGAGACTCGTAACAGAGAAGAAAAATGCATGGGATGCATATAAATTATCAAGCGATTCAGAAGCCTGTGGCAGATATAAGTTAATCTGTAATCAGGTCACAAAGGAGGTTCGGCAGGCGAAGGCAGATTACGAGAAATCCTTGGCAAAAGATGCTACGAAAAACAGCAAGGATTGCTGTTTGAAAGTGTCTGCAATTCTGCAGAGACACGATAGGAGGGAGTATATGATGAGAGCCTTGTCGATCAATTCGGCCCTGGAAAGATTGTGCAAGGCTAAAGGGATAGAATTTTTTTCAGCCTGGACTGTACTTGTTATATAAACTCTGAAAGGGGATGAATCTGATTGGTCCACTTGACATCGATGGTTCGACTGTTGATGATCCTGCTCAGATAGCAAACAAACTGAATGAGTATTTTGCATATACATTCATACATGAGGAATTATTAAGGTTTGAAAATTGCAGAAGTTTATCAAATTGTAGCAGGATACTTAATGATTTTGTAATAACTGAGAGCAAAGTGGAAGAGAAACTGCTGAAGTTAAACGTAAGAAAAGCACCTGGGGTGGATGGGATCTATCCAGTTATATTAAAGGAGGCCGCAAAGCAATTAAGCAAACCCTTAGCCATAATTATGAGAGCGTCCTTGGACTCAGGGGAGTTTCCCATGGACTGGAGATGTGCAAGTGTATCCCCAATTCACAAAGGGGTATCGAAGGGTGACACGAGTAATTACAGACCAGTTAGTTTAACTTCTGTTCCGGGTAAAATAATGGAGTGGCTGGTTAAAGATGCATTGCAGGATCATCTAGACAAGACTACAGCAATAATTCAGAGCAGCATGGGTTTGTTAAGGGAAAGTCTTGTCTGACAAATTTGATAGGATATTATGATGTGGTTACAAAGGAACTGGATGCAAAAAATAATTTTGATATCGTATATTTGGATTTCAGGAAAGCTTTTGACACTGTTGTGTATGGAAGACTACTGTACAAATTGGAGCAGAATGATATTAAGGGTAAGGTGCTACAATGGATAAAAGGATGGTTAAGTGGGAGAAGACAGAGGGTGGTAATCAATGGGTGCTGCTCTTCTTGGACTAATGTTATTAGTGGAGTCCCACAGGGTTCGGTGTTGGGTCCACTGTTGTTTTGTATATTTATCAATGATATTGATGAAGGTATATCAGGCTTAGTGTCGAAGTTTGCAGATGATAAAAAGGTTTGCAGGTTGTTAATGACAGTAATGGCAGGGTGCTACTGCAACAGGATCTAGATAATTTGGGCAGATGGGCTAAGAAGTGGCAACTGAAGTTTAACCTTGACAAATGCAAAGTACTGCATATGGGTAGAAGTAACCCCAGAGAAACGTACCAACTGTGTGGTACTACACTTAAGGTGGTAGAAAATGAAAAAGACCTGAGAGTAATTGTGCAGTCAGATATGAAGTTTTCTGAGCAATGCAGACAGGCTGCCAGGGCAGGTCATGGGGTTTTGTCAATGATATATAGGAATTTTGCTAGCAGGGAAAAGGAGGTGATTATCCCTCTGTATAAGGCAATGGTCAGGCCATGCCTTGAGTACTGCGTACAGGTCTGGAGGCCTCATTTTAGGAAGGATGTAGATTTACTTGAGCGTGTACAGAGAAGGGCAACAAGATTGGTGAGGGGAATGAAGGGATCCTCTTATCAAGAGAGGCTTAAGTTCTGCAAATTGCAGTGGCTGGAGACTACGCACCTGCGCGGTGATCTTGAGGTCTTGAATGGGTTCAGCACGCTGAATTCTGATGGGATCCTTCCACTTGTTCAGATTACGAACCTAAGGGGGCATAAATTCAAATTAAGAAAGGACAGATGTAGAATAGATGTGCGGAAATTTTCCTTTAGCCAGCGGGTGGTTAATTGCTGGAACAAACTTCCATCTGTCGTTGTGGAAGTTGATAGGTTGAATAAATTTAAGGAGGAACTGGACAGGCATTTGGAGGGAATGGTGTGATTTTTTTTTTTTTTTTTTTTTGGCTGATGCTGCATAAGCTCATACATTTGCTTTCTTGCATCACATGCCACTACTACTACAACTGCTCTTCTTTTCTGTATATACATTAAAGAAGCTGTTTCATAAAATACACAAAAAAAAAACAATAACTTCATCAGGTTTGGACTAGCATATTAACCAGTCGGTATAATTTTTAGCCCTTTTACACTCTAAAACCACTCTTCACTTAGCTGTTTTCATTGTTTTATAACAAGATTTCACTAACCCCCCCCCCCCAGTTATTTTATTAAAAATTAGCAGAATCTCTTGTATAAGGTCAAAATGATTTCTTCAAGTTGTTTCTCAGAGTATTACCAGATTAAGGAGAGAGACTCTTCTGATATTAATAGAAAGAACCCTGCAACCTTTACTATTGTAAAGTTAATAACAATAGATTAAAAATTGTTTTCATCAATAAATGTATAAAATAAGAATAACTGAAATGCATCTTTAGAAAGAGGACGTGCATTTTTTTAATACTACTAATAAAGTAACATAGTGGAAAGCAGATAATTGGATATTAATATTATTTTAAATAAATATCATGGTGTTACAATAAATTGACAAAAGTTTTACTCATTTAATCTGTATTAACAGAGAAATCGCAAATAAGATGAAACCCATCAACCAGGCATGAAAATATTAATAGCTTAAAATTGCAAGAATCACTCTGACATTCCAAATCAATTTTGGGCAGTAACTTTCTTAAAGATTAGTGCTCAGAACAGCAATAGTTTGCCTACCTTTTGAATGATAAGTAGCTGAAAAGTAATGGGGATGATGTATAAACAAATGGACATGGCATACTATCACTGTTTAACTTGTCTTCATATAATTTCACATCTCAAAGTAAAATAGTATTTTTACATATTTAAATTCAATAATAAAATCTGCATCTTATTCCTTTAAATTTTTCTGAAATGATGAGTGAGAGCCAAATGAAAATGAGATTTCAGTTATCTAAATATAAATTATGGCTTCCACGGGTGCAAATTTAAGTAGTGGTCAAATACTTCTACTGCACATTAGGACAATTCGCTGTCCTGTACATGTGGGAAGTGATGCCTAGCAGTAGAGACATAACAGCATTCAAGGTGATTAATGCATCTAAGTTAGTACAATGCAGTGCTATTCATTGTTTTTTTTTTTTTGTAGAGGACATCTCTTCAGAATAAATTTGCTGGCATATGTAAAATGGTTATATATGAATTTGTATGTATTCATAAACTTATGGACATTACATATATATGTAATGGCCATGAGTGTATGGATGGGCAAATCATTACCACGAAGAAAGAAAACTGGGGTAAGCTTGCATAGTTAGCTCAATATAGAAGATTTTGTATTGGCAAACAATATCATCAAGTAGGACTGGTATATAACCATTATCTGTGGCAGATTGCACTACAGGAAAATATGATTCCTAGGGTCATAGCAATGCACTTTGTGAATTAAATTGTGTCTGCAGCACCTAACATAACATGAAAAGAAATAAAATGCCTTCTTGCATCACATAATGACCATGAATGAAATATGGTACAGGTATCTTGAATAATAAAACAAATGTCAGCTTGAATAGGAACATTAGTCATCACCATTGTGGCCAAAGAAATTTAAGTCTTCCACAAGCACTGAAAAGCTTAAGCTCATGCTACTCTTTGGTACACTGGGATTGCTGTTGTGCCATTTCAGATGTAGAGGACAAAAAACCAACTCACAAAACTGCACACAAATCTTCAAAGCTGATCTGTGATATACCATCAAGAAACAAGAGAACATTTGACTGACAGTCATTTTGTTACATGGCAATGTGCAACCACATAATGCTAAACACCATGGCAAACATCCAGAAACTACAATGAAAGGTCATCAGCCATCCTCCATACAGCCCAAACCAGTTATCTTGTGATTTTCATGTTTTGTAAAGCCTGAAATATGATTTTAAAGGATGCTGATTCCACAAAAATAATGAAATGAAGGAAGCTATCAAAAAATGGTGGAAAAATACTTTAGTGAGCAGGCTATAAAAAATCTAGCATACAAATGGGATAAGTGCCTGAACTGTAGTCGAGATTAAAAAAAATATAGAAGTATCAGTCACATCTATTTTCATTTGACTCACCATAGAATATATCAGTTGTTAAAATATCAGTAATTTGAAATGATAATTATTTTAACATATTTTATGGTCTTGATTATATCAATCCTTTAAAAACTTTGAGACTAACAGTTCTCCAAGCTGAAAGTATTTAGTTAAACTATTATCTTTAAATGAATATTGTCATATTTGGCATAAGCTGTTTACAAACACTAAATGAAGTATGAATGTAAAGGACCTGATAATATTTGTGCATAGATATTTAAATCCAGTGAAATAACAATTTTGTTTCCTAAAAGAATTTCTTCCACCAACCTCCAATTAAAACTTTGTCAATGTCTACATTCAGACTTTTAATCATGGCTTGAAGTCAGCTAACTTAGAATAAGTATAAATGCATGGAAATATTTCTGTATGCTTCAATACCTCTCATAATCCTTTCTCGTTAAAGTGCTCATTGCACTTTATAATGCTAATATTTGAAAAAAATACAGTTTTTATATGAAAAATGAAACTGTAGCTGAGTAGTCAACATAGATATGGATCAGCATGTGTTTGAGTTTAATGTGGTTCAAGCACATCGCTGTTAAATATGGATAATAATTGTATTCTTATCAAAATTGTAAACTCTTCTGACTGATTTAGTCATTACAGGGTATACACAGAACACAACAATAATGAAATGCTTTATTAAAAGGTTAATAACTAAGAAGAGAAACATGAATACCTTAATATGGAGATTAAAATTGTTATATAGAAAATAATAATTAGGGAGAGAGAATGGCCTGATGTTTTGGGAGCAGCTTTGCATCTATCAGGCATTTATACACTATTTTTTTCCAGCATCATGGAGGAGGGGAAACACTTTCAGCATCTCTACATGTTTTTATTCAGCATGATTATGACAGTGAGTTCCTTTTCAGAACCTCTTTAGCTGTGAAACCAACCCTTTGTCTTTTTAAGTCTCAAAACATTGCTACCAAAATGGAAAAGCAATTCCTCTGCCCTTATTTATTACTTTCTATGTAACAACTTTAAGACTTTAATCATTAGGCATTTATTTTTTAATCCTTTAAGAACTAAATGCCTTCCTGCACAAGAGCTAAAAAAACTAAATACCTTATCTACACAGTTTTGTGTTCTCATTTGAGTTACTTGCTTGCCTGTGCAACTTGAAAAATGACCTTCCAACAATATATTTATATATATGTACATAAAAAAAGCTAATGTTTAATAATATGTGAGGTGGGTTAAACTTTTTGACCTGGGATTTTTTTTTTAAATCATACAGTTAGTTCATTATAATTGCATATATATTATCATTATTATGTAGGGTCTAGTTTCTAGTTAGTTCAGTGGAACAATGCATTAAGTTTCCTTCTAAGGAAGTTATGAAAAGGACTAAAATTCATCAGAGAAGCTTGCCTGTCATAGTCTTCAGTGTTTGAGTGGTGCAAATTATTAAAGATGGGCCAAAAACACATCTGAACATAGCACATGGAGCAAGGGTAACAACTGCAGTAGATGTAATGATATCTGTGCAGGTTGGCATATTTGTACAGTGTAACAGAAGAATAAAAATGATTGAATTAGCATAGTAACTAAACTTCAGTGCTGACATTATAATCCGTAAGAATCTGGCATTCAGTAATGTGAGCACATGATGGCTACTCAGCCAGCTGTTGACAGAACAGGTGACACAAATTTATATTTCATTACTTCTAAATTAACAATCTGAGTGGAAAGGTGATGATTTTTTGAATCACTATATAATCATCAAGGAGGCACTAGTCCATAATTTTACTTCTGTAAGAAAATGCAGATTAACCTTGGAGGGAGGTTAATCTGCATATCTCCATGGTTATAAAAATACTCACGGTTAATCTTGAGTATGAAAAAAAAATCAGAATATGGCTTCAGCAGACAAAGGTGATATACACCATGTTTTGGGATGCCAAAGGCATTATTCATACGGATTTCCTAAAGAAAGACAATATGAGCAAGGCTGGTCACTACTCTGATTTCCTGAAATCAGAGTAGTGACTTTGTCATTTCAAAAATCTTTTTGAAATGACAAAGTATTCTTATCCAACAGTGCTTGTTTTACTTCCAAAAATAAATGTTCCCATACAGAATGTAGATATATAGATTCCTATATTCACTTCATTAGAAGTGGCATCTCTGTAGCCAGGTGGGCAGGAACAGCAGTGCGTAGCATACGCTTCTTGATTAGACCAGGGTTCGAACCCGTAACCACAAATACGGAGGATGCGGAAGGTCAAGAAATGAAAACCACATATCCCCGGAGCAATATGGCCTTAGTTGCTAATTCTCCTAAAAACCAAAATAACAACAAATTCATTAGAAGTGGAGGAAGCAAGCTGTTTATACCCATCCTTTATGTATCACTCTGTGACTTGTATCAGTTTGTGTCATTGAAAGAATTTAGAAGGCAAGAAATGCAGACAGAATGGTGAGATTAAAAATGTAGTCCTCAAATGGTACGAGCATCAGGTGAAAGATTTCTTTGAAACTACAATAAAAAATCTCACAGAATGCTGGGACAATTCTGAAGGTAGGGGAGTAGCTTAAAAAATAACTCCGATTTTATTTTTTGGTTAGTCTTTACAATCTTATACTCCCCCCCTCCTTCTGATCAATCATTGCAAGTAGCAGATTGACAGGCCTAACCCCTCCCATTGGTTGCTTTTTACTTAGTGTTAGAGTGAACCCCCCCTTTACCACCTCTTAAAATCAGAAAACAAGTTCCTGATTTTAAAACAGCTGCAAGGGGAGAATAAACATACTAGCTAATATGGGTATCATATACTGAAGAGGTCAGAGCTTCCAATCGCTGTGAGAAATGCAACAAATAGGAGGGGCTAGGCCTGTCAATCACTGCTACTCACAATGATTGATTGAAAGGGGATACCAGATTGTAAAGACTAACCTATTTTTCTATATAAACTATATGATTGAAAAAAAAACACTGTTAAATGAACTCTCCCATATAGCAAAATTTTAAGTGCTTATCTTAAAATATTAAAAATGAAAATTATTGTAGCTATGTATACTTATAAATATTAGGGGCTAAAAGACTCAGAATACAGAAAGAATTCAACTGATATATAAGTCAAGTGTGCTCGCATCTCTGCTACATGAAGTTGAAACCAACCGAAGTTGTATAACAGCATCATTACATCTCATATTGCAAAATCCTTCACAATGAGCTGCCTGTCTCTTATACTTCAAATAAGTAATGCTTTCTCATTAAAGAAGTTACATATTTTCGGTGGATGTAATCATCAAGACAGCCATTTCAGAGATAAGTCAACTGACACAAAGATTTGAGCACTTGCATCATTGTTATATGTGTACACATATAAGATAAAAGTGGACAAATGATGTACACATATAAGATAAAAGTGGACTCATATTTCTGAGTGTACTTATAAACCAGATGTAATGATGCTGTTATACAACTTAGATTGGTTTTGACTGATTATAGCAATGATATTAAGTATGCAAATTTATGTCACTACATAGCAATTCATTCTCAGGTTTCCCCATATGTGTAACCAAAGCTTGCTTATATTGTCAGAAACCACTCTTAATACCAAACACAAGTACACTTAACCATATATGTAGCTATCTAAATGTGGAAAGATTATAGACTATGAAAGAAAACCTATAACAACAGCAAGAGAAACCTTAGAGCCACAGCCTGAAACTGATGCATAATAAAGGGAGATAAATCATTTTGTTGTAGTTAATATACATTTGCTTCTTTTTTTTCAGATGTGTTTGATGAAAATAATTTTTTTTTTTCCCTTTACGTGAAACTAAAAAGTCCAAGTAATTTTTTTTAACTGGTTTTTGGTAGTTTAGAAATAAAGAGTTTGAAAAACTTCAAACAAGCTATTATACCCATAACAGATAATGCTAATCTATTTATAATGATGTAAACTATGACTGTGGGCTAGGGGTAGTTGTGTATTCTTACTGATATAAATATTTGAATCAGTATGCCACCTAAAAAAACTTTAACAATTTAAAATTAATTAAAGATAAGATGTACAATAGTTGTTCATTAAAAATTCAACCTAAAAATGTGATGAATTTAGTATTAATTTCTTATTACATCTCGAGAAAAAATACTAATCAGATGTTTGGGACATCTGAAGCTTTTTTAACTGCAGAAATTGTGTGTTAAGAGAAAGTATTGTCTGAAGGTGTCATATGGCATAAGTAACAATGGGGACTGTATACGACATGACAGGAGGCCAAATTTGTTTTATAATTATGGAAAAGCCTTTTAATTTTTTTGAATTCTGTCTGCAGTACAGCATATCATCTTTCTTAAATGAATGCAGCACTTATTTTGTATAACTTTTTAATGAAAAATTTAAACATTTAAAAAAAAGCTGTCTTTTATATTTTATTAAAAAAAATATTTGTGCTGAAAATGGAAAAAAAAAGTCCATCATAAAATATAAGCATCAAATGAATAGTCACTTCAAATTAATAGTCACAATGTGTAAAACCATTAGGATGGTGAAATTTAGATACGAATTAGATAGCGCAAGGTCTAACGGAAAACTAGATTGCGAGTATAGTAGTATCAATTAATCAGTAACATTTATTAATCTTATTAAATTTCATCTTCAATTGAATTGTACTTTAACTAAATAAATATAGTGACCTAGTTTTTACAAGCGTAACATCACAGATTAATACATATAAGTTGACAGGGATATAAGTTGATAAGAAAGTCATATAACCAGTGGTGGGATTCAGCCGGTTCGGCAGAACCGATACCTAATTTTTTGTTGAGTTCGGCAAACCGTGAGAGAACCCTGATTACAAGTGCCATTTTAACAACGGCACTTGTGATCAGGGTTCTCTCTAAGGTGGGCGCCTGGTATTCTATCGTATTTAATCTGCATAGCCTATGCCATTTATTAATTCAGCAAGAAATTTCGTTTAGTATCGATAAAATGAAGAAAATGTATGTTCTGACTGATGTTTATCAATGGTATAAGCATAGTGCTTTGTTTATAAATGTTTATGATATGACCACACGTGGACAGAACCAGTAAAAATATTCAAATATATAGGCACATATCCACTCCTGCTCTATAATATATTAAAATAAAACATTTTAAAATTTTTTGCAGTAGCCCTTAAAAGGATGAAAAGGCAACAGAGTTTGACAGATATTTTCAATAAGAAACCAAAATCAGAATTTGTTGTATTAGAATTGGCCTTGGATTCAGTTACATCACCAACAATTTTCGTTGAACTAGTTGAATTGGAAAAACAAGATGCAGAGACAATATGCTCTTCAGTTATGGAAAAAAACTAAGAACTACCTATAAAAAAATTTAATAGGATTTTGCTCCGATGGTGCCAGCGTTATGCTTGAGAGAAAATCTGGAGTGAGCACTAGGATTGCAAAAGAGTTTCCAAACATAATAATATGGCACTGTTTAAATCATCGCCTCCATCTTGTTTTAGATGATTCGATAAAGGAAATAAACCAAGTAAATCATTTTAAAATATTTATTGATAAGATATATACTATTTTTCATCAATCCAATAAGAACCAAATTGAACTTTCCAAAATAACCGAACAACTTGGGATTGAAATTATAAAGATTGGTAGAGTTTTGGGACCAAGATGGGCTGCCTGTAGTTTAAGGTCAAATAAAAAGTACTTAGGTATGGCTGCCCGTCTTGAAAATATATATTTTATAACTGATTTGGCATTGATAATTGATATTTTAAACGAAATTTCTCTTCTTTCAAATGCACTGCAAGCAAGAAATATAGACATAATAAAGGCTGAAAAATAAATAAATAAATCTTTATTGTGAAGTAGAATTACAGCACAATATCCCATCACGGCGATGAGCGCCAGGGGTTCACATATAGATAACATAAGTACAAATTCAAATGGCTACAAAATATAGCGAACACATACAAAAGGCTACAAAATACAGATACAAATACATCATAAAAACAAGGAGCTGAACACAAATAAAGAAAAACAAATACAACTTGGCAGTGATTCAGGTTTCAAGAGCTTTGATAAAGTTGTGTCTGTCCTTCTTTTTACTTATTATGGTGTCGATGTCAGCGTCCACACGGTTGAGGGCAGCGAGCATCTGCTTGGGCAGAAATCTTTCGGTGAGTACAAGCCTGTTGTGGTGAGCCACAAGTGCTGGTACCGACCTTAGGCTTGGCTGTGGAATCCTCCAGGAGCAAGCATTCCAAATATTTGGAGATGATATTAGGCCTGAGATGAGTTTGGCTGTGAAGACCAGCCTCTTTTCAACGATCAGGAACTTCAACCTCGGGATGTCGAGTGCTTGTGCCATCATGGTAGTTGTGGTAGCGGGAGGTAGCCGAAGCTTGTCATTCGCCCATTTCAGTAGCCAGTATTCAGCAGTGTACACCCGCTTAAGGTGTGTATGTGCAGCAGAGGCCCATATTTCTGCACCATAGAGAATGGCAGGGTAGACGGTGGAGGTGATGAACCTTTTAACAGTGGCAGGATGTTGGACGTGTAGCAGCTGCTGCTTTGAGATCCACCGTAGACGAGAAAATCTGGTACTGAGTTTGTCGATCTGGTTGACAAAGGACATCTTTTGGTCGAACAGAACGCCAAGGTCTGTGTGCGAGAGTATGTTTGGTATTCGTACCCCTGCGAGTGAAACGTTGAGTACTGTCGGCATGGATTTAAGGGAGAATATAACCTGAGCAGACTTCAGAGGGTTGATTTTTAGATTGAAGTTTGCCAGGTACAATTCTAGATCCTTAAGTTGGGAATTGATCCTGTTGCTGAGCTGGGCGGGGTTGTCACCAGGGTTAATTGGAGTCATCGGCATAGCATAGGACACCATTTGTTGAGGCAATAATGGGCACGATGATGGCTGTGAACAGGACACCAGACAGGACACCCCCCCTGCGGTACTCCAGCAGTAATGTCGCAGGATAGGGTATGTTGCTGCCGATGGAGAATAAGTATTCTGTGACTGAGAAGTGATTCCAAAAAGCACAGCATATCACCTCGAATGTGAAAATTCTCCTTAAGTAGGAGGAGCAAGGCCGGAATCGACACGGCATCAAAGGCTGCGCTTATGTCGAGGTATGTGGTTGCTAGCTCAGCTCTTTGTTCAAATGCTGAGAGAATGCGTTCTGTGGTGGCTGCCAAGTTAGTGATTGATGATTTTCCTGCGATAGCATAGTGGATTTCAGGTGGTTTCGTCTGGAGGATTTGTTGAGTGATTGTGGGTAGCAAAGCCTTTTCAAGAGTTTTAACAGACAAGAGGCAACTGATATGGGTCTGAACTGGCTGACGATTGTGGCAAATTGGTTTTTGGGGATGGGGTACACTCTGAATTTATTCCACTGGGGTGGGAAATAATGCTCAGCGAGGCATCTGTTGTAGATCGAGAGAAGAGGGCCTATGATGAATGTGCTTAAGCATTTGATCATAAACTCGTGATAAGATCTATTAAAGCATTTCAAATGCTTGGAAAGGAAAAGGATCCATACGAAAAAAAAGTTGATGAATTATTACTTCAGAAACCTTCAAAAATATAAAATTTGTAGAAAATCATCGATTTGTTGGGCTTCCTCGGGGAAGACTTTTAGAAAACATCGTAACGAATTTGAAAAAAAAAAAAGACTAATGGATCGTGAACATTTAAGACTAATGGAATGTGAGCATTTAAGAGCATTTGTAGCCAATTTAAAGATAGGAATAAATTACAATTTCTCAATTTTTTTGGAGCCAGATTACTGGAATATTGAAGAAGTACTAGTTCCATGGAAAGCAGCTGAAGAACAATTGCTTGTATTTAATGACATTTTTAATTACCAAATTGATATTAATGATTATCGAGATTTCGTGGAAAACGTTTTAAAATTTTCCCAGAATTATGCAATTCCTGAAAGTGTTCAAAGAGATAAAAATATTGTCAGAACAATTGCTGTAAGTTCAGTAGAAGCGGAAAGAGGTTTTTCAAAGATGAACATAATATGTTCAGAGAAGAGAAGTCGCCTAACTGTTTCTAATATATCAAGCAAAATGACTATTAGTCTAATCGGCCTACCTCTAAAGGAATGGGATCCTACTCCTACAGTGAAAAGATGGTTAAGGATAAATCACTCAGCCAATGATGCTCGGATAAAAGTGAAGAAAATTGCAAGTGAGGACGCAAATCAAGAAGCAATATGGAAATATCTTAAATAACAGTTTTATTGTTTTTTGTCAGGTATTATTTAATATTTTTTCATTAATATTTTAAAATTCTTTCTTATAACATAATCTAGTTTCGTGGACCTCTTTTATTGTTATTATTTAAGTATTAACTGCATGAAATAATAAACTACCTTCGGTATATAGTTTTTTTATACTTAGAAAGGTCATTAGAGCAGCGAACCGGTTGTTAAATTATTTGAATCCCACCACTGCATATAACCTAATACGGAGATAACATTCGATACCGAAATACATACATATATAGTGTTATAACTGCATTTGGATATAAGTTTAGGGTTATATTTTGTATTGGAATTTTATTGAACTTGAATAGAAATCATGACTCAGACCAGAGCAGCAAAGCAAAAGGGTCAAACTAATGGAAGTGATGTGGCTCAGGGGAGAACCGAGGGGGCAGTTGTCCTCTGAATCACAGTCTATTGAAATGCACTGCTTGTTTGATGTTTGTGGAGCAATCAGGAACGAGACATGATATTGCCAAGGGGAATGTCTTTGTGTATGCGCAATGTAAGGAGTGCGAGAAAATCAGGTGCCAACTCGGCATTGTTATGGGCTTATATGAGAGCTTGAAGGACAGGGTGGATGCCCTCAAAGGATTTAAATTGAGGGGCCCATCAAGCTCTCAGCTGCCCACAGCAATGCCAGAGCTTGCACTTAAACATCAAGCAACACAGCGAGTGGCAAACCCCAAGGCAGAATGCGCTGATCCCAAAGGAACTAGATGTTGTAGGTGACTCTATTGTCAGGGAAATGGGGAACATATTGTGCAAAAAGGATAGATGGAACAAGAACAGGGTATGACTGCCAGGGGCAAAGGTTGATGATGTTGTAGAGAAAATGTCATCTTTTAAGGGCACATTTGAGGTGATATTATTGTACAAATTGGCACTAATGATATTAAGAGTAGGAGACCGGCGGAATTACTAAACAAGTACAAGTCAACGCTGAAAAAAAGCCGTGAGTTAGGGTTGAATTTGAAAGTGTCTGCAATTCTCCCCAGACACGATAGGAGGGAGTATATGATGAGAGCTTTGTCGATCAATTCGGCCATGGAGAGACTGTGCAAGGCTCAAGGGGTAGAATTTTTCTCAGCCTGGTTTATGCTTGTTAACAGGAGAGACTGCTTCTACAGGGATGGGATACACTTAAATAGAAAGGGTGCAAGAATATTTGCTGATGCTATCGAGGCAGAGTTAGATGGGGAGATACACAGACTAATAGATTAACAATAGCCGCTGGTAGAGGTAAAAGTGGTTCTTGCACTACTTCTACTGAAATGCAATTGAGCAGCAGCTGGAAAGCAAGGCAACAGGGATTTCCAAGACTGCTGGGAGTCATAGTGGAACAAGTACACTATGCTGCTGCAACAGGATCTGGAAAGGTTGAGCAGATGGGCTGAGAGGTGGCAAATGAAGTTTAACATTGACAAATGTAAAGTACTACACATGGGAAACAGCAAGCCCAGAGCAACGTATCAACTCTGTGGTACAACACTGACAGTGGTAGAGAATGAAAGGGACTTGGGGGTGGTTGTGCAGGCAGATATGAAGTTCTCTGAGCAGTGCAGACGGGCTGCAAGAGTAGCTCATGGAGTATTGTCAATGATATACAGGAATTTTTCCAGCAGGGATAAGGAGGTGATTATTCCATTGTATAAGGCAATGGTCAGGCCACACCTAGAGTACTGTATACAGGTCTGGAGGCCTCATTTCAAGAAGGATGTAGAGCTGCTGGAACGAGTACAGAGAAGGGCAACAAGATTAGTGAATGGAACAAAGAGGTGCTCTTACGAAGAAAGGCTTAAGTTTTGCAAATTACAGTGTCTGGAGACTAGGCACCAGCGAGGTGATCTGATAGAGGTGTATAAAGCCTTGAATGGTTTAAGCATGCTCAATGCTGATGGGATTCTTCCTCTAGCTCAGAATAATCACCTGAGAGGGCATAAATTCAAATTGAGGAAAGACAGATGTAGGATAGACGTGCGGAAATTTGCCTTTAGCCAGCGGGTGGTTGGTTGGTGGAACAGACTTCCATCCCTTGTGGTGGAGGTTGATAGCCTAAATAAGTTTAAGGCTCAGCTGGACAGGTATTTTGAACGAACAGAGGGGTGAAGTGGAAGTGGTTTTTTTTTTTTTTTTTTTTTTGGCTGATGCTGCATAAGCTTGCTTTCTTGCATCAAATGCCTCTACTAATGCTAATGCTAAGTAAATACATGCGCTGTGTTAGGGTAACTAAGAGTAGAAATAGGTGCATGTACACCAATGCTAGGAGTATAGTTAATAACATCCATGAGCTTGAAGTGCTAGTTAAGACATCAAAGGCAGATATTGTTGGGATATCAGAGACATGGTGTCACACAGACATAAGCAGTGCAGAACTGGAATTTGGGGAGTGCAATGTGTACAGAAAGGACAGAAAGAGATGAGGGGTTATGCTGTTAGTTAAGAAACACAAAATCTAAGGAAGTGCATCCAGTTGATGTTGGTGGACAATGCAATGTTGAGTCTGTTTGGTGTGACATAAGCACTGGGAAAGGAAAAATGAGAGTAGGTGTGTGTTATAGGCCAAATGAATCTGATGAGTTTAAAGAGCAATTGGGCAGAGAAATAGAGTGGGCCAGTAAATCAGAGTGTCTTAAAATGGGGGATTTTAATTTCCCAGAGATTGACTGGAATTTGTGGGTTGGTCACTCACACACTAGCAAAGCTTTTGTGGATTTATTGGATGATTGTTTTCTACAGCAGCATGTTCGGGAGGCAACTAGAGGGAGTAATACACTTGATCTGTAGTGATTCTTCATGCATTAAGAATCTGCAGATAAAAGAACCACTAGGTGGCAGTTATCACAGTGTGCTGAAGTGGGATTTACTCAAAGAGGTAACTACCATCAATGGGTAAAGGGAAGGGTTTTTGCTTTCGTAAAGGTGACTACGGTGGTCTGAGACAGTAGTTAATAATTTCGATGAGCTTGAAGTGCTAGTCAAGACATTCTATATGGTGGGACCAACTGATGATGTTACCAACAGCAAATTCAAAATGGGAAGCATTCAAAGAATTAATCTTGGAAGCTACTAGGTTTTTCATACCAACAAAGAAACATTGTTCAAGATTTAGGCCTAAATGGATGTCAGATGAACTAATGAGACATATGGCAGAGAAGAAAAATGCATGGGATACATATAAATTAACATGTGACACAGAATCCTATGATAGATATAAGCTGGTCTGTAACCAAGTTACAAAGGAGGTTAGGCAGGCGAAGGTAGATTACAAGAAATCTTTGGCAAAGGATGCAAAGAAAAACAGCAAAGAGTTCTTTACTTATGTAAACTCTAGAAGGAAGGGGATGAATCAGATTGTTTACTTGATATTAATGGTTCAACTGTTGATGATCCTGCTCAGGTAGTTAACAAACTAAATGAATATTTTGGATCTACATTCACACATGAGGAGTTATTCAGGGAGGGGAATGCCAGAGGTGTATTCAACTCTGGCAGTAAGCTAGATATTCTTGTAATAACTGTGAGTAAAGTGGAGGAGAAATTGTTGAAGATAAACATAAGAAAGGCACCTGGGGTGGATGGAATCTCTCCAGTTATATTAAAGGAGGCGGCAAAGGAAGCAAGCAAACCCTTATTCATAATTATGAGAGCTTCCCTGGACTCAGGGGAGGTACCCATGGACTGGAGATGTGCAAATGTGACTCCAATCCACAAAGGAGGATCAAAGGAAGACACAGGTAATTACAGACCTGTTAGTTTAACTTATGTTCCAGGGAAATTAATGGAGGCGCTGGTTAAAGAAGCATTGCAGGGTCATCTAGACATGACTTCAGTTATAGCTCGGATACAGCATGGGTTTCTTAAGGGGAAGTCTTATCTGACTAATTATATTGGATACTATGATGCAGTCACAAAGGAACTGGATACTGCTGTTGTTGTTGTTGTTGTTATGAAAGTTTCATGACACAAGGGCAACTGTGGCCAATATGTGTCTGTCAGTGTCATTATGTTCATTTTAATGATTTAAGATGGATATATCAGATTGTATTTATTATTCCTAGATGTTTAATATATATAAAGTTCACTTAGGTTTGCTTTGTCACCAAGTACATGAGAGAGGGTTAGAAGAGCTTGCAAGCTTGCTAATGATTGGAAGGATGTGGTTCGAACGGCTGAATAGGATGGACAGTCAATCAGGATGTGCCTTACTGTAAGTTGTATCTGACAGACAGAGCAGAGCAGGGGATCTTCTCTTAGAAGTAAATGTTTGTGAGTGAGGAAGGTATGCCCAATGCGCAGTCTTGTTAATATAACTTCCTCCTGTCTATTTGTACATGAGCTAGAATGCCACGAACATAGATTTTTTTTTATTCTGCGAAGTTTATTGCACGGTTGGTCCCTCCAAAGTTGTTTCCAAATGGAAGTATATTTGGTATGAAATACGTCCCTATAATCTGTAAATGGTACAAACTGAAAGTTATCTTGTATATTAAGATCTGTATTTTTTGCGGCTTGGTCTGCATGATTATTTCCTGGGATTCCAACATGGCTGGGAATCCAACATATGGACACTTGTTTTCTTTCTTTAGCAAAACTCTGAGTTGTTTTTTGATATGCTGAATCAAGGAATTTGAGGAATATTTGCTGTTCTGTAAAGCTGCTACTGCACTAAGGGAGTCAGTATAGATTAGAGCACGTAGAAGTTGATGCTTGGTAATATGATCCAGTGCTAGTTTAATAGCATATAATTCTGCTGTGAAAATACTGCAAACATAAGGCAAGGAGACAGATATAATATATTCCGGTAAAACTACTGCGGCACCCACTGAGTAGTTCGATTTTGAACCATCCGTGTAAATCTGATGGCTGTTTTTATTTTCAAAACTGTGCAGTGCATGGAGCTTCCGTATAACAATTGGAGAGATCTCTTTTTTATTCCTGTTTGTAAGATGTGATATGGACAAAGGCACAGTCGGAATCCAAGGAGGTTCTGAGTTTATATCTACTGCAGAAATGTGCTGGAAATGTATTTCCCAAACTTGAGCTAAGTGTCTGAGACACAGTCCTACTGGTTTATTTTCATTTGGCTTGCAATCATAATTACTCGTCTATGGTGGATCATGAATAATGGACCGATTTGGATATGATGGCTGACTGTATATTTTTTCCGCATATATGCACAGTAGATAATCTCGTCGAAGATGCAGTGGAGGTTCCGATGCATCTGCATACAGGCTGTAAATTGGTGAAATTCTAAATGCTCCTAGAGCTATGCGGAGAGCATTATACTGGATGCAAAGAATAACTTTGATATGATATATCTGGATCTTAGAAAGGCCTTTGATACTGTTGCACGTGGAAGACTGCTCCACAAATTGGAGCAGTGTGGCATTGGAGGCAAATTGCTGCTATGGGTAAAGGGATGGTTGATTGGGAGAAGACAGAGAGTGGTAATCAATGGACACTGCTCTTCGTGGACTAATGTTATTAGTGGAGTCCTTCAGGGTTCAGTGTTGGGTCCATTGTTGTTTTTTGTATTTATAAATGATATTGATGATTCCAAGATTGCAGATGATAAGAAGGTTGGCATGGTTGTTAATGACACTAATGACAGTACACTGCTGCAACAGGATCTAGAAAAGTTGAGCAGATGCTGAGAGGTGGCAAATGAAGTTTAACATTGACAAATGTAAAGTACTACATATGGAAAGCAGTAATCCCATAGTAACATATCAACTCTGTGGTACCACATTGACAGTTTTTTTTTTTTTTTTTTTTGGTTTTTAGGAGCATTAGCAACAAAGGCCATATTGCTCCGGGATATGCGGTGGTCATTCCCTGACCTTTCCGCATCCTCCGTATTTGGTGGTGACGGGCTTGAACCCCGGTCTAATCAAGAAGCGTGTGCTACGCACTGCTGCTCCTTCCCACCTGGCTACGGAGGCGCCGCACACATTGACAGTGGTAGAGAATGAAAAGGACCTGGGGGTAATTTTGCAGGCAGATATGAAGTTTTCTGAGCAGTGCAGATGGTCTGCAAGAGTAGCTCATGGTGTCTTGTCAATGATATACAGGAATTTTTCTAGCAGGGATAAGGAGGTGATTATCCCTTTGTATAATGCAATGTCAGGACACACCCTGAGTACTGTATATAGGTCTGGAGGCCTCATTTCAAGAAGGATGTAGAGCTGTTGGAACGAGTATAGAGAAGGGCAAGAAGATTAGTGAATGGAACAAAAGGTTGCTCTTACAAAGAAAGGCTTAAGTTTTGCAAATTACAGTGTCTGGAGACCAGGCACCTGCGAGATGATCTGATAAAGCCTTGAATGGTTTGAGCATGCTCAATGCTGATGGGATTCTTTCTCTTACTCAGAATAATCGCCTGAGAGTGCATAAATTCAAACTGACGAAAGACGGTTGTAGAATAGATGTGTGGAAGTTTGCCTTTAGCGAGCGGGTGGTCGATTGCTGGAACAAACTTCCATCTGTCATTGTAGACGTTGGTAGCTTAAATAGATTGAAGGTTGAACTTGACAAACATTTGGAGCGAGGGGATGGGTGAAATAATGGTGTTTTTTTTTTTTTTTTTTTTTTTTGGCTGATGCTATATAAGCTTGCTTTCTTGCATCATGTGCCAATGCTAATTTCAAAGTAATGCCTGTTCTTATATTTCTGTTTATATTTTTGATACAAAGGTTGGCAAGGTCGTTAATGACGGGAATTAAGGCATACTACTCAGACGGCCTCCATAGCCGAGTGGGCAGGAGCGGGAGTGCAGTAGCACACGCTCTTTGAGTAGACCGGGGTTCAAGCCCTGACTGCTGAATACGGGTTTTTTTTTTTTTTTTTTTTTTGGCTGATGCTATATAAGCTTGCTTTCTTGCATCATGTGCCAATGCTAATTTCAAAGTGATGCCTGTTCTTATATTTCTGTTTATATTTTTGATACAAAGGTTGGCAAGGTCGTTAATGACGGGAATTAAGGCATACTACTCAGACGGCCTCCATAGCCGAGTGGGCAGGAGCGGGAGTGCAGTAGCACACGCTCTTTGAGTAGACCGGGGTTCAAGCCCTGACTGCTGAATACGGTTTTTTTTTTTTTTTTTTTTTTTTGGCTGATGCTATATAAGCTTGCTTTCTTGCATCATGTGCCAATGCTAATTTCAAAGTGATGCCTGTTCTTATATTTCTGTTTATATTTTTGATACAAAGGTTGGCAAGGTCGTTAATGACGGGAATTAAGGCATACTACTCAGACGGCCTCCATAGCCGAGTGGGCAGGAGCAGGAGTGCAGTAGCACACGCTCTTTGAGTAGACCGAGGTTCAAGCCCTGACTGCTGAATACGGTCGATCTGCCAACCCGCACTGGACCAGTGTGGCAGATTATGGTCCATTTCCCTCAGCATGAATTGTTGAGGAGGCTTCCATCCTGCAGTGGGTTGATAATGGCTGCAGTTTACTTTACTTTACTCAATAAGACCTAGAAAAATTAGGCAGGTAGGCCGAGAAGTGGAAACTAAGGTTTAACATTGGAAAATTACTGCATATGGGTGGTAATAATCTCTGAACAACATACCAATTAGGTGGTACCACACTTAAGATGGTTGAGAATGAAAAGGACTGGGCATAATTGACAGTCTGATGTAAAGTTTTCTGCGCAATAAAGATGGGTTGACCAGAACAGTTCATGGTATTCTGTTAATGATATACAGGAATTTTGCCAGTAGGGACAAAATGATTATCTCATTGTAAAAGGCAATGGATATAATATACTAGCTAATTTGAGTAATGCATACAGGTCTGGAAGCCTGTACCGAGGAGAACTGAATGAAGTGAGTAAGGTTTTAAATGGATTGAGTAAGAGTAAGCTTAATGATAAGCCAGAGGAGATCAAAAACGGAGATTCCAAACTAGGAAAGCTCTGAAAGGAATATCAGAGTGGGCATATGCACAAGGTACCCCCTTTGAAATGAAAGCAGTCATAGTTCAAATAATTAGGACAATTGAGATGGGTAGTAGCTGAAGCAACCAATAATTGTGATTCCATCAGTAAAAGCAAGTACACTTGGCAGACTGCAGACAGTAAATTATATATAAATTATAAAAAAAGTTAATTAGACTGCAGACAAGAAATCTTGGCATACTGTAAATGGACATCATTCAGATTGGACTAAGTCTACGTATACTTATGAAATGAATGAAGAAATGTTTTGGAGGTTTAGACCTTTTCCCAGACAGGTTTTTTCTATTAGTTTGACTATTCCAGATGCTTTCAGCAGATAAATTAAAAATAGAGGGGGGGGGGGATGTATTGTATGAGTAAATGAAACTTTTGGATATAGTGTACACATAGCAAGGATATACTCTATTTGATATAATATGGCCTCAACAATTCCCCCTCCATATACACTATTTGGACTCTCTCTCTACTAGAGTAAAGGCAGTGGGATAATATACTAGCTGACCAGATGCCTTCTAAAGAGTTACTAATAGGTTTGTTCCTGTGGCCTATCTAGTAGCCAGCCTGTGAATGTTAGAGCTGTATCCCCGAAATGCAGAGAATACTGGATCTTGCTATGATGCTGAACATAATCATAAAAGACATCGCTCATACCGCATGATGGAAGAGGTGGGGAGGAAGTTTTTTTATTATTATTATGAGCCATATGGTGTAAGGAAGCCTGAGGCTTATGCTGCAGTTTTCTGGGCTTTGCTCTGGAAACTAAACAGGGGTTTCTCCAATTCTAGCCTCGTCAACAACCTAGTATTGTCTGGTGATACAGGGGCAGGGAATTTTTCTGTGTGATGTTGATTATGGTTTATGTTGGTTCACACCTGGATGGCTGCATTCAGTATACCAGGTGCATGTTTCAGGACTTTCACCCAGGGATACTAACAGTCCCACCATCAAAGGATTTGGTTGTTGCAGAGCAACCAAACTTAACTGAAATTCAGTCCATTTAAGTCACAAGTGGCACATGAATATCACTTCCATTAACATTTTGCACTCCAAGGCAGCAAGCTCTAGCCTGTCATATCTGTTTTCATAAAAAAACTAGGGTATGACTGTAGATATTTATTGAAGTAGTGGAGAAGAGAAAGATGTAACCTGAAACATGGTACAGAACAAGTGCTGACACCTTGTTCAGTTCCATGCTATATACAGCAAAAAGCCAAAGTGTTTCAATGACAGTGGCAGGTCACTTGACTGGTCCTTGTGTGCAATTTTTCTATGAAAATTGCAAGAAAAAAAAATTCACTTCATAAATTACTACAGTAAAAGTGTTTATATTTAGGAAGGCAGAAAAAATTCCAGATTTTTAATCATTGATTAATGGTTAACTTGGGTACAAAATTTTTTGAGGATTATCTATCAGGTGGAATGCCACCACTGGTAGGTTAATTAAAGCTTTCTTAATAATGGATTATACTTTATGAATATAAATGTTTATTTGTTTCTTTTCTTTTTTTTTTTGTCTGTATTTTTGATTGTGTTTGATTCTGTCATGCATTAAACCATGACAGAATCAATATAATCGATATATAAATTTGGAGATATATATATATTTGACATTTGTTTCCATTATACAAACGTAGATATTGATACTAACATTTTATCTACACATGAATTACTCACACCTACTGCTATAATACTTCTCATTAAGTTAATACAGCAAAATAATTCAGCTTCCAAAACCAGATTTTTCCAGAACCAGATTGTCATTTACAAACTTTTGATGGGGTTGGTTTTTATTTTATGCATGTTGAGGAGCATATTCTGCTAATTAATGGATATAATATTGCCAATTATTGGATACCAATGGATATTATTTGTTAAACATATTTAACAATGTACAAACAAGATTAAAACTGGCAATGTTTTTAAAATACTAATCACACCATACTTTCGGTAATAAAAAATATGATTATATTCCCAAATTTATAATACAATATTTTACACAACTAATCCAACTAATCTTAATTCAAAATTAATGTGAATCCTGCAAAGCCTGGTGCAACTTTTTAAACTGATTTCTAATTTTAGTGAAAATAAATTCATATGGAATATATTTTATAAAACATTTCATAATGCGAATTTACATGAAAGTGCAAGGTCCAATGCAGCTGCATTAGATATATATGTCTAATATTAGCTTTGCCTGAACCATAAAAACAGAAATTCTGAGATAATGAACACTGTAATTTATTGTTGTTATCCTTGAATAAACAAATCATATGTGATCATCCAGGGTTCCAAAACATGTGCCTATAATCTCATAGGTCCAGAAGCAAGGAATAACTGCAAACTCTGAACTTGGCAGACACTAATCTGATATGAAATTCATATATATATTTTTTTATTTCCAGCTCATTTATGTGCATAAGAGAATCAAAGATAATATAAAAGCTAAAAGACTGTAATGATATAATGCAAAAATAAACATCATACTTTAATGAACAAGACTAAGATATATATATTATATACATGTATGTGTATATATGCTGTCCAGTTAAAACATTATGAGCACTCCTGTGGTTTAGCAATCAGCTATTCCTCTCCAACTTGGTGGCCCATGACACATGCTGCCAAGTAAAGAACAATAGCTGATTTCTAAAACACTAAGTGAGAACCAGTAAATGTGATGCTGCAGTCCATACGAAGTACTCAATCAACATTGGCAAGGGATGTGGCTGATGGATTTTGAAAAAGGGATGACTGTCAGGTATAAGTGGCAATATTACAGAAACTGTGAATCTTGTGGGCTGTTTGCAGAATATCCACTGCTCTCGATCCACCATCCATTGACTCCACTCCTGGATGGATGGTAGATAGAGCAGCACTTGCCAGGCCAATCACGGGTGCCCATGCTTCTCAATGCTCATGGTGAACATAGGCTGTCCAGCCTTGTGTGCTCATAGATGGAAAACCGTGGAATGGTAACTGCAGACTTTAACCAGGGGACAACCTGTGGTGTTTCCAAGCCCACAATCCAATGAAACCTCCACTGTATGGGCTGCTGGAGTAGGTACCTGTTCAAGGTACCCAATACTTACTGCCACTCATTGTCAACAATGCCTCAAGTTTGCATCTGAATGTTATTATTGGACCAATGATGGCTGAAAAAAAAGTTGCCTTTTCCAATGAATCATATTTCCTGCTATGCCAGGTGGATGGAGATGAAGGGTACAGTAAGAAATGGTGGAGAGGAATCACTCTGATGTCCTGTACAACATAAACAGGTGGTGGTGGTGGCAGTGTTTTGGTATAGGGAATGTTTTTTGGAGAATCTTTTGAAGCCCTCATAAATATAGACTGCAGTCTGAACACCAGAACTACTTATCCACTGTGGATAGGTAGTTCTGGTGTTAATGTGGATAGTCAGGTACATCCTTCACAGTGACTCTCCTCCTGGATGGTACTGGTATGTTCAAACAAGATAATGCACCCTGCCATGTTGCCTGTATTGTTCAAGAGTGGTTTGTCAAATGTGAAAGTGACTTCCACGTGCTACCTTGGCTGCTGAATATGCAGGATGTGGATCCCACAGAAGATTTCTGGGATTATGTGGATCCTCCACTGTGATTCTCCACAATCACAGTTCTACAAGAGGCAAACCTGACAACATAATACAATATACGTCCTGCAACTCTCAGAGGCCTTACACATTCCATGCCTTGATGTGTGGCAGCAGTACTAGCAACAAGCGGAGGATATACCCACCACTAGGTAGGTGGTAAATGTTTTGACTGCACAGTGTATATAATTATAATCACACATATTATAATCATAACTAGCACTATTAACCTTGTTTATCTTCTGTTTTTATCAACACATACACACACATTCACAAAAAAAAAAAAAAGGAAACTGTCCTAGGTATCAAGCTAGCCAAGTGACTCTTAGTACAATTTCAAAGGTGATTTTTCAAAGCTATCAGTTTCAGCTCTTATTTAGTTTAAAAGTTTTTTCAGCTAAGGTGGAGAAAGTCAACACGACAACCACAGAAAACTTACTGGACAAACTGGTTTGCCACTACCTGAAGCCTGTTATTAGGGATCGCCACACAGATGTCCAAAACTGCATTTTTCAACAGGACTCAGCACCTTGCCACACAGCAAAATTGGTAAGTTTTATGCTATTTAGATTTAATGATGAGTTTGTCTTCTTGCCTCACAAGGCTTAAAACATACTTACACCAATGTTTCCCTCGTTTTTCTCCCTTAAGGTGCAGTCCTAAAATTGCTCAGAAGCCAAAAGGTAAGATTCCACTGCAGGAGAGCATTTTAAGGGTGTGGTACCACAAAACTGGGCAACCGTATATCCATCAGTTATTGATATATGGCTATGCCAGATCATTGCTATGCTGTAATTGCAGCTCGAGGAGGAACAACAAAATATTAAGGACTTATTTTACTGATTTACAGTACATAACACTATTATGTTAACTTGTTAACTTGTTATTTCAGTTTGTACATGTAAATGCAATAAAATGTATGTTTGGCTGTCATGATTGCCATTTGCATGATTTCTCATATTTCCATTAATTACACATTTTACGCTCTGGGAAGATATTTATGGCAATTAGGTAATATCAGGTGGTCTTTTTATTGGATTTCATTCACAGAGATAAATATCCCATCTAACAAATGCATTATAACAAATGATCTTTTATAGAGGCCATCTGTTTGAAAGTAGTGCACTACGAGAGCAACTTTATGTGAAGGCAAGTTTGTTCTGCTGTGAGAATTACATATGCTTCCTTATCTGTGCAGTGTAAATCCTGCCGACTGTAAAAACAGATTAAAGGACTGAAATTAAACAAATTAAAGATCTGTAAGTATTTTATAAAAAAAGCAATATCACCTTTTTCTGCATGAATTCTTAAAGACAAGTGCATTCTTTAATAGGAGTGCCAGATAGCTGTCTTAATAATATCAGATTAAAAAATCTTGATTTTTTTTATAAAATATGCCAGAATTTTTCAAGAATTCTGTTTTAGAGTACAGAATTTTTTAGAATTTACTAATTTAACAGTTTGTCCAGAGAAGTCCTGCCAAAAAAATTTAAATTCTCTTATGTTAGTAGTTCAATTCTCCTTTTCACACAAATATGGAAAGATCTCACCTTTTGGTTATACAACTGTTGGTTCCATGTGCAATTGTAATCAAATGAAAAGTGTATGTGTTTTGTATAAGAGGAAAATTTATATAAAATAAATTCATTAAAATTACAAATTCAATATACTTTGTTCAAATATACTTTAGGTTTGCACATTCACTTTTTTTTCTTTTTATTTTCAACATGCACATGTTTTAAACATCTTTTTTTTAATAAACTCTTTGACATGATAGTGTGTGAACAGAAAATATGCCATTACAATTATAAAATTAATTTTAACACTTTTAGTCAAGCTTTTAATGAATCTTGTTCAACTAACTCTCTCTGTAACAGTTAATAATGAAAACTGTTTCTAAGAAACTTAAAAAAAAAAAAAAAAAGAAGGAATATGGTTCTCACAAGTATGGCATGATGAGCATGCATGCATGTTCAATAGATATGAGAGAGCAAAAAATAGATCAACAAGCACGGTGATTACTCTATGAAAAAATGACTAATAGAATAAAGCTAAGATATAATCCTCCTGTTTGTTGCAAAATAATAATTTTGCCATTGGATTTGAGTCCTGCCATAAACTGGAGGAATTCTTAACTCAGAAGTGATCATACTACACCTTATAGGTGTCGTGATGCAATATCAATTATATGTCAATTGTTGGTTTAGGGTTAATTGCTGTAACTTTCTTTACCTTCCTAAATATAGACAGTTCTCCTAGAGTAGTTTTGAAGTGACATTTTCACAGCATAACTGTGACAAAACACCTGTGAGAAGTAGCATGACCATCCTTGCAGCTATTTTTGTTCAGTGACAGCACTGTACTTCATAGGCTATGAAAAAATATGCAACTTTGATATTTTGCATGTTTAAAGGCTTCATAATCTTGAAAATGGAAGAGACTATTTTTCAGTAATTTACATATAATGGAAGCTGCTTATTGAGATCACTTTGAGATTAAATAATACACAGCTTAATAGTAGTAATGGAGGATGTGATGCAAGAAAGCAAGCATATGAGCTTATGTAGCAGCATCAGCCAAAAAAAAAAAAAAAACCATGTCATACATCCATTCCGTCTACAAGTTTGTCCAGTGCCTCCTTGAATTTATTTCGGCAATCAATTTCCACGACAGATGAAAGCTTCTTCCAGTAATTAACCGCCCGCTGGAAATATGCAAATTTCTACACATCTATTCTAACTGTCTTTCCTCAATTTGAATTTATGCCTCCTCAGGTTCATAATTTGAGCAAGCAGAAGAATCCCATCAGAATTCAGCGTGCTCAACCAATTCAAAGCCTTATACACCTCAATCAGATCACTTTGCAGGTGCTTAGTCTCCAGCCACTGCAGTTTGCAGAACTTAAGCCTTTCTTGGTAAGAGGACCCCTTCGTTCCGCTTATCAATCTTGTTGATCTTCTCCGTACATGCTCAAGCAACTCTGCATCCTTCCTAAAATGAGGCCTCCAGACCTGCACGCATTACTCAAGGCATGGCCTGACCATTGCCTTATACAAAGGGATAATCACCTCCTTTTCCCTGCTAGCAAAATTCCTGTATATCATTGACATTACCCCATGACCTGCACTGGCAGCCTGCCTGCATTGCTCATACAACTTCATATCTGACTGCACAATCACTCCCAGGTCTTTTTCATTTTCTACCACCCTAAGTGTAGTACCACACAGTTGGTACGTTCCTCTGGGGTTACTTCTACTTATATGCAGTACTCTGCATTTGTCAATGTTAAACTTCAGTTGCCACTTCTCAGCCCATCTGCATAAATTTTCTAGACTCTGTTGCAGTAACACACTGCCATTACTGTCATTAACAACCCTGCCGACCTTTGTATCATCTACAAACCTGTTGAAACTGTACAAACCTAATTCACGGCTTTTTTTCAACATCGGTTGAAAAAGAGCCGTGAATTAGGGTTGAATTTGAAAGTGTCTGCAATTCTGCCCAGACACAATAAAAGGGAGTATATGATGACAGCCTTGTCGACCAATTCGGCCCTGGAAGGATTGTGCAAGGCTCAAGGGGTAAATTTTTTTTCAGCCTGGTCTGTACTTGTTAACAGGAGAGACTGTTTCTACAGGGATGGGATACACTTAAATAGAAAGAGTGCAAGAATATTTGCTGATGCTATCGAGGCAGTGTTAAATGGGTCGGAAAACTGCTAGCTTGGGGGGGGGAGGATACAAGGACTAATAGATTAACAGTAGCCACTGACAGAGGTGAAATTGATTCTCGCACTGCTGCTATTGGAATGAGCAGCAGCCTGGAAAACAAGATGCAGGATATTTCAGAGACTGCTGGGAGTCATTGTGGCACAAGTAAACACATGGGTTGTGTTAGAGTAGCTAAGAATAGGAACATGTGCATGTATACTTGTGTGTACACCAATGCTAGGAGTTTGGTAAATACATTTGATGAATTTGAGGTATTTCTCAATACAAAAAAGGCAGATATTGTCGGCATATCAGAGACATAGTGTCACACAGATATAAGGAATGCAGAACTGGAATTTGAGGAGTACAATGTGTACAGAAAGGATAGACAGGATAGGAAGGGAGGAGGGGTTATGCTATTAGTTAAAAAACACATAAAATGCAAGAAAGTGAAGCCAGTCGACATCGCTGGACAGTACAGTGTCCAGTCAGTTTGGTGTGACATAAGTATTGGGAGATCAAAATTGAGAGAAGGAGTGCACTATAGGCTTAATGACTCTGATGAGTATAATAAGAAACTGTACAGGGAAATAGAGTGGGCCAGTAAATTGGAGAGAGTCTTATAATGGGGGATTTTAATTTCCCAGATATTGACTGGATTTTGTGGGTTAGTCACTGACACACTAGCAATGCTTTTGTGGATGTTTTGGATGATTGTTTTATACATCAGCATGTTTGGGAGGCAACTAGAAAGAGTAATACTCTCGATCTGATTATCAGTAGTGATTCTTCATGCATTAAGCATCTGCAGATAAAGGAACCACTAGGTGGCAGGGATCACAGTGTGCTGAAGCAGGATTTACTCAAAGAAATAACTATCATTAGGGGTAAAGGGAAGGGTTTTTGCTTTCGTAAAGGCGACTACGATGGTCTGAGACAGTATTTAAATTCTATACAGTGGGACCAACTGATGATGTTACCAACAGTAAATTCAAAATAGGAAGCATTCAAAGAACTTATCTTGGAAGCTACTAGGCTTTACATACCAACTAAGAAATATTGTTCAAGGTTTAGGCCTAAATGGATGTCAGATGAACTAATGAGACATATGGCAGAGAAGAAAAATGCATGGGATACGTATAAAATAATGGGTGACATGGAAGCCTATGATAGATATAAGCTGGTCTGTAACCAAGTTACAAAGGAGGTTAGACAGGCGAAGGCAGATTACGAGAAATCTTTGGCAAAGGATGCAAAGAAAAACAGCAAAGAGCTGTTTACTTATGTAAACTCTAGAAGGAAGTGGTTGAATCAGATTGGTCCACTTGATATCGATGGTTCAAATGTTGATGATCCTGCTCAGGTAGCTAACAAACTAAATGAATATTTTGTATCGACATTCACACATGAGGAGTTATTCAGCGAAGGGAATGCCAGAGGTGTATTCAACTCTGGCAGTAAGCTAGATAATCTTGTAATAACTGAGAGTAAAGTGGAGGAGAAATTGTTGTAGATAAACACAAGAAAGGCACCTGGGGTGGATGGGATCTATCCAGTTATATTAAAGGAAGCAGCAAAGGAAGTAAGAAAACCATTAGCCATAATTATGAGAGCTTCCTTGGACTCAGGGGAGATTCCCATAGACTGGAGAAGTCCAAATTGACCCCAATTCACAAAGGGAGGATCAAAAGGTGACAAGTAATTATAGACCTGTGAGTTTAACTTTGTTCCAGGAAAATTAATGGAGGCACTGATTAATGAAGCACTGCAGAATCATCTAGACACGATTTCAGTTAGCTCGGACACAGCATGGTTTTGTTAAGTCTTGCCTGACCAATTTGATTGGATACTATGATGCAGTCACAAAAGAACTGGATGTAGGGAATAACTTTGATATTATATACTTGGATCTTAGAAAGGCTTTTGATACTATTGCACATGGAAGACTGCTGCACAAATTGGAGCAGTGTGATATTGGAGGCAAATTGCTGCTATAGATAAAGGGATGGTTAAGTGGGAGAAGACAGAGAGTGGTAATCAATGGACACTTCTCATCATGGACTAATGTTATTAGTGGAGTCCCTCAGGGTTCAGTGTTGAGTCCATTGTTGTTTTCTGTATTTATAAATGATATTGATGATGGTATATCAAGCTTAATGTCCAAGTGTATAGACGATACAAAGGTTGGCAGGGTTGTTAAGGACACTACTGACGCTGTGCTGCTGCAACAGAATCTGCAAAGGTTGAGCAGATGGGCTGAGAGGTGGCAAATGAAATTTGACAAATGTAAAGTACTACATATGGGGAAACAGCAACCCCAGAGCAACGTATCAACTCTGTGGTACTACCCTGACAGTGGTAGAGAATGAAAAGGACCTGGGGGTAGTAGTAGTAGTAGTAGTAGTGGCATGTGATGCAAGAAAGCAAATGTATGAGCTTATGCAGCATCAGCCAAAAAAAAAAAAAAAAAAAAATCACACCATTCCCTCCAAATGCCTGTCCAGTTCCTCCTTAAATTTATTCAACCTATCAACTTATACAACGACAGATGGAAGTTTCTTCCAGCAATTAATCACCCGCTCGCTAAACAGCATCTGTGAGACGATGATAATGAGGGTTGACGAGGCTACTAGAGACGGTCGTGTTCAAAGCCGCTAAGTGGATTTTTCTTATTTATTGATTTGAAATTATTGTTTTTCTAAAACTTTTGATTTAAATTTAGTAGTATAACATTATTTTGTGATTTTCTGATTAATTTGGTGTATTTATTCTTTACTCGGCCTTGTAATTGCATAAAAGTATCGGTAAGGGTTTCCACGTGTTTCAACTCCGCTACCGTTCGTAATTTTCCCGCCTTTGTGATACGATAGTTATATACCGTACTAGATAGCATCAGTTGAACTTCGCTAGCAGTTAAATTGTATGTTTAAATAAATACATATAACGACTTAGATTACAAACGTAATATAATTAATTATATTTAACATAATTAATAACATAACATAATTAATTATAATTAATTAATAAATTAATAGAATCATGACTCAGACCATAGCAGCAAAGCAAAAGGCTCAAGCTAATGGAAGTGCTGTGGCTCAGAGCAGAACTGAGGGGGGCAGTTGACCTCTGACTCACAGCCTTATAAAATGCACTGTTTGCTTGATGTTTGCAGAGCAATCGGGTACAGGACATGATACTGCCATGGGGGATGTCTTGTGTGCGCGATGCAAGGAGTGTATCGATATCAGGCAACAACTCGGCGTTCTTGTGGGCCTATATGAGAGCTTGAAGGACAGGATGGATGCCCTCGAAGAAACTAAATTGAGGGGCCCATCAAGCTCTCAGCTGCCCACATCAATGCCAGAGCTTGCACTTGGGCATCGCGTGACACAGAGGCAACCCCCAAGGCAGAATGCTCTGGTCCCGAAGGAACTAGTAGTTGTTGGTGATTCTATTGTCAGAGAAACGGGGAACATGCTTTGTAAAAAAGATAGGTGGAACAGGACCAGGGTATGTCTGGCAGGGGCAAAGGTTGATGATGTTGTAGAGCGAATATCATCTTTTAAGGGCACAAAAGGTGATATAGTTGTACACGTTGGCACTAATAATATTAAGAGTAGGAGACCAGCAGAATTACTTAACAAGTACAGGTCACTGTTGAACAAAAGCCGAGAATTAGGGTTGAATTTGAAAGTGTCTGCAATTCTGCCCAGACACGATAGGAGGGAGTATATGATGAGAGCCTTGTCGATCAATTCGGCCCTGGAAAGATTGTGCAAGGCTCAAGGGGTAGAATTTTTTTCAGCCTGGACTGTACTTGTTAAAAGGAGAGATTGCTTCTACAGGGATGGGATACACTTAAATAGAAAGGGTGCAAGAATATTTGCTGATGCTATCGAGGCAGTGTTAGGTGGGTCGGAAAACTGCTAGCTTGGGAGAAGACAAAGACCAATAGATTGACAGTAGCCACTGGCAGAGGTGTAAGAGATTCTTCAACTGCTTCTATTAGAATGAGCAGAAGCCTGAAAAACAAGATGCATGGTATTTCAGAGACTGCTGGGAGCCATTGCGGTACAAGTAAACAAATGGGTTGTGTTAAGATAGCTAAGAATAGAAACAGATGCAGGTATACTTGCGTGTACACCAATGCTAGGAGTTTAGTAAATAAATTTGATGAATTTGAGGTATTGCTCAAAACATCAAAGGCAGATATTTTTGGGATATCAGAGATGTGGTGACACACAGATATAAGGGATGCAGAACTGCAATTTGGGGAGTACAACGTCTACAGAAAGGATAGACAGGATAGGAAGGGGGGAGGGGTTATGCTATTAGTTAAGAAACACATAAAAACCAAGGAAGTGAAGCCCGTCTACATCGCTGGACAGTGCAGTGTTGAGTCAGTTTGGTGTGACATAAGCATTGGGAGATCAAAATTGAGAGTAGGAGTGTGCTATAGGCCTAATAACTCTGATGAGTATAATAAGGAACTGTACAGGGAAACAGAGTGGGCCAGTAAATCAGAGAGTCTTATAATGGGAGATTTTAATTTCCCAGATATTGACTGGAATTTGGGGGCTGGTTACTCACACACTAGCAGGGCTTCTGTGGATTTATTGGATGATTGTTTTCTACATCAGCATGTTCGGGAGGCAACTAGAGGGAGTAATACTCTTGATTTGATTATCAGCAGTGATTCTTCATGCATTAAGATTCTGCAGATAAATGAACCACTAGGTGGCAGTGATCACAGTGTGCTGAAGTGGGATTTACTCAAAGAGGTAACTACCATTAGGGGTAAAGGGAAGGGTTATTGCTTCCGTAAAGGTGACTACGATGGACTGAGACAGTATTTAAATTCTATACAGTGGGACCAACTGATGATGTTACCAACAGCAAATTCAAAATGGGAAGCATTCAAAGAACTTATCTTGGAAGCTACTAGGCTTTACATACCAACTAAGAAATATTGTTCAAGGTTTAGGCCAAAATGGATGTCAGATGAACTAATGAGGCATATGGCAGAGAAGACAAATGCATGGGATACTTACAAATTAACAAAATAATGACACAGAAGCCTATGATAGATACAAGTTGATATGCAACCAAGTTACAAAGGAGGTTAGGCAGGCGAAGGCAGATTACGAGAAATCCTTGGCAAGGGATGCAAAGAAAAACAGCAAAGAGTTCTTTACTTATGTAAACTCTAGAAGGAAGGGAATGAATCAGATTGGTCCACTTGATATTGATGGGTCAACTGTTGATGATCCTGCTCAGGTAGCTAACAAATTAAATGAATATTTTGCATCGACATTCACACATGAGGAGTTATTCAGCAAGGGGAACGCCAGAGGTGTATTCAACTCTAGCAGTAAGCTACAGAATCTTGAAATAACTGGGAGTAAAGTGGAGGAGAAACTGTTGAAGATAAACACAAGAAAGGCACCCGGGGTGGATGGGATCTATCCAGTTATATTAAAGGAGGCAGCAAAGGAAGTAAGCAAACCCTTAGCCATAATTATGAGAGCTTCCTTGGACTCAGGGGAGGTACCCATAGACTGGAAATGTGCAAATGTGACCCCAATTCACAAAGGAGGATCAAAGGCTGACACAAGTAATTATAGACCTGTGAGCTTAACTTCTGTTCCAGGAAAATTAATGGAGGCACTGGTTAAAGAAGCACTGCAGGATCATTTAGACAAGACTTCAATTATAGCTCAGACACAGCATGGCTTTGTTAAGGGGAAGTCTTGCCTGACCAACTTGATTGGATACTATGATGCAGTCACAAAAGAACTGGATGCAGGGAATAACTTTGATATTATATACTTGGATCTTAGAAAGCCTTTTGATACTGTTGCACATGGAAGACTGCTACACAAATTGGAGCAGTGTGACATTGGAAGCAAATTGCTGCTATGGATAAAGGGGTGGTTGAGGGGGAGAAGACAGAGAGTGGTAATCAATGGACACTGCTCATCGTGGACTAATGTTATTAGTGGAGTCCCTCAGGGCTCAGTGTTGGGTCCATTATTGTTTTCTGTATTTATAAACGATATTGATGATGGTATATCAAGCTTAATGTCCAAGTTTGCAGACGATACAAAGGTTGGCAGGGTTGTCAAGGACACTACTGACACTATGCTGCTGCAACAGGACCTGGAAAGGTTGAGCAGATGGGCTGAGCGGTGGCAAATGAAGTTTAACATTGACAAATGTAAAGTACTACACATGGGAAACAGCAAGCCCAGAGCAACGTATCAACTCTGTGGTACTACACTGACAGTGGTAGAGAATGAAAGGGACTTGGGGGTGGTTGTGCAGGCAGATATGAAGTTCTCTGAGCAGTGCAGACGGGCTGCAAGAGTAGCTCATGGAGTATTGTCAATGATATACAGGAATTTTTTCAGCAGGGATAAGGAGGTGATTATTCCATTGTATAAGGCAATGGTCAGGCCACACCTAGAGTACTGTATACAGGTCTGGAGGCCTCATTTCAAGAAGGATGTAGAACTGCTGGAACGAGTACAGAGAAGGGCAACAAGATTAGTGAATGGAACAAAGGGGTGCTCTTACGAAGAAAGGCTTAAGTTTTGCAAATTACAGTGTCTGGAGACTAGGCACCAGCGAGGTGATCTGATAGAGGTGTATAAAGCCTTGAATGGTTTAAGCATGCTCAATGCTGATGGGATTCTTCCTCTACCTCAGAAAAATCACCTGAGAGGGCATAAATTCAAATTGAGGAAAGACAGATGTAGGATAGACGTGCAGAAATTTGCCTTTAGCCAGCGGGTGGTTGGTTGGTGGAACAGACTTCCATCCCTCGTGGTGGAGTTTGATAGCCTAAATAAGTTTAAGTCTCAGCTGGACAGGTATTTTGAATGAACAGAGGGGTGAAGTGGGAGTGGGTTTTTTTTTTTTTTTTTTTTTGGCTGATGCTGCATAAGCTTGCTTTCTTGCATCAAATGCCTCTACTAATGCTAATGCTAATGCTAAAGGAAAATTTCCGCACATCTATTCTACATCTGTCCTTTCTTAATTTGAATTTATGCCCCCTTAGGTTCGTAATCTGAACAAGTGGAAGGATCCCATCAGAATTCAGCGTGCTCAACCCATTCAAGGCCTTATATACCTCAATCAGATGACCGCGCAGGTGCCTAGCCTCCAGCCACTGCAATTTGCAGAACTTAAGCCTCTCTTGGTAAGAGGATTGCTTCATTTCCCTCACCAGTCTTGTTGCCCTTCTCTGTACACGCTCAAGTTAATCTACATCCTTCCTAAAATGAGGCCTCCAGACCTGTACGCAGTACTCAAGGCGTGGCCTGACCATTGCCTTATACAGAGGGATAATCACCTCCTTTTCCCTGCTAGCAAAATTCCTATATATCATTGACAAAACCCCATGACCTGCCCTGGCAGCCTGTCTGCATTGCTCAGAAAACTTCATATCTGCCTGCACAATTACTCCCAGGTCTTTTTCATTTTCTACCACCTTAAGTGTAGTACCACACAGTTGGTACGTTTCTCTGGGGTTACTTCTACCCATATGTAGTACTTTGCATTTGTCACGGTTAAACATCAGTTGCCACTTCTTAGCCCATCTGCCCAAATTATCTAGATCCTGTTGCAGTAGCACACTGCCATTACTGTCATTAACAACCCTGCCAACCTTTGTATCATCTGAGCCTGATATACCTTCATGAATATCATTGATAAATATACAAAACAACATTGCACCCAACACTGAACCCTGTGGGACTCCACTAATAACATTAGTCCAAGAAGAGCAGCACCCATTGATTACCACCCTCTGTCTTCTAGCACTTAACCATCCTTTTATCCATTGTAGCAACTTACCCTTAATACCATTCTGCTCCAATTTTTACAATAGTCTTCCACGCGCAACAGTGTCAAAAGCTTTCCTGAAATCCAAATATATGATATCAAAATTATTTTTCGCATTCAGTTCCTTTGTAACCACATCATAATATCCTATCAAATTTGTCAGACAAGACTTTCCCTTAACAAACCCATACTGTGTCTGAATTATTGCTGCAGTCTTGTCTAGATGATCCTGCAATGCATCTTTAACCAGTGACTCCATTATTTCACCCTTCGATCCCCCTTTGTGAATTGGGGATACATTTGCACATCTCCTGTCTGTGGGACCTCCCCCGAGTCCAAGGATGCTCTCATAATTATGGCTAAGGGTTTGCTTAGTTGCTTTGCCGCCTCCTTTAATATAACTGGATAGATCCCATCCACCTCAGGTGCTTTTCTTACGTTTAACTTCAACAATTTCTCTTCCACTTTGCTCTCAGTTATTACAAAATCATTAAGTATCTTGCTACAATTTGATAACCTTCTGCCATTTTCAAACCTCAATAATTCCACACTTGTGAATGTAGATGCAAAATACTCATTCAGTTTGTTTGCTATCTGAGCAGGATCATCAACAGTCGAACCATCGATGTCAAGTGGACCAATCAGATTCATCCGCTTCCTTTTAGAGTTTATATAAGTAAAGAAATCCTTGCTGTTTTTCTTAGCATCTTTTGCCAAGGATTTCTCGTACTCTGCCTTCACCTGCCGAAGCTCCTTTGTGACCTGATTACAGATTAACTTATATCTGCCATAGGCTTCTGAGTCGCTTGATAATTTATATGCATCCCATGCATTTTTCTTCTCTGTTACGAGTCTCATCAGTTCATTTGAGAACCATTTAGGCCTAAACCTTGAACAATATTTCTTAATAGGTATGAACCTTTTAGTAGCTTCCATGATTAATTCCTTGAGTGCTTCCCACTTAGAATTTACTGTTGGTAACATCGACAGTTGATCCCACTGTACAGAATTTAAAAACTGTCGGAGACCACTGTACTCGCCTTTACGGAAGCAAAAACCCTTTCCTTTACCCCTGATGGTAATTAAATCTTTAAGTAAATCCCACGTCAGTACACTGTGATCACTGCCACCTAGTGGTTCTTTTATCTGCAAATTCCTAATACATGAATGATCACTACTGATAACCAGATCAAAAGTATTACTTTCTCTGGTTGCCTCTCGAACATGCTGCTGCAGAAAACAATCATCCAATAAATCCACAAAAGTCTGACTAGTGTGCGAGTGCCCAATGCACAAGTTCCAGTCAATATCTGGGAAGTTAAAATCCCCTTATAAGACATTCCGATTTACTAGCCCACTCTATTTCTCTGTTCAATTGTTCATTGTACTCATTCAAATCATTAGGCCTATAACACACTCCTACTCTTATTTTTGCTTTCGCAGTGCTTATGTCACACCAAAACTGACTCAACATTGCACTGTTCATCTATATCAACTGGATGCACTTCTTTTGATTTTATGTTTTTCTTTATTAACAGCATAACACCTCCTCCCTTCCTATCCTGTCTATACTTTCTGTACACATTGTACTCCCCAAATTCCAGTCGGCATTCCTTATATCTGTGTGACACCACGTCTCTGCTATCCCAACAATATCCGCCTTTGATGTCTTGACCAACACTTAAAATTCATCAAATTTATTTACTATACTTCTAGCATTGGTATACATGCAAGTATACATGCACTTATTCTTATTCTTAATTACTCTTACACATCCCATATACCCACCTGTTTCACGATGACTGCCATCCGCCCTGAAACCCCCAACACCCCTCGCTCCAGGTCGCTACTTATTCTAATAGAAGTTGTGCAAGAATCACCTTCACCTCTGCCTACGGCTACTGTTAAACTATTAGTCCTTGTTTCCCCCCAAGCTATCAGTTTTCCGACCCACCCAACACTGCCTCGATAGCATCAGCAAATATTCTTGCACCCTTTCTATTTCAGTGTATCCCATCCCTGTAGAAGCAGTCTCTCCTGTTAACAAGTACAGTCCAGGCTGGAAAAAATTCTATCCCTTGAGCCTTGCACAATCTTTCCAGGGCCGAATTGATCGACAAGGCTCTCATCATATACTCCCTCCTATCGTGTCTGGGCAGAATTGCAGACACTTTCAACTTCAACCCTAATTCACTGCTTTTTTTCATCAGTGACCTGTACTTGTTAAATAATTCTGCCGGTCTGCTACTCTTAATATCATTAGTGCCAACGTGTACAACTATATCACCTTTTGTGCCCCTAAAAGATGATATCTGCTCTAAAACGTCATCAACATTTGTCCCTGGCAGACATACCCTGGTCCTGTTCCACCTATCCAGATATGAAGTTCTCTGAGCAGTGCAGATGGTCTGCAAGAGCAGCTTATGGTGTCTTGTCAATGATATACAGCAATTTTTCTAGCAAGGATAAGGAGGTTATTATTCCCTTGTATCCGGCCACACCTTGAGTACAGTCAGGCCACACCTTGAGTACTGTATACGGGTCTTGGGTATAGGCAGGCCACATCTTGAGTACTGTATACAGGTCTGGAGGCCTCATTTCAAGAAGCATGTAGAGCTAATGGAACGAGTACATCATCATTATCATCAGCAATTTTCAATCCACTGCAGGATAAAGGCTTCTCCAGCAACTTTCCAGTTCCTTCTGTTTTGAACACTGGCCATCCATTTACTACCCACAAACTCATGAATTTCATCTATCCATCTCTGCCTTTGTCTTCCAGGTTTTCTTCTAGCTCCTCTTGGGTACCATTCTGTTATTTTCTTAGTCCATCTGTCATCATGTCTTCGAGCTATGTGTCCTGCCCAAGACCATTTTAGTTCTTTAGTTTTGATAAGAATGTCCTTTACTTGAGTTTGCTGCCTAATCCATGTGTTTCTCTTCTTATCTAACAGTCTGATTCCTAATGTGGTTTGTTCCATTCTTTGCTGTGTAGTTCTCAGCTTCTCTTCCATTCTTTTGGTGAGTGCCCAAGTTTCACTTCCATAAGTCATGGTGTGGAGTACACATTGGTTCATTATTTTACGTTTCAAACAAACTGGGTTATTGCTCTTCAGTATGTGACTATATTTCCTGAATGCTATCCATCCAAAATTTATTCTTCTCTTGACTTCAAGCCATTTATCATTATTACATAACTTGTATATAACTTGTCCCAGATAAGTATACGACTCCACCTGTTCAATAACTGCTCCTTCAATCATTATTTCCCTTTCTGTGGCACACTTTTTCATCATTACTTTTGTTTTAGCCATATTCATCTTTAGTCCAAAATCCTTACTAGCTGTGCATAACTGATTAAGATTTTCCTCTAATTCTTTGGGATCGTGGCTTATGACCACAATGTCATCTGCAAATCGTAAATGGTTTAGGTACTCTCCGTTCACATTGACTCCTTTCTGCGACCAGTCTAATCTTCTGAAAGCTTCCTCAAGGGCAGCAGTAAACAACTTTGGAGATGTTTGATCTCCTTGTCGAACATCTTTCTCAATTTTAAATTTCCTACTGTCTTTGTCTAGTCTAATAAAGGAGGTAGCACACTCATATATTTTCTTCAAAATAATAATATATGAGGTATCAATGCCTTGTCTTTCCAGTGCCTGAAACATTGCCTTATGCTGTATGCAGTCAAATGCCTTTTCATAATCCACAAATGCCAGGCATAATGGTGGTTTATATTCATTTGCTTTCTCCATTAGCTGTGATATTACGTAAAGGTGATCCATAGTTGAGAATCCTGTCCTAAAGCCAGCTTGCTCTTTCAGTTGATTCTCATCAAGTATTCTTTCTAATCTGTTAGTAATGACCCTTGTGAACAACTTGTAGATGTGGGATAACAAGCTAATTGGTCTATAATTTCCAATTTCTGATTTATCTCCTTTCTAATGCAGCAAAACTATGATTGCATTATTCCACTGCTTAGGCGTCACACCTTTTCTAATGCACATTGTGAAGAGCCTTGCAAGTTTTTGTGTTATGTCTCTTCCTCCCAATTTTAACAACTCTACAGTAACTTCATCTTCCCCCGGGGCTTTCTGATTCTTCATTTTCTTCAATGCATGTTCTACCTCATCAGGAAGAATATCGGGTATGTTGTATGTGTTGCTACTTTGCAATCCATCTTTCCCACTGCTGGCATCATTCCCCTGCTCCTTGTATAATTCTCTATAGTAGTCTTCTGCTATTTGAATTATGCCTTCTCTGGGGTTTATAAGTACACCATCGCTATTCTTCAGTTTCAGTATCATTTGTCTTTCTGTATTACTGCTCATGGCTGCTGATTTAAATCCTTTGTTTTCCCTTAATGCTTGTTCTACTTTTCTTGTGTTAAATCTTCTTATGTGATCTCTGATTCTCTTTCTAATGGCTTTGCATAACTCAGTATACTCAATTTTCTCCCTGTCAGTGTTTTTCTTGCTTTTCATTTGTCGTCTTCGGTTCATCATGACAAGTGTTTCTTGACTAGTTTTTTCTTCTTTGGATTTCTTTTTCCCTATAGGTTTCTTGGGCTTTATCACTTTCAAAAAGTTGTAGTATTCCTCGTCGATATCTTCGTCCTGAGCAGTCTGCAGAAGCTCAAACTTGTTCTTAAGTTCCAGTACATACTGCTTTTTCTCCTCTTCTGTTATCTCAAAGACCTTTGTATTATTTACTCGAGTCAGTTTTTTCCTTTTCTTTCCTACATCTATATCAAGGGTACATCTTACCATTCTGTGATCACTTCCAACATTTACCTTATTCAGGATGGTAACATCATTCACCATATATCTTCTGTTAGTGAGGATGAAGTCGATTTCATTAATCCATTCGGACACTTCCATGTCCACTTTCTGTTCACCCTTTTCTTGAAAAAAGTGTTCATTACAGACAGTCCTTGAGATTCTGAAAATTCCACAAGTCTTTCGCCTCTTTCATTTCTTTCACCAATTCCAAAATTTCCTATAGTTCCCCTTTCTGCGCTGTTTTGTCTTTTTCCAACCTTAGCATTGAAGTCTCCCATAATAATAGTGTAGTGGGTTTTCTGCTCATCTAGAAGACTCTCAATTTCGGTGTACATTTCTTCAACCTCTTCATCATCATGGCTTGATGTTGGTGCATAAATCATTATAATCTTTAGCTTGTACCTCTTAGAAATCTTGAGTATTAGTCTTGACACCCTTGGTGATGTACTTTTGAATTCCAAAATGTTGTTTTTAAAATCTTTATGGACCAGAAACCCAACTCCACCTTCACTCCTTTCACTGTTTCCATTGGTGTACAGCAGATTTCCACTTGATAAACTTATAAGTGATTCATTTCTTCTTGTTGTTTCAGCCAAACCAATGATATTCCAATTAACATTTTCTAATTCCTTTTCCAGCTCTAATATCCTGTCTTCACCGATGAGTGATCTTACGTTACGGAACGAGTACAGAGAGGGGCAACAAGATTAGTGAATGGAACAAAGGGTTGCTGTTATGAAGAAAGGATTAAGTTTTGCAAATTACAGTGTCTGGAGACTAGGCACCAGCGGAGTGATCTGATAGAGGTGTATAAAGCCTTGAATGGTTTGAGCATGCTCAATGCCGATGGGACTCTTCCTCTTGTTCAGAATAATCACCTCAAGAGGGCTTAAATTTAGATTGAGGAAAGACAGATGTAGGACAGAGGTGCAGAAATTCGCCTTTAGCCAGCGGGTAGTTGGTTGGTGGAACAGACTTCCATCCGTTGTCGTGGAAGTTGATAGCGTAAATAAATTTAATGCTCAGCTGGACAGGTATTTCGAATGAACGGAGGGGTGAAATGGAAGTGTTTTTTTTTTGGCTGATGCTGAATAAGCTTGCTTTCTTGCATCATATGCCTCTACTAATGCTAGACTTTAACATTAAGCCTGATATACCTTCATCAATATCATTGATAAATATTCAAAACAACAGTGGACCCAACACCGAATCCTGAGGAACTCCATTAATAACATTAGTCCACGAAAAGTAGTGTTCATTGATTACCACTCTCTGTCTTCTCCCACTCAATCAACCTTTTATCCATTGTAGCAACTTACTCTTAATACCACACTGCTCCAATTTGTACAGTAATCTTCCATGCGTAACAGTGTAAAAAGCTTTCCTTAAATCCAAGTATATGATATAAAAATTATTTTTTTCATCCAGTTCCTTTGTAACCACATCATAGTATCCAATAAAATTTCTAAGACAAGAATTTTCCTTAATACGCCCATCTAGTTTCTGAATTATTACTGTAGTCTTGTCTAAATGATCCTGCAATGCATCTTTAACAAGTGACCCCATTATTTTCCCCAGAACAGAATTTAAAGTAATTGGTCTGTAATTTCTCGTGTCACCCTTAGATTCCCCTTTGTGAATTGGGGAAACATTTGCATATCTCCAGTACATGGGGATTTCCCCTGAGTCTAAGGATGCTCTCATAATCATGACTAAGGGTTTCCTTACTTCCTTTGCCGCCTCCTTTAATATAACTGGACAGATCCCATCCACCCCAGGTGCATTTCTTATGATTAACATCAACAATTTTTTCTCCACTTTTCTCTTAGTTATTACAAAATCATTAAGCACTCTGTTACAGTTTGATAAACTCCTGGCATTTTCCTCCCTTAATAATTCCTCATGTGTGAAGGTAGATGCAAATTACGCATTCAGATTATCAGCTATCTGGGTAGGATCATCAAAAGTCGAATCATCGGTATCAAGTGGACTAATCTGATTCATCGTCTTCCTTTTAGAGTTTATATAAATAAAGGAGTCCTTGCTGTTTTTCTTAGCATCTTTTGCCAAAGATTTCTCGTAATCCGCGTTTGCTTGCCTAACCTGCTTTGTGACTTTATTACAGACTAGCTTATATCTGCCATAGGCTTCTAAATTCATGGGATGCATAATTTATATGCATCCCATGCATTTTTCTTCTCTGCCAGGAGTCTCATTAGTTCATATGACATCCATTTTGGCCTAAACCTTGAACAATATTTCTTAATCGCTGTGAATTTAAAAACTGCTGTCTGAGGCCACTGTAGTCATCTTCCCTTTGGAACCCTTCCCGGTACAAGGTAATCATATGATGGTAATTATACCTTTAAGTAAATCCCACATCAGTACACTGTGATCACTGCCACCTATTGTTTCCTTTATCTGGATATTCTTTATATATGAATAATCACTGCTGATAACCAAATCAAGAGTATTACCGTCTCTGGTTCCCTCTCGAACATGCTGCTGCAGAAAACAACCATCCAATAAATCGACAAAATTCTTGCTAATGTGTGAGTGACCAATCCACAAGTTCCAGTCAATATCTGGGAAGTTAAAATTCCCCATTATGACACAATCTGATTTACAGGCCCATTCTATTTCTCTGTACAATTGTTTGTTGTACTCATTAGAGTCATTGAGCTTATAACACGCTCCTACCCTCAATGTAGCTTTCCCAGTGCTTGAACTGACTCAACATTACACTGTCCATCTATGTCAACTGGATGCACTTCCTTAGATTTTATGTTTTTCTTAATTAACAGCAGAACTCCACCTCCCTTCTTATCCTGTCTATCCTTTCTGTACACATTGTACTCCCCAAATTCCAATTCTGCACTGCTTATATCTGTGACACCATGTCTCTGATATCTCAACAATATCTACCTTTGATGTCTTGACCAGCACATCAAATTTATTTACTATACTACTAGCATTGGTGTACATGCAAGTATACATGCACCTATTCTTATTCTTAGTTACCTTAACACAGCCCATGTATTTATTTGTTTCAAGATGACTCTCACCAGTTACTGAAGCCCCCAGCATCCTGCCCTCCAGGCCACTGCTCATTCTAATAGAAGAAGTGCCAAGAATCACCTTCACCTCTGCCTGCAGCTACTATTAACCTTTTAGTCTGTGAATCCCCCCAAGCTAGCAGTTTTCAGGCACACCTAATGCTGCCTTGATAGCATCAGCAAATATTCTTGCAACCCTTCTATTTAAGTGTATCCCATCCCTCTAGAAGCAGTTTCTCCTGTTAACAAGCACAGACCACGGTGAGAAAAATTATACCCCATAACTCCAGGGGCTTACATCTGGTGAGTATGGGCTTGGCACACCCAGGGTGCTGAGCTGGATATCATCATTCTTCTCTTTCTTGGTGATTGCCTTCTACTTTTAACTCTCTCTCTCTCTCTCTCTCTCTCTCTCTCTCTCTCTCTCTCTCTCTCTCTCTCTCTCTCTCTCCAGGGTAACTTGGGAATTTTTTTTTGGCTGGTGCTGCATAAGCCTCAAGCTTTCTTGCACCATATAGCTAATAATAATAATAATAATGATAATAATAATAAGGGGATGCGATTGCCCAGTGGTCACGACACTGGACTACTAGCCTGATGGACCCGGGTTCGAGTACCGCCTTGGTGGTACTCGAACGTGGCTACATCACGCTGGGAGGCTGGTATAATAATAATAGTAATAAATTTGAATAATAACAATAAATAAATTAATAAAAAATTAATAAAATAAATCATCATGAAAGTTGCTCCAAGGGACCTATCTACCCCAAGGTCAGAGTGGCGGCTAAGGCAGATTGTGGCGCCATCTAGCATCACTCGTGAGAACTACCACTGGATATAAGCCGAAGCTAAACAGGTCCACCTCCAATAATGGCGGTGGACCTGTTTGGCCCCACCAACTGGAAGCGCTTCCTGTGCAACTGCGCTAGTGACCACCCAGGAAGGGAGAAAACGCCAATGCATGAAGTGGAGCATCGAAATGAATACGTACATCATGCAAGCATACTACGAAATAATGAAGCTGGAGACTGATATCACAGCTTACAGGGCAAGACTACATACCAAGTGGCTGGAATGATTCCCGGATATTCAGGTCACCGACAGCGAATAGCGGACCAGAGAAGGACCACTGTCACGAAGAACCTAATAGCCCCTGCAATCTTGGAAAAAATCAAGCAGGATGTGAGCAATCAACTACAAAGGATAAAGAATATGGAACCAGAAGAGACAGAACATACCACAGCTGAACCGGAGGCAGAAGAACAAGAGGAAATACAACCTGCAGCAGCTGAAGTGGAAACAGACGAGGTTGTGATATCCAGAATAGATGACAAGTGGAAGAAGGCCCTAACAGAAATCGAAGGAATGGACCCCATAAAGACTCATGTGATACCGAAGCAGAGGCCAAATAGAACCTTGTGGAGAGTCACAGACCACCTGAATCAGCAAATAATACCGCATTACCTCGACAGCAATGGTGCAACACTGGAGGCCATCCACACAACCATGTATTGTGCTACGGTAGCAGCCACGAGGATTAATAGAAGGGAAGCGAGAGACCAGCAGCAGAAGAACCGAAAACAGAAGGAACCATCAGTTTGGGAAAGAAGACTTCAACAGAAGATAGAAGAATTAAGAGTGATGATAGGCCAATTGATCCAGTACCAACAGGGTAATAGAAGTAAGAAATTGATCGGAAAGGTGAAGAGCATCCTCAAGAGAGAGACAGTGTCCACAGCAAACATGAGACCAGAAATCAGGGAATAGGAGAATACTTGGATACACTGAAGCAGAACCTCATCGCACTCAGCAAGAGACTACACTGATACAAAGAGAGCTCCCAGAGGAAAATAAACAACTGAATCTTCAATGAGGACCAAAGAGCCTTCTACAGGAAATTGGGTGAAGATGAGAAAGCAGGAAATGGACCACCCGAGAAGAAGACGATCGAAGAGTTCTGGGGAAATATCTGGAGCAGTGAAGTAAGACATAACAGCAGAGCACCCTGGATAGAAGTAGAATGGAAGAAAATGAAGGACATACAAGAGATGAGAGAGTGGGAGATTCGAGAAGAAGAAGTAAAACAGTTGATCAGGAACACCCACAACTGGTGAACCCCAGGAATTGATAACATCCACAACTACTGATACAAGACGTTCACCTGCACACACAAGCACCTAGCAGAGCAGTTCACTCGAATAATAAGCAACCCGGAGACAATCCCGAAGTTTCTCACCATGCCGACCTCACCAATACTGTTACACAGCAATGCCAAATCTTGCTGCTATCTGAGACTTGATTACACAATAACGAGAGTGTCAGCTATCTGAGCAGAAAGTAAGCTCATACACTTGCTTTCTTGCATCACATGTTACTACTTCTGTCTGGTGTCGTGGAGGTGGGTAAAGGAAGGAGTTTTTGCTTCCGTAAAGGTGACTATAGTGGTCTCAGAAAATTTTTAAATTCTGTACAGTGGGACCAACTGATGATGTTACCAACTGCAAATTTTAAATGGGAAGCATTCAAGGAATTAATTGTGGAAGCTACTAAACGTTTCATACCTATTAAGAAATATTGTTCAGGGTTTAGGCCTAAATGGTTGTCAAATGAACTAATGAGACTTGTGGCAGAGAAGAAAAATGCATGGGATGCATATAAATTATCAGGCGACACAGAAGCCTATGATATATATAAGCTAGTCTGTAATCAAGTCACAAAGGAGGTTAGGCAGGCGAAGGTAGATTATGAGAAATCTTTGGCATAGGATGCTAAGAAAAACATCAAGGATTTCTTTACTTATATAAACTCTAAAAGGAAGGGGATGAATCTGATTGGTCCACTTGATATTGATGGTTCGACTGTTGATGATCCTGCTCAGATAGCAAACAAACTGAATGAGTATTTTGCATCTACATTCACACATGAGGAGTTATTAAGGTTTCAAAATGCCACAAGGTTATCAAAGTGTAACAGTGTGCTTAATGATTTTGTAATAACTGAGAACAAAGAGGAGGAGAAATTGTTGAAGTGAAACAAGAAAGGCACCTGGGATCTATCCAGTTATATTAAAGGAGGCAGCAAAGGAAGTGAGCAAACCCTTAGCCATAATTATGAGAGCATCCTTGGACTCAGGGGAGGTCCCCACAGACTGGAGATGTGCAAATGTGTCCCCAATTCACAAAGGTGATCCCCAATTCACAAAGGTACACGAGTAATTACAGACCAGTTAGTTTAACTTTGATTCCGGGTAAAATAATGGAATCACTGGTTAAAGATGCACTGCAGGATCATCTAGACAAGACTGCAGCAATAATTCAGACACAGCATGGGTTTGTTAAGGGAAAGTCTTGTCTGACAAATTTGATTGGTTATTATGATGTGGTTACAAAGGAACTGGATGCAAAAAATAATTTTGATATCATATTCTTGGATTTCAGGAAAGCTTTTGACACTGTTGCGCATGGAAGACTACTGTAAAAATTGGAGCAGAATGGAATTAAGGGTAAGTTGCTACAATGGATAAAAGGATGGTTGAGTGGGAGAAGACAGAGGGTGGTAATCAATGGGTGCTGCTCTTCTTGGATTAATGTTATTAGTGGAGTCCCACAGGGTTCAGTGTTGGATGCAATGTTGTTTTGTATATTTATCAATGATATTGATGAAGGTATATCAGGTTTAGTATCGAAATTTGAAGATTATACAAAGGTTGGCAGGGTTATTAATGACAGAATGGCAGTGTGGTACTGCAACAGGATCTAGAAAATTTGGGCAGATGGGCTGAGAAGTGGCAACTGAAGTTTAATATTGAAAAATGCAAAGTACTGCATATGGGTAGAAGTAACCCCAGAGAAACATACCAACTGTGTAGTACTACACTTAAGGGGGTAGAAAATGAAAAAGATCTGGGAGTAATTGTGCAGTCAGATATGAAGTTTTCTGAGCAATGCAGACAGGCTGCCAGGGCAGGTCATTGGGTGTTATCAATGATATACAGGAGTTTGTTAGCAAGGAAAATGAGGTGATTATCACTCTGTATAAGGCAATGGTCAGGCCATGCTTTGAGTACTGCATGCAGGTCTGGAGGCCTCATTTTAGGAAGGATGATGTAGATTTGCTTCAGCTTGTACAGAGAAGGCAATAAGATTGGTGAGGGGAATGAAGGGATCCTCTTACCAGGAGGGGGCTTAAGTTCTGCAAATTTCCGGAGACTAGTCACCTGCAAGGTGATTTGATTGAGGTGTATAAGGCCTTGAATCTGTTGAGCACGCTGAATTCTGATGGGATTCTTCCACTTGTTCAGATTACGAACCTAAGGGGGCATAAATTGAAATTGAGGAAGGACAGACGTAGAATAGATGTGCGGAAATTTGCCTTTAGCCAGTGGGTGGATAATTGCTGGAACAAACTACCATCTGTCGTTGTGGAAATTGATAGGTTAAATAGATATAAGGAGGAACTGGACAAATATTTAGAGGGGATTGTTTTGTAATTTTTTTTTTTTTTTTTTTTGCTGATGCTGCATAAGCTCATGCACTTGCTTTCTTGCATCACATGCCACTACTACTACTAATACTTCTGTCTGGTGTTGTGGAGGTGAGTAATTTAAATAAATGCAAGGAAGAATTAGACAAATTATTGGGGAGGGGGACCTAAGAAGGCAATCTGACATTGCTCACACAACTGTATAAACAATCAAAGAAAAGCCCAGAATCAGTTTTGAAATTAAAAGTGCAGCCCAGTGTAATCAACAATTATAAAAACATGTGCAAGACTTGTGGCTGATATGGAAAAATTTGATTTTTTGGATTCAAAATGAAATATGTCATGGGCCTTTAAACATTTTACACCATTTAGGCTATATCCTCAAGTCTTTTTGAGACAGTGGGGAGCAGCATGGAAGGAGCCAAGTGCAAAAGTTTCGAAGATGTAAGGGATGGTTTGTTTGTTTCATCTCTAGATATGATTTGCATGCTGTCTGGATGCAAGGCAGCTTAAAATTTTCCCAAGAGACCAGCAGAGATTGTTAAAGAAAGAGAAGTTATTGTTCCATTCAAGTTTTAATATTGATAACACTTGTTGGAAGAAGCTACCTTCAAGGATCTACATCAACCAGGATAAAAAAAAACATAGATGCCTGGTTTGAATCTAGGAAAGGGCAGATTAAAGGCAAACTTTTACTTGGTTCAAATGCTACAGATGATTTTAAGCTGAAGCTCTTGCTTGTTTATCACACTTTCAAACTCAAGGGCAATCAATGGTTATGAAAGCGAGACTTCCTATCATCTGAAAATCAAATCTAAGAGTTAGATAAATGGGACTCTTGTTGAGGAGTGGTTCACAAGATTCTGTTTTGTCAGTTGTTCTTCAGAGTTACTACCAGAAGAGCAACTTACCATTGTTACTCCTAGGCATCCTTCACATTTTGCTGATGCAGATCACAACATCAAGGTTGTGTTTTATTTCCCAATACATCACTACTACAGTCCACAGACCAAGGGATTACTGCTTCTTTTAAGGTATACTACCTGAGAACCTCTGTTGAGGTTATCAAAGCAAATTGATAGATTTGCCAACAAAGAACACAGATAGAATTCTGAGAAGGATTTGACAATCTGGATCCAGTGAAGAATATTAAAATTTTGGAAGTTAAAGAACCCATCCTCAACAGAGACAAAGCTGTGGCCAGAAATTGTTTCTTTTCCTGGGATTTGGACACCAAATGGGAAAAATCAGTGCTGATGATCTGGAGGAATAGCTGATCAACTGCAGTTAGTAGATCAAACTATTGATAGTCGGGAACATCAATAGTTTGATCTTTTGATGCTTTCTTATCATTCCCAGGAACTCAGTGATGAAAAACTTGTCTTCTCAGAGAAGACTGTACTTTATACACAACAGATAGATGATTACAAGCCATTCAAGAGAATTTGTCACAAGGTGTCATGACAAACAAGCAGATGAGTAAGGCCTTTAAACATTTAGAAGCTGCTATGACAATTTTCAAGGGAATGAATCCCAACGTAGACCAAAGCACAGAGATTAACATGATATTTAGTGTACATGCTTGCTGCGTAGTAATATATGAGTATAAGCCAGCTAAATAAACTTATCTGAGTACATGATGGTGCTGAGTGTAATTGCAAGTGAATGCAGTAATATTCAGGCTCTAAGAAATATAAGTTTTTTTTTTGTCATTTTATTTACTTGATTTTCATATTTTATCGTACTTTTTAAGTAGCTTTATAGACCTAGTTATGCTTGTTATTTTTATTTTTAATTTAGATAGAGATTTTGTAGGTTACTATTTAATATATGTAAAATGGTTGTTTCATTTGAATCTTGCTGCTACTGTTATAGTATAGAGCAAGTGGTGGGGAATTCAAATTTTAATTGTGGTAAATATGTAGCTAATGTAAAACTAGATAGTGTAGTACATATCATTGCAATTAGAAATCTATTAGATAGTGTAGTATTGATAATTGATTAATCAGATATCATGCCCAGCAAACCAATGAGAAAACTGAGGGGGATAGTTCTCCAATGCATCACAGCCACAAAATATAAGCGGCTTGTGAAATGTTTGCAAATCATTCTGTTCCAGAATGATTTGCAAACATTTCACAAGTGCCATATTTCATGAACAAGAAGCAATTGCAGGATGCAAGATCTGAAGCAAACAAAGAACCAATGAAGAACTACAAGCCGTGTTCCAATCGGCCAGAAATTGCTGCAAAAAATTAGCTGGAATGAGCAGGTCTATTCAAATTCTAAGAACAAGTTAGTTGGGATAGCATTTTTTTGACAATGATGGGGTTTGACATCAAGAACTTTTTTCTTTTTCTTCTTCTCAAAACTGAATGTTTGCCTCCAGTGGACAGAGATTTCTTGAAACAGGAAAAATAGCCTGCAATTTTTCCAGGATCTATAGAAATATAGATCCTGGAGAAATGTTTCCAACAGTGGAAACAAATAAGTAACGCTTCACCATGGGAGAAGACTGTTGTTATTTATTTTCAGCGGATACCATCACCCATATGGCACCGTTTAGGAGCTTATTGGCTCCTCATTAGTGGGTGGGTGGGCAGGTACCCTGGTGTTGCAATGATGAAAGCCCAGTTGCGAAGTATAAATCCACAATATGAGGGATGCCTGATGGTGTGGAGTAATTTAGATTACAGTAAATTACAGCTTTAGCTCTATAGTTTAGAGCAAAAGCCTCAGGTTATGCACAGAGTTTAGCTAATGTACAAGTTAGTGCAACTGCATCATTTCAGTACATAGCCAACTACTTAAGTAGTTATAAATTGGTATCATTAAGTATATTTCATATTGTGAATACCTTCACAATGAGTTGCCATGATATTGCACTACCTCGAATAAGTAATGCTTCACCACAGGAGCAGACTATGGTTACTTATTCTCAGTGGATATCATAACCCATATGGCACCGTTTCAGAGCTTATTGGCTCCTCATCAGTGGATGGGCAGGTACCCTGGTGTTACAATGATGACAACCCAGTTGCGAAGTATAAATCCACATTATGAGAGATGCCTGAGGTTTTAGCCCTAAAACCTCAGGCATCTCTCATAATGTGGATTTATACTTCGCAACTGGCATCTCTCATATTGTGGATTTATACTTCACAATCCAGTTGCGAAGTATAAACCCACCCACCGATGAAGAACCAATAAGCTCCGAAATGGTGCCGTATGGGTGACGGTATCTGCTGAGAATAAGTAAAAATAGCCTTCTCCTATGGTAAAGTGTTACATAGTATGAATCAGAGCTATACTACTCTGAAGTGTTACTTATTCGAGGTAGTGCAATATCATGGTAACTTGTTGTGAAGGTATTCACAATACGAAATGTACTTAAGGATGCCAATTTATAACTACTTGAGTAGTTGGCTATGTACTGAAATGATGCAATTGCACTAACTTGTACATTAGGTTTTTATAAACCAATGACCTCTTTTCCAGGACACAGTGTTGTATCCAAAACAAAAGGTCAATACTTGACCATTTAATTGTTGGCAGGAATGCAAATATACTGCAGTCACAGCATGAATTTGTGATCTTGTCTCACCAATCTGACTGAATACAATGATGCAGTAACAAAGGAACTGGATGAACAAAATAATTTTTATATATTTTATTTGGATTTTGAGAAAGCTTGTGATACTGTTGCACATAAAACACTCCTGTACAAACTTTAAGCAGAGTGGCATTAAGGGCAAGTTTCTGCTCTGCATAAAGGGATGTTTGATTATGAGCAGACAGAGGGTGCTTATTAATGGATGATTAATGGTGCTTATTAATCCATCAAGAGGGTGCTCTTGATGGATTAATGTTATCAGTGGAGTCCCCCAGGCTTCAATGCATGGCCTATTGTTGTTTTCTATGTTTACTAATGCTATTGATTAAATAAATGAGAGCTTATAAATGCTCAATTCTCCCTACGTTCTATTAATATTTGAGGAATAAACAAGGCATTACCTTTTATTCAGTCAGTAGGATTTCTTCTTAACCAACTCTCCTTATGCAAAAAAATTATAAATTATATGTTAAAATAATATTAAGATAATTTTAAAAAAAACTTATAATTTGTTCTCACTATCAACACAGGGGTAGCCTAACATCCCAGGATCATAGTGGTGAACCCGATCCCAGAAATATCAAATCCCCAAGCAATCTTTAATGAAGGAAGACATTTTGTCCTGAATGCAAATTTAAGGTATGAGTGAAATACTATTAAAATACGATAAAAATAATGAATTAAAATCCACTAAAATTTCCTCCCTTAAGTGGACCAAAACTTTTCGACAAGTGTCATGTTCACAGGGTAGGAATGAAACTAACGAAATTTGTGTGTGTTCGGAATCTTATAAATAGGAGATAAGTCTTTGGTACACATGTGTTTGAATGACCACAAATCATAAATAAGAAATGGATGACGAATGTTAATCGAGTTTCTTTGTAATTTCTTTTCTAAAGTTTCGTCAATCAATAACTTAGTACGATTATGTTGAATATTTAAAATTTTGGCTTCATTAAACAGGAATGTGTGGTTTTCATTTATTGCATGGAATGCTAGTTCTGAAGTATTTGCATGTGATGCATGGACTGATGCTTCATGTTGCTTAACCCTTGAGTGTAAAATACATATGGTACATCCAATGTAAGTAGAATCACAATCCTTACATGAAATGTGGTAGATGAGGTCATTTGTTTGTTCAGAGGACAATAGTACCGAATGATTTTTTTAGTGTCACATATAATTTATGGCTCGGTTTGGCTACTATTTTCATTTCTGTACCTCTAAAAAGGTTGTTAATTTGTCTATACCAGTATTCCACATACGGTATTGTAATAAAATATTTCTTATTAATCCTGTCATTATGTTTGTTGTTGATTATCTTGTCTTTTGCTTCTAATTTAATCCTATTGATAGAGGTGATAGGGTAAACTCTATTTAGAAACCTATTCGGCAGTTCTAATTATATCTGTAAGGCAAGTTGTGTGGTAAAGTAGTTGAACGCATTTAAGAACTGGTTTAGCATGATTGACCTTTTATATGAGTATGGGCAATACCTGCTACAGTAGGAACATCCCCATATTCGTGGGCTTACGATAGATACTGAAATTAATATTTTTGCCCTCCCTTTTTAGCATGAAGTTAAAAAAATTTATGGACTTAGTTTCTTCTTGTTCTTTATCGAGTATAAATTTTTGCCTAATGTGAATATTATTAAACGCTCGTAAAACTTCGTTTGTAGTGTCATAATCCGTTATAATGAGAATGTCGTCGAGGTATCTTCCATAAAATGTGACTTTTGGTAAAAACTGTGTGAAGTGTATATTTTCTAATCTAACTAAATATAACTCTGATATTAGGCCGCTCAAGTTTAAACCCATGGGCAAACCAAAAATCTGTCTCTAAATCTTACTTTCAAATAAAATATAATTAGCCTCAACTTAATAAGCTTAATAAGTTAATAAGCTCAAGTAACTTATAGTAATAAGTAACTCAAGTAACTCAAGTAATAAGCTTAAGTAACTCAAATAACAAGTAACTTAATAAGCTCAAATATCTCTTTTTTAGGAAACTCTTTTTTAGGAAAGTAACTTATAGTAATAAGTAACTCAAGTAACTCAAGTAATAAGCTTAAGTAACTCAAATAACAAGTAACTTAATAAGCTCAAATATCTCTTTTTTAGGAAACTTCATACTGTTAATGCTAATAGTTTATTGTTTAAATAAATTTTATTGTTTAAATACAATCGCATAAATTATACGCGACCCTAAAAAATCACTCAGTATTATTGTCCTTCGAACAAACACATGACCTCGTCTACCCACATTTCATGTAAGGATTGTGATTCTACTTACATTGGATGTACCATATGTATTTTACACTCAAGGGTTAAGACATGAAGGGTCAGTCTGTGCATCACATGCAAATGCTTTGGAACTAGCATTCCATGCAATAAATGAAAACCACACAATGCTGTTTAATGAAGATAAAATTTTAAATATTCAACATAATTATACTAAGTCATTGATTGACGAAACTTTAGAAAAGAAATTACAAAGAAACTCGATTAACATTCGTCATCCATTTCTTATTTATGATTTGTGGTCATTCAAACACATGTGTACCAAAGACTTATCTCCTATTTATAAGATTCCGAACACACACAAATTTCGTTAGTTTCATTCCTACCCTGTGAACATGACACTTGTCAAAAAGTTTTGGTCCACTTAAGGGAGGAAATTTTAGTGGATTTTAATTCATTAATTTTATCGTATTTTAATAGTAGTTCACTCATATTTTAAATTCGCGTTCATGAAACTATGTCTTTCTTCACTAAAGATTGCTTGGGTGTTGGGGTTCACTACTACAATCCTGGGATGTTAGACTACCTGTGTGTTGATAGCGAGGAACATATTATGAGTTTTAAATTATTTTAATATTATTTTAACGTATCATTTATAGTTTATTTGCATAAAGAGAGTTGGTTAAAAAGAAATCATACTGACTGAATAAAAGGTAACTCCTTGTTTATTCCCCAAATAATGTTATTGATGAAGGTATATCAGGTTTAATGTCTAAGGTTGGTAGGATGGTTAATAACAATAATCAGGATAACCTGCTGATACAAGATGTAGAAAAATTAGCATTAAATTGGCATTAACAAGGGTAAATGATGCAAGAAAACTGCTTTCTTGCACATTTGCCAAACACCCCCCTTCTCATTTCAGCCATCTACTCGCTCCAAATGTTTGTCTAGTTTCACCTTGAATCTGTTTCAGCTATCAATTTCTACAACGACAGATGGAAGTTTGTTCCAGCAATCAACCACCCGCTGGCTAAGGGCAAACTTCCGTACATCTAGCCTCCAACTGTCTTTCCTCAATTTGAATTTATGCCCTCTCAGGCGATTATTCTGAGCAAGAGGAAGAATCCCATCAGCATTGAGCATGCTCAAACCATTCAAGGCTTTATACAACTCAATCAGATCACCTCGCAGGTGCCTAGGTGATTAGACCAGGGTTCGAGCCCGTCACCACCAAATACGAAGGATGCAGAAAGTTCAGGGAATGACCACCGCATATTCCCGGAGCAATATGGCCTTAGTTGCTAATGCTCCTAAAAACCAAACAACAAACAAACTGTAATTTGCAAAACTTAAGCCTTTCTTCGTAAGAGCAACCTTTTGTTCCATTCACTAATCTTGTTGCCCTTCTCTGTACTCGTTCCAACAGCTCTACATCCTTCTTAAAATGAGGCCTCCAGACCTGTATACAGTACTCAAGGTGTGGCCTGACCATTGCCTTATACAAGGGGATAATCACCTCCTTATCCCTGCTAGAAAAATTCCTGTATATCATTGACAAGACACCATGAGCTACTTTTCCAGACCATCTGCACTGCTCAGAAAACTTCATATCTGCCTGCACAATTACCCCCAGGTCCTTTTCACTCTCTGCCACTGTCAGTGTAGTACCATACAGTTGATACGTTACTCTAGGGTTACTGCTTCCCATATGCAGTACTTTACATTTGTCAATATTAAACTTCAGTTGCCACCTCTCAGCCCATCTGCTCAACTTTTCTAGATCCTGTTGCAGCAGCGTACTGTCATTAGTGTCATTTACAACCTTGCCGACCTTCATATCGTCTGCAAACTTGGATATTAAGCCTGATACACCATCATCAATATCATTAATGAATACAGAAAACAATAATGGACCCAAAACCAAACCCTGGGGGACTCCACTAATAACATTAGTCCACAAATGGTTCTGTTGCATCCTCAGCTAAAGATAAAGCTGAATTACTATAGCACTGTACTTATCTTCTAAGTCTTGTATTGATGATCTTGGAAAAATTTTCCCCATACACATTATGCTCTACTCAACATCTCCAGTTGTCTTCTGACAGAGAGATGCTAGAAGAATTTTGAACAACCTTGATGCCAAGAAAGCTTCCAGTCCTAATGCCTTTTCTCCACTTGTTCTCAAAACCTATGCTCCTGAACTTGCTGCTGTTTTGTGTCTTTTTTTACACTTTGTTATTCCACTGATGTTTTTCCTTCTGCTTGGAAAGTTGCTTATATATAGACAGTCTTTAAAAAAAAAAACGTGACAAATCACTATAGATTTGGCTAATATGAATTCCATCAATGTCAATCTTCTGCTTGTGATATATTTACTAATGTTATTCATATTTGGACAAATTCAATGGGAAAGTTTAGTGAAATTCAAATAGTCGTTCTTGACATTTCTGGGGCTTTGGATCTTGTTTGGAATAAATGTCTTCTAAACAAACACCCATCTTATGGGTTGCCAATTGGATATCTAGTTTTCTCTCTGACCACTCATTGAAAGTGATGGCTCTCTGTCTTCTAACTTCTCTACTAATGCCAATACAGGTGTTCCTGAAGGTTCGAGATAGTACTTCAAGGTTCATCATGGTACTTTCTCCAAATTTTTTTCCTCTCATATATTAATCACCTTCTTCACTGACTGGAAACCCTCTCCATAGTTTTGATGATAGCACACTACACTCCACCTTCCAATTTGAGAAATTTTGTCTTACACAAACAGCTCCAACTTCTCAAATGTCCACCACTAAGTTCTTAGATGCTGATCTTCAGGTGATTTTTCAGTGGGGCAAAGAAAACTTAGTCAAATTTAATTCCCAAAAACTCAGTCCTGTCTTGTTTCTCACAAAAAAGAGTCTAGTACTCCTTTGCATCAAAAATATTACTTCCTCTGCATCCAAAAAACTGGGTTTTCTTTTTCACTGCTGGCATTATTTTTCTTCTGAACAATTACTGACTCTATACAAATCTCAAATCTGCTCTACCTTTCAATATTGTTCCCACATATGGGATGATGCTCCATAATCTCTTATAAGCTTTTAGATCCCCATTCAAATGAAAGCAGTCTAGTTCCTTAATGACCCATCTCTTACAAATCTCTGCACCCTCTGTCTCATAGATGCTCTGTTTCTGCTGCATGCTTTTTCTATAGATAACTCAATGGGAACTGTTCTTCTGATTTGGCTTCTATAATTCCACCACTCTGTTCCAAACCAGTTCAAACACATGCCACAACCAGTTCAGCATCCCTTTACTATCCAACTTCCAATTCACAGAACCAACTTTTCTTCTTCCTCATTTATCCCTTCAACTTCCATTTTCTGGAATAACTTTCCTTCACATGTATTGAAAATTATAATCTACAGTATTGGTGTCCAACCTTTTCTTGTACAGGGGCCATATTCAAAATTAGACTTGTTTTGCAGGCTGCACTGAGTAATTCGAGAAAAATTAGTGTGTTACATTTTCCATATCTTGTTAGGTGTAAAAGGAAGTGTCTGTTTTCATGTTACTGTTTTTTATTTTCAGGCTATATATAAAAAATGCAAATTTGCAACACTTTTATGTGCTACAAATCTGTCAGTGATTTATTTTTTCAATTTTATTAAAATTATAAAAATATGACTTACTTTTGTTTTTTAAAATATACCTTACTTTTGCTTTTAAATGCTCACTTAAGAAAATTTACAATGTAAAAAGGATCACTGCTTTTCAATATTAAGGTGAATAAATAAATATAATGATACACCTAAAATTTAAAATATTCAAAAATTTTATTAAGCACAATACACAATTACATTTACTGAACAAAACATTTAATGAGAAAATTTTTTTTGATAATAAAAAAAAATTAAAATGCTGTTTTAGTTCACTTTCCATGTGGGCTGTATAAAAACAATTCACAGGCCATATCCGGCCCACAGGCTAGACACCACTTATTTTTAAAAAATTCAAGTGTAATGTCAACAAATATCTTCTGTCTTCCCAACCACAACCCATACATGGTACTATGATTTTAATAACTTTTGTGTTTGGGATTTTCATAAACAGTCATAGCTGCTAGTCCCTTATACAGACTACAGGCAGATATGTAACAAGTAATGTACTTCCAGTGGTAACATTGGCAGATATGTACTCCCAATGGCAACATTCATGGCATGGACAGGCAGCTAACAAATTACAAATAACAAATCAGATTAAACCTTTGATCAAACCATGACAGTGTAGTCTGCTCAGGAAACATAAAGGTTGTTCTTGCTCAGCTCCGCACAGGACATGGTTGTCTTACTGATTCCTTTCTTCTGAGGGCTGATGCCACCTCCCCATATGGATGAATTGCAATACCATTTTAATTGTTCATATTTTAACTGAATGTCCACATTATAGCATAAACATCTTTTATATTTATATTTTGTTGCTTTTAGTTATCTGACTGGGCCTTAGCACTCAGTCAGATTTTATCTGACAATGACCATGTGTCTGCTGTTTTTAGTTACCTAAAATCCATAACTCTGCTTTACACCTATTTACAATATACAGTCGAACTTGGTTATAATGAGCACAGAAATAACGAGATCACGGCTGTAAAGAGCAAAAACCCATAATGATTTTAATTTACATGTATTCCCATACAATCACTCACTGTTATAATGAGTGTATTACATGGATATACTGAAAAAATTTTGGTAACTATGCAAACATTTTTAATTGCTCGGGTAGTTGAAAAAACCCAATTCTTGGAATAGACGAAAATGAAAAGGGTGAATTAGCTTTATGACCACCTGCATCGGATTAGTGGCCAGTTTATGACCTTGTCCTTCGAGGGAAGGGGGCCAATACAATAGTGCATTGGCATTCCACTTGTGGCATTACCCTATTTACAGATTGTGTTGTATTCACTAAACCATAAATTTATTTCGGGACTTCTAAGAACTTTATCATTTTATCATTTTAAAGTAAAATCAGTTAGAAACGAACCCTTCCTTTTGAAACATGTCTACTAACAAAAGAAAGTCTCTTTCGATTTGCAAAAAAGTCAAAATTATTTGCGAGTCAGAACGTGGTGCAAAAAAAGTTGAAGTGTGTAAAAATTTTTCTTTGTGCTCTTCAAGTGTATTGAAATTGTGAAAGAATAAAGATGTTTACATATCAGCACTGGAAAAGAACATAGCCGAAAAAAAAATGTATAAAGTGCGAAGTTACAAACGTTGATGAAGTACTGCTTCAATGGTTCGCCACACAAAGACGTGCTGGATTTTCAATACACAGTCTAATCAAAATTTGCTAAACAATTTGGACATGAAGATTTTGTGTGTAACGACGGCTGGCTGGATCGATTTAAAAATTGACAAAACATCGTTTATATCAGTTTTTAAACTGACATAAATGATGATCTCAATCTTCAGATCCAATAATGGAAAATGAATGGATTGACTGTTTGGGCAGAAATCAGGGAAGACTTCAATGATGAAGACATCTACAACAGTTGTGCTACTGCAACAGGATCTAGAAAATTTGGGCAGATGGGCTGAGAAGTGGCAACTGAAGTTTAACATTGACAAATGCAAAGTACTGCATATGGGCAGAAGTAACCCCAGAGAAACGTACCAACTGTGTGGTACTAGACTTAGGGTGGTAGAAAATGAAAAAGATCTGGGAGTGATTGTGCAGTCAGATATAAAGTTTTCTGATCAGTGCAGACAGGCTGCCAGAGTAGGTCATGGGGTATTGTCAATGATATACAGGAATTTTGCTAGCAGAGAAAAGGAGGTGATTATCCCTTTGTATAAGGCAATGGTTAGCCATGCCTTGAGTACTGTATACAGGTCTGGAGGTCTTATTTTAGGAAGGATGTAGATTTACTTGAGCGTGTACAGAGAAGGGCAACAAGATTGGTGAGGGGAACAAAGGGGTGCTCTTACCAAGAAAGGCTAAAGTTCTGCAAATTGCAGCTGCTGGAGACTAGGCACCTGCAAGGTGATCTGAAGTGCATAAGACTTGAATGGGTGGAGCATGCTGAATTCTGATGGGATTCTTCCGCTTGCTCAGATTACGAACCTGAGGGGGCATAAATTCAAATTGAGGAAAGACAGCTGTTTGTAGAATAGATGTGCAGAAATTTGCCTTTAGCCAACGAGTGGTTAATTGCTGGAACAAACTTGTAAAGGGAATGCCTGTGTGAAATTGTTTATTTATTTATTTATTTTTTTGGCTAATGCTACATAATTTCATATGCTTGCTTTCTTGCATCACATGCCTCTTTACTACTACTACAACACTGATGAAACAAGACTTTTTCATAATTTGACACCTGGCAATTCATTTTAATTCAAAGGGGAAAAATGTGTTGGCGGAAAAAAATCAAAGGCTTGTATGCGCAAATATGACAGGAACTGATAAAAAAAAATTGTTTGTTATCAGAAAATCGTTAAAACCTCGGTGTTTCAAAAACGTAAGGGAACTTCCTGTGGATTTCACTGCAAACAAGAAAGCTTGGATGCTTCAGATAAATCGGGAATACATAAATGATTGGAATAAGGAGATATTCAAAAAAAAGAAAAATATTTTATTGTTAGTTGATAACTGTCTTGCACATCCCCAGATTCGAAAGTTATCCAACATTAAGCTAATGTTTCTACCTCCCAATGCGACATCAATTTTACAACCAATGAACATAGGTGTAATCAAGAGTTTGAAAGGATTTTATAAAAGATTTCTAGTTCTACATCTGATCAGTGAAAAAGAACAGAAACTTATCGAGTCTATATTGATATTGTATGCTAGAAATTCATTGAATGATGCGTGGAACAACATTACTCCGACAACCATATTGAAATTAAATTCAAATAAAATTTCAATTGTAGATGAAGATGGAAACGAAGAAAACAACTTACCATTATCTGAATGGTTGCTACGTAACAATGGTGTAGGTTTTTATACAGATAACACTGATGAATTTGTATGAGTCGATGACAACTTATTAACTAGTGATCTTCCTACAGAGAGTGACATTTTAGTTGCTGTGCTCAACAAAGACGATAACAGCGATGGTAAAGATGATGATTGTGATGATTGAAAACAAATTAAAATCAGTGCAGACAATCTTACAAGCTCAAGGTGCAATGGATACGTTAGTCAATTTCTTTGAAAGGAACCGAAGCAAGTAACAAGACTTTTAACGCGCTGAGTGTTTTTAGGGGAAACGTAAGAAATATCAAAGTGAAATCTTTAAAACAAACATCAATTTTAAGATTCATAAATAAAGACTAATTGAAATTGTGTTTATTATTAAAGAATTTGTTTTTTTAATTACAGAGAAATAAATTTTGTTTAGTATTAAGTGTATGGTTTTGACTATGTATAAGAATAGTGTAAAAGCATCAATAATACACAGCCAAATCTGAATGAACAGAATATTAGCAAAGCAGCATCGTTTTAAGTTATATCTCATATTGTGAATACCTTCACAACAAGTTGCCATGATATTGCACTACTTCGAATAAGTTACGCTTCACCTGAGGAGAAGACTAATGTTACTTATTCTGAGATGGATACCACCACCACCTAGACGGCTCCGTTTCAGGGCTATTTGGCCCTTCTTCGGTGGATGGGTGGGTGGGTGGGTAGGTACCCGAGTGATACCCGAGGAAGGGCCGAATAGCCCTGAAACGGTGCCGTCTAGGTGGTGGTATCCATCTGAGAATAAGTAACATTAGTCTTCTCCTCAGGTGAAACGTAACTTATTCGAAGTAATGCAATATCATGGCAACTCGTTGTGAAGGTATTCACACAATATGAGATATAACTTAAAACGATGCCGCTTTGCTAATATTCTGTTCATTCAGATTTGGCTATGTATTATTGATGCTTTTGCACTATACTTATACATAGTCTAGACTTTTCCATAGCTTGAGGCTTACGCCCTAAACGCTTTATAGTCTAAATACATCATACACTATCAGGCATCTCTCATATTGTGGAGTTATACTTCATAACTGTTTTGCCATCATTGCATCACTTGGGTACCTACCCACCCACCCACCGAAGAAGGGCCAAATAGCCCTGAAACGGCACCAGGGGGAGCCTGATGATGTCCGGAGTATCCAAGAATAGGTAACAACAGCCTTCTCTTCGAGGAGTTTGAGTTTTTGTATGACTCAAACTCCTATTCGAGGAGTTTGAGTTTTTGAGTGGTGTGAGTTGAAGGAGTTACTGTCCCTTTCATTCTTCTACGCCGTTTCTTTTCCTCTCCCACTCCTACTATTACTTTCCCTCTACCTTTTTGCTTTTCTAAGTCTAATAGGGACAACTGGATAGTCCAGTTATTATCCCACACAAATACAAAATAGCCCTGAAACGGTGCCGTCTGGGGGGCCTGATGGCCACTGAGTTTCCTCGAATAGGTAACAACAGTCTTCTCTACTGGGGAAGCGTTGCCTATTCAAAGAATATATGGGCTTGAGTGTGAGTTGAAGGAGCAACTGTCCCTTTCTTCCTTCTACGGCATTTCCTTCCTCTACCTCTCCTACTATCACCTTCCTACATCGTTATCTCTTTTATAAATCTAATAGGGATAGTATGAGGATAACCGAGAACTTTATCCCATACCATATTTCAAAATGGTGCCGTCTGGGTGGTGGTATCCATCTGAGAATAAGTACAGTCAGTCCTTGTATAACATGTGTTTACACTACACAAATTCGATCATACATGATTTATAAATAGGGGAACAATATTTTATATAACACAAACCGAATTCACTTATGCACGATTCGCCTTTGTGTTCACAAGAAATGGCAGTCGAACACAGAATCACCCCAACCGAATGCAACACGATTGGAATGAAGAAAAGATTCTGAAAATGTATTTATTTTTATATCAGTGAAGAGGAAACACATTTCACTATAATAACATAAAAACCAACACAATTCCAGCAATCGGTATAATCACAAATGCAATTAGATCGAGTTTACTACCAGTTTCTGCTAGATTCCACTAGCAGAAACGCAACTGAAAATTGTTTTTATTGTTTTATGGTAGTAACCCCTAGAAATGTACTTTAGTAAAATGTGAGGTGTTAATAGTGTATCTCTGCCTTTATGGTGTTGTTTATTCAGTTGCTGCGCGCGCAGCTTTTTTTATGTGTATCAAGCGTGCCTCCTCATTTTGTAATTGTGCTTTATTCCCTAAAAATGAGTAAAATACTTAATTAAAAGGTATGAAAAGGAAGCGTCCTGGTGAAGACACTGCAGATTCAGAGAGAAAAGAAAAGCAATATCGATAAACAGAGGTGGACTGGGACAAAAATTCTTACCCGGGAAAATTTATAGTGGCCTCATACTATGGTTTATGGCCAAGATCACACCGGCCACTGGGGTTTCCCCGGTAAGGCTTATGGCCAGTCCGCCTCTGTCGATAGAGAAAAAAAATATGAAATTGTGAAACGCTTTGAGCGAAATGAAAGACTATGTGATATTGCACATGCTACAGGCCTAAATGAGGCAACACCGAGAATTACAAAGAATGCAGAGAAAATAAAAACAACTTTCATAGCAGGAACAACTCAAAGTGTAATTAAAATCCATTAGATTAAGACAGAATGAATTGGAAGAGATGGAATGGCTGTCATCTGTTTGGATAGAAAATCAAACAAAAAACAGGTTTGCTTATGATAGAAGCAAAAGCATCAGCAATATTTTATTACGTAATAGTCGTAATAAGTATTTTATTATGATTATTTATTGTGTTTGGTAATGTTCTGGTTAAAATGTGTGTTCAATCTTGGATGATCGGCACCTAACCCTATTTTTTCCATAGGGCCTGTTGTTTATATTGCACGATTTTGCATTGCACAAGGGTTTCTAGGAACACAACTATCGTGCTATACGAGGACTGACTGTAACATTAGTCTTCTCCTCAGGTATTCGAAGTAGTGCAATATCATGGTCACTCGTTGTGAAGGTATTCACAATATGAGATATAACTTAAAACGATGCCACTTTGCTAATATTATGTTCATTCAGATTTGGCTATGTATTATTGATGCTTTTGCACTATACTTATACATAGTCTAGACTTTTCCATAGCTTGAGGCTTACGCCCTAAATTCTTTATAGTGTATGGTTTTAAAATTACAGACAAATAAATTGTGTTTAATATTAAGTGTATTGTACTTTATACAAGCATATTAATACAAATAATATGTAGATATATACTTACATTATTTTTTTCTCTCTAATACTTCTTTTGCTTTTTGAATCTATCTTTCTGTCAAGTTATTGAGAATTAAAAAAAAAAAATAGGAGGTAGATTTAACTCATCACTGATATAAAGTGTTATTGTTTAATGGCCACAGGGGTTTCCCCATCTCCGTTATCACTGATATAGCGAGTAATGGTTATAACGAGGAAATTTTGTCGGTCCCTTGATGCTCGTTATAACCAAGTTCGACTGTATTTTTAATACGTATTTATATTCATATACGTTTTTCATATATTTTTATCTTTATTCATACCATTAACAACTTTATACAATGTGCTATCATTATAGGTCACTGAAAAAAAAATTTTTTTATATATATATAAAAAAAAAAAAATCTTATGTGCTTGGCTCACATATGAGCCAAGTGGACCTCAAAGGAAAATACAATGAACAATTCATTCTTAACCCTGATATAACTGTATGTGATTAAATGAGGCACTCTTGACTACAAGTGGGTTGATTATTATAGCAGTGGAGGACTGATGTTGATACAGGAAAATCCATATCCACATACAGGTGTGTATGCTGAAAAACTGAAAAGGTATTAATCTGATGTTTTGTGTATTGTGACAGTTTCAATTGCTCACAGAGAAATACAGATATTTATTTATATATACACATACATGTTTACATTAGCAATGACATACCAAACAAATCTGCATGGTAGCAGGGAACAAAATTCAGCACAGTCTTCATACATACATATTTACATTGATGATAACAAATTCTCAAGACAAAATTCTACATGTTCAATGCTGCATGTATACTCTGAACATTGTTGGATAATATATATATAAACAATGAAGCGAAATCCAAGAGGAAGCTGGCACACCGGATAAAAGAATATCATGTGGACATTGAAAAAGGCAACACAGCAGCCTTCAACCCTGTCCCATATTCTTGGGAGAAGGAGGAGGATCACAAGGGGGATTTCCCCAGTAGAGGCATCTTAATGTCAGATAAACATTGTATTCATGGTACGCAGATTTTATTATTTTTTTTTTATATTAGGATGCTGCTGACCACAATCAACTACTTCAAAAGTCCACTTATCAAAAACACAGTACTGTTTCCAAGAGTAGAGCACTGAGCCTCATAGTTGGTGTTGCCAAAGTAGGGGACGTCTCAATTCAACAAAACACTAACCACTCTGCAGAACTGTATTCACCATTAACTGCAGCAAGACAATCAACTAGGATGACAGCACAAAGGTTAAGGCAACACAACAGCATCAAACAGCCAATGCAACCCTACTGACAAATCCCTGACTTTCAATGAAATCATTTATAGCAGTCACAAACTTCACTTTCCCTGATGATCTCCACATCTCACTAATTCAGGTCATTTTTATTTTCCGCATTGGTTTCCTCTCTTGGGCCTTCTCTGCAGCATTTGCTTCAATCTTTATGTGTTTATAATCCAACAATTAATGTTGTTTAATGTTTGGAGCAGACATGTTGTGCTGAGCTGTGCAATTATTATGTAACATCAAGCAGTTTACTTTCGACCTGTTGTGATGAAGCCTGTGCTACACTTAATTCTCTGCTACTAAGCTACTTTTCAATGTCATCATTAATGTTAATTCTTAAGTGTATATTAAAAAACAAAAACAAACTGCGTATTTGTGTATAAATATATATCTTTGAGGAAATGCAACAGTCACAAAATCCAGAAAACATCAGATTCAGGTAATTATTGAAACATTTTCAGTTATTTGCAACTGTATGTGCATATAGGTTTCACTGTATCAACATCAGTCTTTCACTTGTTTCTATCTCTATAAGATGTCATTTGGATCAACATATTAGATCAAAGTATCCTGATTTCAGATAAAGCTGAAAAGCAGCAGTTATTAGTCCTACCTAAAGGGCCAAGGTTTAAGGACATAGTGAAATCAGTTTTTTCAAGGAACAGCAACTGCATAACGAAAAAAAACTCAGTGCCAGTGTGTGCAAAGCAGCCAGAATCAAGGTACACAAGCACAATGTTTTCAACTAGAACATGTTGACCAGCTTTGGAACATAGCTCACAACTCAGGAGTTGGCCACTTAAGGGGGGAATAATGCATAGGAAGTTTTATAACGCAAATCACAAGCTAGCAGTAAACCTGAAAAACCAGTCTGTGTGAATTGTATTTTTCTGCAAACATCTGATGATTCCCCACCACAAAGTGGTCTACACTCAGCAAGCAGTCACCACTCTGTCTTAGAAAAAGAAAGAGAAAAAGAAATAGGCCTCATATAGTTCCCAGAGGGAAAAAAAATCACAGAAGATGCAGAAGCACTTTCATTAGGAACTTTGCAATTGGATCATGTCATCTCTCCTCCCCAGAGAAGTGAAAATGTAAACAGCATGGCCTCAAATGCAAATCCCACAGAATTGTTCTTAAAGCTGAGACACATTCCCAAGAGAATCAGTCACCTAAGGATGTCTTGCCACAGGGGCAATCTGAGCTTTCAGCATAACGTAATTCTTCCAAGACAGCAGGATAGGACCAATTCATTTTTACAACCCAGCTGACAGGAGCAGGATGCTAAAGTTTACATTGGCACAACCCAGATGCCACTTGGGAGAGACCCATCACCTCACTTTCCCCATGTCTAACAAAACATCCGGAACCCAACCTTACCATGGACCTCAAATTCTCTTGAAGATCGCAGATGTAGAAGCACTTTCTTTCCTATAATCACCAAGAGTATTCACCCTAAACAGTCAGCACACCAACCTCCAATCAACTAAGAATAATCACTCTGCAAGATAAGAACATTAGGAACTTTCCACAGTATACTGCTTCTTCTAATGAATTCCCCTGCTCCCTGTGGAATAGAGAACTACCAGTGCAAATCACAAGCACTGCAAGAAGTCCAGCCATCCAACCTGATCAAAAATGTGATCACTGGCACAGAATGAGGAAATTCCAACAGCACAACCAAGTCTGGTTCCGCTCAGGATCCCTCCAGGCACCTTCCCCAGACAACTACAAGTTTTTGTGACAGAGACAACTCACACATACACGAAAACTATATGTTCCTCCCAAGGCAGCCATATTACCAAGAACCATCAATTTCAGTAACCAGGTACTCTCACCCTTTTAGCTAGGAATTCTCAGTCTGAGCCTGAAGTTCACCCCTACACCCAACAAACTACCATATCTGCAGTTCCAAGCCCACACATGTACAAGTTTTTGCAAGGTTCATGATAATAGAAATGGGAGCTCTCCAAATCTGTAAGTAATGAATGTGCCTTACAAAACTGACTATGACAGAACATACAGAAAAACACCCTCTTCCAGGGAAACAATGCAGCTATAACATCACTCAGGAAAGACAATTTAGTCATTACTACTAAAATAGATAAAAGAAACTCAATGGTAGTTTTAATGGCAAGGACTATGATGCCAAGGTATAGATGTAATTTTTGGACCTCCAAAATCCAAAAATATCTGACAAGAACAGTTCAAAACAAATTCAGAACCAAACTCAATTTTCAGCAGAGTTCGATGTACTCCTGACACCAGCATTACAATTACCGGTGAGTTGCACCACAGTTGCCCTTCTGTTGCCACATATAATCCGGGAGAGCCTTTGCTCACCTTGAGCATCGATGAACCGTGGTCGTCCAGCACTTCGCTGGCGGTTAGTGGGTTCCCCCTCCTCAGACGACTTTCAGTAGGTACTAACCACAGCTGACCTTGAGCACCACATCAGCCGTGCCGTTTCAGATATGCTCTGACCCAGTCATCTGACCATTAAAATTTGGCCATTGTCAAACTCACTTAAGTCTGCTGCCTTTCCCATCTGAGGAACAAGAGTAACACTGATTAATGGAACTCAGTATCAGATGTTTTTTATACCATGTCCCGACCCGCGCCATAGTTCACCAGCAGTTGCGTCGATTTGCATAACGACTCGCCGGTCATAATGATTTGGCTCATCGGTGTATGTATGGTAGCATTGCAGTTCATAAAGAGGATTTCTCTGCCAGGTCCATCATCAGCAGCAAAAACATCCACAGCAAGCCACTGCCATTATTGATATCTTGTCAGTTACCAACTTGGCTAGTTACCAAATAACTTGTCAGTTACCATTTGAATTTAATTTTGTTTTTCATTATTTTCTTTGGAATTACTTCCGCAGTGAGTCTGCCAAGCATATATGTTTTCTGTCAATCAGTTTTCTTTGTGGGTGCATTAGAGGTGGTGAAATTTAATTATAACTATTCATTATTTTGTGCCATGCATTAAACATGTAGCAGTACATTTAATTTATATCTTAAGAAAATTGATCCATTAATTTATCCAAAATGAATTAATTTCATGGTAATAATGCTAAGTACAGACAGATCAAAAGTAGATTTTTATAAATGAGCAAAGTTTAATACATACAATATGCACACATATAAACAGGTATCTATTTTAAAAAATATATACAAGAACCTACCTGGTCTCATTTTAATACTAAGATTTTCTCTAATTAAGGCAAAGAGTGTAGTAGTGAAATTAACTTTTCCTTCTTCATTTAATGGCATATTCATTCGTATTAATTTCTGGGAAAAATCAATGAAAATGATATATTCAGCTGAATTAAATTCTATTTTATTAAAATAAAAATATTCTAATAATTTCAGTTATTTTTCAAGGGAAATTATAATATGAAGCAATGATATCATAGTACACATAACATATTTCGGTACATGCATTTGCATTAAGGAGCAGTTTATTAGGTATTCCACAATCATTTAAGGAATCAACTGCTCTGTCAGAAACAGTATCACTGTCTACATCAACTATACCAAACTTGGTAAGATTCCATATGATTTTGTGTATGTGTGATAATTCAATGAGAAAAATACCACACAGTTGGTACGTTTCTCTGGGGTTACTTCTACCCATATGCAGTACTTTGCATCTGTTAAACTTCAGTTGCCATTTCTCTGCCCATGTGCCCAAATTTTCTAGATCCTGTTGCAGTAGCAACACTGCAATTACTGTTATTAACAACCCTGCCAACCTTTGTATCATCTGCAAACTTTGACATTAAGCCTAATATAGATTCATCAATATCATTGATAAAAATACAAAACAACAGTCGGCCAACAGCAAACCCTTTGGGACTCCACTAATAACATTAGCCCATGAAGAGTAGCATCCATTGATTACCACTCTCTGTCTTCTCCCACTCAACCACCCTTTTATCCATTGTAGCAACTAAATCTTAATACCATACTGCTCCAATTTGTGCAGTAGTTCTGCATGCACAACAGTGTCAAAAGCTTTCCTGAAATCCAAGTATATGACATCAAAATTATTTTTTTCATCCAGTTCCTTCGTAATCACATCACAGTATCCAATCAAATTTGTAAGACAAGACTTTCCCTTAACAAACCGATGCTTTGTCTGAATTATTACTGCAGTCTTGTGTAGATCCTGCAATGCATATTTAACCAGTTTGGCTAGAAATTATATTCAACTTATATAATGCATGCTTACAAGAGGGCTGTTTCCAGAGTGTGGAGTGAGTGATAAAAATTTTATTAAAAAGTCCAGATAAAGATGTTGCATGTTGTAGAGCTAGGAGCTAGGATCATATCATACAGTTTCACTGCTTCCTGTGATGGGAAAGGTCCTTGAAAGGATGATGATGAGGAGAGTTAATGAATTATATGTATCAAAAGAATTGCAGTCAGACAACCAGTTTAGATTTTGAAGGGGCAGTTCTGCAGAGGAAGCTTATTTGAGTTGGTAACCCATACATTTGAGAAGTATATTATGGGCATGTGGTAAATTATATAATAATAATAAGAAGAAGAAGAAGAAAGAAGAAGAAGGAGGAGGAGGAGGGACGAACCTGCATACCCTCACTCACCTGATGTACATGAATGACATCAAGCTCTACTTAGGAACCGAGAGGCACCTCCACCAACTACTCCAGATCACCGAAGAATTCAGCAATGATATTAGGATGGAATTTGGTCTAGAGAAATGCAAGACCCATGGATTGCACCAGGGAAAATTAGTTAACTGAAACTACCAGCTGTAGACTGGTAAGGCGCCTCCGTAGCCAGGTGGGAAGGAGCAGCAGTGCATAGCACATGCTTCTTGATTAGTCCGGGGTTCGAGCCCGTCACCACCAAATATGGAGGATGCGGAAAGGTCAGGGAATGACCACCGCATATCCCGGAGCAATATGGCCTTAGTTGCTAATGCTCCTAAAAAAAAAAACCAAAAAAATGTAGACTGGTAAAGAGATCGAAGCCATGGCAGAGGGAGAGGCCTACAAATACTTAAGGATGATGCAGGCTCAGCAGTTACAGCAGAAGGAAATTAAGGCCTGCCTGACTGAAAAATACCATCAGAAGCTCAGTCGCCTGCTGAAAGCAAAGCTGAATGGAGGGAACACAGTTAAAGCCATAAACACCTATGCAGTCCCAGTGCTAACATACTCCTTCGGGGTCATAGATTGGACTAACACCGAGCTGGAGGATATCATGAGAAAGATAAGGACAATGATGACCAAGAGCCGCCAACACCACCAGAGATCTGCTGTGGAGAGAATGACAATTGCCCGGGAAGAAGGAGGAAGGGGCCTGATACACCTCATTCAGCAACAGAAGACAGCGATAGTTAACCTGAAGGATTACTTCCAGAAACACACAGCAGCACTCTACCAGGCCATAAGCAAGACAGACAAGCGGTATATCCCACTCAAACTAAACGAGGAGTCTTCGACCAGCCAGGAGGTACAAATGAAGCTAGAAAGATGGGCAGAGAAGACACTCCATGGCAGACACTACAATGATCTCCATCAAGATCACATAGATAAAATTGCTTCCAATGCATGGCTCATGAGCGGGACGCTCTTCCCCGAGGTTGAAGGATTCATGCTCACCATTCAAGACCAGGTAATCCACACCAGGAACTATAGAAAATACATTGCCAAGGAGCGCGGAGTGTCCAATGACGATGCCACCTGGCCTCAGAAACGATCCAACACATCACTGCAGAGTGTAAGGTGATCACCCAGACCAAGTACACTCATAGACACGACCAGGCAGCCAGGATAATACATCAGAAGCTAGCAAGGAAATACCAGTTGATCGAAGAAGGTGTACCGCAGTACTAGAGACCCCAACCCACAAGCTGTACTGGGACCGCGCCATAATAACGGATAGGACAATCCTGCATAACAGACTGGACATAACCCTTGTGGAAAAGAATGAAAAGGCTACCTATCTGATTGGCAAAGCGGTATCCAACACTGGCAACCTGCAGAAAACTCATAGAGAAAAAAATCAGGAAGTATTATTATTATTATTAGCTGTGTTGTGCAAGGAAGCCTGAAGCTGAGATGAAGATGATGAGAGAGCCTTGTTGATCAATTCGGCCCTGGAAAGTTTGTGCAAGGCTCAAGGGGTAGAATTTTTTTCAGCCTGGACTGTACTTGTTAACAGGAGAGATTGCTTCTACAGGGATGGGATACACTTAAATAGAAAGGGTGCAAGAACATTTGCTGATGCTATCGAGGCAGTGTTAGGTGGGTCGGAAAACTGCTAGCTTGGGGGGAGACAAAGACAAATAGATTAACAGTAGCCACTGGCAGAAATGAAAGAGATTCTTGCACTGCTTCTATTGGAATGAGCAGAAGCCTGAAAAACAATATGCAGGATATTTCAGAGACTGCTGGAAGTCATTGCGGTACAAGTAAACACATGGGTTGTGTTAGGGTAGCTAAGAATAGAAACAGGTGCATGTATACTTGCGTGTACACCAATGCTAGGAGTTTAGTAAATAAATTTGATAAATTTGAGGTTTTGCTCAAAACATCAAAGGCAGATATTGTTGGGATATCAGAGACATGGTGTCACACAGATATAAGGAATGCAGAACTGGAATTTGGGGAGTACAACGTCTACAGAAAGGATAGACAGGATAGGAAGGGAGGAGGGGTTATGCTATTAGTTAAAAAACACATAAAATCCAAGGAAGTGAAGCCAGTCGACATCGATGGACAGGGCAGTGTCGAGTCAGTTTGGTGTGACATAAGCATGGGTAAATCAAAATTGAGAGTAGGAGTGTGCTATAGGCCTAATGACTCTGATGAGTATAATAAGATACTGTACAGGGAAATAGAATGGGACAGTAAATCAGAGAGTCTTATAATGGGGGATTTTAATTTCCCAGATATTGACTGAAATTTGTGGGTTGGTCACTCACACACTAGCAAGGCTTTTGTGGATTTATTGGATGATTGTTTTCTACACCAGCATGTTCGGGAGGCAACTAGAGGGAGTAATACTCTTGATCTGTTTATCAGTAGTGATTCTTCATGCATTAAGAATCTGCAGATAAAGGAACCACTAGGTGGCAGTGATCACAGTGTGCTGAAGTGGGATTTACTCAAGGAGGTAACTACCATCAGAGGTAAAGGGAAGGGTTTTTGCTTTCGTAAAGGCGACTATGATGGGCTGAGACAGTATTTAAATTCTATACAGTGGGACCAACTGATGATGTTACCAACAGCAAATTCAAAATGGGAAGTATTCAAGGAACTAATCTTGGAAGCTACCAGGCTTTACATACCAACCAAGAAATATTGTTCAAGGTTCAGGCCTAAATGGTTGTCAGATGAACTAATGAGACATATGGCAGAGAAGAAAAATGCATGGAATACATACAAATTAATGGGTGACATGGAAGCCTATGATATATATAAGTTGGTCTGTAACCAAGTCACAAAGGAGATTAGGCAGGCAAAGGCAGATTATGAGAAATACTTGGCAAATGATGCAAAGAAAATCAGAAAAGAGTTCTTTACCTATTTAAACTCAAGAAGGAAAGGGATGAATCAGATTGGTCCACTGGATGTTGATGGTTCAACAGTTGAGGATCCTGCTCAGGTGGCTAACAATCTAAACGAGTATTTTGCATCTACATTCACACATGAGGAGTTATTCAGGAAGGGGAATGTCGTAGGTGAAGTAAACATTGGCAGTGAGCTAGATGATTTTCTAATAACTGAGAGGAAAGTGGAGGAGAAATTGTTGAGGATACACATAAAAAAGGCACCTGGGGTGGATGGGATCTATCTAGTTATATTAAGTTTTGCAAATTACAGTGTCTGGAGACTAGGCATCGGTGAGGTGATTTGATAGAGGTGTATAAGGCTTTGAATGGCTTGAGCATGCTCAATGCCAATGGGATTCTTTCTCTTGCTCAGAATAATCACCCGAGAGGGCATAAATTCAAATTGAGGAAGGACGGATGTCGGATAGATGTGCGGAAATTTGCCTTTAGCCAGCGGGCAGTTGGTTTGTGGAATAGACTTCCATCACTTGTTTTTGAAGTTGATAGCCTAAACAAATTTAAGGCTCAGCTGGACAGGTATTTCGAACGAACGGAGGAATGAAATGGGAGTAGTGGTTGTGCTTTTTTTTTTTTTTTTTTTTTTTTTTGGCTGATGCTGAATAAGCTTGCTTTCTTGCATCATATGCCTCTACTAATGCTAATGCTAAGCTTATGTTGCACCAGCCAAAAAAAATTCGAGAGTTACCCTGTGTGAGAGAGAGAGAGAGAGAGAGGGAGAGTGAGAAAGTCAGAAGTAGAAGGGAATCACCAAGAAAGAGAAGATGGTTGTTTGTTTGTTATTTGGTTATTAGGAGCATTAGCAACTAAGGCCATATTGTTCCGCGGATTATGTGGTGGTCCTTCCCTGACTTTTCCGCATCTTCCATATTTGGTGGTCGTGGGCTCGAACCCCGGTCTAATCAAGAAGCATGTGCTACACACTGCTGCTCCTTCCCACCTGGCTACGGAGGCGCCATTCTGAGTTAAGATAGATTATGAGAGTCGAATGGAGAGTGAAGGGAAAGTTACACATATGGATCTTTGTACCTATAGTTCTGTATGCTGGAGGTGCATGGGGGTTACGGAGTGCAAAATAATGCTATAAGAAGATATCTTGTTTCTGCACAGAGACCTGCCTCTTTGGGGGATAACCAGAGCCTGTAGGACCACTTGTAATGAGCCCTGCAAGTGATTGCAGGTAATGAACCTGCCATTCTATTGGTTGTTAAGAAATATCTTGAGTAAGCATCATTAAAGAGTAAACCAACAGAGTTGACAGGCACTGCTGCCTGCCCCAAATAATAACATCAGCATGGAAGGCAGAATTTGAAAAAGGAAAGAAAAAGGTGAGAGAGAGAGAGAGAGAGAGAGAGAGAGATAATTTGGCAAGAAAGCTGGTGTGGTTCTGAAAAGGGGAGGGTCTTATATGGCTTCCTGCCTGATGTAACTAAGGTTAGAGATACTCGTGATAGCCTGATCTTGGCTTGCATGCGACAATGTTAATTACTGGACACAGACTTAGAGCCAGACTGAACGAGTTGATTGCCTCCAAATTGTGTAGTTGTGGTGAAGTGAAGCATATACTGAGGAATGGTAAATAGTTATAATGACCTTAGAAGGGAATTCACATTTAAAATGGGTGATGTAGATAGTATTGAGCCAAGTGGCATCTTTGAAAGCATAGATGAAAATATGGCTTTTAAGAAATTTATAAAGGCGGTATTTGTAAGGCAGCAGCAAAATTTTAACTGAAAATTATGATATTTAATGTAAATAGTTGCATAAGAATTTTGTATATAGCATATAAAGTTTATTTATATAATTTTAATTGTATACTTTTGCATTTTTGAGGTTTTTATTGTTTATTTGAAGTTATATTTTTAATGTACGGCAGAGCATAGTTATAAGATACGTAGAGTTGAAGTTTAGCGAGACTATTGCAGGAGTTGTTGAGAGACTAGGAGTGGCTGTGTTCACGTAATCCAGAATTTTTAATCCAGCTTCTTGGAAGTACAAATGTGATTTATGTTTTTTTTTACATTGTGATATTATGTAATATAATATGAATTCTATACAGTAGTAACCTGCCTCCCAATGGCAAGGGTGCTAACCCTATCACTAAGTCTAACTGATTAGTCATTAACTAGATGTTAAGAGGTCACATATATAAGTTTAAAATTTTGTGTATAAATTTTTGTGTTGTTATTGTGTTAATGAGGCCTTAACATGGATAAGCCGATGACTTGGAAATGTGGAAAACAAGTAGATCAAAAATGAAAATTCTCAGATCCCTAATTTTTGGGGAAAGCTAGTTTGTATATTTAAGCATACTGGTTAATTTGTATAAAAAAGTTGTCTCAAGGTTGTTTTCCAAAAATAGTGTTTAATATTTAGTCATATTAGTAAATAAGGTTGTAAAGGGGGTTGGCCATTCCAAATACAGCTTGGTTTCCATTTGTTCACCTGTACTGAGATTTTTAAGAAAATTATATTGCCTCCACTAACTCATCAAATTATTGTGACTGTATTGAAAGAGTGCACTATGGTTGTAATCACAGATCATCAATAAGTTCTTTACTTCTGTAGCTGCTGCAAGCTGATAAGTTTTCATTGAAATTTTTTCGTATTTTTGATAAGTTAACATATTAATTTATATTTTACAAATAGATTAAATAGGCTTAGTAGTGTTCGTTAGCATATTTTTTAAAATTTAGCTAGTGACTATTGTAAGTTACAACTCGCTACTCTTACCGCTATCGTATTGGTGTTTCGGCTGGAATATCATAGTGTAATCAGTAGTGTGGAAGAATAGTAGAGTTTTAATTGTAATTAAGTATTTTGAAGGTTTTAATTACTTTTTGGGCATATATCTTTTGTATTTAACTAAGGATAAAACTGATTTAGCATTGTGATCATTATGGTATAATATAACTTGATAACGTATATCTCGAATTTCATAGCTGAGGTATAACGTAAATGTATACAGCGGAATATGTAATACTGCATTAGCTTAGTATAGGACTGTATAGTCAAGTATAGTGCAGTAAATTAATCAATTAAATTTATTAATTTTATTAATTTTCATTGTTAATTAATTAAATTATATTTAAACAGAAGTCATGCCCCAGAGCAGCAAAGCAACATGCACAAAGTAGCAGGAGTGCTGTGGCTTGGAGAGAACAGAAGGGGGTGATTCTCCAATGCATCACAGCCTAAAGAAACATGCAACTTGTGAAATGTTTGCAGAACTTTCTGGGATGGGACATGATGTTGCAAAGGGGATGGATGTCTGTGTGTGCTCGATGTAAGCAGTGTGAAGAAGTTAGGGACAAACTCAGCATTGTTATGGGCCTCTATGAAAGCTTGAAGGACAGGGTAGATGCATGCCCTCGAAGGACTTAAATTGGGGGACTCATGAAGGTCTCTCAGCTGCCCACATCAATGCCAGAGCTTGCACTTGATCATCACAACACAGCGGCAACTTTCAGGGCGGTATGCACTGGCCCCACAGGAACTAGTTATTGTCGGTGACTCTATTTTCAGGGAGACAGGAAATTATATTGTTCAAAAAGGATAGGTAGAATAGGACCAGGGTATGTCTGCCATGGGCAAAGGTTGATGACGTTGCAGAGCAGATATCATTTTTTAAGGACAAAAAGAATGATATTGTTGTACATGTTGGCACTAATAACATTAAGAGTAGGAGATCTGCAGAATAGCTTAACAAGTACAGGTCAATGTTGAAACAAAAGTTGCAAGTTAGGGTAAAATTTGAAAGTGTCTGCAATTCTGCCCGAACATGATGGGAGGGAGTATACGAGGAGAACCTTTTCCATCAATTCAGCCCTGGAGAGATTGTGCAAGGCTCTTGGTGCTTAAATATTCTCAGCGTGGTCTGTGTTTGTTAACAGGAGAGTTTCTACAGGGATGGGATACACTTAAATAGAAAGAGTGCAAGAATATTTGCTGATGCTATCAAGCAGTATTAGGTGGGTCAGAAAACTGGTAGTCTGGGTAGATTCACAGACTTGAATTAACTGTAGCCACAGGCAGAGTTGAAAGTGATTCTTGCACTGCTTCTATTGAAATGAGCAGCAGCCTGCAAAGCAAGGTAATGGGGGATTACAAGGGCTGCTGGCGCCTCCGTAGCCGTGTGGGCAGGAGCAGCAGTGCGTAGCACACGCTTCTTGATTAGACCGGGGTTCGAGCCCATGACCACCAAATACAGAGGATGTGGAAAGGTCAGGGAATGACCACCACATATCCCCCGAGCAATATGGCCTTAGTTGCTAATGCTCCTAAAAACCAAACAACAACAACAACAAGGGCTGCTGGGAGCCGTTATGGAACAAGTAAATACATGGGTTACATTAGGGTAACAGAGTAAGAATTGGTCTATGTATATTTCCATGAACACCAATGCTAGGAGTATAATAAATAAATTTGATGAATTTGAAGTGCTGGTCAAGACATCAAAAGTGGATATTGTTGAGATATCAGAAACGTAGGGCCACACAGATATAAGCAGTGTAGAATTGGAATATGGGGAGTACAATGTGTACAGAAAGGATGGAAAGAAGGGATTATGCTATAAGTTAAGAAACACATAAAATCCAAGGAAGTGAAGCCAGTCGACATCGCTGGACAGTGCAGTGTCGAGTCAGTTTGGTGTGACATAAGCATTGGGAGATCAAAATTGAGAGTAGGAGTGTGCTATAGGCCTAATGACTCTGATGAGTATAATAAGAAACTGTACAGGGAAATAGGGTGGACCAGTAAATCAGAGAGTCTTATAATGGGGGATTTTAATTTCCCAGATATTGACTGGAATTTGTGGGTTGGTTATTCACACACCAGCAAAGCTTTTGTGGATTTATTGGATGATTGTTTTCTATATCAGCATGTTCAGGAGGCAACTGAGGGAGTAATACTCTTGATCTGATTATCAGTAGTGATTCTTCATGCATTAAGAATCTGCAGATAAAGGAACCACTAGGTGGCAGTGATCATAGTGTGCTGAAATGGGTTTTACTCAAAGAGGTAACTATCATCAGGGGTAAAGGGAAGGGTTTTGCTTTCGTAAAGGGAACTACGATGGTCTGAGACAGCATTTAAATTCTATACAGTGGGATCCAACTGATGATGTTACCAACAGCAAATTCAAAATGGGAAGCATTCAAAGAACTTATCTTGGAAGCTACTAGGTTTTACATACCAACTAAGAAATATTGTTCAAAGTTTAGGCATAAATGGATGTCAGATGAACTAATGAGACATATGGCAGAGAAGAAATATGCATTGGATACATATAAATTAATGGGTGACATGGAAGCCTATGATAGATATAAGTTGGTCTGTAACCAAGTCACAAAGGATATTAGGCAGGCAAAGGCAGATTATGAGAAATGCTTGGCAAAGGATTCAAAGAAAAACAGAAAAGAGTTCTTTACCCATGTAAACTCTAGAAGGAAAGTGATGAATCAGATTGGTCCACTGGATATTGATGGTTCAACAGTTGCGGATCCTGCTCAGGTGACTAACAAACTAAACGAGTATTTTGCATCTACATTCACACATGAGGAGTTATTAAGGGAGGGGAATGCCAGAGGTGTATTAAACTCTGGCAGTAAGCTGTATAATCTTGTAATAAGTCAGAGAAAAGTGGAGGAAAAATTGTTTATGCTTAACATAAGAAAGGCACCTGGGGTGGATGGGATATATCCAGTTATATTAAAGGAGGCAGCAAATGAAGTAAGCAAACCCTTAACCATAAATTATGAGAGCTTCTTTCGACTCAGGGGAGGTACCCATAGACTGGAGAAGTGCAAATGTGAACTCAATTCACAAAGGAGGATAAAAGGCTGACACAAGTAATTATATACCTGTGAGTTTAACTTCTGTTCCAGGAAAATTAATGGAGGCACTGGTTAAAGAAGCACTGCAGGATCATCTAGACAAGACTTCAGTTATAGCTCGGACACAGCATGGTTTTGTTAAGGAAAAGTCTTGCGTGAACAATTTGATTGGATACTATGATGTAGTCACAAAAGAACTGGATGCAGGGAATAATTTTGATATTATATATTTGGATCTTAGAAAGGCTTTTGATACTGTTGCACATGGAAGACTGCTGCACAAATTGGAGAGGGTGGCTTTGGAGGCAAATTGCTGCTTCCAATATGGATAAAGGGATGGTTGAGGGGGAGAAGACAGAGAGTGGTAATCAATGGACACTGCTCATCATGGACTAATGTTATTAGTGGAGTCTCTCAGGGTTCAGTGTTGGGTTGATGTTGTTTTCTGTATTTATAAATGATATTGATCCTATATCAAGCTTAATGTCCAAGTTTGCAGATGATACAAAGGTTGGCAGAGTTAGCATTAGCATTAGCATTAGTAGAGGCATTTGATGCAAGAAAGCAAGCTTATGCAGCATCAGCCAAAAAAAAAAAAAAAACCCACTTCCACTTCACCCCTCTGTTCGTTCAAAATACCTGTCCAGCTGAGCCTTAAACTTATTTAGGCTATCAACTTCCACAACAGAGGATGGAAGTCTGTTCCACCAACCAACTACCCGCTGGCTAAAGGCAAACTTCCGCACATCTATCCTACATCTGTCTTTCCTCAATTTGAATTTATGCCCTCTCAGGTGATTTTTCTGAGCTGGAGGAAGAATCCCATCAGCATTGAGCATGCTTCAACCATTCATGCTTTTATACACCTCTATCAGATCACCTCGCTGGTGCCTAGTCTCCAGACACTGTAATTTGCAAAACTTAAGCCTTTCTTCGTAAGAGCACCCCTTTGTTCCATTCACTAATCTTGTTGCCCTTCTCTGTACTCGTTCCAGCAGCTCTACATCCTTCTTGAAATGAGGCCTCCAGACCTGTATACAGTACTCTAGGTGTGGCCTGACCATTACCTTATACAATGGAATAATCACCTCCTTATCCCTGCTGGAAAAATTCCTGTATATCATTGACAATACTCCATGAGCTACTCTTGCAGCCCATCTGCACTGCTCAGAGAACTTCATATCTGCCTGCACAACCACCCCCAAGTCCCTTTCATTCTCTACCACTGTCAGTGTAGTACCACAGAGTTGATACGTTGCTCTGCGGTTGCTGTTTCCCATGTGTAGTACTTTACATTTGTCAATGTTAAACTTCATTTGCCACCTCTCAGCCCATCTGCTCAACCTTTCCAGATCCTGTTGCAGCAGCACAGTGTCAGTAGTGTCCTTGACAACCCTGCCAACCTTTGTATCGTCTGCAAACTTGGACATTAAGCTTGATATACCATCATCAATATCATTTATAAATACAGAAAACAATAATGGACCCAACACTGAGCCCTGAGGGACTCCACTAATAACATTAGTCCACGATGAGCAGTGTCCATTGATTACCACTCTCTGTCTTCTCCCCCTCAACCACTCCTTTATCCATAGCAGCAATTTGCCTCCAATGTCACACTGCTCCAATTTGTGTAGCAGTCTTCCATGTGCAACAGTATCAAAAGCCTTTCTAAGATCCAAGTATATAATATCAAAGTTATTCCCTGCATCCAGTTCTTTTGTGACTGCATCATAGTATCCAATCAAGTTGGTCAGGCAAGACTTCCCCTTAACAAAACCATGCTGTGTCTGAGCTATAACTGAAGTCTTGTCTAAATGATCCTGCAGTGCTTCTTTAACCAGTGCCTCCATTAATTTTCCTGGAACAGAAGTTAAGCTCACAGGTCTATAATTACTTGTGTCAGCCTTTGATCCTCCTTTGTGAATTGGGGTCACATTTGCACATTTCCAGTCTATGGGTACCTCCCCTGAGACCAAGGAAGCTCTCATAATTATGGCTAAGGGTTTGCTTACTTCCTTTGCTGCCTCCTTTAATATAACTGGATAGATCCCATCCACCCCGGGTGCTTTTCTTGTGTTTATCTTCAACAATTTCTCCTCCACTTTACTCCCAGTTATTTCAAGATTCTGTAGCTTACTGCTAGAGTTGAATACACCTCTGGCATTCCCCTTGCTGAATAACTCCTCATGTGTGAATGTCGATGCAAAATATTCATTTAGTTTGTTAGCTACCTGAGCAGGATCATCAACAGTTGACCCATTAATATCAAGTGGACCAATCTGATTCATCCCCTTCCTTCTAGAGTTTACATAAGTAAAGAACTCTTTGCTGTTTTTCTTTGCATCCCTTGCCAAGGATTTCTCGTAATCTGCCTTCGCCTGCCTAACCTGCTCTGTAACTTGGTTGCATATCAACTTGTATCTATCATAGGCTTCTGTGTCATGTGTTAATTTGTAAGTATCCCATGCATTTTTCTTCTCTGCCATATGCCTCATTAGTTCATCTGACATTCATTTTGGCCTAAACCTTGAACAATATTTCTTAGTTGGTATGTAAAGCCTAGTAGCTTCCAAGATAAGTTCTTTGAATGCTTCCCATTTTGAATTTGCTGTTGGTAACATCATCAGTTGGTCCCACTGTATAGAATTTAAATACTGTCTCAGTCCATCGTAGTCGCCTTTACGGAAGCAATAACCCTTCCCTTTACCCCTAATGGTAGTTACCTCTTTGAGTAAATCCCACTTCAGCACACTGTGATCACAGCCACCTAGTGGTTCATTTATCTGCAGATTCTTAATGCATGAAGAATCACTGCTGATAATCAAATCAAGAGTATTACTCCCTCTAGTTGCCTCCCGAACATGCTGATGTAGAAAACAATCATCCAATAAATCCACAAAAGTCCTGCTAGTGCGTGAGTAACCAGCCCCCAAATTCCAGTCAATATCTGTGAAATTAAAATCTCCCATTATAAGACTCTCTGATTTACTGGCCCACTCTATTTCCCTGTACAGTTCCTTATTATACTCATCAGAGTCATTAGGCCTATAGCACACTCCTACTCTCAATTTTGATCTCCCAATGCTTATGTTACACCAAACTGACTCAACACTGCACTGTCCAGCGATGTCGACTGGCTTCACTTCCTTGGTTTTTATGTGTTTCTTAACTAATAGCATAACCCCTCCCCCCCTTCCTATCCTGTCTATCCTTTCTGTAGACGTTGTACTCCCCAAATTGCAGTTCTGCATCCCTTACATCTGTGTGACACCACGTCTCTGATATCCCAACAATATCTGCCTTTGATGTTTTGAGCAATACCTCAAATTCATCAAATTTATTTACTAAACTCCTAGCATTGGTGTACACACAAGTATACCTGCACCTGTTTCTATTCTTAGCTACCCTAACACAACCCATGTGTTTACTTGTACCGCAATGGCTCCCAGCAGTCTCTGAAATACCATGCATCTTGTTTTTCAGGCTTCTGCTCATTCTAATAGAATGCACTGCAAGAATCTCTTTCACCTCTGCCAGTGGCTACTGTCAATCTATTGGTCTTTGTCTCCCCCCAAGCTAGCAGTTTTCCGACCCACCTAACACTGCCTCAATAGTATCAGCAAATATTCTTGCACCCTTTCTATTTAAGTGTATCCCATCCCTGTAGAAGCAATCTCTCCTGTTAATAAGTACAGTCCAGGCTGAAAAAAATCTACCCCTTGAGCCTTGCACAATCTTTCCAGGGCCGAATTGATCGACAACGCTCTCATCATATACTCCCTCCTATCGTGTCTGGGCAGAATTGCAGACACTTTCAAATTCAACCCTAATTCTCGGCTTTTGTTCAGCAGTGACCTGTACTTGTTAAGTAATTCTGACGGTCTCCTACTCTTAATATTATTAGTGCCAACGTGTACAACTATATCACCTTTTGTGCCCTTAAAAGATGATATTCGCTCTACAACGTCATCAAACTTTGCCCCTGGCAGACATACCCTGGTCCTGTTCCACCTATCTTTTTTACAAAGCATGTTCCCCGTTTCCCTGACAATAGAGTCACCAACAACTACTAGTTCCTTCGGGACCAGCGCATTCTGCCTTGGGGGTTGCCTCTGTGTCACGCGATGCCCAAGTGCAAGCTCTGGCATTGATGTGGGCAGCTGAGAGCTTGATGGGCCCCTCAATTTAGTTTCTTCGAGGGCATCCACCCTGTCCTTCAAGCTCTCATATAGGCCCACAAGAACGCCGAGTTGTTGCCTGATATCGATACACTCCTTGCATCGCGCACACAAGACATCCCCCATGGCAGTATCATGTCCTGTACCCGATTGCTCTGCAAACATCAAGCAAACAGTGCATTTTATAAGGCTGTGAGTCAGAGGTCAACTGCCCCCCTCAGTTCTGCTCTGAGCCACAACACTTCCATTAGCTTGAGCCTTTTGCTTTGCTGCTCTGGTCTGAGTCATGATTCTATTAATTTATTAATTAATTATAATTAATTATGTTAAATATAATTAATTATATTACGTTTGTAATCTAAGTCGTTATATGTATTTATTTAAACGTACAATTTAACTGCTAACGAAGTTCAACTAACGCTATCGTATCACAATGGCGGGAAATTTACGAACAGTAGCGGAGTTGAAACACGTGGAAACCCTTACCGATACTTTTATGCAATTACAAGGCCGAGTAAAGAATAAATACACCAAATTAATCCGAAAATCACAAAATAATGTTATACTACTAAATTTAAATCAAAAGTTTTAGAAAAACAATAATTTCAAATCAATAAATAAGAAAAATCCACTTAGCGGCTTTGAACACGACCGTCTCTAGTAGCCTCGTCAGCAGAGTTGTTAAGGACACTACTGACGCAATGCTGCTGCAACAGGATCTGGAAAGGTTGAGCACATGGGCTGAGAGGTGGCAAATGAAGTTTAACATTGACAAATGTAAAGTACTACATATGGGAAACAGAAACCACAGAGTAACGTATCAACTGTGTGGTACTACACTGACAGTGGTAGAGAATGAAAAGGACCTGGGGGTAATTGTGAAGGCAGATATGAAGTTTTCTGAGCAGTGCAGACGGTCTGCAAGAGTAGCACATGGTGTCTTGTCAATGATATACAGGAATTTTTCTAGCAGGGATAAGGAGGTGATTATTTCCTTGTATAAGGCAATGGTCAGGCCACACCTTGAGTACTGTATACAGGTCTGGAGGCCTCATTTCAAGAAGGATGTAGAGCTGCTGGAACGAGTACAGAGAAGGGCAACAAGATTAGTGAATGGAACAAAGGGTTGTTCTTATGAAGAAAGGCTTAAATTTTGCAAATTACAGTGTCTGGAGACTAGGTACCTGCGAAGTGATCTAATTGAGTTGTATAAAAGCTTGTATCGTTTGAGCATGCTTAATTTTGATGGAATTCTTCCTCTTGCTCAGAATAATCACCTGAGAGGGCATAAATTCAAATTGCGGAAAGACAGATGTAGGATAGAAGTGCAGAAATTTGCCTTTAGCCAGCTGGTAGTTGGTTGGTTGGTGGAACAGACTTCCATCCCTTGTAGCGGAAGTTGATAGTCTAAATAAATTTAAATCTCAGCTGGACAGGTATTTTGAACGAACAGAGGGGTGAAATGGGAGTGGTTTTTTTTTTTTTTTTGGCTGAAGCTGCATAAGTTTGTTTTCTTGCATCATATGCCTCTACTAATGGTAATGCTAATGCTAAACAGAATCTGGAAAAGTTCAGCAGATGGGCTGAAGTTTTCCAGATTGGCAACTGAAGTTTAACATTGGCAAATGTAAATTACTGTATATGGGTAGCAGTAACCCCAGATAACGTATGAACTTGGTGGTACTACACTCAGGGTAGTGGAGAATGAAAAGGATTTAGGGGTAATTGTGCAGTCAGATAAGGAATTTTCTGAACAGTGCAAAAAGGGGGCAAGAGTAGTGTCTTGTCAATGATATATAGGAATTTTGCTAGCAGGATAAGGGGATGATTGTCCCCTTGTATAAGGCAATGGTCAGGCCACAACTTTAGTACTGTATATAGGTTTGGAGGTCTCACTTCAGGAAAGATGTAGTGCTGCTGAAACGAGTACAGAGAAGGGCAACAAGATTGGTGAGTGGAACAAAGGGTTGGTGTTTCCAATAAAATTCTTAAGTTCTGCAAATTGCAGCTTCTGGAGACTAGTCACCTGCGAGGTGATCTATTAGAGATGCATAAGGCTTCAAAATGGATTGAGTAAGCTCAATGCTAATGGGTATCTTCCTCTTGCTGAGTTTACTCAACTGAAGGGGCATACATTAAAATTAAGGAAGCACAATTGAAGGTTCTTCAGAAATTCACCTTTAGGCAGCAGGTGGTTGATAGTTGGAAAAAACATATCTGTTGTTGTGGATATCAGCAACTCAAATAACTTAAGCAGAACTATAAAACATTTGGAATTAATGGATGGGTGAAATGAGAAGGGTGTTTTTTGGTTGATGCTATATAAGCTTAGTTTCTTGTATATCATTTTCCCCTGCTAATGCTAATAGCACTGCAAATGAGATTTTCCGTTTTTTTACTTCATTCAGATTCTTCCTTTAGTATATTTGCTTAAGCAGATTTTTTCAAAGTTTGAAAGTGATTTTGTCTTTAAGAACTTTGGATTTTAATGAGGGTGAATTTCTAATGAGAAATATTGAAGTTGGTATTTTTAACGGAGGATCCTTTATCCACAATACTTGTTAAAGCTGTTTTGATGCCATTTTTGTTTAAACATCCTTGTTTGGAAGAAAATGTTGGGAAAAAAAAAAAAAAAAAAAGGAGGGAGGCTGGTTACTGTTCACGCTAAGTTTAAAAGTTAATGTGGATAAGCCAAAAGGCAAGATCAAATTTTACTGAAGCAGAAATTATCTAAAATTCTTAATTTTCTTAGTATTTAAATATTTTTGAATTACAAATTAATGTATAAAACCTGTTATATAAAATTATTATTTTCAAAGAACAAAAAAAACTGCCTATCTATTGATATTCACAATGTCAGTTTGAGAAAGAGGTTGAGAGTTCTGTTATTCCTGTTCATTTTAAGCGTATCAGCAACTTGAGGATCGTGTTCATCCCATGCAAGCAGAAATCAAAATGAAAAACTCTGCCTATACTGGTTCTCCTGATGAACTCCCTTTCTCAATGGAGGAGATTGACTCTACTATCAGATCAATGCGCTCTGGAAAATGCCCAGCTAATGATAGTTTGGAGGTTATGTGATTACACGGGTTTAGAATATTGTTTCTGCTGTCATTATTATTATTATTATTATTGCGTGTCACGCAATAATCCACAATAATAATAATGAATCCAGAGCGCACAGTCCTCTTTAATCATATTCTGCTGTTACCCTTGGTTTATTTAACCCTTTTCTTTTGCAGGGTGTTTTTCCTAGGGCATGGAAGATCTTACTTAAAAAAATCAGAGAGGAGTGAGTCTGATCTGTCCTCTTACATGCCTATTGCCCTGCTCTCCGTTTTGGGCAAGGCAAGGCACTTGAGAAGGTCATTGCTGGACGTGTTTTGACTGCCAACACTAATAGGCTACACTAATAATAAAAGACTTTCGTCTCTGGTGCAATATGAATTCACACGTGGCAAGGATACGGATGGTGCAATTGCTTCTCTTCTAGCATCATAGGTGGAGACTACAACTAAATATTTGTTTGGGCTCTTTGTGGAATTCAAAGGGGCCTTTGACACCCTTTGGTGGCAAAGTGCCCTGGAGAGGTTCCAGCAGGCCAAAATGTCAAGGCCAATATATAATATTTTGTCAAATTATTTCTCACATTGTTCCATAACATCAAGAGTGGATCTGTACAGGTCTCCAGAAATGTTTCACGAGAATGTCCACAGGAGTAAATATTGGGGCCCTGGTGTTGGAATCTTGTATTTGACTCTTGGCTTAACAGAAGGTTTGAAGCTATCACCACGATGGCATATGCTGATGACACTGTTATTGTGCAGGGAAACTCAGGGGTTAACCACAGGGGCTCACATCTGGTGAGTATGGGCTTGGCACACCCAGGGTCCTGAGCTGGATATCATCATTTTTCTCTTCTTGATTCCCTTCTACTTCTGATTCTTTCTCTCTCTCAGGGTAATTCGCAATTTTTTTTTTTTTTTTTTTGCTTGTGCAGAATAAGCCTCAGGCTTCCTTGCACCATATGGGTAATAATAATAATAATAATAATATTGTGCCATTGTGTTATGTCTTTAAATTTTTATAATGTCTCTATCATGTTTTATACGTCTCAATTCAGTTTATAAACTGTTTTGACATGGTCTGAAAATTTCAGAATAATCCAGGTGGGGGGGGATCTTATTCCCATCACCTGAAATTGGCTAACTATAGTCCTAACTATAGAACTAAAAAATGAGCATATATTAGATCATTTTATTCATTTCCATTTTCAAAGGTGCCTCCGTAGCCAGGAGCAGCAGTGCGTAGCACACACTTCTTGATTAGACCGGGGTTCGAGCCCGTGATCACCAAATACGGAGGATGCGGAAAGGTCAGGGAATGCCCTCTGCATATCCCCAGAGCAATATGGCCTTAGTTGCTAATGCTCCTAAAAACCAAATAAACAAACAAAATGTCATTTTTCAAATTTGACATTTTTACAGCATGCCAAATTCATCTTCTCAACCTTCAACCATGTATAGCACTAAGTACAAAAGTTTATAATACCTTTTGTATTTGGGGTTTCCATAAAAAAAAAAAAAAAAAGAAGGGGGAAGTATAAACTGCAATCTATAATAAAGAAGGCTCAGATAAACAAACAAATAACATTGGTATGTATATATAAGTTTTTGCTGATGCTGAATATGCTTTTGCTTCTTTGCATCATGTCAAAGTGGTTCATGGGGTTAATTTTGTTACCTTCACTGCCCACATAATCTGAAATTTACTAAAAAACATTGAATATTTTTCAAAAATATAAAATTATGCATTAATTAAAGGAATATTATTCTGGATGTAATATAGTAAATAACCTACCTTATAGGCCAATCTGTATGGGCACTTGTTACCAAATCCCAGGGGTGGATCCATATTCCTTAACATATCATACATTTCGGTATAATGGACGCAGCCACTAATGTTATTAAAAGAGTCACAAATAAAATTAGTTTTGTTCATTCAAAATAGAAGTATGAGTATCAGAAACACACACACACACACACACACACACACACACACACACACACACACACACACACACACACACACACACACACACACACACACACACACACACACACAGTGTGACAGACAGACAGAGGCAGTATTCAAAGTCTATTGAAAAATATACATACAAATACAGCTCATTACCCTACAACCAATTCTTGGAATAAATTTATTCATTCCAATGATGAGCTTGAAGTGCTAGTCAAGATATCAGACAGATATTGTTGGGATATCAGAGACGTGGTGTCACACAGACATAAACAAAGCAGAATTGGAATTTGGGGAGTATAATGCGTAATGCATAAGCACTGGGAAAGGAAATATGAGAGTAGGTGTGCGTTATATGCCTAATGAATCAGATGAGTATAATGAGCAATTGTGCAGAGAAACAGAGGGGCAGTAAATCAAGGTGTCTTATATTAGGGGATTTTAATTTCCCAGAGATTCACTGGAATTTGTGGGTTGGTCACTCACACACTAGCAAGGCTTTTATGGATTTATTCAATGACTGTTTTCAACAGCAGCCTGTTTGGGAGGCAACTAGAGGGAGTAATACTCTTCATCTGATTATCAGTAGTGATTCTTCATGCATTACGAATCTGCAGATAAAGGAACCACTAGGTGACAGTGATCACAGTGTGCTGAAGTGGGATTTACTCAAAGTGGTAACTACTATCAGGTGTATTGGGAATAGTTTTTGCTTTAATAAAGGTGACTATGGTGTTCTGAGACAGTATTTAAATTCTATACGGTGGGATCAACTGATGATGATGTTACCAACAGCAAATTCAAAATGGAAAGCATTCAAAGAAATAATCTTGGAAGCTACCAGGCTTTTCATACCAACTAAGAAATATTGTTCAAGATTTAGGCCTAAATAGATGTCAGATGAACTAATTAGACATTATTATTAGCCATATGGTGAAAGGAAGCTTGAGGCTTATGCTGCACCAGCCAAAAAAAAAAAAAATTCTAAATTACCCCGAGAGAGAGAGAGAGAGAGAGAGAGAGAGAGAGAGAGAGAGAGAGAGAGAGATAGAGAGAGAGAGAGAGAGAGAGAGAAGTAAATGGGAATCACCAAGAAAGAGAAGAATGATGATATCCAGCTCAATACCTGGGTGTGCAAAGCCCATTTCACGAGATGTGAGCCCATGGAGTTAAGAAGAAAAGTGAGTGGAATACGAATAAATTAATAGGTGACACAGAAGCCTATGATAGATATAAGCTGGTCTGTAACCAAGTCACAAAGGAGGTTAGGCAGGCAAAGGCAGATTACAAGAAATCTTTGGCAAAGGATGCAAAGAAAAACAGCAAAGAGTTCTTTACTTATGTAAACTCTAGAAGGAAGGGGATGAATCAGATTGGTCCACTTGATATCGATGGTTCAACTGTTGATGATCCTGCTCAGATAGCTAACAAACTAAATGAATATTTTGAATCTACATTGACACATGAGGAGTTATTAAGGGAGGGGAATGCCAGAGGTGTATTAAACTCTGGCAGTAAGCTATATAATCTTGTAATAACTCAGAGAAAAGTGGAGAAGAAATTGTTTATGCTTAACATAAGAAAGGCACCTGGGGTGGATGTAATCTATCCAGTTATATTAAAGGAGGCAGCAAAGGAAGTAAGCAAACCCTTAGCTGTAATTATGAGAACTTCCTTGGATTCAGGGGAGGTACCCATGGACTGAAAATGTGCAAATGTGACCCCAATCCACAAAAGAGGATCAAAGGGAGACACAGGTAATTAGAGACCTATTAGTTTAACTTCTGTTCCAGGGAAATTAATGGAGGCACTGGTTAAAGAAGCATTGCAGGATCATCTAGACAAGACTTCAATTATAGCTCAGACACAGCCTGGGTTTGTTAAGGGGAAGTCTTGTCTGACCAATCTGAGTGGATACTATGATATAGTCACAAAGGAACTAGGCGCCTCCGTAGCCAGGTGGGAAGGAGCAGCAGTGCGTAGCACACGCTTCTTGATTAGACCGGGGTTCGAGCCCGTCACCACCAAATACGGAGGATGCGGAAAGGTTAAGGAATGACCACCGCATATCCTGGAGCAATATGGCCTTAGTTGCTAATGCTCCTAAAAAAAAAAAAAACCAAACCAAACCAAACCACAAAGGAACTGGATGCAAAGAATAAATTTGATATCATATATTTGGATCTTAGAAAGGCTTTTGATACAGTTGCACATGGAAGACTGCTGCACAAATTGGAGTAGTGTGGCATTGGAGACAAATTGCTGCTATGGATAAAGGGATGGTTGAGTGGGAGAAGACAGAGAGTGATAATCAATGGACACTGCTCTTCATAGACTAATGTTATTAGTGGAGTCCCCCTGGGTTTGGTATTGGGTCCATTGTTGTTTTCTATATTCATTAATGATGGTATATCAGGCTTAATATCCAAGTTTGCATACGATACGAAGGTCGGCAAGGTTGTAAATGACACTAATGACAGTACACTGTTGCAACAGGATCTAGAAAAGTTGAGCAGATGGGCTGAGAGGTGGCAACTGAAGTTTAATATTGACAAATGTAAAGCACTGCATATGGGATGCAGTATCCCCAGAGTAACGTATCAACTGTGTGGTACTACACTGACAGTGGTAGAGAGTGAAAAGGACCTGGGGGTAATTGTGCAGGCAGATATGAAGTTTTCTGAACAGTGCAGCTCATGATGTGTTGTCAAAGATAGACACGAATTTTTCTAGCAGGGATAAGGAGGTGATTATCCTCTTGGTTTGTACTGTATAGTACAAACCAAGAGGATAATCACCTGGTTTGTACTTGTGTGGCCTGAGTACTGTATACAGTACTCAGGCCACACCTTGAGTACTGTATACAGGTCCGGAGGCCTCATTTTAAGAAGGATGTAGAGCTGTTGGAATGAGTACAGAGAAGGGCAACAAGATTAGTGAATGGAACAAAGGGTTGCTCCTATGAAGTAAGGCTTAAATTTTGCAAATTACAGTGTCTGAAAACTAGGCACCTGTGAGGTGATCTGATTGAGGTGTATAAAGGCTTGTATTACTTGAGCATGCTCAATGCTGATGGGATTCTTCCTCTTGCTCAGAATAATCGCCTGAGAGGGCATAAATTCAAATTGAGGAAAGATAGATGTGCGGAAGTTTGCCTTTAGCCAGCGGGTGGTTGATTGCTGGAACAATGGAACAAACTTCCATCTGTCGTTGGTAAAAGTTGATAGCTTATACAGATTCAAAGCAGATTCAAAGGAAACTGCTAAGTTTCCAATTATTTTTCTAATTCTTAGAAGTTATTCATTCTAAGGAAAGGGTCAGAAGAAGAATTATCTAAAATGGGTTCTTAAATAGCCCTTGTTTTGGTAATAAATGAAAGCTGATATTTTTAGACAAAGTAAATGGAAAGCAGGTTTAAGAATATTTTAAAAATGATATATCAAAATTACTTATACTGAGCATAACTCAATATAAGTAATATAAGTAAGTAAAATTACTTATATTGTAATCACCGACCAAACACGTTTGGTCCTTGATTATAAAATTCTAAGAGTTAATTATCCTATCTAAGGGAATTATCCTATATATAGTATTATACATACCTATAAAATGAAAAAACAGAAAAAAATTTAGTGCAGCGTATACTACAGTATCCATTTGGAATAAAATTACAATCAGTAATTATGAAATAGGTTTTTGACACACGCTAAAATGTTAATACAGAAGTACTTACACATATTTTTTTAGTTTTTGGCAGCATGCTCTTTTGCAGTGTGAGCTGCTGGACAAGTGCTATTTATGAGTCTAATAGATATTGAATCATTGCATGACAAAACAGCTTATGTGCTGATAAACCTCCATAACACACACGCATGACAAAAGATAACATCTCCCTGTACCTGCTAACATGGAGTATGGATCACATTTTTTGAGGTTATGACAGGCATCATGGTGAGATCCAGTATCACTCACATTTTGGAAATCATACCAACGTAAAAGAAGTCTTAACATAAAGGGTACTGGCTTATACACATGTACATAATTCAGTTGTTATAAGATATACAAAATAAACTATGAACTGACACAATTTGACCTCAGTAGCCCTTAAGTCATTAAACTTAATACCAACAACAACAGAAAGAAACATTGAAACAACTGTAAATACCACCAGCATTCATATCACTGGGAAAAGTGTTTAAGCAATTATAAAAGATGTATCAGATTTATAAAAAGGCCAAAAGATGCAAAATTTAATTTCTATATAGTAATGCCAGAGTATACATAAATTAAATGAATTTGACTTTTTGATCAGGAATATCAATGTTAATATAACAGGACTAATGGAGACATGGTGACATCGAGAGAGAGAGAGAGAGAGAGAGAGAGAGAGAGAGAGAGAGAGAGAGACGGGGGGGGATGAAGAATATTATTATGGAGAGTACAGGATATTCAGGATGGATGCCGATATTGACTCTATATGGGAAAGTTCAATCTGCCTTAAAGATTGGAAATCATGGATAGGAAATATGCCATAGGGAAACAGATTTTGAGCTATCTAGATGATTGTTATTCAATTCAAAATATCAAAGAAAGTACAATGGAATCTAATATTACTGACTTGGATCCAAACTACAGTGCAACTTCAACATAATGTGCCTCTTCATACCACGGTATCAGATATACCACAAGTATGATCATACACCCCAAAACAAATTATGAAAAATTGTAGTGTGTTCAAAGAGCTAGCAATTTCAAGTTGAAAACTGGAAAAAGTGAATACTTTATATATTTGTATCTACTGTGCATCCTACTACCTTATTTCCAAGAGGGGAATAGCTAAAATTGGCTGTATATTTGCTTAAAACAACACGACACATTAGTGATTAATTACTGCAGACACCCATTTCTCCTCTCAGCTAGAGATGCAATAAAAGAGTAAAAAGAGTATATCAATGGAATGCCTATCAAACAGGTAACTCTGGAAAGGAATATGGCTACCATTTGTCAAAAATTCATTTAGTATCTAATGTAATTAGTTACAGAGAAAATTTTGTAAACAACAGCAAATGACATGCTTTCTTCAATTAGAAGTTACACTTAGGATAAGGCTAAACAAAAATATACAATAACTGTTAAGTGATTTATGGAAAGACCATGTGACTTCACTTTGGCACTATGATAGGCTGGACAGTTTGGTTCTGATTTGGTTTTCTCAAAACATGGTAAATTCTAGGGCATTGGAAATAAATACATGGCAAAATTAGTAAATCAGTAGGACTGAAGTAATGGTCACACACACATTAGAAAAAATTATACAGCTGAAGAAAATTTAAAGATTACTGAAAGAGTTACGAGTGCTGAAAAAAATATGCAGTATATTTTGTGAGTGTGGAATTCCAGAAGAAACAATCAGTAGTTGGATGAAAGAGGAAGTAAAATTGCATTCATTCTTAGACTCCACAGAAGATGAAGTAAGATTCCAAAAGAAGAAAACTAGACTTTGTGAAAACAGTGATGTGGACCAATGCTTATCCAAGTAGTTTCTGCAAAAATGTAGTGAAGGAGTAGCAATAAATGGGATAATTTTGAAAATACAAGCACTTAAATTTCATAAGTTAGTTAGTGGAGATGATTTAAACTTTTGAAGGGTGGCTTTAGAGATGGAAGACTTCATGGGATATTCCAGGTTAGTCTTGTAGGTGAGTCAGCATCTGGTGATAGCAGCAGAACTGCTCTGTTATAGCAGCAGAAGTGTTTTATGAATTTCTGCATAATGTGATTCAAGATGGTGAATTCATGGATGAACTCACTGTGATAAAACTGAACTCACTGTATCACTGTAACAAAATGGCATTGTACTTTAAGTTTCTCCCCAGCAAGTCATTGGATATTAAAAAGGCACCCAATATAGTGGGCATAAAAACTAACAAACAGAAAATTACTGTGTTACTGTGCAGACACAAGACTCTAAATCACAAGCTATAGTCATTGTGTGTCAGTAAAAGTCGAAGTGCCCAGTGTTTTAAGCACATCATTGTGAAATCTCTACCTGTGATTGTAAAAATATCTCCAATGCTTAGATGATGGGTGATATTTTTGCTTCATGGTTTGAAAGTAAGTTTTTATCGTTAGTGAGATGCCACTTGCTTTCCAAAACACTTGAAGAAAAAGGCTCTGTTACTGTCGGATCACTGCCCAGTTCATCCTTCAGCTGATGTCCTGAAATCAAAAGATGGCAAGATCAGTTTCTGCCTAGGAATACAACTGCATTAATTCAGCCCATGGATCAGGGCATTATTTGAGCCTTCAAAGCCTACTATCTTGGTGAGCTACCTGATGGTGTTGTGAACTCAGAAATTCAAGTTCAAGATTTTCTGATAATATTAACATTGAAAGATATTACATACAATATTGGATTAGTGTGGGAGAAAGTAAGCTCAACAACAACTGAAAGCTTCTGGAAAAAATGTATTGGAAAAGATAAGATCACTAATGATAACCTTGAATTAGCAGCATTTTCAGAACAAGAAGCAAAGGTCAAAGGCTGCTTGTAATGTCTTGGTGGCAGTCATGGAGAAAATTACCTGGTTGCTTGGATTGAGGTGGATGCAGAAGCTCCAGTTGTGCATTACTTGAGTGAGAAAAAAATTGCAGCCTCTGTGAACAGTGGGAAGACAATTGACAAACAGAAGCCAGTGACAGGGAGTGACTCAAAAGATAAATTGGATGACTCGCATAAAGAAAAGCACCAAAAATTAACAAAGTGCTTGAAAACATTAATGAGGCAATGGAATTTTTTTTTTTATGAAAACCCCAAACACGAGCAGTATTAGAACCTATAGTATTTAGTACCGTGCTTGGGTTGGAGGTTGAGAAGACGAAAGAAGATATTTGTTGACATTAGACTTGAACTTCAGTAGACTGTAATTTTCAGGAAATACGTATGAAGGAAGGTTGTTCCAGAAAACGGCAATAGAGTGAATGAATAAATGAGGAAGATGAAAAGTTGGTTCTGTGAGTTTGAAGTTGGGCAGTAAATGGATGTTGGCGGCATGTGTTCAGACAGTTTTGAAAGAGAGAGAGGGAATTATAGAAGCCATTCAGATTATTCAGAAGAACAGTGCCCATGGAAGTATCTGTAGAAAAGACATGTAGCAGAAACAGTACGTCTATGATACAGCAAGTGGAGAGACTCTTTTAGAGATGAGTCATTAATTAACTTAACTGCCCTCTTCTGAATGGAATCTAGAAGCCTTAGAGAGATTTTGGGGGCATCACCCCAGAGGTGGGAACAATATTCCATGGTGGGGTGGATTTGCAATTTGTACAGAGTGAACAGCTGTTTGGAAGAAAAGTAATGGGGAGAGCAAAAGAGAAAACCAAGTTTTTTAGATGCAGAGTAAGCAATATTTGTAATGTGCTTGTGCCAAGAGAGATTAGAAGTCAGGGTAATACCCAAAAGAGATATAATTTTGTCTAGAAATTAGGGTGTCACCAAAGTTAAGTATAGGAGCAGAAGAATCCTTTTTGTGTGATATAAGACAAAACTGAGTTTTAGAAGGATTGAAATCAAAAAAGTTGTCTTTGCCCCACATGAGAATTACATGGAGATTGCGATTTAAGGAACTGGTAGCAGATATTCGAAAAGTTGAAGCTGATTGAGCAGGACAAGGTTTCTCAAAATGGATTGTGGATTGCAATGTACTATCATCGGCAAAACTATGGATAGGATTTCCAGTCAATGGAAGAAAGTCATTAATATACAAGAGGAAAAGAGTGGGGAAAGAACTGAACCTTGGGGGACACCAGCATTAGTGGAAAAGTTAGAAGACAGAGAGCCATCTACCATCACCCTCAGTGAGCAATCAGAGAGAAAAATGGATAACCAATTACAAAAAACAGTCGGCAAACCATAAGATGGAAGCTTGTTTAGAGGACCTTTATGCCAAACATGATCGAAAGCCTTCGAGATGTCAAGAGAAACTGCTTGTGTTTCACCGAACTTTTCCACTGAATTTGTCCATAAATGGGTAACATAAGCCAGAATATCACCAGTGGATCGACACTGATGGAATCCATACTGGCGATTGTTGATCAGACGGAAGGTTTCTAGATAGTTTAAGAGTTGGCAGTTAATTGATTTCTCCATTACTTTAGAAAGAGTAGAAGTAATTACAATGGGACCATAATTGGATTGAAGGGATTTGTCACCCTTTTTAGGAACTGGCTGGATATGAGGAATTTCCAAGCAGAAGGAAAAACACCTTTGGAATAAGAAAATGAAAAAAAGGCGGCAATGAACAGGAGCTTTCTTAGCATGAAGATTGGTCAAAATCCTTCTGACATCCTTTTGACAGAAGATCACAGGAGGCATTGAATAGAGCATGTTGGGGGATGGTGGGTGGGAGGTGTATTACCAAGATCATTAATACATGAGTTGGAATCAAAATGGGATGCTAGCAGGTCAGGTCAGCTTTATCCTTGGCTGAAGTGACAAACCATCTGGTTTTCACAGAGGTGGGAGTAGAGATGGGCAAAAGTTGTGGCCAATAGCTTTGGCGAGAGACCAGAATGCTCAGCTACCATTAGGGCAAGAAGCAAGTGTTCTACTCTTAGCCTGTTCAAAATCTAGTTAGAACTTATTAATAACTGCTTTACAATTGTTGCGAGCTTTGGTGTGGGCAGAAAATGAAACTGAAGAATTGGAAACAAGCCAATTACGATATGCAACATTCTTCTCTTGAACAGCCTTAGCACATTTATTGGAAAACAAAGGTTTAGATAAAGGACGGGATTTTAGAGTGGAGTGTGGAATAAAGGATTCCATTCCTACAAGAATAATTTCACTGACACGATCTGAGCAAACGTTGAGATCAGAAGTTTTAAAACAGTAATCCGACCAAGGAACAGAAATCTCGCAGGTCATCCCATTTTGCATTCTTGTAATGTCAAACAATATGAGGTTGGGAATATCCATGAGATAAAGGCTCTATTGGAGAAGAGACAATCACCAATAGTCTCTTCTAGAGTTGTAATCTGAGGTGCTGTAAAGACCACTCACTTTGACCGTGTACATAGAAGAGTTGTTTGTGAGAAAAAAGATCAAGCGTATTGGCTGTATGATTAGGATTGTCTAGTATTCTTGTAGGTAAATGAACAATCTGTGCAAGGTCATTAGTAATTGCAAAAGCCTCAGCATCTTGACCAGCTGAGTCAGTGTGACTAGAAAACGGAAGCCAGCTGGAGTTGTGAACATTAAAATCACCAAGGAAAATTATATTTATCCAGTCCAACTTTCTGTTAGGAAAGTTGGACTGGAGAAAGTCAAGTTGCAAAGAGAGGAAGTCAAAGAGCTCCAAGTGATTAGTGGAGCTGGGAGAACGGTAGAGACAACAGATGAATTTGACACAATGAGGTAGAGAGATTTTAAGCCAGAGAAAATCGAAAAGAGGAGATATATTACTAAAAATATATATAAATATATAAAAATATAAATATATATATATATAAATATATATAAATATAAAAATATACTATACTAAAAATAAATTAAGAAACTGTCTGAACAATGCGAGTCTCTCAACATGTTTAAAGATAAATTATGGCATATTCGCCTGATGTTGAGAGACTCGCTCAAGAAGTTCAGCAGCAAAAGTTACATTAATTCATATCTAATTGGATGTTTGTTACATTTTTTCAGTATTAATAAATACTATTTCAAAATATTTATTTTTTTAATAAAACACTTTGCCACTCTATTCCATTTCTTAAAAAACTCCCCCCCCCAGCTTGACCTGAGGGGTGGCTCTTTGGATTCACTTGTTTTTTAATTAGATCAAAAATGGCTCTTCACTCAAAAATGGTTGCCAATCCCTGTATTAGAACATTGTAAATAAGGTGAGTGAATTTCACCTTCTGATAAGATTATCTAATGCTGACACTGTAGGAATAACTGAAACTTGGTGCTATACCAAGATAGGATATAATAAATTTTATTTCTGTGTATACATTATGTTCGATAGACAAAGGAAAGAGTGAAGAGGCTGGAAGGTTACTCTGTTTATCAAAAGCTGCTTAAATGCAGCAAGATAGCTGCATTCAAGCAGCTCACACATGACCAGTATTTTGCAAGTCATTCATATGCAGAAGTGGTTAAAGTATTTAATAGGAAATGTATACAGATGTTTCAGTCCCTCATAAGACAAAGGGGGGTAAGAATTGTGTGTAATTTTCATGAAAGTTGAACTCTTCACCACAAGAAATGGAACGAAAGACCATCCATTTTGGATGACTTTAAAGTGGATGAACTGATGAAAAAAGATGAAGCAGTCTTCTTTGAAAAGTCTTGGGAAACTTGCAGTGCAATCAGAACTGGAGGACAAAAGTCACAGAAGGCTGCAAAATAGTTACATCTCCGTTCAAATAAACATGGGAAAAGAATTGGCCATTTTAAAAGTATGTTGTAAACTCAATGACATCATTGTCTTATTAGTAAGATAGGAAGACAATGTCCTGTCTCTGAATGTTTACTTGCACTTATGTCAATCAGTTTTGCATTTTAAACTGTGATGCAAGGCTGTATCCTGTACTCTGATATCTGACTTCCTACATATATCTTGATTAATGCACAAGGTAATTTCTGTATCTTTAATTTTTTTTTTACATGGTTCAATTTGTAAAAACTATATGAACTGTATTATTATAGATTATAATGTAGTAAACCTCATAAATTTGGCAATGTGAGGACAACAATCCAGATATTCAAAACTTCCATGAGACTCTTGAAACCTAACACTGTATGGTTACATTGGTAGTAAAATACATAGATAATCAACTACTGTAGAAATATTACAATATTCTGAAAGTGTGGAAAAGAAATGTTGCCATTAAGTCAATTATGATGCATTTCATTTCTCACTTCAGGGAGAAATGAAATGAAATGAGAGAGAGAGAGAATAATACTAAATGTAGTTTCCCAAAACTGTATATATCCTTATGTCAATCAACTCCTACATGCTATGTCTCTCATTGCTTCCTCCTGATCATTACTGACAACTCTGCTATTCAAATTGATTATTATACAAATTTTTATAGTGAGTATTCTCCTTTTTTTTTTAAATTTAAGGCTTAGAATATGATTCTCAGGGAACTTTCCTGTAGCCTCTGCTCTGCTGACTTAAGTTTCCCAAAGTGAGTTAAATGCTAAGCATAGCAAAGTTGACAAAACATTGTTACTGCACCACATCCTAAGTCTAAAGTTAAAAATAGCAGCCATCAGTCAATTATGAACAACCAATGAAAGACATATCATAAAGTTTAATTTCCATCAAGAAACAGTTACTTTGAGAAATTACAGTAGTTTCTAAATTATTTATTTTTCTTCGTCTTAAACTGTTTTTTTTAAGTGAGGAGTTTTGAGAATTTCAGTTTTTTTTTTTTAAATGCCAGCTTTATGAAGTTTTACTATATAAATATAAAGTAAAGATTGACTCATTGTTTTAAAAATTTTTATAAAAATTTTAAAAAGCTCAGAAACTCTATAGTATATATAAAAAAAAAGCAATATTAAAAATTTAACTACATAAACAGCCCAATACCAAGACATACGTTGCATTGGGATCATATTCTGCCCAAACACGAATGTATTCATCAAGATGATGTGCCCCAAGTATGGAAGAATCTCTAGTGAGATAGTCAAAGTTATCCATAATGACAGCAACAAATAAATTGAGCATCTAAAACACAAAACAAAAATAAAGCTTATTTGATTAAGAAAAATTCATTTTTTTGATAAAATATTTATTTAGAGAAATATAAGTTTTGAAGGCTATTAGACAAAGTTTAAAATAATACAGTAAGGAATGCACTTGCTCTGCATTAAACAAAAATCATTTCATATGACATAAGTTTACAAAAAAAAAAAAGTTTACTCATATTACAAATACACAAAATTTCTGTTAGCACATTCTGCAAGCATGCAGAAGAAACAAGAAAAGGAATGGAAACAAGAAAGAAGCAGGAATGATTGGATGAACCATAAGCAAAAGTGCTAATTAGTGAATTCTGATTAATTAATTTAGTTAACTCTGATTAACGTTCAAATAATCATTTTTCATACAAGCCCTGTGATATTATTCCATGGTTCTTTCTAATATTCCTAGTTTTATTTGGTCTTTTTTCTTCAGTAATGCATAAGTTCATGTAACATTCTGCCATAAATTTCCAACGGAAACACACATACACCTTTGCATATTTGTAATACAGGTAAACTTTTTTGTTCAAACTCATATCACATTAAATAGTTTTATTTTAGCTCAGAGTGAGTGCTTCCCCTTATTATATTATTTTGAGAAGAAATGCTCACCATTATTGTCAATTAAAAACTTTGCTTTTAAATTTCTCTAGGTTTAATTTAAAATATAATTAAATTTAAACCATTACTAAAAATTAAGCTAACATAAATCATGTGCAATGGGAAATTATATACCATTATGTTATGCAATAAACCATATTTTAATGTTGTTTCATTATATATGTTCTTAAAAGTACTGTAATCTTTTGTCATTTGTAAGGGCTCAGTTCTTGAAAATCCTTGAAGATGGCATATTCACAAATGGTGAGTCAAGACCTTATGGGGAAAATAGGATTGAGGAACAGGGGTTAAAAGTAACACTATGGAAGCCCCTCAAAAATATTTTTTTTTTTCTTGACTATATTAAAATAATACAGAGAAAACATAAAATTAATCTAAACAATGTATTAAAAAGCTATTTATCAGTAATTGTTGATCCTAAGATGACATTTACTGATGGTGATGGCGAATGATGATTGTTATTGGGTAGAGCAGTCCTTTGGACACTTTTTCGCCCTCAACAATGTGGTCATCTGGATCATCATGTGAGAATGGCTAGGCTGAGGCACTTCTGGAGTTATCTTGACCTTTTTTTTTGAAGATGACATAAAATGTTTGCTGAATGGTCCAGTTTTAGAGGTACTCTTTGTGTCTCCCTGTAGTTTAATACATCATCTGCAATGAGTTTGAAGATCAAGCTTCATTTCATGAAGGGACCGATTTCCAATACTTTATTGGTCAAATCTGAAGCAATGGCCATTGCTTTGTTCACATCTGATAGAATCATCCTCATTTTTAATTCCATATCCTCGCCTCTTCTTCTTCATCATCATAATGCAGTCAGCTCTTGTAGGCACCAGAACGTCGTTAAGGTGAAAATTAAAAACAAGTTACTATCAATTCAAAGGACAATGCTTCTGGCACTAAACAATGCCCCTCGTACAGTATCAAACAATGCCCTCCAAATTCTTGGAGGAGAACTGCCTTTAGATTTATTTATCTTATACCGTGGCATGATTTATAAACATAAGAAAGGACTGCAGGTATCTATTATGGGAATTACAACTGACCCAGTTAGTAACTTAAAGACAGAACGGAAAAGATTATGGGGTGAAATGATTAGTATTTGGCAAAGTAGATGGAATGAGTCTGTGCACGGCGAAGTCACAAAGAAGTATATTGAAAATGTTGAGTTTGCTTCTACTCAACCTTCTGTTTCGTGGTTTGGAGTTTGCTTCTACTCAACCTTCTGTTTCGTGGTTTGCACCAAGCATGCTTACGACGTATTTATTAACAGGCCATGGATCTCTGAGGGCCAAACTTTTCGACAGAGGTTTGGAGCCGGATCCTTTTTGCACCTGTGGTCAAATGGAGGACTGGATCCATGTTTTACTGTTTTGTCCGCAATATACAGACCAACGAGTATTGCTACTTAATCAGGTTCCAGGTCTAGCTGAGGACAACGTGAAAATACTAGTTGAGAACAAAACAAACTTTGAGACTTTCCAGACCTTTGCAGAATCGGTCTTTAAGAAAAGACTTCAACTAAGAACTCAAATCCAAAATCGAGTATAAATCTGACAGCTGAGCAGTTAATATAAATGTTGGTATCCCATTAAATATAAATAGGATGACTTGTCAGATATGTAAATTGAATTGTATTACTAGGATTTAGAGTCAAAATTTTATTATCTTTTGTACATATGTAAATATTTACTTCGTTTTTTTTTTTGCTGGTTTCCAGGTTTGGGCAACCTGGGGACGGGATTGCTGGCACCCACCGGTATTGCACTATCTCCGGTGGGTGTGGGATTTGTGCCCATGGCACTAAAGGTAATAGTAGACCCAGGCTTGGCTGCTTGTGCCTGGGGGCAGGCAGCGGCTGCCTGGGTGTTGGCTGCTCCCTGGTGGCAAGGTGGACATACACAAGCGATAAAAAGCTTGCTGAGTTTCTGCACCACCACCACAGACGTGCAAGGTGGAGATGGGCTAAGGCCTAGGAGCCACCCTTGATACAGGTAAAACACACACACACGTGTTCATATATAATATAGTATATATATAGGTATAATGAGAATGATAATGCTAATGTATATAAAATTGTATATATATATTCTCTGTAAGTTCTTGTATATAAAATGTAAAGAATTGTGTGTACAAATAAATGGGAAAAAAAAAAAAAAAAAAGCTCTTGTAGGTTTTTCATTAACTGCTGAGAGAGAGAGAGAGAGAGAGAGATATTAGACTACATCAGAAAATTCATTTCACTGCATGTCAGGCAAATCCTTCATTGGGGACAGCCCCAGGATTTTCTAAAGTGGAGGAGCTAAAGCTAAGGGAAAAGTGGAGGAGTTAAGGGCAAAGCACTGTTCCAAGGAATCATTAAGCTTTACTCATCATCTAGCAATAAAAAAAAAAAAAAATTCTTATACCTTAGCAGAGAATGATAAAAAAAAAGTATCCCTATGTACCCTTAAGAAATTTTATTTTTGCATAAAACATACACGTGCATCATTCAATTATGTAAAATCAGTAATTTTCATCTGCTTAGATGATGAAATGTGATGTTTTGCAGCATAGTCTCCCTCCACTTTTTTTTTTTGTAAACACAACATCATGGACTGTTGAAATAATGATATTCTTTAGTATAATATAGAGCTCCATCAGGCATTTTTGGCTGCTGCACGACAAATTTTTGTTCCTGGATTTGATTCAATCTCTTCGTTTTCATATTTAGTTCCATTCTATTCCTGTTATGGTATGTATGATTTATATATTGTCCATAGTTACAGTTTCCAACAAATCAATGAAAACTTGTTGGAAAACATTATTGAATCCATTGTTGTATATATTCTTACTGTAAATCTTTGGAGGTAGTGAAGGTCTGAAAACCTTCAGTGAACATTGTAAACTGTGAGCTTCAGTGAACTTTGTAAACTGGCAACTTCAGTGAACTATCTGTAAACTTTGCCTGAAATCAGTTAATAAACTATGTTCTTCATTATCTTCTTGTAGTTCAGGACTTGGGCCAAAGCTTTCTCTAAGAATTAGTAAATATTTAACTTAGAACTCTATTCCATGCTATCGAGGCAGTGTTAGGTGGGTCGGAAAACTGCTAGCTTGGGGGGAGACAAAGACCAATAGATTGACAGTAGCCACTGGCAGAGGTGAAAGAGATTCTTGCACTGCTTCTATTAGAATGAGCAGAAGCCTGAAAAACAAGATGCATGGTATTTCAGAGACTGCTGGGAGCCATTGCGGTACAAGTAAACACATGGGTTGTGTTAGGGTAGCTAAGAATAGAAACAGGTGCAGGTATACTTGCGTGTACACCAATGCTAGGAGTTTAGTAAATAAATTTGATGAATTTGAGGTATTGCTCAAAACATCAAAGGCAGATATTGTTGGGATATCAGAGACGTGGTGTCACACAGATATAAGGGATGCAGAACTGCAATTTGGGGAGTACAACGTCTACAGAAAGGATAGACAGGATAGGAAGGGGGGAGGGGTTATGCTATTAGTTAAGAAACACATCAAAACCAAGGAAGTGAAGCCAGTCGACATCGCTGGACAGTGCAGTGTTGAGTCAGTTTGGTGTGACATAAGCATTGGGAGATCAAAATTGAGAGTAGGAGTGTGCTATAGGCCTAATGACTCTGATAATTATAATAAGGAACTGTACAGGGAAATAGAGTGGGCCAGTAAATCAGAGAGTCTTATAATGGGAGATTTTAATTTCCCAGATATTGACTGGAATTTGGGGGCTGGTTACTCACACACTAGCAGGGCTTTTGTGGATTTATTGGATGATTGTTTTCTACATCAGCATGTTCGGGAGGCAGCTAGAGGGAGTAATACTCTTGATTTGATTATCAGCAGTGATTCTTCATGCATTAAGAATCTGCAGATAAATGAACCACTAGGTGGCAGTGATCACAGTGTGCTGAAGTGGGATTTATTGAAAGAGGTAACTACCATTAGGGGTAAAGGGAAGGGTTATTGCTTCCGTAAAGGCGACTACGATGGACTGAGACAGTATTTAAATTCTATACAGTGGGACCAACTGATGATGTTACCAACAGCAAATTCAAAATGGGAAGCATTCAAAGAACTTATCTTGGAAGCTACTAGGCTTTACATACCAACTAAGAAATATTGTTCAGGGTTTAGGCCAAAATGGATGTTAGATGAACTAATGAGGCATATGGCAGAGAAGAAAAATGCATGGGATACTTACAAATTAACACATGACACAGAAGCCTATGATAGATACAAGTTGATATGCAACCAAGTTACAAAGGAGGTTAGGCAGGCGAAGGCAGATTACGAGAAATCCTTGGCAAGGGATGCAAAGAAAAACAGCAAAGAGTTCTTTACTTATGTAAACTCTAGAAGGAAGGGGATGAATCAGATTGGTCCACTTGATATTGATGGGTCAACTGTTGATGATCCTGCTCAGGTAGCTAACAAACTAAATGAATATTTTGCATCGACATTCACACATGAGGAGTTATTCAGCAAGGGGAATGCCAGAGGTGTATTCAACTCTAGCAGTAAGCTACAGAATCTTGAAATAACTGGGAGTAAAGTGGAGGAGAAACTGTTGAAGATAAACACAAGAAAGGCACCCGGGGTGGATGGGATCTATCCAGTTATATTAAAGGAGGCAGCAAAGGAAGTAAGCAAACCCTTAGCCATAATTATGAGAGCTTCCTTGGACTCAGGGGAGGTACCCATAGACTGGAAATGTGCAAATGTGACCCCAATTCACAAAGGAGGATCAAAGGCTGACACAAGTAATTATAGACCTGTGAGCTTAACTTCTGTTCCAGGAAAATTAATGGAGGCACTGGTTAAAGAAGCACTGCAGGATCATTTAGACAAGACTTCAGTTATAGCTCAGACACAGCATGGTTTTGTTAAGGGGAAGTCTTGCCTGACCAACTTGATTGGATACTATGATGCAGTCACAAAAGAACTGGATGCAGGGAATAACTTTGATATTATATACTTGGATTTTAGAAAGGCTTTTGATACTGTTGCACATGGAAGACTGCTACACAAATTGGAGCAGTGTGACATTGGAGGCAAATTGCTGCTATGGATAAAGGGGTGGTTGAGGGGGAGAAGACAGAGAGTGGTAATCAATGGACACTGCTCATCGTGGACTAATGTTATTAGTGGAGTCCCTCAGGGCTCAGTGTTGGGTCCATTATTGTTTTCTGTATTTATAAATGATATTGATGATGGTATATCAAGCTTAATGTCCAAGTTTGCAGATGATACAAAGGTTGGCAGGGTTGTCAAGGACACTACTGACACTATGCTGCTGCAACAGGATCTGGAAAGGTTGAGCAGATGGGCTGAGAGGTGGCAAATGAAGTTTAACATTGACAAATGTAAAGTACTACACATGGGAAAAAGCAACCCCAGAGCAACGTATCAACTTTGTGGTACTACACTGACAGTGGTAGAGAATGAAAGGGACTTGGGGGTGATTGTGCAGGCAGATATGAAGTTCTCTGAGCAGTGCAGATGGGCTGCAAGAGTAGCTCATGGAGTATTGTCAATGATATACAGGAATTTTTCCAGCAGGGATAAGGAGGTGATTATTCCATTGTATAGGGCAATGGTCAGGCCACACCTAGAGTACTGTATACAGGTCTGGAGGCCTCATTTCAAGAAGGATGTAGAGCTGCTGGAACGAGTACAGAGAAGGGCAACAAGATTAGTGAATGGAACAAAGGGGTGCTCTTACGAAGAAAGGCTTAAGTTTTGCAAATTACAGTGTCTGGAGACTAGGCACCAGCGAGGTGATCTGATAGAGGTGTATAAAGCCTTGAATGGTTTAAGCATGCTCAATGCTGATGGGATTCTTCCTCTAGCTCAGAAAAATCACCTGAGAGGGCATAAATTCAAATTGAGGAAAGACAGATGTAGGATAGACGTGCGGAAATTTGCCTTTAGCCAGCGGGTGGTTGGTTGGTGGAACAGACTGCCATCCCTTGTGGTGGAGGTTGATAGCCTAAATAAGTTTAAAGCTCAGCTGGACAGGTATTTTGAACGAACAGAGGGGTGAAGTGGAAGTGGGTTTTTTTTTTTTTTTTTTTTTTGGCTGATGCTGCATAAGCTTGCTTTCTTGCATCAAATGCCTCTACTAATGCTAATGCTAGTGCTATATTGTAAATATATCTTTGATGTTGATTATCTTTAACAATTCTATAAGATACGTATTCATATTTTCTATTTTTTCCAAAATTGTACTCAAAAAAACTTTCACCTATGTCATCTCTTTATAATTTTTGATCCAGGGGATGTATCAAGTATGCTGATAAATCTAGTGGTGAACATTACCTTTATGTTCTCTTCTTTAAGTTTCTCACAATTGAGATGTGAAGGAGTGTTATCAAGAAAGAGAACAGCCTTTAAGGTAGATTTATTTTCTTCATGTGTTTCTTTAAAAAATTTGAATATAAGAAAACATTGAACAAATTCATGATGTGTTTACAAATTCACTGGAAAAAAAACATTCTTTGAATAATTCACAGTCCATTCATTATGTGAGCAGAAGTAAACTGATAAAGATGAACAATTTATATTTTAAATGCACTATGATTTCTTCTTACTGTACAACAGTAAGAAGAAATCATAGTAGTTGTATTTCTTCTTACTGTACAATAGTAAGAAGAAATACAACAACTAAAAGCAGCAACTTATAACTTCCAATTGCATTGCTGCAGAAAGCTACTGTGATTCTCTCTCTCTCTCTCTCTGGATTTTTTTTGTGTCATAAGTGTTACAGGTTCCACTTTTCTGCCATTGTTTTATAGGGAACATTTTTTAATTTAGACCTGTTTTGTTCATATTGTGATATTTGTCTGTACAGCTGATCTCCAAACAGTTTTTTTTTTTTTTTTCCTGCTGGAAAATGACCTAAAATGGACAACCTTAAATCATCTGTAAATTTTTAAGCAGGCTAATCAGTGGATAACTGCTCCCCACTAATACTCAATACATAAAAATCATAACTGTTATTCTAACATCCCAGCAGTCCCTCACTTGCTATAAAACTGAAACATTCCCTCACTTGCTATAAAACTGAAACATCAGTCCTTTAATGAAAGACCAAGGCTTTTTCTTTAATACTGCTTTTATGGATCTGGATTGGTGTTTGAGTTTAGCCATAATGCACTGTCTACTACCTTTAATTTTGGTTTCTTTAAAGTGGAAAAAGAACTTAATAACACTTACAAAACAAACTGAGGAAAAATCCTATATTTTTTATGATCCCCCCCCAATCATTTGCAGCTGTCTATTACCCAAATCTAATTCAGCAGCAATTTTTTTAGACTTGTGTGTTTATTGTGTCTTTCCAGAACATCCAACTTAATTTTCATAGAAACAAAGACTCTCTTTTTTTTTTTCTAACCAATAATTCATTAATATATACAATATTAAATTAAATTACATACTGTAATTACAATAACAAATAATATCACCAGTGCAAATACAGTTTGGGGAAAACACACAGCTGACTTCATGGAAAGAGCATATAACCCAGCAAGCAGGGATAGTGTACTACATTAGCTTACTAGCTGCAAGCATACTGGGCCAGTGGCCATGGTACTGAAGTGTACTATGCATATCAGACAATATGTTTTAAAGAGGAAAGGGAGAGAGTCAGTTAATCTGCTGAGCTGGTTAAGAGGGCTTCCAGTGTATTCTAATAATGGGAGGAACTACATTCCCCTTTAGCAATTACCTAGGACTGCCTGTGTCGTTCACCACACAAATGCTTGCCATACATAAGAATTCAGCTAATCTCATTACACTTGTACACTGCAATGAAACCTTTGAAATCATTTATGAACACTCAAATATTTTCTTCTATGCTGCAGTAAGGGTGGATGATATTATTATTATTAGTAGTAGTAGTAGTAGTAGTAGCAGCAGCAACAGCAATAAAATGGTGCAAGAATGCAAGCTTATACAGCATAGAGAAAAAAACAAAAAAAAAACCCACTCCCCATTTCACCTGTCCATTCTGTATAATGGTAATTTATCTAGTTCTTCCTTAAATTTAAAACAATTACTTACCTTTACAACACCAGATGGTAGTTTGTTCCAATAATCAACTACCTTCTGGGTTAAGGCAAATTTATGCACATTGACCTGCAACAATTCTTTCTCAATCTGAATTTATGGCCCCTCATATGTGTAGGGGGCATAAAGGAAGGATTCCATCAGCAATGAGCTTTCTAAATCCATTCAGTCTTAGCCACCTCAGATTTCCTTACAGGTCTGAGATATTGCAATTTGTAAAACTGAAGTCTTTTTTGGTAAGAGCACCTTTTCCCCCCTCACAAATCTTGTTGCTCTTCTCTGCATGTGTTCCAACAGATCCACATCCTTCATAAAATTAGGCTTCCAGATATGGAAGATATGACCTAACCTGTTTTGTCCATATTGTACAGGTGATCTCCAAAAGGTTTTTTGCTTCCTGCTGGAAAATGACCTAAAAACGACAACCTTAAATCTTCTGTAACTTTTTAAGAAGCAGGCTAATACAACAGGAGAATTACTTCATATCCCTGTTGGCAAAATTCCTTCATATCATAAAAAAAAACCACGAGTTGTCTTGGAAGCCTGTCTGCAGTTCTCAGAGAACTACATATCTGACTGCACAGTTACCTACAGGTCTTTTTCATTGTTTACTTCCCAGATTGCGGTAAAACAGCTGATACAATAATCTGAGATTACTTTTCCCATACAAAGTACCCATTTCTTATCAATATTACACTTCAATTGACACTTCTCAGCCCATCTGCCTAATTTATCTAGATCTTATTGCAGTAGCATACCCCATTATTGTGAATAACTATCCTGCCACGATTCATACCATTTGTAAACTTAGACATTAAGCCTGATATGCCTTCATAAATATCACTACTAAATACAGAAAACATAAGCATAATATTGTATTAAAATATGATATTACACTTCCCAATTGTCACTTCTCACTCCATCTGCCTAATTTATCTAGATCTTATTGCAGTAATATAACCCGATTAATGTATGTATGATTACTGTATGTAACATAAGAAAGGCACCTGGGGTGGATGGGATCTATCCAGTTACATTAAAGGAGGCAGAAACAGAAGTAACAAATCCTTAGCCATAATTATGAGAGTCACTGGATACAGGGGAGGTCCCATGGACTTGAGATGTGCAAATGTATCTCCAATTCACAAAGGGGGATCAAAGGGTAACACGAGTAATTACAGACCTGTTAGTTTAACTTGTGTTCTGGGGGAAATAATGGAGTCAATGGTTAAAGAAACATTGCAGGATTATCTAGACAAGATGCAGTAATAATTTAGACACAGCATGAGTTTGTTATGGGGAAGTCTTGTCTGACCAATTTTATTGGATACTATGACGTGTTCACAAAAGGAACTGGATGCCAAAAATAATTTTAATATCATATACTTGGATTTCAGGAAAGCTGTTGATATTGTTGCACATGGAAGAAAGACTACTGTACAAATTGGAGCAGTATGGCATTAAGGGCAAGTTGTTACAATGAATAAAAGGATGGTTGAGTGGGAGAAGACAGAGAGTGGTAACATTGGTCAAAACAAAAAATGTTTCTGGCTTGAAAATAGTCAATTCTTCTTAATTTTAGCATGAGAAAAACGAATATAACATTTAAAACTCTTAGTTAGCTCTTGGTTCCACGATATAGCCCCTCTTATGATTTAGGGGAATATTGGTGAATACTAAGGAATTTTGGAGTCTAGAGAATAGATAAGTTGATAACACTGAAACAGGAACTGATATGTAGTTTTTTTTTTTGTATTTGTTTTTTTTTTATTTCTGTGTATTTGTATTTCTGTGTATCATTTACCTTGAAAGTGATATTATGAGTGATGTTCATTTTTTATGGACAAAAATTATGCACAAAGTCAGGATGCCAAATGTGTTAACATTTACATGGCAATTTTTGTTGTGTGTTTGGTGATGTGATATTTTCCACTCAGAAAACGCCAATTGACTTCACTTGTGAAGACAGCCTACTACCATTATTTTGGCTGTAAGGTAGGGGATGAAGACAAACCCCTGGGCACCTCATTTGCTGGAACACATGTGCTGTAAATCTCTGTGGATGGTTGAATAACAAAGGACATTCAATGCCTTTTGCCATCCCAATGATTTGGAGGGAGCCTTCAAATCATGTAAATGACTGTTATTTCTGCATGGTACCTCCTCTTCAGCATAGCATGTCAAAAAAAAAACAGGAAGTGGACTGTAGAATACCCCAACATCCCATCAGCTATCCGACCAGTGGCACATGGGGATGGTCTGCCTGTACCTTACCCTCCAGAAGAGTACACTTTGGAGTCTGATGAAGATGGGGACAGTGTGAGGAATGATGGTCAAGCTGGGTCTTCAATATCACAGGATCCTGATTTCATGCCAGAACCTGAGTCGCTGAGTGAGTCACACAGAATCACTCAAGGTGAACTAAGTGATCTAATTCAAGACCTAGATCTATAGAAAGATAAAGCAGAGCTTCTGGGATCAAGGCTCCAACAGTGGAATTTTCTGCAACCAAATGTCAAGGTGTCCTTGTACAGGAGAATGCAGAATGCTTTCACTCCATATTTTAAAAGTGAAAACAACCTTGCCTGCTGTAATGTCAATAGTTTGATGGCAGCTTTGAATGTGGAGCACAACCCATAAGACTGGAGGCTATTTATCGACTCATCAAAGCTAAGTTTAAAAGCTGTTTTGCTCCACAATGGCAATGCTCTTCCTTCAATTCTTCTAGGCCATGCTGTCCACAAGAAGGTAATGATAATATGGCTGATAATCCATGTGTTAATCTAGAACATCATCATATGTGGGCATTGAATAAGTCATATGGTAACGACATTCAAGAATTCCCCTTTACCTAAGATGAACTTCTCACCGTTGTTAAGTCCATTATAAATAGCAAATGTCCAGGTATGGACCTACTGGAGGGAGAGGTAATAAAAAAAGTTCTCTAATCTCTATTCTAAGAATTGTTACAAGTTTTTAATAACTGTCTAAGAGATGGTGTATTTCCATCTCCTTGGAAGGATGCACTGCTCAAGATTATCCTGAAATCTCCAACCCAACCAACCAGTTCACATGCTTCATATAGACCTATTGCATTGCTTCCTGGTCTTGGTAAGTTTATGAGAAGCTTTTAGCCATGTGGATTGCTATCTACCAAAGAAGTAATATTGGCGTTTCTAACAAACAATATGGTTTCACTCCTGGTGTAGGTACTGAGGATGCGCTTCACTCTTTAGTTCGCAATGTTCAGGAATCAAATTATAAATATACCTTGGGAATTTTTGTAGACTTTGCTAGTGCCTTTGATTCCATTAGTTGGGACAGTGTACTGATGATGTTGCATAGGGCTAAATGTTTCTTTAATATTTTCTCTATAATTAAAGATTACTTCAGGGATTGCACAGTAACAGGTAAGTCGAATTTTGGATAAATTACGCATCGTGTGGCTCGAGGCTGTCCGCAGGGATCTGTCTTTGGTCCTTTAATGTGGAACTTGGTTTTGGAAGATTGGCTCAAGAGAGAATTTGACCACTCACACACAATAGCTTATGCAAATGATATGGTAATACTTCTGCACAGAAACACCAGAAAGGCGCTTGAAATGAGGTCAGATTGCATATTGAAAGAATTATGCAAATGGTGTAATTTACATAGGTTGACAATCTCTACATGCAAAACTAAAATCATGATGTTGAAGAGTAAATTGGCTCTTAGTAGACCTCCACTCGTAAGGTTGAATGGTATTTCCTTACAGCAGGTGTTAATGATTAATTAATTGGGAATATGTATTGCTAGTAGCTTGAACTTTATCCCGCATATTAATTATACATCAGAGAAAGTGAAGAAATTTATTGCAATGATCTCAAGAATAATGTGCGTGAAATGGGGGACAAATCAAAATGCAATCATAAATCCATTTGATTTATGATTGCATTTTTCTGCTGATTGTTACGTATGGTGCCTCAATCTGGGTTGGGTATGCAATCAAAGTAAGCAACACCAGAAAGCTCTATTCTATACATCGAGCTATGTTACTCAAAATGGCTATGACCCAGAACGGTTTCCACAGAAGCTTTGCAAGTGTTAGCTGGCAAAATTCCACTTGATTTGCAGTTAGTGTTTAGAAGCCTATCCTTTTATTTGAGAAGAGGTATAAAATCCAAGTTGCTGACATCGAAATTAACACTTTAAATGACTTGAGAAATGAAAAGATGAGGATTTGGGAGCTCCTTTTACAAAAATGGCAAAAGAGATGGAATTGTTCGGATAAAGGTAGAATAAAATTAAAATTTTTCCCTTACATTAATGGTGTGAATTATATTAAACCAATCTGGTTAGTACCAAATCTACATTGTACATTCTTACTAACAGGTCATGGATCATTTTTTGCTAAACTGAATAGTCTTGGAATCGTAGCAATATGCAACTGTACGTGTGGTGATCTGGAAACACGGGATGTTGTATTTAATAGTTTGCAATATGCTGATTTGCATTTGGATTTACTGAATAATGTTGATAATGTAACTCGTCTGGTGGATGGGACTGAGCCATTACTTATTAAAACAAGGGAAGATTTTACTGCCTTTCAAAATTTTGCAAATTCAGTTTTTGTGAGAAGGAATATACTTTTGCAATTTGAAGAGTTAAGTTTGAATAATGGATGAATTAGTGGACTGTGCCCTCTTCTTTACATGGAACAGTATGTTATTTTTTATATATGAACAGAGAAAATTCTTTCCAGAGGTGGAAAAGATGTTGGTACTCTGTTTCCTTAATGCAGTGCTTCTCAAAGTTTTTTTGGATCACTGCCCCCTAAAAAAAAGCCCTCGCCAGGGCTTTTTTTTAACCCACCAATATAAAGTGAAGCTAAATAACTGAAATGAATATTTGTCTGTTTGCCTCCAAAAATGTAAATGCAGCCCTGCATGTATGTGTGTGAATTGTAAAGAAAACTATTTACTGCACTTTATTCCTTCTTCGTAAAAAACTACAACTACATAAATAAAGTCATAAAAATTAAAGTTAATTACATAAATAAGTAATGATATTAATGGAAATAGTTAATTATATTTTAATATTTAATGCGATGGATGAGCTTGGTGGAGATTTATTAGCTTATCAATATTAGGTTTAATATCTGCAAGTAGAAGTCATAAATCGCCAAGTTTAACAACATCCAGACAATTTCTTCGTTTTGTCAGCAATTGAGATACAGCACTGAAACTGGTTTCGACTAGATATGATATTGGAAAAGAAATAAGTAATTTTTTTACAATTCCCCACAATGCAGGATAATGGTCGGGGATTTTCTTTTGTAACCAAAATTCCTGATATGAATTTTGAAATTTTGCTTTCAGTTCAGCTTCATTTTGTAACTCAATCAATTCTTCTTCTACAAAATGTTCACCATCGTCATTATTTAAAAAAGGATTTATAACCCAATCTGGAATTTTCAAATTAAGGAGATCTTTGAATCTTTCCTGCATATCTGAGTGCAACATTTCTAGATGATTACAAAAAGTTAGTAGAGTTTCATCAGCTATTTTTTCTTTTTTCTCTATTTCCAACAGATGAGGAAATTGATACAATTCATGTCATCCTACGTTGCGCATAAAAAGCTTTAATTTTGAAATAAATGCTGAAATTTGAGATTTCGCCTTAATAAGAGTTACATCTTGTCCAGGTAAATGTAAGTTCATTGAGTTGAATCTAGTAAATAAATCTGCAAGATAAGCAATATCAGTTTTCATTTTCTTGAGGTCATTACTAAAGTCGTTCCTATCTTCAAAAAACTCGACAACAGTATCAAAGAGTTCATAAAATCTGTTGAGACAGTTGCCTTTTGACAGCCACTGAACCTCGGAGTGAAGTAGCAATCGTTCAAAATCTTCACTGTTTTTATCACAAAGCTTTCGAAATATACGATCATTCAAAGAATGTGCTTTAATTTTGTTTATAGCAGTAATAGTTTGTAGAGAATTGTGCAGTTGATCAAATTTTTTTCGCAACTAAATGCCAACAGTGAATGACACAATGAACAGTAATAATATTTGGCACAGCATTTTTTAAATAGCCATAAAACCCTTGTAATGGCCAATCATTGATGGTGCTCCATCCACCCCTGTCGCCCCTTTCATGCCTATCGCCTCCCTGTCTCCCCCTTTCATGCCTAAAGCCCCCATGGATAATTCAAACGCCCCCCCAGAGGATGATATCACCCACTTTGAGAAGCACTGCCTTAATGGGTTAAACTGCCTTAAAGGGGATATGAAATTTTCTGAGCAAATGTAGACAGGCTGCTAGAGCAGGTCGTGAGGTCTTGTCAATGATATACAGGAATTTTGCTAGCAGGGATAAGGAGGTGATTATCCCCTCGTATAAGGCAATGGTCAGGCCACACCTTGAGTACTGCATACAGGTCTGGAAGCCTCATTTTAAGAAGGATATAGAGTTGCTAGAATGAGTACAGAAAAGGGTAACAAGACCAGTGAGGGGAACAAAGGGGGGGTGCTCTTACAAAGAGAGGCTCAAGTTATGTAAAGTGCATCGTCTGGAGACTAGGCACCTGCGAGGTGATCTGATCGAGATGTATAAGGCCTTGAATGGATTGAGAATGCTCAATACTGATGGGATTCTTCCTCTTGCTTAGATTACAAACTCGAGGGGGCACAAACTAAAATTGAGGAAAGACAGTTGTCAAATAGATGTTGTTGTTGTTATATTTGAGTTTTTTGGCACAAGGGCCTCTTGGGCCATATTGTGTCTGTTCATGATTTGCTTATCACTAATTTCATATTTTATTGTGATCACAGACTATTACACAGCTTATTTGTTTCAAATAAGTAAACAGTTCCTCGAAATTTGCTTTGTTGCCAAGAATATGTAATAAGGTTAACAGTTCCTGCAAGTTGGATAGGGAGCTAAAGCTTGGTTTCCTGATAGTTGAATGTTGGGGATATTCAATGAGAATATATTTTATTGTTAACTGTGATTGGCAAAAGAAACACTGAGGAGGGTTCTCTCCCGTACACAAACACAGATGAGTTGGATGTGAATAACTGATGTGGAGCCTTGCTAGAATTACTTCTTGTTCCCTGCTTCTCCTGATACTAGCTGTCCACAGTTTAGGCTTTTTTATTTTTTTTTTTATTTGTAGCAGTTTATTACTGATTTGAGGTTTCCAGAGATGAGACTATTGTTTCCTACATGTTGTTTTAATGATAGATTTGCAGTCGGTGTAGGGCACTTTTAGTTGACTGGAAGAGCCTGAGTCGGGATGTTTAGCAGCGTCATCTGCTTGTTCATTACCTGTGATGCCGATATGACCAGGTATCCAACAGAAGGTAACCTTCTAGTTGGCTGTTTGATAGTAAAATATCTTAGATCGTATCTCTTTAAGAATGGGATGAGAGGGTGAAAATGTAGATTGAATGGCAGTGATTGCAAATCTGTATATATCAGAGATAGCTTGATATATCTGTTGTGTATTTTGTCTAGAGCTAGTTTTATTTCGAATAATTCTGCAGTATAGATACTGCATTCCATAGGAATAGATGCAGCAACTGAGAAGGTGGAAGAAACTGCTGCAGCACCTACGGCACTTTTAGATGGTTTTGGAGCCAACAGTATAGATAGGTATTTTATCTGAGTTTTCTAATGAGTGAGTTTTATGGAACTGTTGAAATTTGATGTTTTCCAGAGAGGGTTTTCCCAATCTTAAAAAGAAATTGTCACAGAGAGGTGAGCATTCAGTCCAGGGAGGTTCACGAGTAGTAAGGTCTCAGAATATGTTAACATTGACAAATGTAAAGTACTACATATGGGAAACAGCAACCGCAGAGCAACGTATCAACTCTGTGGTACTACACTGACAGTGGTAGAGAATGAACAGGACCTGAGGGTAATTGTGCAGGCAGATATGAAGTTCTCTGAGCAGTGCAGATGGGCTGCACTGCTCAGAGAACTTCATATTGCAAGAGTAGCTCATGGTGTCTTGTCAATGATATACAGGAATTTTTGTAGCAGGGATAAGGAGGTGATTATTCCCTTGTATAAGGCAATGGTCAGGCCACACCTTGAGTACTGTATACAGGTCTGGAGGTCTCATTTCAAGAAGGATGTAGAGCTGCTGGAACGAGTACAGAGAAGGGCAACAAGATTAGTGAATGGAACAAAGGGGTACTCTTACGAAGAAAGGCTTAAGTTTTGCAAATTACAGTGTCTGGAGACTAGGCACCGGCGAGATGATCTGATAGAGGTGTATAAAGCCATGAATAGTTTGAGCATGCTCAATGCTGATGGGATTCTTCCTCTTGCTCAGAATTATCACCTGAGAGGGCATAAATTCAAATTGAGGAAAGACAGATGTAAGATAGACGTGCGGATATTTGCCTTTAGCCAGCGGGTAGTTGGTTGGTGGAACAGACTTCCATCCCTTGTCGTGGAAGTTGATAGCCTAAATAAATTTAAGGCTCAGCTGGACAGGTATTTCAAATGAATGGAGGGGTGAAGTGGAAGTGGGTTTTGTTTTTTTTTTGGCTGATGCTGCATAAGCTTGCTTTCTTGCATCATATGCCTCTACTAATGCTAATACTAAAGCTCTGAAATTTAATATCCCAACTGAGCATGAGCTCTTGCAGTCAAAACCTGCAGGGCAGTTTTCATTAGGTTTATTGTGATATAACATGGCATATTGAGGATCAAGCAGATATTTCCAGCTACATTTTTGCTGCATAATTACACAGTAGAGTTTCCTCCTGAGTTGCAGAGGGGGTTCATTTGCCTCAATATACAGGCTGTGGACCGGAGATGTTCTGAAGGCTCCCAAAGTTATCCTGAGGGCACCATGCTGGATGATGTTCAGACATAATAACGAGCTTTTCCTTGTGGAGTCATAGGCAGGTGCACAATAATCCAAGCATGACCAGATTAAGTTTCTGTAGAGGTGTTAAGAGGGAGCTTCTGTCAACACCCCATGGCATGGCAGAGACAGCTCTTAGGAAGTTGTTTTTTATGACAAGTAGTTTGAAGGTAAGCTATATGGGAAGCAAAATTTAATTTGTTATCTAAATATAACCCCAACAGAATCATTGGTGATAGGTATCAGGCTGTTTTTTTTTAAAAATATCTCTAGATTTGGGTGCAGTTTGCATTTTTCACAAAAATGAATTGCAGTGGATTTCTTTTCTGCTAGGGAGTAACTATTCCGTGATTACTCCATGATTACAGCCCATGATTCTATTGTAGCAATGGAGATCTAAAGCTGCCTTTCAATGATGTTCATAGTTTGGGATTGACAAGAGATAATGAGGTCATTGGCAAACATGTATGGTTCTACTGTATTAGGTACATCCCACATCATGTTTGTACTGCTTATTGCAAATAATGTTGCACTGAGAATGGAACCCTGTGGCCATTATTTGCTTCTGCTTTTATCATTACATCTAATGGAATGGTTCATTCGAAACCTGTACTGATTACTATTTATGAAGTTGTTAGTTTCTAGGAACCATGTCAGCTGCCTGTGAACTATTTTTTACAGAACTTTGCCTAAACAACTAGTCAGTGAAATTGGCCTGTAGTTATGTGGAAAGGTATGATCCTTTCCGGGCTTTGGGAAGGTTAGAACTATTGAGTGATGCCAGGAGGATGAGAGAAATTATTGTAGAAAAACTAATTTTATGCTGTCCTGCAGATTCTTTAATTCTCTGAAATGTTGGGTTGAAGGTGGATATTGCTAATATATGGGCAAACGTTTCCACATTTGCTATTTCATTGTTAAGGCATTTGCTATTTCTCGTGGTGATGACAACTCTTTCCCTTCCCAATTTAGTATTGTAGCTGGGGACTAAACATATTTGCCATTAAGCATCTGTATTTTTCTCTAGATGATTCTGCTGTCCATGTCCTTGTTTATACTTGAGGAAAAGTTAATCCGGGCATCTTTTTTTGCTTTTTGTCTTATTTGTGAACTTGGCTTTCTGTCTTTTAAAGTTAATTAGGTTACTAGATGTGGGGAATTTTCAAAATAAATTCCAAGCTCCATTTTTATGATGGTTGGCATATGTACAATCTTGATTCCACCAGTAATTTCTGTGCTTCTGTTTTCCCGGTAAGATTTTGGTATTGCAGTGGTAATAGCTTGTAATATTTGATTAGTTATATGTTCTGTTACATTATTTATGTGCTGGGATTGGATTATTTTATCATCTAAGTGGACATAAGAGGTGTATTCATTGCAGTGTTCCCTACCAAATTTCCAAATGGAGCAACGTGATGAAGGGGAGTATGCCTGTGTTTGGAGCTTGCAGAGAATCAGCAGATGATCACTGTTTAGTGGGTTTTCAAGAACAGACCACTCCATAATAGTATATATGGAGGGAGAACAGATTGAAAGGTCTATTGTACTCATGGATCCTATTGAAAAATGAATATAGGTAGGCTCACCAGTGTTCAAAATGCTGAGTTGATAAGCATCAAGAAAGGATTCTATTAGCTTGTCTCTCTTGTCAATTGTTGAGGGTCCCCACAGCGAATGATGTGCATTAAAGACTCCGAGCAAGCAGTACGGAGATGTTAGCTGGTCTGTTAGTTTTTCTAGGCCTTCTGAAGAGAATGAGAAATTACGAGGGATATAAATTGATGCTATTGTAAGAGTGATGCCAATTACAATGTGCACTGCCACTACTTCAAAAGGAGCCTGAAGAGCAATATGTTTCGATGGAATGTTGTTTCTAACATGGGCTGGCAAGTCAATACTTCTGGTTCATCTGAAGATGGTGTAATTTTTGTTGGTAGGGCACAGTTGTGCATTTAAATAAGTTTCCTGTAGGGATATGCCTGCTGGTTCATAGTGGTCGATGAAGTCAAGTAAATTGTCTTTTGTACTGTGAAAGCCTCTACAATTCCATTGAAGGATTCTTTCTATTAAGTGGTTTTACTGGATGTTTTTTTTCTGACTGCTTTTCAGTTGTGACTTGTTTGTACAAATCCAATTTTTGCTTTGTCTTTTTCAGGAAAGTATGGACATGTTATGTCCATCTCATCAGTCACATGAAATTCTAATATGCCATCATCTGAATCACTGTGCTGGTCAATATCCAAATTCTGGTTGAATTTGGTGGTTTCGGTACCATGGTTTCTGTCACTTTTGGTTTTGCTATTACAGGCTTGTTCAGTTTTTTGTTGTGAAGGACACTGTTTGGGAGCATAGAGCATGCCCAATTAGCGATAGACATATTTGGGGAACTGTAACATCTGTTTGTATACCTATTGATTGGAATTGTTTAGCAGCCGTTACATATGAATGTTGTGGATCTGCTTTCAGTATTTGTCTTCTCGCCTCTGAATATGTCACTTTATTCTCAACTTTATATTTCTGAATTTCTTTTCCTTGCTTCCATAGTTTGCATATTTTGAAAAAAAAAGCTGGGTAATTAAACTTACAGTTTGGGCAATGAGAGGTGGTAGCAATGCATTTAGATTGATTGTGCTCCTCTGATCCACAATTTGGACATACTGCCTCACCTCTACATGCGGTTTGGGAGTGTGTATTTTTGGCACTTGTGGCACCTGATTGGGTTTGGGATGTAAGGATGGACACGGTAATAGAGATATCCGGCTTTGACAGATGTTGGTAGGATGGGTGAGCTGAAAGTGAGTATTATGCTCTTTGTGGGAACAAGAATCCCGTCTTTCTGAGTTATGATTCTTCTTGCTTGAATGACACTTTGTTTATGAAGTTCCTGGACAATTTCCTTCTCTGGGACATTTAATAAGTCCCATTCTGCAATTACTCACTTTGAGGAGTTGAGGGTGGCATGGGAAGTAACTTTTAATGGTTGTCTGCCAAAAGTAATCAGCTTTAATAACTTTACAGAACGTTGGGATTTCATGGTCTCTACCAGAATATCTCCGGACCGGAGCTGCCTTACCATTTTTGGTGAACCTGCAGCAGACTCAATACATTTCTGAACAAGGAATGGTGATAACTTACTCAGAGGTTGATCTGTGCGAGAGAGAGAGAGAGAGAGAGAGAGAGAGAGAGAGAGAGAGTGTGCAGTATGAGGAATGATTGTATCTCCTCTTGAGGGTTTGTTTTCAACCTCTTGGGTTGAGAGAAATCATTTTCGGTGTCATTTGTAAGTAGTCTTGAGCTCGATGGCTCTAAAGGTGGATACATATTGCTATCCATCTTTGCTCCTTTCGGCCCTGGGAGAGTGGGTTTCTTCTCTCGGGTTACCAGCCTGAGAGAAGAAACCCACGAAAAGCACAGGGAGGCAGGAGCAGTGCCACTAGAGTGACCAAGTGGTATATAAGTTAGTAAGTTAATTTAAAGGAAAAAAATAAAGGCATTTTTCCTTTCTGAAACTTGCTTACAGTTCATAAGACTAAGTTGTCTATCAATTAAAAGGAAAGTAAAAGAACTTTTAAAACTGAAACAAAACTATATCTTTTTTGGAAATGTTCTAAAAATCATTCAGAGAATCACTTGATCACTATAATGCTTGACATCCAGGGCCTCGAACAGAGGTACGGAAATTTGCCTTTAGCCAGCGGGTAGTTGATTGCTGGAACAAACCTCCATCTGCTGCTGCAGAAGCTGACAGCCCAAATAAATCCAAGGAAGAAGTGGACAAACTTTTGGAGCAAATGGATAGGTGAAATGGGAATTTTTTTAAAATTTTTTGGCCGATGCTGTATAAGCCTACCCTCCCGCATCGTATGCCACTACTAATGCTAATGACTACCCTGCTAACATGCGTATTATCTGTAAACTTAGACATTAAGCCAGATATGCCATCATCAATATCACTACTAAATACAGAAAACAACAATAGGCCCAGCACTGAATTCTGGAGTGGCCTCTGCTAATAACATTAGTCCAAGAAGAGCAGTGCCCATTGATAATCACTGTCTGGCTTTTCCCATCCAACCATCCCTTTATCTATAGCAGAAACTTGCTCTTAATGCCACGTTTCTCCAATTTGTATAAATATCTTTTATGTGCGACAGTATCAAAAGCTTTCTGAAATCTAAGTATAAGATGCCAAAATTATTTTTTGCACCCAGTTCCCCCCTTTTGATTATATCATAGTATCCAATCAGCTTGGTCAGACAAGAATGACCCTAACAAATCTATGTTGAGACTGCATTCCTGACTAGATAATCCTGCATTACTTCTTTAACCACGATTCCATTATTTTCACTGGAACAGAAGTTAAGCTAACAGGTCTGTAATTACTCATGTCTCCCTTTAGCATTAATAGAGGCATATGATGCAAGAGCGACTCCGTAGCCAGGTGGGAAGGAGCAGCAGTGCATAGCATACGCTTCTTGATTAGACCGGGGTTCGAGCCCGTCACCACCAAATATGGAGGATGCGGAAAGGTCAGGGAATGACCACCGCATATCCCGGAGCAATATGGCCTTAGTTGCTAATGCTCCTAAAAACCAAACAACACAACACACATGATGCAAGAAAGCAAGCCTACACAGCATCAGCCAAAAAAAAAAAAAAAAAAACCTTCCCCTTTCAGCCATCCATCAACTCCAAATGCCCGTCCAGTTCTGCCTTCAATTTATTCAAGCCGTCAACCTCCACAATGACAGATGGAAGCTTGTTCCGACAATCACCCACTCGCCAGCTAAAGGCAAAATTTCCACACAGTCTATTCTACAACTGTCTTTCTTCAATTTGAATTTATGTTCCCTCAGATAACTAATCTGGGCAAGAGGAAGAATCAGCTTGCTCAAACCATTCAAGGCCTTATACACCTCGATCAGATTACCTCACAGGTGCCTAGTCTCCAGACACCGCAATTTGCAGAACTTAAGTCTTTCTTTGTAAGAGCAACCCTTTGTTCAATTCACCAATCTCGTTGCCCTTCTCTGTACTCATTTGAGCAGCTCTACATCCTTCCTAAAATGACGCCTCCAGACCTGTATACAGTACTCAAGGTGTGGCCTGACCCACCTTCGTGAACTGGGGATGCATTTGTGCATCTCCAGTCCATAGGGACCTCTCCTGAATCCAGGGATGTGCTCATAATCCTGGCTAAAGGTTCCTTTACCTCATTTTCTGCATCGTTTAATATAATATATATCCCATTCACCACTGGTGCTGCTTTTTTTTTTTTTTTTTTTACATTTAGCTTCAACAATTTCTCTTCCACCTCCTCCCTCAGTTATTATAAAATCATTCATTTTCCTGCCAGAATGACTTACTTTTAGCATCCCCATAACTAAAAAAAATAATAAAAAAATAATAGTAAAAAAATATAATAAATAAAATAAGCAGATCATCAGTTAATCCATTAGTGTTTAGTGCATAAATTTGATTTATTCTGATGTTTACATAAGTAGTCTTTGCTTTTCTTTGCATTCTTTCCCAGAGTAATTTGCCTTAGCTTGCCTAACCTCTTTTGTTATTTGATTGCAGATGTCAGCAGTAGTTTATATCTACTGCTGGCATCTGCATCACCTAATAATTTATATGTACTGCATGTATTCTTCTTTGCTACTAGTCTTATCAGCTAATATGACATCCATTTAGGTCTAAGCCTTGAATAGTATTCTCTTAATTGGTATGAAATGCCTAGTAGCTTATAAAGAATACATCCCTGAATGGTTCCCATTTAGAATTTTCTGTTGATAACTTAATCAATTGGTTCTGCTGCATGGAATTTAAACACTGTCTGAGCCTGCAGTAGTCACTTTATGAAAGCAAAATCCCTTTCTCTTGCCTTTGAGAGTAGTTATGTCTTTAAATAAATCCCACATAAACACGTTGTGATCAATGTCAACTAGTAGGGTTTTTTTTTTTTTTTTATCTACAGATTCTTAAAGCATGAAGGGTCACTGCTGATAATCACATTAAGAGTATTTCTCTTATTGCCTACCTAACATGCTGGATTAGGAAACAATCATCCATAAATCCATAAAATTCTTGCTACTGTGTGAGTGTGCGACCCACAAGTTCCAAAAACTAAAGTTCCCTATTATAAGATGTTCTGGGTTACTGGTTCATTCTATATGGCTGTACAGTTGTTAATTATACTCATCACAGTCATTAGGTCTACAACAGACTATTTTCAGTTTTGTTTTTCAAGTGCTAATGTCACAACAAACTGACTCAACATTGCACTGGATGCCTTAGATTTTATGTTTCTTATCTAAGGACATAATCTGGCCCCCTCTCCTGTCCTGTCTGTCCTTTCTTTTTATATATGCAGAGTCCACCACACTGTACTCTGCATATATGAATTGTAAATTATCATATTTGTGTGATACCATGTCTCTAATATCCCCAAAATGGCTGCTTCTGACATGTAATCAGTATTTCAAATTCATAAAATTTATTTACTATGATCCTAGCATCAGTTTACATACAAGTATATTAGCAATTGTTTACACTCATAGTAACCCTAATAGAGCCCTGTATTTGGTTTTATCATGGGGTTCCCCCCCCCCCAAAGCAGGTCTTGAAATCTCTAACACATTGCTTTCTAGGCTGCTGCGTGTTCTAATAGAAGCAGTGCAAGAATCATTTTCACCTCTACCTGTGGCTACTGTTAATCTATTAGTCTGTGTATTCACCAAGGGTAGTAGTTTTCTGAACCACCAAACACTGTGTCAATAGCATTATAAAATATTCTTGCATCCCCTTCTATATAAGTGTATTGTTTGAGCTCATTTGTTGATTCCTTTATGTAGGGAATGCATGTTTGATGGAGTCTTTTTCATGGATGTTTCAACAAAAGTGTAAGGTTATTTTCAGCAATGTCTGAAAAATAATAAAAAGTACTTTAGGTGTAATATTTCTTGACTGCTTTGATTACACCCTCATGTATTGAGTTGAAGAAGTGATATAGTTTTTAGGAAGTAGGGTGGGTGAGCTGTAATGCCTATAGGTGTTCAGGAGCACTACCAAGAATAAGCAATACTCGGAGGAGCAGATTTTCCCTTTTAACATTACTATTCCACTTCATGAGCCCTGTCGATCAATTCGGCCCTGGAGGGATTGTGCAAGGCTCAAGGGGTAGAATTTTTTTCAGCCTGGACTGTACTTGTTAACAGGAGAGATTGCTTCTACAGGGATGGGATACACTTAAATAGAAAGGGTGCAAGAATTTTTGCTGATGCTGTCGAGGCAGTGTTAGGTGGGTTGGAAAACTGCTAGTTGGGGGGGATACAAGGACTAATAGATTAACAGTAGCCACTGGCAGAGGTGGAAGTGATTCTTGCACTGCTTCTATTGAAATGAGCAGAAGCCTGAAAAACAAGATGCAGGATATTTCAGAGACTGCTGGGAGTCATTGCGGTACAAGTAAACACATGGGTTGTGTTAGGGTAGCTAAGAATAGAAACAGGTGCATGTATACCTGCGTGTACACCAATGCTAGGAGTTTGGTAAATAAATTTGATGAATTTGAGGTATTGCTCAAAACATCAAAGGCAGATATTGTTGGGATATCAGAGACGTGGTGTCACACAGATATAAGTAATGCGGAACTGGAATTTGGGGAATACAATGTGTATAGAAAGGATAGACAGGACAGGAGACGAGGAGGGGTTATGCTATTAATTAAGAAACACATAAGGTCCAAGGAAGTGAAGCCAGTCGACATCGATGAACAGGGCAGTTTCGAGTCAGTTTGGTGTGACATAGGCATAGGGAAATCAAAATTGAGAGTAGGAGTGTGCTATAGGCCTAATGGCTCTGATGAGTATAATAAGATATTGTACAGGGAAATAGAGTGGGCCAGTAAATCAGAGAGTCTTATAATGGGGGATTTTAATTTCCCAGATATTGACTGGAATTTGTGGGTTGGTCACTCGCACACTAGCAAGGCTTTTGTGGATTTATTGGATGATTGTTTTCTGCAACAGCATGTTCGAGAGGTAACCAGAGAGGGTAATACTCTTGATCTAGTTATCAGCAGTGATCATTCATGTATTAAGAATTCGCAGATAAAGGAACCACTAGGTGGCAGTGATCACAGTGTACTGATGTGGGATTTACTTAAAGATATAATTACCATCAGGGGTAAAGGAAAGGGTTTTTGTTTCCATAAAGGTGAGTACAGTGGTCTCAGACAGTTTTTAAATTCTATACAGTGGGACCAACTGATGATGTTACCAACAGCGAACTCAAAATGGGAAGCATTCAAGGAACTAATCTTGGAGGCTACCAGGCTTTGCAAACCAACTAAGAAATATTGTTCAAGTTATAGGCCTAAATGGTTGTCAGATGAACTAATGAGGCATGTGGCAGAGAAGAAAAATGCATGGGATACATACAAATTAATGGGTGACATGGAAGCCTATGATAGATATAAGTTGGTCTGTAACCAAGTCACAAAGGAGATTAGGCAGGCAAAGGCAGACTACGAAAATTCCTTGGCAAGGGATGCAAAGAAAAACAGAAAAGAGTTCTTTACATATTTAAACTCGAGAAGGAAAGGGATGAATCAGATTGGTCCACTGGATATTGATGGTTCAACAGTTGAGGATCCTGCTCAGGTGGCTAACAATCTAAACGAGTATTTTGTCTACATTCACGCATGAGGAGTTATTCAGGAAGGAGAATGATGTAGGTAAAGTAAACATTGGCAGTGAGCTGGATGATTTTGTAATAACTGAGAGGAAAGTGGAGGAGAGATTGTTGAGGATAAACATAAAAAAGGCACCTGGGGTGGATGGGATCTATCCAGTTATATTAAAGGAGGCAGCAAAGGAAGTAAGCAAACCCCTAGCCATAATTATGAGAGCTTCTTTGGACTCAGAGGAGGTACCCACAGACTGGAGAGGTGCAAATGTAACCCCAATTCACAAAGGAGGATCAAAGGCTGACACAAGTAATTATAGACCTGTTAGTTTAACTTCTGTTCCAGGTAAGTTAATGGAGGCACTGGTTAAAGAAGCACTGCAGGATCATCTAGACAAGAATTCAGTTATAGCTCAGATGCAGCATGGTTTTGTTAAGGGCAGGTCTTGCCTGACCAATTTGATTGGATACTACGATGTAGTTACAAAAGAACTGGATGCAGGGAATAACTTTGATATTATATATTTGGATCTTAGAAAGGCTTTTGATACTGTTGCACATGGAAGACTGCTGCACAAATTGGAGCAGTGTGGCATTGGAGGCAAATTGCTGCTATGGATAAGGGGATGGTTGAGTGGCAGAAGACAGAGAGTGGTAATCAATGGACACTGCTCAACGTGGACTAATGTTATTAGTGGAGTTCCTCAGGGTTCAGTGTTGGGTCCGTTGTTGTTTTCGGTGTTTATGAATGATATTGATGATGGGATATCAAGCTTAATGTCCAAGTTTGCAGATGATACAAAGGTTGGCAGGGTGGTCAAGGACACTATGCTGCTGCAACAGGATCTGAAAAGGTTGAGCAGATGGGCTGAGAGGTGGCAAATGAAGTTTAACATTGACAAATGTTAAACTTCATTTGTTTATGGTAGTGACTTCCAGAAATGTGTTTTAGAAAAATATCACAAAGGCGTAAAAATTGATTCTTGTAACAATGAAAGTGTAGTGCAATTTCCATTATAAAAATGACCTTTTAGAGAGACAAATGGCTTAGTTATATAGTGAAAATTTCAATTTCAGAAGTCTTTTTACCAAAAAAAAGTTGAATTACCAAAAAAAAGCCGAATTACCAAAAAAACAAACAAACAGTGTGTTATTGGGTTCACATTACGATATTTTCATGATATCTCCATTTATTTCTATGGGATGCAAAATACATTTCCACGATTTTTTTAAGTTTGCACTGGCCGGTAAAAAGTTACTTAAAGTCAAATTTCCGTAAGTAAAGTATTACGTAAGCCGCGGAGTGCTTGTATATTCATAATACCACATTATATTTTCTTATCATCGAATAACTTTTATTTCTATTAGGCTTATCAAAACAAATTATGAAGATAACAAGATACCACATTAATAAAAAATTAGAAATAAAAAAAAGGTTTTTTTTTTTGTTTTTTTTAAGATCTTCAAAAAACTTCTCTAGCTGCCATTTCTAGTAATTCGTTAAATCCGATACCTTTAGCATTTTTGAAACTCTAAATGAAGGGGAATCAAAACTTCATTTGTTACACACGTAATAGGACTCTTAAGAGATTAACAATTCAAATTTGTGATTCACGATTGAAAAAGAAAACTGTGATTAATTATCAATAGATTTAAAAACCAGACCAGTTTATGTATAAATTATGCATTTTGTAAAAATTTTATCCATGCTATAAAAATAGTATACTTACCAAGAATGAGCAGAAGAAGATAAAACTGACAAAATAAGAGTAAGCCAAGTTGCTTCCACACTCATCACTACCTTTGTTGGATCGAGAATCACAGGGCCTGCCTTTGATACATGATAACATAATGGCTTGCCAAGCTTCTCCAGTAGCACATCTTCAGTTTAAAAATATTTTAAATTACACAAGAAGCAACTTGCTCTTCTGTATTTTTTGTTTAGTTATAGCATTATTGAATGCATGCAAAATATGTTTCAATGAAAGATAATAAAAATCATGCAATTTGTGAGAAGACTACTACATAGTAGTAGAAAGTCAAGTTAGTAAAAAAGACATCAAAATAACGATAAAATAAAAGAAATACACAAAAGCTAACATTACACAAAACTACAGATAGAAAAACGTTTATTTTTATTTTTTATTCCTATTAATTTTTATTAAATAGCAACATTTGAATTCTTAAGTACACAAAGATCAGGGCCGGCCCCAAAATTTGCAGGATCCTGTTCAAGGATTACTTGCAGACCCTGTTTGTTATTTCCATACCTCCGGAAGTTAAAAACAATACAGATATTATGGAAAGTGAGTATAACATAAAAAAAAATTAAATAATGTCTTATGTTCAACATAAAAAAAAAAAAACATATACATTGAGAATGAAGTATACCCCCTACTTCTAGCAATTTTAAAGTCGACTCATGCAAGCACTCTTGGAGTGACAATAATGTGGTAACTAGACATTAAGACAGCAGTAGACTCATTGATAGAAATGCGGAAAAGATGAGGATGATATTATTATTTAGATCTTTTGAGCACAGGGCCCTGTTCGACAGAACCGGATGAACATACTTGTGGCCAGCCCTGACAAAGATAGATGCAATAATGACAAATAATCATAATACTAATACTTAACCATAATTATTTATTAAAATGCTATTATTTTTGATATACTTATGATACTCAACTAGAAAACAGTGCTACATAGTATAGATGACAGAATTATAGTTGGGAATTCAGTGTCAATATTCAGGTCACACATTGAGAAAAGTATTAATATTTAGAGAAGAAATGTTAAGGAAAATTTCACTCAAAAAATGTGGTATAAAGTGCTAAAGAAATAAATTTTTTGTAGCTATGTTTACCAAATTATCAAAAACACAATAAATAATGTTTATTTGACGGTAAAACTATTATTATTTAATTATTATTCATGATCATTTAACAATACTGGCAGAAGCAAATTTCTGTAAATAATGACTCTACAGAAGTTATGGTAGTAAGCAGGGCAAGATTAGTATTAGCATTACTAATGTCTTGCTCTGTTTAATAGTAATGGTGAAAAATTATGCTCTGTTTACTATGATGCAAGAAAGCAAGCTTGTATAGCATTAGCCAAAAAAAAAAAAAAAAGCTACACTACCAATATCATCTATCCATCCCATCAAACAGTTTGTTTATTTTTTCCTTGAATTTATTCAAACTGCCAACTTCTACAACACGAAATAGAAGTGTGTTCCAACAATCAACTACCTACTGACCGAAGAAAAATTTCTGCATGTCTATCTATCCTGCAACCACCTTCATCAATTTGAATTTATTCCCCCCCCTCCACATGTGCATAGTCTGAGCAAGAGGAAGGATTCCATTGACACTGAGCTTATTCAATCCATTCAGAGCCTCAAACCTCAATCAGATCCCCTCAAGTATCTGGTCTTCAGACACTGCAATTTGCAGAACTGAAGCCTTTCATGGTAAGTGCACCCTTTAGTTCTCCTCACTAATCTTATTGCACTTCTCTGCACCCATTCCAACAGATCCACATCCCACCTAAAACAAAGCTTCCAGACTTGTATATAGTACTCAAGATGTTGCCTAACCATTGACTTATACAACAGGATAATCACCTCTTATCATTGTTAGCAAAATTTCTGCATATCGTTGACAAGACTCAACATAACCTATTCTGGCAGCCGCACAGCTCACAAAAATATCTGATGGCACAATTACCCCCACATATTCTTTACTTCTCCAGAGTATGGTACCACTCAACTGGTACATTAAACTGGAATTACTACTACCCATATGAAGTTCATTGTATTTGTCAATGTTAAACTTCAACAACCACTTCTCAGCTCAGCTGCCTAATTTGTCTAGACCTTGTTTTAGTAGTGTACCCTGATTACTGTGACTAACCAACCTGCCGACATTTGTATCACTGCAAATTTAGACAATAGGCCTTCATCAATAAATATTGAAAACAACAGTGGGCCCAGCACTGACTCATGGGGCACTCCACTACATTTATTCAAGAGCAGTGCCTATGATAACACATCTGGTGAGTATGGGCTTGGCACACCCAAGGTCCTGAGCTGGATATCATCATTCTTCTCTTTCTTGGTGATTCCTTTCTACTTCTCTTTCTGTCTCTCACTCAGGGTAACTCAGGAATTTTTTTTTTTTTTTTGGCTAGTTCAGCATAAGCCTCAGGCTTCCTTGCACCATATGGCTAATAATAATAATAATAACAACTCTCTCTGTCTTCTCTCACTCAACCTTCCCTTCATCCACAGCAGTAATTTGACCTTAATGCCACACTGCTGCAATCTGTACAGTAGTCTGTTATGTGCAACAGTATCAAAAACTTCTGTGACATCTAAGCATATGATGTCAAAATTATTTATTACATCCAGTTCTTTTGTTACAGTGCCATAGTATCCAATCAGATAGATCAGACAAACACCACCCCTTAACAAATCCATGCTGTGGCCACAGTATAAATGTATATCTCTAGATGGTCTTGTATTACTTCTTTAACCAGTTACTCCATTATTTTCTTGGAATAAAAATCAAAATAACATGTCCGTAATTATTCAAATCATCCTTTGATACAACTTTGTGAATTGGGGATATATTTGCACATATTGAGTCCATAAGGACTTACCGTGGATCCAAAGATGCTCTCTTAATTAGGGTTAACGTGTTAAAAACACGTTAACCCTAATTAAGTGTAACCTTAATTTTGTGTAACATGTTAACGTGTTTTTAACACGTTAACATGTTACACAAAAACATTAACGTGTTTTTGTGTTTAGCTTGAACAATTTCTCCTCCACTTTCTTCTCAGTTATCACAAAATCATTCAGCTTCCGATTAGAATTTGATACAATTCTGGCATCACCTTCCCTAAAAAATCTTTTATCTGTGAATGTAGATGCAAAACACCTGTTTAGTTTGTCAACAATCTGAGCAGGTTCATCACTAGTTAAACCATTCATATCTAGTGGATCAATGTGATTCATAGTGTTTACATATGTAAAGAAGTATTTGCTGTTTTGGCATTTTTTTTTCCAGATTCTTGTAATCTGCCTTAGCTTGCATAACCCACCTTTGTGACTAGATTGCAGACTAATTTTTATATATACTGTAGGCTTCTGTATTGCTTGATAATTTATGTATCCCACACATTTTTCTTCTCTGCAAGAAGTCTCATTAGTACAACAGAAATCCATTTAAATCTAAGCCTTGAACAGTATCTACATTAAAACAAATAGGGACCAATGAGACACGAGGCCATTTCCTTGTAGGCCCCTTGATTACAGACCCCAAGCAAAAATAACCTACTTTATATTAACCATACAAATTTTAAATGTCGATATTTTTAAATTTACAAAGAAATACTAGAAAAAGATAAAAAAAATTTTAAATGTTTTTCTTGATTTGGGGATTTTTGGAGAATCGCCTGTTTTTGTCAGAGTGTACTGGTTCACACGGCTTATTATTATTATTATTATTAGCCATATGGTGCAGCATAAGCCTGAGGCTTATGCTGCACCAGCCAAAAAAAAATTCCCGAGTTACCCTGTGTGTGTGTGTGTGTGTGTGTGTGAGAGAGAGAGAGAGAGAGAGAGAGAGAAATAGAAGGAAATCACGAAGAAAGAGAAGAATGATGATATCCAGCTCAGGACCCTGGGTGTGCCAAGCCAGATGTGAGCCCCTGAGATTATTGTGTTTGATGTGGGGCTGAAATCCCATAGCTGATCTATTACTTTATATAGAATTCAAATAAGTTAAAAATAATGTGAGAATCAGCTTTTAATCACAGAATTTTTAAAGCAGATTTCTACTTCCAATTCATCAAGCTTCATGGCATTTACCTCCTCTGCACCCTTCTATTGATAAATAACCCTTATTATCTTCTAGCATGTCAAGCCCCATATGGCAGTTTTTTTTTTTTTTTTTTTTTGGATTACTGGAAACTTAAACACTTACATATTTTTATACATTATTTTTATATGTATAATTTACATTACTAATTTGTCTTATTTCTATGTTTAAAGATCATGTTTCTGTATTTTACAACTTGTCTGGTATGTAATCCCCATCCCTTTCCATTATTTAAATATTTAACATATTCAGCTTTGCCAATAGTGAGGTATTTGATGGGCCTTAATCTACATGTTTACTGGGTCCTCTTGCAACTACAAGCCTGACCCTAACTGGTCACCTTCCCCCAATAATTCATTTGGTGGGTAGAGATACAGCATGATTAGGTCCCTCACAAGTATGGCCTGGTCTCTGAACAAGGCTTAAAAGTTTAGTTGTTAGTTTAGAAATATTTATTGCACTGTAAATAATACAATATGAAATATTTTTTGTCTTTCAAACTGGAAAATGCACATACTGTAATTTGTAAATTAAGCATAGCCAACTCATAATTGTGAATCATATTTTATTGTTCAGTGTTCCAGATATTTTATTTGTACTGAAAACTGTTTTTCAGTGTTTCTGATGACAGTTTCAAGTGCAGAAAGGCCATTTTAAAAATTAAAATTAGTTAAAAGTTATATCCAAAGTTCAGTGACACAGGATCATCTCTCTGTGCAGACCGAAGTAGACTGAGATCAGCAACTAATGTACATTTGCTATTGAAGGAGTTTGATAAAAAAAAATGTTACGAGAGGAACACTTTTTTTTTTTTTCTTTTTTTTTTGCAAAAAAGTATGAGTATAACCAGGGTCATGCAAAATGAGGGGTTAAGTGGATGCAAACCACCTGAGTCTGGTCAGTGAAGGGTGGTCCCTAAATTTTTCTTAAATTATTGTAAACATAGTTATAAACTAGTTAATGTATGCAATGTGTTACATTTTAGATGCATTTGATTTTTTTTATTAAATTAAATTATTTATTTTTTAATTTTCTATAATTAGTAGAAGTGAATATAGTTATTTCCTTATCACTTAATTACCGAGATTATAACTTTATAGAACCTTTATACAATTTGCATGGAAATAAACCAAATAATAATTGGTTGATTTTTATTGGTCCAAGTTTAATGAAATATGGAGTGGCTTGACAAAACTTTTTAGAAGGCCAAAATATAAAATTTCATGAAAATCAGTGCAATGGGAGTCAAGTTGTTACATGTGAATTGATGTAAATGGTGAAGACAATATGTCCATATGCATATGCAAATATGTTTAAAATCAGGAAGGGGTGGGATCGTTATGGTGGTAGCAATCAGTGCTTCTGAACTATAAATTTTAGCCATAGCTAGCATAAGCCTTCTTTCTTTTAATACTTGCTTGACACCATAAATTCACCTTCTTCTTGATCTTCCCATGTGTTCCCATTAATACCATTAATTTTTGTTTAAATATCTGTTTAGTTAATCTCCTTTTCCCATCCTTTTTGTGCCCACATCATGTTAGTTTGCTTCAAATTACCTTTGAATGAATGTTTGTTACCCTTAGTTATTTCCTCATTTGAATGTATTGCCATGTAATGTACACTGAGTGATCACTGAATTATGACCACCCCTATGAAAACTGAATGTGACCCATTGTCCACGTGAGGTATGAGGAATGTGCAGTTAGTCGACCTACATAGCATTGATAAGGTGTCAGTCGTTCAGTAGGTAGCAAAATTCAGAGCGTGATGGGTAAAAGGAAGGATTTATCAGACTTTGATAAAGGACAGATTGTGGGAGCTTGATGAGCTGGTGCCTCAATTTTCCAAATAGCTGAACTGGTGGGGTGTTCGAGAGCTGCCACTGTTAAAGTGTACCAGGATTGGCATCAAAATGGTCAAACAATGACCCGACGGCAAAACTGCAAAGGTCAGCAAAAGGTTGATGTTAGAAGTGAGAGATGGGTCTGATGACTCATACAGGCAAACTGGCGCAGCACTGTTGAAGAGTTGACTACCCAATACAACATGGGCCAACCTGGAACAATATCTGGCATGACCATGCGTCGCATGCTCACACATATGGTCTATACCAGCAGACGACCCCTACAGCATTCTCTCCTAAAAGGTTCATTGGCGTAAAAGACTCAACTGGTGCAAAGAGCATGCAAGTTGGATGTTAGAAAACTGGAAGAAGGTGTGCTGGTCAGATGAATCACTTTATTTACTCCACACTGTGGATGGTGGTCATGTACAGATTTGGCATCAACAACACAAGGCTCTTGATCCATCATGCATGGTATCAAAAGTGCAGGCTGGTGGAGGTGGTTGTATGGTGTATGGCATGTTTCAATGGCAGGAACTTGGATCCCTGGTGCATGTGGAACAATGTATCACTGGTCTCCGCTATCATCAACTGCTTGCTGACTGTGTGCACTCCGCTATGTTACACTTTTTCCCGAATGGTGATGGTGTCTTCCAAGATAACAATGCGCTGAGCTATTGGGCACTTGATGTACAGGAATGGTTTGAGGAGCACAGTTCTGACTTCCAGCATATTGCTTGGCCTCCAAACTCCCCCCGATATCAATCCCATAGAGCACTTGTGGGACACTATGGAAAGGCATATCAGGCATCTGGATATACCAATCACCTCCATACCTGTATTGCTAGCCGCATTACACACAGTTTGGTTGGCAATACCTGCCGAATGCTTCCGATGTCTTGTTGAATCAATGCCACCTCAAATAGTTGCTGTACTGAGGGCAAAAGGAGGACCTATAAAGTATTAAGTATGTGGTCATAATTCAGTGATCACTCAGTGTATGGTATTGTCATTGTTTTCACCTATTAGTTTCTCATTTCTGAAGATTCTAATTTTTGATCAATCCCTTTATTTCTTACTTACCTCTCGACTTCACAGTATAAAATAAATTTAACACAGCAGTGTTCTCGCCACCAATCATAACAAACATTCTCATATTGCACCTGATAGGTGTTAAACTTTCTTTTTTATTTCTGGAAAAAAGTCCACTCTCCCCCTTCCCCCAGATTCTGCTTGGAGTATACTAATGTTTGACCTTCTATTGAATGAAATGCAATGATATTTTTAATGTAATTTTTTATTTTTAATGAAAAATTTGAACATTTAAAATGTGTAATTTTACATGTTATTTTCAATAAAACAAACCCAATTAATTCTGCTGAAAAAATAAAAAAAATTATTAACAAAATATAAACATGAAACTATATATAAGTTACTTTCATTTTAAAGTTTTTCAAACTGTTAAGTGCATAAAATTAAAAAAATTGTAGTGTGGACATTTTTCTGCTTACACATAAATATAAAAAATTCAATGACAATATATATATATATATATATATATATACAGGGTAATTCACTACCAGTGCGACAAACTTGCAGGAGGTGTAGGGGGCACAAAGACGAATCAGAATCACATAGCATTGCAGGGTCCGAAATGCCTTCGTCATGCGGGAGGTCGCGTGAACAAAGCAAAGAAAAAGAACAGAAACAGCAACTCGTTAGTGTAACAGAAATCATTTTAATGACAAGTTTTACATTGGCAAAAAGCCATACTACAGAAGGTGTTCGAAAGTTCGACCAGAAGCAGTCACACAGGCTTCACAGCGCCGCCGCAAGGAATCCCTAACGTTCTGGAAGATTCCTGGCAGCTACAGAGATGCGAGCGATGAGGTCTTGAACTGAATCAATGGGGGTCTCATACACCAATGTCTTCATTTGACCCCAGCAGAAGAAGTCCAGGCATGATAGGTCCGGCGATCTAGCAGGCCAATGAACCGGACCACCACGACCTATCCAATGCTGTCCAAATGTAACGTTTAGGTGTTGGTGGACGTCATTGGTGTAATGTGGGGGAGACCCATCTGCTGGAAATGCATTGAGCGGTGCAGCAACTGAGGAAGATGTGCTTTTTCAATAAGTTCGGGCAGGACTTGCAGTAGAAAGATCAAGTATGCCCTACCGTCCAGACGAGGGGGCAGAAGGTACGGTCCAATGAGGTGGTCTCCAACAATGCCGGCCCAAACATTGACAGAGAAACGGCGTTGAGTTGCACGTGTTCGCCTACCATGGGGGTTCTCCAAAGCCCACAAATGGGCATTATGTTGATTGAAGGTTCCCTCTCTTGTGAAACTTGCCTCATCCGTGAACAATACGGATGCAGCAAATGCACTGTCTACCACACTCTGTTGATGAAACCAAGTAGCAAAATTCCTTCGGAGTGGATAATCCGCAGGCTCCAATGATTGGACGCGCTGCAGATGGTATGAACTCATTTGGTTTGTTGACAGTATCCTCCATACAGTGGATTGGGAAATACCCAGTCGTTGGCCTATCACTCGAGTAATCTTACTCGGATTGCCTTCTGCAAGACGTAGGACATTCTCCTCATTGTCTGGCGTCCTTGTCATTCGCTCTCGATTCATGGTACCTCTCGTGAAACAACCAGTCTCACATAACCTTCTGTGCACACGTGCGAAAATCGTATGATGAGGAGCACGCCTGTGCGGGAAACGTTCCTGGTACGAATGCAGAGCGGCACGCCTGTTACAGTCCGCAGCTCCATACGCGAGGTGCATGTCAGCCAGTTCAACGTTTGAATACTCATCCATCCTACTGCCTTGGGAACTGGTTCGCAAATTATTGCTGTTCACGCGACCTCCCGTTCAACGTCCTCTACCGCATGATGAAGGCATTTCGGACCCTGCAATGCTATGTGATTCCGATTCGTCTTTGTGCACCCTACACCTCCTGCAAGTTTGTCGCACTGGTAGTGAATTACCCTGTATATATTATATGCTATTTATGAGATTTTTCTGTATATATTTGGTTTTTTTTATTGGGTAGATCTACTTATCTCTAAGAGAGATAAGTAGATATAGCTTGGTAATATTACTTGTATATACTCATTTTGTATATACATGTGTTTTGTGGTCAAAGGCAATGGTACAGCAGTTTTGCTGTACGATTGGCATTACAGCCATCATATAATAGAAACAGGCATTACAACCCTCATATAAACTAATATACTTTTCACTTTTCTACTGGTTAATTGTTTTCCATACTCTGAGCTATTAGTTTATACGAGGGCAGAAGTGTCTATTTGTATCTTTGTATCCTAATTACTTACCTAATTTCGTCTCCTGTTAGCAAAACTGTTATATCATTGCCTGTGACCACAACACACAACATGTACACAAAATGAGTATATGTAAATATATATCCTATAATTGTTAGGCTACCTCTTTTCCCCTCCAAATTTTTCTAAAATACTTCTGTAAAAGTAATTTTCATTTCCTACCCTATTTAAATTTCCAATCAAGACTATTCTTTCAGCATTAGTTTCTACTACACTTCTTGAGACATTAAAGAACTCTTTTATTTTATCTTTTTCTGAGCAGTATGCAGAGAAAAATTTCATAACTCAACTTTCCATCATAGTTAAGTAGAGTTATGTCCACATACTCTACTTAATAATACATCCGAGCCAATTAAATTTTCTTTCAAATGAGCTATGAAACCTATTATTACACCTTTCTTGTATCAATTAATTTATAATTATTGTTTAGCTATAGCTCACTTGTATTCATTTTGTTTATTTATTTTTATTTATTTTTTAGTAAAAAAGCATTCCTTTATATACACATAATTTAAATTCTCTATCTAGAATACATCTGCCCAGAAAAAATGTTTTGTAAATGAAGTCTCTGAAATTTTTTAAAATAAATAAGCGAATAAAAAAATTCAGTTTATTCTCATGACAGCTGAGACAAGAAGAGTTTACATATTCATTGTGAATGTTTACATATGGAAATAAAAACAAACAGGATGTTTGACACTAGAGTTCACAACATGTGCACTTTCTATGTGCACCCACAATCTCTTTATTTGTGGCCACACACACACATTACACATCACATGTACACACATTAATCACCAGACCATATCATTACAATAAAGAATTAGATAATCTATAAGAGAAAAAATGACTTGGCAATGAGCAGTATATATAATTGTAAGTTTGCTTACAACTACACACTATCTAAAGACCAGTTATTATCTGTATTAAACTGGTCTGTGGCAGTATTTTATGTCGTTATGCTATCATTAATTAAATTTTAAGAACCCATGGGAAATTCAATTTACTGAGGCATTGTCAAATCATATCATACCATAATATGATATGACTTAGCAATCTGCTGACAATCAAACTCCAAACTCCAGGATGTATGTATCTCATTGACTGCTGATGACAACTGACAGCAAATTTTAATTTAAGTTGTATGTCATAAACTAGAAAAGTGAGTAGTTTTTTTTGTTTATTTTTAAAAAACAGGTTTAGAATATGATGCCAGTGTTTACCCTAGCAACTCTTCTACACACGCATTTGTTGCCTGAGGAGGGCTTCTTCTTTCTACTGCACCACAAGTCTGATTTTGGCTAAAGGTTCAAGGAGAAGCACCACATACAAGAACAAAAGTTAATTCTCAAATAAATGATAATTTTAAGTTTTAAGTCTAGTTTTGTCCCCTCGACATTGTGAGGGCACCTTCCAGTGCTGCTTCTAGTCTTCAGGATGAGCAGCATCACTGGGATCCAAAGCCCACAGCCTAGGTTTTAGGCTAACACTATAGAAATCCAGCATATTTGTGCTATGACTGTGGGAACTCAGAAGGGCGATCCCGGTGGTTGAGGGGGGACAGATATGCCACTCCTGCTCCTGCTTTGACAAGACAGATGATCCTGGGATGGCCCCACCCAGGATCAATTGGCTAACATATTCACCTGCTACTGTGTGGAAGCCAAACCCCAGCCCTTATGGTCCAAGTGGCAGGATTCAGGCTGGTGGAGATGCAGGTATCTGGGTAGCCTTGACATCCCACTACTAAGCACATTTATTGCTTGCCAAGTAGTGAGCATAAGTCCGGTGGGTGGGGAGTCTGCACATTGAAAGAAATAAAACTTCTCACGAATCCTGATAATCTAAATCTTTCTTCTGGGATACCAACATGGCCCTTACCAGAAAATAATGTCAGGAACAAGAATACCAGCTCCATAGCAAAGAGACCCAGAACAAAAGACACATAAGGTCCACCACCTAAATTCCTAAGAAGCCCATATGGAAAATATCACCCTTCTTTATCCAGAAGTGTTTGGAAGGCTGCATTCTGGGGATGTCCTCATGAAAATGAACTGTGAAAATAATCAGAACTCCTCTGAACTAATGGAGGATATCAATTACAGCAATAGCCCCCTAAGACACTTAACTCATCTTGTGGCATGATCTCTAAATTAGACCTTCTTGAAGTGCCTGAAGAGCAGATCTGATCTGAATTAAAAGTTTCAAGTGTGAAAAGTTGCAGCTGCTAAATGAATAATTGTGTATAGTGATGGGAACCTAGTCCCTATTACAAAATTCCATCCTTACCTTCAACTCACTGAAGTCTTTAACAACCAACAGCTGGGTAATTGCATTGCCCAGTAAGGCCACATGCACCTAACCCACTTAGGTTCTTCCATTGCCAGAAATACAAACATTCACAAATGGCAAGTCATGGTGCCCTTGCATGTTGATGAAAGGACCACAAAATGGCTGTTTTGGGGTCCTTTGTACCACATTATTATATATATATTAACTGCCAATGAGAGCACACTACATAAACAGAAGCATTCTAGGGGTGAAAAGAAGAAAAGGAGATGCAAAAATTAAAAGTAGAGCTGAACATATCAGGAGGCAAAAATAGTGAAACCTATAAACAGCAACAAACCTTCATACAATCATAAGGTTGTGAGATCATGCAAAATTCCACTGAAACACAAACTGAGATGAATATACAGCCCAAATAAGAATTTACTTATTAAGGTTACAAAAATCCACACAGTAAGACCAGTCAGCTGCCACTCTGATATCAGTAGTTCCAAATCCACTCCCTACAAAAACCCAGTGATAAAGGGAAAACCACAATTAAACAAAACAGATGACTCAGTCTTGGAATTCTTTGCAGAAGAAGAAATGGACACAGAAAGGTATCCATACTTCTTCAAAAAAGATAAATCTATGACTGAAAAGAAAAAGCCCTAACCTCTTTTAAGCAGACTAATATATACACTAAACCCAAATAATGACCAAGTTCAGAGAGTGGAATTGTCAGATTCCAATGGAATGCTGATGATATCAAGCATCATTTGCTAGTACTAATACTAATGTGAGAGGCAGACTTATGGTAGAAAATGATTCAAAGATAGCCTGTCTATCTCTGTTATGTATGGGACAGTCAATAAGTAAATGTTGAACTGTGAGCTGTGTATTACCGTTTGAACATTTTGGAGGGTAAGTGACTTTAAGTAGATGCAAATGAGTTAGGTGGGTGTGACCAATCCACAGTCTAGAAAGTATAACTTCTTGTCTATTGTCTCTGATGCTGGATTTCTATGCTTTCAGGTGGTTTTATCTTTACATGGAATAACTTGTTGGTTTTGTTTTCTCAGATTTGTTTGCCAATTTTTTGCACATCACTGTTTAATAATAAACTTGTAATCTAAGAATGGTAAATTAAAGGAAGTATGAATAGTATTACTTGCAGTTTTGTCAGCTAAATCGGCATGCTTCTTTTCCATGATACTGCAATGACCAAGGATCCAGCCAAAAGATATATGAGTAATGGATTGGCATTCTTTTTCTTCCTCTGTATAGATTGAATTGCACTAATTGAATCTGTGTATATGACAGTGAGCAGTATGTTGACCATGCAAAATTTAAAGCTGTGGATTGCACAGAGTTCTACAGTAACGCTGCTACATTCAACTAGAATATTCTTAGCTACAATGATATTGCAGAAAACTGTAGCTGCACCAATGTGACTCTCAGTTTTAGATCCATCTGTATACAATGGAATGAGCTGTGCATATTGGACTATTAGTGATGCATGCAATTGTAATATGTTCTGTCAGGAGTGGGAATTTTTTCTCCATGTTGAGAGTGAAAAATCACATGGTGGTAAGTGTAAATCGGCTGGCTCCCCACGTTGTGGCAGATAGCACTCTTAATATATTTAGTTTTTCTTTAGGCATGCTATCTGGAGATTTTTAATATGCTTGAGGAAAGTAAGTTTTTTAACAAGTATTACACCTAAGAAGCATATGCCAGAAAATATAGGAATTATTTGATTGCCGAACTGGAGTTCTGAGTTTGGGTGTAGGTTGTATTTCCTACAAAAGAGCCCAATGATCTTTTGAGATAAGAGGTGGAAGCCATTTTCGTTGGTCCAAGTAAAAATTTTGTCATCACACCTTGCAGCTGTCTTTCTATGATTCTTGTATTCAGGGAATGGCAGCAGACACTAAGGCCATCTGCATACATAGTGGTAAAGGTTATTTTTGGTAGGTTCTGAATTATCAAATTTATTTTTAAGATAAAGTGGGACTCTTTGATAAGTTTATGGGATAAATGGTTATGGAGTTGAAACTGAAAAGTCCATTCCATTCATGCAGGAAGTTTTTGATGAACAGTGGGAGATTGCCCTACTGCAGGGCAATCAAAGATTAGCACATGTAACTGAAGATGTTTCTTTTCTTTCTTAGCTTAACTGCACTCATCATCCCACCATATTTTTGGATGTGTATATAAATTTTAATTTATATATTTATTTGGCTGGTGTAGCATATTGTGAGACTTATGCTGCACCAGATAAAAAAAAATTTCTGAGAGAGAGAGAGAGAACAAGAGTCAGAAGTAGAAGGGCATCACCAAGAAAGAGAAGAATGATGATATCCAGCTCAGGACCCTGGGTGTGCCAAGCCCATACTCACCAGATGTGAGCCCCTGGGGTTAATATATAAAAGGATAAATTTAAATACATGTGTATAAATTATTCAACTTTTAAAAATTTAAAAACATGAGAATCTTTTTAATATTCCCAGCCATCTAAAATATGGCTGAGTGTAAATGGTTCAGCCAGACTATTAAAAGCCATAGAAGCAATGCACTGGTAAAAACAGGACATTCTATAAAAATATGAATAATGGTAAAAATAGTTTCACAGGTCTCACACATAGGTAGGTTTTCTACCTTCAGCAGAAAAGTTATGTCAGATGACAGTGAATCATGTGGAGCCAAGCAAGAACACATTCCACTCTTTGGACCCTGAGAAGACTGGATTGCCATTGTTTGATTACAGGCTTAATCTGCTTTAGTTTATTTGAGGCTATCCATGCCAGAAGAACCTTGCTGCTGGGCATATAGTTTCTCTATATATTGCTTGCCTGTATTTTGTATACAGAACTGCTTGAAAGGTACAACACTGAGGATAGTGGAGAATGAAAAATACCTGGAGGTAATTGTGCAGTCAGATATGAAGTTTTCTGAGCAGTGCAGTCAGGCTGCCAGAGCAGGTCATGGGGTCTTGTCAATAATATACAGGAGTTTAGGTTATATTATACTTTTGTATAAGGTGATGGTAGGGTCACACCTTGAGTACTGCGTAGAGGTCTGGAGGCCTCATTTTAGGAAGGATGTAGAGTTGCTAGAAGGAGTACAGAGAAGGTCAACAAGATTGGTGAGGGGAACAAAGGAGGGCTCGTACCAAGAAAGGCTTAAGTTCTGCAAATTGCAGAATCTGGAAACTCCAGCTTCTGAAGATCACCTGTGAGGTGATCTGAATGAGGTGTATGAAGCCTTGAACGGTTTGAGCAGACTCAATGCTAATGGGATTCTTCTTCTTTCTCGGACTATGAACATGAGGGGTTTAAAAATAAATTGAATAAAGACAGTTGCAGAATAGATGTGAGGAAATTTGCCTTTAGCCAGCAGGTAGTTGATTGCTGGAACAAACTTCCATCTGTCATTGTGGAAGTTTATAGCTTAAATAAATTCAAGGAAGAACTGGACAAACTTTTGGAGAGAATGGATGGGTGAAATGGAAAGTGTTTTTTTTTTTTTTTTTTAGCTGATGCTGTATAAGTTTGCTTTCTTGCATCGTATACCTCTACTAAGACTAATGCTAATACTAAAAAAAAAGGGGGGGGGGAGGGGCAACTAGTTTTGAGATTTTATGTATTACTTTTTTTTTTTTTTTTTTTTTTAACCACAAACAGGAAATGCATCAGAACCTGTAGCATATAGTACTATGTGTGGGTTGAAGGTTGAGAAGATGAAAGAAAATACTTGTTGACATTAGACTTGCATTTCTGTAGATTGTAATAAATTGTAGTAGGAGTACCTATTATATATATTGTGCCGTGCCATTTTAGTTTAGTCTGGGTGAAACTTTATATGTGAAAGGTATTTAACAATTTTTACAGTGCTGGTTCGATTGCATTACTAAAATGCTGTGATCTCATGGTCTTACCCTAAAAGCATGGATTCCTAATGAAATTAGGAATTAATTTCATTAGGAATCCAATTAGGCTAGTAATAGTGAAAATAATAGTTCCGATCCTTGTACATTGTGATATTGTAGATTATAATACGTGGCATCATAATCGTAAAAACAATGTGGCTATCACTGGGCAGCAAACATACGTCAAAATCTGGGCACATATGGGAAGTTATAAAATGTGGTGGTCCTTCAGCTGGATGTGCATTACAAAGGAACATAATTCTTGATAACCCTGGCCAACTCCTTATGCAAGAAGAAATATGTGTATGGATTGTGTGGTAAGTAAATTTCACTTATTTGTAGACAATTCAGTGATAAAACACATACAGAACTGCACTGAAACTGAAGAGCAAAGACTACAGAAGGATAATAATTGGGCTACATCCATTTAAGTACTTGGTGCCATTATCACTGCATTTTTATTTTGCTGAGCACACGGTGCTAGAAATTTAAAACTGGATAAGTTGTGGTAATCTGGTTGGGTCCTCAACGTTCACATGATACAATATCATGTAAAAATTTTCATGAAATTAAGTGGTTCATAAGACTGAACATATATTCTTCAAGGCTCATATTAAAGAAAGTACTCCACTAGATCAGAAAGGAAAGTAAACATTTTTTTTCCCTATTTGTTTTTCCTGTACTTAATACCAGCCCACTACCACTTGGAGACAAGGTGGCAGTGCTCCTGCCTCCAAGTGGCAGGGCCAGCAACCTGGAGAGGTAAAACTTTCCCTTCCAGGGCAAAATGGAGAAAAGAGATTTGAATTCCCAGAAATTCACTGGGTTCACAGACCAGTGGATTTCTGGGAATCCACAGTTCTGTGAACAAAACTAGGCTCCTCATGTTTGCAACCTATTACAGTCACAAACATGAGGAGCCTAGTTCTGTCTCAGCAAAATGTCAAAAGACTGACGTACACAGAATTCATGATCCAACCTTCCTCATTATTCATTCAACACAATACCAACCTATTGGCGAAATTTCTCCTTTTATACTGCAAAAATATCTAGAAAGTGCAACAGGAACTCCAAAGGTAGTTTTTATTGTCTGACATCAGGGAACTTACAAGTTGAAGTTGCAAACGCTCGACAATCTGAGAAGTTAAAAACCTCACAACTTTCAGCGGAACATCATTGGTTCCCCATATGCCTCCCTGAATACACCAAAAGGTATCTTTACTGAATTGGATCTGATCAATCTATCAGAAAAGGAACTAAAGGAACGATTGCAAGAAGAGGGAACGATTAATGTGAGACAAATCAGGACAAAACAAGAAGATACATTAGTTCCCACACAGAACATACTTCTTGTCTTCAATAACCCCACACTACCAACAATGATCAAGGCAGGTTACCTAAACTGTCATGTTAAAGTCTATATTCCAAATTCCTTGCATTGCTACAAGTTCCAGAAGTTTGGGCATTTGCAAGCAGTCTGCAGAGAAGCTTCTACTCCACATGTGGATCTACTGCATGCAACCAAACTGACTGCACTGCCAAATCTAAATGTCTGAACTGCAGGCAAGAACATCCTGCCTATTCCAAAGAGCATCCCAACTGGAAATGAGAAAAACAGAGATATGATACAAACCTGAGCATAACTTAAGTTATCAAGAAGCCAAAAAGTCCCTCCCAGCCCCAAACAGACAAGCAAACTTATGCTCAGGCAACCTGAAAAGAACATCAATTGCCACTCAAATGGAAGTAACCATTCTATCCAGGGAATCTTTAGATCAATGGGCTAGGTCAATATTGGCTGTCCTTACAATAAACCAAGCTCCACATAAACCAAGTAAAGCAGTAATACACCTATAACCATAAAACCAGCTGCTTTTCCCAGAGGGATACTGGTCCACCCATAATCCCTGATAAAACCTAAACAACATCAGAAAGCATGATGCTGAAGACAAATCAAATGAAGATGATGAGATTCTAGAACTATTTTCAGAAGAGGAAATGGACACTGGAAAACCTTACTTCCCAAAAAAGGCAACATAGAAGTGAACAACACAAATCCACAGCCCCTTGGAAACAAACCAAGGTTCCTCTAATTCTCAACTTAAATAATGCATGCATTCCTGAAATGGAACTCTAGGTGTTACTGCAGTAACTTAACAACTGATATCTCAGATTTCCATGCACAATATCCCCAGCTGGATACTAGTCCACCCATAATCCCTGATAAAAACTAAACAACAGCATGATGTTGAAGACAAATCAAATGAAGATGATGAGATTTTATAACTATTTTATGAAGAGAAAATTTTGTTATACATGTTGGAACTAATGACATTAAGGGTAAGCGATCTGCAAATTTACTCAACAAGTACAGGTCAATGTTCAAAAAAAGTCACGAGTTAGGGTTGAATGTGAAAGTGTCTGCAATTCTACCCAGACATGATAAGAGGGGGTATATGATGAGAGCCTTGTTGATCAATTTGGGCCTGGACAGATTATGCAAGGCTCAAGAGGTACAATTTTTTTCAGCCTGGTCTGCACAGGAGAGACGACCATTTCTAAAGGGATGGCATACACTTAAATAGACAGGGTGCAAGGATATTTGCTGATGCTATCGAGGAACTGTTAGGTGGGTCAGAAAACTGCTAGCTTTGGGGGATACACAGATTAAAGGTTAACAGTGGCCGCAGGCAGAGGCAAGTGATTCTTGCACTGCTTCTATTAGAATGAGCAGCAACCTGAAAAGCAAGGCAATAGAGATTCTAGGACTGGCAGGAGTCATTGTGGAATAAGTAAATACATGGGATGTGTTAGGGTAAATAAAAGTAGAAACAGGTGCATGTATACTTGCAGGTACACCAATGCTAGGAGTATAGTTAATAAATTTGATGGGCTTGAAGTTCTAGTCAAGGCCTCAAAGGCAGATATTGTCGGGGTATCAGAGACGTGGTGTCACACAGACGTAAACAGTGCAGAATTGGAATTTGGGGAGTACAAGGTGTTATTTGGTTTTTAGGAGCATCAGCAACTGACGCCATATTGCTCCGGGGATATGCGGTGGTCATTCCCTGACCTTTCTGCATCCTCCGTATTTGGTGGTCACGGGCTCGAACCCCAGTCTAATCAAGAAGCGTGTGCTACGCACTGCTACTCCTGCCCACCTGGCTATGGAGGTGCCCAGTACAAGGTGTACAGAATGAATAGAGAGGACAAGGGAGGAGGGGTTATGCTGTTAGTTAAGAAACACATAAAATCTAAGGAAGTGCATCCAATTGGCGTTGGTGGACAAAACAATGCTGAATCTGCTTGGTGTGACATAAGCACTGGGAAAGAGAAAATGAGAGTAGGTGTGTTATAGGCCAAATGAATCTGATGAGTTTAATGAGCAGTTGTGCAGAGAACTAGAGTGGGCCAGTAAATCAGTGTGTCTTAAAATGGGGGATTTTAATTTCCCAGAGATTGACTGGAATTTGTGGGTTGGTCACTCGCACACTAGCAAGACTTTTGTGGATTTATTGGATGACTGTTTTCTACAGCAACATGTTCGAGAGGCAACCAAAGGGAGTAATACTCTTGATCTGATTATCAGCAGTGATTATTCATGCATTAAGAATTTGCAGATAAAGGAACCACTGGGTGACAGTGATCACCTGATGTGGGAATTAATTAAAGATGTAACCACAATCAAGGCTAAAGGGAAGAGCATTTGCTTTCATAAAGGTGACTACAGGGGTCTCAGACAGTTTTTAAATTCTGTACATTGGGATAAACTGATGATGTTACCAATCTTGAATTCTAAATGGGAAGCCTTCAGGGACTTAATTTTGGAGGCTACTAGGCTTTTCAATCCAACTAAGAAATACTGTTCAAGGCTTAGGCCTAAATGGATGTCAGATGAATTAATGAGGCTCATGGCAGAGAAGAAAACTGTATGGGATGCGTATAAAATATCGGGTGACATAGAAGCCTATGGCAGATATAAGCTAGTCTATAATCAAGTCACAAAGGAGGTTAGGCAGGCAAATGCAAATCACAACAAAACTTTGGCAAAGGATACAAAGAAAAACAAAAGAGTTCTTTACTTATGTAAACTCTAGAAGGAAAGGGATGGATCAGATGAGACCATTTAATGTAGATGGGTTCACTATTAATGATCTTGCTCAGGTAGCTGATAAACTGAATGAGTATTCTGCATCTACATTCACACATGAGGAGTTATTCAATGAGGGTAATGCCAGAAGTTGATCAAACTCTAACAGGGAGCTAAGTGATTTTGTAATAACTGAGAGCAAAGTGGAGGAGAAATTGTTTAAGTTAAACATAAGGAAGGCACCTGGGGTGGACGGGATCTATCCAATTATATTAAAAGAGGCAGCAAAGGAAGTAAGAAAACCCTTAACCATAATTACGAGAGCTTCCTTGGACTCAGGGGAGGTTCCCATGGACTGGAGGTGTGCAAATATAATACCAATTCAAAAAGGAAGTTCAAAAGACGACACAAGTAACTATAGACCTGTTAGTTTAACTTGTGTCCTGGGGAAAATAATGGAGTCATTGGTTAAAGAAGCATTGCAGGATCATCCAGACAAGACAGCACTAATAGTTAAGATATAGCATGGGTTTGTTAAAGGGAGGTCTTGTCTGACCAATTTGATTGGATACTATGATGTGGTCACAAAGGAACTGAATACCAAAAATAAATTTGGGCTAAGGCAAAGAAAGCCTGCACGAGAACGACGAGAAACGTCGGATAACTTACGCGGAAAATTAGTTTCCTGACACCGAGTCTAGCACTGCTCGCTCGGTAAACAGACGGTAGGTGTTATCGGTCTGGAGCAGAAATTGAGAAGGATATATTGATTGACAAGTAGGAGTAACAAACGATGAAATGATTGGTGGTGGGCACGACAGACAACAAGCTTCTGTGTAGTCATTGGTTGGCATTATGATGTGTATTTACCAATAAAGAACGGTGCATAATAGTTTTGTAATGAACAGTGAACAGTTAATAGTAGGGATGAATCTTTTAAGGTGCTGATTGATGTTATGATACGTGTGTATCTGCACGAGTGTCTTTAAAAATAAAAGTACACTAATAAAAAATTAATATTTTGTTAATAAACAATTTCTGTGCTAATCCACCCATGATTCTAAAGAAAAAAGGTTAGGTTACCCCCTTCCATTTTGGGAGGGGTTCAATCTCCCATGGGATTCAAGTGGAGGTAACCTGACCTTTTTTCATCATTAGGGCATATCATTGAACAAGAAAATAAAAATACAGTCATAAAAAAATTTATTTTTTTATGAATGTATTTCTAAATATGACTAATTCTAAAGAAAAAAGGTTAGGTTAGCCCCTCCACTTTGGGAGGGGTTCACCCATGGATTTCAAGTTGAGGTAACCTGATCTTTTTTCACCATTACAAAATACTGTAATGGTTAAAAAAAGTTAGGGCATGTGCGAAAGTGATACTAAACCGATGTTATCTTGTGTTGTGTTTGTGCACCAATCAGCACATCGTTTGACACGCTTACCTGTCACTCAATATATCATTCTCAACTTTGCTCCAGGCCGATAACACCTACCATCTGTTTACCGAGTGAGCAGCGCTAGAGTGCTGTATTGGGAAACTAATTTTCTGCGTAAGAAGGGCAACAAGATTAGTGAATGGAACAAAGGGTTGCTCTTATGAACAAAGGCTTAAGTTCTGTAAATTACAGTGTCTGGAGACTAGGCACCAGAGAGGTGATCTGATAGAGGTGTATAAAGCCTTGAATGGTTTGACCATGCTCAATGCCGATTCTTCCTCTTGTTCAGAATAATCACCTGAGAGGGCATAAATTAGATTGAGGAAAGACAGATGTACGATAGATGCGCAGAAATTTGCCTTTAGCCAGTGGGTATTTGGTTGGTGGAACAGACTTCCATCCCTTGTTATGGAACTTGATAGCCTAAATAAATTTATGGCTCAGCTGGACAGGTATTCCACTTTATATCAAAGTGGAAGTGTTTTTTTTTTTTTTTTTTTTTTGGCTGATGCTGCATAAGCTTGCTTTCTTGCATAATATGCTCTACTAATGCTAATGAGGCTGTACCAATTGACAGGAATGGATAATAGAGATGTAATTGGATAATAAAAGATGTAATTGCAATAATGGATCACCCTGTTAAGAAATTGTTATTGTATTTTCTCAAAAAATGCCTCCAACTGCATAATTTACTATTTTCTTTCAATTTTCCTGTGATTATTATTATTGCAGAAATTCTTAACAAGAAGTCAGGATACCATTTTTTTTTTTTTTCAAATCAGTGCAAGAAATGAAGTAATCATGCATATGTAGTGTGTTAATAAGTTGTTGTGAGTGAAAGCTCTCAGTGTACCCACCTGTGTTTCAAAACAAACAACTACACTGAAAGAAAATAAAATTCAAAAACTCTTTCAAGCACTATAGTGACAGAGATATTTTATTGGGCAGTTAAAAGTTTTTGTTAGTTGCCCTCTTTACATACATTTCACCCACATTACCTTGATGTGCCTATATAAATTCTCCCTACTATTATAGCTATCATATCTATGTTCATCAACCTTAAATATTAGAGAAGTTGTTTTCTACATATAGGTTACACTTGATGAAAAAGTACATACTTACTGGACTTAGTAAGAATTGCATATTGTTGCATTTTCTGATTACCATCTCAAAAATGCTACTATTTAATATTCCTTTCTTCTTTTTGGTATTTTATAAAGTACCATAACATATTTACACACAAATTAATGGAACCCATCATGCATTTCATAGGTGCCATTTAGTATACTTTAAATATGACTTTAAGTTTGCCACATCTGCCACCACCTATATTTGAGAGATCCTGTTTAATGCACCATAATTTTTGGAATGTTGAGAAATAACAGTCTGAAAATTCATAAATAAAAGTCTAGAATTCATAGCAAAAAGTGAATACTTACTTTTGGCTGACTGCTGTAAATCATAACAAACCTCAAAATTTTATCAAAAGTTTATTCTATGCACATAAACTAAACCTCATCATAAGAAGAAAATAAAAATAAAAATGTACATTGAGCTCGAAACAAAAAAAAATGAACACATTTTCCAGCACTAAGAAATATTCAGTCAGTCTACTGACAGAATTGAGCAGCTTATTTCATGTGCCTTTAGAAACATATATATTGACCACTTAAGAATAACCACCTGTATTTGTTATGGCACACTGGGTGCTGTGTCATAGTCCTCATAGGCATCATGGCAATACTTGAGTTACCACTAAACACATCAACATAGTGAATGTGTTAACTCTTACAGAGGAAAGAAAGAAGTAATGATTGGAAACAGTGTGGTGCTCTAGATCTGTCAAATTATTAAAAAAATATATCTATTTTCAATTCCATTTCAGTTTCCAAGCCAAAACTGATTTGGTCTGAAAACTGAAATCAAATAATATAAATGAAAATTAAGACAAAGTTCATTAAAACCATGTTACATAATTTTTATAGATATAGTCAAATTCGAAAATAATGAAACAAGAGGTTCTTCAAATTAAAATACAAGGGTTGCCCTGAAACTAATACCTCCATATATATTTTTGGAAACCAGTGTAGGTATATCAATTTAAATTGTGTGTTATAACACTTAAAAGTTTTTAAGAACTTATATTTATTTATTTTTTTTTGTATATTCACCACCATTTTTGTATACCTTTTCTTCAATGCTGAACAGGGGTTTGTATCCCCTCTCATAAAAGTTATTATTAGCCTTCTAAGAGCCAATTTTTGACAGCCACAATAACAGCATCTTCACCATTATAGGGCCAACCCCAGGGGGCTCATGTCTGGTGAGTATGGGCTTGGCACACCCAGGGTCCTTAGCTGGATATCATCATTCTTCTCTTTCTTGGTGATTCCATTCTACTTTTGACTCTCTCTCTCTCTCTCTCTCTCTCTCTCTCTCTCTCTCTCTCTCTCTCTCTCTCTCTCTCTCTCTCTCTCAGGGTAACTCAAGAATTTTTTTTTTGGCTGGTGCAGCTTATGCCTCAGGCTTCCTTGCACCATATAGCTAATAATAATAATAATAATAATAATAAACATATGAAAGTTTGATGGTCCAGCCAAATTCTGCAATGTTCTCCCTTGTCCAGATGCTTGAATGGGACATTGTTGTACTGAAAGAGAAAAGAAAATTTCTCTTTCCGAACAAGAATGGCCTCATTTTTGCAATTTGTGTCTTCATCTTCTTCACTGTTTTTACATGGTGGGCCTTATTTATTACATGTTCCTGTCCCAAGAAACCTACAAGGATAATCACTCTCATGTCCTAAAAATGGAATACATTTTCCAGCAGATGGCTAAGATTTGAATTTTCATCAGTGAATCCACTCCACAGACTGCCATTTTGACTTCATTTAATAGTGATGTACCCAGGGTGCTCCTTCAATAACAATACTTTCAAAGAAATCATTATCCATAGAGATGATTACCATTCCTTGGATAATGAGGACTGGTGCAATCCTGCACTCTTGGCTCCTTTTTATCTGGCACTAGCATTCATGGAACCCAACTAGCACGCAATCAAGAATTGTTTTCTATACACTAAAGTCTCTCACACATGCATAAGTTTTCACAAATCAGTTTATCCACTCCTCATTTTCCGACACTAATGCAGTGCGATGACAGCCTGATCACTGGATTCCCTTCATATTATTACCACCATTACTAGCACACCTAATCCACTGCCTAACTGTGATGGCATTAACAGTCATATTCCCATAAATATTCTTCAACTATCATTGAATCTCAATGGGAGAAATATTCTCTCCATTTAGGAAGTGAATAGCATCCTACTAACTAGCATGCAGTGTTGAAATGAAGAATATTGGCAATAACATTTAAATTTTCATCCAACACTGTTACAATTTGTATGCATGAGCAGGAAAAATACTTGGAGATATTAGTTTTAGAGTGTCCCTCATATTTATCAAAATATATAAACAATTAATACAATAAATAAAAATATCAGTTTCAATGAACACCGAATTTTAAGGTTTAATAATTTTTAATAATGTTTTAATAATAATAAGTCTTTTAATAAGTTTTAAAATAATAAGTTTTTTAATGTTTTAAAATAATAAATAAGTTTTTTTTAATAATAAATTTTAATAATTTACACTGGCTGATCATTTAATTTGAGGAATGGTGCCACCATACAACCACTCAAGTTTCACTGAATTATCAGTAGATGGGATGGCAGGGGAGTGTTTGTCTAAGCATATACTGACACTGTTGCATGTTAGTTCTAACATGTCTGGCAGTTGCAAAATGGCATTATGTTAAGTGTAAAAATTTTTACAAAAAAAGGGCAAAAAAGTTTGTGAGGTGTCTGGGGATCACAAAGGCTAATCCGTGTCTAATAGCAGTCATTATGTGACTAATAAATTCTTCACTATATCTCTCATACCATGCCAGTTTCTCTACACACTTTCATGTAGTTTTTTCTGATCAGGTGCCATATGTTGTGGCATTCAGCAAGCACAGATCTTCAACATTTTAAGGTGCTATGCAACAGTGCCATGTGAGAATGACATTCGACTGCTTAGCTGACAGTGTATGATTCTCCGGTCTTCATACAAAATCTTTTGTGTCTTTTCCATTTGCTCTGGTGGGGTGTAAATCCTTGGGTCCACAAGTCGTCACCCACAGATTCTCAAACTTCTTTAATGAACTTCTGCCACTTGAAAATTCAATTTTCTTCAAACACTTATCTTTGTAAACATCTGACATTTCTCTCACAGTCTCTATAGCATTCATACTACATCAAACTCAATAGCATATAACAAAGCACTGTTTAGTTATCAAATCTTCTATTATGCAGTTAACAAAATCGTTTACATTTACAGTACATAACTTAAGGCCATTTTGTATCTACCAGACAAACACTCTCCTGCCATCTGCTGGCAGTTCACTGAAACTTGAGCCACTATACAGAGATGCTGGGTGCCTCCGAAGCCAGGTGGGAAGGAGCAGCAGTGCGTAGCACACGCTTCTTGATTAGACCGGGGTTCGGGCCCGTCACCACCAAATACGGAGGATGCGGAAATGTCAGGGAATGACCACCGCATATTCCCGGAACAATATGGCCTTAGTTGCTAATGCTCCTAAAAACCAAAAACCAAAACCAACAGAGATGCTGCCATTCTGCAATTTAAATGATAGCTTGTGTAATAACTCAAACACAGTTTATCATTTTATATAGATATAAACTAAGTTCATTATAAATTTAATTAAATTAGGAAACAATATAATGTGCAACTCACAGAAATGTGTAAATTTAAATAACATTAGGTGCAGAATAAATTTAATGCAATTAGTATTTAAAACAATTTTTGCATGGCATATTATTATAACACTTGTATTTCCTGTTTGTATTAAATATTTCAAGACCTGTAAAATCAGGTGCCAGTAGTGACTACACAACGGAAGCATGCAACAAATGAACACCTAGCATCATGTGGTGACAAGATAAAAGGCACATTAACAAAACATGCATAGCGTGTTAGTGTATGTGGCGGCATGGCACAAAGACGTCACAGGCACACAACAATGTTTAACTTGCCTGAATAGCAGCATTAGTCCTTGAAAGAACGATCTGAAGTTATTGTGGCGAGTAATGGATGTTTCAGGGTTCAGTTCGATATTACCAAACACCTGGATGTATGGAGGAGAGGCTGTTATTGAACCAGTTGCAGATATTGCAGTGGTATCACTAGAGCTATATCTTTAACTACCCATGTAAGGTGAGTGTGGAAATGCTTCCTTCCACTAAACTTTCTATTATTCTATTATGTAATTTTGGCAATATGTCCTGAACTATAACACTGACCCAACATAATATGCATAAATTTTTAATATAATTTTCTACTTCTATAAAACAATATAAATAGACAAAAAAAAAAAAAAAAAAAAAAGAGAAACATTTGAGACACTACTTCTACATAACATACTTCATCACAGGTAATTTCTGCAGGCAAACATGTATGAACAGGCTAATGTGGAAGTAATTATACTTTTCTCAGCCATGAAGTTTCATTAGTACATTTCTGATAAGCACAAAAATATACCATAAAAATGTTTCTCGTTTCTGATTTCTCATTCCTGAACATAAAATTATATATATAGTACATGCCTGTTATACCTATTATAGTAGTATTGTTTTTCTTAACATTAAAAGAAATTGTAAATGCTGCAGTTTAGATCATTCAACTATTTTTATTAATGTAGTAATGAAACTTTATTACTGACAACTAATAATATCAACTCACCTAAATAACAGAATTAGTGACTGAACGAAGGTTTGGAAGTTGTTGTGGCGATTGATTTCTGTATCTGGGTCAAGGTGGATATTGCCGAAAACCTGAGAGGAGATTGAGCCAAGAAGGAAGGGCAAAAGTTGTAGGAAGAAAACCAAATACAGATAAAATATTTAGATATACACTTACATATATATATGCATAACACTTGAGCAAAATTCAAAAGATAAAGGAGAGCAGCAAGAACTAACAAAAAGTGAGGAGGGAAGGGTAGAAAGAAAAAAAAAAAAAAAAAAAGATCAGAAAAATCTTTTTTTTTTCCTGAAAAGTATTTATCTAAATTTCAAATTGGAATTAGAAAGATGGTATGTGTAGAAGCTCCAGAATTTTCATCAGTAAAGATTGTTTTTTTTATATATAAGTACCCTAATTAAGATATTTTATGAGTCCAATTCAACCAAGAGTGTAAGTAATTAATAGAAATATAAATTTTGTATTGATTAAATTAATTAACAAACAAAATTATTTCTGAAGTTTTAAAATTTTCAAGATGATACAAGATTTCATTAAACAGTAACATACACAAAATGTTTTCAATCTTGTATTCTTCTGCACATGAACAATGTTTTCGTTTTTGAAAAGGAAATAAATTTCTTTATCATTCAGAACCACTCCCCCTATTAAGAATTCAAAGGTTAATTAGAAAAGCATATCATATGACAAAAATGAAGACTGTTAGATCAAAAGACAATAAAATAGCATCACAAATGAAATCATTGCATTGTCATGTGCTTTACAACCAAAACAGAAATCAAATCAACATAGAAACTAAATTTTAAAAAAAGTTGGATAATATATTCTGGAAGAACCTTTAAACAGAATGAAATATTTCAGTGTTGAAAAAAATATATACAATTACAAAGATGAACTGAGAATTAAAAGATTAGATCACAATGAAATCAAAAGCTTTTTCTCCGAACAAAATGAAATTAAAGCAAATCAGGTGCGAAATGAGTAAAAGTGCTGCAAAATTGAATATATCTTTAACAACTTATTTGCAGGAAGGTGATTATCCACTTTAAATTTCAACTTATAAAGAGAATTGAGCTCAAAATCATTTATAAATCTGTTTTTTCTTCCTCTTTTCATAAACCCCAATTTTGCACATGACTACGGAAACAATCAGATTTTACTGTTTTTACATATTGAAATTAACGTTTTTCTACAGTCACTTTCAAACAGGAAAAATATAAACAAATTTGCAGAATAAATTTGTGGTAAACTATTTAATTTGATAATGATATTAATAAACTTGACTTTTTCGTTTTTAGTATATTCAGGCAAATTTCAAAAAATGGAGACAAGGAAAATTGTGCTTAATATGCATATAACATAAGAATGAGAAAAATTGTAACATGCATATGTATGAGTATAAAAAATTTAGAAAGTAATAACCTCATTATTTTTAACAAGGAATATGGAAACTAAAAACAAAAAATGCTTTCATTTTAACAAGAATGAACAGAGAAATTATTATTTTTCAAAGATCTTATTGATTATTATTGACTGGAAGAATTATAAGATTTGTATCTACGGCAAACAATGCTCTATGCCTAAAATTACTATAAATTATACAAATATTCATGTTCAGGGATTTTGGGTTGCTCATCAAAGTGATGTAATAAAAATCTATGTAATAATAATATCATTTGAACCAGTTGATAGCACCATTCTTGTAATGCCTGCAAAATAAAAAACTGTATAACAAAATTCTGGTGCTTAGTAAGAATGAGAATAAAGTTATTTATAAAATTAATAAAATATTTTGCTATCAGTAAATGTAAAATTATTTTATAAACAAAGTTTTAGTGATTCATTTTGTTTTTAAAATTGGAAAAACAGCTCAGAAAAATGAAAAATTGATATATCAGTGCAAAATAAAATTAATAGCACAATGTAATAATGACACTGTAATTTCAATTATATGCCCCCACTTTGCACTATTTTTAAATGAACATCTATTATGAAAGGCTGAGATGGACTAATCAACATTTTCCCCAATTTACCTGCACTGTCCTTTTACAAGCAAAGCTTATTATAATAATAATAATAATAATAATTCTGTTTATACTCCGGCACGACAACCCAGTCAGTAGAGTTTACAATAAATCGTCAATACAAATATTTATCGTATTTAGTAGTCACGGGCTTGAACCCCGGTCCACTCAAGGAACGCGTGCTACGCACCTCGCTCCTGACCACTCGGCTACGTCAGGCCTAATCTATTTTACCCATTGCTACTAAAAATATATATTAATAGTAATCTTTAAAATTAATAGATTTCTTTACAAATTTATTTAAAAACAAAAATATAAATTTTGCAATGTAACTTGAACGTTTCTTACTGAAGTACAATGTGTTAGATAAAGAGATCCAACGAATGAGATATACTGTGATGCGTGCGAACGCTGCATTTTGATTCGCCATTAGCTTAACACTAGAACTGGTTGTTCTATGAACCGTGAGTCTGAAGTCTGATTCGGTTACTGTACAGTTGATGTGACGTTATCATAGTCTGTACAGTTGATGTGACAATATCATATTATGTATCTTTAATAATTTTTTAAAATTATAAAAGAGCTGCATTATTTTATAAACTAATTTTTTACTCTCAGTTCACTCTACATAGTTAAAGGGATTTCAAAATGGTACATGGTCAAAAAAAAAAAAAAAATCTATAAAAGTTTTTGTAATATTTAGTCTTTTCGATAAACATTTGTAGTCCACCTTTTGAAGTTTATAATAGTATAAAACAGAGCTACAATGCTCAATACATTCTACTTTGTATTTCAATATTTGTAGAAGAATAAGAGAAATTTACCACAATATGGTACATAGAACACTTCCATATAACACTCTCCAGAAATTAAAATGACTATAAAATTAATGCAAAATGATTACAGTAATCAATTAAAAACAATTTTAAAAAACAATTAAAAAATTTAAAAAGTTATAACGCAAATTTTGCAAAAACGACTTTCCTTCCTGAAGCTGATAGTGCTTTTTGACCATATGTCTTGAATCTCTCTTATCCGTTAGGCTATTTTTACCAAATGTACCAATTTTAGAAAAGCACCATATGGTTGAACAGTCCTGTCAGCTTCAGGAAGGAAAGTCATTTTTGCAAAATATATGTTAAACTTGTAAAATTTTTAAATTATTTTTTTATTTGATTACTGTAACCATTTTGCATTACTTTTATAGTTGTTTTAATTTTATATTAGTTTTAATTTCTGGAAAGTGTCATAAGGAAGTGTTCTACATACCATATGGAGGTAAATTTCTCTTATTCTTCTACAAATATTGAAGTTTATAATATACATTCTATAGAAAATAAATATTTTAAATACCAAAAATAAATGGTTAATTCTAATAAATTCTTCACACAATATTTAAAAATCTCGATCAGCATTTGACCATCTTACCCATCAGTGGGTTTTTTACATATTCTTTATAATGCTGGTTTGTTTCTTTTGCTCAATCAATTAAAACCTTAACCTCACCTGTCAACCATTTTGGCAACTTATGTTTATCGAATCTGATCATCACTAGTATAAATCTGTTTGTGACTTTGACAATAAATCCCTTGACCATTTTCCATAGAGTACATTAAACCTCGTATAACATGGTAGTTTGGTTCCTACAAAATCTCGTGTAATGCGAAACCGTATTATACGGGACTAAGAACCAGTACAAAAAGGGGGGGGGGGGTTACGTTCCAAAAGTTAACAAAAATACGTCTTTTTTTTTTTTTATAACTATCGGAAACTTAATTTTTATAGTAGTAATAACTTAATATTTTAACTTTATTTTTATAATAGTAGTAACTTAAATAGTAATAACTGAACAAATGTCTTACCTTACAAACTGTGATATTTATATGTTAGATAATGTATGTTCATTTAATTATCTTCCACTTCATCGCTGCTAAGCACAATCTCTTCTGCAGCATCTAGATTTTGTGTACCTTCTGCTCTCTTTAAAAGTTACAAACTGCACTCGTCAAAGTCACAATTCTTTTTTATAGTCTCAAACAAGTACAAGTTCAATAGTACAGAACTTAACCCAAGGATCTCCCAACAAAATACAGTGGACCCCAGCTTTAAATGATATGTGAAAATTGGAAAAATATTTTCCAGTTAGCAAAATAAAAATAAATTTATGCTTACATACATAGCTTAATTAAAACATACTGTAACATGTACATACTAATTATTATTTCTGTTCACTGACTTTTTTTTTGGTAAAATTAAAAACAGCAAAAATGATGAGCCATTAATAACAAAGAATGTGGCATGCACAAAAAGTTGCAACAAATGCCAATTTAGATACAGAGTAATGAGTTTCTGAAAATTTATTTATGTTTTTTATATGATTGAATATTTCATGGAAGTGGAAACAGATTTCATCATAATAACGTGAAAACCCACAGAATTCCAGCTATTGGTAATATAGCAAATGCAAGAAGATAGAGTATACTACACATTTGTAATTGATTGCACTAACAGAAAAGCCCAATAAACCAGAAAGTACAAATTGTTTTTATTGTTTTATGGTAGTGACATCCAATATCAATAGAAAAATATCATGAAGGCGATAACGACTAGCGAGTCAACCGCAGGGATTCACAAAAAGGAATGGAAAAATGGAAATGTCGAAAATTACATCTAACATAATAGCATAGTTTTCCAAGAAAAAAAGCTCAAAAATACAATGTTATGAGAGATTCCCAGCAATTCTCAAACCGTGTTAGAACAAAACCTTGTTGTAGAAGTACCATGTTATACGGGGGTTGCCTGCATTTGTATCCAACTTTATACAGTTCTTCCCGTTAATTGAGCCCAAGAAATATCTCATTCCATTACAGTCCTATCTCTTGAAATTGAATTTCTCTTATATATATCTTTATAATGATATAATCACTATATCTTTATAATGTCGTAGAACAAGAATATGTCTACCAGGAGCAAAAATTGATGAAAAAATTGACAAAAAATTTATCAGTCTGTAATGGAAAATTTCAAAAGTTTCAAATTTAACAATGAAAAGCTTTCCATTTACTGCATACATCATCATCATGAACTTGGTCCGGCTTAGGTCTTTTAAGACCTGTTCCGTTGTAGCTCTTGGAGGTGGTCTTGATCTCGCCATTGTTGTCTTGGTCGACCAACATCTCTCTCTTGCCTGTAGGTTTGTAGTTAAAGGCTAATTTTGGGATATGGTCTGGGTTCATTCTTTCTATGTGGGTGATCCATTTTTCCTGATACCGTTTTATGTCATTTACTATGTTATCTACTTTTAATTTCGTGCGGATATCTAAATTTCTTTGGTGGTCTAGTCTTGTAAAGCCTATTAATGGTCTTAAAAATCTCATTTGTGCTGCTTCTAGTTTGTGTGCATCTTTCTTTTTTATGACCCAAGTCTCACAGTTGTAGAAGAGGGCTGGTTTTGAAGTGATGTTGTGCAGTCATAATTTTCTTTCAGTTGTCATGTGTTTTCTGAAGTGGCATTTAATCGTTCCATTCAATTTTATTATACTTTCGTAGTTTAGTGTGGATGTCTTTCCCTTCATTTGATATTAAATTTCCCAAATAGGTGAAGTCAGATATTTGTTCTATTATTTTATCATCAATAACAATTGTGACTCTTTGTATGTTTTTTGCCACATAATCCCACTGATTTTGTTTTTGAGGTGGAGATTTTCATCTCGTACTTTTTACCTATTTTATTAAGTTTATTTACTGCTATCTGTAGTTCATCTTCAGATTTTGCAATTATAACTTGATCATTAGCATATAATATAGTTTGGATTTTATTCCTGTTGTTCAACTGTATTCCGTTGTTAATTGTTTGTTTCCATTCTTTAAGAATTTTATTGATGTAGATATTACATAAATTTGGTGATAGTCCACATCCTTATTTCACTCCTTTATTGGTGTTAATTGGGTCTGATAGTTGGCCATTAGAATATTTTATACAGACTTTTGAGTTTTTATATAGGCTTTGGATCGCTTTCTGGAGTTGGGTTGGGATATTTTCTTCACGTAGAATCTGCCAAAGTTTTTTCCAGTTTACATTGTCATATGCTTTTTCATAATCAATAAAGAGCAGAAATGTTGGTAGATTGAATTCTCTTCTTTTCTCCAAAATTTGTTGTAGTGAGAAAATGGCATCTATTGTGCTTCTCCCTTTTCTGAACCCACATTGTTTTTCTTCTAAGAATTGTTCACTGTATTTATTAAGTTTATCCTTTAGTATATTAGAGTATAGGTTTGCAGCAGTGTTATCCCTCTGTAGTTGTCAGGGTTATTTCTGGAGCCTTTTTTGTGTAAATTGATTACTGTTGCTTATGCCATATGATGTTAAATAATTTTAATAGTATATTTTTTAGTAAGGTGCCCCCATATTTAAATAGTTCTACATTCAAATTGTCTATGCCTGGGTTTTTTTGGTTTTTTCATTTTTGTAATATTAACTCTAGTTCTTCCATTGTTATATTTTCTTTATCTTTGGTAATCACAGATTCATCTTCCAATTCCCTAGTGCCTGGGTTATACCATAGTTTGGAATAATGTTGCTTCCATTCTGCTTGGGAGATGGAGTTGGTTTCTATTTGATCATTTGTGTCTAGTTGTAATTTTTTAAAAATTTTTAAAACCTCTTCTCTGTGGGCCCGTGTTATCATGTTCTAAAGATTTAACAAATTTATCCCAGTCATCTCGTCGGATTCTTCTGGTTAGTTTTCTGACTTCTGCTCTAAGCTTTTTATATTTTATGTGTAGATGTAGGTCTTTAGTTTGTAGGAACACTTTACAGGTCTTTTTTTTCTCATTGATTGTTTGTTTCAATTGTTCATTCCAAGTTCTTAGCCAGTTTTTATTTTTTATGGGTTTATATCCAAGACTTTCTTTAGCAGCTCCCAGAATTGATTTTTTCATGTTTGACCAGATTTCCTCAACATTATCACTTTCATCTGATTTGAGTTTATCTTTCTATTGACTTTCATACAGGAATTTAGTGCTTTCGTCTTCCAACAAATGTATTTTAAATTTCTTAGTAGTTTTTGTTGGCATTTTCTTCTTTTTATTAAGATAATTTCTTTTTATTTTGAACGTGCTTTCTACTAGTTAGTGATCACTGTCAATTTCACTGCCTCTGAATACTCTAGTGTCTCTAATTATGTCATTTAAATTTTCAATAATGATAATATAATCTATTATAGACTTTGTGCTTCTTACTTCCCATGTGAATTTATTGGATATTCTTGTGTCTGAAAAAAGTATTTGTAATTTTAAGTTTATTAAAAATGCAGAAGTCTATCAGGTATCTTCCATTGTTGTTGACCACAGGTTCGCCTTCTGATACTATACATTTGTCTACTGATTGAGCACCAACCCTTGCATTAAAATCTCCTGCTAGTATGAGATACTTGTTTATACATAATTTGCATACATCATTTATTAAATTAATTTAAAAACTAATTCATGTAATTACAGTATATTGAATGTAGCAGACTTATCCCATCACATTCTTTTTGCATGCTGTATCTTAGTTATCAGCACTATAACTGCCCTGTTCTGAATGGAATCAATAAGCCTGAGAGAGGTTTGAGGGGCACCACCCCAGATGTGGGATCAATATTCCATGGCAGGGCGGATTCGCGATTTATACAGAGTGAGCAGCTGTTTGGAAGAAAAGTAATGCCGCGAGCGAAAGAGAATACCAAGTTTTTTAGATGCAGATGAAGCAATATTTGTAATGTGCTTGTGCCAAGAGAGATTAGAAGTCAGGGTAATCCCCAAAAGAGATATATCATTTTGACTAGAAATCAGAGTGTCACTAAAGATAAGCATATGAGCAGAAGAATCTTTTTTGTGAGATATAAGACAAGACTGACTTTTGGAAGGGTTGAAATTAACTAAGTTGTCTTTTGCCCCACTGGAGAATTACCTGAAGATTGGCATTTAAGGAATTGGTAGCAGATTTTCGAGAAGTTGAAGCTGATTGAGCAGGGCAAGGTTTCTCAAAATGGAAGGTGGAATGTAATGTGCTATCATCGGCAAAACTATGGATAGGATTTCCAGTCAATGGAAGAAGGTCATTAATATACAAGAGGAAAATAGTGGGGGAAAGAACTGAACCTTGGGGTACACCGGCATTAGTGGAGAAGTTAGAAGACAGAGAGCCATCTACCATCACCTTCAGTGAGCGATCAGAGAGAAAACTGGATAACCAATTACTAAAAACAGTTGGCAAACCATAAGATGGAAGCTTGTTTAGAAGACCTTTATGGCAAACACGATCGAAAGCCTATGAGATGTCAAGAGCAACTACTTGTGTTTCACTGAACCTTTCCACTGAATTAGTCCATAAATGGGTAACAAGCCAGAATATCACTAGTGGATCGACATTGACGGAATCCATACTGACGATTGTTGATCAGACGTAAGATTTCTAGGTAATTTAAGAGTTGGCCGTTAATTGATTTCTCCATTAGTTTAGAAAGAGTAGAAGTAATTGCAATGGGACGATAATTGGATGGGAGGGATTTGTCACCCTTTTTAGGAACTGGCTGGATATGAGCAAATTTACAAGCAGAAGAAAAAACACCTTTGGAATAAGAAAGTGAAAAAAGGTGGCAAAGAATAGGACTAAGTTCAGGAGCACAGGTTTTGAGAACAAGTGGAGAAATACCATCAGGACCTGGAGCTTTCTTAGCATCAAGATTCGACAAAATCCTTCTGACATCCTTTTGACGGAAGACCACAGGAAGCATTGAATGGAGCGTGTTGGGAATGGTGGGAGATGTTTTACCAAGATCATTAATACATCAGTTGGAAGAAAAATGGGATGCTAGCAGGTCAGCTTTATCCTTGGCTGAAGTGACGACAGAACAATTTGGTTTGGACAGAGGTGGGAGCAGAGGTGGGCAAAAGTTGCGGCCAATAGCTTTGGCAAGAGACCAGAATGCTCGGCTACCATTAGGGCAAGAAGGAAGTTTTCTACTCTTAGCCTGTTCAAACTCTAGTTTGGACTGATTAATAACTGCTTTACTATTGTTGTGAGCTTTCTTGTAGGCAGAAAATGAAACTGAAGAATTAGAAACAAGCCAATTACGATATGCAACATTTTTTTTTTTTTTTGGTAGTTGTTGGCGCATCGGCTTCTGTGGCCATAGTGCACCTCCCAAGGTTTTTGCAGTACTTTGATCCAAGCCCGAGGCGGGATTCGAACCCGCGACCTTTGGGTTGCCAGGCAGGCACTTTACCCACCTGGCTAGCCCGGTCGGCTATGCAACATTCTTCTCTTGAACAGCCTTAGCACATTTATTGGAAAATCAAGGTTTAGATAAAGGACGAGATTTTAAAGTGGAGTGTGGGATAAAGGATTCCATTCCTGCAAGAATAATTTCACTGATGCGATCTGAGGAAACGTTGACATCAGAATTTTTGAAAGAGTAATCCGACCAAGGAAAAGAAGAAAAGAAATCTCGCAGGTCATCACATTTTGAATTCTTGTAATGCCAAAGAACACGAGGTTGGGAATAGCCATGAGATAAAGGCTCCATTGGAGAAGAGACAATCACCAAGTTGTGATCTGAAGTGCCTAAAGGACCTCTCACATCGACCGTGTACTTAGAAGGGTTGTTTGTGAGAAAAAGATCAAGCGTGTTGGCTGTATGATTAGGATTGTCAGGTATTCTTGTAAGTAAATGAACAATCTGTGCAAGGTCATTAGTAATTGCAAAAGCCTCAGCATCTCAACCAGCTGAGTCGGTGTGACTAGAAAATGGAAGCAGCTGGAGTTGTGAACATTAAAATCACCAAGGAAAATTACCTCACTGTTAGGAAAGTTGGACTGGAGAAAGTCAAGTTGCAAAGAGAGGAAGTCAAAGAGCTCCAAGTGATTAGTGGAGTTGGGAGAACAGTAGAGACAACAGATGAATTTGACACAATGAGGTAGAGACAACATCTGAATTTGACACAATGAGGTAGAGACAACATCTGAATTTGACACAACTGCAATTGCAGCATGGATTTGTCAAGGGGCTGTCTTGTCTAACCAATCTGATAGGTTACTATGATGTACATAGTAACCTATCAGATTGGTTGAATACTGAATACAACAAATAATTTTGACATCATATACTTAGATTTCAATTCGGCTTTTGATACTGTTGCAGATAAAAGACTGCTGTACAAACTAGAGTAATGTGACATTAAGGGCAAGGTACTGCTATGGATAAAGTGGTGGTTAGGTGGAAGAAGCAAGTGAATGGATATCAATGGGCACTGCTCTTCTTGAACTAACATTAGAGTAATTCCCCAGGGTTTAGTGCTCGGTCCATTGTTGTTTTCAATAGTTATCAATGATACTGATGAAGGTATATAATACTTAATGTCTAAGTTTGCTGATGATATAAAGATTGGTGGGGGTGGTTAATGACAGTCATCAGAATGAGTTACTACAACAAGATCTGGGAAAAATAGGTGGACCGGCTGAGAAACAGCAGTTGAAGTTTATCATTGACAAATGCAAGTGTCTGCATATGGTTAGCAGGAACCCCAGAATAATTTATCAACTCTGTGGTGCTACACTCAGGGTAGTGGAGAATGAAAAAGATCTATGGGTAATTGTGCAGTCAGATATGAAATTCCCTGAGCATTGCAAAAATGTGCCAGAACAGCTCATGGGATTTGGTTAACGACGTACAGAAACTTTGCTAACATGGATAAGGAGTTGATTATCCCTTTGTATAAGACCAAGGTTAGGCTACATCTTAAATACTTTATACAGGTCTGGGGGCATCACTTTAGGAAGAATGTAGATCTGCTTCAATGGATACAGAAAAGGGCAGCCAGATTGGTGAAGAAAACAGAAGGGCCCTCTTACCGAGAAAGGCTTCAGTTCTGCAAATTGGAATGGCATCTTTAGCATCTTTAGTCTGTTCAACCAATCAACTACCTGCTGGCTAAAGGCAAATTTTGGCACATCTATTCTACAACTGTCTTTCCTCAATTTGAATCTGTGCCCCCTCAGGTTTTTAATCTGAGCAAGATCAAGAATCCCATCAGCTTTCAGCTTGCTCAACCCATTCAAGGCCTTATACACCTAAATCAGATCACCTCACAGGTACCTACTCTCCAGCACTGCAATTTGCAGAACTTAAGTCTTTCTTGGTAAGAGCACCCCCCTTTGTTCCCTTCACCAGTCTTGTTTCCCTTCTTTGTACTCACATTCTTGCAACTCCACATCTTTCCTAAAATGAGGCCTCCAGACCTGTACATACTCTAGGTGTGATCTGACCATTGCCTTGTATAAAGGGATAATCACCTCCCTGTCTCTGCTAGCAAAATTCCTATATATATCATTGATAAGACTCCATGACCTGCCCTGGCAGCCCATCTGCACTGCTCAGCGAACTTCATATTTCACTGCACAATTACCCCAAGGTTTTTTCACTTTCCACTTCCCTAGTGTAGTACCATACAGTTGGTACATTTCTCTTTGGTTATTGCTACCCATATGCGGTACTTTGCATTTGTCAATGTTAAACTTCAGTTGCCACTTCTCAGCCCATTTGCCCAACTTATCTAGATCCAGTTGGAGTAGCATACTCTTTTTACTGTTGTTAACAATCCTGCCATCTGCAAGCAATCATCTGCAAACTTGGACATTAAACCTGATATACCTTCATCAATATCATTGATAAATATACAAATTAACAATGGGTCCAATACCGAACTGCAGGGAACTACACTAATAACATTTGATTGCAAAGAGCAGTGTCCATTGATTACCACTCTCTGTCATCTCCCACTCAACCATTCCTTTATCCATTGTAGCAACTTTTCCTTAATGCCATACCTCTTCAATTTGTACAGCAGTCTTCCATGTGCCACAGTATCAAAAGCTTTCCTAAAATCCAAGTATATGATATCAAAATTATTTTTTGCATTCAGTTCCTTTGTGACCACATCATAGTATCCAATCAAATTGGTCAGACAACACCTCCCTTTAACAAACCCATGCTGTGTCTTAACTACAGTCTTGTCTAGATGATCCTGCAATGCTTCTTTAACCAGTGATTCTATTATTTTCCCCAGAACACAAGTTAAACTATCAGGTCTATAATTACTTGTGTCACCCTTTGATCCTCTTTTGTGAATTGGGATCACATTTGCACATCTCCAGTCCATTCTCCAGTCCAGTCCATCCAAGGAAGCTCTCATAAAATATGGCTAAGGGTTTGCTTACTTCCTTTGCTGCCTCTTTTAATATAACTGGATAGATCCCATCCACCCCAGGTGCCTTTTTTATGTTTAACTTCAACAATTTGTCCTCCACTTTGCTCTTAGTTATTACAAAATCACTTAACTCTCTGTTAGAGATTAATACACTTCTGGCACTCCTCTCATTGAATATATCTTCGTGTGTGAATATAGATGCAAAATACTCATTCAGTTTATCAGCTACTTTAGCACGATCATCAATAGTCAACCCATCTATGTTAAGTGGTCCAATCTGATTCATCCCTTTCTTTCTAGAGTTTAAATAAATAAAGAACTCTTTGCTATTTTTTTTTTTGCATCCTTTGCCAAGGATTTCTCGTAATCTGCTTTTGCCTGTCTAATCTCCTTTGTGACTTGATTACAGACTAGTTTATATCTGCCATAGGTTTCTGTGTAGCCCCTTTTAATTTATATGCATCCCATACATTTTTCTTTTCTGCTACGAGCTTCATTAGTTCATCTGACATCCATTTAGGCCTAAACCTTGAACAGTATTTCTTAGCTGGAATGAAAAGCCTAGTAGCCTCAAAAAATTAAGTAGGTGAAGGCTTCCCATTTAGAATTCAATGTTGGTAACATTATCAGTGGATCCCACTGTACAGAATTTATAAACTGTCTGAGACCCCTGTAGTCACCTTTATGAAAGTAAAAGCCATTCCCTTAAGCCTTGATGGTAGTTACATCTAAGTAATTCCCCCATCAGTACATAGTGATCACTGTCACCCAGTGGTTCCTTTATTTGCAAATTCTTAATGCATGAATAATCACTGCTGATAATGAGATCAAGAGTATTACTCCCTGTGGTTGCCTCTTGAACATGTTGCAGTAGAAAACAGTCGTCCAATAAATTCATCCATAAAAGTCTTGCTAGTGTGTGAGTGACCAACCCACCAGTTCCAGTCAATATCTGGAAAGTTAAAATCCTCCATTATAAGACATTCTGATTTACTGGCCCACTCTATTTCTCTGCACAATTGCTCATTATACTCATCAGATTCATTAGGCATATAACACACACCTACTCTCACTTTTTCCTTTCCCAGTGCTTATGTCACACTAAGCAGACTCAACATTGCATTGTCCACCAACATCAACTGGATGCACTTCCTTAGTCCCTTCCTGTCCTATCTATCCTATCTGTACACATTGTACTCCCCAAATTCCAATTCTGCACTGCTTATGTCTGTGTGACACCATGTCTCTGATATATCCCAACAATATCTGCCTTTGATGTATTGACTAGCACTTCAAGCTCATCAAATTTATTAACTATACTTCTAACATTGGTGTACATGCAAATATACATGTACCTGTTTCTACTCTTAGTTACCCTAACACAGCCCATTATTTATTTTTTCCACTATGATTCTGGCCATTCTGGAAGTCTACATTGTCTTTCTTTCCAGGCTCTGCTCATTTTAATAGAAGCAGTGCAAGAATCATGCAGCCACTGTTAACCTTTTATTCTGTGTATTTTCCAAGGTAGCAGTTTTCCAACCCACCTAACACTGCCTTGATAGCATTAGCTATCGTGGCTGTTAACAACTACACACACCATGATGAGAAAAATTTTAATATAATATATGCCCCGGAGAGATTGTGCATTGCACAATCTCTCCGGGGCTGAATTGATTGACTCCCTCATATTGTGTCTGGACTGAACTGCAGATAGTTTCAAATTCAATCCTAAGTCACACCTTTTTCCTAATATTGCCCTGAACTTGGTAAGTAAGTACAGGGCAATCTCCTACTCTTAATATCATTAGTGACAATGTGTAGAACAATATCACTTTTCTGCCATTAAAAATGATATCTGCTGTACATCATCTACTTTTGCCCCTGGCAGACATATCCTGTTCCTATTCCACCTATCCTTCTTGCACAACACACTTCCCTGACAATAGTGTCACCAATAATTACGACCTCCTGTGGCATTCTGCTTTGGAGATTGTCATTTTGTTGTCTGATGCACATGTGTGAGCTCAGGCATTGAGTTGGGCAGCTGAGAGCTTTATGGGGGGCCCATCTAATTCCTTTGAGGGTATCTATCCTCATTCTATCCCCCATTCTAATTCCTTTGAGGTATCTATCCTCATTCTATCCCCCATTCTAATTCCTTTGAGGGTATCTATCCTCATTCTATCCCCCCATTCTAATTCCTTTGAGGGTATCTATCCTCATTCTATCCCCCATTCTAATTCCTTTGAGGGTATCTATCCTCATATTCAAACTCTCGTAAATGATCATCAGAATGCTGAGTCAGTGGCTAATTTATTCACATTCCCTGCACCTAGCATACACAAAGAAATTCCTCTTGGCTGGATCATGTACTGTTCCAGAAAAATCTGCAAACATTTCATAAATTGCACATTTTGTTAGGCTCTGATATTTGGAGAATTTCCTCTTTCAGTTCTACCTGAGCGACAGCACTTCCAACCACTTTATGCCCATTGATTTGTTGCTCTAGTTTATGGCATGATTCCCATTTAAATACAATTTAATTGATTAACAATGAAAATTAGTAAAATTAATAAACTGAATTGAGTAATAGACAATACTGCATTAAACTAATGGATTCCTAAACGCAATGATATGTATTGTGCTATCAAGTTTTACATTATACCTTATACTATCAAGTTCATTATATATATGTTATGCTATACTGTAGATCGCAGTGTCATATTAGTTATATGCTTACTAAAAAGTAAAATCCTTAGCTAAACAAAAAAAAAAAATGTGTGCCCAAGAAGTGATTAGAACCTTTGGGCTACTTATTTTTACTATTACACTGCACTATTCGTTATGTGCTATGATATCTGTGGCAAAACCAATACAGTAGAGGTACAAATAATGAATCATAACTTACAAAATCACTAGGTAAATTTGAAAATAGCTGAGGAATGTGACTAAGACTATTTACACTATTTGGAAAACACAATTTAATATATTAATTAATGAAAAAGATGGTAACAATTTCCAAAAAACTTATTGTTTCATGAGCTTAAAATTCTGCATCTTGGCGTGTATGGATGAGAAGAATGAAAATTGTCTTGGAGGGCCGTCTTCAGACTGAAATTATTAGTAAGTGGATGGGTGAAATAAGGGGTTTTTTTTTTGGCTGATGCTATATAAGCTTGCTTTCTTGCATCATGTGCAATTATCAAACCTTTCAAAAATTAATGCAGCCCATGCCCAAACGTAGCTTTAAAAGTGACAGCTGTGTCACTTTTGGATCCATCACTATATTTGCAAAGTTTGGGCATGGGCTGCATTAATTTTTGAAAGGTTTGATAATTGCCATAGTATGATAACAATGTTAACATTGTTGTCAGTATGACAACAGCACAGTTTTGGGTATGACAACAATGTCATATCCAAAACTATGTTGTAGCAGTCAGAATATGTGTTGTGATATGATGTGTGGCATCGTCAATGGATTGGTAGCTTAGAAATTATTGGATGGTGGTCACTGCTTAGCAGGTTGTCCAGAGTTGACCAGTGGATGAGTGCAAACAATGTTGGAAAGCAGATTTTCAGGTGTATGGCTGTAGTTGTTCTAGTGGAGAAATGAATGTAAGTATCAGCATCAGTATTCAACAAAGTTAGAACTAGGGTTGCAAGGTCCTACGTTTTTCTCATAAGCTTTACATTTATTTAATTTATTTTATTGTTTATGTTTTTAATTTGCCTGTAAGTATGTTTCTTCCTTTTTCTTTTTATGATGAAAATCATGTTTTAAACGTCCCACTAGATATAGTTAAACGTTGGTTGCTAACACAACCATCATATGATGCTGCAACTATTCAAAATCTGTTGGCAGCAAAATTTTTTCAACAGTTGCCTACCATGAGAAAGGAGGAAGAAGCTATGGAATATATTGTTCTTTCACTTTCATTGTCCATCGTGTGGGAGAAGGATGCAATGTAGTTTATCACGTGTTGAAATGTGAAGTTGTTAATAAGTTATAGTAAGGAATATTGAACTTTATAGAAATTTAATGTACATTGTGCGCTATTATTGGTATTTTTAAATATAAAAACACATGCACATTATTTCTTCTTAATAGTTCTTTCTTTCTCAAGTTGAGAGCAAGATCCTTGGGCTTTCGATTATTTGTTGATGAGGTAAGATTAACAAATTATTATATACTGTTAATTTAATTCTCTCGACATTTGAAATAAATTGTTAAGCTGACAGGACAACATTTGATATTTGTGCAACTTTTACTATTAAAAATTTTTTTTTTATTATTATTGTTAATTATTTTCTAATATTCCAAAGAATAGGCGCACTATAGCCATAGCAGCTAATGCGCCAATAAACAACCATACCACACACAAACACATCATTATTATTTTCAGATTGCCATTGAATGATTTTTCGATCTCAGTTCACGATCCCAGACTGCACGATCCCAGTTCCAATAGTATTAGGAATTTGCCTTTGCCAGAAACAAGTGGCAACCTCGAATGGGACCCACACTACTGGTAATAATGTCTGGCAGTGTACAGCACCTTGCTTTTCTAATCGCAAGGGTTGCAGTACTGACGCTCGTAGCACATCCAACCGAGATTCGAATAGGCTGGCCAAATATAATATTACACCTGTTCCTACATGAGAGAAGATCTTTATTTCCAGAATAGGCCCTGCAACGCAGCCCAGTAACATTAAAGTGTAAAACTGAGTTTGGATTAACAGTGGAAGTTAAACAATTAAAGACGAGGCATCCTGCTTACGCCTCATTTGTCGTCACGTGCCCAATGGGACAGTCCTCGTTACTACTGAATTTTCAGGACTGGCCGGCAGGATCACTGGTCAAACCATACAGGGATAGATGGATGATAAGATCAAATAGCCCTTCTGAAACGTCACAGTAGCAATCAAATCCTCCCCATTCTCTGAGACGGGACTGGCAGCCTACGGTGTTTTTACCAGAACGTTTGAAGCATTTCCAACAAGCTTCCCATGCTACAAACCTGCATGATGATAACTGACTTTGACTACATTTGCCTTGTTGAAACATGGTTATGCAATAACAGACAACTGGATACGCTTGGATACAAATGTACTGGCACTGAAAGAACTGAAAAACGGGGTTGAGAAACCATGATCCTGTATAAAGATGAATATCAGTCTTCAAAGGAACACCTCTCCAAATCAGATAACTTTGAAGCCACCTGTGCTACCTTTTTTCAATGGGAAAATAAAATTACAAATCTGCCTTATATACCTGCCTCCTGAGCACACCAGAGATTCCAGAAATGAACTCCTTGCATGGCTTACCATTAACCTCAATCCAGCTGTAGACATGATCCTTTTAGGAGATGTTAACATGCCAATTCCAAAACATACCGACGCAAAAAGAAATCAAGGGTTGCACAACTAAATCTGAAACAGCTGGCTACTCCAGCAACTAGAGGGAATCAGTGGTTAGATGTTGTCTATTACAATACACTCAGCATTAGATTAGCAGATAACTTGTTTCGTTTAAGTCAGACCACAATCGAATAGCTGTAGAGACCACACTCAATGTTGCTGGAACCAATCAGAGGGATGGCGGAAATTTTAATGGCATGCACAGAATGACCTTTTCTTTAAAATACATCAAGCCAAACATCATTCTCAAAGAACTTCGAGAATACAAATGGCAAGAACTAAGCAAGAAGTCGGCAGAGGAAGCACTCCAGCTACTGGCCTTCAAGCTCACAAAAATTGCCTATGAAGGAGCATCGAAGGTCATAAGGATAACCAGGAAATCCAAAAACTGGTTTAATCCACAGATAAAATATGTCTTTCGTAAAAAGCAAAGCCTTTACAGGAAGTGGCTGAAGACAGGACATCCTAATGACCACATTCTGTATAAAAAAGAGTGCTCACTTTATAAAGCTGAAAAGACAAGCACATTACACAGATGTACTATCAAAGCTCAAACAGGGAAAAAGGATTGTTCGGGATAATAGAAAAAAAGGTCTCATGACTGCCGAGGTATTTACTGAATGGTCCAAGAAGGCATTTGAACCTCCCGCACCCAACCAATTAGCAACAGAAGAACACAGGAAGAGAATAACTGATCTCCTTCACCGAATAATAGAAAAAGATGAATCCATTTCAAACTTACTAAGAAAGATACCTCTAACAACCATCACAATTACCAAAGAAAACCTCATGAAAGTCATAAATGAACTTCCTAATAAAGCAATTGCTGGTCCTGATAACTTCCCTCTTTTCATGGCAAAATACATTATTGAGGAGTTGCATCACACTTTCAATCAAATCATTCAAAAAGGTACTCTCCCCAGTATATGGAACAGCTACATAGTCAGGCCCATTCCCAAAATAAAGAAACCAAAAAACATCAAAGACTATAGACCCATAGCCAAAAGTTGCACCATCTTGAAAATTTTTGAGAAGACCCTTCTCTCAGCCCTCACCCAACACTGCTTCAGGCATCGTCCTCTGCACCTACACTAAGTCTTATCTGGAAGATCAACCATCACAAATCTCCTTGAGACCCTTTTCCGGATGCAGAAAGCTCTCAACAGTAAGGAACAGCTCGATATTATCTTCCTAGACATATCTGCAGCTTTTGACAATATCTTGATAACGGCTCTGGAACAAATTTTATCTTTCTACTTCAAAATACAAGGCAATCTCTTGAAGATTTTATGTAGCATTCTGAAAGAAAGATGCCTCATAATCCGTAATGATGGTTTTATTGCCCATTACTCCATTTCACAGGGAGTGCCGCAGGGAGGCATTCTCTCCTCACTGTTAATTGCTGCAGCTCTGGAACCATTTTTGCATCCCATAAAGACAACTTTATTACATATGCTGATGACCTGAAATTCTTGGTCAAATCTAAAGATCTACAACAAGTTAAGCAAACAAATCAACAAGCCAATAACACAATAAATGAACTGGAGCATTATCTCGATTATATTGGACTATGTTTAAACCCAAGCAAATCCGCCCAGATGACAATTACAAAGAAAGAAAGCAGGAACAATATCTCTATGCTGGTAAGCGGATGCGAAGTTCCAAAGGTTAAATTGCAAGTAGACCTTGGCCTAAAATGGGATGAGGGACTAACATTCTCCGAGCACTTTTGATTACATCAAAGCTAAAACATATGCAGCGCTCTGGGCTGCCAAACAGGAGTTAACTGGCATTAGAAACCCAGATCTTGTTAAAAAGTATATCTTGAAATGTATACTTCCCATCCCACTGTATGCGTCACAGATTTGGTCCTCTATCCCACCAAGCAACCTGAAAGCATTCCTTAGTATTGAATACTGCCTCTTGAGATAGCTGAACAGGCTCTCGAACCACCCATTTACTATCTCTAGAGCCATCCTACTTTCCAATCTCAGCATTCCTCCCTGGAAACAGACAATCAACACAAGAAATATTTTCACATTAGCCCAACTGCTAACAGGAAGATTAGACGCTCCCAGTATTGACGGCTTGTTTCACTCTTGTCGAGAAGCCACCAGAATTACTGAAACAAGACATCCTCTTCAAAGCAACTTAAAAAACCTGGACAGCCTAAGTCGCTTTTTTCCAGCAAACACAATAGAACTCTTCAATCAACTAAGAATTGAACCGGAAAAGCTCTATAACGAAAAAGCCTACAAATTGCAAGTCTTTGCCGACTCCTATCGTCTCCTGTAACTAGTGCACAGTCACTTGGCTCAAAAAACTATATATTCTCGGTACTCTAGGTACCAACCTAAGATGATGTCAAAATTTTAAATATTCTATGATGTTCAAAGATGCCAAAAATGTAAATATTCTATTATAAAATCATAATTACTCATGTATTCCAAAATTCTGTATTCAACCTTATAGGGTGAACATCCCATGAATTTTGTAACCTTTTGCTCATGGGTCCGCTTCGCACCTTAGAATGTAACTCTCACCCTTCTAGCCAATGACTGTCCTAGGGGTGTGTCTTCAACAGAGAAATAAATTGATGATAATAATAATAATAATAATCGTTTGAAAGTGACCAAATATTTAGAACTTCTAGCATCTGATAGTGCTAGCAGTCTTATATGGCAAATAAGATAACCAGCTTTAACACCGGAAGGCAAATTTGGTTTACCAAACATAAGGATGATATTCCATGCGGGAAGAAGCTCACCATCTTTTCTGATCATAATATTCTTGGCTTGCATGACTTTTCGATCTTTTAACTCTTGGTCCAGTTCATCCTCTGTGACATTCATCAAATTCCACTCTGCAGTTACCCCTTTGGAGGTATTTAGTGTGCATGTGATAATTTGCAGGAGTATACTACCTAAGGATGAGAATTTCAGCAGACTCTCAGATTGCTTATGACTTTTTTGGTGAACCATTTTTGGTGAACCTGCTGTGTTTTCTAAACATTTCTGTATGAAGCATTGGGACAAAGTACTCACACATTTTTTTAAAAGGCAGTGGAAAATAAAGAAAGATGGGAACTCCTGCTGCTCTGTGTCAGAATGCAATCTTTTCCACTGTGATGTGCTATGGTCATTTTTGTTTAGAGTATGATGAGTGTCAAGGCTTAATTGGAGGGTACTTGTCAAATTCCATGTTTTTATGGCTAAGGGTTTGCTTACTTCCTTTGCTGCCTCCCTTAATTGATTGAAATAGACACCATCCACCCCAGGTGCCTTTCTTATGTTTAATTTCAACAATTTCTCTTCCACCTTCCTCTAAGTTATCACAAAATCATTCAGCTCACTGTAAGAGTTTAATAAACTTCTGGCATCTCCAGAATTATAAAATAACAGTCATCAAGTTGATTCAGAAAATTTATTCCATAGGTCAAGTTTCCAGTTAATAATTTTTAATCAATGAGCGGTGAAGGCACTCAGACTTATTTGCACATTCAGTTTGCATACAGAGACTTATCATACTCATCATTATCATATAAATCATATAAACTCTAACTCGGCTTTCCTTTAAAAACACACTGCAGCCATTATCAAACCCACTGCAGAATGGAAGCCTCCTCAACAGAGGGAAATGGACCATAATCTGCCCTGCTGGTCCAGTGCGGGTTGGCAGATCGACTGTATTTATCAGTCAGGGGCTTGAACCCCAGTCTACTCAAAGAGCGTGTGCTACTGCACTCCCACTCCCGACCACTCAGCTACGAACGAGGGCCTTTACTACTCGGTATCTCATACCAGACTATAATCTTGTCACATTTAGGTGGTTTTCTAACAGAATAATAACCCCACTACCATTCTCTCTCTCTCTGTTCTTCCTAAGCACATTATTCATTCCAAAATGAAACTCAGCAATTTGTATATCACAATGTTGTTGTTGTTATTTGGTTTTTGGAGCATTAGCAACTAAGGCCATATTGCTCCGGGATATGCGGTGGTCATTCCCTGATCTTTCCGCATCCTCCGTATTTGGTGGTGATGGGCTCGAACCCTGGTCTAATCAAGAAGCGTGTGCTACGCACTGCTGCTCCTTCCCACCTGGCTACGGAGGTGCCTGTATATCAAAATGACACCAAGTCTTAGATAACCCTATTATATCAACATTTGCAGACCTAGCCAGTAGCTCAAATTGAGCTAATGTATTGACAACATTCCTAACATTACTATATAAAAGTTTTAGATGGCACCTCCGTAGCCAGGAGCAGCAGTGCGTAGCACACGCTTCTTGATTAGACCAGAGTTCGAGCCCGTGACCACCAAATACGGAGGATGCAGAAAGGTCAGGGAATGACCACCGCATATCCCCAGAGCAATATGGCCTTAATTGCTAATGCTCCTAAAAACCAAATAACAACAACAAGTTTTAGATCTGTATTTTCTTACTAAACACTTCTCTGATGCATCATTTATAATAATTATTATTATTATTATTAGCCATATGGTGCAAGGAAGCCTGAGGCTTATGCTGCACAAGCCAAAAAAAATAAAAAATAAAAAATTCCACGAGTTACTCTGAGAGAGAGAGAGAGAGAGAGAACCAGAAAGGAATCACCAAGAAAGAGAAGAATGATGATATCCAGCTCCGGACCTTGGGTGTGCCAAGCCCATACTCACCAGATGTAAGCCCCTGGGGATGTTATTGAAGCATGTTGAACCATAACCAGCCCATTACATTAATTTTTTTATTTAATCTGTTACACTTGATCTTCATGTGTTCATTTCATTAATCATTCATTCCTCATTGTTATAGCCATGTATAACAATGTAGGTAGTGTGTGACACTACTTCCACTACAGCAACATAGATTCTTTTTTTATGTTTTGCATCTTTTATTTTATTTATATATATTTTTAGTATTTTTATTTATTTATATTTTTTTTATGTAATTTGTATTTTTCCTACACAGAATCTTATGTAGGCTTCAGCACATGTCATCCAATCAGATGACCACATCATACTTGTTGCATATATCCAAAACCAAAAAAACTGATATATTTATTTATTTTTTATTTACAATAATTGAGATGATTTAATTGACATTTATATTACTAGTAGAATTTCTCTGCAAATATTTGAATTATTGTGTAAATCTGAGAAAAATCATTGTCAATACAGAAAAAGAGAAATAATGTTGAGATAAATCATTGTTGAGCATCCATCAATTAATAGATAAGTAATGTCATAGCCACCTGTACAGTTACCAACTTATCAAGATACAGTCTGTGGCTTGTTAGGGTACATCCATTTTTTGTAGATGACTGTTAAGAATGACTACCCTTATAACCAAATTCTGGTTAAAAAATATTTAATCTGGAAGAATAATGATAATTTATTTATGATAAGTATGATCAAATTATTTAAAACATTCCCAAAAATAACCCCATGTCTATATGGGAAGGGATAGCAGTTAAAATGTTGGAAGAACTTTTAAATGCTAGGATTATTATTATATTTTTATTATGTTAGACATAAAGGACCAGCTATATTTGAAATGAAAGTATAATAATAGCACTGAAAATAAAAGCAAGCATTCAAAATGTGAAATTAATCTAATTAATTTTTTTTATGTGAAACTAACATTTGCTTACCTGCATACCAATAATGGCATAGATAAAAAACAGCATAGCTATAAGAAGACATACATAAGGTAAAGCCTAAAAAATAAAAATAAAATAAGTTTTTTTTTTAATAATCAAAAATGTGCATATAGAGATTTATTTGCAAAAAATTACGGGAAAATAATTAAATACAATCATTTTTTCCATATTTTTCAGGAGAGCCAAATATAGGATTATCAAGAAAAGATATAACAGATTTTAATACCTGTATTTTTTGATATATTGGAGTGGTAGTATTAGTAATAGTATCTGTCACATATGGCCTCTGTAGCTGAGTGGTCAGGAGTGGGAATGCGACAGCACACACTCTTTGAGTAGCCCATGACTGCTAAATACGGTCGATCTGTCAATCTGCACTGGACTAGCATGGCAGATTATGGTCCATTTTCCTCAACATAAATTGTTGAGGATTTCCATTCTGCAGTGGATTGATAATGGCTTGCAGTTCACCTTTTTTTTTTTTTTTATCTGTCATATAGTGCGAGGAAGCCACAGGTTTTTTGCTAAAAAAAAAACACCAACCAAGTAGATAAGAAAACACAAATTACAGTGGACCCCTGCTTTATGATTGGTTCACTGTATGATCAAATCACTTTACAATGGACTTGCCATAATAAAATACCATTCATTATACAATATGTAGCAAGCACCGGTCATTGTGATCACGTTTGCGAATTAAACTTTAATTCTATTAAACGGCAATTCTAACAAATGAAAATAGGAGAAATATTATACACAGGCTATAAAAGTAAAGATAGAAAGCACAAATTTACACTTTATTACCTTACAAATTAACAAAATTATATGTGAAAATCAGAAGAATATTTACCACAGGTTAGCAAAATAAAAATAAATTTACGCTTAGCTTAATTAATACTGTAATGTACATACTAGCTAATTGATATTTCTGTCCACTGACTCTTTTTTTTTGGATTGTAAAATATAAAACAGTAAAAAAGATAAGCAATCAATAACAAAGAACATGCCATGCATAAATTGCAACTAACACAATACGTGCAAGTTAGATATGGAGTAACAATTTTACATAGTTTAAAAAATAGGAATGAAGAGAGATTCTGAAAATTTATTTGTTTTTTTATATGATTGAAGATTTCATGGAAAGGGAAGCACATTTTGCCATAATAATGTAAAAACCCACAAAACTCCAGCTATCGGTATTATCACAAATTATTATTACTACCTATTTATAATAGACTATACTAAGAGAAAAGTCCAATTAACCGGAAACTGCAAATTGTTTCTATTGTTTTATGGTAGTGACTCTAGAAATATGCTTAAGAAAAATATCACAAAGATGTTCAAGATTTATTCTTATAACCAAACATACAATAATGATGAAAGTGTAATGCATTTTAATGATTTGAATTGGTTTTTTGAAATTTGATTCTATAAAGCAGCAGATTCCACTAACTAGTGATCATGTTAACTGGTGCCAATTATTTAACCTTATGATGAGCTTACAATTGTCTCCAACCAGACTACATGGTCCTTCCTCTCAGCCAATAGCAGAGTTTGTAAATGTGTTGGCTGCATGTTTTGTTTTTGCATCCTTTAGTTGAGGTCATTTTCTGTGTTGTGCTTATTTGACATAAATTTACTGTATTGAATTTGTGAATGTACTACATTGTGTAAACTGATAATATGGCCACTAAAGAGTGCAGTAAGAGAAAATTTCAAGTTTCAAGGTCTTGGAATGAATTACCAAAAAAACGTGTACTGGGTTCACATTATGATATTTCCACCGTACAATGGTGTCACTGGAATGGATTAATATTGTAAAGCGGGGGTCCACTGTATATGCTTTCCTCCTCACACAGGTAAGTATCCAGTTGACCTTTGAATTTATTCTAACTGTCAGCCTCAACTACTTGCAAGGGCAACTTGTTCCAGCTATCAGCAACTCACTGGCTATAAGAAAACTTCCTGCAATCTAATATAAATTGCATCCTCAAGCCATGTAATTTGATTTTATGACCGCTAGTTCTGGAATTGCTTAGAACATAGTGTTAACTGGAATGCAACTCTAGGGGTTCCCCCCAACTCCAATAGTTCCTTAGAAGAGTGAGAATTCCACCTTCATTCATTTTGCTAATCCCTCTCAGAGCCTTATAAACCTCAATCAGTTCAATCAACCTCAATCAACCAGGCACCTTTAAGGTGCCTGGTTGCCAAGCTCTGTAGCCCACATATACAGAGTCTTTCCTCATATGGTCATCCTTCTGCTGGTCTCATCATTCGAGATGCATGTCTTTGAGCCCTTTCAAGAAGCTCAATGACTTTTTTCAGATGAGGTCTCCATACTTGAACACAGTATTCTAAATGCGGTCTTACAATTTCCTTATACAGTGGGATTATGACTTTCCTATCTCTACAGGATAGCATTTGATAAATCATCGATAGGCTTTCCTGGCTGCCTCTTTACACTATTCAGAAAACTTCATATCTGCTTGTGTTGTAACTCCCAGATCCCTATCCTCCTCCCCTGTTTTTAATTCAACCCCCACTAAGTGTATAGTTTATTTGTGGATTGCTATTCACCAAGTGTAAGACCTTGCATTTTTAGCATTAAAACATACCTGCCACTTCTCTGACCATCTTTGAAGTCTATTCAAGTCATCCTGAAGGAGCACTGCTTGCACTGATCATTAATGACTCTGCTGCTGTTGTTATTGTTGTTATTTGGTTTTTAGAGCATTAGCAACTAAGGCCATATTGCTCCAGGGATATGCGGTGGTCATTCCCTGACCTTTCTGCATCCTCCGTATTTGATGGTCATGGGCTCAAACCCCAGTCTAATCAAGAAGTGTGTGCTACGCACTGCTGCTCCTGCCCACCTGGCTAAGGAGGTGCCTAATGACTCTGCCAATCTTTACATCATCTACGAATTTTGACATCACGCATTCTATCCCTTCGTCAATGTCATTTATGAAAATGAGAAACAACTGTGGTCCAAGGACTGATCCTTGAGGAATCCCACTCTTGACATTACACCAATCTGAAAAATATCAATTAATCACAACCCTCTTTGGCCATGCAGCCAAGCAGCAATCCATCTTAGAATCTTACAAGTAATCCCAACCCGTTCAAGTCTATACAGTGACCTCTCTTGAGGGACTGAGTCAAATGCTTTGCTAAAATCCAAAAAAAACTATGTTGAAATTATTCCTTAAATCCAGCTCATGAGTAAACTGTGTCAAAATAGGCTACTATGTAGTTAAGCATGGTTTACTCTTAACAAAACCATGTTATGTGTCCTTCAGAATGCCATATCTCTCTAAATGTCCCTGGATTGAACTCTAAACCATTGCCTATAAGATTTTTTGCTGAAGTCAGACTAACCGGTATAGTTTCCAACTTCACTCTTAGACCTGCTTTATGTATTGGCAATAAATTGGCACTTCTCCGATCCAAAGGAATCACCCCTCAGCCCAAAGATGTTTTCATAATTAACCTCAATGATTCAATACATGCCCTCATACTCTCTCTCGCTCTCAAAACTACAGTGCCATCATTTCCAGGAGCCTTTCATGCCTATAGGCTTAAAAGTTTTTCTAATAAACATTCATTTGTAATTAGAAATATGTCATTAATTTCATATGGCTCAGCCTCACTCACATAGCCTCTTCTCAGCATGGAGGGCATTCATCAGTAAAGACAGATGCAAGGTACCTGTTCAATTCATCTGCAAAATCAGCTGGTTTGTCTAAGACTTTCCCACACCCAGTGTAAAGGTCCAATTTGATTCACTTTTTTCTTCCTTGTATTCACGTACACGAAAAATTCTTTGTCCCAATTTTTGCTCCCTTAGCCAATGTTTTCTCATATGCAGCCTTGTTCTCCTTGACTTTATTTGAGGTACTATTACATATCAGCTTGTACCTGTTGTGGGCTTCAGTAATTTTCATAACTCTGTAAATGTCACATGCTATCTTTTTCTGTTCTATTTGACCAACCAGCTCTGCAGTAACCGTTCTGGCATCCACCTCCTGCAACATTTTTGTTAAGGTATACATGCATTCGTGGCTTGTGTGACTTTTGCTTTAAACATATTCCATAATTCAGATCTATTTGCCATCCCTTGGCAATCCACACAGTTCACAAATGCTCACTGACAACTCTGGCAGTGAGCTAGATGATTTTTTAATAACTGAGAGGAAGGTGGAGGAGAAATTATTGAAGGTAAACATAAAAAAGGCACCTGGGGTGGATGGGATCTATCCAGTTATATTAAAGGAGGCAGCAAAGGAAGTAAGCAAACCCTTAGCCATAATTATGAGAGCTTCTTTGGACTCACGGGAGGTACCTATGGACTGGAGATGTGCAAATGTGACCCCAATTCACAAAGGAGGATCAAAGGGCGACACAAGTTGTTGTTCATGTTTTTATTTGGTTTTTAGGAGCATTAGCAACTAAGGCCATATTGCTCTGGGGATATGTGGTGGTCATTCCCTGACCTTTCCGCATCCTCTGTATTTGGTAGTCACAGGCTCGAATCCCGGTCTAATCAAGAAGTGTCTGCTATGCACTACTGCTCCTGTCCACCTGGCTACGGTGGCACTGGCGACACAAGTAATTATAGACCTGTTAGTTTAACTTCTGTTCCAGGGAAATTACTGGAGGCACTGGTTAAAGAAGCACTGCAGGATCATCTAGACAAGACTTCAGTTATAGCTCGGACACAGCATGGGTTTGTTCAGGGAAAGTCTTGCCTGACAAATTTGATTGGATACTATGATGTGGTCACAAAGGAACTGGCTGCAGGAAACTTTGATATCATATATTTGGATCTTAGAAAGGTTTTTGATACTGTTGCACATGGAAGACTGCTGAATAAATTGGAGCAGTGTGGCACTAGAGGCAAATCGTTGCTATGGATAAAGGGATAGTTGAGTGGAAGAAGAAGACAGAGAGTGGTAATCAATGGTCACTGCTCATTGTGGACTAATGTTATTAGTGGAGTACCTCAAGGTTCATTGCTTGTTTTCTGTATTTATAAATGATATTGATGATGGTATATCAAGCTTAATGTCCAAGTTTGCGGATGATATGAAGGTTGGCAGAGTTGTTAAGGACAGTAATGACAGTATGCTGCTGCAACAGGATCTAAAAAAGTTGAGCAGGTGGGCTGAGAGGTGGCAAATGAAGTTTAACATTGACAAATGTAAAGTACTACATATGGGAAGCAGTAACCCCAGAGTTTGTTTGTTTGTTTGTTATTTAGGAGCATTAGCAACTAAGGCCATATTGCTCCGGGATATGCAGTGGTCATTTCCTGACCTTTCCGCATCTTCCGTATTTGGTGGTGACGGGCTCGAACCCCGGTCTAATCAAGAAGCATGTGCTACGCACTGCTGCTCCTTCACACCTGGCTACGAAGGCGCCAACCCCAGAGTAATGTATCAACTCTGTGGTACTACACTGACAGTGGTAGAGAACGAAATGGACCTGGGAGTAAATGTGCAGTCAGATATGAAGTTTTCTGAGCATGCAGACAGGCTGCCAGGGCATGTCATTGGGTTTTGTCAATGATATATAGGAATTTTGCTAGCAGGGACAGGGAGTGATTATTGCATTATACAAGGCAGTGGTCAGGCCACACCTAGAATGCTGTGTACAGGTCTTCCATTTTAGGAAGGATGTAGAGTTGCTAGAATGAATCCAAAGAAGGGCAACAAGATTGGTGAGGGGAACAAAGGGGTGCTCTTACCAATAAATGCTTTTGTTCTGCAAATTGCAGTGCCTGGAGAGTAGGCTACTGCTAGGTGATCTGATTGAGGTGAAGAAGGTTTGTGGGGTGTATGAGTTGAGCATGCTGAATTCTGATGGGATTCTTCCACTTGTTCAGATTACGAACCTAAAGGAGCATAAATTCAAATTGAGGAAAGACAGATTTAGAATAGATGGGTGGAAATTTGCCTTTACCCAGCGGGTGGTTAATTGCTGAACAAACTTCCATCTGTCATTGTGGAAGTTGATAGGTTAAATAAATTTAAGGAGGAACTGGATAAACATTTAGAGGGATTTGTTTTGTAAATTTTTTTTTTTTTTTTTTGGCTGATGCTGCATAAGCTCATACATTGCTTTCTTGCATCACATGCCACTACTACTACTACTACTCATTTACCACTACTACTACTTCCACTCATCTATTCTGCAACTATTTTTCAATTTGAATTTATGCCTCCTTGTATGCATAGTCTGAGCAAAAGGAAGAATCCCATCCATTCAAATCCTTAAACACCTCAAATCAGATTCCCTTGCAGGTGCCAGTCTCCAGATGGTGCAAAATGCAGATTAGCCTTTCTTGGTAAGAGCCTCCCACTGTTCCCCCCCCCACCAATTTTGTTGCCCTTCTCTGTACCAGCTCCACATCCTCACACAAATGGGGCCTCTAGACTGTATGTGCAGTAATCAAGGTTGGCCTCCTGACCATTCCTTATACAATGGAATAAGCAATTCCCTATCCCTACTAGCAAAATTCCTGTATATCATTGAGAAAACCCCATTTGCTATACTGGCAGCCTGTCTGCACTACTCAGAGAACTTCATATCTGACTGCACAATTATCTACAAATCTTCATTTTCTACTTTTTTTTTTTTTTTTTTTTTGTAGTTGTTGGCGCATAGTCTTCTGTGGCCATAATGCACCTCCCAAGGTTTTTGCAGTACTTTGATCCAAGCCCGAGGCGGGAATCAAACCCGTGACCTTTGGGTTGCCAGGCAGGCACTTTACCCACCTGGCTAGCCTGGTCGGCCCATTTTCCACTACCCTGGGTGTGGTACCACACAGTCGGTATATTAATCTGGGATTACTGCTAATCACATGCAGTGCTTTGCATTTGTCAACATTAAACCTCAACTGCCAATTTTCAGCACAACTGCCAAGTTGGGAAGAGAAATATTTTTTTTAGATTTTGTTGCAGCAGCATACTCGTTATTTTAATTAACTATTCTGACAACCATTATATTATCTGCAAACTGAAATATCAATAATACTAATATACATTCCTCAATATCATTAATTAATACAGAAAACCACTATAGGCCCAGCACCAAACCCCAGTGGACTCAACTAAATACATTAGTGCACAAATAACAGTGTCCACTGATAACAAGTCTCTGTCTTCTCCCACTCAACCACCCCTATATACATAGCAGTAACTTGCACGTAATGCCACACTGTTCCAATTAGTACCACAGTCTATCAGGAAAACAGTATCAAAAGCTTTCCTGAAATCCAAGTATTTGATATCAAAATTATTATTGTTCTTACTCTTAGTTACCCTAACTTAGTTATTCCCTATTCTTTGAGTACAGGAACAAATTATTTATAGTCTTAGGAAATATCTGAAATGATTGTCACAACAGATTAGTTTAGGACAAACATTCACTATATGTACTGTTTGACAAGACTTGAAACTGTTTCCTTACAAAATGCAGATGCAATGCCCGCGTAACGTTGACAGTGAGAGGCGATTCATTTTATCAATATTTGAAAAGCAACACAACAGTTATATAGTTTCCCAGTGAAGCACATTTCCACTTTAGCGGCTACTCCAATAAACAGAATATGTATGTATGGGGCAGTGAGGACCCTAAAGTGATTAAGATGATCTCTCCGCATCCTGGAAAATGTATGGTGTGGTACATGCTTTCGTCAGGTAGAATTGTTGGTTACCAGCATTCTTGGATGACAGTTATGTAAATTGCTATCTGAAACTACTTCAAGATATCACATTATTTGAACTTTTTAAGTTATGGAATTTTTCCAACAAATGGGACAACATCACATATGGTGAATGCAGCTCTTCATACTTGGAAGGAAAATTTTAATGACAGGTGTATCTCTAATTAATATCTTGAATGATATGGGACTGAATGCTCTTGATCACTGTACTCACTGGATCTGAATCACTGTGATTATTTCCTGGGGTGGAGCGATTGCTAAAGTGATCAGGAATAATTCATATATTCCCGAAAAACTGAAAGGTAAATCAAAGGTGCTGGAGGGTATCTATGAAATAACATTGGCTGTAGTAACTGTAAAATTAATCGACATAAGAAAAAGGTCATGGATACACAGGAAATGCAATTAATGGAAAATATTGAACAAACCTATGTTTTATCTTTTCAATGACATCAAACACAATGACAGCACAATACAATAGACAATTTATGCATTTTCAAAGATGTACATTGTTAGCTTTAGCATATCCATCCAACGATCATTCAACATGTAAAAACTTACCTCCAAAGGAATAGATTTTTGAAGTTTTATATTTAGTTTTTAGAAAGGTTTAACAAGCCATTCCAGATTTAATTAAAACTGAATTAAAATCTTTATACTTTCATATGTAATCTAGTTAAAAATGTATATACACTTATATATACAGGTGTACATATACACCAGGTGTTTGATAGTATGAACCAGAGCTGTAATGCTCAATACGTTCTATTGCTATCAATATTTTTAAATAGTAAGAGAAGTTTACCTTCAATATAATATGTAGAACACATCTGTATGATATTCTCCAGGCAATTAAAACAAAAAATCAAAAATCTTATATTATAGTAAAAAATAATTAAAAAATCAATTGAACACAATTTAAAATTAAATAAATTAATTAAAAGAAATTTACTGAAAAAATTGCAAAACGATTTACCTTCCTTTACAGCAGGAAGGAAAATCGCCCAGTGCAATGTTGAGTCAGTTTGGTGTGACATAAGCACTGGGAAAGCAAAAATGCGAATACGAGTGCCAGAAACAGAGGGGACTAGTAAATCAGAATGTTTTTAAAAGGAGATTTTCAACTTTCCAGATATTGACTGGAAATTGTGGGTTGGTCATTTGCACACTAGTAAGATGTTTTACCACAGCAGCACGTTAGGGAGGAAACCAGAGGAATTAATACTCTTGATCTGATTATCAGCAGTGATTATTCATGCAATAAGAATCTGCAGATAAAGGAACCACTAGGTGGCAGTGATTACAGTGTTCAGATGTGGTATTTACTTAATGATATAACTACCATCAGGTGTAGTAGCAGTAATGGAGGCATGACATGAAGAAAGCAAGCGTATGAGCTTATGTAGCACCAACCAAAAAAAAAAAAAAAAAAAAGAAAAACAATTTCACATATCTATTCCCTCTAAAAATTGATCCAGTTCCTTCTTGAATTTATTTAAGCTATCAACTTCCACAATGACAGATGGAAGTTTGTTCCAGCAATTAATCAGCCTGTGGCTAAAAGCAAACTTCTGCACATCTATTCTAGAACTGTCTTTCTTCAATTTAAATTTATGCCCCCTCAGGTTTGTAATCTAAGCAAGCAGAAGAATCCCACAAGAATTTAGCGTGCTAAACCCATTCAAGGCCTTATACACCTCAATCGCATCACCTCATAGGTGCCAAGTCTCCAGACACTGCAATTTGCAGAACTTAAGATTTTCGTGGTAAGAGGACCCCTTCATTCCTCTCACCAATCTTGTTGCTCTTCTCTGCACATGCTCATGCAACTCTACATCCTTTCTAAAATGAAGCCTCCAGACCTGTATGCAGAACTCAAGGCATGGCCTGACCATTGCCTTATACAAAGGGATAATCACCTCCTTTTCCCTACTAGCAAAATTCCTGTATATCATTAAGATTTTCGTGGTAAGAGGACCCCTTCATTCCTTTCACCAATCTTGTTGCTCTTCTCTGCACATGCTCATGCAACTCTACATCCTTTCTAAAATGAAGCCTCCAGACCTGTATGCAGAACTCAAGGCGTGGCCTGACCATTGCCTTATACAAAGGGATAATCACCTCCTTTTCCCTACTAGCAAAATTCCTGTATATCATTGACAATGGCAGCCTGTCTGCCAAAGCAGGTCATGGGGAATTGTCATTATATAATACTGCAGCCACATCATAGCGTCCAATCAAATTTGTCAGACAAGACTTTCCCTTAACAAACCCATGCTGTGTCTGAATTATTGCTGCAGTCTTGTCTAGATGATCCTGCAATGCATCTTTAATCAGTGACTCCATTATTTTACCCAGAACAGAAGTTAAACTGACTGGTCTGTAATTACTCGTGTCACCCTTCAATCCCTCTTTGTGAATTGAGGATACATTTGCACATCTCCAGTACATGGGAACTTCTCCTGATTCCAAGGAGTCTCTCATAATTACAGCTAAGGGTCTGCTCAGTTCTTTTGTCGCCTCCTTTAATATTACTGGATAGATACCTTCCACCTCAGGAGCCAATATTTATCAATGATATTGATGAAGGTATATCAGGCTTAATGTCGAAGTTTGCATATTATACAAAGGTTTGCAGGGTTGTTAATGACAGTAATGGCAGTGTGCTACTGCACACTGCAACAGGATCAAAAAAATTTTGGCAGATGGCCTGAGAAGTGGCAACTGAAGTTTAACATTGAGAAATGCAAAGTACTACATACGGGTAGCAGTAATCCCCAAGAGACGTACCAACTGTGAGGTAAGACACTCGGAAGTGGAGAATGAAAAAGATCTGGGGGTAATTGTGCAGTCAGATATGAAGTTTTCAGAGCAGTGCAGAGAGGCTGCCAAAACTGCTCATGGGGATCTTGCCAATGACATACGGGAACTTTGCTAGCAGGGATAAAGAGGAAATTATCCCTTTGTATGAGGCGGTGGTGAGGCCATACATTGAGTACTGCATACAGGTTTGAGGCCTCATTTTAGGAAATGTAGAGGTGCTGAATGAGTACAGAGAAGGGCAATGAGATTGGTGAGGAGAACAAAGGGGTGCTCTTTCCAAGAAACTTAAGTTTTGCAAATTGCAGCATCTGGAGACTAGGCTCCTGCAAGGTGATCTGATTGAGGTGTATATAAGGCTTTGAATGGTGTGCACAAGCTGAATGTTAATAGGATTCTTGCTCTTGCTCAGAGCAAGAGGGGCATAATTTCAAATTGAGGAAAGACAGTTGCAAAATTGATGTGTGGAAATATGCCTTTAGCCAGCGAGTGACTGTTTGTCGGAACAAACTTCCATCTGTCGTGGCAACTGATCACTTAAATAGATTCAAGGAAGGTCTGAACAAATGTTTGGAGTAAATGGATAGGTGAAATGGGTAGGTTTTTATTTTGCTGATGCTGTATAAGCTTGCTTTCTTGCATCATATGCCACTTCTAATGCCACTGCTAAACTAATTATATAATGTCAAAATTATTTTTTTGCATCCGGCTCCTTCGCCACTGTGTCAAACAAATTGGTTAAACAAGACCATCTTTTAACAAGTGCATGCTCTGACTACAGGACAAATGCATTCCTGATTTGATTTGATGGTCCCATATTACTTCTTTCACTAGCGACTCTATTTTCCCTGGAGTAGAAGTCAAGATTACAGTTCTGTATTAACATGTCATTCTTTGATCCTCTTTTCAAATTAGAAATATATTTGCACATCTCTAGTCTACAGTAATTTCTCCTGCATCCAAGGATACTCTCATAATTATGGCTAAAGCTTTACTGACCTCATATTCTGCCTCCCTTAACACATTGGCGATGAAGTGATACACTGGGGGTACATTACACATTTCGACTGTGGCCGTTGTTGACCACTGCTGGTACACTTGTTAATCCACTTTCTACATAACTAAAAATCTTGCAATTAATAGCGAGACACTCTATATTGGGCATACAGCTATAGCATACATACAAGTTGTTCAGTGTACCACCGTTAGTGATGCACTCATCTATAAATATGGATGTCATAAGTTAATAAAACCAGTTTATCATTGGCGTTCAATCAAAACCACGTATGTTCAATTCATAAAAAAATTGATTTTGTTCGTAATGATTTTCATTTTTGTTCCCATATTGCCCTGCAAAACCTCGGACGTAATCAACTGATCAAAATAAGAATTTGAAGACAATGCAGAAACCTCGCATGTCACTGGCTGAATATGTGACCATCAAAACCTTGTATGTTACGGATGGCGTTGTTAAGTTGCCATGAGTATTTTAAAGTGTGTGTGTGTGTTGATTGCAATTATAATTCGGTACTTCACTTTGAGTGCTTAAAAAGCAAATGTATATATTAACAACAGGTAGGAAGCCATATTTTTTCAGATAATCACATACAAAAGTACATAACCTAACTTTAATCTCTATTATTGCAAATGGTTACTGGTGTTCTCGAAGTGATATTGTTAAATGTTGTAAGAGTGTACTTATTTAATTTTAAGAACTAAAGTTAAATGTTTAGCATTCATATCTACATTATTCTGCTAATATAAAACTTAATTTATTTATTTACTTAATTAAACTTAAGGGTTGAATTTGAAAGTGTCTGCAATTCTGCCCAGACACAATAGGAGGGAGTATATGATGAGAGCCTTGTTGATCAATTCGGCCCTGGAAAGATTGTGCAAGGCTCAAGGGGGTAGAATTTTTTTCAGACTGGTCTGTACTTGTTAACAGGAGAGACTGCTTCTACAGGGATGGGATACACTTAAATACAAAAGGTGCAAGAATATTTGCTGATGATATCGAGGCAGTGTTAGGTGGGTCGGAAAACTGCTAGCATGGGGGGATAAAAGGACTAATAGATTAACAGTAGCCACTGAAAGAGGTGAAAGTGATTCTTGCACTACTTCTACTGGAATGAGCAGCAGCCTGGAAAACAACTAGAGCAGCAAAGCAACGGGCACAAAGTGGCAGGAGTGTTGTGACTCGGGGGAGAACTGAGGGGGGCGATTCTCCAACGCGTCACAGCCTAAAAAAATGTGCAACTTGTGAAATGTTTGCCGAACTCTCTGGAACGGAACATGATATAGCCATGGGGGATGTCTTTGTGTGTGCGCGATGTAAGGAAATCAGGCGACAACTCAGCGTTGTTATGGGCCTATATGAGAGTTTGAAGGACAGGGTGGATGCCCTCGAAGGAAATAAATTGAGGGGCCCATCAAGCTCTCAGCTGCCCACATCAACGCCAGAGCTTGCACTTGGTCATCGCGCAACACAGCGGCAAACCCCAAGGCAGAATGCGCTGGTCCCACAGGAACTATTAGTTGTTGGTGACTCTATTGTCAGGGAAACGGGGAACATGCTATGTAAAAAGGATAGGTGGAACAGGACCAGGGTATGTCTGCCAGGGGCAAAGGTTGATGACGTTGTAGAGCGAATATCATCTTTCAAGGGCACAAAAGGTGATATAGTTGTACACGTTGGCACTAATGATATTAAGAGTAGGAGACCGGCAGAATTACTCAACAAGTACAGGTCACTGTTGAAAAAAAAGCCGAGAATTAGGGTTGCATTTGAAAGTGTCTGCAATTCTGCCCAGACACGATAGGAGGGAGTATATGATGAGAGCCTTGTAAATCAATTCGGCCCTGGAAAGATTGTGCAAGGCTCAAGGGGTAGAATTTTTTTCAGCCTGGACTGTACTTGTTAACAGGAGAGACTGCTTCTACAGGGATGGGATACACTTAAATAGAAAGGGTGCAAGAATATTTGCTGATGCTATCGAGGCAGTGTTAGGTGGGTCGGAAAACTGCTAGCTTGGGGGGATACAAAGACTAATAGTTTAACAGTAACCGCAGGCAGAGGTGAAGGTGGTTCTTGCACAACTTCTATTAGAATAAGAAGCGACCTGGAGCGAGGGGTGTTGGGGGTTTCAGGGACGGATGACAGTCATCCTGGAATAGTTGGGTATATGGGATGTGTTAGGGTAACAAGGAATAGGCATAGGAGCATGTATGCTTGCATGTATACCAATGCTAGAAGTATAGTAAATAAATTTGATGAATTTGAAGTGTTGGTCAAGACATCAAAGGCGGATATTGTTGGGATAGCAGAGACGTGGTGTCACAAAGATATAAGGAATGCAGAACTGGAATTTGGGGAGAACAATGTGTACAGAAAGGATAGACAGGACAGAAAGGGAGGAGGTGTTATGCTGTTAATTAAGAAAAACATAAAATCAAAAGAAGTGCATCCAGTTGATATAGATGGACAGTGCACTGTTAAGTCAGTTTGGTGTGACATAAGCACTGCGAAAGCAAAAATAAGAGTAGGAGTGTGTTATAGGCCTAATGACTCGAATGAGTACAATGAACAATTGTACAGAGAAATAGAGTGAGTCAGTAAATCAGAATGTCTTATAATGGGGGATTTTAACTTCCCAGATATTGACTGGAACTTGTGGGTTGGTCACTCACACACTAGTCAGACTTTTGTGGATTTATTGGATGATTGTTTTCTGCAGCAGCATGTTCGAGAGGCAACCAGAGAAAGTAATACTCTTGATCTGGTTATCAGCAGTGATCATTCGTGTATTAAGAATTTGCAGATAAAGGAACCACTAGGTGGTTGATTTGATTTTTTTGATTGATTTGGTAGTTATTGGCGCATCGGCTTCTGTGGCCATATTGCACCTCCCAAGGTTTTTGCAGTACTTTGATCCAAGCCCGAGGCGGGAATCGAACCCGCGACCTTTGGGTTGCCGGGCAGGTACTTTACCCACTCGGCTAGCCCGGTCGGCTCCACTAGGTGGCAGTGATCACAGTGTGCTGAAGTGGGATTTACTCAAAGAGGTAACTACCGTCAGGGGTAAAGGAAAGGGTTTTTGCTTCCGTAAAGGGGAGTACAGTGGTCTCAGACAGTTTTTAAATTCTGTACAGTGGGATCAACTGACGATGTTACAAACAGTAAATTCTAAGTGGGAAGCATTCAAGGAATTAATCGTGGAAGCTACTAGACTTTTCATACCGATGAAGAAATATTGTTCAAGGTTTAGGCCTAAATGGTTATCAAATGAACTAATGAGACTCGTGTCAGAGAAGAAAAATGCATGGGATGCATATAAATTATCAGGCGATGCAGAAGCCTGTAGCAGATATAAGCTAGTCTGTAATCAGGTCACAAAGGAGGTTCGGCAGGCAAAGGCGGATTACGAGAAATCTTTGGCAAAAGATGCTAAGAAAAACAGCAAGGATTTCTTTACTTATATAAACTCTAAAAGGAAGGGGATGAATATGATTGGTCCACTTGACATCGATGGTTCGACTGTTGATGATCCTGCTCAGATAGCAAACAAACTGAATGAGTATTTTGCATCTACATTCACACGTGAGGAATTATAACAGTTTGAAAATGGAAGAAGGTTATCAAATTGTAGCAGTGTGCTTAATGATTTTGTAATAACTGAGAGCAAAGTGGAGGAGAAATTGTTGAAGTTAAACATAAGAAAGGCACCTGGGGTGGATGGGATCTATCCAGTTATATTAAAGGAGGCGGCAAAGCAACTAAGCAAACCCTTAGCCATAATTATGAGAGCATCCTTGGATTCAGGGGAGGTTCCCACGGACTGGAGGTGTGCAAATGTATCCCCAATTCACAAAGGAGGTTCGAAGGGTGACACGAGTAATTACAGACCAGTTAGTTTAACTTCTGTTCCGGGTAAAATAATGGAGTGGCTGGTTAAAGATGCATTGCAGGATCATCTAGACAAGACTGCAGCAATAATTCAGACACAGCATGGGTTTGTTAAGGGAAAGTCTTGTCTGACAAATTTGATTGGTTATTATGATGTGGTCACAAAGGAACTGGATGCAAAAAATAATTTTGATATCATATACTTGGATTTCAGGAAAGCTTTTGACACTGTTGCGCATGGAAGACTACTGTACAAATTGGAGCAGAATGGTATTAAGGGTAAGTTGCTACAATGGATAAAAGGATGGTTAAGTGGGAGAAGACAGAGGGTGGTAATCAATGGGTGCTGCTCTTCGTGGACTAATGTTATTAGTGGAGTCCCACAGGGTTCGGTGTTGGGTCCACTGTTGTTTTGTATATTTATCAATGATATTGATGAAGGTATATCAGGCTTAATGTCAAAGTTTGCAGATGACACGAAGGTTGGCAGGGTTGTTAATGACAGTAATGGCAGTGTGCTACTGCAACAGGATCTAGAAAATTTGGGCAGATTAGCTGAGATGTGACAACTGAAGTTTAACATTGAAAAATGCAAAGTACTGCATATGGGTAGAAGTAACCCCAGAGAAACGTACCAACTGTGTGGTACTACACTTAAGGTGGTAGAAAATGAAAAAGACCTGGGAGTAATTGTGCAGTCAGATATGAAGTTTTCTGAGCAATGTAGACAGGCTGCTAGGGCAGGTCATGGGGTTTTGTCAATGATATATAGGAATTTTGCTAGCAGGGAAAAGGAGGTGATTGTCCCTCTGTATAAGGCAATGGTCAGGCCACGCCTTGAGTACTGCGTACAGGTCTGGAGGCCTCATTTTAGGAAGGATGTAGATTTGCTTGAGCGTGTACAGAGAAGAGCAACACGATTGGTGAGGGGAATGAAGGGATCCTCTTACCAAGAGAGGCTTAAGTTCTGCAAATTGCAGTGGCTGGAGACTAGGCACCTGCGCGGTGATCTGATTGAGGTCTATAAGGCCTTGAATGGGTTGAGCACGCTGAATTCTGATGGGATCCTCCCACTTGTTCAGAATACGAACCTACGGGGACATAAGTTCAAATTAAGAAAGGATAGATGTAGAATAGATGTGCGGAAATTTGCCTTTAGCCAGCGGGTGGTTAATTGCTGGAACAAACTTCCATCTGTCGTTGTGGAAGTTGATAGGTTAAATAAATTTAAGGAGGAACTGGACAGGCATTTGGAGGGTATGGTGTGATTTTTTTTTTTTTTTTTTTGGCTGATGCTGCATAAGCTCCTACACTTGCTTTCTTGCATCAAGTGCTACTACTACTACTACTACTACTACAAGATGTAGGGTATTTCAGTGACTGCTGGGAGTCATTGCAGTACAAGCAAACACATGGGTTGTGTTAGGTTGTTGTTGTTGTTTGGTTTTTAGGAGCATTAGCAACTAAGGCCATATTGCTCCGGAATATGCGGTGGTCATTCCCTGACCTTTCCGCATCCTCCATATTTGGTGGTGACGGGCTCGAACCCCGGTCTAATCAAGAAGCGTGTGGTACGCACTGCTGCTCCTTCCCACCTGGCTTCGGAGACGCCAGGTTGTGTTAGGGTAGCTAGGAACAGGTGCAGGTATACTTGCATGTACACCAATGCTAGGAGTTTGGTAAATAAATTTGATGAATTTGAGGTATTGCTCAAAACATCAAAGGCAGATATTGTTGGGATATCAGAGACGTGGTGTCACACAGATATATGGAATGCAGAACTGGAATTTGGGGAGTACAATGTGTACGGAAAGGATAGACAGGACAGGAAGGGAGGAGAGGTTATGCTATTAGTTAAGAAACATATAAAATCCAAGGAAGTGAAGCCAGTCGACATCACTGGATAGTGCAGTGTCGAGTCAGGCTGGTGTGACATAAGCATTAGGAGATAAAAATTGAGAGAAGGAGTGTGCTATAGGCCTAATGACTCTGATGAGTATAATAAGAAACTGTACAGGGAAATAGAGTGGGCCAGTAAATCCGAGAGTCTTATAATGGGGATTTTAATTTCCCAGATATTGACGGGAATTTGTGGGTTGTTCACTCACACACGAGCAAGGCTTTTATGGATTTATTGGATGATTGTTTTCTACATCAGAATGTTCGGGAGGCAACTATAGGGAGTAATACTCTTGATCTGATTATCAGTAGTGATTCTTCACGCATTAAGAGTCTGCAGATAAAGGAACTACTAGGTGGCAGTGATCACAGTGTGCTGAAGTGGGATTTACTCAAAGAGGTAACTACCATCAGGGATAAAGGGAAGGGTTTTTTCTTTCGTATGCCGATGGGATTCTTCCTCTTGCTCAGAATAATCACCTGAGAGGGCATAAATTCAGATTGAGGAAAGACAGATGCAGGATAGATATGCGGAAATTTTCCTTTAGCGAGCGGGTAGTTGGTTGATGGAACAGACTTGCATTCCTTGTTGTGGAAGTTGATAGCCTAAATAAATTTAAGGCTCAGCTGGACAAGTATTTCAAATGAACAGATGGGTGAAATGAAAGTGGGGTTTTTTTTGGCTGATTCTGCATAAGCTCGCTTTCTTGACTTTGCTTTCTTTGTTACTTTGCGTCAACATACGAGATTTTGATTCTTTCTTTGTGCATGTTTTCAGATCACAAAAAATGGCTACCAGGTGCAAGATGATGGTGGAAATGGTGCTTGCCGGGGAAAGAAATACTATGAATCCAACAAATTTGGTCAGCCATAAAGAACTAGCTGAAACTGGTTGTTAAGGCAATGGAATAGGCTCAGATTTTTCATTATTTTCAGACTTGTCTGAATACTGCCCTAGTTTCTTGGGCTCTAGCTGCTTAAGTATGAATGAAGAAGGAAACCAAAATGGAAGAAACAAAAAAAAAAAAAAAAAAAAAACAACATCACACACACATCGACAATGATCTTTATCTGTATCAAGTGATCTTCTGAGTACTTCTACATCAGAACCTTAAGAATACTGTACTATTTATTCTATGATATAAGAAGAACACATTAGCAAAATGAATGGACAAAAAAAAAGAAAGAAAGCATAAAGGTCTTGCAGATCCTGAATCCTGGCAAAGAAGTAAACAAAAGAAAGCCCGCAGGTTTGGAGAAAGCTATTTAGGAGTAAAAAAAGGGCTTGCAGTCAGGAAAATATTCTCAAAGTGTGCCTAAGATGAAAGAAAAATAGGTGACAGAAGCAATTGTAAGTGCAGTGAAAAAAAAGCAAGAAATTTCATTCCTACGAATTCTCTGATGAAAAGAGACTTGCACTGTTCAATAGTTTTTGAAAGAACATGGATTGGAACCAGCGAAAAGTGTACATAGCTTCACTTGTCAAAAGCAGTGCCCTTGGTACTAGAAGAAAAAGTTATCGTGAGCAAGTGTCATCTCGTAAATGTAATGTTTTTCAATACCATCTCGAGAAGAATAACGTCGAACTATTACGAGTTTGCAAGCTAATGTTCCTGGCTATTTTTGTAGGAGAATTTTCAGTTCAGGACTGGGTGTTGAAAAGTATGAATGGAACACCAACTGCTCCTTGTGACAAGGCAAAAGAAACTAATAAGAAGAGAGATGCTGACAATGAATGAAAACATTACTTGATAGATTCCTGACTGAAGTTGGAATCTCATGACTCCAAAATTGGAGTCTCATTACTGCCATGCAGATATGACCAAACTATACTTGAAACCTACATGGGAATCCAAACGCCATCTTTTCAAAGAATACTAAAAAATACTAATAAACTGTTTTTTGCTCTCCTGAAAAGTAGTCATTTTCAACATGAGGTTTTAATAGAATGCCAACGATACAAAAAAAATGAAAAAATATTTTTTATTTTCGAAAAAAAATAAATTCTAAATAATAAGGCCAAAGCTAATCGATATAATAAAAACCTTAGTTGTCAGCTCAAAACTAATAGATATTACTTATGTTTTTCACTCAAACACTGTTGTCACAGTCAGCTTTCCTGGACAATCTTCATTAAATGTACAAATTGAGTATGGTAATACTACTCTACTTCTTGGCCTCTTCCTTGCAAGTGGTCAGGTTTATTCAATTTCAGCATTATCTTCAGCCTCTATATTTTCATTTTCACTATCCAATAAACCTCTTATTTTTTGTTGAAGCTGTAGCATATCCAATTTCTTGGTGTTTTCACCGAAGTTATTATATATTACCCAAGTATTCATGGCATATGTGCCAAGAGCTATTTCAAAGAAAACTTTTTTGTACCATTTGATATTTTTTCTAAGGGTGGTATAATAAGATGACATTTGGTCTGAGACATCGACCCTCTTTTCAGTTTTGTTGTAAGATATAACAGCTGGAGATTTCAAACCCAGGGGCTCACATCTGGTGAGTATGGGCTTGGCACACCCAGGGTCCTGAGCTGGATATCATCATTCTTCTCTTTCTTGGTGATTCCCTTCTACTTCTAACTCTCTCTCTCTCTCTCTCTCTCTCTCTCTCTCTCTCTCTCTTGGGAATTTTTTTTGGCTGGTGCAGCATAAGCCTCAGGCTTCCTTGCACCATATGGCTAATAATAATAAAATAATAATATGTTGTGCCTGAATGCGATGAAGCAACCTGATCAGAGGAATCTCTTTGAAGTAAAGAAATAATTTCTCTTGCCCTTGAACTCATTTTGACTTCTTTTCAATTAGATATCTAAAAAAAGAACATATTATGTCGCATATTGTGGAGTTTTTTCAGAGGCGACCGGTGGTGCATGATGGCCCAATAAAAAATCATTGGAGCCATCATGTGCCACCAGTGGTACATTCAAAAAATTGGGTCAAAGGTCAAAAATAACCAAAAATATAGTTTATAAACATTTATAATTCATAAAAATTCTGCTTTCATAAAAAAAACTCAATCAAAAAATTTTTCAGCCACACACTAAGTTTTCAGCATTCTGTCAATGTATTAATATAATTGGACAGATCTCATCTACCTGAGATTCCTTTTTTACATTTAGTTTCAACAATTTCTCTTCCATTTTCCTCTCAGTTATCACAAAATCAATAAGCTCTTTGTTAGAATTTTTCACTTCTGGAATCCCCTCCTTAAAAATTCTTCTTTTGTGAATTTAGACAAAGATACCTATAAGAGTTTTTCAGCAACTTGAGCAGGTTCATCAACAGTTAATCCCTTCACATCTAGTGGACCAATGTGATTTAACCCTATTTCTTCTACTGTTTACATAACTAAAAAAGTATTTTCTGTTTATTTTTGCATTCTTCACCAGAGAATTTACATCATCTACCATAGCTTGCTAACCTCCTTCGTGGTTTTCTTGCAGGCTAGTTTAAATCTGCTATGTAATTTTTCCTCTTTGTTTTAAGCAGGAAGGCATTGCCTGTGGTTCTTTCTGTTACATGCAGCTGATCACTTTCATCATGTGTTTTGTCAATAACCTCTTCTTTGCTTATTATCAATTTCAGTATTTTTATAATGCATCCTTATTATAACTGTATCTTTTGTAATTTAACTTAGGTAGCTCTGTTTTGCTTCAGTATTAAATGCCTTCATTCGTACATATTCCAAAAGGCCTAATGACAGTGTCAAAATGATGTTACGTGTTTGTATTGCGGTGTTTACTTAGCTTTCATGTACCTGTTTAATAAATTTATGAGGGAGTGCTGATAATTTATTACCCACTTTCTACTTTTTTTTTGACAAATGGGTGTGAAATTATGAAAGAGCATGTGTTTTACATTAAACAGTCCATTTACAGGTTTATGAAACCTATAAATGGACTGTTTAATATATAACAACAAAAGACAAAAGGATTTCAACCCAAAATGTCACTTCTAACACAACTGAAACTTAGGCATTTGGCCTGATATGCCTCCATTAATATCATTAATAAATACTGAAAAGAGCAATGCAACCAGCAAGGCATCCTGGGAGACACCAGTGATAACATTTCTCAAATAAGTGCAGTGCAGAGTAGTAATTAAATGCCTGTTTCTACAGTGGAAAGCAATGAAAGAAATTCATGTTGACATGCTGGCAACGTTGGAGGGCAGTGTCCATGCTACTCAACCATCAAGAGCTGGGTTTCAAAATTAAAATGAGTTTTTCTGATGCTGATGATAATACCAAAAAGGCAGAAAGACCAGTTTCTGTGACACTGCCTGAAAATGTTGATGCTATTCACACAATGATATTGTATGATAGATAAATTTCTGCTAAATGGATAGCTGAAACTCTTGGCATGTTCATTTTGGACTGGCAGAAAATTTCTGCCTAAATGTCTAAATGCTGATCAAAAATGACACCATGTTCTGTCTTCAACTGCCATTCTTCACCATTTTGAACAAGGTGGCTGAATTTTTTTTTTTTTTTTTTTAATGCAAATTGTGACTCAGGTAATATGTTGTTTCATTATGAAACATTTCATCCATATGGAAAGAATAAAATGAAAATGAAAAAAAAATTTAAGAGCAAAATCATTATGGAAAGCGTAAAATGAGACCAAAGAACACTTGAAGGAGTGGTGGAACAGTGTACCCCCCCACAAAGAAGTCTGCTGGGGAAGTCATGGCTTATTTCTTTTGGAACAAGAATAAGATCTTTTTTTACTGACTACTTAGAAATAATAAAATGATAACTGCTAAGCACAATTTATCACTTTTGGACAAACAAACAGGAAATGAATTCACAATTCACAAAGGAGGATCAAAGGCTGACACAAGTAATTATAGACTTGTGAGTTTAACTTCTGTTCCAGGAAAATTAATGGAGGCACTGGTTAAAGAAGCACTGCAGGATCATCTAGACAAGACTTCAGTTATAGCTCGGACACAGCATGGTTTTGTTAAAGGAAAGCCTTGCCTGACCAATTTGATTGGATACTATGATGCAGTCACAAAAGAACTGGATGCAGGGAATAACTTTGATATTAAATACTTGGATCTTGGAAAGGCTTTTGATACTTTTGCACATGGAAGACTGCTGCACAAATTGAAGTAGTGTGGCATTGGAGGCAAATTGCTGCTATGGATAAAGGGGTGGTTGAGGAGGGAGAAGACAGAGAGTGGTAATCAATGGACACTGCTCATCATGGACTAATGTTATTGGTGGAGTCCCCCAGGGTTCAGTGTTGGGTCCATTATTTTTTCTGTATTTATAAATAGTATTGATGATTGTATATCAAGCTTAATGTCCAAATTTGCAGATGATACAAAGGTTAGTAGGGTTGTTAAGCCTTGAATGGTTTGACCATGCTCAATGCCGATGGGATTCTTCCGCTTGCTCAGAATAATCATCTCAGAGGGCATAAATTCAGATTGAGGAAAGACGGATGTAGGATAGATGTGCAGAAATTTGCCTTTAGCCAGCGGGTAGTTGGTTGGTTATTGGAACAGACTTCCATCCCTTGTTGTGAAAGTTGATAGCCTAAATAAATTTAAGGCTCAGCTGGACAGGTATTTCGAACGAACGGAGGGGTGAAGTGGAAGTGTTTTTTTTTTTTTCTTCTTTTTTTTGGCTGATGCTGTATAAGCTTGCTTTCTTGCATCATATGCCTCTACTAATGCTAATGAAGGCCAAATGTGGTGGAAAGTTCACCTTAGGAGTGCTGTTTTGCAGGATAATGTGCTGTCACACACAGAATATCAAACTCATGCCAAATTGGCTGAATTTGGCTCCCAGCTTCTTCATCCCCCCCCCCACACACACTCTACATCTTGCACTCTCAGACTACCACCCCTTCCCAAATCTCAAAAAATCATTTAAAGAGTATCAAATTTGCATCAAATGATTACACTGTACAAGCAACAGAAGCTTGGGGAGTAGTCTTTACTTTTCTATTTGAGATGTTTACTAATGCTAGAACATCACTGTAGAAAGTGTGTTGAGCTAAAAGGCAAATATGTTGAATAAACTTTCAATTACATGCCAAGAACTTATCAGCAGCCCCTCATACTTAACAATTGCAAAAAGTGTCTTTCCTTGAAATCAATATTAATAAAAATAAAATAAAATTTTATTAATATTAATAAAATAAAATTTTGAGGCAGAATGCCTCAAACTATGAAAAAATTCAACCTATAACACTGTTTAGTGCAAATGCATTATTACTGCATGTTGGGTTTAAAAACAAAACCAAAGTTTGTTCTTTAAGCATCATCTGTGAAATCCTTCACAAGTTGCCTTTCTCTTATACTTAAAAGTATAAGAGGAAGGCAACTTCCCCATTACAGAAGTCTGCTGATTATCAGTTGAGTGATACCACCAGATGGCACTATTTCAAAGCTGTTTGGCCTCCCACTGGCAACTTGGCAAAATTTAAAACTTGGATGCAATTAATTCATGCAATATGAGAAATGCCAAAATGTGTGCTTCTTAAACTAATAAAATTTTAGGACAGAAAGCGTTAAACTATCACATCGTTTAGTACAAATGATAACATAAGTACACAGATGAATTTTACAGCAAACTGAACAATTGTACATTAATCATTATTATGATAACATCTCATATCATGAAATCCTTCAAAATATGACGTTATAATGAAATAGCTTTGAAATGGTGCTGTCTGGGCGGTGACAGTGGTGGTACAAAGCTGAGAATAAGTAATAGCAGTATTTCTATAATGGGGAGTTGTTATTTATTTGAAGTATAAAAGGAATTTCAATTTAAGAAATTGAAACTTCTTAGGTAAGAAGTTTCAATTTCTTAAACTGGTTCTAATTTAATTTTGCAGGCAACTCAAATAATTTCACCACATAAGGTGTTATAATAATGATGCATATCTTAAAATTAAACTATGCAGTAATAATGCATTTGCACTAAACAATTTTAAAATCAAAATAATTCCACAACTACTCGAATTATGTGTGCACGCGCGTGCGCATGTGTGTGCCTGCGTGCATGTGCATGCACGCAGGCACACACATGCAAGAAATTATAGCATCTTAGCAAGAAATTAAAAATCTATAACTTAAAATATTAGATAAAAATCTGAATGGAAAATGCTGTCTTTTGTCTGAAATATTTAAATATATTTCCCAAAATATATTTACCAAAATATTAAATATAAATATATTTCCCAAAATTACACATAGAAAAATTACTACAATTAAACTAACCTTGAAGGATTGGATGAATGTCCATAATAGTATTCGAATTGTATAACCTTGTCTGAGCAATTTTATCAAACGTGCTGCCCGAAAGAGACGAAGGAATCCAACATTGAAGAAATTTACCTGCCATTATTAAGAATATTCAGTGTGAATTTATTTCCATAATATTTTAATAAATAACTGTGGAAAAGAACCAAGATATTTTAATGATTGAAAACTATCAAATAAAATACTCTCTCAGCTCAATTTCTAATACTAAAAATACAGAACACAATTTCTTTCTGTGATATTTTTTAAAACATTATTACAGTTAAAAAAATCTCTACATAAATATGTATTTACAAATTACAATCATGCCATTACTGTATATTTCTTACAGCATTTAGGCCATAACTGTTCATGTCTGACCAGTTAAAATCTATAAAAAGAAGTCTGTATCAGCAGTTTAATAGTATGTATTAAATACTGGAAATATTCTAGTTACCACAGAAAAAATACATGTAAATATGACATTTTTCTATGGCGTGTGTTTTAAATAGCACCAGCAGTAATGTAATTTTTCTTGAATATGTTTTTGGAAATGCACATCTCTTATTAATTTTAACCACTATTAATGTAACTCTGCACATGCTATCACAATTTCATTGTTTACAATTATGGAGGCAAATTTATATGAGTGGCACAGTGCTTGAAGAAATGGAAAATCATTAGCATAATGTAACTGAACGTGCCTTTCTGTTTTCAATTTAGCATAACCTGTAATTCAGATAAAACAAGTATTTTTTTGTAATTTTCTTATTGACAAAGCAGACTTTAACCATATATTTTAGCTACAGCAAATAGGTACAAGGTCTTTCTTTTTTAAGGCCCCACCTTAAAAGTACATGGTATTTTCAGCTAAAATTATTTCTTTACCAGTCTCAAAGTGGATGCAATGCTCAAAAGATAACTGCTTACATAGCTTACACTTTAATTCCAATGTTGGAAAGGCAGTATATGAGTAATGGCTAACTTCTCCAGGAGTTTACAAATTTACACAAGAATATATATAATTTCTAAAATTGATTCTAATTTAATTCTGCGGGAGTTGAGAGGAGAGCAATGACTGCACATTTTGTCCAATCATTCTTGGAGAAAAATGTCTGAAAAGACAAATCCCCTCTATCCCTCCCCTTTGCCCACATGTTCCAATTTAGGTGGTAATAAAAATAAGAATTTCAAAGCCTTAACAAAGGTCAAGGTAACAAAGGTAACCTTTACTTTTGTAACAAAATTTTGACAAAAGTTACCTTTGTTACAAGGTTACAAAATACTAATAGATATTAGTATTTTGTTGGTGGACTAACAAAATACTAATATCTATTAGTATCACAACTGTATTTGTTTGCAGCTGGTATGTATTTACTATCTTATTACACAATATCATTAGATGATAAATAGATAATTATTTAAACATATTTATTATTTAAAATTTTTAATTATAAAAACATCTTATTACATAATTTAATTTCAAACACTGGTTACTATGAAAAGGCAGTCATATGGCCTGGAGAATATTTTTTTTGTTATTTGTAAATAAATATGTCCAAATAGTTTTTCTTTAATTTATTTCTAACCAATAAAATCCATAATCATTTTACATCAATGAATAACAATTTGAGGCTATAGGGGCAATTATTTCACTTGTCAGGGAGACAGGAAATATATTGTGCGAAAAGGATAGGTGGAATAGGACCAAGGTATGTCTGCCAGGGACAAAAGTTGATGACGTTGCAGAGCAGATATCATCTTTTAAGGGCACAAAGGGTGATACTGTTGTACACATTGGCACTAATGACATTAAGAGTAGGAGATCTACAGACTTACTTAACTAGATAGTATGAATCAATATGTTCAACGTTGATAATAATATTATCAGACTTACTTAACAAGTATTAAAAGACTTACTTAACAAGTAAGTTGAGTTGGCTGCCAGGTGTCATTTGGTGAAGATGTAGACTTCTGTAGCTGCTGCAAGCTGATAAGTTTTCATTGAAATTTTATAGAATTTTTGATTAGTTAGCGAATTAATTTGTGTTTCACAAATAGATTAGTGCCATTCGTTAGCTTATTTTTTAAAATTTAGCTAGTAATTTTGTAAGCACTACTCCTACCATTATCGTGGAGAGTTTTTGGCAGGAATATTAAAGTGTAACCTGTAGATCAGAAGAATAGTAAGGTTTAAATTGTGACAGATAAGTATTTTGCAGTTTAATCACCTTTTCTGCATATATCTGTCGTATTTTTTGAAAAATACGACGGATATATGCTAATATACAAAGGGTACAAAGGGTAATATTGAATGTAGGAAAGTTTTGCAATACAGCTTTGTTTATTTAATTTTTTCAAAGTAATTTCCTCTACATTCAATACACCTCTCCATCCTCCGAAACCAATCTTTAAACCAGTTCTGCCAAGTTTCACTAGGGAGTAAAGCACACTCGTTGTCCCAAGCCCGTAGAAGGTCCTCATCACTGGAAAACTGCCTCCCTTTTAGCTTCATTTTCACATGCGGGAACAGTGGAAAGTCGCAGGGAGCAAGGTCTGGACTGTAGGGAGGGTGCTCGAGAAGTTTCAGTCCTGTCGTGGTCAAATATTCGGTGCAGGCTTTGGCGCGGTGAGCTGGAGCATTATCATGATGGAGGTACCAGGTGTCCATTCTTGACTTTGGCCGCAGTTTCTTCATAGATCCAATGACTTTAGGCAGGCATTGTTCAGTATACCACTTAGCTGTGACTGTCTTCTGCGTGTCCAAAATGACACGTTCCACAATTCCACTCGATTTGAAAAATACAGCTATCATTTTCTTCTTTACAGATCGGGATTTTCTGACAATTACGGGTGTGTCGTCATCATCAAAGACCCAAACTTTGTTTTGAGCCTTGGTCGGCAGATCGTAATAGTACAGCCAAGTCTCGTCACCTGTCACGATGTTGTTCACATACCGAGATTGTCCCTTATCAAACTTTTTTAACATCTCCCGGCACCAAGTCACACGTCGTGTCATCTGCTCTTCAGTCAGTTGATGCGGCACCCAGAGAGAACAAAGTTTCTTCACGTGCAAATGATCTTGCAGAATCGAACGAATTGCTGGTGCATTTAGGCCCAAAGTATCCTCTATCTATTGGTAGGTCACTCGCCTGTTTTCGTCAAGCATTTTCCTCACAGCAGTAACGTTTTCCTCTGTAACTGACGTTCGTGGCCTTCCCGGCCTCTCAGAATCCTCCAGAGTGAAATTTCCCCTTTGGAATTCTCTATACCACCTGAATATCGTTGTATGATGTGGACAATCATCATCTAGTGCAAGAGTCATTTCTTCTAAGCACTGGTCTATGGTTAAACCACGCACGAAATTATACTGCAAAACTGTCCTTATCTCATTTCGTGACCACGATGCCATCGCAAGCACTTTACACTCTCACTACTAATGAATAACTGAGCCCATCGACTTGGCACGGCGGCTACTATGCACGTATGAACATGTCTCAACATGCAGCAACAAGCAGCTTCCTGTGATTCATTGTTGCGTCATATTGCAAAACTTTCCTAGTACCCTTTGTATATACTATATCAAAACAGATATATACTAATCAAAAAATATCTATTGTATTTTTTGATTAGTTAATGTATTGATCTGTGTTTTACAAATAGAATTAATAGGCTTAGTAACATTTGTTAGCATATTTTTTATTATTTGTTAGCATAATTTTTGTTAGCAAAGTCACTAGCAAATTTAGCTAGTGACTTTATAAGTTACAACTTGCTACTCTTACTGCTTATCATATTGGTGTTTTGGCTGGAATATCGTAGTGTAATCATTAGCATGGAAGAATAGTAGGGTTTTAATTGTAATAAATATGAATTTTGAAGGTTTTAAATGTTTTTGGGCATATATCTTTTGTATTTAGGTAAGGAGATAACTAATTTAACATTGTGATCATTACAGTACAGCTTAACTTGATAACGTATATCTCGAATTTGATAGCTAAGGTATAACATAAAACTATATAGGGGAATATGTATTTCTGCAGTATTTTATAGTCAAGTATAGAATATTAAATTAATCAATTAAATTTATTAACTTTATTAATTTAAATCATATTTAAATGGAAGTAATGTCCAAGACTAGAGAATCAAAGGAACATGCACAAAGTAGTAGGAGAGCTCTTGCTCGGGAAGAACTGAAGGGGGTGATTGTTTGTTCGATGTAAGCAGTGTGAAGAAGTTAGGCGCCAACTTAGCGTTGTTATGGGCTTTTATGAGAGCTTGAAGGATAGGGTAGATGCTCTTAAAGGACTTAAATTGGGGGACCCATCAAGCTGTTAGCTGCCCACATCAATGCCAGAGCTTGCACTTCATCATCACAACACAGCGGCAGGGCTGCTGCAACCCTATCTGCTGCCAGTAAGTGAAATCAAATTTGCTGCCCCAAATTTTTTTCCGATTAAAAAATAAAATAAGGCTTAAATAATTATTATTAATTTATTGAAAAAGAAAAGAATTAACCATATCTCACATATACAGGGTGAGTCATGAAAAAGTAGCCCACAGCTGAGTCACAAAAAACTAGGCTGCTGCTCTACGCTTGGAAGAACCAGCAGCCAATCAACACGCGACTAGCCACCTGCACAAACAAATCTTCCCCTCATAGATTAATAGCATGCGTCACCCGTCAAGGTCAATCTCATTGGAAGACAGTGTTTTGCTGGACATAATACAGTTTGTGTCTCATGTATGATTTTGTGTGTTTGTAAGGTTTTTTCTGCATCATGCCTTATTCAGTTCCAGAAAGAGTTGCAATTGTTGAGGCATATGCATGTACGGGTTTCCTTAAATGTGCATATGCACATTTAAGGAAACAAGAAAAATGTTTGAGAAACAGTTCCCCACTGCTGAGATACCAGCAAAACACTGTATACAGCAACTGACGAAGAAGTGGCATGAAGGAGGAAGTGTCCTCAATGCAAAAAAAGAACAGAGCCCCATCTTTTCGTACGGCAACTGTAGTGCACAATATTCATGAGAGGATGAAATTAAACCCCAGGAAGAGTATCCGGAAATTAGCCCAGCAAGTCAGTGTAAGTCAGAAAATATGTGTATACGTACTGCACTCTCTAAATTTGAAGCCGTTTCATGTAACGTGCATGCAAGAATTAAAAGAGACAGATAAAGCGAAACGTGTAAATTATTGCAGGTGGCTCCTCAACAGCATCATTGACGGAACGCTTGATCCAACTCAATATTTTATGTCAGATGGTTTCATTATCTGGACACATCAATTCTCAAAACACAAGACACTGGGCAACTGAAAATCCACCCCAACTCCACAAAGAACCGCTTCATGACGAAATAATCGGAGTATGGTGTGCCATATCAGCACAGCAGATCGTAGAGCCCACCTTCTTTGAGACAACTGTTAACACAGACGTTTACTTTGCAATATTTGAAAGCTTTTACGCACAATTAACTCTTGAAGAGTGGGAGTACACCACAAGCCCATTGATAACCACTCTGTCTTCTCTCACTCAAACATCCCTTTATTCACAGCAATAACTTGCCCTTAATGCCATATTGCTCCAGTTTATACAGCAGTCTTTTGTTTACAACAGTATCAAAAGTCTTTCTAAGGACCAAATATACGATATCAAAATAATTTTTTGCATGCAGTTCCTTGGTTGTTGAATCACAGTATCCAATTAGATTAGGTAGACAAGCCTACCACTTAACAAATCCATGCTGTGACAGCAGTATAATTACATTCCTATCTAGATGGTCCTCCAATACTTCTTTAACCAGGGACTCCATTATTTTCTCCTGGAACAGACGTTAAGCTAACAGATCTTAAATTACTCATGTGACCTTGTCATTCCCCCCTTGTGAATTGGCGATGCATTTGCACATCTCCAGTCCATAGGAACTTCTCCTGAATCCAAGGATCCTCTCATAATTGCCATGGGGGATGTCTTTGTGTGTGCACGATGCAAGGAGTGTATCGAAATCAGGCAACAACTCAGCGTTCTTATGGGCCTATATGAGAGCTTAAAGGACAGGGTGGATGCCCTCGAAGGAACTAAATTGAGGGGCCCATCAAGCTCTCAGCTGCCCACATCAACGGCAGAGCTTGCACTTGGTCATCGTGAAACACAGCGGCAACCCCCAAGGCAGAATGCGCTGGTCCCAAAGGAACTAGTAGTTGTTGGTGACTCTATTGTCAGGGAAACGGGGAACATGCTTTGTAAAAAGGATAGGTGGAACAGGACCAGGGTATGTCTGCCGGGGGCAAAGGTTGATGACGTTCTAGAGCAGATATCATCTTTTAAGGGCACAAAAGGTGATATAGTTGTACACGTGGGCACTAACGATATCAAGAGTAGGAGACCGGCAGAATTGCTTAACAAGTACAGGTCACTGTTGAAAAAAAGCCGTGAAATAGGGTTGAATTTGAAAGTGTCTGCAATTCTGCCCAGACACGATAGGAGGGAGTATATGATGAGAGCCTTGTCAATCAATTCGGCCCTGGAAAGATTGTGCAAGGCTCAAGGGGTAGAATTTTTTTCAGCCTGGACTGTACTTGTTAACAGGAGGGATTGCTTCTACAGGGATGGGATACACTTAAATAGAAAGGGTGCAAGAATATTTGCTGATGCTATCGAGGCAGTGTTAGATGGGTCGGAAAACTGCTAGCTTGGGGGGATACAAAGACAAATAGATTAACAGTAGCCACTGGCAGAGGTGAAAGAGATTCTTGCACTGCTTCTATTGGAATGAGCAGAAGCCTGAAAAACAAGATTCACGATATTTCAGAGACTGCTGGGAGTCATTGCGGTACAAGTAAACACATGGGTTGTGTTAGGGTAGCTAAGAATAGAAATAGGTGCATGTATACTTGCATGTACACCAATGCTAGGAGTTTAGTAAATAAATTTGATGAATTTGAGGTATTGCTCAAAACATCAAAGGCAGATATTGTTGGGATATCAGAGACTTGGTGTCACACAGATATAAGGAATGCAGAACTGGAATTTGGGGAGTACAACATCTACAGAAAAGATAGACTGGATAGGAAGGGAGGAGGGGTTATGCTATTAGTTAAGAAATACATAAAATCCAAGGAAGTGAAGCCAGTGGACATTGCTGGACAGTGCAGTGTCGAGTCAGTTTGGTGTGACATAAGCATTGGGAGATCAAAATTGAGAGTAGGAGTGTGCTATAGACCTAATGACTCTGATGAGTATAATAAGAAACTGTACAGGGAAATAGAGTGGGCCAGTAAATCAGAGAGTCTTATAATGGGAGATTTTAATTTCCCAGATATTGACTGGAATTTGTGGGCTGGTCACTCACACACTAGCAAGGCTTTTGTGGATTTATTGGATGATTGTTTTCTACATCAGCATGTTCGGGAGGCAACTAGAGGGAGGAATACTCTTGATTTGATTATCAGCAGTGATTCTTCATGCATTAAGAATCTGCAGATAAATGAACCACTAGGTGGCAGTGATCACAGTGTACTGAAGTGGGATTTACTCAAAGAGGTAACTACCATTAGGGGTAAAGGGAAGGGTTATTGCTTTCGTAAAGGCGACTACGATGGACTGAGACAGTATTTAAATTCTATATAGTGGGACCAACTGATGATGTTACCAACAGTAAATGCAAAATGGGAAGCATTCAAAGAACTTATCGTGGAAGCTACTAGACTTGACATACCAACTAAGAAATATTGTTCAAGGTTTAGGCCTAAATGGATGTCAGATGAACTGATGAGGCATATGGCAGAGAAGAAACATGCATGGGATACATTCAAATTAACACATGACACAGAAGCCTATGATAGATACAAGTTGATCTGTAACCAAGTTACAAAGGAGGTTAGGCAGGCGAAGGCAGATTACGAGAAATCTTTGGCAAGGGATGCAAAGAAAAACAGCAAAGAGTTCTTTACTTATGTAAACTCTAGAAGGAAGGGGATGAATCAGATTGGTCCACTTGATATTGATGGGTCAACTGTTGATGATCCTGCTCAGGAAGCTAACAAACTAAATGAATATTTTGCATCAACATTCACACATGAGGAGTTATTTAGCAAGGGGAAAGCCAGAGGTGTATTCAACTCTAGCAGTAAGCTAGAGAATCTTGTAATAACTGAGAGTAAAGTGGAGGAGAAATTGTTGAAGATAAACACAAGAAAGGCACCTGGGGTGGATGGGATCTATCCAGTTATATTAAAGGAGGCAGCAAAGGAAGTAAGAAAACCCTTAGCCATAATTATGAGAGCTTCCTTGGACTCAGGGGAGGTACCCATAGACTGGAGATGTGCAAATGTGACCCCAATTCACAAAGGAGGATCAAAAGCTGACACAAGCAATTATAGACCTGTGAGTTTAACTTCTGTTCCAGGAAAATTAATGGAGGCACTAGTTAAAGAAGCACTGCAGGATCATTTAGACAAGACTTCAGTTATAGCTCGGACACAGCATGGTTTTGTTAAGGGGAAGTCTTGCCTGACCAATTTGATTGGATACTATGATGCAGTCACAAAGGAACTGGATGCAGGGAATAACTTTGATATTATATACTTGGATCTTAGAAAGGCTTTTGATACTGTTGCACATGGAAGACTGCTGCACAAATTGGAGCAGTGTAACATTGGAGGCAAATTGCTGCTGTGGGTAAAGGGGTGGCTGAGGGGAAGAAGACAGAGAGTGGTAATCAATGGACACTGCTCGTCGTGGACTAATGTTATTAGTGGAGTCCCTCAGGGCTCAGTGTTGGGTCCATTATTGTTTGCTGTATTCATAAATGATATTGATGATGGTATATCAAGCTTAATGTCGAAGTTTGCAGACGATACAAAGGTAGGCAGGGTTGTCAAGGACACTACTGACACTATGCTGCTGCAACAGGATCTGGAAAGGTTGAGCAGATGGGCTGAGAGGTGGCAAATGAAGTTTAACATTGACAAATGTAAAGTACTACACATGGGAAACAGCAACCCCAGAGCAACGTATGAACTCTGTGGTATTACACTGACAGTGGTAGAGAATGAAAGGGACCTGGGGGTGGTTGTGCAGGCAGATATGAAGTTCTCTGAGCAGTGCAGACGGGCTGCAAGGGTAGCTCATGGTGTACTGTCAATGATATATAGGAATTTTTCTAGCGGGGATATGGAGGTGATTATTCCCTTGTATAAGGCAATGGTCAGGCCACACCTAGAGTACTGTATACAGGCCTGGAGGCCTCATTTCAAGAAGGATGTAGAGCTGCTGGAATGAGTACAGAGAAGGGCAACAAGATTAGTGAATGGAACAAGGGGTGCTCTTACGAAGAAAGGCTTAAGATTTGCAAATTACAGTGTCTGGAGACTAGGCACCAGCGAGGTGATCTGATAGAGGTGTATAAAGCATTGAATGGTTTGAACATGCTCAATGCTGATGGGATTCTTCCTCTCGCTCAGAATAATCACCTGAGAGGGCATAAATTCAAATTGAGGAAAGACAGATGTAGGATAGACGTGCGGAAATTTGCCCTTAGCCAGCGAGTGGTTGGTTGGTGGAACAGACTTCCATCCCTTGTCGTGGAAGTTGATAGCCTAAATAAGTTTAAGGCTCAGGTGGACAGGTATTTTGAACGAACAGAGGGGTGAAGTGGGAGTGGTTTTTTTTTTTTTTTTTTTTTTTTTTGGCTGATGCTGCATAAGCTTGCTTTCTTGCAGCAAATGCCTCTACTAATGCTAATGCTAATGCTAAAGTTATGCTTACCTCCTTTGCTGCTTCCCTTAATATAATTGGATAGATTCCTTCCACTCCAGGTGGCTTTTTTATGTTTAGCTTGAACAATTTCTCTTCCAATTTCCTCTTAGTTATCAGAAAATCATTTATCTACCTCTTACAGTTTGATAAACATCTGGTATCCCCTTCCCTAAAGAATTCCTCATGTGTAAATGTAGATGAAAAATACCTAATCAATTTGTCAGCAACATGAGCAATCATCAACAGTTAACCTACTGATATTAAGTGGCCCAATGTGATTCAACACACTCAACCATCTATTCATCCATAGCAGTAACTTCGCTTAATGCTACACTGCGCCAATTTGTACAGCAGTCTTTTATGTGCAATTATATTGAGAGTTTCTTGAAATTCAAGTATATGATGTCAAAATTACTTTGTGTCCAGTTCCTTTGTTATGTTTTTTATGTAAACCCCAAACACGAGAGGTATTAGAACCTATAGTACTTATTACCGTGCTTGGATTGCAGGTTGAGAAGACGAAAGAAGATATTTGTTGACATTGGACTTGAACTTCTGTAGACTGTAATTTTCAGGAAATATGTATGAAGGAAGGTTGTTCCAGAAAACGGCAGTTGAACGAATAAACGAGGAAGATGAAAAGTTGGTTCTGTGAGTTTGAAGTTGGACAGTAAATGGACGTTGGCTGGTGGCGGCATGTGTTTGGACTGTTTTGAAAGAGAGAGCGGAAATTATAGAAGCCAATTCAGAAGAACAGTGCCCGTGGAAGTATCTGTAGAAAAGGCATGCAGGAGAAACAGTAAGTCTACGATACAGCGAGTGGAGAGACTCTGTTAGAGATGAATCATTAATTAACCTAACTGCCCTCTTCTGAATAGAATCAAGAAGCCTGAGAGAGGTTTGGGAGGCACCACCCAAGATGTGGGAACAATATTCCATGGCAGGGCGGATTTGCGATTTATACAGAGTGAGCAGCTGTTTGGAAGAAAAGTAACGCCGAGAGCAAAAGAGAAACCCAAGTTATTTAGATGCAGAGGAAGCAATATTTGTAATGTGCTTGTGCCAAGAGAGATTAGAAGTCAGAGTAATCCCCAAAAGAGATATATCATCCTGCCTAGAAATCTGAGTGTCACCAAAGATAAGCACAGGAGCAGAAGAATCCTTTTTGCAAGATATAAGACAAAACTGAGTTTTAGAAGGACTGAAATCAACTAAGTTGTTTGCCCCACTGGAGAATTACCTGAAGATCGGCATTTAAGGAATTGGTAGCAGATTTTCGAGAAGTTGAAGCTGATTGAGTAGGGCAAGGTTTCTCAAAATGGAAAGTGGAATGCAATGTGCTATCATCGGCAAAACTATGGATAGGATTTCCAGTCATTGGAAGAAGGTCATTAATATACAAGAGGAAAAGAGTGGGGGAAAGAACTGAACCTTGGGGGACACCGGCATTTGTGGAGAAGTTAGAAGACAGAGAGCCATTTACCATCACCCTCAGTGAGCGATCAGAATAACCAATTACTAAAAACAGTTGGCAAACCATAAGATGGTAGCTTGTTTAGAAGATCTGTATGCCAAACACGATCGAAAGCCTTTGAGATGGGAAGAGCAACTACTTGTGTTTCACCGAACCTTTCCACTGAATTAGTCCATAAATGGGTAACATAAGCCAGAATATCACCATCACAGTATCCAATCAGTTGGTCAGACAAGATCACCATTGAAAAAATTCATGGTGTGACTGCAATATGAGTGCAATCTTGCTTAGATGATCAATCATTACTTTATCCAGAGACTCCATTATTTTCCTGGATTTTAAACCTGTTAGCTAAGATAACAGGTCTGAAACTAATCATATCACACTTAGATCCTTACTTTGTCAATTGGTGAAACATACGGACATCTGCTGAATCCAAAGATGCACTCATAATAACATCTAGGGATTCGTATACCATCTTTGGTTTCACTCAGTTATCACAAAATCATTTAAATCTGTGTTACATTTTGATGAACTTCTGAAAATCTCCTCCATAAAGAACTTCTCGTGCATGAATGTAGATGCAAAATATCTATTCAGTTTGTCAATATCCTGAGCAGGATCATGAACTTTTAAAACATTAATATCAAGGTAATCAGTGCAAGTCAACCATTTCTTACTACTATTAATATAAGTAAAGGTTTTCTGCATCCTATGCATTCTTTTTCTCTGCCACAAGTCTCATCAGTTCATCTTACATTTATGTATAAGCCTAGAATGGTATTTCTTAGTTGGTATGAAAAGCCTAGCAGCTTCTATGGTTATTTCTCTGAATGCTTCATTCTCAGCTCTCACCATGAGATCCAAAGTGGTTCTATTTTGTCGAAAACTAAAATGATTGTTGTTCCTATGTGTTTTGGTTTCAAGAATACAGGTAAGCTGACTATGTATCATTCTTTCTAGAGGTTAACTAGGCAGCTGGTTGGTAAATTTGGGGAACTAATTGACCTTTCTTGGTTTTGGAAAGGAGTGATGCCAGGATGAGGAATATGTACCTTCAAGATAAATCTGGTTATAAATGATAAGAGTAAATTCAAAGCGGCACATTGTTTAGATATTTAAACATTAAATAAAACATTCCATTAGGTCCAGCTGTATTGTTGGATGATTTTTTTTTAATGCAGTATGGAGTTCAAATAGATTAAATGTTTGATTGTAGGCAAAAGGTACAGAAAGGTACAAGTTTATCTTGTACCTTTCTGCTAAAGCTTTAATTTCTATAAAAAAATTGTCATATGCCAAAGTAGCAGATGTTTGAGAGAAAGTCTCTGCAAGGATGTTAGCTATTTTTGAGGAGAAGATATTTCCTGTCCATTTTTGGTTAAGATTGTAGCAGAGATCAGTTTATCATTTAGTTTATCAATTTATCATTTCGTTTTACAGATAAGTAGACTACTAGTATCCTTTGGGGTAGCAAAGGCAAACTGCATCTATAAGTCTTTTTTGGCTTTTCTTCTAATTTGCTGTGCTTTTGATTTGAGACTTGTATATAGAATTTCGTTGATGATGGTTGGAAACTTAGGGAACAGATTTCAGTCTTTATTATTTTCCTTTCTGGCTTTTGTTCAAGCTTTGTTCTTCCAGTGTTTAAGGGTTTTTGTGCAGAATGCTGAGGTATTGCATTAGAAGCTGCAGCCAGAATTTGCTTGCTAATGTGCTCAGTAACATCGTCAGTTAGCTGTCAAAGGAGATGTAGGCTGAATACTTTTCCTAATCTGCTTTAGAGAATTTCTATATTACCCAATAATAAGGGCATGGAGTTTGCAGTGTTTGAATTCTGTAAACAGTTGGGAAATTATCACTATTGTGCAAATCAATTTAAATCTATCCAGTCCATACTGGGAAACAGTAAGGGGGGAGAACAGATAGATAAGTCATCTGCTGATATAGATCCAGTGGGAAAGTGAACATAAGTATTATGACAAGTGTTTTGTAAAGTTGGGCTCATCTGGTCTAGTAGCTTTTCTATTAAAAGTCCTCTATGATTCACGTGACAATATCAATAGTGGGTGATGTCCATTGAAATCACCAAGGAGACAAAAGGGTGAACGCATATGTTTTATAAGATCTTCTTTCAATGTGTAGACAATATTATGTGGAAGGTACAATGAGACTAGTGTTAATATTTCTCCAACTCCTCACATACAGCAACAGCTTCTAAGGGTTGGAAGCAGAATATGTCTAGAAAGTATTTTACTCTAAACTAAAATTTCAATGCCTCCATGTGTGCAATTTCAAGAATTTCTAACTTTTCTGTACATTGTAAAATTTTTAATTGTTGGAGTTATTTGCGGAACTAGATTAGTCTCTTGCAGGCAAAAGGCTACAAGATTTCATCAGAAAATTAAATCATAGATGTCATTGATATTACCATGTAGATCTCGACAATGGAATTGCCGACGTTTACACGGTAAGGTCTACATAGAGTACTGCATTATTTGGTTTTGAAGATAGGAAATGAATCTATCTGCTTCCTGTGAGTGGTTTGCTTTTGATCATCATATTTTGTTTTATCCTTTTTGGCAAAAATAGAGCATCCAGGATTTGTGCTGTCTTTTACATCGTCAGTTCGAATAGGTGAACAATAACTCCTCATGTGTGAATGTTGATGCAAAATATTCATTTAGTTTGTTAGCTACTTGAGCAGGATCATCAACAGTTGAACCATCGATATCAAGTGGACCAATCTGATTCATCCCCTTCCTTCTAGAGTTTAAATAAGTAAAGAACTCTTTGCTGTTTTTCTTTGCATCCTTTGCCAAAGATTTCTTGTAATCTGCCTTCACCTGCCTAACCTCCTTTGTAACTTGGTTATAGATCAGCTTATATCTATCATCGGCTTCTGTGTCACATGTTAATTTATATGTGTCCCATGCATTTTTCTTCTCTGCCATATGTCTCATTAGTTCATCTGACATCCATTTAGGCCTAAAACTTGAAAAATATTTCTTAGTTGGTATGTAAAGCCTGGTAGCTTCCAAGATAAATTCTTTGAATGCATCCCATTTTGAATTTGCTGTTGGTAACATCTTCACTCAAGGTTGGCTTGACTATTGCCTTATACAAGGGGATAATCACCTCCTTATCAATCTACCTTTGTCCATGACTTTGTTTCTGTACAGCTAACAGGCCCTGGACTTGTCACTGGCCATGAACAATACATTTTATAATGCTTTTTATAAGTATCTGTTCTGTTTTCGTTTGTGGTGGGAAAATTTGTTGCAAAGTTATTTGAAGGATCGACTTGGGAAATGACAGTCAGAATGGAAACAAAAAAATCCAGCCAATCACAGAGATTTTGATTTGCTTTATTAACAGATCAAGAAAGTTCTGCAGCTGTTAACAAGCATCATGTACTATTCTGTGATTCCAAATTTTCAAGTTTCCAGGAGCAGGAAAAAAAAATTGCCCATTACCACCATTCTTTCTAACTTGTGATAGAATGGCTGAATATGTAACTAAATTTATTATTCCAGTTATCATAAGTTTACATGATGAACTATTCACAAATGGTTCATCATGTAAACCTGCCTGCACATTAGCTCCAGGTCCTTTTCATTTTCTACCACTGTCAGTGTAGTACCACAGAGTTGATACATTACTCTGGGGCTACTGCTTCCCATATATACTACTTTACATTTATCAAGGTTAAACTTCATTTGCCACCTCTCAGCCCATCTGCTCAAATTTTCAAGATCCCGTTGCAGCATTGTACTGTCATCAGTGTTGTTAACCCTGCCAACCTTCATATTGTCTGCAAACTTGGACATTAAGCCTGATATACCATCATCAATATCATTTATAAATACAGAAAACAACAATGGACCCAACACTAAACCCTGAGGGACTCCACTAATAATATTAGTCCACAAAGAGCAGTGTCCATTGATCTGCAACAATTTGCCTCCAATGCCGCACTGCTTCAATTTGTGCAGCAGTCTTCCATATGCAACAATATCAAAAAGCCTTTCTAAGATAAAAATTTATGATCTCAAAGTTATTCAATTTATAATATCAAAGTTATTCAATTTATAATATCATCATAGTATCCAATCAAATTGGTCAGACAAGACTTCCCCTTAACAAACACATGCTGTGTCCAAGCTATAACTGAAGTCTTGTCTAATTGATCCTGCAATGCTTCTTTAACCAGTACCTCCATTAATTTCCCTGGAACAAAAGTTAAACTAACAGGTCTATAATTACTTGTATCGCCCTTTGATCCTCCTTTCTGAATTGGGGTCACATTTGCACATCTCCAGTCGATGGGTACCTCCCCTGAGTCCAAGGAAGCTTTCATGATTATGACTCCAGCAAAGGAAGTAAGCTGCCTCCTTTAATATAACTGGATAGATCCCATCCACCCCAGGTGCCTTTCTTGTGTTTATCTTCAACAATTTCTCTTCCACTTTACTCTCAGTTATTAGAAGATTATCTAGCTTACCGCCAGAGTTGAATACACCTCTAGCATTCCTCTCACTGAATAACTCCTCATGTGTGAATGTCGATGCAAAATATTCATTTAGTTTGTTAGCTACCTGAGCAGGATCATCAACAGTTGAACCATCGATATCAAGTGGACCAATCTGATTCATCCCCTTCCTTCTAGAGTTTAAATAAGTAAAGAACTCTTTGCTGTTTTTCTTTGCATCCTTTGCCAAAGATTTCTCATAATCTGCCTTTGCCTGCCTAACCTCCTTTGTGACTTGGTTACAGACCAGCTTATATTTATCGTAGGCTTCTGTGTCACGTTAATTTATATGTATCCCATGCATTTTTCTTCTCATTAGTTCATCTGACATCCATTTAGACCTAAACCTTGAACAATACTTCTTAGTTGGTATGTAAAGCCTAGTAGCTTCCAAGATTAATTCTTTGAATGCTTCCCATTTTGAATTTGCTGTTGGTAACATCATAAGTTAGTCCCACCGTATAGAATTTAAATACTGTGATGAAAACTTTAAATAGAATTTAAATACTGTGTTTCGCCTTTATGAAAGCAAAACCCCTTCCCTTTACCCTTGATGGTAGTTACCTCTTTGAGTAAATCCCACTTCAGCACGCTGTTATTACTGCCACCTACTAGTTCCTTTATCTGCAGATTCTTAATGCATGAAGAATCACTACTGATAATCAGATCAAGAGTATGTAAACTTATGTACTTTACTTATGTAAACTCTAGAAGGAGGGGGATGAATCAGATTGGTCCACTTGATATCGATGGTTCAACTGTTGATGATCCTGCTCAGGTAGCTAACAAACTAAATGAATATTTTGTAGCGACATTCAAACATGAGGAGTTATTCAGCGAGGGGAATGCCAGATGTGTATTCAACTCTGGCAGTAAGCTAGATAATCTTGTAATTACTGAGAGTAAAGTGGAGGATAAATTGTTGAAGATAAACACATGAAAGGCACCTGGGGTGGATGGCATCTATCCAGTTATATTAAAGGAGGCAGCAAAGGAAGTAAGCAAACTCTTAGCCATAATTATGAGAGCTTCCCTGGACTCAAGGGAGGTACCCACAGACTGGAGAAGTGCAAATGTGACCCCAATTCACAAAGGAGGATCAAAGGCTGACACAAGTACTTCTGTTCCAGGAAAATTAATGGAGGCACTGGTTAAAGAAGCACTGCAGGATCATCTAGACAAGACTTCAGTTATAGCTCATATACAGCATGGTTTTGTTAAGGGAAAGTCTTGCCTGACCAATTTTATTGGATACTATGATGCAGGGAATAACTTTGATATTATATACTTGGATCTTAGAAAGGCTTTTTATACTGTTGCACATGGAAGACTGCTGCACAAATTGGAGCAGTGTGGCATTGGAGGTAAACTGCTGCTATGGATAATGGGGTGGTTGAGGGGGAGAAGACAGAGAGTGGTAATCAATGGACCCTGCTCATCATGGACTAATATTATTAGTGGAATCCCTCAGGGTTCAGTGTTGGGTCCATTATTGTTTTCTGTATTTATAAATAATATTGATGATGGTATATGAAGCTTAATGTCCAAGATTGTAGACGATACAAAGGTTGGCAGGGTTGTTAAGGACATTACTGACGCTATGCTGCTGCAACAGGATCTATAAAGGTTGAGCAGATGGGCTGAGAGGTGGCAAATGAAGTTTAACATTGACAAATGTAAAGTACTACATATGGAAAACAGCAACCCCAGAGCAACGTATCAACTCTGTGGTACTACACTGACAGTGTTAGAGAATGAAAAGGACCTGGCGGGTAATTGTGCAGGCAGATAGGAAGATCTCTGAGCAGTGCAGACGGGCTGCAAGAGTAGCTCATGGTGTCTTATCAATGATATACAGGAATTTTTCTAGCAGGAATAGGGAGGTGATTATTCCCTTGTATAAGGCAATGGTCAGGCTGCACCTTGAGTACTGTATACAGGTCTGGAGGCCTCTTTCAAGAAGGATGTAGAGCTGCTGGAACGAGTACAGAGAAGGGCAACAAGGTTAGTGAATGGAACGAAGGGTTGCTCTTACGAAGAAAGGCTTAAGTTTTGCAGATTACAGTGTCTGGAGACTAGGCACCGGCGAGGTGATCTGATAGAGGTGTACAAAGCCTTGAATGGTTTGAGCATGCTCAATGCTGATGGGATACTGCCTCTTGCTCAGAATAATCACCTGAGAGGGCATAAATTCAAATTGAGGAAAGACAGATGTAGGATAGATGTGCGGAGATTTGCCTTTATTGGTTGGTGGAACAGACTTCCATCCCTTGTTGTGGAAGTTGATAGTCTAAATAAATTTAAGGCTCAGCTGGACAGGTATTTCTAATGAATGGAGGGGTGAAGTGGAAGGGTTTTTTTTTTTTTTTTTTTGGCTGATGCTGCATAAGCTTGCTTTCTTGCATCATATGCCTCTACTAATGCTAATGCCATTATACATAGACAATCATTAGCTGCAAAGAAAATGCCTGAAAATAATATTAGATAAAGTTGTTAAGGTGATTAATTACATCAAGGGTAAAAACTCTCGAATATTTGAAAATATATGTGAGGAAATGGGCAGCAAATACAATCAACGTAGTTTTCATACCAAAGTATGGTGGTTAGGTTCACATGGATGGGTTCTAACTTGCATGTTTGAACTGCGCAACGAAATAAGTTTATTTTTAAATGATGTTTCCTTTTACCCCAGTGATTGTTTTTCTAATTTTGAGTGTTTAGTTAGACTAGCTTACTTAGCTAGCATTTTTTCTTATTTAAATGAGCTGAATTCAAAATTAAAAGGAGCAAGTGTGACCAGTACTGTAATCGTAAAATTAGCAGAAGGTATACTAGATGAATGTTAATTATGCAGAGAATATACTGTGCTTATTCTTATTAATCGAATTCCAGAGGGTATACAGCATATACCAATACAATATATATATAAATGAGTTTTTCAATGTAACTCTTTAAAAGAAAAGAAAGAGCTACACAGAAAAGAGGTAAACAGTAGATTAAATGGTGTCAATAAGAGCAAGTTTAATAAATTAGGTATAACAGATGCACCCAGAAATCCAAAGCAGCATTAAAGGATGCAAGAGTATATGTAAGTTGTAACAATATTAATTTAATTAAGTATGCATAAATGGATGTGAAAGTTACACAGGGTGCCAGTAACTATAAGGGTGAGGAAAGTAGAAAAAGAAGAGTAGTAGATTAGTGAAAGGTGAAAGAATGAGAAAGAATATCCTAGAGGTTATGATGAATTAAGTAAATTATGGGCTGAATTGCCAAGCCAATATAATGTGGGGGAACTGTAAAGTAAAAATAGCACAATAAAATACTAATAAAATTTAGTACAACAAAATACTATTAAAATAAAATGCAAATAAAATAAAAATAAAATGAAATAGCTATCATCAGATATGGGGGGAACATATTTAATAAATGGTCTAATTTAGGTAATGGAAAAAATTCTTGATATTGATAGATTATCAGGATTTTTATATATCAATATTTATTTCAGCTGACATCAGATCAACCATTTTTTGCATTACCTATACTGTATTATATATTAGACCATTTACTAAATATGTTCTCCCCATATCTGATGACAGCTATACCATTTTCATTTTATTTTTATTTCATTTTAATAGTATTTTGTTGTACTAATTTTACTTTACAGTTCCCCCACTTTATATTGGTATGGCAATTCAGCCCATAATTTACTTAATTCATCAAAACTTCTAGGATATTAATATTCTGTTACCTTTCACTAATCTACTACTCTTCTTTTTCTACTTTCCTCACCCTTATAGTTACTGGCACCTTGTGTAACTTTCACATCCATATATGCATACTTAATTAAATTAATATTATTAAAATTTATATTTATATAAATCCAGAAAGTATATCCATTCACCTAAAAAAACATCCAGAGTGTATACCCACATACACCCTCCACTACAGACCTGAGTGTGACTATATTTAATGTGGAAAACAACATTGAATCATTTATAAACAAAAAGAATTTATGAGAACAGATTTACAGAAAATATGATTTCACATTTTCTGACTTTAAAGGACTTTTTAGAGACAAATAAAAATAATCTCCCTAATGAAATCTGTAAAGATATTATTAGGCATTTATAGACATTAAATAACTTTAGAAATTATTTATGTTACCTAATTGTGATAAACTTTGGATTCGAGATCCATTTAATGTAAATATCAAAGATCTGACAACTAATGAAGAAAGTAGCTTAGTAGAATTTTCTTGCATTACAGCTCTAAAAGTAGTTAATAAAAATAACATTTTAACTGATTTTTGGTTAAATGTAAGAGCTGAGCAAGCAGAATAAGCAAATACGGCACTCAAATATTTTTGAGTGCCATATTTGCTTATTAATTAATAAAATTTGTTTGTGTGAAAAGACATTTTCTGCTCTTTTATAAACAAAATAAAAATACAGAAATAAGTTAAACATAGATCCTGATTTGAGAGTACAAGTTAGTACCATTGAGCCAAATATTTTAGAACTGGTTTCTTTAAGATAGCATCATCATTCTCTTGGTGGATACCACCACCACCACCCAGGGATTGTGGTATCTGCCGAGAATCCACTGGCGAAGTGTTGCCTATTCGAGAATCCATTGTCGAAGCATCGCTTATCCTAGGTAGTTTGATATTAGGGCAACTCGTTCTGAAGGCATTCTCAATATAAGATATCAAAAAAATGAAGCAATCTACTTCGGTGAGCTACTACAAATTAAATGATGCTATGCACCAACTTTTTCGATTAGTCAATTTTCCATAGTCTGATGCTTTCAGCCTTAAAACCTTTTTAGAATAAAAATTTGGATATAATGGAAGTGACGTATTGCAATTGTTTTCATCAGTATCCATAACTGGATAGCTTCGACCACGTGAAGTACAGTGAAGCATTTGCCGTTAAGTTCTGATTTTTCTGAACAGTTTTGAATTACTTAGTGGAATTTTCTCTGTCTTATTGTAATTGTGAACTTTTAAGGTATATTGAAACTCCAAAGGAGCACATCCTTCCAAATTGGCAACGAATTTAATGAACAGAATGTTAAGCAATTAGAAATCCTCAGTTAAAAAATGTTTCCCATAGAATTCTAAAATAGTACTTAAAAATTATCTTTAACTTATATATGTGTATCTTTTCATTTTTCTTTGTGTAGTTAGTATTTCATATCCTTGAGTCATTTTTCTTTCTAAGAAGTTTTCCTGCATAAAAAGTTCTAAACCTCCAGTCCCTTTGAAAACTTCTTATCTGGGTCCTACTGTGTATATATATATATATATATACAAAGTATATATAATAAATCTATTGAAAAGCAAGAAGAGAATACAACTGTCATATTACTTTTATCTCTCAACTATCACTTAATTAACTTTTCACCACATTTTTATCCTTATAACGTACGTACGTATGTACATACATGTGTGTGTGTGTGTGTGTGTGTGTAGATTTGATCCTGTTGTTCAAGAAGGGGAACAGGAAAAAGTTCTAAACCTCCAGTCCCTTTGAAAACTTCTTATCTGGGTCCTACTGTGTATATATATATATATATATATATACAAAGTATATATAATAAATCTATTGAAAAGCAAGAAGAGAATACAACTGTCATATTACTTTTATCTCTCAACTATCACTTAATTAACTTTTCACCACATTTTTATCCTTATAACGTACGTACGTATGTACATACATGTGTGTGTGTGTGTGTGTGTGTGTGTGTGTGTGTGTGTGTGTGTGTGTGTGTGTGTGTGTGTGTAGATTTGATCCTGTTGTTCAAGAAGGGGAACAGGAAAAAGTGCTCCAATTATAAAGGCATCACACTGACATCACATGTGAGTACGCTGTATGAGAGAGTGTTAGAGTGGAAGATAAGAGGAATGATTGAAAATAGGATGGCCGAGGAACAGTATGGCTTTAGACCTGGCAGATCAATGGTGGATCTAATTTTCTGCATCAGGCAAATGATGGAAAAGTGTTATGGACACAATAAAGAATTATGGATAACATTTTTGGACATAAAGAAAGCATTTGATGATGTCATAAAGAGAGAGAGAGAGAAAGTGTGGGAAGTTTTCAGAAACTTGGGGATAGAGAAACATAACCCCAGGGGCTCACATCTGGTGAGTATGGGCTTGGCATACTCATCATTCTTTTCTTTCTTGGTGATTCCCTTCTACTTGTGGCTCTCTCTCTCTCTCTCTCTCTCTCTCCCTCTCTCTCTCTCTCTCTCTCTCTCTCTCTCTCTCTCGGGGGTAATTCAGAATTTTTTTTTTGGCTGGTGCAGCATAAGCTTCAGCCTTCCTTGCATAATAATAATAATAATACAATACAATACAATTTTATTTTATCAAGGGAGTTTGTTTACAATAAATGAACTTGTTAAGAAAAGTAAATTTCTTGACAAGTTGTAATTCTTCATTTACAACAGTTTTTGCATACAATTTGTTATCTTACAGAAAAGACAATGATGTCATTCCACACTGCAAACAGAGATAGTAATTTTCTGCATATCTATTCTAATCTATTCTATCATTGTGTATCAAAAATTTTCTTATTAGGAATTTTAATTTGGAGATAGGATAACTTCTCCTGAGCTTGAAATCAATACTAGCCAACATGCTGTTTATTATAATTGTGTGCCTATTTCCAAATCTATTTCGTACCCTAGGGTGTGGCAAAACAATTTCTTTTGGGTTCCTTAAATTAAGTGAGACATTCCTTTGTAGATTCGATTCTTCAAAAATAGTGTTAAGATTTTTCAAGAATAGATTTAACTTCAGTTTTTGAACTGGATATAGTATTTTATATTTCAACAAGAATTGCTTTCTCTTGTTCAGGTCATTCCAAGGTCCCATTTAAAAGTTTCAAAATCCTGTTAATTAAGCTGTTTATTTACTGTTATTTCCATTATATTTGCTCTTGCCCATACATTTACTAAATAATTGAGTTGTGAGTCCACTCAATGCATAATATAAGGTTACTTTTGTTCTTAGATTTAATTTATTCTTAATGTAGTAAAAAAAGTACACATAAAATCTCATTTTCTTGTACAAATTTGTTATATGCATTGCCCAACTTAGACTGTAGTCAATCCATAACCCAAGGTAACAGTGATTCGAAACTTCTTCCACAGTTAGACATTTGCAATTCTGTAAATTCTGATCATGTAGGCATTCATGTTTATGTAATTTAATAGAAGGATGTTATGTCTACGGTTTGATGAGGAGGTCTAATTACCAAGAATTTTGTTTTTTCAAAGCTAAGTGCTAATTTATTATCATGCAACCAATTTTGTAAATGTATTACATCCTGCTGTAAGTCTATTGCCATTTTTGTCATGATCTTTCCTATTGTATATAAGATTATATCATCTGCATAGATTTTTATAAAGGAGTTCTTTATTACTTTCACAAAGGGGGATCGAAAGGTGACACGAGTAATTACAGACCAGTTAGTTTAACTTCTGTTCCGGGTAAAATAATGGAGTCGCTGGTTAAAGATGCATTGCAGGATCATCTAGACAAGACTGCAGCAATAATTCACACACAGCATGGGTTTGTTAAGGGAAAATCTTGTCTGACAAATTTGATAGGATATTATGATGTGGTTACAAAGGAACTGGATGCTTGTTTGTTTGTTTGTTGTTCGGTTTTATTGGCGCATTAGCAACTAAGGCTATAATGCACCAAAGGAACTGGATGCAAAAAAATAATTTTGATATCATATATTTGGATTTCAGGAAAGCTTTTGCCACTGTTGCGCATGGAAGACTATTGTACAAATTGGAGCAGAATGGTATTAAGGGTAAGTTGCTACAATGGATAAAAGGATGGTTAAGTGCAAGAAGACAGAGGGTGGTAATCAATGGGTGCTGCTCTTCTTGGACTAATGTTATTAGTGGAGTCCCACAGGGTTTGGTGTTAGGTCCACTGTTGTTTTGTATATTTATCAATGATATTGATGAAGGTATATCAGGCTTAATGTCGAAGTTTGCAGATGATACAAAGGTTGGCAGGGTTGTTAATGACAGTAATGGCAGTGTGCTACTGCAACAGGATCTAGATAATTTGGGCAGATGGGCTAAGAAGTGGCAAGTGAAGTTTAACCTTGACAAATGCAAAGTACTGCATATGGGTAGAAGTAACCCCAGAGAAACGTACCAACTGTGTGGTACTACACTTAAGGTGGTAGAAAATGAAAAAGACCTGGGAGTAATTGTGCAGTCAGATATGAAGTTCTCTGAGCAATGCAGACAGGCTGCCAGGGCAGGTCATGGGGTTTTGTCAATGATATATAGGAATTTTGCCAGCAGGGAGAAGGAGGTGATTATCCCTCTGTATAAGGCAATGGTCAGGCCATGCCTTGAGTACTGCGTACAGGTCTGGAGGCCTCATTTTAGGAAGGATGTAGATTTACTTGAGCATGTACAGAGAAGGGCAACAAGATTGGTGAGGGGAATGAAGGGATCCTCTTACCAAGAGAGGCTTAAGTTCTGCAAATTGCAGTGGCTTGAGACTAGGCACCTGCGCGGTGATCTGATTGAGGTATATAAGGCCTTGAATGGGTTGAGCACGCTGAATTCTGATGGGATCCTTCCACTTGTTCAGATTACGAACCTAAGGGGACATAAATTCAAATTAAGAAAAGGCATATGTAGAATAGATGTGCGGAAATTTGCCTTTAGCCAGCGGGTAGTTAATTGCTGGAACAAACTTCCATCTGTCGTTGTGGAAGTTGATAGGTTGAATAAATTTAAGGAGGAACTGGACAGGCATTTGGAGGGAATGGTGTGATTTTTTTTTTTTTTTTTTTTTTGGCTGATGCTGCATAAGCTCATACATTTGCTTTCTTGCATCACATGCCACTACTACTACTACTACTACGAATATGTCATTTATATAGATGTTGAACATGATTGGCCCTGCACGTGTACACTGAGGTACTTCCCTCTTTACATTATATGATTTTCCTTTTGTATTTTCTACTTCAACTGTTATTTTTCTTTTGGTTAAATAAAATGCTAAGAGTTGATTGATTCTTCCCCTTATTCCATATTTCAGTAACTTCTGTTTCAATATTGGGATATCAATTAAGTCATACGATTTGGTCAAATCTATAAATAAAATCATTATGAGGTTATTGTTGTTTAAATGTAAGTTAAAAGAGTCTACTAAATTCTCTAATAATGTCTGTGTGCTCTTGCCCTTCTGATATTGAGTTGTTTAACAGTCCATATTGATGTAAATATTTGCTTATATCAGAAAATATATAATTTTCTATTATCTTATTTATAACTGACTGTATTGTTATTGGTCTATAATTGTAAAAGTCATCAGGCGTTTCCTTTTTATATACAGGAATTATCTTAAACGAAAGTAAGTTTGTAGGATAGCTTCCCGACTCTAACACCTGTGCTATAAGCTCCACCAAGAGAACAGTGAACTGTTCTTTATTTCTCTTTACTTTGGTTACTGTAATACAGTCCAGTCTATAAGATTTCTTGTTGTTCAACTGTTTTATAATCTTAAGGATCTCAGTGTATTGTGGAGTTAAGATTACACAAGAGTTCACTATCTGAGGAAGGCTATCTTGTTGAGTAAAGGGATGTTGGCAATTGTGTATATCATATCTGTTGAGATCTAATACAGCTTTGGCAAACCTATTTGCAGCCTCATATTGTTTTGTTTGTACCAGAAAGCTGCACTAATAGTGTTTTAATTTGATTTCCCCTTGATTTTTTTTTCCTTGTACTTAGTAGGTTATTTATAATGATCCATTTATCCTTTTGAGTTATCTGCTTATCCATAAAAAGTTGATTGTAATAAGTGTTTTTTTATTATACCTGTCAATTTATTTCTGAGTATTTTATAATTGTGATAATGTTCTATCTTTGATGGACAATTTCTATACTGCCTGAAGTATTTGTCCTTCTGTACCATTAATTCTTCTATTTCGTTAGTCATCCAAGGTTTCTTAGGCTTAATCCTGCTACTCCTAGAATTTATGTTGCAAGCTGAGTGATTTACTTTACTCTCCTCATTAAATCTCGAATTGTTTATCATTTATATTATCTTATTTGAAAAGACATTTACATCTGTTGTGTTAAGATGCTTGCTCTTGTATTTACGGAGGATGTGGAAAGGTCAGGGAATGACCACCGCATACCCCGGAGCAATATGGCCTTAGTTGCTAATGCTCCTAAAAACCAAATAAAAAAAAAAAAAACAAGCTCTTGTATTAACATGTTTTCTATGTTCTGTTTCAGTTTACCTGTTGATAAATAATTTTCTTTGTAATTTTTGTTAATTTTATATCTACACATGGATGTTGTTTTGAATACTTATCTACTATTAGTATACACGTTCTGTGATCTGAAAGTTGATTTAATAATATGTGAGAATTAGTATACTTTAACTTTATATTTGTTATAAGGTGATCTAAGCAAGAGCTTACTGTTCTATCTCCCTCTATCCTTTGTTGCCTAGTTATTCCAAATAAGGTATGTTCAAATCCATAACTGTTTAAGATTGCAGAGTATTTGAGTATCACATTATCAGTTTCATCGGTTAGTAAATTAATATTAAAATCTCCTACTAGTATGGTCTTATCAGTCTGTATGCCATCCCATTGCAAAATTATGTTATCTAATTCTATTAGGAAGTTGTTTATGGAATCTGATGGTGGCCTATAAAAAGCACAAATTGAATGTGTTTTATGGATCTTCTCCTAATAATTTGACACAGCAGTTTTCACAAGACTGAATCAAGTGGTAAGCCTGTATTGCCTTAAAGTATGTTCTATAGTATATTATTATTCCTCCACCCCTTCTCAACTCTCTCAACATATAGACCTTGTCATAACCTTGTATGTTATAATTAGAAATTTCTTCACTTTTTATGTTCACTTCTGTTAAAACTATACATGAAATCTTTCATTGCATTTATATATTACAAGAAGTTAAACCAATTGTTTCTTAATGATCTAATATTTAGAGCTACCAGTAAGAACTGATTTTTATCAATTATAAGATCTTGAATAATTGGATTATTTAAAAAATGTAAAGGTGAGTTGAAAATCTGTGATTCCTCAAAAAGCATAACTGAAGTCTTAACTTTAACTTAGGTCTAGATTTCAGGAAATTTCAATTTTTCACAATATAAGGGTCTATTTTATATACTGTAGATCCTTTGAACTCAAGATTCTTATGGCTCTTGAAGATTCATTCTTCTTCACATAAATTCTTCCATGTTTTAACCACAGAAATTTGTAACTGTGCATTTTTACTAATTGTTTTGTTTTGTTTTGTTTCCCAAAACAATTGCTTGAGGTGATTTGTTAATTGGTCATTTATGTAGATTGGAATATTACTGTTGTTCTGAAATACATCATTGATGTCAGTCGGATCTCCTTTGCCTTTCTCATCCATTTTTCCTTTACCACATGGTTTGAAAATTTTACAATTAGTATAGGCTTGTTGTTAATTTTCTTATTATTAGGTATGTAATAGTGTTCTACTTCTTTATTGTGCTGTAGCTTCAATGCAAGTCCTAGTTGCTGTATAACAACCTCTAGACCTTGGCCCGCTAGTCCAGTTAATCCTATTTCTATATTATTTGTAATTGCTGTTCTATCGAGTCAATCCTTAATTTAAGTAGGTTGGAATTTTCCTCATTTATGTGTGAATGAAGCTTCCAGATCCACAATTCTTTTGCTGATTGCAGTGTCGAAGTCCTGCAGTTTACTTATGCTTTTTTGTATCTTGTCAAAGGAATCTGAGCCAAATGAGATCGATTTCTTGATATCGTCTACTTCTGTCTTCAAGTCTTCCATATGCTTCTTTATTGGTAATATTTCTATTAGCAAATCCAGCAAATGGATTTTACTGGATAATTTCCTTAGTACGTCCTCTATATTTAGGGTGTTTGGCTGTGGTTGTGTAACCTCAAAGTCTTCGTTTACTACTGTTGTTGAGTGCAGCAAATCGTGAAATTCTTCTGTTGAGTAGGAAATTTCACTTCTTTCTTCCCTGCACAATATACACCTCCACTGCTGTTTCTTTTGTTTGGCCATCCCCTTATAGGTTGCTTCTTTCAATGAGCATCGATAATGATACTCATTGTTGCAGCCATGGCGTACCACCTCTAGCACGTGCAACGGAAGCTTGCACTTTCTGCATATATTATGATTCATGTTTGCAAATCTTTGGATTAGTCAACACAGGATGTTTCAGATAATGCACTCGCACTAAATAAACAACAAAAGAAAGGATTAAACAACTTACAAATTGCAAATTTTTCCGATTTACTCTAAGAGCGTTGATACAGTAGACATGCTTACACTTAGCCCACTAGTGGGAATAATAATAATAATACAATACAATACAATACAATAATATTGTATTGTAATGTTGTATACAATAATAATAATAATAGGCGCGATTGCCCAGTGGTTAAGACACTGGACTACCAGCCTGATGGACCAGGGTTCGAATCCCACATTGGTGGAAGTGAACATGGCTCTATTATGCTGGGACACCGATATAATAATAATATTTAAAAAAAAAAAAAAAAAAACATTGCGAAAGTTACCCCATTGGACTTACCTTCCCCAAGGTTGGAGCGATAACTGAGGCAGATAATGGCGCCATCTGGTGTCACTCGCGAGAACTAATTAATAAATAAACCACAGGACATAAGCCGAAGCTATACAAGCCCACCATGCATAGATGGATGATGTCGCAGATAAATATTATTCATGCTGCATCGAGTGTGGTGCAGGATAAAGTCACTCATGTTTAGGCCTTAGGCAGAGGGGTCGGCTTGAAAAGTTGGGGACAATCTCCCGAGCAAGACAGTGGAGCAAGTGGTGCTGTCCACCATAAGGCTACCATCCAGCCCCACCAACTGGAAGTGTTTCCTGCACAACTGCACTTGTGACTACCCAGGAAGAAAGAAAACGGCAAGGCATGAAGTGGAGCATTGAAATGAATACATACATCATGCAAGCATACTATGAAATAACCAGGCTAGAGACTGATATGACAATGTTCAGATCGTGACTACATACCAAGTGGTTGGAATGATATCTGGATATTCAGGTCACCGAACAGCGATTGGCAGACCAAAGAAGGACCATCATCACGAAGAACCTAACAGCTCCTGCCATCTTGGAAAAAATAAAGCAGGATGTCAGCGATCTACTACAAAGACCAAAGCACAAAGAATATGGTCAATATGGAACCAGAGGAGGAACAGCAAGAAGAAATACAACCCAGAGTAGCTGAAGTGGAAAGAGACGACATCATGCTATCCAGAATAGAAGATGAGTGGAAGAATGACCTAACAGAATTCGAAGGAATGGACCTCACAAGAACCCACATGATACCTAAGCAGAGGTAAAATAAAATCCTGTGGAGAGTAACAGACCACCTCAATCGGCAAATAATGTCACATTCCCTTGACAACAATGGTGCAATGCCGGAGGCTATCCACACAGCTGTATACTGTGCTGCCATAACAGCCACTAGGATTAATGGAAAAGAAGACTTCAGCAGAAGATAGAAGAATTAAGAGTCAAGATAGGTCAGTTGAGCCAGTACCAACAGGGTAATAGAAGTAAGAAATTGATTGGAAAGATGAAGAGCATCCTCAAGAGATCCACAGCAAACATGAGACGAGAACTCAGAGAATAGGAGAATACTTGGACACACTGAAGCAGAACCTCCTCGCACTCGGCAAGAGACTACACCAATACAAAGAGAGCTCCCAGAGGAAAATAAACAACCGAATCTTCGATGAGGACCAAAGAGCTTTCTACAGGAAATTGGGTGAAGATGAGAAAACAGGAAATGGTCCACCCAAGAAGAAGACTATCGAAGAGTTCTGGGGAAATATCTGGAGCAGTGAAGTAAGACATAACAGCAGAGCACCCTGGATAGAAGTAGAAAGGAAGAAAATGAAGGACATACAAGAGATGAGAGTGTGGGAGATTCAAGAAGAAGTAAAACGGTCGATCAGGAACACCCACAACTGGTGAATCCTGGGAATTGATAACATCCACAACTACTGGTACAAGTGCTCACCTGCATACACACACACAAGCACCTAGCAGAGCAGTTCAGTCGAATGATAAGCAACCCGGAGACAATCCCGAAGTTTCTCACTGAAGGAGTCACATATCTGAAGCCTAAAGATGAAGATACAAGAAACCTGGCAAAATACAGGTGGCCAATCACATGCCTCCCAACGATGTACAAGATCCTGACCAGCTGCATAACTAAGAAGATATCAGACCACTTAGAGAGTCAGAACATAATGGCCGAACAGCAAAAAGGATGCAAGCGGAGGAGAAAAGGATGCAAGGAGCAATTAACCATTGATGTTGCAGTTATGGAGCAAGCCTACAAGAAGCACCGCAACCTATATGGCCTACATCAATTACAGCAAGGCCTTCAACTCCGTACCTCATAGCTGGCTAATAGAGACCCTGAAGATCTACAAGGTCAATCCGATAGTGACAAACTTCCTAGGAGCAACAATGGCGAAATGGAGTACCACCATTAAGGTCGAGAACATCACAACCAGGCCAATCCCCATTATAAGAGGGATCTTTCAGGGAGATCCTCCGAGCCCACTATGGTTCTGTCTAGCACTCAACCCACTGTCCACCATGCTCAACGGCAGCAAGTATGGATATAACCTCAAAGAAGGAAGAAAGAACCTGTACACCCTCACCCACCTGATGTACATGGATGATATCAAGCTCTACGCGGCAACCGAGAAGCAACTCCAGCAACTACTCCGGATCACCAAAGAATGCAGCAAGGACGTCAGGATGGAATTTGGTATAGAAAAATGCAAGACCCACACACACTGCACAAGGGAAAATTAGTTGGCTGAAACTACCAGCTGCTGACTGGTAAAGAGATCGAAGCTATGACAGAAGGAGAGACCTACAAATACCTAAGGATGATGCAGGCTGAGCAGTTAAGAGCACAAGGAAATCAAGAAGTGCCTGACCGAAAAATATCATCAGAGACTCAGAAGCCTGCTGAAAGCAAAACTGAACAGAGGGAACACAGTTAACGCCATAAACACCTATGCAGCTCCATTACTTTGGGGTCATAGATTGGACTAACAACGAGCTAGAACATATCATGGATGCAAGGAGCCAACACTACCCTACGTCAGCAGTGGAGAGAATAACAATACCTCGGAAAGAGGGAGAAAGGGGGCTTGATAGAACAACAGAAAACAGCAACAGTTAACATGAAGGATTACTTCGAGAACAACACAGCACCACTCCACCAGGCCATAAGGAAGATAGATAAGTGATATACCCCACTCAACCTAAGCGAGGAAACCCCTCCCGCCCAGACAGTACAAGAAATGAAGTTAGAAAGATGGGAAAAAAAGACACTCCATGGCAGACACTACAATGATTTTCATCAAGATCACATTGACACCATTGCTTCCAATGCATGGCTCACAAGCGGGACGCTCTTCCCCGAGAATGAAGGATTCATGCTGGCCATCCAAGACCAGGTAATCAACACCAGAAACTATAGAAAATACATCGCAAAGGAGCCCGGAATGTCAGATGACACATGTTGACGATGCCACCTGGCCTCAGAAATGATCCAACACATCACCGTGGGGTGGGTGCAAGGTGATCACCCAGACTGAGTACACTCATAGATACGACCAGGTAGCCAGGATAATACATCAGAAGCTAGCGAGGAAATACCAGTTGACCAAAGAAAGTGTACCATACTACAAGTACGAACCCCAGGCAGTACTAGAGACCCAAACCCACAAGCTGTACTGGGATTGCGGCATAATAACAGATAAGACCATCCCGCACAAGAGACCGGACATAATCCTTGTGGACAAGATAGAAAAGGCTACCTACCTGATTGACGTAGTGGTGCCGAACACTAACAATGTCCAGAAAACCAATGGGGAAAAAATTAGCAAATACACGAACCTGAGACATGAACTCAAGGAGATGTGGCATATACAAGAAGTATCAACCACTCCAATCATCGTGTCAACCACCGGTATGGTACCAAAGACTCTACATAGCAGCCTAGCAGCAATAGGTCTCCCAGAGAACACCAAGGAACTCCAGAAAGTCGCAATTCTGAACACCTATAGGATAGTCAGAGATTTCCTCGACCGACAGTAACACCAGACATTACAACCACCCTGTGTACTTGGTAGCAGTACCCATCACAGAGTGGAACCCCCAGTCAAGGGAGAAATAATATAAGAGCAACAACAATAATAATAATCTTGTGGAGAGAACTGAGAATATGTACACCAATACAGTGAGCGAAGTAAGAACAGTGATGGGGTTTATGGAGACCTTTGAAATAACATCAGGTTTAAAGCAAGGAGGTGTCCTGTTACCACTACTGTTCACAGCTATCATGAATGATGTGCAATGTAGAGTGGTGGAACAACTTGGACAGGACCTGAAGAAAGTCATGCTCTTTGCAGACGACCTCTGCATATGGGGAGAGAGCAAGGAACAAGTGCAATGGCAAGTTGATATATGGGCTAGTATGGCCAATGATTGTTCTTGTTGTTGTTGAGTTTAACGACACATAGGCTGATAGGACCATATTGTCGTTCTAATGATGAATATGAAATAATAACTATATTTTATGATATTCCTATACGATTTAGTAAAGTAAATAATTCTGTTTTATTAGGATCATCTCCAAGAATCTGCAATAAATTTATTGATGACTGTGTATTAGCAATTGATTTAAAAGTGTTTAACCAGATATTTTGAAAGTGGGGATGGCCAATGAATCTGGACTGATTTTCATTCAGGAGAAGAGTGAAGTAATGGTTCTAAAGAGGGGTGGCAAGCCTGACAGATACATTATAATGGTAGGGAAAAAGCTAAAACTGGTAGGAAGCACCATTACAAAGACTGGAGTGATAGACGAAGAAATAAGTAGAAGGATAGAAGTGGGCAGGAATTTCTATAGGCAGACAAGAGATCTGATCTGGAACAGGAACAGATCACTGAAGTGTAAGAAGGCTATATATCAAGTCTATTACATCCCAATTCTGGTGTATGCATCTGAAACCTGGACTATGAGGAAAAAGGATGAAAGCAGAATTCAGGGAGCAGAAATGAGGTTTGTGAGGAGCATAGCCGGAAAGACATGGTGCAACAAAAATCAAGAATGATGTGATTAGGGAGAGAATTCAAGTTGAAAACTCCAGAATATGATTGAAAGGTCCTGTTTGAAACGGTTTGAACATGTCACGAGGATGAACGAGAGGTGTTTGATAAGAAGAATGTCTGATTTACAATTAAGGGACAAAAGACCAAGAATGAGGTGGCAGGACACGATAAAGCCTGATGTCATTAAGAGAAGAGGATACTGGAGTGAAATCAATGAAGCAGACAAGTACACAGACAGGGCATGGTGGTGAGGCTTCGTACATTCACCCGTGGCAGAGCGGAACGATGACAGATGATGATGATACATTCACATACATATATATACACACACACACTGAAAGGACAGAATTCATGGAATACTTGGTTCCTGGGCAACGCCATGCTGTCACCACTCTCGCTAGTAGATCAACCCACCACTTGGAAGGTATACAGGTACACTGTATCACTGCATTCATGTAGGCGGTAATTCGATGTCAGTATGGATAAATGTTGTGGGTTAATCGACTTTGAAAGAGGAATGATAGGGGGGGGGTGGCCGAAGCATGGGTCACGCTATCGCAGAACTGGTACAGAAATTGCACTATCCCTATTCAATAGTGTATCAGGAATACACCATTTCTGGAATAACACTTCATTGTGGACAGCACTGTGGATGGAGAAAGGTGATGGATGAATGTGGCTGTCAACATCTGTCTCACAGTTTCAGCCAACTGGAGAGAGAGACAGTGGCACAATTCAATGCTGACTTCAATGAGGGAGCTGCCAGAAACGTCTCCACCAAGCCCTCAGGTGATCATTAGCCGCAGGTTATGGGAGCCACTGACCCACCAGAGTCCCATTGCTAACAATACAACACAGGACTCTACGCGTCAATGGGTGAAAGAATGCTGGCACCGGACGGTGGATAATTGGAGATGGGTCTCCTGGTCCGATGAGTCCCATTTCCAGTTATTTTGAGCAGAGGGGAGGGTGCGTATCTGACGGAAACTGCATGAAGCTATGCATCCGTCATGTCAACAAAGAACTGTTCAGGCAGGTGGATGGTAGGTAATGGTCTGAGGTGTGTTCAACTGGCACACATTGGGACCTCTGATAAATTCGCATTAGCATTAGTAGAGGCATATGATGCAAGAAAGCAAGCTTATTCAGCATCAGCCAAAAAAACCAAAAAAAAAAAAAAAACACACCACTCCCATTTCACCCCTCCGTTCGTTCGAAATACCTGTCCATTTGAGCCTTAAATTTGTTTAGGCTATCAACTTCAACAACAAATGATGGAAGTCGGTTCTACCAACCAACCACCCGCTGGCCAAAGGCAAATTTCCGCACATCTATCCGACATCCATCCTTCCTCAATTTGAATTTATGCCCTCTGAGGTGATTATTCTGAGCAAGAGGAAGAATCCCAATGGCATTGAGCATGCTCAAACCATTCAAAGCCTTATACACCTCTATCAGATCACCTCGCCGGTGCCTAGTCTCCAGACTCTGTAATTTGCAAAACTTAAGCCTTTCTTCGTAAGAGCAACCCTTTGTTCCATTCACTAATCTTGTTGCCCTTCTCTGTACCCGTTCCAGCAGCTCTACATCCTTCTTGAAATGAGGCTTCCAGACCTGTATACAGTACTCAAGATGTGGCCTAACCATTGCCTTATACAAGGGAATAATCACCTCCTTATCCCTGCTAGAAAAATTCCTGTATATCATTGACAAGACACCATGGGCTACTCTTGCAGCTCGTCTGCACTGTTCAGAGAACTTCATATCTGCCTGCACAATTACCCCCAGGTCCTTTTCATTCACCACTGTCAGTGTAGTACCTCAGAGTTGATACGTTGCTCTGGGGTTACTGTTTCCCATATGTAGTACTTTACATTTGTCAATGTTAAACTTCATTTGCCACCTCTCAGCCCATCTGTTCAACCTTTCCAGATCCTGTTGCAGCAGCATAGCATCAGTAGTGTCCTTAACAACCCTGCCAACCTTTGTATCATCTGCAAACTTGGACATTAAACTTGATATACCATCATCAGTATCATTCATAAACACCGAAAACAACAACGGACCCAACACTGAACCCTGAGGAACTCCATTAATAACATTAGTCCACGTTGAGCAGTGTCCATTGATTACCACTCTCTGTCTTCTGCCACTCAACCATCCCCTTATCCATAGCAGCAATTTGCCTCCAATGCCACACTGCTCCAATTTGTGCAGCAGTCTTCCATGTGCAACAGTATCAAAAGCCTTTCTAAGATCCAAATATATAATATCAAAGTTATTCCCTGCATCCAGTTCTTTTGTGACTACATCATAGTATCCAATCAAATTGGTCAGGCAAGACCTGCCCTTCACAAAACCATGCTGCGTCTGAGCTATAACTGAATTCTTGTCTAGATGATCCTGCAGTGCTTCTTTAACCAGTGCCTCCATTAATTTTCCTGGAAAAGAAGTTAAACTAACAGGTCTATAATTACTTGTGTCAGCCTTTGATCCTCTTTTGTGAATTGGGGTTACATTTGCACATCTCCAGTCTATGGGTACCTCCCCTGAGTCCAAAGAAGCTCTCATAATTATGGCTAGGGGTTTGCTTACTTCCTTTGCTGCCTCCTTTAATATAACTGGATAGATCCCATCCACCCCAGGTGCCTTTTTTATGTTTATCCTCAACAATCTCTCCTCCACTTTCCTCTCAGTTATTACAAAATCATCTAGCTCACTGCCGATGTCTACTTTACCTACGTCATTCTCCTTCCTGAATAACTCCTCATGCGTGAATGTAGATGCAAAATACTCGTTTAGATTGTTAGCCACCTGAGCAGGATCCTCAACTGTTGAACCATCAATATCCAGTGGACCAATCTGATTCATCCCTTTCCTTCTTGAGTTTAAATAGGTAAAGAACTCTTTTCTGTTTTTCTTTGCATCCTTTGCCAAAGATTTTTCGTAGTCTGCCTTTGCCTGCCTAATCTCCTTTGTGACTTGGTTACAGACCAACTTATATCTATCATAGGCTTCCATGTCGCCCATTAATTTGTATGTATTCCATGCATTTTTCTTCTCTGCCACATGTTTCATTAGTTCATCTGACAACCATTTAGGCCTAAACCTTGAACAATATTTCTTAGTTGGTATGTAAAGCCTGGTAGCTTCCAAGATTAGTTCCTTGAATGCTTCCCATTTTGAGTTTGCTGTTGGTAACATCACCAGTTGGTCCCACTGTACAGAATTTAAATACTGTCTCAGACCATCATAGTCGCCTTTACGAAAACAAAAACCCTTCCCTTTACCTCTGATGGTAGTTACCTCCTTCAGTAAATCCCACTTCAACACACTGTGATCACTGCCACCTAGTGGTTCATTTATCTGCAGATTCTTAATGCATGAAGAATCACTACTGATAATCAGATCAAGAGTATTGCTCCCTCTTGTTGCCTCACGAACATGCTGATGTAGAAAACAATCATCCAATAAATCCACAAAAGCCTGGCTAGTGTGTGAGTGACTAACCCACAAATTCCAGTCAATATCTGGGAAATTAAAATCCCCCATTATAAGACTCTCTGATTTACTGGCCCACTCCATTTCCCTGTACAATATCTTATTATACTCATCAGAGTCGTTAGGCCTATAGCACACTCCTAATCTCAATTTTGATTTCCCTATGCTTATGTCACACCAAACTGACTCGACACTGCACTGTCCAGCGATGTCGACTGGCTTCACTTCCTTGGATTTTATGTGTTTCTTTACTAATAGCATAACCTCTCCTCCCCTCCTGTCCTGTCTATCCTTTCTATACACATTGTATTCCCCAAATTCCAGTTCCGCATTCCTTATATCTGTGTGACACCACGTCTCTGATATCCCAACAATATCTGCCTTTGATGTTTTGAGCAATACCTCAAATTCATCAAATTTATTTACCAAACTCCTAGCATTGGTGTACACGCAAATATGCATGCACCTGTTTCTATTCTTAGCTACCCTGACACGACCCATGTGTTTACTTGTACTGCAATGACTCCCAGCAGTCTCTGAAATATCCTGCATCTTGTTTTTCAGGCTTCTGCTCATTTCAATAGAAGCAGTGCAAGAATCACTTCCACCTCTGCCAGTGGCTACTGTTAATCTATCAGTCCTTGTATCCCGCCCAACTAGCAGTTTTCCGACCCATCTAACACTGCCTCGACAGCATCAGCAAAAATTCTTGCACCCTTTCTATTTAAGTGTATCCCATCCCTGTAGAAGCAGTCTCTCCTGTTAACAAGTACAGACCAGGCTGAAAAAAATTCTACCCCTTGAGCCTTGCACAATCCCTCCAGAGCCGAATTGATCGACAAGGCTCTCATCATATACTCCCTCCTATCGTGTCTGGGCAGTATTGCAGACACTTTCAAATTCAACCCTAATTCAACCCTCGGCTTTTTTTCAACAGTGACCTGTACTTGCTAAGTAATTCCGCCGGTCTCCTACTCTTAATATCATTAGTGCCAACGTGTACAACTATATCACCTTTTGTGCCCTTAAAAGATGATATCCGCTCTGCAACGTCATCAACCTTTGCCCCTGGCAGACATACCCTGGTCCTATTCCACCTATCCTTTTTACAAAGCATGTTCCCCGTTTCCCTGACAATAGAGTCACCAAATCTAGATGCATCTCTGAATGGTCCAAGTTGTGTCCATTCTTGCACACCATCTGCATCCCATCATGGTCATCATGCACCCACAGGGCAATGGACTCTTCCAGGAGGAGAATATGCCTCCCCACAGAGCCATGGTGGCTAGAACATGGTTAAAAAAGTATTCCACAGATTTTAGCACCATGGAATAGCCTCCCCATTCGCTGGACATGAACCCAGTGGAAAATCTTTGGATGCTGTGGAAAGGTCCATTCAAGCTTTGGATCCTCCACATAGGAATACTGCGGAATTATGGACAATGGTGCAGCAAGTATGGATGGAAATACCTGTGGAATGCTTTCATGAACTAGTGGACTCAATGATGCCTCGCCTTGTGACTGCTCTTATCCAGGCTAAACATGGATCTATCCATTGCTAGGTAGGTATCCCATGATTTCTGTCCACTCGGTGTACATGTGTGTGTGTGGGGGGGGGGTCCATAAAATTATTTTGATTTTTGAAGGGGTCTGTAGATATCAGTATTTTGGGAACACTGTATTACTACAATAAATCAATATGATAAGAAAAAATTATTGGTCTGCGAACATAACGAATATCAGAGTGATACCATGTTTCTGTTATACCTATAATGTCAGTATCATAAATTTTAGCCATAAGATTCTAGTTAATGAGGAGATAATTATGAAACATTAGAAATTTCTTTATAAAGCCTTGAATGGTTTGAGCATGCTCAATGCTGATGGGATTCTTCCTCTTGCTCAGAATAATCGCCTGAGAGAACATAAATTCAAATTGAGGAAAGACGGTCGTAGGATAGATGTGCAGAAGTTTGCCTTTAGCCAGCAGGTGGTTGATTGTTGGAACAAACTTCCATCTGTCGTTGTAGAAGTTGATAGCTTAACTAGATTCAAGGCAGAACTTGACAAACATTTGGATAGAGGGGATGGGTGAAATAAGGGGTTTTTTTTTTTTTTTTTTTTGGCTGATGCTATATAAGCTTGCTTTCTTGCTAGGCACCTGCAAGGTGATCTGATCGAGGTATTTAAGGCCTTGAATGGTTTGAGCAGGCTCAATGCTGATGGGATACTTCTGCTTGCACAGATTAAGAACCTGAGGGGGCATAGATTCAAATTGAGGAAAGACAGTTGTAGAATAGATTAGTGGAAGTTTGCATTTAGCCAGCAGGTAGTTGATTGCTGGAACAGATTTCCATCTGTTGTTGTGGAAGTTGATAGCGTAAATAAATTTAAGGATGAACTAAACAAACATTTGGAATGCCCAGATGGGTGAAATCGGAAGGTTTTTTTTTTTTTTTACTGATGCTGTATAAGCTTGCTTTTTTGCATCATATGCCTTAAATAATGCTAATGTTAATGCTAAAAAAAACTTGCCTCTACAGATCTGCTGAGTAGATTTCCATAGGAGAGGGAGTGGTTAATGGGGGGAGTAAAGGTATGGGTAACCATTAGGAAGCACAGTTTCCTTGAAGTGCACTTTAGTAGAGTGTGGTATTCATAATACTTCCACTACTGAATATAACCAACAGGAAAGGAATTTTAAGAAAGAAAATGGTGATAAAAAGAGCACCAGTTTTTCTGATTCATTGTCATTTAATAAATTCCATTTATTAGTTCTGATAATTACAAGATTGCCTTGGGTCAACTAATGGAACAGTTATAAGGGCTTACATTATATTCTTCCTCTTGCTCAGAATAGTCGCCTGGGAGGACATAAATTCAAATTGAGGAAAGACGGTCGTAGGATAGATGACGGATTCTCAATGTCAGTGTCTCGAATCCATAAAGTACTACATTTATACTATGCATCATACCAATATTTTCTTAAACTTATTCCTAATCTCCCATGTTATATTCTCCTTCACTTCTCAAAAGTATTTTTACACATCACTATTATTATTTTTATTTCTCAGCTGCCCTTTGCTTATTCCACCATTAAAAACCTTTTAGCATTTTTCTCCATCTCATCCTACTTTATTTTGGAATAAAGTACAACTCACAGAAAAATAAGTTAATAACATATGAAATGGCTAATATTACCTATGTTAACATTGTTGATGCAATCAATAGTTCCTGAGCACATAACGCTGGATTATGATATGTGGAGCCAATCGCTGTTGAGTCAGATGACAAGATCATTTATTCATTGCTGTAGCATTATGGCCTTTGGAAGTAGTGATTCCAGTGGTTCTTCTTCAGCTCTAGGATTGTAGATTTGAATTTGAGATTTTCACGGAGCAATGTGCATTGTTGGTTACCTGGAGGAGAGTTTTCGTAGACCAGTTGACAGTTTGCAAGACAGAGTCTGGTCCAGCAAGGTTTGCCAGCAGAATGCTAGGCTTAGTGCTACTAAGTGGGATGAAGCGATTAGGCTTAGATGTTTGAGGATGAGCATTTCATTCCTTTATATTTCAAAACAGTACTTACATAATCTTGCTGTTGACTTACAGGGATATAAGAGCCATCAGGGCTGCACACTTCCATATATTTAACTATTAACATCAATTGTGTAGCCATGTGAAAACTGAAAAAATTAACATGATGGGACACAGTACATAAAAAAAAAAAAAGGCAGCTATAACAAACTAGCAGCATCTCTCATTTACAATATCAGTATACGTGAAAGGCACAGAATCTACAATGATCGTCCTGTGGAGAGCATGTATAGACTACAATATTAATCACCTGGTTTGTAAATATGGTAAATGGCAGACCACCTCTTGACTTTTTCAATGTCTAGTGCCTGGATAAAATTAAGTTTGCAAGTAACTACCCTATATGTACTCTCCACAGCACATTGCTGCCTTAGATATATAAATACCAACCTTTCAAGTACACCCATATGGTAATTGACAATGAATTTGAGAAGGCTGGTTTTCTTTTTAACTTTATATGCTTTCTTAAAATTCCTTTACTTTTGGTTATATTATCTCCAGTAATGGAAATATTAATACCACAATCTTATGAAGTGCACTTCATGGAAGCTGTACTTCTTAATGGTTTCCTGTACCTTTAATCTCCCCCCACTGCTGTCGCTCTCCCATGGAAGTCTAATCGGCAGATCTAAAGAAGAAGGTTATTTTTTCAGAGAAGTGCCTAACATTTCTTATAGAGAAGCAAAATCCTTAACATTTTGGTCCCCAACCAATAATTCAAACTTGTCAAATTTATTTACTAAACTCCTAGAATTAGGCTACGAGCAAGGTATCGTCTGCTTCTCTTTGTGATTTTTGTAACTGTTGGAGCCCTTTTAATTGGTATTCTCACATGGACTTCCAATAGGTCATGCAATGCCCCTTCCTTATGCTCTTCAAGCTACTACATATCAAATTATAAGAATGCAAAAATCAATCTCATCTCTGATTGTAGTTGCTGCTAAACTATTAGTCTGCCTTGTATCCCTTCCCCTCAAACCAGCAATTTCCCTAACCCATTTAATACTGCCTCAATGGCATCAGCAAATATTCTTGCATCTCTTCTATTAATATTCTGCCAGGGGTACAACTCAAAAACCTATTATTTTTCCATATATATCACTAACATCAGTCTCCCCATAACAAGCCTTCATCTCTCCAAATCCACTTCCTTTGGGCCTTTTCCCACTTAGCATTTTTCTCCATCTCATCCTTCATCAAACCCTCACCATGCAACACATCCAATCTAATCTACCTTCTGATTATTTCAGTGAAACACCTAATCTCACCCACCCTCCTGAAATCCTCCTCATTTATCACTTTATCAACCCACCTTATCTTTTCCATCCTCCTTCATACCTACAAATCCAAAACTTTTCAAACTTCTAATATCTGCCATTCTCAATGTCAATGTCTAGAATCCATAAAGTACTACGTTTATACTATGCATCATACCAATATTTTCTTAAACTTATTGCTAATCTCCCATGTTATATTCACCTTCACTTCTCAAAAGCATTTTTACACATCACTATTATTATTTTTATTTCTCAGCTGCCCTTTGCTTATTCCACCATTAAGCTTTCAAAATACCTATATTCACTGAGCTCACCTGTTCTATTCTCTTTCTTCCAATTTCAATATTTAGCTTACACTTTCCTCTCACTCTCATAACATTTGTCTTCTCAATATTTATTCTTTTGCAAACTTATAACCAATCAACTTTCCTTTAGCTTATCTGCAACCCTTCCTCAGAATATACCACCAGTATCGTAATATTTGCAAATCTAACATTTTCAATAAACTTCCCCCAACATCATCACATAAGAACCTCCTTTCTCTATATGCCTCTTTCATAATTTTTTCTATATACAGGGTGATTCACTACCAGTGCGACAAACTTGCAGGAGGTGTAGGGGGCACAAAGACGAATTGGAATCCCATAGCATTGCAGGGTCCGAAATGCCTTCGTCATGCGGTAGAGGACGTTGAATGGGAGGTCGCGTGAACAGCAATCCCGATGGAAGTCAGGATTTGCGAACCGGTTCCTGAAGCAGGATGGACGAGCATTCAAACATTGAACTGGCCGACATGCACCTCACGTATGGAGCTGCGGACTGTAACGGGCACGCCGCTCTGCGTTCGTACCAGGAACGTTTCCCGCACAGGCGTGCTCCTCATCATACGATTTTCGCACATGTGCACAGAAGGTTATGTGAGACTGGTTGTTTCACGAGAGGTACCATGAATTGAGAGCGAACGACGAGGACGCCAGACAATGAGGAGAATGTCCTACGTCTTGCAGAAGGCAATCCGAGTACGAGTACTCGAGCGATAGGCCAACGATTGGGTATTTCCGAATCCACTGTATGGAGAATACTGTCAACAAACCAAATGAGTTCATACCATCTGCAACGCGTCCAATCATTGGAGCCTGCGGATTATCCACTCCGGAGGACTTTTGCTACTTGGTTTCTTCAACAGAAACGGTTCGCAAATGCTGACTTCCAGCGGGATCGCTGTTCAAACTCCCGTTCAACGTCCTCTACCGCATGACGAAGGCATTTCGGACCCTGCAATGCTATGTGATTCCAATTCGTCTTTGTGCCCCCTACACCTCCTGCAAGTTTGTTGCACTGGTAGTGAATCACCCTGTATATAGTAAATGAAGTTGGGAATAGACAAGACTTCCTATCTCTATACTTTCAGTGTCACATTGTCCTACTCTAGCTGTTTCTTTTTGTCCCCCGTATATTCTCTAATTATTTTTTATCCTTCCAATTGTCTTTTACAATAAAATAAGTGTGTCCCATCCCTGTAAAAATAGTCCTGTTTGTTAACAAGCATTACCCATACTAAGAAAAATTCTACCCCATGAGTCTCACAACGTTTCTAGAGCCAAATTGATTTACAAGCTCTCACACATTTCCTGCTATTGTTGCAGAAAAATTCCAGATGCCTCAAAATTCATACCCAACTCAATATCAACCCATACTTGTTAAATAAAGCATCAGAATGTCCATGCTTAACATCACTAATATCAAAATATGATAGTTGTTCTACATTATCACTAACTTTGTCCCTGACAGACACCTGGTCCTGTTTGATCTATCCTTATTGCATAAATGTTCCCTGTTTCCCTGCCAATAGTCACCTACAATAAATACTTTTTCTAGGATCTGCACATCCTGTTTGTGGTGATCCCATTATTCAGCCAGATGCATGAGGTTACTTTGAGAACAATGACCCATTTCTTGAAGTGCACAAATTCGTCCAACAAAATTTTAATTTCCCTACCCTCTCTGCAACTGGCACACGTACGCAAAAAAGGCATCTCCTGTGGCATTTTGTCCAGTTAGAGTCATGTTTGCATGTAGGCATACCATCTATAGTGCATGAAATAAAGCTTCTGCATGCACTCCAGCAATACTCCATCGGACAAAAGCATCCAAAGTGCTCTGGATCATATGCTTTGCTGCTCTTGTCCTAGGCATAATCTCAGTTAAAAAAAAAACTGAATTAGTCTTGCAGCACTAAACCCTGCAGCACTAAACCTTGCCAAAGGAAATATCCAATGATTATACTTATCCTCTGTTTCTGTTTACAAATTTTTTGCTACAACAGTATTACAATTTTCACAATGGCTATGGTTGACTAATTTTACATTTAAAATTCTAAATAGTTAGATAAGTACAAAAATAAACAAATCCAAATAAATTTTAATGCACTTAAATATATATATAGTGAGATAACAATGTTTTCTAAGCAAAAACCTGCAAATTATCACATAAAAAAAGTCTTGAATTTACAGGAAATTTTAGCTAACAAATGTACACCACATTTTACCACTACTAATAGTACTTACCATTGATTTAGTAGAAAAGTATAAAAATCCACATAAATTTTAATGTACTTAAAAATATATACTGTGAATTACAATGTTTGCTAAGCAAAAACCTCCAAATTATCACATAAAAAAGTCTTGAATTTACAGGAATCCTTAAAAATATCCATCACCCACATTTTCCTGTGGCTACCACATACATTCCTTACTATCCGGACGTTACTGAGCATCTCGCTAGAGTTTGGCGGGGTTATAAAACACGCTGTGTGCAGCTTCCCGGGCAGAGGTTGCACACAGTGTTGTCTCAGGCAAAAGACCCAATAGCAAAGGACCTGAGTAGTGGAGTAGTATACAGGATAAAATGCCCGGATTGTGGGAAATGTTATGTGGGCGAGAGAAAACGACGGTTCAAGGATCGTCTGGGGGAGCATGCAAATGCTATAAAAACCACTGATTACAATAAGTCTACTGTGGCCGAACATTTTTGGGAGAAGCAGCATCAAATCTCCCCAGAGGATGCAGTTATCGTGGATCGAGCACATGAGTTCTGGAACCGTAAATGGCTCGAGAGCCTACGAATCTGTTCATCCGACCACAATATTATGAATAGGGACAGAGGTATGCGTATGCATACTCTGTTTGAAACTATTATCCTAGGTACGGATGAACGGTTTTGCTTAACACGTTCCCGAGCTATTTCCGCTTCCAGTTCAGACCATGCGCCGGCTGCACCACATGTATAAGTACCGTGAGCCTGTTATATATGGACGTGCTACAGGAAGTTTTGTTACTGCTGAGGAAGGAAGCTGATGCTTCCGAAAGCTCCAGAGATTTGTATCGTTTTTATCGCTTTTAATTCGGTTTATTTTAGTGTATTTTATCTCAAGGATTTTATCACAGTTTTAATGTTTTTTTTTTTTTTACATGTATATAATTTAATTTAATATAATAGAAGTTTTTTTAAGTATTTATTTTATTTTAATTTGTAAATATTTTAGTTACAGTAAATACTTATTCTTATGGTTGGTGTGTGAGCAGATTTAATACTAATATATGAATTTGCCCAACCTCAGAGGCCTTTTTCAGGACCAGGTCTATTAAACCAAACAAATGAGTTATAAAATTTAAGCCTATATCATGGAACTGTTTTGATGAGAGCCTAAGAGATCTACATTTTTATCAAGAAAACTGAATTTTGTAATAAACGAAAAAAAAAAAAACCCAGGTGCTTTTTTTTTTTTTCTCTCCAAATAACTAAAACCAGTACTTAAGATGAACCTCATCTCCAACTAAACTGCACAGAAGAGGTGGCTCTCCCCACCTTTTCAGAAACTTATCAGACCCTAAACGCCATTTTACCAACTGTAAAAACCTTTGCATGGAAGCAGACATTGTTTGTTTCAAGTCCGAAAGAGATCCCCTAAAGGTCCCACACCTTTTCTGTTTTCGAAGCTTCCACACATGATATTTTGCCTCTGTAATTAAAAATATCGTGAACATTTTTTTTCTTGCCCAAGGGATGATTGAATTGCAAGTAAATTACCTCCTCCAGTGTGAACTGTCTTATCCTCAAAAACCTACAAATTCTCTTCCAAACTTCCTGCGCGAATCGACAGTAATAAAATAAATGGTACACTGTTTCAATTTCGGTACAAAATTTGCATAATCTGTTGCCTGTCTGACTAAATCTATACGTGATATCGTTCACTGGTATGTTTCCGTAACCAACCCTCCATGAAAAATCAATACGCGATGGGTAGTTTCCGCCAATTTTTAGATTTTTAAAAAACAACTGCGCATTATGGTTTCCTAAATTTGGCTTTTCTGGATTTTCTGAGTTAAACAGTGCCCAGTAGAGTCATTTTAAACCACCCTTAAAAGGATCTATATCTTTCTCCCTTAACTGCGTGCGCATATCCTGAATTTTTTAAGAATTAATTAAGGCTGTATTAAATCCCATAAAATATTTTTTCAGTACCACTGGTTAGATTGCACCATATTAGCCATGTTCAGCAGTCTCTTACAGCTACACCTCAAATAAATTTTTGGAATACTTATTCCCCCATCTTCCCAAGGTAAAAATAAAAATTTCTAAACTATCTCTTTCCATTTTCCTCCCCATAGAAACTGAAATGTTGAAATGTAAAATCGTCTCATTGTCCTAGCTGTGATTCCTGTTATTAACACCGTGTATAAAATTTTAGGAAGAATTACGGTTCTAACAATAATGGATTTGTTCTCAAAAGAAAATTATCTCACTTCCCACTCTTTTAAACTTTCCCGTATTTTAGTGGTGAGCCATCCTACAGGTAGCATGGGACTCTCTCTGAACGGAACTCCCAATATTTGAATTGATTTATCCGACTCCACTTCTCGTTGTAGTAAAGGCTGATGTACCCATTTGATCCTAGTTTTATCTTCTTTTATGTTTAACCCGACTTCTTACCAAAAGAAGTAACGAGTGACATAAATTCTTCCATCGCATAACTCGTAGTGAGAGTGGCGGTACCATCATCCGCATGCACTATACATTTACACTGCTCTGGCCGCTTTGGCAACGGTATCCCCTGAGTGACCTCAGTTCTGTCAAGTGATTCTTGCACTGCTTCTATTGGAATGAGCTGCAGCCTGGAAAACAAGATGCAGGATATTTCAGAGACTGCTGGGAATCATTGGGGTACAAATAAACACATAGGTTGTATCAGGGTAGCTAAGAAAAGGAACAGGTGCATGTATACTTGTGTGTACACCAATGCTAGGAGTTTAGTAAATAAATTTGATGAATTTCAGGTATTGCTCGAAACATCAAAGGCAGATATTGTGGGGATTTCAGAGACGTGGTGTCACACAGATATATGGAATGCAGAACTGAAATTTGGGGAGTACAATGTCTACAGAAAGGATAGACAGGATAGGAAGGGAGGAGGGGTTATGCTATTGGTTAAGAAATACATAAAATCCAAGGAAGTGAAGCCAGTCGACATTGCTGGACAGTGCAGTGTCGAGTCAGTTTGGTGTAACATAAGCATTGGGAGATCAAAATTGAGAGTAGGAGTGTGCTATAGGCCTAATGACTCTGATGAGTATTATAAGAAACTGTACGGGGAAATAGAATGGGCCAGAAAATCAGAGAGTCTTATAATGGGGGATTTTAATTTCGCAGATATTGACTGGAATTTGGTGGCTGGTCACTCACACACTAGCAAGGCTTTTGTGGATTTATTGGATGATTGTTTTCTACACCAGCATGTTCGGGAGGCAACTAGAGGGAGTAATACTCTTGATCTGATTATCAGTAGTGATTCTTCATGCATTAAGAATCTGCAGGTAAATGAACCACTAGGTGGCAGTGATCACAGTGTGCTGAAGTGGGATTTACTCAAAGAGGTAACTACCATTAGGGGTAAAGGGAAGGGTTATTGCTTTCGTAAAGGCGACTACGATGGACTGAGACAGTATTTAAATTCTATACAGTGGGACCAACTGATGATGTTACCAACAGCAAATTCAAAATAGGAAGCATTCAAAGAACTTATCTTGGAAGCTACTAGGCTTTACATACCAACTAAGAAATATTGTTCAAGGTTTAGGATTAGTGGATGTCAGATGAACTAATGAGACATATGGCAGAGAAGAAAAATGCATGGGATACATATAAATTAACACTTACACAGAAGCCTATGATAGATACAAGTTGATCTGTAACCAAGTTACAAAGGAGGTTAGGCAGGCGAAGGCAGATTATGAGAAATCTTTGGCAAAGGATGCAAAGAAAAACAGCAAAGAGTTCTTTACTTATTTAAACTCTAGAAGGAAGGGGATGAATCAGATTGGTCCACTTGATATCGATGGTTCAACTGTTGATGATCCTGCTCAGGTAGCTAACAAACTAAATGAATATTTTGCATCGACATTCACACATGAGGAGTTATTCAGTGAGAGGAATGCTAGAGGTGTTTTCAACTCTGGCAGTAAGCTAGATAATCTTCTAATAACTGAGAGTAAAGTGGAAGAGAAATTGTTGAAGATAAACACAAGAAAGGCACCTGGGGTGGGTGGGATCTATCCAGTTATATTAAAGGAGGCAGCTTACTTCCTTTGCTGGAGTCATAATCATGAGAGCTTCCTTGGACTCAGGGGAGGTACCCATCGACTGGAGATGTGCAAATGTAACCCCAATTCAGAAAGGAGGATTAAAGGGCGATACAAGTAATTATAGACCTGTTAGTTTAACTTCTGTTCCTGGAAAATTAATGGAGGCACTGGTTAAAGAAGCACTGCAGGATCATCTAGACAAGACTTCAGTTATAGCTCAGACACAGCATGGTTTTGTTAAGGGGAAGTCTTGCCTGACCAATTTGATTGGATACTATGATGCAGTCACAAAAGAACTGGATGCAGGGAATAACTTTGATATTATATACTTGGATCTTAGAAAGGCTTTTGATACAGTTGCACATGGAAGACTGCTGCACAAATTGGAGCAGTGTGGCACTGGACAAATTGCTGCTATATAAAGGGGTGGTTGAGGGGGAGAAGACAGAGAGTGGTAATCAATGGACACTGCTCATCGTGGAGTAATGTTATTAGTGGAGTCTCTCAGGGTTCAGTATTGGGTCCATTATTGTTTTCTGTTTTTATGATATTGATGATGGTATATCAAGCTTAATGTCCAAGTTTGCAGACAATACGAAGGTTGGCAGGGTTGTCAAGGACACTACTGACACTATGCTACTGCAACAGGATCTGGAAACGTTGAGCAGATGGGCTGAGAGGTGGCAAATGAAGTTTAACATTGACAAATGTAAAGTACTACATATGGGAAACAGCAACCCCAGAGCAACGTATCAACTCTGTGGTACTACACTGACAGTGGTAGAAAATGAAAAGGACATGGGGGTAATTGTGCAGGCAGATATAAAGTTCTCTGAGCAGTGCAGACGGGTGCAAGAATAGCTCATGGTGTCTTGTCAATGATATACAGGAATTTTTCTAGCAGGGATAAGGCAATGGTCAGGCCACACCTTGAGTACTGTATACAGGTCTGGAGTCTCATTTTAAGAAGGAGTAGAGCTGCTGGAATGAGTACAGAGAAGGGCAACAAGATTATTGAATGGAACAAAGGGGTGCTCTTACGAAGAAAGGCTTACCTTTTGCAAATTACAGTGTCTGGAGACTAGGCACCGGCGAGGTGATCTGATAGAGGTGTATAAAGCCTTGAATGGCTTGAGCATGCTCAATGCTGATGGGATTCTTCCTCTTGCTCAGAATAATCACCTGAGAGGGCATAAATTCAAATTGAGGAAAGACAGATGTAGGATAGACGTGAGGAAATTTGCCTTTAGCCAGCAGGTGGTTGGTTGCTGGAATAGACTTTCATCCCTTTTCGTGGAAGTTGATAGCTTAAATAAGTTTAAGGCTCAGCTGGACAGGTATTTCGAACGAACAAAGGGGTGAAGTGGAAGTGGTTATTTTTTATTTATTTATTTTTTTTTTGGCTCATGCTGCATAAGTTTGCTTTCTTGCATCAAATGCCTCTACTAATGCTAATGCTATTCCCAGTAGTGATTCTAGTGCTAACGTAAATAACAAAGGACTAAGCAGACATCCTTGTTTTACTCCCTCTATCAATTTTAATGTTTTTCGAAATTTCTCCATTCATCAAAAGTTGTGTGCTACTACGTGTATACAGATTTCTCAGGACTGTAAACAACTGAGATTGTATGTTTGTATCTTTAATTATAGAGAAAAGGTAGTTGTGGTCGATTCTATCGAAAGCCTTTTCTATATCGATTGCTACTAACGCTAAATTGTAACTCTTTCGTTTCTGATATTCTAATATATCTTTTAATAGCCAAAGGTTATATATTCTATCCACCTCCCTGGTATACCATAACACTGTGTGCTTCTAACTGCCTGGGTTAAGTCGTGTTTTAACTTAGCTGTCAAAATCTTTGCAAATATTTTGTAGTGACAATTAGCCAACGTTATAGGTCTCCAGTTACCAATTTTCGTTAAATCCCATCCATGCTTCGGAATGAAAGTAGTATAGGCATTTAAAAAGCCTTCGGGTACAACCCTGTCCTGAAAAATATTGTTAAAGATGGCCAGAAGAATAGGCGCTAACAAGTTCCAAAACTTCTTATAAAATTCAACCCCCAAATCATCCGGTCCTGGCACGCATCATAATTTACATGATTTTAGAGCCACAGTTAGATCTCCCATAATTATTTCCCTGTCCTGTAATGCTTTTTGCTTAGATGTGAATCGTCCAATCATTCAAATGGAGTTGTCTCTCTCTCTTTTTTCTGCAAAGCAAGCTCTTTTTCATAGTAATTTACAAAACTATTCATAATAGTTAGCGTTGTTGAATGTTGTCATCGTCTTTAATTTCCTGAACCGTTTTGGCTAAATTGTTTAGCCTTAGTCTTCTTTGGTAAAACACAGCTGAAGCACATTACTACCACACCCTTTTGGCATCTCTCATATTGTGGATATAACTTCACAACTGTAATAGCCTGTTGTATTACCTGGGTACCTGCCTGCCCACTGATGATGAAGACCAATAGCTTCGAAACGATACCAGAATAGCCAATAATATAGGAACTAGGATAGATCGCACTTATGCAACGAGTCAGTTGAAGGATAAGACAACAATGATACGGCATGAGAAATTTCCGGGAGGTCGACAAGTTTCAGATCACATGGCAGTAATGTGGAAGGGAGATTTATTTACGAACGTTAGTCTGGGAAAAGGCTATTGGAAGCTCAACCCAGCAGCTCTGGAGAGAGCGGATTGGGACTTTACAACAGTAATTAAAAACATAGTACAGCAAGGTGGAAATGAGTGGGAAATGTGGACGAAAATTAAAGAAAGTGCTAAATCATTTTATTACTCAAAAATTAAGGAAAGAAACGAACAACACAGAAACAGACTAAAAGATCTCTTACAAGAAAAAAGAATTTACCAATGGTGCGGGGATGAAAGGGCAACAGCAGAAGTACAAGCAATTATTGACGGCATAATATTGGAAGAAGAGAAAGAAAAAGTGCGAAAAATACAGCTGAAATTTAGGGAGGCTGATAGTCCTTCAGCTGCGTTTTACCAGAGAAGACTAAGGCTAAATAATTCAGCTAAAGCGGTTTAGGAAATTAAAGACGATGACAACACACATTTAACAACGCTAACTATTATGAATAGTTTTGTAAATTACTATGAAAAAGAGCTTGCTTTGCAGAAAAAAGAGAAGACAACTCCATTTGGACGATTGGACAATTCACACCCGAGCAAAAAGCATTACAGGACAGGGAAATAATTATGGGGATCTAACTATGGCTCTGAAATCATGTAAATTACGACGCGTGCCGGCACCGGATGGTTTGGGGGTTGAATTTTATAAGAAGTTTTGGAACTTGTTAGTGCCTATTCTTTTGGCCATCTTTAACAAATTTTTTCAGGAAGGGGTTGTACCCGAAGGCTTTTTAAATGCCTATACTACTTTCATTCTGAAGCATGGATGGGATTTAGCGAAAATTGGTAATTGGAGACCTATAACGTTGGCTAATTGTGACTACAAAATATTTGCAAAGATTTTGACAGCTAAGTTAAAACGCGACGTAATCCAGGTAGTTAAGAGCCCACAGTGCTACGGTATACCGGGGAGGCAGATAGAATATAACCTTTGGCTATTAAAAGATATATTAGAATATCGAAAAAGGAAGAGTTACAATTCAGCGTTAGTAGAAATCGACCTAGAAAAGGCTTTCGATAGAACAGACCACGACTACCTTTTCTCTATAATTAAAGATATGAACATAGGATCTCAGTTGTTTACAGTCCTGAGAAATCTATATACACATAGTAGCACATGACTTTTGATAAATGGAGAAATTTCGAAAAACATTAAAATTGATAGGGGAGTAAAACAAGGATGTCCGCTTAGTCCTTTGTTATTTACATTAGCACTAGAACTACTACTGGGAAGAATAGACAGAACTAAGGCCATTTAGGGGGATACCATTGCCAAAGCCGGCAGAGCAGTGTAAATGTATAGTGTATTCGGATGATGTTACCGCCACTCTCACTACAAGTTATGCGGTGGAAGAATTTATGTCACTCGTTATTTCTTTTGGTAAAAAGTTGGGGTTAAACATAAACAAAGATAAAACTAGGATCAAATTGTTAGGGAAATGGGTACATCGGCCTTTACCACAATGAGAAGTGGAGTTGGATAAATCGATTCAAATTGGGAGTTCCGTTTAGAGTGAGTCCCATGCTACCTGTAGGAGGGCTCACCACTAAAATACGGGAAAGTTTAAAAGAGTGGGAAGTGGGACAATTTTCTTTTGAGATCAAATCCATTATTGTTAGAACCATAATTCTTCCTAAAATCTTATACACTGTGTTTATAACAGGAATCACAGCTAGGACAATATGACGATTTTACGTTCCAACATTTCAGTTTCTATGGGGAGGAAAACGGAAAGAGATAACGCAGAAATTTTTATTTTTACAGTGGGAAGATGGGGGAATAAGTATTCCAAAAATTAATTTGAGGTGTAGCTGTAAGAGACTGCTGGACATGGCTAATATGGTGCAATCTAACCATTTGGTAGCAGTACTGATAAAATATTTTATGGGATTTAATACAGCCTTAATTAAAGGCGGCAATTATCTAGGGCCAAAAGCAGGGACAATTCCTATATATTACAAAAAAATTTGGGATATATGCACGCAGTTAAGGGAGAAAGATATAGATCCTTTTAATGACTCTACTGGGCACTGTTTAACTCAGAAAATCCAGAAAAGCCAAATTTAGGAAACCATAATGCGCAGTTGTTTTTTAAAAATCTAAAAATTGGCGGAAACTACCCATCGTGTATTGATTTTTCGTGGAGGGTTGGTTACGGAAACATACCAGTGAACGATATCACATATAGATTTAGTCAGACAGGCAACAGATTATGCGAATTTTGTACCAAAATTGAAACAGTGTACCATTTATTTTATTACTGTCGATTCGTGCAGGAAGTTTGGAAGAGAATTTGTAGATTTTTGAGGATAAGACAATTCACACTGGAGGAGGTAATTTACTTGCAATTCAATCATCCCTTGGGCAAGAAAAAAATGTTCACGATATTTTTAATTACAGAGGCAAAATATCATGTGTGGAAGCTTCGAAAACGGAAAAGGTTTGGGACCTTTAGGGGATCTCTTTGGGACTTGAAACAAACAATGTCTGCTTCCATGCAAAGGTTTTTACATTTGGTAAAATGGCGTTTAGGGTCTGATAAGTTTCTGAAAAGGTGAGGAGAGCCACCTCTTCTGTGTAGTTTGGTTGGAGATGAGGTTCATCTTAAGTACTGGTTTTAGTTATTTGGAGAGAAAAAAAAAAAAAAAAAAAAAAGCACCTGGGTTTTTTTTTTTCGTTTATTACAAAATTCAGTTTTCTTGATAAAAATCTAGATTTCTTAGGCTCTCATCAAAACAGTTCCATGATATAGGCTTAAATTTTATAACTCATTTGTTTGGTTTAATAGATCTGGTCCAATGGGTTATTTTTCAAATAAAATTCACAAATAGCTTTGAAATGATCGTCTGAATTAAGATTTTTCATGATTTATGTTTGGATTTTATAATTCATTTGTTTGGTTTAATAGATCTGGTCCAATGGGTTTTTTTTTCACATTAAATTCGCAATAGCTTCGAAACGATCATCTCGGTGGTGGTACAGCTGAAAATAAATAACAGTAGTCTTCTCTACTAGAGAAGCATTATTTATTTGAAGTAATGCAATAGCAGCTATCTCGTTGTGAAGGCAACCACAATATGAGGTACAATTAAAACGATGCCCTCTACGCTACATACGTAGCTCAAGTTTATGGGTTAACTGTGGTGTATTTACGCCGATACTATATAGTTAATTATCAAAACCCACAATGATTATGCCTTGTGCATTTCGTTTTCAAAATACGCTATAAAATATATAGTTTGGAGAAAATATAATAACACATAATATTAATTACACACCTATGCAATTATATAAAAGAATATTAAAAGAGTGTTTACATCGTGATATATTGAACAATGAAAACAACGGTGGCAAAATTCTCTCCTACTTCAATTACCATTTTTGCATTAATTCATCAGCCAACTATAAAAAAATTTCACCTACTTAATCAGATAAACACAAATCAGAAACAAAAGATATCGAGGTTCAATAAATTTCAATAAACAGTTGAATAATATTAGTTTTATTTTCAATTATGCATAAACTATCTTATAGTTGCGTTGCGAATTAAAATTGCATTTATTCATATAAAGTTCAAGTAAATTTAGAGGAACAAAAGGTTCAGACATATGAAAGCTATAAATCACTGACGTATATGACATTTTTGTACATGAATTGATAAAAGTCTCATTTGTGCATGAGATGTGACCCAAAAGTTTCCAGATTAGTTCAATAATAAAAGGTTCATAAAATCAAGGTCATATCCAGATTATACAAAAACTATGGTCATATTCAGCCAATGCAACAACTAAAGTCAGAGGACCAAGACATCTTCTTCAAAGTAGTCTCCTTTAGAATTAATTCAGAGGTCCAGCATTTCTGCCACTGCTAAAATTTGTTTTAAGATGACACATTCAGCAGCACCAGTGATTCTGTCTAGATCTTGTAAACTTCATCAAATCTCTGTCTTTGGTACAGATTAATCTTAGGGAAGGAAAAGAAATCAGAGAAGACAAGGAACAAGCTTCAATTCTGAATGAATCAAAGTTCGCTAAAATGTCAGTATGCTTCAATTTTGAATTAATATTCACCAGAATTTTGCTTACAGACACCAAAAAAATTAATTTTTAAAATACCTTTAATGGACACCCTCGGATCTATATCAAGTGAAGAACAAAACAATATATCAAATAGTTGTCTTATTTTTACCTATTCATTATAAAAAAGTTAAACATGACTAAAAAAATTAGTTCATAATTAAGAAAATATTTTATTTACATAATAACAGAATAATTAATATAAATAGCCAATAGTCATTAGGATATAGGGTATCTAAAAAATATTGGTACAAATGTTTAGGGGAGGTAGGTAACATCTAAAGGAATGTGAATTGCATAGGAACCCATAACCGGAAACGTCACGGGAAAGTAGTAGCAGAGGCACAAGAAGCAGAAATGACACAAGACAGTAATTAGTGGCAAACATTTATTTGACATAATATTAACAATGGAGTGCGAGATGAATGCATTTCATGATGTTACAACAGATGCTCGAAGGTTCCACCATGAGATGCGATGCATGCATGACACCGATGCAGCATGGATTGGCGGACACGGTTGAACATACCTGGAGTTTCTTTGACAGTAGCAGCTGTGCAGATGAGTCTCACCACGAGATCCATTTCCGTCTCCACAAGCGATTCATACACGATAGATTTGAGGGGCCCCCCTATAGAAAGAAATCAAGGCTCAATAAATCAGGTGAGCGTGGGGGCCAGGCAACGGGTCCACCATGGCCGATCCATCGACGCCCAAAACGCCTGTTCAAATGGTCACAAACACACCTTCCATAATGGGCAAGCGCCCCGTCATGTTGAAACCAAATGTTGCATCTCACATTTGCTGGAACATCGTCAAGTAACCCTGGTAGAACTTGTTCAAGAAAGATCCGATATTTAGCGGAGTTCATGCGGGATGGTAACAGGTATGGGTCGACTAAGCCGTCACCGACCATACCTGCCCACACATTTATTGCGAAGTGATGTTGTGCTGCATGGGGGCGCACACTGTGTGGGCCCTCTGCTAATCCATACACTAGGTGTATGTCTGCCAGCTCACAGTTCATATATCGATGCATGCTCTTCGTGCGGCAACTACTGCTTGAATGAGTAAACCAGAAATTTTCCCTCTCGCGAACTGATGAACAGCGCTGTGTACTGACTTACAGTGACGTTTCTGGTTATGGGTTCCTATGCGATTCACATTCCTTTAGATGTTACCTACCTCCCCTAAATATTTGTACCAATAATTTTGAGACACCCTGTATATATATGTGTGTGCGCGCGCGTGCGTGTGTGTGTGTGTGTTCGCGTGCGTGCGTACATATTTAGTTAAATATTATTAAAGAACAGTCTGTAACATGCATGAAAAATTAACATACATCACTCCTTACCCCAATCTCTACTACAAGAGCATCAATGACACTACCAATAACAGTGATGAAATCAAAAGTATTCCAAGGATCTTTAAAAAAATTCTGCAAAACAGAATAGAAAGATTTGTTCTTTAAAACTGCCTTGAGAACTTTAAAAACTGATATAACAACTTCTCCCTCTCTCAAAATAATTTTAAAAGTAAAAAGAGTTAATGGCAAAAGTAGATTATGTGATGTTGGAAACTACCTTGAAAACTTTGTTTATTGCTATACACCCAATGGATCAAGTTATTATCATTCTATGCTCATCTGCTGCTCAAACAATTTCATATGCAATTTTATTGGCTGGAATTCTTATAGGGTAAATGATGCTTAGTTTAATTTTCTGTAAGACTGTATACATTCTAGTAATGTGTACATCTGCAAAACAGACAGAATTTTATCTGCTGTCACAAGTGTTATATATATGGGTGTCAATAATACCATATATTCACATGACTGGGTCATTAAATTGGAATTAGCTCCGATAGTAAAAAGGAAATGTGTAATATGACAAATTTTGACATGCAACTCCAGTGGATACTCTGCATATAGCAACAATGATTCATTACAAAAAAGAAATCCAAAAGGCGTTTATTTATGTTCTAAATGTAGGGGGTACCCACTTAAGCTGTAGGTCAAAATTTGCACTGCTGCTGCATGTATTTCCTGATTGTGACCTTGGTGTTTCCTCTTAATGAAAGATAAGTTAAATATATTCGGATATTGGTTACATTTATTGTGTAATATCTCTGTTTCTCCTTTTTTTACAAAATTTAATTCCATTCTGTAACTAGTGACGTGTATGTACTCTATCAATGAAAACTATGCTTATCACTCGGCTAATAGCACATAAAATTCAGTTTGTTTCTTAATTTATATGCCAACAGAATGTAACCATTAAGATGGGTGGTATCAAAATTAGAAGCTTATATGGCATATACGCACTAGTTCATAATGATACTTGATATCTGAATATCAGGCATCACAAAAACCAATAAGATGAATACCAGAGGGCTGCAATTAAACAATAATTATAAATTAATTTATTCTGGATATAAGATGAGGTGCAGGAAGATGAAGCAATAGTTTAAAAACTATTGTTGAAGAAAGTTTAATGGGATAGAAAGAACTTCCCACTAGAGTTATTTATATCTGCAAAATTTAAAATTTAAAGAGGAATTATGAAATATGTCTATGCACATGACCCAATTGAGAGATCAAAACATTATGAAGTAACAACACACACACACACACACACACACACACTGGATTCTATGAAGCCACTGAACATTATGCTGTTCTGGCACAATTCCAGACGATGTTCTATGGATTCGTATGTGGGTAATTCAGTGACCAAACTAGCACCCGGAAGTCACTTTTATGTTCGGTGAACACTCTCAAACACTACCGGCAACGTGGCAGGACACAATAACCTTCTGGAAAATAAGTATGCCATCTGAGAAGACAGATGGCACTGGTGTGCCATCATGATGTCACCATGAAGAGTTGAACCTGATCGGCCACAATGGATTGTTAGTTTCTAGCACTCAGAGCGTGGAAAACATCCCTCATACCAAAATAGTGCTGCCACCTGCCTGTTCCTGTTGGACCAGGATATTAGAGTGATTCCTCTCTGCAGTTTGTTGCTGCACCCTCCATCCATGTGGCATAGCAAGAAACTTGATTGATCAGAAAAGGCAACTCAACTTTTTCCAGGTGTTAATGGCCCAGTGATGCCATTCAAATACAAACTTCAGGTGTTGTTGGCAACGGATGGCTATAATTATAGTACCTTGGCAGGGAGCCCACTCATGGGCTCATGGAATGCTTGGAATGAGCAGGGGCTCATTCCTAGCATTGAATGAGCTTGGAGTCCATGGTCACCCATTCCACTGTGTTCTGTCTATTGGTTTGCATAAGGAGGGACAGCCTACGACCTTTGACTATGACCATTGATGGGCACCTGCCACTGGTCCGGTGCTTTAAACATGGGGATGGTCATTATGTTTTCAATGTAGAGTGAATGTACAGAAAAATAAAATAATATATATATATATATATATTATTAATATTTATATATAAGATATAAGCATAAACGTGTGTGAAATTTGTGTATGAAAACTTTTGAAATTTCACATGCACTTAATGGTTTTATAAACTTCAAAATGAAGTGTTAACAAATTCACATCTATATTTAATTTTTATTTTCTGCAGAATGAATAAAAGTTCTGTTTCATTGAAAAACAACAGGTATAAAAACACAACATTTTTAAATTTTCAAATTCTCCATTTTTAATTAAAAATATGAAAATTTAAAAATAAATTCTATTAAAGAGAAAATTACACGTAGTAAGCATTGAAATCCATTAACACTTAAAGCATTGGTATATTGCAAGCAGAATTCAGGAAAGAAAAGAAAAAAAAAAAAAAAACAGGTATCACCATGACACCATTTTCAGTTATAAAAAATGAAAAATTTGAGCTCTTATCTGATATAAGCTTTTGTTATGATTGTGAGAGATACAATTGCTGGATTAATATGATAAAGAAAGCAGCAGAATGTAACGAAAGCCTTATTATAATGGTAAAAGGCTACTAAAGTTTTGTGGTAGTGAAGACGTGTGTATAGAGGATTTGAGATTAAAATTAATGTTAATCAGCAAACTAAAAATTGCAATTAAAAGCAAAAATAAAAGGTATAAACAAATGTCAAAACAAGCAAAAATTCAAAAGCTCCCAAAAGGTTCATAAAGACAGGAAATTCGGATTCCGTTGGCAGATCTAAGAAATTTTAAAGAGGAAGTTAGAGAAAAGAAAAATAAAATACTAATATGAAAGGTTTGGGAAATAAAACTAATAAATCCATATTGGAATATGCAAAAAATTGCAATGGCATAAAAGCACATTTGAAAGAAAACAAAAAAAAAATCAGAATAACCTAAGGAAATCAAAAATTATAGGAGGCTGAATCTAATGTAGAAGGGAAAGATATTTTTGAAGTTTAGAAGAAATATTTGTATGAACTGCTAAATGAAGAAGCTAAAAGAATCTTGGAAGAGGAAAAGATTTACAGAAAGAAAAGCCATTGAAAATTTTCAAATGTGGAAGGGCAGCAATTATCAGATGAAATTAGAACTCAAATGCTTTCATTTCAAGGGAAACAAGCCCTACAGTGGTAACATCACATTATTCAGAATTGTTTCCCTCTGTTTATCACTCAGCACGTCAAGGATTTCGGCAAAGATGTATAAATGCAAATTCACAAAATGAAGTTTCAGTAACATACATAGTGCCTCCGTAGCCAGGTGGGCAGGAGCAGCAGTGCGTAGCACACGCTTCTTGATCAGACCGGGGTTCGAGCCCGTGACCACCAAATACGGAGGATGCGGAAAGGTCAGGAAATGAGCACCGCATATCCCCGGAGCAATATGGCCTTAGTTGCTAATTCTACTAAAAACCAAACAACAACACCAGTAACATATGATATCCCATTTCTTTATATGAACTAGCAGTTTGTATGTTGGAGACCTGTGGTTATCCAAAATATTCCTACAAAGCCATTTGAAAGTGAAAGTTCTAAAACATTGAAGCATTTTTCAAAGCTTTCCATTCCTGCAGAAGTGCCCTGGTTTGAGGCCCCACAAAAATTTGCCCTCTTTCACAGAATTGATCTTGGAAAATTTCTCACTTAAATAATGAAATCCTCAGAGAAACTAGGCATTTTCTAAAGGAAAAATTCAAAAACAGATGTGGAATCAGCATCCAATGAACTTTCTAGTTCCATTTTTTTCTGACAAAAATTACAGGTTGACCTGTGTAATTTGTCTTAAATATATTAAAACTACCCATTTCCATAACACTGGATGGAAATGTGTTCCAACAACCAATTCCTCTCTGACTGAAAGGAAATTTTCTCATATTACCCTGGAGCCTTGCCTTTCTTTTTTCAATTTAAATTACATTTCCTTATGTGTATAATCCAAGAAAGAGTAAGGATGCCAGCAGCATTTACTTTACTCAATCCACTCAAAGCTTTAACAATTTCAATCAGGTCTCCTTGCAGGTACCTAGTTTATGAGTGCTGAAATTTGCAGAATTTAATTCTTTCTTGGTAAGAATACCCTTTTGCAACCCCTTATTAACACTTCTTGCTCAAAAACTGCAGCAGGATGGAAGCCTCCTCAATGATTCATGTTGAGGGAAATGGACCATAATCTTCCATGCTGGTCCAGTGTGGGTTGGCAGAACGACTGCATTTAGCAGTCAGAGGCTTGAACCCCAGTCTATTCAAAGGCATGTGCTATTGCACTCTCGCTCCTGACCACTTGGCTATGGAAGCAGTGGTAGCTGTTCAAACGATACACATCTACACACATCCTTTCTAAGAGGAGGTTTCCAGACCTGTATGCAGTACTCAAGATGTGGCCTAGCCATCACCTTATGCAACAGAATAATCATATTCTTGTTGAAGGTGGGAAAATTCTTGTATAGCAACAATAAAACCACATGAGATGTCCTAGCAGCTTGTCTGAATGGCTTAGAGAACTTCATGCCAAATTGTAGAATTACTCAAAAGTCATTTTCATTTTTCCACCATTTTGAGTGTTGTCATATTATCCAAATTATATTTTATTTTGGCAACAGTGTTACTCACATGCTTCACCTTAAATGTTAGACCTCAGTTTCAACTTCTCAGCTCACCTACTTAATTTTTCTATGTTTTGTTGCATACTCTGATTACTGATGTTAACCACACCATGAACCTTTGTACCATCAGCAAATGTACACATCAAATGATATACCTTCATTAGTATCATTAATAAATATTGAAAACAATAAGATGGCGCAGCACTGAAAATCTTGAGTTTAAGAGAAGTGTCCATTAATAATTAATCTTGGACTTCTGCTACACAATTGTCCCCTTAATCTAGAGCAGAAACTTACCCTTAATACCACTCTCAATTTGTACAGCCATTAAGAAGTCCGGGGGGGGAGATGTTGAGGCTTTTGCTGCCTGCAAAGAATTGTATCAAAAGCTTAACATCATGCCAAAATTATTTGATGCATCTAGTTCCTTTGTTACAGTATCATAGTAGCTAATCAGACTGGTTAGACAAAATCTTCCCTTAACAAATCTCTGCTGTAACTGCTGTATAACATTTAGGTCTTAACCTTGAAGAATAATCCTGCAATTACAGTCCTGCAGACCTTCTTTAACTATGGACTATACTGTTTTCCCCTGGAAAAGAAGTCAAGCTTACATGTCTGCAATTACTCGCGTTCCTCTTTAGTAGGATAAAGTCAATTTAACAGGGAAGACATCTGCAAATTTCAACTCTGAGCTTAAGGCTGCTCTTATAATGATGGCAAGTTTTTTTCCAGAACATTTGCTCCTTCTTTAAATATAATTGAATAGATCCCATTAGTCCCAGTTACCTTATGTAGTAGCTCATGGTGTATTGTCAGTGATATATAGGAATTTTTCTAGCAGAGATAAGGAAGTGATTATTCCCTTGTATAAGGCAATGGTCAGGCCACACCTAGAATACTGTATACAGGTCTGGAGGCCTCATTTCAAGAAGGATGTAGAGCTGCTGGAACGAGTACAGAGAAGGGCAACAAGATTAGTGAATGGAACAAAGGGCTGCTCTTACAAAGAAAGGCTTAAGTTTTGAAAATTACAGTGTCTGGAGACTAGGCACCAGCGAGGTGTATAAAGCCTTGAATGGTTTGAGCATGCTCAATGCTGATGGGATTCTTCCTTTTGTTCAGAATAATCACCTGAGAGGGCACAAATTCAAATTGAGGAAAGACAGATGTAGGATAGACGTGCGGAAATTTGCCTTTAGCCAGTGGGTGGTTGGTTGGTGGAACAGACTTCCATCCCTTGTTATGGAAGTTGATAGCGTAAATAAGTTTAAGGCTCAGCTGGACAGGTATTTTGAACGAACAGAGGGGTGAAGTGGAAGTGGGATTTTTTTTTTTTTTTTTTGGCTGATGCTGCATAAAGCTTGCTTTCTGCATAAAATGCCTCTACTAATACTAAATGCTATTCAGTTTAGCTTTACAACAATAGCTTTTTCACTTTCCTCTAGAATATTACAAAATTCCTGCAGTTCCTGGTAATAACAAGCGCAATATGGCCTGAGTAGCTCTCATGCCAGAAATACCAATATCTGTAATACTTTTGATATCCCTATCTTCCCAAAAAACTTCATGTGTGAATATAGATGCAAAATATTTATTCAGTTTCCAAGCAACCTTAAAAGGATCATTAATAGTCATGCCATTCATACCTAGTGGACCAATTTAACTCTTTTTTTCCTTATAGTGTTATCATATTCAATCCCAGGGGCTCACATCTGGTGAGTATGGGCTTGGCTGGATTCATCATTCTTCTCTTTCTTGGGGATTCCCTTCTACTTCTGACTCTTGTTCTCTCTCTCTAACCCCCCCCCCCAGGGTAAAAAAAAAATTGGCCAGGCCTCCTTGCATCATATGGCTAACAATAATAGTAATAAGCAAAGCATTCTTTGCCACTTTTTCTTTGTGTTCTTAGCCAGAGAACACTTGTAATCTTAATTTCCCACACCTCTTAGTACCTTGATTGCAGGCTGGTTTAACTTACTTTAGGTTTCTGAGTCTCCTGATAATTTGTAATCATCCCATGCATTTTTATTCTCTGCCACTCGTCTTTTCAGCTTTTTCTGACATCCATTTAGGTCTAAACCTTAAAGAATATCTCTCAGTTGTTATAAAATATCTAGCAGTTCATTCCCTGAGAATTTACAGTTCGTGACATCATTAGTTGGCCCTACTGAAAAGAATTTAAATTTAAAAATTGTCAAAGACCATTGTAGTGACTTTTACACAAGCTCCAAATAGCAGTCATATTTAAGCAGTCCCCATATCACTACCCTATGATCATGGCTAATTAGTGATTTCTTTACTCTCAGATTCTTAATGCATGAGGAGTAACTGTTGATAATCAGATCAAGGGTACTGCTTTCTCTTGTTTCCTGTCTATCATGATGGCGTAAAAAAAAGTCATCAAATAAATCCAGCAATGTTCTGCTACTGAGCGAGTGACAAACTCACAAGTTGCAGTCAATATTTGGAAAGTTTAAATATCTGGGAGATTATAAGTGCCAGTATGAAGAATTTTATACTGGTGCAAATGGATAGGTTTTTTGGAAATTTTTACTGTCTTCTTGCCTAATTAACATATTAAATTGTGCTTTACAAAAAGATTAAATAGACTTAGCCATATTCGTTAGTTTATTTTTTAAATATAGCTAGTGATTTTGTAAGTTATGAGTCACTACTCATAACGCTATTGTATCAGTGTTTTGGCATGAATATTGGCATGTAACCAAGTACAGAGGTAGTGTAGGGTTTTAATTGTGATAAATAAGTAGCTCTAATCACTCATTGGGGATACGTATTTTTTGGTTTAGCTAAGTAATTTTTACATTTTAGCAAGGATATAACTAATTTAGCATTGGGATCGTTATGGTATAGCATAACATATATCTCAAATTTGATAGTGCAATACGTATCACTGCATTTAGGAATCTATTAGTTTAGTTTAGTATTGTCAATTAATTAATCATTAAATATATTAATCCTATAAATTTTTATTGTAAATCAATTAAATTGTATTTAAACACCAGACTAGAGCAGCAAACAAACGGGCACAAATTAGCGGGAGTGCTGTGGCTCAGGGGAGAACCAAAGGGGGCGATTCTCCAATGCAACACAGCCAAAAATAAAAAAATGTGTAACTTGTGAATTGTTTGCAGACCATTCTGGAGCAGTACAGGATCTAGCCAAGGAGGATGGATGTCTTTGTATGCCTGAGGTGCAGAGAAATTGGGTGCAAACTCAGCATTCTGATGGGCTTCTATGAGAGTCTGAAGAGTAGGGTTGATGCCCTCAAAGGAATTAAAATGGGGGCCATCAAGCTGTAATACACATCAGGCAACACAGCAGCAACCTTCAAGACAGAATGCTCTGGTACCACAAGAGGTAATCATTGTCGGTGACTGTAAAAGGGAAAATATATTATGCTGAAAGGATATGTAGAATAAGACAACGATATGTCTGCAGGGAGCAAAAGTGGATGATATTGTAGAGTAGATATCATCTTTTAGGGACACAAAAAGAGTTGATATTGTTGTACATGTTGGCACTAATGACATTAAGAGAAGAACTGTGGACTTCCATAACAAGTACAGGTCAATGTTGAAAAAAATCACAAGTTAGGATTAATTTTGAAAGTGTTTGCAATTCTGTGCAGACAATATAGAAGGGAGTATATGATCAGAGAGTTGCCAATCAATTTGGGCCTGGACATATTAAGAGATTGTGGATGGGACAGAATTTTTCTCAGCTTGGTCAACACTTGTTAAAAGGAGAGACTGCTTCTACAAGGATGGGATACACTTAAATAGAAAAGGTGCAAGAATATTTGCTGATGCTATCAAAGCAGTATTAGGTGGGGAAATTCTAAGAATAATAGATTAACAGTAAACAGAGGTGAAAGTAATTATTACACTGCTTCTATTGGAATAAGTAGCAGACTGGAAACCAAGGTGCTGAGGATTTCAAGAACTGCTTGGAGTAATCATGGGGCAAGTAAAAACTTGGGCAATGTTAGGGTAATTAAGAGTGAAAGCAGATGCATGTATATTTGCATGTACACCAATGATAAGAGTATAGTAAATAAATTTCCTGAATTTGAAGTGCTGGTATAATATCAAAGGCAGATATTGTTGGGATATCAGAGACGTGGTGTCTCCCTTCCTATCCTGTGGTGACAGGATAGGAAGGGAGGAGGGGTTATGCTGTTAGTTAAGAAACACAAAATCTAAGGCAGTGTATCCAGTTGACACCGATGGACAGTGCAACAGTGAGTCAGTTTGATATGACATAAGCACTGGGAAAGCAAAAATAAGAGTAGGACTGTGTTATAGGCCTAATGACTCTGATGAGTACAAAAAACAACTGTACAGAGAAATAGAGTGGGCCACTAAATCGATATTGGCATTGGCATTAGTAGAGGCATATGGTGCAAGAAAGCAAGCTTATACACCATCAGCCAAAAAAGAAAAAAACAATTTCACACATCCATTTGCTCTAAACATTTGTCCAGTTCTTCCTTGAATTTATTCAAGCTATCAACTTCCACAACAACAGATGGAAGTTTGTTCCAGCAATTGACTAACTGCTAATTTCCTCACATTTATTATACAACTGTCTTTTCTTCAATTTGAATCAATGCCCCCTCAAGTTCATAGTCTGATCAAGAGGAAGAATCCCATCAGCACTGAACCTGCTCAACCAATTCAAAACCTTATACACCTCAATCAGATCACCTCACAGGTGCACAGTCTACAGTTACTGCATTTTGCAGAACTTAAACCTTTCTTGGTAACAGGACCTCTTTGTTCCAATCACCAATCTTTTTGCCCTTCTCTGTGCTCGTTTTAGCAAATCTACATCCTTCCTGAAATGGGGCCTCCAGACATGTACACAGTACTCAAGGCCTGGCCTGACCTTTGACTTATATCAAGGGATAATCACCTCCTTATCTCTACTAGTAAAATTAAAGTATATCTGGCAGCCTGTCTGTAATGCTCAGAAAACTTCATATCTGACAGCACAATTACCTCCAGGTCTTTTTCATTCTCTACCAACCCTGAGTGTAGTACCACCCAGTTGGTATGTTTCACTGGAGATACTTCAATCCATACACAGTACTTTGCATTTATCAATGTTAAACTTCAGTTGCCACTTCTCAACCCACCTTCCCAACTTTTCTTCATCCTGATGCAGTAGAATACTGTCATTACTAACCCTGTCACCCTTTGTATCATCTGCAAATTTGGACATTAAGTAGAATAGACCATCAATATCATTGATAAATATACATAACAACAATGGGCCCAATATTGAACCTGGGAGCCTCCATTAATAACATTAGTCCATGAAGAGCAGAGTCCAATGATTACTACTCTCTTTCTTCTCTCACTAAACCATCCTTTAATCCATTGTAGCAACTTGTCCTTATTGTCATAATGCTCCAATTTGTACAGTGCAAATTGGAGCTGTGCAACAATTCGATTTGTGCAAAAGTATCAAAAGCATTTCCTTAAATCCAAGTATATGATATCAAAATTATTTTTTGCATTCAGTTCCTTTGTGATCACATCATAGTATCCAATCAAATTTGTCAGACAAGGCTTTGCCTTAACAAACCCATGCTGTGCCTGAATTATTACTGCAATTTTGTCAAGATGAACCTGCATCGCTTCCTTAACCAGTGACTTCAATATTTTCCCTGCAACAGAAGTTAGACTAACAGGACTGTAATTACCCATGTCACCCTTTGATCCCCCCTTTTTAACTGGGGACACATTTGCACATTTCCAATTGGGGGGGGGGCTCCCCTGAGTCCAAGGATGCTTTCATAATTATGACTAAGGGTTTGCTTACTTCCTTTCATATAACTAGATAACATCCCATCCACACCAGGTGCCTTTCTTATGTTTAACTTCAACAATTTCTCCTCCACTTTGCTCTCAGTTATTACAAAATAATTAAGCTCCCTGTTGTAGTTTAATAAGCTTATATCCTCCACTTCCCTACAGAATTCCTCATGTGTGAATGTAGATACAAAATACTTATTCAGTTTCCCAGCTATCTGAACAGAATCATCTACAGTCATGCCATCAATACCAAGCGGACCAACCTGATTCATCCCATTCCTTACAGAGTTTATATAAGTAAAGAAGAAGCTTTTGCTGTTTTTCTTTGCATCATTTGCCAAAGATTTCTTGTAATCTGACTTAGTTTGCCTAACCTCCTTTGTGACTTGATTACAGACTATCTTTTATCTACCATAGGCTTCACTGTCGCCTGATAGTTTAATGCATCTCATGCATTTTTCTTCTCTGCCACGAGTCTCATTAGTTCATCTGGCATCTATTTAGGCCTAAACCTTCAACAGTATTTCTTAGTTGGTTTAAAAAACCTAGTAGCTTCCGGGATTAATTTGGTGAATGATTCCCATTTAGAATTTGCTGCTGGTAACATTATCAGTTGGTCAAGTGATAGAATTTAAAAATCTGTCTAAGATCACTTTAGTCACCTTTATGAAAGAAAAAACCCTTCTCTTTACCCCTGATGGTAGTTACATTTTTATGTAAATCTCACATTAGTACACTTGAACACTGCCACTGATTGGTTCTTTATCTGAAAATTCTTATATGCTTATAATGGGGGATTTCAACTTTACAGATATTGACTGGAACTTCTGAATTGGTCACTCACACACTAGCAAAAATTTTTAGGATTGATTGGATGATTCTTTTATACAACAGCATGATCGAGACACAAAAAGAGGGAGTGATACTCTTGATCTGATTATCAGCAGTGATTATTCACGCATCAAGAATCTATAAAGAAGATTAAGGAATCAATAGGTAGCAGTGATTAGTGTACTAATGTGGTATTTACTCAAAAATGGATTTACTCAAAAATGTGGTATTTACTCATTAGGGGTAAAGGGAAGGGTTTTTGCTTTCATAAATACCACTACAGTAGTCTCAGACAATTTTTAAATTCTATACAGTGAGTCCAATTGATGACATTACCAGCAGAAAATTCTAATCGGAAGCAATCAAGGAATTAATCTTGGAAGCTACTAGGCTTTTTGATCCAACTAAAAAATATTGTTCAAAGTTTGGGCCTAAATGGATGACAGATGTACTAATGAGACTCATGGAAGAGGGAAAAAATGCATGGGACGTATATAATTTATCAGGCAATGCAGACGCCAATGGTAAATATAAGCTAGTCTGCAATAAAGTTACAAAGGAGGTTAGGCAAACAAAGGCAAATAATGAGGAATCTATGGCAAAGAGTGCCAAGGAAAAAGAGCAAAGACGTCTTTACTTAGGTAAATTCTATAAGGAAGAGGATGAATCAGAATGGTCCACTTGATATCAATGATTTGACTGTAATGGTCCTGCAGATAAACTGTATGAGTAGCTGAAAAACTGAATGAGTGTTTTGCATTCAAACATGAGAAATTATGTACAGAAATGGAGGCCAGTATTTTCTCAAACTCTAACAAGGAGGTAAATGATTTTGTAATAACTGAGAGAAAAATATCAAAGATAAACCTAAGAAAGGCACATGGGATGGATGGGATCTATCTAGTTATATTAAAGGAAGTAGTAAAGGAAGTAAGCAAACCTTCAGCCCCGATCATTAGATCATCATTGGATTTAGGGAAGGTCCCAACAAACTAGGTTTGTGCAAATGTATCCTCAGTTCACAAAGGGGTATCAAAAGGTGACATGAGTAATTACAGTCCTGTTAGTTTAACTTCTGTTCCGGGGAAAATAATGAAGTCATTGGTTAAAAAAAAGCATTGTAGGATCATCTAGACAAGACTGTAATCATAGTTCAGACACAACATGGGTTTGTTATGGGGAAGACTTGTCTGACCAATTTGATTGGATACTATGATGTGGTCATAAAGGAACTGGATACAAAAAAAATTTTGATATCATATACTTGGTTTTCAGGAAAGCTTTTGACAGTGTTGCACATGGAAGACTACGGTCAAATTGGAGCGGTATGGTATTAAGGGCAAGTTGCTACAATGGATAAAAGGGTGGATGAGTGGGAGAAGACAGAGAGTGGTAATCAATGGACATTGCTCCTCATGGACTAATGCTATTAGTGGAGTCCCATAGGATTCACTGTTGGCCCACTGATGTTTTGTATATTTTTCAACGATACTGATGAAGGTATATATCAGGCTTAATGTCCAACAATGCAGATGATACAAAGGTTGACAGGATTGTTAATGACAGTAATGGCAGTGTGCTACTGAAACAGGATCTTGAAAAGTTGAGCAGATGTGCCAAGAGGTGGCAACTAAAGTTTAACATTGACAAATGCAAAGTACTGCATACGGGTAAGTAACCCCAGAGTAACGTATCAACTGTGTGGTACTACACTCAGTGTGGTAGAGAATGAAAAAGAACTGAAGGTAATTGCACAGTCAGATATAAAGCTTTTCTGAGCAGTGGAGACAGTCTGCAAAAATTGCTCATGGTGTCTTGTCAATGATATACACGAGTTTTTCTAGAAGGGATAAGGAGGTGATTATCCCCTTATATAAAGCAATGGTCAGGCGACACCTTGAGTACTATGTACTGGTCTGGAGGCCTCATTTTAGGAAGGATGTAGAGCTGCTCGAATGAGTATAGAGGAGAGTAACAAGATTGTTGAGGGGAACAAAGGGTTGTACTCACCAAGAAAGGCTAACTTCTGCATATTGCAGCATCTGGAGACTAGGCACCTGCGAAGTGATCTGATTGAGCTGTATAAGGCCTTGAATGGTTAAGCAAGCTCAATGCTGATGAAATTCTTTCTATTGCTCAGATTACAATCCTGAGGGGGCCTAAATTCAAATTAAGGAAAGACAGTTGTAGAATAGATGTATGGAATTTTGCCTTTAGCCAGTGGGTGGTTGATTTATGGAACAAGCTTCTATCTGTAGTTGTGGAAGTTGACAGTTTAAAGAAATTCTAGGAATAACTTGACAAATGTTTTGAGCAAATGGAAAGCTTTATTATTTTTTTTACTCTATAAGCTTTCTTCCTTGCATCATATGCCTCTGCTAATGTAAGTTAAAATCCTCCATTACAAGGCTTTCTAATTTACAGTCTGCTTTATTTATCTCTACAGTTGTTCATTATACTCACTTTAGCCTTTCTGCGTATGACATTATAGAATTAGCGACATGTTGGTTCTTCCGGTATTTATGTCATGCCCAATTGTCTTAACACATACTGGCAGCCATGTCAATTGGGTGTCTAAGACAGTACTGTCTTAGATTTCATGTTCTTCATAACAGAAAGCACATCCTCGTCCCGCAAACTTGTCAATTCTTCTTGTACTACACACTGTACTCATCATATTTAAATTCTGCATCTTTTATGTCTCAGTGATGCTGTGTTTCTGATATTCCTATGATGTCTACATTTGATGACTTAAAAGATATTTCGAATTCAATATTTTTTTTTTTTACTATACTCGTAACATTCGTGTACAAGCAAGCATACGTGTACCCGTTTTTGCCTTTATTAACCCTAACATATTAATATAACTGCTTGGTCTATGATGACCCCTAACAAGCCTGGTAATCTCTGCCCACACCTTGTGTTTGACACTGCATCACGTCCTAATGGAAGCAGAATATTTTATTCCACCTGTAATTGCATTTGCCATTAAACTATTAATCTGTGCAATCCCCTTCCCCAAGTTTTCTGACCCACCAAATACTGTCTTGATATCATCAGCAAATATTCTTGCACTCCTTTAATTGAAGCATACTCCATCCCTATAAAAACAGTCTCTCCTGTTAAGAAGCACAAACTATGCCAAAAAATTTCTATTCTATGAGCCTTGCGCACTCTATCAAGGACTGAATAGTTTGATGAGGCTCTCATGATTTACTTCCTCTTATAATGTCTGGGAAATTCCACACAACTTCAAATTTAATCCTAACTCACAGCTTTTTTCTGTACATTGTTGTCCTACATTAAGTAAATCCTGAGATTTTTTTTTTTTTTTTTTTTTATGTGAACCCCAAACACGAGAGGAATTAGAACCTATAGTACTTAGTACCGTGCTTGGGTTGGAGGTTGAGAAGACGAAAGAAGATATTTTTTCACATTGGACTTGAACTTCTGTAGATTGTAATTTTCAGGAAATATGTATGAAGGAAGGTTGTTCCAGAAAACGGCAGTTGAATGAATAAACGAGAAAGATGAAAAGTTGGTTCTGTGATTTTGAATTTGGACACAAAATGGATGTTGGCTGGTAGCGGCACGTGTTTGAACTGTTTTGAAAGAGAGAGCGGAAATTATAGAAGCCAATTCAGAAGAACAGTGCCCATGGAAGTATCTGCAGAAGAGGCATGCAGCAGAAACAGAACGTCTATGAGAAAGAAAGTGGAGAGACTTTGTTAGAGATGAATCATTAATTAACCTAACTGCCCTCTTCTGAATGGAATCAAGAAGCCTGAGAGAGGTTTTGGGGGCACCACCCCAGATGTGGGAACAATATTCCATGGCAGGGTGGATTTACGATTTATACAGAGTGAGAATCTGTTTGGAAGAAAAGTAACACCGAGAGCGAAAGAGAAAACCAAGTTTTTTAGAGGCAGAGGAAGCAATATTTCTGATGTGCTTGTGCCAAGAGGGATTAGAAGTCAGGGTAATCCCCAAAAGAGATATATCATTTTGCCTAGAAATCAGAGTGTCACTAAAGATAAGCATAAGAGCAGAAGAATCCTCTTTGCGAGTTATAAGACAAGACTGAGTTTTAGAAAGGTTGAAATCAACTAAGTTGTCTTTGCCCCACTGGAGAATTACCTGAAGATCGGCATTTAAGGAATTGTTAGCAGATTTTCGAGAAGTTGAAGCTGATTGAGCAGGACAAGGTTTCTCAAAATGGAAAGTGGAATGCAATGTGCTATCATCAGCAAAACTATGGATAGGATTTCCAGTCAATGGAAGAAGGTCATTAATATACAAGAGGAAAAGAGTTGGGGAAAGAACTGAACCTTGGGGGACACCGGCATTAGTGGAGAAGTTAGAAGACAGAGAGCCATCTACCATCACCCTCAGGGAGTGATCAGAGAGAAAACTGGATAACCAATTACTAAAAACAGTTGGCAAACCATAAGATGGAAGCTTGTTTAGAAGACCTTTATGCCAAACACAATCAAAAGCCTTTGAGATGTCAAGAGCAACTACTTCTGTTTCACCGAACCTTTCCATTGAATTAGTCCATAAATGGGTAACATAAGCCAGAATATCACCAGTGGATCGACACTGACGGAATCCATACTGGCGATCGTTGATCAGACGGAAGGTTTCTAGGTAGTTTAAGAGTTGGCGGTTAATTGTTTTCTCCATTACTTTAGAAAGAGTAGAAGTAATTGCAATGGGACGATAATTGGATGGGAGAGATTTGTCACCCTTTTTAGGAACTGGCTGTATGTGAGCAAATTTCCAAGCAGAAGGAAAAATACCTTTGGAATAAGAAAGTGAAAAAAGGTGGCAAAGAACAGGAGTAAGCTCAGGAGCACAGGTTTTGGGAACAAGTGGAGAAATACCATCAGGACCTGGAACTTTCTTAGCATCAAGATTCATCAAAATCCTTCTGATATCCTTTTGACGGAAGACCACAGAAGGCATTGTGGAGCGTGTTGGGAATGGTGGGAGGTGTTTTACCAAGATCATTAATACATGAGCTGGAAGAAAAATGGGATGCTAGCAGGTCAGCTTTATCCTTGGCTGAAGTGACAGCAGAACCATCTGGTTTGGACAGAGGTGGGAGCAGAGATGGGCAAAAGTTGCGGCCAATAGCTTTGGCAAGAGACCAAAATGCTCGGCTACCATTAGGGCAAGAAGCAAGTTTTCTACTCTTAGCCTGTTTAAACTCTAGTTTGGACTGATTGATAACTGCTTTACAATTGTTACGAGCTTTGGTGTAGACAGAAAATGAAACTGAAGAATTAGAAACAAGCCAATTATGATATGCAACATTCTTCTCGTGAACAGCCTTAGCACATTTATTGGAAAACCAAGGTTTAGATAAAGGACGAGATTTTAAAGTGGAGTGTGGGATAAAGGATTCCATTCCTGCAAGAATAATTTCACTGACACGATCTGAGCAAAAGTTGACATCAGAAGTTTTGAAACAGTAACCCGACCATGGAAAAGAAGAAAAGAAGTCTCGCAGGTCATCCCATTTTGCATTCTTGTAATGCCAAATAACATGAGGTTCAGAATAGCCATGAGAAAAAGGCCATTGGAGAAGAGACAATCACCAAGTTTTGATCTGAAGTGCCTAAAGGACCTCTCACTTCGACCGTGTACTTAGAAGGGTTGTTTGTGAGAAAAAGATCAAACGTATTGGCTGTATGATTAGGATTGTCCAGTATTCTTGTAGGTAAATGAACAATCTGTGCTAGGTCATTAGTAACTGCAAAAGCCTCAGCATCTTGACCTGCTGGGTCAGTGTGACTAGAAAATGTAAGCCAGCTGGAGTTGTGAACATTAAAATCACCAAGGAAAATTGCCTCATTGTTAGGAAAGTTGGACTTGAGAAAGTCCAACTTTCCTAACAGTTGGACAAAATTTTCAAGATTATAAATGATGCTAGAACTAGGGGACATAAATTCAAGTTACGGGGGGAAATGTTTAGATTGGACTGCAGGAAGTTTTATTTTAGCCAGCGAGTTATAAATTACTGGAATAAGTTGCCTTCATGGGTGGTAGAGGCCGACAGTTTGGGGAAATTCAAAGGTCATCTGGATTGTACTTTCGGGTAAGGGAAGCGCATAGGATGATAGGATTAATTTCCTTTTTATTTATTTTTTATTTCATTTTATTATTTTTATTTATTTATTAATTATTATTATTTATTTTTATTTTATTTATTTTTTTTTTTTTGGCTGGTGCAGCATAAGCCATAGGCTTTCTTGCACCATACGGCCGTTACTAATACTAATACTAATACTAAGTCAAGTTGCAAAGAGAGGAAGTCAAAGAGGTCCAAGCGATTAGTGGAGTTGGGAGAACGGTAGAGACAACAGATGAATTTGACACAATGAGGTAGAGAGATTTTAAGCCAGAGAAGATCAAAGAGAGGAGATTCCAAATTGCCAAGTCTCTGACAGGGAATATCAGAACGGACATATACACAATTACCACCTTTGAGGCAAAAGGAATCATACAGCGAATAATTTGGGCATCTGAGATGAGCAGTAGTTGAATCAACGGAAACTGAGATTCTGTCACAAAAAGTACATGGGGTTTGGCAGACTGCAAGTGGAAATGGACATCGTTGAGATTAGAATTGAGACCACGTATATTTGTGAATTGAATTAGGAAGTGCTTGGGAGGTTTAGATCTTTTCGCAGATAAGCTTGCTCTATTAGTTTGACAATTCATGGTGTATTCAATAGTAAGAAAAAGTGTGGAGGGGTGGAAATGCTGTATGAAGTAATGAAATTTTTGGATATGGCATACACATGGTAAGAATATACCCAGATCCTTGATATAACGGGGTCTCTACAATTCCCCTCGCATACACACTTCTCAGACTCCCTCCAGTCACTATCTGTCAGAGTAGAGGTAGCAAGATTATACACTAGCTGATCTGGAAGCCTCCTAGAGTGTTACCAATAGGTTCGGTCCGGTGTACTAACTAGTGTCCGGCCTGCGAACACTGTTTTAGAGCTGTACCTTCGAAATGTAAGGAATATTGGATCTCGCCACGACGTTCATCATAACTTCGAAAGTCATCAATCGTACTGCATGATGGAAGAGATAGGGAAGGGTTGACCGGAACTTAGCTCTAGAGACTAAACATGGTTTCCACCACTTCAAGCCTCTAATAAGCAAAGTGGTGGTATTTCACCGGTTGATGAGAGTCATCTACCACCTAGTACTGCCTGGTAACATAGAGGGGCAGCATTCCTCCATGTGGTGTGGGCGCCACACCTCGACCCCTGCTTACGTTGGTTCACACCTGGGTGGTCACCTACCATGTACTTGTGCATGGAGGTTATACCCAGGATTACTAACAGTCCCACCATTGTGAAGGTGCAAGCAGAGGATTTGGCTGTCACAAGGACCATCCGGACTTCGCCAAAATTGGGTCCACTTGACTTGAGTGTCACCTGAATATCTTCTTTTCTTTTTTTAGTGCTATCATTCAACTAGTACAGCTTGGACATCAAATATAGCAGTCATCCACTGATACCGCATGTAATCTGCAAATACATCAGCCCTTTTAATTCCAATTATAGCCATTGTTATTGTATACAATAAAAAATAAAACAGTAAACCTTTATTATTACATCGACATACAATGTTATTGATTTAATTTCAGATTTATTGTCAAAATTTATTTACGATCTGATTTACATACAATATGCACTTGATTGCAGAAATTCAATCAAGCATGAGAAAGTGGTGGAAACAAGTCTGGCTCTGAAATTCTGCAATTTTTTTTTAAATCCTTTTAGTTTAAAAAAAAAAATTTAAATAAATTGTATATCAAAAAATGTATTATAAGACTTTTATGTTAAAGTTTTTATTCTTAAACATTTATTTTATAAATTTTTAAAATATATTTTTGTCATATAAGCTTAAAAGATCTTCACAGTATATTTCTTTATGTATTTATATGCTTATTAAAATGTCTACTGGCTGTTGTGGTGATTTTAATCCTGGTTTAATGTTAATTAAAAAAAATTAAATTAATTAAAATAATAAGTGAAAAAATTATATATTATTTTTTATATATCCACTATACTGTTAATATAATGAATACATTAAGAAGTGTCCGATTTTAAATAATTCACTGCCTTTATTCAAAACATTTCCATGGTATTATGGAGGACTCAGATGTGCCGGAGTGCAGCTTTTAGGGAAGTTCCAGCTAGAGGATTAAGTAAGCAGCAGATTTAGAAAACAGAGCTATGATAACAGCATGACATTTTTTGTTAAACTGATCTGTAGAAGGAGTGATGTAATGGAAAGACAATTAGCAACATGGACAGAAGAACTTTGCTGGCAACATATTTTTCAGCTTGACTTTCATTGAAGGGAAGGTTTTGAGCTGATACAAAGATATTCAGAAGGAACTGCAAGAAGACAAAGCTGAGACTGTTGATGATCTTGTTACTCTCTAAGGACTGGTTTATTTCACTTTTTCCAAAAGTAATACTGTTTCAAAATGTCAAAAATTTGAGGGGAGGCTGTTGGAGTAGATGTGAAAGTGAGTGAATCATCATACCAAATTGAAAAAAATATATTGAGAGAGGTGGATACAACCAAAACAAATTTTCAATGTCAATGAAACTGGGCTACACCAGAAGTGAATTAGGCTGAATTAGTGAATTCCTAGGGATTAGTGCTGGACTACACCAAAAGCATACATATCAAAGAAATAAAAGCTTGCACCTGGTTTTAAGTAATAAAATTGACTCTGATTATTTATTTGTGGCAATACAAATGGCAACAAAAAATTGAAGCATTTGTTAGTTGTAGGAGTGAAAATCTTAGATCTTTGAAGAACAAATTTACAGCTTTGCTGCTAGCAATGTGCAAGTCATGACATAAAGTGTGAATAATGAAACAACCCTTTCGTGACTGGTTTATCCAGATTTTTGTACTTGAAGTAGAGAAACACTATGAGACAAAAAGCTGAATTTTTTTTTTGTTTTTTTTTTTTTGTTAGTTGTTGGCGCATCGGCTTCTGTGGCCATATTGCACCTCCCAAGGTTTTTGCAGTACTTTGATCCAAGCCGAGGCGGGAATCGAACCCGCGACCTTTGGGTTGCCGGGCAGGTACTTTACCCACTCAGCTAGCCCGGTCGGCCAAAAAGCTGAATTTCAAGATTCTTCTTATTTTAGACAATGCTGCTGCTCACGTTCTCGACTTTGACAGCTTATGTTCTAAGCACAAGATACCATCATGTATGACATCCATAATACAAACCCCTATATCAGGGAATGATAAGACTTTTGAAGGAATATTATTTACACCATGCTTTCAGGAAATTAATTGCCAAAACTGTCTGGCCACTGAAAACAATGTTGAACATTTCTAGAGCAAATTTAATATTTTGTTTTGGCAGAAATTATTGGACAAGCATGGAAGGAAATTTATATTCAGTTGATGAATAGCTGCTGGTTAAACTTATGTCCTGATGATGTTCATGCCTTTGCGTTCTAATACCACTGAACTCTTAAAACTGAAATTTCAAATCATGCAAAATTACTGGAGTCCAGGAAGTTGATGAAAATGATGTTGAAGGATTGATTGAATCACGTGGAATGCTATTAAGAAATGAGGATCTGGCAGAGTTAGAACAATTAGCCATTGAAAAATAGGGGACTGACAGGGATGACAATACAATAAAAATCACCCAAAGAAAAAGAATTCAGTTTATGTAAGGTGCTCAGAAAAATCGATGAATACTTAAGTATTTTTGTAATAATGACCCTCTCTATAATTGTGCTGCCAAGGCTAACATGAATTCAAACATGTCATGCCACGCTAATTATATAATCTTAAGAAAAAAAATTATGAAAAAGAAAGCAAACAACAGTTGATTTTTCCTTTGAATCTTGAACAGGTCGCTCTAGAGTAGATTCCTCCAGGAACTCTGCCTCTCCCTCCTCCTCCTCCTAATACAGCATCCATCTGCACTGTGGGTGACTACCCAGGTGTGAACCTAGGTAGTCACCCAGGGATCGAGGTTTGGCGCCCACACCAAACAAAGGAATGCTGCCCCTCTGTGTTACCAGGCAATACTAGGTGGTAGATGACTCTCATCATCCGGTGCAATACTACAACTTTGCTTATCGGAGGCTTGAAGTGGGAGAGTCTCCAGAGCTAAGTTCTGGTCAACTCTTCCCCATCTCTTCCATCATGCAGTATGACATGACTTTTGAGGTTATGATGAACACATGGTGAGATCCAATCTTCCTTACATTTTGAGGGTACAGCTCTAAAATGGTGTTCGCAGGCTGGCCACTAGTTAGTACACCGGACCGAACCTATTGGTAACTTTTTAGGAAGCTTCCGGATCAGCTAGTGTATAATTTTGCTACCTCTACTCTGCCAGAGTATGGAAAACTACTCGGACTCCCTCCAGATAAATGACTGGAGGGAGTCCAAGTAGTGGGTATGCGAGGGGCATTGTAGAGACCATGTTATGTCAAGGATGGTTCTGTTGTCACTTTAGGCAAGGATAAAGCTGATCTGCTAGCATCACATTTTTCTTCCAACACATGTATTAATAATCGTGGTAAAACACATCCACCAATCCCAACATGCTCCATTCAATGCCTCCTGTGGTCTTCCATCAAAAGGATGTCAGAAGGATTTTGATGAAACTTGATGCTAAGAAAGCTCCAGGTCCTGATGGTATTTCTCCACTTGTTCTCAAAACCTGTGCTCCTGAACTTAATCCTGTTCTTTGCCGCCTTTTTTCACTTTCTTATTTCAAAGGTGTTTTTCCTTCTGCTTGGGAATTTGCTCATATCCATCTAGTTCCTAAAGAGGGTGATATTTTATTGTTTTTTCATTATTTGGCTTTTAGGAGCATTAGCAACTAAGGCCATATTGCTCCAGGGATATACGGTGGTCATTCCCTGACCTTTCCGCGTCCTCCATATTTGGTGGTCATGGGCTTGAATCCTGATCTAATCAAGAAGCATGTTCTACGCACTGCTGCTGCTCATCTGGCAATGGAAGCGCCCTACCCATTTATGGACAAATTCAATGGAAAATTTCAATGAAACACAACATTTGCTCTTGACATCTCAAAGGCTTTCGATCATGTTTGGCATAAAGGTATTCTAAACAAGCTTCCATCTTATGGTTTTTGAACTGTTTTTTGTAATTTATTATCCAGTTTTCTCTCTCTGATCGCTCACTGAGGGTGATGGTAGATGGCTCTCTGCCTTCTAACTACTCCATGCTGGTGTCCTCCAAGGTTCAGTTCTTTCCCCCCCTCTCTTTTCCTCTTGTAAATTATTGACCTTCTTCCATCGAATGGAAATCCTATCCATAATGTTGCCAATGACAGCACATTGCATTCCACTTTCCATTTTGAGAAACCTTGTCCTGCTCAATCAGCTTCAACTTCTCAAATATCCGCTACCATTTCCTTAAATGCCGACCTCCAAGTAATTCTCCAGTGGGGCAAAGACAACTTAGTTGATTTGAATCCTTCTAAAACTCAGGCCTGTCTTATATCTTGCAAAAAAGGATTCTTTTGCTGCTATGCTTATCTTTGGTGACACTTCGATTTCTAGGCAAAATGATTTATCTCTTTTGGGGATTACCCTGACTTCTAATATCTCTCTCTCTTGGTACAAGCACATTACAAATATTGCTTCCTCTGCATCTAGAAAACTTGGTTTTCTATTTTGCTCTTGGCGTTACTTTTCTTTCAAACAGCTGTTCACTGTACAAATCACAAATCCCTCTTACCATGGAATATTGTTCCCACATCTGGGGCAGTGGCCCCAAAATCTCTCTCAGGCTTCTAGATTCCATTCAGAAGAGGGCAGTTAGGTTAATTAATGACTCCTTTCTAACAGTACTGTTTCTGCTGCATGCCTTTTCTACAGATACTTCCATGGGCACTGTTCTTCTGAATTGGCTTCTACAATTCCCACTCTCTTTCAAAACAATCCGAACACGTGCCGCCACCAGCCAACATCCATTTACTGTCCAACTTCAACCTCACAGAACCAACTTTTCATCTTCCTCGTTTATTTATTCAACTGCCATTTTCTGGAACAACATTCCTTTGTACATATTTCCTTAAAATTACAGTCTACAGAATTTCAAATCTAATGTCAACAATTATCTTCTTTCGTCTTCTCAACCTCCAACCCAAGCATGGTACTAAGTACTATAGGTTCTAATATCTCTCGTGTATGGGGTTTTCATTAAAAAAAAGTTCAAATATTTTTAGGTAAAGTACCTAAATGTTGTTTAAAAATAGTAAGTATTTAATAAAATTTTTACCATTATTTTTAGAATCATTTATTGTGCTAAAGTCCTAATTAGACTTTATTTTCATTGCATATTTTATATGGGATTTTGGTCCCTGCTATAAGTGGATTCACTTTAAGTGGACTTTTCTTGGTCCCATTTATCCCTAGTCATTTTAATAGAGTCAATGACAATAGCACTTCTTAAGGACTAGAGCTTTCTGCTGTTAGGGATTCCCCTGTGTGGTCTGAAGCATCGAGGTTGGCAGCTGGGTAAAATTAGCTCTTTATAACAGTTTTCCCAGTTGTTATGGAGCTGAAAGCTGGGGTAAGAAAAAAATAAATTTATCAAAAATTAGAATTTTCAGAAATTTTAGATTTAAGAAAAATAAATGGAATAGCAAATGGAAGTGATGAGTACAGCACATTGCAAATGAAAAATAAGAAAAAATCTTGGTTAACAAATATACAAAAGTAAGTGGAGCTAATTTAATTTAAGATATCCGAGAAAACAGCACCCCAAATTCTTTACTAAATTCAAGCAAACTTAAAAATAGGCTTGGAAGAAGACCAAGATGAAGGAAGATGATAGTGTCAATCAAGAAAATAAGATAATATAGAAAGAAGAGAATGGAAGGCTGATAGACTATATAGACTAATTTGTGTTGTCATAGTGACCTGTACAGCCATTGGGTATAACCTATTTGGATAATGATTACAGTATGTATTCAGGCTTGCAGAAATAAAATAAAAACGTCATTTGTTAAATTATCATTTCAAATATAAAAATTACATCTGAATCTATTTTTGACAGATGAGTGTAGTAATAAAAGTTTGAACAAGTGAGTAAATGGCAAGAAACAAAGTTTTTTAGATATATGTTGGCATCACATAATCCATATTTCCTAAGTTAATTACAGTAAAAATAAAACATAAACCAAATTTTATTACAATGAAATATATTTCACAGAAACATTAAAAATATTTTTCATAAGGATCCCAATGTATAGCATAAAATAAAATTTATTTTATAAATAAAAGAGCTTAAGAAGCTTCAAGCCTAGACATATTGAAATTATACATACTGAAGAGTGATTAACTTGCATCCTTTTACTATAGGCTATAATGCAAACCAAAGTTTGCAATAAAATGATATAGGTTATCGATATGGAGTTAATCTCATGTTTTCTTGGCATCTTACTATGAATAAACAATGGTATGGTTTCAATAAATAATATTACCTTTTATTTGTAATACTGTGTCACTGCATTCAGAGCAGTTTTAATACCACTACACTTTCATCAGGGATAAGCAAACACCCTATCAGTACAAACTGAATAAATCATTGGGGATTAAAATCTTAAATGTGACAGATGCTTATAGAAATATAAATTTAAATAAAATATATAATTTAAAGGTTTCAAGACTAGATAAAAGTACAATTACAGCAGCAATACTTATGCCATTTTACTATACTAGGCTGTAATACAAAATAAACTATCACTGGAAAAAACAGCTATTTCCATAATGGTATCATAACTGAAATACACAGGAAATACATATAAATACAGAAATGTAATGAATTGTTTGGAAGTTGACTGCGTAAATTGCTGCAGGATGTATAAAACTCTCAGACATTTTATGGGATGTTGCTAATTACTTTCTAATCGCTAATTAGCAAATATCCCATGAAATTGCTGAGAGTCTAATATATCCTGCAACAGTAATTAGAACACTAAGAATCAGGTTTCTGAATGAATTTTTGCAAACAAAAATATCGGTTCTGTGAAGACTAATTAGCTGAATCCATGAAATACCAGACAACCCATAGTGGGGGGAAAGGATGATGCAATGATGAGTGCATAGCTGCCAATGTTTGAGTTTCAAAAAATTAGAAATCAGGCAATTGAAGGCAGGAGGAAAAGAGGAGCTTATTAGGCCAAATCAATCAAAAAAAACAGGAGGTATTTTTTCAGCTGGCAGGAATTTGTCAAAATAAAAGAGGAGGAAACAAGAGGTTTTTGGAGGGAAAAAAAAAAGCAGGAGGTTTTTGTAAAATCCATACTGCACTAAAAATTTAATTTCACTAACAAAATACTCATTTTATACTAAAATTGTTATATATTGAAATATATACAAATGCCTATCTATTAAATATTGGTGTAGATACACCATAGATTTCTCTTAAATTAAAATCACGATAGTAGTGTAAAGGCATAATTTCAACTGTACCTCATGTTGTGAACCTCCTTCACAATGAGTTACCATGTATTGCACTACCTCGAATAAGTAACACTTCACTAATAGATAAGACTACTGTTACTTATTCTCGGTGGGCAGCACCACCCAGACAGCACCATTTCAAGGTTTGTTGGTCTTTCATCAGTGGATGGGCAGGTACCCGGGTTTTCAATCATGACAACCCAGTTGAGAAGTTAATCCCACAATATGACAGATGCCAAAAGGTGTACGTGACAATACTATAATAAATCTAAATGCAATGAGACATAATATTATAAGTATTTAATAGATAATTTTAAGCTCCTATAATATTATGCCTCATTGTATTTAGATTTATTATAGTATTATCACATACACCTTTTGGCATTTGTCATATTGTGGGATTAACTTCGTAACTGGGTTGTCATGATTGAATACCAGGATACCTGTCCACCCACCCACCGATGAAAGGCCAACAAGCCTTGAAACAGTGCTGTCTGGGGGAGGGAGTCTTGTTGGGACCCTTGTTATCGCAAATAGGCAAAACAGACTTCCCTAATGAGGAAGCATTGCCTATTTGGGGGGGGGGAGACACATGAGGAGTAACTGTCGGCATTTCTTCTTCCTCTCCTACTACCACTTTCCTAAGTCTAATAAGGATAGTATGTGGATAACACAGTTTCTTATCCCATACCATTTTGCAAAAGGTGCTTCTGGGTGGTGATGCCCACCGAGAATAAGTAATAATAGTCTTCTCTATTAGTGAAGCGTTACTTATTCGAGGTAGTGTAATAGATGGTAGCTCATTGTGAAGGATGATCACAATATGAGATACAATTCAAATGATGCCTTTATCACAGTTTTCATTTAAGAGCTATCTATGGTGTATCAACACCAATATTTAATAGATAATTTTAAGATCTTATAATATTATGCCTCATTGCATTTAGATTTATTATAATACAAATGCCTGTGAAAGTATACTGTACTACTAAATCATGGAATAGTTTACTAGTGCAGTATACTTTCAAACATTAACTTACCTTTTCTGTCTGTAGATTTCTGTTAAGATTGTCTGTTAGACATCAACTGATTATGACTGCTTTGGAAAGATATTGTTGCAGATTTTGTACCATTTCAGAAATGTTGAGTCAAGGTTGTCTCTTAAAAAATGGCACCACTGTTCTGAGTTGGCTATCAAGAGCATTTTTCCAGAAAGAGAAAATATGAATTTAAAAAAAAAAATTATTTTTCTCATCTGATTAAATATCCTCTTGTACTCAGCACTGCTATGAGGAATTGTTTAAAGGTCAAATATGACTTGGGATAATTTGTCATATTCCATGGTTCCTTGTGCCCTTTCAATTTCCAAACCAAGAACCACTGTACATGAATTCTTACTTCTTAATAATAGCATCTGATAATTCTTATTGCTTAACTACAGCATCTTTCTCACACTGAGATTGACAGAAGTGATACTGCAAAACATCTCCTGCTTTATGTTTCTTTATCTTTAATGATGCAAAGATATACTGGAAACTTGCCCGCCAATAAGTTACAACTTGAAAATGATACACTGCCAACTGAAAAATACTCTCATTATTTATGAGAAGATTTTACAATGGGAACTTGTCCATAATGTAGTCACAATTATATCAATAATTGTTACTTCCATAACCATTTAGGTTCTCCATAATCATGGTGGAAGAAATGCTTATTCATCCCACTAAATAAATAAATAAAATATCTTTATTGCTGCTAAGCACGGTACAAGTACTAGAAACAATAATTCTCATCACAGCGACATGGCCAGGAGTTTTACATTAGGGAAGAAAATGATACTCGTGATTAACCTGGGAAAATGAATAGTTACATGGGAAATTATAAGTTATAAAAAATTAAAACATATAAAAATGAAATTATAATAAGTAGAAAAAAATTTAGAGAAACAGATATGAACATCATAACACAATTTGGAAGAATTTATTCCAGTTCAACAGATGTGATGCACTCAAGGAGATTGCAACAGTATTCGTAGTCAGTAGCCATTTTCTGTAGGTTAATTCCAAGATGGAGCAGTGTCTGAATACTGGGGAGTGTTTGGGCAGGCAGGAAACAATTACAAAGTTTCAGGTGGTTGTATTTGAGGATTAGTGTGGGGTCAGACCTCAAAGATTGTGGAGGGTTGTGCCACTGACAGAAATCCCTGATGTTTGGGGCCTTTATCACTTCTGTGAACATTTTTACTGTAGTCATTAAATGCCTGCTGTCAATTAACTTTGGGAGCCTGGGTACATTTAGCTGCTCAGCAATGTCAGTTGTTCTCAATTGAAGCGGTCGGCGATACTTATTTGTGGCCCATTTCAGGGTCCACTAGTTTAGTATGTTATGGTAATCACCTTTCAAAATGGAAGTGGAAGATTTAAAAGGTTGGTCTAACAAATTTGCAAAAAAGCCACAATATTCTTCAACATCTGCACAAGTAATGACCCTAGTAAGCAAGTTGAAATCTACCTTGCCATTTAGCACATATTTTTAGATAGCAAAAAATGTCCAACAAATATTCATTCACTTCAAAAGGAAGACAAGTAGCTTCCTTTAAAGCATAGAAATGAATGAGATGAAAAGGGCAGGCTATTACCACCAAGTACACTTGGTCCACTTAATATCGATGGTTGACTGTTGATGATCCTGCTCAGATAGCAAACAAACTGAATGAGTATTTTGCATCTACATTCACACATGACAAGTTATTAAGGTTTGAAAATGCCACAAGGTTATCAAATTGTAACATGGTTCTTAATGATTTTGTAATAACTGAGAACAAAATGGAGGAGAAATTGTTGAAGTTAAACATAAGAAAGGCACCTGGGGTGGATGCTATTTACCCAGTTATATTAAAGGAGGCAGAAAAGGAAGTAAGCAAACCCTTAGCCATAATTATGAGAGCATCCTTGAACTCAGGAGAGGTCCCCAAGGACTGGACATGTGCAAATGTGTCCCCAATTCACAAAGGGGGATCGAAGGGTGAGACAAGTAATTACAGACCAGTTAGTTTAACTTCTGTTCCGGATAAAATAATGAAGTCACTAGTTAAAGATGCATTGCAGGATCATCTAGACAAGACTGCAGCAATAATTCAGACACAGCATGGGTTTGTTAAGGGTAAGTCTTGTCTGAAAAATTCGATTAGTTATTATGATGTGGTTACAAAGGAACTGGATGCAAAAAATAATTTTGATATCATATACTTGGATTTCAGGAACGCTTTTGACACTGTTGCACATGGAAGACTACTGTACAAATTGGAGCAGAATGGTATTAAGGGTAAGTTGCTACAATGGATAAAAAGATGGTTGAGTGGGAGAAGACAGAGGGTGGTAATCAATGGGTGCTGCTCTTCGGGGACTAATGTTATTAGTGGAGTCCCACAGGGTTCGGTGTTGAGTCCACTGTTGTTTTGTATATTTATCAATGATATTGATGAAGGTATATCAGGCTTAGTATCGAAGTTTGCAGATGATACAAAAGTTGGCAGGGTTGTTAATGACAGCAATGGCAGTGTGTTACTGCAACAGGATCTAGAAAATTTGGGCAGATTAGCTGAGAAGTGACAACTGAAGTTTAACACTGAAAAATGCAAAGTACTGCATATGGGTAGAAGTAACCCCAGAGAAACGTACCAACTGTGTGGTACTACACTTAAGGTGGTAGAAAATGAAAAAGACCTGGTAGTAATTATACAGTCAGATATGAAGTTTTCTGAGCAATGCAGACAGGCTGCCAGGGCAGGCCTTAGGGTGTTGTCAATGATATACAGGAATTTTGTTAGCAGGGAAAAGGAGGTGATTGTCCCTCTGTATAAGGCAATGGTCAGGCCATGCCTTAAGTACTGCGTGCAGGTCTGGAGGCCTCATTTTAGGAAGGATGTAAATTTGCTTAAGCGTGTACAGAGAAGAGCAACAAGATTGGTGAGGGGAATGACGGGATCCTCTTACCAGGAGAGGCTTAAGTTCTGCAAATTGCAGCAGCTGGAGTCTAGGCACCTGCGAGGTGATCTGATTCAGGTGTATAAGGCCTTGAATGGGTTGAGCATGCTGAATTCTGATGAGATATCAGAATTCAGCATGCAAATTGAAATTGAGGAAGGACAAATGTAGAATAGATGTGCGGAAATTCACCTTTAGCCACCAGGTGGTTAATTTCTGGAACAAACTTCCATCTGTTGTTGTGGAAGTTGATAGGTTAAATTAATTTAAGGAGGAACTGGACAAACATTTAGAGGGGATTGTTTTGTAATTTTTTTTTTTTGGCTGATACTGCATAAGCTCATACACTTGGTTTCTTGCATCATATGCCACTACTACTACTACTCAATCTCCTCTTTTAATAGTTTTTATGACTAAAATAACAGGTACATTATCAACATTAAGGGCCAGGATTTTTTTGAAGGAATCCCACATTATTTCAAGTTGTTCAGAAGACATTGTAAGGTGACATGACACTACAGAGTCATGTCGCCTTACAATATCTGGTCTTATCTAGTCATGTCACCTTTAGGTATTTATTTATTTTTTTGGCCACTGCAGTAAATTTCTGTGGCTTCCTTGTATCATACGGCTAATACAAATTTATCATATTTCTTCAGTGGTCAATATCATTATTAGCCATATGGTACAAGGAAGCCTGAGGCTTTTTCTGTACTAGGAAAAAAAAAAAAAAAATTCTGAGTTACCCTAGAGAGAGAGAGAGAGAGAGAGAGAGAGAGAGAGAGAGAGAGAGAGAGAGAGAGAGAGAGAGAGAGAGAGAGAGAGAGAGAGAGAGAAAAGGAAATCACCAAGAAAGAGAAGAATGATGATATCCAGCTCAGGACCCTGGGTGTGCCAAGCTCATACTCACCAGATGTGAGCCCCTGGTCTTAAGAGATCAGCTAAGGCAATTAGCAAGTAACCTAAGTGCACTGCAATAGCTAATAATTTCTTCCACCAGGAAGTCAAAAAGAATAATGGAACTGATATTCACCCAAATTGTGCAAACTACAACTTAAAATTCCAAAGAAGTCCAATCACTATGCAGCAGTCAGATTTTGTTTACACCCTCATGATGGTGGGACAGTTAGAAACCTTGACTATTCTAAGTGAAAGGCCAAAACTACTATAAATTAAATTAAACTGGAGATTCCTGCATTTATCCGGAATGCCCTTTTTTTACGCTTACTAATCTACTTGCTCTTCTCTGCCCCCATTGCAATGGAATAGCAATGGGGGTTACCTAAAATGAGGCTTCCAGACTTGTATGCAGAGGTCAAGGTGTGTCCTAACCATTGCTTTATATAATGGAATCACTACCGCATCGTCCCTGCATGGCAAAATTCCTATATGTCATTGATATACAGGAATTTTGAATTATGCAAATACGGAGGTAAATCAGGTAACTTATCACATGTTGTTAATCTCATCTTTTGGCACTATTTCTCTTATACTTTTAGCTATCTTGATACACTTCTGGTATCCCCATTCCTAAATACTTCTTCACATGTGTTTGGGAATGGAGAATGTACATGCAAAATATGTATTCCATTTGTCAGCAACCCAAACTGGAACAAACAGTTTTGCCATTCGTGAATAGTGGATTAATGTGTTCCTTCTAGTATGAACACAAGCAAAGTATTCATCACCACTTTTGTTTATGTTCTTAACCAAAGAATTCTCATACTCACAGAATTCTTGTACTTCTCATAATCTGCATTAGTTTGGCTAACCCCCTCGTTGCTTGACTGTGGACTCATTTTTACTTAAATGTTGGTTTTGTGTCCCCTAAAAGTTAAAATCGTCACATGCATTTTTCTTGTCTACCACAGGTCTCATCAGTTCATCTGGTACTAGTAATGGTACCAGTAGTGGCAAACAATGCAAGAAAAAAAAAAATAATAATCACACTTCACCTATATATTCCCTCCAGTAGTTTGTCAAGTTCTTCCTTGAAGTAGTTCAAACTATCCATTTCCACAACGAAAGATGGAATTGTTCCAGCAATCAACCACCCAGTGGCTGCAGGCAAATTTCTGCACACCTATTCTGCAACCATCCTTCCTCAATTTGAATTTATGTCCTCTTCTGCATAGTCTGAGCAAGAAGATGTTTCCATCAGCATCAAGTTTGCTCAAGCCATTCAATGCTTTAAACACCTCAATCAGATCACCATGCAGGAGTCTAGTCTCCTGATGCTGCAATTTGCAGAACTGAAGCCCTTCTCTGTAAGAGCCCTCCCGTTTGTTTCACTCAACAGTCTCATTGCCCTTCTCTGCATCCAACTGATTCACATCCTTCCTAAAATGAGGCTTCCCAGACCTGCATGTAGTACTCAAAATGTGGCCTGATTATTGCCTTACACAATGGAATAATTACATCCTTATTCTTGCTTGCAAAATTCTGTATATTACTGACAAAACCCCATGACCTATCCTGGCATTTATCCTGACATTTTGACTTCATTTATGTCTAAACCTTGAACAATAGCACTAGTTGGCATAAATTCTTTTTCCACAGCAACTACCATCCACTGACAAACTCCAGAAATTCATGGATATTAAAGAATTAGTATCAATAGCCCAAAAATCAGACAAAAAAGCAAACTTATCAAGCACCAGACATTAACAAAAAAAAAAAAAAAAAAAAAAAAAGCTCACTTCATTTGCCCATTTCTTCTAATAATTTGTCCAATCAATCTTTAATTGTATTAAAACTACATACTTCCACAACATCTGGGTAGAACTTTATTCCAACACTTAATTTGTCTTTGTGAAAAAAAAAAAAAATCTAAAAACCTTTCTGCAAATAATTTTTTCAACTGTAGTGGCAAAATAAATCAAGGAAGCAACTTATAGACAATGAACCTTGTAAAAAAAAAATTAAACTTCACTTACCCAACCTTTCTAATAAATTATCCAGTCTTTCTTTAAATTTATTCAAACTATCAGTGACATAACTAAAGAACGCAAAATATTTATTCAGTTTGTCAGCAATCTGAACAGGATCATCATCAATTTCCATTTTTTATCTAGTGGACCAATGTGATATATTCCTTTCCTTCTAGTGTAAACACAAGCAAAGAATTCGTTGCTACTTTTCTTTGCATTCTTAGCTAAGACTTTTCACAATCTGCCTTAGTTTGGCTAATCCTCCTTAGTGCTTGATTACAGACTAGTTTGTAATTTCCGTAGGTTTCTGTGTTCCCCGATAATTTATAATCATCCCATGTATTTTTCTCTATGTTGTTAATCTCATCAGTTTATCTGACATCCAATACATCTAAACCTTGAACAATATCTTGTATTTGATATAAAAACCTTAGTAGCTTCTAAGATTATTTCCTTGAATGTTCCCCATTTAGAATTTTCAATTGGTAACATCATCACTTGGTGCCACTGAAAAGGATTTAAAAATTGTCTTAGACTATTGCAGTCACCTGTTCAAAAGCAAATCTCTTCCTTTCCCTTGACAGTAATTATATCTTTAAGCAAACTTCACATCAATATATTTTGATCACAGCCAACTAGTGGTCCTTTATCTGGAGTTTCTTAATGCACAAATAGTCACTCCTGATAATAAGATCAAGACTACTGCATTCTCTATTTGCCTCTCTAATATGTTGGTGTCAAAAACTGCCATCTAATACATCCAGAAAGGCTCTGATACTATATGAATGACCAAACCACAAGTTCCAGTCAATATCTGGAAAGTGAACACCTTCCATTATAATTTTGATTTATTAGCTCATTCTATTTTTCTATATAGTTATTCATTATAGTCATCAGAGTCATTTGTCCCATATGCCTACTCTCATTTTTGTTTACCCAGTGCATTTATCAAGATAAAACCTAAATTTCCATTTTTTTTTTTTTTTTTTTTAATCTAAGTTTTGTTGAAGTGGCATAAGTTTATCATTCTCATTCATGTAGCTGCCAACTTTTGACTTTTAAAAAGTTGGAGATCTAGCAATTGAAAACAAGAAGAAGACAGGAGATTTTTGGGCTAAAATAGGTGGAAAAAAGAAAAGAAAACGTTTTTGCAAAAACCAGGAAGAAAACAGATTTTTCGGAGAAAGCAAGAGGTTTTTGTAAAGTCCGCACTGAACTAGAAATTAAATTTCACTAACAAAATACATATTTGATGTTGAAATACAGCCAAAGGAGGGTTTACTAGTGCAGTATTCTTTGAAACATTAATTTACCTAGGGTTTTTCTGTCTGCAGATTTCCATTTGGATTTTGTGTTAGACATCAACTGATTATGACTGCTTCAAGAAAGATATTGCTGTAGCCTAGGTCCTGTTCAGAAATTCTGAGTGAAAGCTTTGATTATAACAATGAGTCTGCTGTCTAGACTTAACTGTCAAGAGCAATTCTTAAACCTCACCAGAAAGAGAATATGTGAACTCAGTTTTTCTCACCTGGCTAAATATCCACTTGCACTCAGCACTGCTATTAAGAATTGCTTAGGTTCTAAGCATGACTTGGGATAATTTGTTATACTTTAAGCTTCCTTTCTGGCTACCCAGCCAAGGATCACTGTACGTGAATTTTTTTTAACAGCAGCTGGTAGGATCTTGACATAACTGACATTGGCAAAATATCCATTTCTTTAACTTTTTTTTTTTTTTTTTTTGTAAACTATACTAAACTATATATATATGGTAGCAAATACATATATATTTTTAAGTTAAAGTAACATAATATTAAAACTAAACACTTCTTGTTAACTCAATGCTCAACCACCCATTGTCTGAAGGCAAACTTCTGCATATATATATTTTGCAACCATCCCTTCTCAATTTGACTTTATGCCCTCCCATGTGCACAGTCTGAGTAAGAGGAAGATATAATTACTACATTCATAGCATTAGTGTACAAGCAAGTATAACCCCAGGGGCTCACATCTGGTGAGTATGGGCTTGGTACACCAAGGGTTCTGAGCTGGATTTCCCTTCTACTTCTGACTCTTGTTTTCTCTCTCTCTCTCTCTCTCTCTCTCTCTCTCTCTCTCTCTCTCTCACACACACACACACACACACACACACACACACACACACACACACACACACACACACACACACACAAAAAGTAATTCAGAATTTTTTTTTTTTTGGTTGGTGCAACATAAGCCTCATGCTTCCTTGCACCATATGGCTAATGATAATATATTGCTGTCTGTGCTCTTGTTAAATCTAACACTGTATGCAAATAATTTCTTGTCGCAAGAGACCCACCTGTTATTCTGATCCCACTTTATCCCCTCCCCTGCCGAACTAGCAGTTTTCTGTCCCAATATTCTTGAATCCTCTTAGTCTATCACAATTTAGCCTTGACTCATTTCCCCCCCCCCCAATATTGCCTTGTATCAGTAACGTACATCTTCACATCAATTATTTTAATATCATTTGTAACAAAATATGTATAATATAGATTTCATCAATATTTTATATCAAAAATACAGAAGAATCACAGGTAGATAAGGAAATATAAAAGGTTGTGTAAAAAATGAAAAGGTAAAAGTTTGTATTATAATAGGTATTTATAAAATAAATATGCATAAATAATATGCTAGTTTCCAAATGTTAGGTTCTGTGGTAGCACTTGTTGTTGTTGCAAGAAATCATATGCTCTACAGTGGATGGAGGTGTCCCTGCCATGATCCACTGTTCTATAGTTTGGCTGCAAACTGCAGTGAGCAGTTTTTTGTTGATTTATCTGGAAAGAAGGATTTTGGAAGGGGTGGGTGCACATCCTTAGCCACTTGATTTTTGAAAATGTATATCTATTCTGGTTTGATTTTGTTTGCCCATTGCTCTTATGGGTATGAGCCTAAATTAAAAGTACCTTTTTGATCTCATAGACAGAGAGAATATTATCTAAAAATAATACCCAAAGATGTGTAAAATTGAATTTGCAACTGAAAAACCAAGCAAGATGATCACATTCACACACTCCTTACTGCACACACAGGTCCTCTCACCATTCTGTTATAAATTTTACAAATGTTACAAATTTAAAAGGAATTTGCAAGAGTTTGCAAATTGCATTGCAATATTGCAAACTCTTGCTATCCTGGCTATAGAATCACCAGCAGTGGTGATTGCTGCTCTGCTCTTACAGAGAAGGGCTTCAGTTCTGCAAATTGCATTGTTAGGAGACTAGGCACTTGCAAGACATCTGATTGCGGCATTTGAGGCCTTGGATAGATTGAGTAAGCTCAGTACTGATCACATTCATCCTCTTGCTGAGTATACACACAAGAGGGGGCATAAATTCAAACTGAGGAAGGCTGGTCGCAGGATAGATGCATAGATGTTTGCCTTTAGTCTGTGGGTAGTTGATTGTTTGAAAGGGGATAGAGAAGTGATGTGGAAAGGGTTTTTTTTTTTTTTTTTTTTTCTAAGGCTGCATAATCTTGCATCATCTGCCATTGCTAATAAACAGTATTTAACTTTCAGAAAGTATGTAAACCTGTTGAAAGTTGTAAAGAGCATTAGAGCAGTAGTGCAAAATCTTATGAGTATAAAGAGAATTTTGATAAGAATATCAAAAGAGACTGAGGTATTTATTTAAACCTTTCACAAATATATGTATAGATTTTTTGTTAAAATTTTTCAGTGAATTTAAAATAATGTGTTCAATTATGAACAAATTTCTGTCTTGAAATCAGATCCATAAGTTGATGAAATTGAATTAATTGATAAAGAAAAAGATATAGAGGATATTATTGCTTCAAAAAAAAAAAATAATAAAAAGAAATTCCAAATTCATTTTTTACAAATTTTTTAAGAATATTTTTAATGATATAATTTTTATTCTCTAAATTCTAGTTAAATATCTGACAATAATTATGCTCTGATGCTAGGTAACAAAATCAAAATAAGAAGAAATTAATATTCAAAAGCATTATATACGAGGTTTTCATTTAGAAAAAAAAAATTCAGGAATAAACTACACAGAACCCATCTACTAATTTTAACAGGCTAAGGATGCTCACTGGAAAGGGTTAAAAGAGTTAAGTAAGCTGAACACTGAGGGCATCAATTCTTTCTCAGGTGACTGCAAAAGGGAGACATTTAAATTGAACTGCACAACAGCTGCACAAAAATTTTCCTTAGCTAAAAAAAGTGATTTATCTATAAGAATAAACTCCCATCCAGTCTTATGGAGGTGAGAATTTTATCTAAATTTAAAAGGAATTCAAACAAATGGAAGAAATAAATAAGGAAAGGCAATATATTACATTTAAGATTTCTTTTGGTTGATACTACATAAGCCTGCTTTACTGATTTTTGAAATTTTTTAAATTATAGCATTATTAGAAAAAAATTCAATGAGACATTTCTACTTCCACCCATGTTTTAGATAATTTGAAAGTGTGAGTGTAACTTTTGGATATATTAATTTTCACAAATTATTTTTTTTACAAAAAGAACTACAGTAGAAGTCAGATAATCCAGCAGTCATGAATTGCAGTAGTGCAGGATTAAGAGGTATTGAAATTACTGGATGTTTATATAAAAATACCATGAATTCTTTAAGAGACCCAAGTTTTTAATGTGTCTGTATGCTATTTATTTTATGTAGCTATTATTTTATGTAATAAAATAACAAAAAAAATATGTAAAACTGTAAAGTACAGATACAACATTAAGGATGAAACAACTTTCAATTGTTCTTTAAAATTATATACAGCAGAGAGTCAATGTTAAATCCATCCATGATAACAATGATTTTTGGCATTATATACAGTACCTTTGTCCTAATGGAAAACTTTGCTATAGCTTCCTGAATCAGCATGTTTGTTGATGCCAATAAAACCCACACTATGATACAAATTGAGAGCCCACTGATAATTAACTCTTTGTGAAAAATAAAATGAAAGCTTTTAAATTTCTTTATATGATTAATTTTTTATCCTCTATGCTAAATTAATCATAAATGATAAATTAATTACTGGCAGTGCATCAAGGCACGAAAAACTGAGAAGAAAAAAACACAAGAAAGAAAAATAAAGGGGTTACTCCCAAAATAATGAACACTGAATTACAAACATTGTCCATATGTAGAGAGCTCCATAAGATATATAGTATAATATTATGTTGTTGTTGTTGTTGTTATTATTTGGTTTTTAGGAGCATTAGCAACTAAGGCCATATTGCTCTGGGGATATGCAGTGGTCATTCCGACCTTTCTGCATCCTCCATATTTGGTGGTCACGGGCTTGAACCCCAGTCTAATCAAGAAGCATGTGCTATGCACTACTGCTCCTGCCCACCTGGCTACGGAGGCGCCATATAATACTATGAATTTGATTATAGTATAATACTATGTCTTTGAAAATCTGTTTCTCTGGGCAAATAAAATGGATGAAATTTGCTGTATTGGTGTTATTTATAGACAATGACAACAGAAATGTCAACCTGTTTGGTATAACGGTGGAACTAATGACATTAAGATTAAGAGATCTGCAGATTTATCTGCAGCTAAAAAAAAGTCGGTGGGTTAGGGCTGAACGTGAATGTGTCTACAATTCTGCCCAGACACGATAGGAGAGAGTATATGATGAGAGCCCTGTCGATCAATTTGGTCCTGGAGAGATTGTGCAAGGCTCAAGAGGTAGAATTTTTCTCAGCTTGGTCTGTGCTTGTTAACAGGAGAGACTGCTTCTACAGGGATGGGGTACACTTAAATAGAAAGGGTGCAAGAATATTTGCTGATACTATTGAGGCAGAGTTAGGTGAGTCGGAAAACTGCTAGCCTGGGGGTGATACACGGACTAATAGATTAACAGTAGCCGCTGGCAGAGATGAAAGTGATTCTTGCAATGCTTCTATTAGAATGAGAAGCAGCCTGGAAGGCAAGGCAATGGAGATTTCCAGGACTGCTGGGAGTCATAGTGGAATAAATAAATACATGGGCTGGGTTAGGGTAACTAACAGTAGAAACAGATGCATGTGCACCAATGCTAGAAGTATAGTTAATAAATTTGATGAGCTTGAAGTGCTAGTCTAGACATCAAAGGCAGATACTGTTGGGATATCAGAGATGTGGTGTCACACAGACATAAGCAGTGCAGAATTGGAATTTGGGGAGTTTTTTTTTATTTTTTTTAAGCCGAAACACGAAAGGTATTAGAACCTATAGTACTTAGTACCATAGTAAGGATAGACAAGACAGGAAGGGAAGTGGGTTATGCTGTTAGTTAAGAAACACATAAAATCAAAGGAAGTGCAACCAATTGATGTTGGTGGGCAAAGCAGGAATTTTGTTCTGTACTAATATAAGAATCGGAACATTTTGTACTACATTAGCTGCTGTAGAGTCAATATTGATCAACTAGCATTTACAATTTTCAGAATGTACTCCAGCATGTTGTCTCAACATTTATAATCTTACTTCAAGGAATAAGAGATTTAGATTTATAGTCATCAGCTATTGCTTTTGCCATTGGATTATTCCTCCACAGTTCATTGAACTATCCAACTCATTATGACATACAGTTCCAAACATGTTTCCTTATAGGTTATTTCTAAATATTTACATTTTATATTATTCATTAATTCTTCCCCCTCCCAGACAAAAACTAGGTTTATTTTCAATTTTTAATATTTTCAAATAGGCACTGTGATTCTCAATTTCACATCTAGAGATATTTATTGTCCTTTGTCTTACACTTTCTTTTCATAGTTCCTTGGTTCTCAACTTGGTAATTACATTGCTACTGAAGTTGGTTTTCATAGCATGGCTGCATAACTACTCAAAATCAATATTATGGTGGGTTTAAACAGTAATTGAATTTTTAATGTCCTTTATGTTTTCATTCCCAGAGTCCTCATGCTTCCTAATGAAATGCAGCCCTGGTGAATAAATCCCTATTTATATCCTGCATTATAATGCCACTTAATGACAATATTATACCTAAAAAATGTTATACGGCTTTTATGTTATGTTTTTATTCCTGCAATTATGTGTATCAGCATCTTAGGCCATAATGTGAAGTGTATAATGCTAGAAAAAATGTTGTTCATAGCTGATTTGCATTTTGGGTGAGCTGAAAAACCAGGGGGGAAAGGATGCAACCAAAAACCCTATTCCTGGTGCCTGACATCAGTTGACTACAAAGCTGCAAGAGAAGAGGCTTCAAAGATTTTTTCAGTGATCAACAGGATTCAAATCCAGACCTCTCCAAATAGGTGACAAATATTTTAATTTTTTTTCACTGTATTTTGTTTCACAAACATTGAAAGCACTGGGTGCAGAGGAAACAAGAGTATCTCATCAAACTTTGTGCTCTTTTTATGTGCTTTCCAATGTACTTCTTTCAAATCCAATACAGTGTAATATAAAATATATACAACTGTGATTCTGAAATGAAAAGTTCTTACATATACATGTTCTTTTCATTGGCATTGGCAATATAATCTAACTCATTATCTGTGTCTCCATCACTTTCAATTCATTTCATGTTATCAGGTACCAAAGATGGCCAGCATCATAATCACTATCTGGGAGTGCACTATTTGTATCATAATTTTTGGGATACTACTGACAGTGCCCACTTTTATGATTTATTCAACAGAATAGCAATTGTTAATCTACAGCAAAATAAAATTCCACTAAATTTTTCGAATAATGGTAGATCTTCAGATTTTGCATCATATTTCCACTCCCAAATGACAAGAAAATGCATGTAGTATTAGATAAAAAGAAAAACTCTACACGCACACATATATATATATATATATATATATATATAGTACACCAATAATACAGCCCACACACACCTTGGCATAGGCTCCACAACGTGTTGCAGTATCCAGTGGTAGTGCTACCGATGTATTGCATAATGTATCCAATAATGCCTGCACATTGTCTGGTTGATGGTTCTGCATCGAATGTCTTTTTCCAGTAGGTCTCAAACATGGTCAAATAGATAGGTTGAGATCGGGTGACAATGGGAGGCGAGAGAATTCATTGTCACAATCCTGACACCAGTTAGCAACCTGCCAGGCCTTCTGGCATGGTGCATTGTCTTGCTGATAGATGCCGGAGTTCCCCTAGATACACTGCCTTCAAAAAGGGTACTTGGTTGGCAATGATAGGAAGGCAGGCATTACCATCATGCCACTGATTAACAGTGATCAGAGGACTCAGAGTGTGCCATGAAAACAGTCCCCAAACCATAACACCACTTACCCTCTAGCTTGCTGAACAACTGCATTCAGGTACTATACTATGATCTCATGTTGCTTCTCCAAATGCATATATGCCCACCAGCATGACATAGTGAGAAAAGGGATTCATCAGACAAGGTGACAGATTTCCACATCACTGGTTAAGTGTTAGTGCCAACATGTCTATACGACATGTTTCTTGTGTCTTACAGTGATCATGAGTATCCACTGTCGACTGCCATAGCCTATATGGACTAATGTCCAACACAGACTGTGTTGATATTGGCCTTATACTATTCTTACATTATACTGTGTTGCTGCTGTGTTAAAGCGATGAGACACAAGATGGTCACCACACTCGTCGAACACATGGCTGTCCCATTTCTAATCTTTGGCTGAATTCACTGTTTCAGTATACAGTAATATATATTGAGATAGTCCATATACATATTAATTATAATATGTATATATAATTAATATACATTTTTTAAATTTATTTATATTTAATTTTTTTTAAATTAATTTCGAGCATTTCAAGCAGTGCAATACACAATTAACCAATGTTTATAAAATATTGCGGTTGAGTGTTTGTATGAAATATTCAACTTCTTGCCATCTTAGATTTATTATTGTACTCATACTCAGCATCTCAAAATTTGGTATCCAACTGATTAAAACACCATGACATTGCAAAGAGTGAGAGATTATTTTTTGTTTTGTGTGTGTGTTTTTTTGTATGGTTTTTATTTTGTAACAAAACTGAAATTTACTTTATGTCAACTTTCTCATTATCACTGCATATTAGTAGTAGTAGTGAAAATTATGGAAAAAAGAAAGGTACCCACTTCTAAAACACCACATGAAAGTTTATTCCAACAATCAACTACCAGCTTTCTAAGGACAAATTTCTACACATCTATCCTGCAACCATTCTTCAATTTGAATTTATGCTCCCTCATGTGCATAGTTCAAGCAAGAGGAAGGATTTCATCAGCACTGAGCTTACTCAATCCAATTAGAGGCTCAAACACTTTGATCAGATTTCCTTGCAGGTGTCGAGTCTAAGATGCTACAATTTGCAGAACTAAAGCCTTTCCTCACAAGAACACCTTTCCTTCCCCTCACTAATCTCATTGCTCTTCTCTGCACCTGCTCCAATTTATCCACATCCATCTCCAAGCAATCCCTCCAAACCATACACAGTACACACGATATGGATAAACCATTGCCTCATACACCAGGATGATTACCATTAGTAGAGGCATATGATGCAAGAAATCAAGCTTATGCAGCATCAGCCAAAAAAAAGAAAGAAAAAAAAAAAAAAAAACGCTTCCACTTCACCCCTCTATTCGTTCGAAATACCTGTCCAGCTGAGCCTTAAATTTATGTAGGCTATCAACTTCCACAACAAGGGATGGAAGTCTGTTTCAACAAAAAACTACCCGCTGGCTAAAGGCAAATTTCCAAACATTTATCCTACATCTGTCTTTCCTCAATCTGAATTTATGCCCTCTCAGGTGATTATTATGAGCAAGAGGAAGAATCCCATTGGCATTGAGCATGCTCAAACCATTCAAGGCTTTATAAACCTCAATCAGATCACCTCGCCGGACACTGTAATTTGCAAAACTTAGGCCTTTTTTCGTAAGAGCAACCCTTTGTTCCATTCACTAATCTTGTTCCCCTTCTCTGCACACTCGCTCCAGCAGCTCTACATCCTTGAAATGAGGCCTCCAGACCTGTATACAGTACTCTAGGTGTGGCCTGACCATTGCCTTATACAAGGGAATAATCACCTCCTTATCCCTGCTAGAAAAATTCCTGAATATCAGTGACAAGACACCATGAGCTACTCTTGCAGCTCGTCTGCACTGCTCAGAGAACTTCATATCTGCCTGCACAATTTCCCCCACGTCCTTTTCATTCTCTACCACTGTCAATGTAGTACCCACAGAGTTGATACATTGCTCTGGGGTTGCTGTTTCCATTTTTGTAGTACTTTACATTTGTCAATGTTAAACTTCATTTGCCACCTCTCAGCCCATCTGCTCAACCTTTCCAGATCCTGTTGCAGCAGCATAGCATCAGTAGTGTCCTTAACAACTCTGCCAACTTTTGTATCGTCTGCAAACTTGGACATTAAGCTTGATATACCATCATCAATATTATTTATAAATACATAAAACAATAATGGACTCAACAATGAACCCTGAGGGACTCCACTAAAAACATTAGTCCATGATGAGCAGTGTCCATTGATTACCACTCTCTGTCTTCTCCCCCTCGACCACCCCTTTATCCATAGCAGCAATTTTCTTCCAATCCCACACTGCTCCAATTTTTGCAGCAGTCTTCCATGTGCAACAGTATCAAAAGCCTTTCTAAGATCCAAGTATATAATATCAAAGTTATTCCCTGCATCCAGTTCTTTTGTGACTGCATCATAGTATCCAATCAAATTGGTGAGGCAAGACTTTCCCTTAACAAAACCATGCTGTGTCCGAGCTATAACTGAAGTCTTGTCTAGATGATCCTGCAGTGCTTCTTTAACCAGTGCCTCCATTAATTTTCCTGGAACAGAAGTTATACTCATAGGTCTATAATTACTTGTGTCAGCCTTTGATCCTCTTTTGTGAATTGGAGTCACATTTGTACATCTCCAATCTATGGGTACCTCCCCTGAGTCCAAGGAAGCTTTCATAATTATGGCTAAGGGTTTGCTTACTTCCTTTGCTGCCTCCTTTAATATGACTGGATAGATCACATCCACCTCAGGTGCCTTTCTTGCGTTTATCTTCAACAATTTCTCCTCCACTTTACTCTCAGTTATTACAAGATCATCTAGCTTACTTCCAGAGTTGAATACACCGCTGGCATACCCCTAACTGAATAACTCCTCATGTGTGAATGTCGATGCAAAATATTCATTTAGTTTGTTAGCAACCTGAGCAGGATCATCAACAGTTGAACCATCGATTTCAAGTGGACCAACCTGATTCATCCCCTTCCTTCTAGAGTTTACATAAGTAAAGAACTCTTTGCTGTTTTTCTTTGCATGCTTTGCCAAAGATTTCTCATAATCTGCCTTCGCCTGCCTAACCTCCTTTGTAACTTGGTTACAGATCAACTTGTATCTATCATAGGCTTCTGTGTCACATGTTAATTTATATGTATCCCATGCATTTTTCTTCTCTGCCATATGTCTCATTAGTTCATCTGACAGCCATTTAGGGTTAAACCTTGAACAATATTTCTTATTTGGTATGTAAAGCCTAGTAGCTTCCAAGATAAATTCTTTGAATGCTTCCCATTTTTAATTTGCTGTTGGTAACATCATCAGTTGATCCCACTGTAAAGAATTTAAATACTGTCTCAGATCATCGTAGTTACCTTTACGAAAGCAAAAACCCTTCCCTTTATCTCTGATGGTAGTTACCTCTTTGAGTAAATCCCACTTCAGCACACTGTGATCACTGCCACCTAGCGGTTCCTTTATCTGCAGATTCTTAATGCATGAAGAATCACTATTGATAATCAAATCAAGAGTATTACTCCCTCTAGTTGCCTCCTGAACATGCTGATTTAGAAAAAAATCATCCAATAAATCCACAAAAGCCTGGCTAGTGTGTGAGTGACCAACCCACAAATTCCAGTCAATATCTGGGAAATTAAAATCCCCCATTATAAGATTCTCTGATTTACTGGCCCACTTTATTTCCCTGTACAGTGTCTTATTATACTCATCAGAGTAATTAGACCTATAGCACACTCCTATTCTCAATTTTGATCTCCCAATGCCTATGTCACACCAAACTGACTTGACACTGCACTGTCCAGCGATGTCGACTGGCTTCACTTCCTTGGATTTTATGTGTTTCTTAACTAATAGCATAACCCCTCCTCCCTTCCTATCTGTCTATCCTTTCTGTACACATTGTACACCTAAAATTCCAGTTCTGCATTCCTTATATCTGTGTGACACCACGTCTCTGATATCCCAACAATATCTGCCTTTGATGTTTTGAGCATTACTTCAAATTCATCTCAAATTTATTTCCCAAACTTCTAGCATTGGTGTACACGCAAGAATACATGCACCTGTTACTATTCTTAACTACTCTAACACAACCCATGTGTTTACTTGTACCGAAAGACTCCCAGCAGTCTCTGAAATATCCTGCATCTTGTTTTCCAGGCTTCTGCTCATTCTAATAGAAGCAGTGCAAGAATCACTTTCACCTCTTCCAGTGGCTACTGTTAATCTATTAGTCCTTGTATCCCCAAGCTAGCAGTTTTCCGACCCACCTAACACTGTCCCGATAGTATCAGCAAATATTCTTGCACCCTTTCTGTTTAAGTATATCCCATCCATGTAGAAGCATTCTCTCCTGTTACCAAGTACAGACCAGGCTGAAAAAAATTCTACCCCTTGAGCCTTGCACAATCTTTCCAGGGCCGAATTGATTGACAAGGCTCTCATCATATACTCCCTCCTATCGTGAACACCTTCTTCTTCCTATTGACAAAATTCCTGTATACCCTTGACAAAACCTCATGGACTTCCAGAATAGCCAATAGGTCTGAGCGGTGCAGACAGCCTGCCTGCAAGGATGGCAGCCTATCTGTACTACTCAGAAAACTTCATATCTGACTGCACAATCACCTGTAGATCTTTTTTATACTCCACTACCCTGAGTGTGGTACCACACAGTTGGTATATTAATCTGGAATTATTATTCCCAAAGAAGTATCCTGCATTTGTCAATGTTAAACTTCACTTGCCACTTCTCAGCCCATCTGCCTAATTTTTCCAGATCTCGTTGCAGACTATATCTGGAAAAATTAACTGCTGTCAGTAATCACCCTGTCAACCTTCATATCATCTGCAAACTTAGACATCTGGCCTGAAATGCCTTAATTGATATCATTAATAAAATATAGAAAACAACAGTGAAGCAGCACTGAACCCAGGGGAACCCCCACTAATAATATTTGACCAAGAAGAGCAGTTCCCATAGATAACAACACTGTTTTCTTCCATTCATTTTCCTTTATCCATAGCAGTAACTTTCCCTTAATGCTACACTGCTCAGTTTGAAGAGTTATTTGTTCAAGTGTATCAAAAGCTTCTCTGAAAGTTAAGTATATGATGCCAAAATTATTAAATACTGGGATATGATGTAAATTGTTTTTTAAAATGATCCAACCGACTACTCCATGATGCAGTGCAGTTGGAAAATGAAAAGAAAATTTAATTTTACAATAATTATCTTTTTTGAATAACACAGCATTTATTATAAGAATAATGGCCATGTGGAAAATACTGTAAAACCTAGTTTTTACTTTGATATTTGTTATTTGTAGTCATAGATACTTATTACTGTTTAAATGTATAAAATATGAATAAAATAAGAAATAAAAAAATTGAATAAAAAATTGTAAGTTCAAGGCCACATTTATCATGTAGGTAATATTATTTCAATGAGAAATTATGCTTTATTGTTCAGTCAGCATGACTTAAACAGTGTGGCATAAGTGATACACTGTTCTGTAAAATTTTATTGTGATTTATCTCAACACATACATGTTAACATTTTATCAAGGCTAAAAGCTGCAAATCATAATTCAGAGCTGTTTAGCTAAAAGACTCTGAATTATGAATTATCGAAATTTTGAACTATCTGTGCAATTTCCTATAAAAATAATTCTTTTTCTGCTAGAACTGTAAAAAATTTCAAATTACAGAAAATTACAGGGGTTACATTACCCAGAAGTAATGTAACCCCAGCATAAATCAGGTAGGCCCTGATTTATGCTGGGGTTACATTCCACCTCCTCAGGGTCATTAGCTGAAGCAGCGTGGAATGAGGAAGATTTATAATGTATTTAAATGAGATAGATTTTGTATTACTACAAAAATTGAACCATAAGAGTAAATATAAGTGTTTTTTATATTGAATATTTGTGGTTATTTTATAATTATGAGATATAAATAATATTCATTGATAAAATATAAGTAATAAAATAAAAAATTAGCTTAGTACTTTGTTCCTGCAGAGCCATCTTTTGAGTATGTAGTAACACTGTCTGTCCCCACCTCCATTGACGTTCTTTGACAGTGGCATAATGGGGCGGTGTTAATGGGATGGGTCTGATGGAGAGTTTACCAGTTCTGCAGGTTCTTTGGCCTTAGGAAAAAACTGAAGCAATGACGTCTGGTAAGGCTTTCTCTCTTCTAACACATTGTAGTAGGGCTTCAATACGTTAGTAACAGTTCTTTGGATGGAAGAGCTGTGTTCCAAGTCTGGATTATTATAACATAGAGTTTCACAGCCTGTTTGTATTTGTGCCAAAGCTGATTGAAGTGTCTTTGTGGTGAGGGTCCTAATTAGCACAACTCCCGCTCTTCCCCTCCCTCCTGAGAACCCTGTTTAGCCAGTTGTGCAGCCAGCTGCACTTAGTCCTCCTTTGAAAGAGGCTCACCATGACTTTGCAGCAACTCACTAACATCACCAATGTCAACCTTGTCAAGGCCAACATCCTCAGTCAATTCGAGTGATATCTTCAACCACTGCTGAAACTGGCTCAAACTCAAGAAAGTAAGACACTGCATCAGGCCACAATTTTCTCCAAATGCCCTCACATTCACTGAGTTAGATGTCTGCACTTCCTCAACAATCCCTTTAAAGATCATACATAAATAGTATGCCATGAAGGTCACAATAACACCCTGATCCATTGGCTGCAATAGTGAGGTGGTGTTGGGTGACAAATAAACGACCTTCACATTCAGAACATTGTTATGGATATCTTCAAGGTTGGCTGGATGTCCTGGAGCATTGTTGAGGACTAAAACAAAATTTTTAGGTAAGTTGTTTGCTGCACAAAATTGGGCCACCTCTGGGCAAAAATATGAAATGTACCTTTCACTAAAAAAAAGGTCTGGGTCACCCATGCCTTCTTATTAGAGTGCCAGAAAACAGGAAGTTTATTTTTCACAATGCCCTTTGTAACATGTGGATTCTATGAATGGTACAATAACATCAGCTTTAACTTAAAAGTGCCTGATGCATTACCACCCAGAAGTAATGTAAGCCAATAATTTTCAGTCTTAAAACCAGGGGCAGATCTCTCTTTATAGGCTATGAACGTCCTAAGCAGGCATCTTCCAGTACAGCCCCATTTCATCAACATTAAAGACCAAGTCTGGAGTATAGCAGCCTTCAACCATTAACTTTTGGAATATGGGAGAATATTCCTCAACACTTGCAGTGTTGGCACAAGCTGCCTCACTGGTAATTTTTACATTGTGAATTATGGTCCGGTTTTTGAACCAGGAAAACCGGCCCTTGCTAGCCAAAAATGATTCAGTCCACAATTCCCCATTAATTTCACTGTACAAGCTCCTAGCTTGTATATAATCTCTGCCTGTGTTACAGGAATGTTAATTTGGTTCATATCGTCTATCCACAGCACTAATAACTTCTCCATTACCTCACTCCTTGAATAAGTTGTTCTAGAAATGCTTACATTAACAATTATTGTATATGACTGCTTGATCTTCTCAGCATTATTTATAAAGGTTGTAACAGTAGAAGGTGCTAAGTTTAAGGTCTTGCAGACTTCTGAATGCCGCTCACCAGATTCTGTACAAGTCTGCTTGATCTTCTCAACATTATTTATAAAGGTCGTAACAGTAGAAGGTGCTAAGTTTAAGGTCTTGCAGACTTCTGAATGCCGCTCACCAAATTCCGTACAAGTCCATTTTCACTTCAATCGTTAGAGATTTGTGGGTTTTTTCTTTTCTTTTCTTTTTTTTTTTTTTTAATATTTGCAGGCACAGATTCACCACTATGCTCAGAAGACATGGTTGCACAATTTATATTTAAAATAATAAGGCACTAATGAACACAGGAAATTATTAAAATTTAAGGAAAAGCTCACAATACGTGCACACTGGTGGACGAGGAGAAAGCAACTGACGTCGATGCTAGCATTGCCTAGGTATCCATTTCCTGTGATGCATTTACGTTTGCGTTTTCAAATTTTAATTTTTATATATATATTTCAGTATTATTTTAAAGGGCTGTTAATGCTGTTAATGGTGTAAAATGAAGTGTCATAAAGCAGGGCCTACCAGTATACTGAAATTCAAAATAAAGATGTTTAAATTAACATGATTCTACTATATCATTAACCTTTAATGCTATTACAAAAGTATGGACACTGCTCTATACAGATAGAGTTTAATGGTAGTCACAAATTCCCATTACATTAATTATAAATTATGATATACAAATTAGGAAGGGAATTTTAAGTTTTTGCTAACTCTAATCATGACATACAAGTTATAAATACCCTGTAAAATATATTCGGCTACACTAAGTTTCATAGGAAAATTTTCTTTTCATGAGGCCTTCCTTAGACCTGAAATTATTGAACTGTGCAACTGAGATAAGATGCACTGTCTCATGTCAAGGAATGCAAAGCAAGTGCATAAACCACTGAAATTAGATAAATTTGGGTAGTTGAATGGATACATTTGTATTTTATAACTAACCAGGATTTAAATCAAGAGACTCATCTATCACTCACTTATCCAATTCAACACTAGAGTCTAGCCTCGTGCATTTGGCTGAAGATCATAATCACCAATGAACTAGACAAACATGAGGTAATTATTCTTGGTGACTTTATTGTCAAGGAAATGGGAAATATTTTATGCAATAAGCATATGTGAAACAAGGCCAGATGTGTTTCAGGAAAATATTTAATGATACTGCAGAACAATTATCATCTTTTAAGGGCACAAAAAGTGATATATATGTGTGCTGTTACCTAATGACGTTAAAAACAGATTATCTGAAACTTTGCTTAACAAATGTGATGATGTCAAGAAAATGATGAGTTATGGCTGAATATCAAAGTGTCTGTAATTTTGAAAGGTATGAGAGAAGAGGAGGTTCAAGAAAAGTACCCTGTCACTTAATTCAGCCTTGGAAAGACTGTGCAAGGCACATGAAGTAGATATTATTCAGCATGGTTTGTGCTTGTTTACAGAGGGGAATTTTTTTATATAGATGGGATAAACCTGAATGGAAGGAGCAGAAGAATATTTGTTAATGCAATCAGTTAGGTGGTTCAAAACTCTGGTTTGGGGGTGGGAAAGAGAGAGAGAGAAAGAGATGCATAGAATAATAGTAAATATAAATTAAATTTATATTCTTCTGTGACAGGAAAAACAATATTATCAACAGTTAACCAAACAATATAAGCTCATGTCATCTACTGACATGGAGCTATAAGGATTTAAAGGTTTGTTAAAGGGAGACCATGCCTGACCAATCATTAGCTACCATGAGCTACACAAAGCCAGATGAAAAAAATAATTTTTACATAACATAATTAGCTTCTACTAAACTTTTGATATTGTAGTACTGCCACACAAACTGGAGAAGTGAGGCATTGGGGACAGGTAGCACAGTGATCAGGCATGGGAGTGCAGTAGCACATACTCTTTGAGTAGACTGGGGTTAAAGCCCCTGATTGCTAAACACGATCGATCTACCAACCCGCACTGGACCAGCATGGCAGATTATGATCCATTTCCCTCAACATGAATCACTGAGGTGGCTTCCATAATGGCTGCAGTTTACTTTTTTTTTTTTTTACTGCTATGGATAAGGGGATGGTTAAGTAATGAGAATAATGGTTATTAATGGCCACTGCTCTTCATGTACTGACATAATCGGTAGGGTCCCACAAAGTTTGTTGCTGTGCTCCTTACCTCTTTAATAAATATTGAATACTTATTGTATTCAATATTTATTAACGACAGTGATGTAGGCATATCAAGTTTAAGTTTGTCAATGGCACAAAAGTTGGCAGACTGATTAATGGTGGATAGACTAAAAAATGTTTTAACATTCATGAATTCAATAAATATTAACATTTGGTAGTTACTCATAAACCAGAATACCATTTGGATGGTATAAAACTTGAGGCAGTGTAGAATAAGAATGACCTGGGGATAATTGTAGTCCTAACATGAAGTTCTCTGAGAAAGAAACCAGTGAGCTGTCCCAGCAGCCTGTTAATGATGTGTGTGGGAGTTTTGCAACAGGGAAAAAAAAAAGAAGTGATTATTCTATTGTATAAGGTAATGGTTAGGATACACCTTGAACAGTGCATACAGGTTTGGAAGCCTCACTTTAGGAAGGATGTAAATATGTTAGAACTAGTGTAGAAAATAGTGACAAGATTAGGTGGGGGCATCAAAGGATAGTCTTATAAATATCTTACAAACATGTGGACTAAGGAGGATTTTACACTCTAGTCATCTTAAATAATACAAAAACTCTTCTGGCCTAGGCTGCCCTGAGAATAAACAGAAGTTTAGTTTTTATAAATTCATAACAGAAAACAATACAGGGTGCCCACAAACCATCTTCACAAAATTAAAACATTGTGTGAATAGGTTACATTATACAAACCTGAAACCATGTCCAGGTGAAAGATATCTACAAGTTTTAATTAGAGGTACTTTAGGTGGATACATTTAGTTACTCTGCATGTATCTGATCTATAATCTAATCACCTGGTCTTACATGAATCCCCAGAGACTAAAGGAGTCTGATCAGAAGGATCATAGTGGCCAAAAAGTCATTCCTCCTCTTTCAATACACTTCATGTTCAGTTGTGTATGCATGAATTTCTTTGTGGTAATGTCAGAGGGCTTATTTGAAAATAAAGTTGTCATCTCACCATTGGGACATATGGAAATTATGTAACAGGTCGAGATACACAATACTTATTATGGTAGCTTCTCAAAAAGAGGAAAGGTCTATATCGTTTTCAAAAACTCATCACACAAAAAATGGCCAAATTCTGCTATGATTACCATTTTGTGAATATGCTGCCACATACTGTAGCACACCCATTTTTTTGGTTGGTGAATCCTGGAAGTGATTTTAGGTTTGTATCATATATCCTATTCACGCAACAGCATTTTAATATTGTAAAAAATGTTTGCGGGCAACATTCCCTCTAATTTTTAATGGCCCGTGTGCAAAAACTTTTAAGATGTGCAATTTTTTTCCTAGTTACAAAAACTTGTGTGAACTAAACTGAGTGCATATAAAATTGGAAACCCTGAAATTGTTTTTTTTTTTGTTAATATAGTCATTCTCATAGCTACTATTGTATTTTTTTGGATGTTTTAACAAAAAATATGAGCTACTTTGTTTTTGATGCAAATAAACAGGAAATTAATATGAACGTTATTTTCTTCTTATGTTATGCAATTTATAATGCAAATAAATATAGCTACAGTCTGTACAGTGTATAAATAATGTTATTCATTTACTTTTTCTTTCTCTTGTCTTTGGCATTTGCCCATTCTGTGTAAAATTTATCTAGACTAATAAGCCCTCCTCCATCCAGTTGAAAGTTTGTAATTCTCATCAGCACATCTAAACTCTAAGGCCCTAAACAGTTGTTAATTTGTTTTTGAATGAACTCATTAAGCTGAAATCCCATTCACAGTCAACACTGAATGCTAGAAAAGTTCCCCCAATATACATCAACTTTGCAAGGTCAAAAATGTGTTCATTCTGAAGTACAAATATAACCATATCAGCAAATTTTGTAAATAGTTTGCATTTCATTTTTTCATACAGCAAATTTAAAGTTATTGTGCTGTTTAACTGTGATAATATTTTCAGCAAAAAAAGTCTGGATATTTTAAGCATAAAGCATTAACTTGCTCAGTGCCATAAGTGAAGTCACACTCAGATACTGCTGAACAATCAAAGTCTAACCATTCTTGTACTTCATTCACAGGAAGCTGCTCTTCCAAATGAATACAAAGCAGGTTTCTAAAGGCTAGAGGACTCATATCCACTACAGTGTTTTATTCCCAGCTTTTCTAAGCAAAGCCTTAAATTTTCACTCCAAGAAACATTATTACCAAGATACTTCTTTCACAACTTGCTCAGTTTGCCATTTAAGGGTCAGCTGGACAAGTATTTCGAAAGAACGGAGGGGTGAAATGGAAGTTTTTTTTTTTTTTTTTTGTTTTTTTTTCGCTGATGCTGCATAAGCTTGCTTTCTTGCATCATATGCCTCTACTAATGCTAATGTGCAAAATGAAGTGCAACAAGTGGTGTCAGGCCATTACAAAAACTTACACAATGCATACAGCTCTTCTAAAACATCATTCAAAACTTTTAGGGCTATTTGGTATTCGATTTTTGTTACATTCTTCTGGAAGTATTTCAAAATGGAATCATTTGATTTTATCTTCTGCAAATATTCAATCAGCACCTCATAATTTCTGATTATTGCTTGCAGTGAAAAGTGCCTGGATAACCACCTGACTTCATTGAGAGGTCTGAAAGCAACAGATTCATTTTCAGAATCATTGAAAATTTCTTGAAATTTGTTGTTTTGTTGTGGACCTAGAAAACATGGCGTTTATCATTTGCATTAACACTTCAGTATCTTGTATTAACTTGACCTTTGTCCATGCTTCACAAATGACCAAATACTCACATTGTGTAATACAGTGTTTTTGAACTAAGTGTAGTATAGCCCGCTTTAGTTGTTCTGCTACACCATTAACTTTGCCCAACGTCACTAATGCACTCCGATGTAAATGTCACCATTTTCTGCATGTCAAGATTGTAGTTAGCATTTTGTTTTTTTTGTTTTTTTTAGGAGCATTAGCAACTAAGGCCATATTGCTCCAAGGATATGCGGTGGTTATTCCCTGACCTATCTGCATCCTCCGTATTTGGTGGTCATGGGCTCGAACCCCGGCCTAATCAAGAAGTATGTGCTATGCACTGCTGCTCCTGCCCACCCGGTACGGAGGCGCTGTGGTTAGCATAAAAACTGCTTGACTGCCAAAACAATAGGAGCATCATCATATGCCTGAAGCTGCACTATTCCACCAAAATAAGTTTTATATACAGTAAAATTTTTAGCTACATTTGAAGGCATTTGTTGGCAGATATATCTGTGCTTTCATCAACTGTTAACATATGAAAATATGCTGAAGCTATTTCCTCAATCATTTCTTTTAGAAAAATACTGTTGACAATATTCTAAAATTAAAATGCATCCAACCATCAGGACTTTTCACATACTCTTCCATAATTTTCTTTAATGCCTTGAACTGAGAACAAAGAGTTATTTATTTTAATGGCTAACAGAATGCTGTTGATAAGCAATTTAATCTCCTTGAGTTTAAACATTTTCATTCTCATTCATCTGGATTTAATGCAGCATATGCAGCTGGTAGTGAAGGATTTTGGTGTCTATGTTTTGTACACTGTCATGTGATTTGCTTTTGAGATGATACTTTAAAAAGTCAAGTTTCTGAATGTTCTCATCTCCAACTTCTTTCCACTAGCAAATTCTCCTGGAACTTTTGCATCGTTACAATGCAAACATATGGTGCAATTTTTTGAATTAAACTTAAATATTTCTTGCAACAGAACATATATCAAATTAACTTTTAGGAGTAGAATGGCTTGTTGAAATGGTCTACAATTTTGTCAAGCCATTCCACTTTAAATAAACTTGTGATTCTTTTGAACTTAATGCCCTTCACCTCTTTTGACATAAAGAATCAATATTTTACTTTTTTTAATAAAGTACACATTTATACAAGTAATACAAATCTGAAAACAGTTAGTCTAATTTTTTACGATACCAATATTCAATGATAATTGTGCAAACTAGAAAAGGAAAAGACTGTTTGTTGTGAAGCATTGACAGTGTTGCCAACAGATATTACTCGACAGTCTCCAAAAAGAAAACAAAAAGTCTTGAGCAGTAATAATAATACACACAGCCAAATTAAGCCTCTCACAATTAGTCTTATGTGATCAATTTCACTTTTTTCAATGGACAACCATGTCTATTTTCTATTATCATATTTTTTTGGAATTTAAATATTTGTGTGCAGTTCAATTTCCTATGTGTGTTGATTTAAAAACCTCTGTGCATATGCACAGCTTATAGGCAACATTGTGGACACTGAATTTAAAGGCAATAAAATTTAAAATTAAAATTCTTGTGTAAGTTGGAAATTTGTCTATCTGGCATCTATATAAGCATTTGTTTGTCTGTTATAATGTTCATCATCATCACAATCAGTGTTCTGTCAAGGGCAAGCTTACAACCCAACAACCACTTCTCCATAATTTCTATACTCAAGCCCTCTTCTTAATCTCCTCATATGAATTGATAATTCATATTTGTAATAAGGATAGGTGGACTAAAATCAGGGTATATCTATTGGAAACAAAATTAATGATGTCACCAACAGAGAATATTGTTATTCATGTGGGGATTAATGATATTAAGCACACACAATATGATGATTTGTTAGACAAATACAGGATCGTGCTGAAGAAATGCCATGAGTTAGGTCAGAATGAGTGCGTGTCTGCAATTCTGACCAGACATGATAGGAGGGGTTAGATGCTGAAAGTCTTGTGGATTAACTGAAGACTTGAAGGGCTCTGCAAGGCTTTGAGGGGTAAATTTTTATCGACTTCGCCTACACTTGTAAGTAGAAGAAATCTGTTTTGTAGAGATGGGATACATTTAAACAAAGGTGGTGCAAGAGATTTTGCCAGTATCATGGAGGTTAGTATAGCTTAAACATTTAGGGAAACTGCTAGTTTAGAAGAGGGGACAAGTGTAAAATAGATACATGTTTATCTGGTAATATTGATCAAAGTAATGCTTGCATGTACCTCAAGAGTTTTTGTTTGTTACCACAACAGATCATATTAGCAAGATGTTCTGAGGGCAAAAACATTTCAAGTTTCAAATGAGTGGGCAGGTAATGCCGGGGTAAAAAGCTTAAATAACTTCAAGGGGTATGTCAGATACTTAACTATACATGAACACTAAGTTTTAATTGTTTATACAGTAATATCAGAAGTGTCATCAATAAAATGACTGAATTCTAACTGCTGGTTAGGACAAGTAACACTGACATAATAGGGCTTATGAAAATGTGGTACCACCCAGAATTAGGGGATCATGAATTTCAATACAGTATGTACAATGTATTTAGAATGGATAGGACAGTTAGATGGGAATGATGGGGGTCATGTTTCTTATCAAAAGCAGCCTGAGAGTGACAAAAGCTTTTCCAGATTCAGACATTTTGTATGCTAGTATAGAATCTGTATGGTGTGAGATAGTTGGAAGCAAAGGTATAATGAGAGTGGGAGTAAACTACAAGCCAGGTGATTGTGAAGATTATGATGAGAGTCTCTACATACAAATGGAAAGGGCAAGTAAGTGTGAATGTCTTATTATGGGTGATTTTAATTTGCCTCTAATTGATTGGAGCAAATGGAGAGGAAACTTGACATGGGGCATAAAATTTTTATATAAACTAGATGATTGTTATTTATATCAACATTTCAGGGAAAGTACTAGGGGAAAAAATATTCTAGACCTGATCCTCACCCATCTACCCCCAAGGGCTCACATCTGGTGAGTATGGGCTTGGCACACCCCGGGTCCTGAGCTGAATATCACCATTCTTCTCTTTCATGGTGATTCCCTTCTATTTCTCTCTCTCTCTCTCAGGGATAACTCAGAATTTTTTTTTTTTTTTTGGCTGGTGCAGCAAAAGCCTCAGGCTTCCTTGCGCCATATGGCTAATAATAATGAACCAGATGACATAATGAGGCTAACAGTAAGAAAACAGTAGCGAGAAGTGATCACAGAGTTCTACTGTGGACAATGACGAGAGAGGAAAGGAAATTACGAGGGATTAAGGTGCTACATGACCTCTATTAATTGGGTAGATATTTCACAGAGAGGAAATACAAATGAATTATGGTATACCCTTAAAACTTTAATCACAGAATCCTTGAATATGTGTATACTATTAGAAAAATACTCCACAAGGAGGATTCCAAGATGGATTTATAATGAAGTTGCCAGATTAGTTGAGCAGAAAAAGACAGCATGGAAAGGTTACAGAGCAAATAAGAAGTACTGAAGCCTATAATTACAGCTACAAATTGATCTGTAATAGTGCCACAGAAAAGGTTAGGCTGATAAAGGCAGATTATGAGAAATCACTGGCAAAGAGTGGGAAAAAGGAATTCTCCACACATATAAATGCAGAGAAGAAGAACAAACCAGATCAAATTCTTATGTAATGGGTGTGGGATAGTATTAGATCCCCCAGCCGATGTTGCAGAGGAAATCAATAGTTACCCTGCATCGATATTTACAGAAGAAAAACTCTTTATGTCAGTAAGACATTATAGGAGTGGAGTTGAAAAATATGTAATTAATGATACTGAAATTTCACATGATTATTTAATGAAAAAACTTTCAAGCCTACAGGTGAGTAAGGCTCGTGGGGTAATGTCATATACCCTATAATTTTAAGGAAGGTGGCAAGTGAATGCATTGAACCATTGAAGCTAATTATGCAAGCATCTGGCCTCAGTAGAGATTCCGTTGGATTGGAAAAGTACCAATGTATCTCCATTACATAAGGGCGATACTAAGAGTGTAGTGGGAAATTACCGACCGGTTAGTGTAAATTCAGTAGTAGGGAAGATCAGGGAGGAAATAATCAAAGATGAAATTCAGGATCATTTAGACAGAAATGGAATTCTGAAGGATATACAACCTAGTTTTGAAAAGGGAAAAACATGCTTACCAAATCTGGTTAGTTATTTTAACAGAGACACTCATGAGCTGGATTTAGGGAATAATTTCAACATTGTTTATTTAGATTTCAGCAAAGCATTTGACTCAATACCACATGGGTGGTTGATTTATAACATGGAACAGGTTGGAATTGCAGAGAAAATCCTTAGATGGATAGCAGGATGGCTTCAGGTCAGAGGATTGTGATAAATGGTTATTCCTCAGATTGGATTAAGGTAAGAAGTGGGGGTTCCCCAGGCATCAGAATTGGAACCACTGTTGTTTTTGATTTTCTTAAATGACAGTGATGAAGGAACAAGGGTGTGATGTCTAAATTTGCAGATGATGTAAAGATTGGTAGAGTAGTTAATGATCATCACCAAGCAGAGCTTCTTCAGAGTGACCAAGATAGACTTTAGGGATGGTCAGAAAAGTGGCAGCTTTGCTTTAATCCAGCAAAGTGCAAGGTCTTACACCAGGGGAACAGTAACCCCAAACTAACATACACAATTGGTGGAGTTGCACTAAAGTCAGCAGTATAAGGGACTTGGAAGTTATAATATGGTCAGACATGAAGTTCTTTGAGCATCGTAGACAGTATGCAAGGAAGATCCATGGTGTCCTATCGATGACTTATCGAACATTTGCTAGTAGAGATAAGGACATCATAATCCCATTATATAACGCTATTGTTAGACCACACTCAGAATGCTGTGTTCAAGTATGGAAACTAAAAAAAGGCATTGAGCTTCTTGAAAGGGTCCAAAGGTGGGTAACTTGCCTGGTGAGATCAGCAAAAGGGCATCCATATGAGGAAAGACTTTGAATATGTGGATTGCACAGCTTAGAAACTAGGCACTTTAGAGGAAACTTGATTGAGGTGTTTCAGGCTCTGAGAGGCAAAAGGAAAATAACGGAGGTTGAAATTTTCATGGCTATAAATGATTCTAAAACTAGGCACCATAAATTCAAGTTATAGGGGGAGAGATGTTTTGACTGGATTGCAGGAAGTTTTATTTTAGCCAGTGACTTATAAATTACTGGAATAAGTTACCTACATGGGTGGTAGAGGCTGACAGTTTGGGGAAATTCAAAGGTCAGCTGGATAGTTACCTATGGGAGGAATGCGCCAATAAAACCCAACCAACCAACCTACGGGAGGAGTGAAATGCATAGGTTGTCTATTTCTTTTTCTTTGATTATTTATTTAATTTAATTTTTTTATTATTATTATTATATTACTCTATTTTTTGGCTGGCGCAGCCTAAGTCTTAGGTTTCCTTGAACCATATGGCCATTACTAATGCTAATATAACAGTTTTCCTCAATCGTCTGTTTTTTTTTTTTATTCCTCCATTACATCCTTCATCATTTCCTTGCCTTGCTTCTTGCTTGCAACACTCATGTACAATCCATTTTTCCTCCACTGCCTTCTGATTACTTCAGTAAGCATCTCGTCTCACCTACCCTTCTCAAAATCTCTTCATTTCTCACTTTCTCGAAACATTTTTCTTTATCTTTAATATTACATTATGGTATTTTATTTTATTCTTTCCATCCTCTTCTGTGTCTGCATTCCAAAACTTTCCAACTGTATATTTTTCATTCGCAATGCCCATCTCTTTGTTAAATCTTTTCCTTATATCTCTTCCTATATCTCATTCTCCCTTCAGGAAACCAACACTGATTAAGCAGCCCATCCTACAGAACCAAGGATCACCATCCTATGGCTTTCATGTCATTCACACCACCAAAACCCCTGAAGTAACCTATGCTACTGCAATCAAAATCAAAAACTAATTTAATATTCTTACTGGGAAATACCTATGCTGGCATAAAATAGGTTGCATACATAGTTTCTGAAATTCTGCACTGCCTATTCCTCCTGCTCATCACTGAAAAGCTTCTAAATGAAACCAGTGTAGTCCACACTATATGTACATAAAGATCCATCAACACGATTCCTATAGATTACTTAATCTTTCAAAAAATGGTATTTAAATTTAAATTTTGAATTTTTAATGAAAACAACAAACAAGAAAGACATTAGTGCCTAAACTACTAGAAACATGCAAGGGTTCACGTTGAGAAGACAGAAGATATTAGCATTAGGAATAGTGGAGGCATATGATGCAAGAAGGCCTCCATAGCCGAGTGGTCAGGAGCGGGAGTGCAGTGGCACATGCTCTTTGAGTAGAATGGGGTTCAAGCATCTGACTGCTAAATACGGTCGATCTGCCAACCCGCACTGGACCAACGTGGCAGATTATGGTCCATTTCCCTCGGTATGAATTGTTGAGGAGGCTTCCATCCTGCAGTGGGTTGATAATGGCTGCAATTTACTTTACTTTTTACTTTATGATGCAAGAAAGCAAGCTTATATAGCATCAGGCAAAAAAAAACCTTCCTATTTCACCCATCCGGTCACTCCAAATGTTTGTCTAGTTCAGCCTAAATTTATTTGAGCTATCAACTTTCACAGCAGCAGATGGTTTCTGTTCTGACCCTGTTCCAGATGAAAGTCTGTTCCAGCAATCAACTATCCGCCGGCTAAAGGCAAACATCACACACATCTATTCTACAACTGTCTTTCCTCAATTTGAATCTATGCTCCCTGAGGTTCGTAATCTGAGCAAGAGGAAAAATCTCATCATCATTAAGCTGCTCAACCATTCAAGCTCTTATACACTTCAATCAGATCACCTCGCAGGTGCCCAGTCTCCAGATGCTGCAACTTGCAGAACTTAAGCCTCTCTTGGTAAGAGCACCCCTTTGTTCCTCTCACCAATCTTGTTGCCCTTCTCTGTACTTGTTCTAGCAACTCTACATCCTTCCTAAAATGAAGCCTCCAGACCTGAAAACAGTCCTCAAGGTGTGACCTCACCATTGCCTTATACAAAGGGATAATCATCTCCTTGTGTCTGCTAGAAAAATTCATTGACAAAATATCATATATCATCGACAAAATTCCACAACCTGTTCTGGCAGACTGCATGCATTGCTCAGAGCACTTCATATATGACAGCACAATTACCCCTAAGTCTTTTTCATTCTTCACTTCCAACCAACTGTGTAGTACCAAACAGTTGAAAAGTTTCTCTGGGGTTACTGTTACAGTACTTTGCATTTGTCAATGTTAAACTTTAGTTGCCTCTTTACTATCATTAACAACCCTGCCAACCTTTGTATCATCTGCAAACTCTGACATTAAGCCTGATATACCTTCATCGATATCATTGATAAATACACAAAACAACAATGGGCTCAGCACCGAACACTGGGGGACTCCACTAATAACATTAGTCTACATAGAGTAGTGTTCATTTATTACCACTCTCTGCTGACTCCCACTCAACCATCCCTTTATCCATTACAGCAACTTGCCCTTAAAACTATACCGCTCCAATTTGTAAAGCAGTCTTCCATGTGCAACAGTATGAAAAGATTTCATGAAATGCAAGTCGATGATATCAAAATTATTTTTTTCATCCAGTTTCTTTGTGACCACATCATAGTATCCAATGAAATTGGTCAGACAACTTCCCCTTAACAAACCCATGCTGTGTCTGAACTGTTACTGCAGTCTTGTCTAAGTGATCCTGCATCATCTCTTTAACTAGTGCCTCCATTATTTTCCCCAGAACGGAAATTAAACTAACAGGTCTATAATTATTTGCATCACCCTTTGAACCCCCTTTGTGAACTGTGGATACATATGCACATCTCCAGTCCATGAGGACCTCCCGTGAATCTAAGGATGCTCTCATAGTTATGGCTAAGGGTTTGTTTACTTTCCTAGCTGTATCTTCTTCAATATAACTGGATAGATTCCATCTGCCCTAGGTGCCAAACTTCAACTATTTCTCCTTCACTTTGCTCTCCATTATTAAAAAAATCATTTAGCATTAGCATTAGTAGAGGCATTTGATGCAAGAAAGCAAGCTTATGCAGCATCAGCCAAAAAAAAAAAAAAAAATAAATAAATAAATAAAAAATAACCACTTCCACTTCACCCCTCTGTTCGTTCGAAATACCATTCAGCTGAGCCTTAAACTTATTTAGGCAATCAACTTCCACGACAAGGGATGGAAGTCTGTTCCACCAACCAACCACCCACTGGCTAAAGGAAAATTTCCTCACGTCTATCCTACATCTGTCTTTCCTCAATGTGAATTTATGCCCTCTCAGGTGATTATTCTGAGCAAGAGGAAGAATCCCATCAGCATTGAGCATGCTCAAACCATTCAAGGCTTCATACACCTCTATCAGATCACCTCGCTGGTGCCTAGTCTCCAGACACTGTAATTTGCAAAACTTAAACCTTTCTTCGTAAGAGCACCCCTTTGTTCCATTCACTAATCTTGTTGCCCTTTTCCGTACTCATTCCAGCATCTCTACATCCTTCTTGAAATGAGGCCTCCAGACCTGTATACAGTACTCTAGGTGTTTTAGCTCCCTGTTAGAGTTAGTAAACGTCTGTCCTTCCCTTCCTTACAGAATTCCTTATGTGTGAATGTAGATGCAAAATACTCATTCAGTTTGTCAGCTATCTGAGCAGGAATATCAACAGTTGAACCACCAACATCAAGTGGACCCATCTGATTCATCCCCTTCCTTCTAGCGTTTACATAGGTAAAGAAGTCTGTTGTTTTTTTTTGCATCCTTTGCCAAGGATTTCTCGTAATCAGCCTTTGCTTGCCCAACCTCCTTTCTGACTTTATTACAGACTAGCTTATATTTTCCATAGACTTCTGTGTGACCTGATAATTTATATGCATCCCACGCATTTTTCTTCTCTGCCATGAACCTCATTAGTTCATCTGACGTCCATTTAGGCCTAAATCTTGAACAGTATTTCTTAGTTGGTATGAAAAGTCTAGTAGCTTCCAAAATTAATTCCTTGAAGGCCTTCCATGTAGAATTCACTGTTTTCAACATCATCAGTTGATCCCACTGTATAGAATTTAAAAACTGTCTGAGACCATTGAATGCTTACTCAGTAAATTGGCATTTACTGAGTAAGCATTCCAGCCAATAAAATAACACAAGATAGATACTTGCTCCAAAGAGCATGTAATAAAAAAATGGAGTTTCCTAAGAATGCTGTGACAATCACATTTTATCATTAAATGGGAAAGCCAAACACTTACTGACTTGAAGACTAATATTACAATACAGGTCGACCATCACTAATCTGGCAGTGTTGGAACCTGTGGGTTGCCGGATTAATGAGTGTGCCAGATCACCGATGGTTATTTTAGCACATACATTTTACCCAACAGCTAACCACCTCCTTCTACCTTTAACACGTTGACTGCCAAGCTAATTTAAAATTCCCCAGGGGCCAAAAAATATTTAGGAAATAATTCGATTAGAAATTCTAAAATAAATATTGTAATATCAGTGTTGTCATTTTTTTTTATGTTGCATATATGTGGCCAACGGCCACATATGTTGGTTACTTGATTTCTTTAGAAGCTGTGTCAGCCAACTACGCATGATGCTATTACGGCATACACATGAAGGTCGTTTGTGATTAGTTTATTGCACCCACAGCGAGCACTGCAATTAAACTAATTAAGATAAAATAAACTCTCAAACATCGCAATAAGTTTGTCAGTATTGTTAGATATTTTGTGAAAACAAGTTCATTAGCATGCTGTATATCCACCATACTGTGTTGTGTTGTGTTTTTCCACAAGCTTGTACAAGTGGGTTGTAAAAAAAAAAAAAAAAATCTAAAAAATAATAGCTAAAAGAAAATTACTAAAATAAGAGGAACTGAGAGAAATTGCTGGAATTTAGAGTTAAACTTCTCACAGCCACAGATGTAGAATACGATGCGCGGAAATTTGCTTTAACCAGCGGGTGGTTAATTGCTGGAACAAACTTCCATCTGTCATTGTGGAAGTTGGTGGGTTAAATAAATTTAAAGGGGAACTGGGAAAACATTTAGAGGGATTTGTTTTATGATTTTTTTTTTTTTTTTGGCTGATGCTGCATAAGCTTATATACTTGCTTTCTTGCATCACATGCCACTACTACTACTACTACTACTACACAGCTGCCGAGTTTTTTCAGATGTTCAACTTTATCTGTTATAGACAATGTATGGTGTTTGCGCTTTACACCACGAGAGGCACTTCCTTTATGCATTTGGAACCATGGCTGGGGCTAAATGTGAGCAGGTTATAATAACAAATGCTGAAAAACAAGTTCGAATATATTACTTACTTTCAAGACAACCACATTTATCAATATAGTGCATCAATTATTATAGCATGTGACATGTGCAGATGCAAGCAGAAATCCAGAAGGACATCCTGTGTAGTGATAATTACTGAAGAGTTTACAGGTCCATTGAAATCATCATTACGTTTTGCATTATATTTACTTATCATAATAACTCTCATGATAAATGATAAAAATATTGAAGACAACAGAGAAGTGAGATTGGTGATGAATCTGATTAAATAAAAAAATAGAATTTTAACAATAAAATTACAAGTATTTCCCTAGAAGTTAATTACACTAAAATATTAATGTGTATATCCAAAACACAATATTTGGCAATAACTCAACAATGTGGACTCGCAACAATAAGTAAGCCAAAATATATATTGTGAAACAAAATTTTATTCATATGTAAATAAATCTAATTTACAAATTTATCATTTTATACACTGGTGTCCACAGGTCAGAGCAAAAGAGTAGGGGTCTGCATGGGCCCAGACCTGAAACTGGCCCTTGGGCCAATTTCAGGCCTAGTAGCAACACAGCAGAATCAGGCTTTGGTTGAACTGAGTAGCACAGATAACATTCAGGTTCAGGTAAGGTCAGGTAATTTTTTGTGAATTTGTAGTTTTTTCCCTTCTTATCTAAAAGCATTGCAGAATACAATAACATGTATGTGATTTTAATAGTCTATTCATTAACAGTAAGTTTTGTACATAATGATTGGAGACATTTCACTTAGAACCCCAACACTACAGTTATCACATCACAGAATATTATTTTTCGTCACTCTTTACTTAAATCACACACACACACACACACACACGCACACACACGCACACACACACACACACACACACACACACACACACACACACACACACACACACACACACACACACACACACACACACACATTGCAGTTTTGGATTAGCCTGTGTTTGCATTGTTTTCTCCAGTTCATATGCTTTTGCATAAAGTCTCTACTTAAGGAAAAACATTTATTAATTTATATTGTGCATAAGAATAGCTTGCATTTCATAAATAAATGCTAAGTTCTTTTTATTTTTCTAAGGACTATAATGAAATATAGGTTAGAGTATTCTTATGTAATCATAAGTATATCTCCATATTTCACTTCTGCATTTATTTCAGTCACGGCACAACGTTCAGAATAGTAGCTAATGTTTGTAATTCCACAATAAGGTCAAGGATATGCCGTCACATGTTATAAGTACATAAAACTTACAGTACCTTATAAGTGTAGAAGCATCATACAAACTGGCAAAGGATCTTCATGGTATGTGGAATAATTCTACAAAATTCCATAAATTGATGTATACCAGTTTTGATATAAGACAGTGCTGCTATGCAATTAGTATCTGCTAAACCTTTGCCACAAAAGTCGAATGAGTCAATATTTGTTTCATTTATACATTAGGTCCTTAAAGATTGGATTAGATTTTTCTGGTGCTTTAGCAGCAGTAGCTATTATGTGCCAAGATAAAGGAGAAAATAGATTCTGGTAACTCTGAAAGAGGTTAACTGGTCAAAAGATTAGGTATAATCTGAAGTTTAACCTTGACAAATGCAAAGTACTGCCTATGGGTAGAAGTAACCCCAGAGAAACGTACCAACCGTGCGGTACTACACTTAAGGTGGTAGAAAATGAAAAAGACATGGGAGTAATTGTGCAGTCAGATATGAAGTTTTCTGAGCAATGCACACAGGCTGCCAGGGCAGGTCATGGGGTTTTGTCAATGATATATAGGAATTCTGATAGCAGGGAAAAGGAGGTGATTGTCCCTCTGTATAAGGCAGTGGTCAGGCCACGCCTTGAGTACTGCATACAGGTCTGGAGGCCTCATTTTTAGGAAGGATGTAGATTTTCTTGAGTGTACAGAGAAGGGCAACAAGATTGGTGAGGGGAATGAAGGGATCCTCTTACCAAGAGAGGCTTAAGTTCTGCAAATTGCAGTGGCTGGAGACTAGGCACCTGCGCGGTGATCTGATTGAGGCGTATAAGGCCTTGAATGGGTTGAGCATGCTGAATTCTGATGGGATCCTTCCACTTGTTCAGATTACGAACCTAAGGGGGCATAAATTCAAATTAAGAAATGACAGATGTAGAATAGATGTGCAGAAATTTTCCTTTAGCCAGCAGGTGGTTAATTGCTGGAACAAACTTCTATCTGTCGTTGTGGAAGGTGATAGATTAAATAAATTTAAGGAGGAACTGGACAGGCATTTGGAGGGAATGGTGTGATTTTTTTTTTTTTTTTTTTTGCTGATGCTGCATAAGCTCATACACTTGCTTTCTTGCATCACATGCCACTACTACTACTATAAGTTTAAAAGGCGGTATATATTCTAAAAATATAAAGATTATTTTATATACATATATACAGGGTGATTCACTACCAGTGCGACAAACTTGCAGGAGGTGTAGGGGGCACAAAGACGAATGGGAATCACATAGTATTGCAGGGTCCGAAATGCCTTCGTCATGCAGTAGAGGACGTTGAATGGGAGGTCGCGTGAACAGCGATCCCACTGGAAGTCAGCATTTGTGAACCGTTTCTGTTGAAGAAACCATGTAGCAAAAGTCCTCCAAAGCATAATCCGCAGGCTCCAATGATTGGATGCGTTGCAGATGGTATGAACTCATTTGGTTTGTTGACAGTATTCTCCATACAGTGGATTGGGAAATACCCAATCGTTGGCTTCTGGAGTACTCGTACTCGGATTGCCTTCTGCAAGACGTAGGACATTCTCCTCATTGTCTTTTTTTTTTTTTTTTTTTTTTTATTGGTAGTTGTTGGTGCATAGGCTTCTGTGGCCATAATGCACCTCCCAAGGTTTTTGCAGTACTTTGATCCAAGCCCGAGGCGGGAATCGAATCCGCGACCTTTGGGTTACCAGGCAGGCACTTTACCCACCTGGCTAGCCAGGTCGGTGCCCTCATTGTCTGGCATCCTCGTTGTTCACTCTCGATTCATGGTACCACGAATGGTACTCGTGAAACAACCAGTCTCACGTAACCTTCTGTGCACATGTGCGGAAATCGTATGATGAGGAGCATGCCTGTGCGGGAAACGTTCCTGGTACAAGCGCAGAGCGGCGCGCCCGTTACAGTCCACAGCTCCATATGCGAGGTGCATGTCGGCCAGTTCAACGTTTGAATACTCGTCCATCCTACTGCCCCAGGAACCGGTTCACAAATGCTGACTTCCAGCGGGTTCGCTGTTCACGCGACTTCCCGTTCAACGTCCTCTACCGCATGACGAAGGCATTTCGGACCCTGCGCTATGTGATTCCGATTCGTCTTTGTGCCCCTACACCTCCTGCAAGTTTGTTACACTGGTAGTGAATCACCCTGTATAAATTAGTAAGCTGCAAAAAACTAAAAAAAAATGACACCTTGTCATTGTTGGATAAAATCTGACTGAGTGTATAACGCTCAGTCAGATGTGCATATTATTAAAATCTGAGCACTCAATTAAAATATGTTTCAAGGATAAAACTGTATCACAGGACTCACACATACGAGGGTCATCAGTCCTCAGTAAGAAAGAATGTGTCAGATGACTGTGTCTTTTGCAGTTCCAAACAAGAACAATGATTCCTGTGCAGACTAGACTGCCATGGTTCAATTACAGGCTTTATGTGATGTAATTTATTTGTATTCTGTCTATTCCATGAATCCTATAATTGGGGGTGTATCTTTTGGTGTATTATTTGCCTGTAGTCCGTATAGGGGACCGACAGGCAACAATTATTAGTGGGAATTGCTGATTTGGCTTCAGTGTTAGCCAAATCATTTCCCCTAATCCTGATGTGGATAGGAATCCAGAAGAAGCAGATATTGTATTCACGTTCATGAAGAACGGTGGATCTGCTGCTGAATTTGAGAAAGAACTGGGTGAGGATTATATCTCACTGATAATAAAGCCTGCAAGATGCTCTAAGAATTAAAATATAAAATGAGCCATTGGTGTATGTATTCACTAATGTGGTCTAGGGCAAACTCAATAGCGTGCAGCTCTGCAGTAAATATGCTGCATTCAGGGAGAATCTGCTCTGATATGGTAGACAGCAGCATATCCTACATATGATTCTGACTTTGACCCATCTGTGTAAACTAGTGTGAAGTCAGAATGTTCAGCATATTATGTTGAATAGTGCTGCAGTTAGACAGACAATAGAGTATCTGACTTTCCCCAGTTTTTAAGGGAAAAGTTGAATGTTTGGGCATGCTAGGGTGGAATGGGCTGCTTTGGTGTTTAGGCAACCTTGCCTAATTTGATTTCAAGTTCTCTAAGTAGCTCTTGGACACAAATACCAAAAGGACAATTGGCAGTCTGAGGGATGTTGTATAAACTTTCCCATTGTGGCTCAAAAATGAGTGGTCAAGTGGAATGATCTGGCAGTGATTTCATTTTGAAAGCATACTTTAGAGACAACTGCTTATGTTGAAGCAATAATAGTGGTTCATGTGCTTCAACATATAGGCTCTGAACAGGAGGTGTTTGATATGCTCCAGTAGTGAGACAGATAGTTTGAATATGGTCCAGCAATCGAAGTACACTGCTTCTGGCTGGCGCGTATACTTGGGACACATAGTCTAGTTTGGATTGTACTAGTGCACGGTAAATGCATAATAAAGCGCATCGGTCTGCACCCCAAAGTGTAAAGGAGAGACAGCGGAGACTATTTAGGCTTCTCGTGCACTTGGTACGGAGTTGACGGATGTGTTTCAGAAAGGTCAACTTTTTATCAAATACGAGTCCCAAGAATTTTGTGTCTTTAGATTTTGTGTGAAGATTACGCTTATGGCAAAAGTGTATGCAAACCGTCTTCTGCAGCAAGAACCTGAATCTATTAGCAAGTGCCAGGAATTAAGGCAATTAATGGCTTGTTGCAGTTGTTTTTCAATAACCATCATGTTGCATGACTGACAAAATATACTAAAGTCATCAACATAGAGGGCGCTTTTTATAGTTGGAGGAAGTTGGTCTGTGATAGCGTTTACTTTGATGGTGAAAAGCGTGACACTTAATACTGATCCTTGCAGTACCCCCCTCCTCTTGGCAAAAAGAGCAAGAGAATGAGGACCCCACACGAAATTGGAAAGAACAAAATGGCAAAAAAGTTTTTAATTAAAATGGGCTGGTGCCCTCTGAGACCGAGTTTATGCAAATCTTTTAAAATGCCAAAATCTCCAAGTTGTGTCATACATTTTCTCCATATCAAAGAATACAGATACCAAATATCCACGTTTTGGAAAACCATCCCAGATGGATGTTTCCAATCCAATAAGATGGTCGAGAGTGGGCCAGTTCCTTCAGAAGCTGCACTGGATGTTGGCGAGAAGGTCTTTTGATTCTAAATACCATATCAAAAAAAAAATTAACCATTCTCTCTAGAATTTTGCACAGACAGCTAGTCAGAGCAATAGAATGATAATTAATAGTGACTTTAAGATATTTTCCTGGCTTGGCAAAGGCAAGAACAATTGCCTTGCACCAAGCATTCAAAAACTGCCCTTCAATAAAGATTCTGTTTTACAGAAGGAGCAGGTGATCCATAGATTTTAGTGAAAGATGCTTAAACATTTCATAATGGATGCCATCTGGTCCAACAGCACTTACCTTGGAAAGAACAAGAGCTCTTTTCAGTTTCTGAATAGTGAATGGCCTGTTGTAGGGATAAAGGCCCTTAGATGTAGAATTAAGTGCCTGTTTTGCAATTTTATGTTTCAGGACCAGGAACTCTGGGAATACGAAAATGTCACGGAGATGTTAGAGAATGTTTCCTCAAGAGAATTGGCTATTGCAGTTGGATATGCAATAGTGCATTCATTATAATCTAGGATTGAGGAAGCATGGGATGTATATTTTATCATTTTCTGGATTTTATCCCAGACCAACTTAGTACTAGTAGACTGAGTAATTGATGACATAAAATGGATCGATGATTCCTTCTGACTCTGATGGCAGATGTAGCGTGCTTTGGCTCATGCACTTTTAATGCCTATAAAGTTGGTCGTGGTAGGACATCATCGAAATATCCCCCAGGCTTTGTTTTGAGCTTTTTTTTTGCTGTTGTGCATTGTGAATTCCACCATGGTCTGAGAAAAGGTGGAAACCGAGCAGATGTTTCTGGAATGGCATTTGCAGTTGGACGATATTTTCTGTGATGTAAGTGACTGCATAATTGATAGGCTCCTGACTGATGGCATCGAGTTCAAATTTGCCTGATGTTGGAAGGAAGTTCAGTCAGCCTGATCAGTCTTCCACCGTGGTAACCTGAAAGGAAGACTGTCTCCTGCTGTGTAAGCAGGTTATCACAGGGAAGTGACCACTTCCATGTGGGTTCTCCTCCACTTCCAAAGTGAATGAAGGGAGCAGATAGAAAGATCAATGGCAGAAAAACATATGGGTAGGCTTGTGGAAGAAGGTGTTCATTCACACATTTAGAAGGGAGATGTTATTATCATTTAGCATATGCTGTATGACTTGCCCCCTCCATTGTTGGCAGCACTACCACACAGGATGTTATGTCCATTAAAGTCCCTGAAAAGTAAGAAAGGGGGAGGCAACTGCATTATAAGATCATCAAGGTCTTCAGGGAGATGTTGGTGCCATGAGCCAAATATATAGAGCAGGTGGTTATCAAAAAATGCACTATAAGCCGAATTAAAACAGCGTCTATGCTGGTTGTAAGTAGCACAGGCTGAAGTGGGGGGGGTCTGGTTGCCCACAAAGATAGCCATTCCTCCATGGGCAGGCCCATCCGCAATTCTATCCTTACGAAAATTTGTGCTGTTATGCAAGGTGAGGTCATCATTTGCCTATAGCTAAGTCTCCTGCAAGCAAAAGCAAACTGGCTTGTGCCTCTGCAGGAATGCCTTCATGTCGTCAGTATTTCACCGAAATCGACGACAATTCCATTGTACGAATTTAAACATTATTTTGGCTTGGTGGGTCCATCGGGTGGCTTCCGAGGTGCTGAGGGCTTACTTTTGTCAGTCTTGGATGTATCTTTTTTGGGGATGCTTTCCCATGTCCATTTCCTCCTCTGCAAAGAGTTCCAAGACTGATTCATCCAATACTTCCCTATCCTCTACATCCACTGTTTCTAGTATTACAGGTGGCTCGTCCAATCTTTTTGACTTTTCTTTACCACTTGGTTTTTGTAGTGGTGGATCACTAGGAGGACCAGATATCAGAGTGGCAGCTGACTGTGTTTTTTGGATGGGCTTTTGTGAATGCAATAAATAGCAAGCAATCAAAGTGAATGAGTCTCGTGGTGGTATAGTCATCACAGTTTTGTACTGATAGTGCACTTCACAGAAACCTTCTTGGTGTATGAAGGTTTCCCACTATTTATTGGTTAGATACATTTCCTGGCTTCTGGGTAAGAGATATTCAGCTCTGTTTTCAGTTTTTCTGTTTTCTTTTTCATCCTTCTACTGCTGGCATGCTCTAGAGTAGACAGGGTGCTCTCCTTGGCAATTTACAAAGATTGATTTTAAAGCTGAACATTCCTTGCTCTTTGATTCCTTGATCCTAAGAGGTCTGGATGTGGTCTTTAGTGCTACATCGAGCACAGGCAGGGTTACCACGCTGTTTGTGAGTGGCCGTATTTTCGGCATCGAAAACACCTCAGTGGGTTTGGAATGTAAATCCTCACTTGGCAGTTTAAGTAGCCTGCCTTGATGGAACTTGGAGGCCGTGGGTTGCTGAATGTTAGGATGAGAACTCGGGTAGGGACGAGATTCCCATCCTTTCGTATCGATATTATCTTGACAGCTGTCACTCCTTGGTCTTTCAATTCAGAGCAGATCACTTCTTCTGATACATGAAGGTCCCACTCTAATATGACACCTCGTGAAGAATTCCGAGTTTTGTGGGGGGTTACGATGATAGGTATTCCCCCTCTATGGATATAGGGTTCAGGATCTTTTCTGCTTGTTTTGTGCTTGAGGCTTCGACCAAAAGGTCGCCAGAAAGCAGCCGTTTTATGGATTTTGGTGATCCTGCCAACCCTACTAATCCTTTCTGGATAAAGAAGGGTGACATCTTCCCAACTGACTGCTCTCCGATGGAATGGAGAATGAGAACAGTGGTGTCACTGATGGTGATGTGTGATCAGTTTTGGCTCTTTTTACTGAGGTGTTTTCATTGTTGTCATTTCGATTAGGTAGGAGCCTTGTTGGGGCCCCCAGAAGAAAGAGAGGGATTTGAATTACTCATAGGAGTAAAAGAAAAATTTCAGATACCCTAAGTACCACCATGGTGCCCTATAAGGGCATGCCCACTCATGAACTAGCAGGTACTGTGTACATGAATGAAATGCGAAGTTTGCTCAGGAGCATCATACCCATGTTTCCAATAGGCCTTGATACCATCTCAGGACCAAAGGGAGGGAGACTTATTGGAACGCAGTTGACCCTAGCAGTAAGAACCACCCGCCGACTGATCCCAGTCAGGCTGGTCCAGGGCCACCCATCTTGTCGAAGCAGGGGACTCTCAACCACCAGGATACCTCTTTTTGAGTTTCCACGGGTCGCGGTGCACAGCTGCACATGCCCGATTCATGATGTAACCCTGGAACCAAGGTATGGGCATTAAATCCCAGTGGTGCTAATCTGGAAGGCCACCAGCATCACTGGGAGTTCCCCTCACCATATACAAGTGCCCACATCAAGGGGGGATCCTTAAAGCATGGGGGAAAGTGAGTAGGACATCAGGAGGAGTTGTAAATAACTTGATTAATCAGGAGTTGTTAGAACATTGGGAGGAGTTGTAAATAACTTGATTAATCAAATGATACAGCTCTGATATTGAAAAAAAATCCTATCAAAATCTGAGGTTTGTATGGAAAGGTACACTACTCGATAGCTAAGTTAAGAGGTCTGGAAGAGCTTGGCAGGCCTAGTCTTTATGTTTCAACCTGGCTCAGCCAAGGTGTGGGTATGGATCAGGTAGCAACGGTAGCCTTCAGTTGAAAGTTGGGCAGGACTGTCTTTGTAGGGAAAGATAAAATTCTAAAATTTCAGTCTGTGCAGTCCTCTCCAATAGAGGGCAATATACTCTCCCCCCCATCAAAATTTAAGGAATAAAAATATATATATATATATATATATATGAAATACTTTTGTAAAATCAAAATTAAATTATATTTATTGGTAAATGAATATTTCACATATATAAAACTAATAATGAGCACACATAATGATCTAATGCCCAAGGTATGGGTGTTAGATCCCAGTGATGCTAATCTGGAAGACCAGCAGCATCACTGGGAGATCCCCTCGCCACATACAAGTGCCCACGTCAAAGGGGGGGGGGGTCCTTAAAGCATGGGGAAAAAACTGAGTATGAAATATTTTGATGACTTTCAGGAATTGATAGCTTTATGCTGTGCAATAAGCCATTAATATTTTTTGGTTGACCCTTCTCCAGAAATTTGAATTTCTCCACCTAGAAAATGCTCTGTTCCCACACAGAGCATTTTCTAGGTGGAGAAATGGTGGTGTTTTTATTTAAGTAGTGTCACTGTTAATAAACTGCATTAGAGTTATATAATCCTCTTCAATATAATATAAATATCATTTTTATTTTATAAGCTTAGTCTGCTTACATGGGATCATTGCATTATTTCTTGTAATGCAATGATCCCTCACAAGTATAATAAATGCTATAAGTTTCCCCTGATTGTATTACAAATAAAAGACTCCTTTAAAGAAAATTATATTAATCCTGATTTGTGAGAAATGTGACTACTCTAACAGTTACTTCAATAGTGCAGGCAGGATCAACAGCAATCCTACAGTACTAACTGCTAAGGGTAGTTACATTTCATAGACATAACTGAGAGAATCCAAGACCTCAAGCAGAAGGATAGGGGTCCGGCTTGCTTGAGAAAACATTGTCTTGAAAGAAAAAAGCAAACAACAAACAACCTTTTGGAGAGGGGATTACTGGCATGTGAGTACAAGGAAGATAAATTTAGGTTTACCCTGGAGACGGTGAAATTTATAGAGAAAACAATCATATTTAAATCTATATTGTGAGAGATGTCATCTGCTGCTAAATGAAAGGTTAAAATAAAGGTGTTTCTAAATTCTATGCCCATAAAAGTTAATGCTATGTTTTATAAAATTCTAAGTCATGGTTGGCTTAGAATTTTATAAAACAAGGAGAGAAGTCTCAGTTTCAATTGTATTTTATTGACAAAAAGCTTCTTAAAAAATCCCATTTTATTGGTAATATTTAGCTAGCAATTGGAATCTCTCATGATGCAGAATGAAAAATTTTTTTGTTTTTCTAACTGGCCTATCCTCTCAAGCTGTGGTAAAAGCATGGAAACAGTTATAAGGGTCATGGAACCTCATTTTGAATGAAGGACAAAATACTTCTTTTGAGAAAAGTATCCTTCATTTGTATGGTAGTCAAGGGAAAAAACAGAAGCAAATATACCCCATATATGAGAGATAAATACTTTATCAAAAAAAAAAAAAAAAAAAAAAAACAAACAAGCCTCTACTTAAGGCTTGGTTTAAATTTGAAATGACCAATTACATACTGGATATGGAGATTTATTAATTAAAATGAATTAACTGGCCATTAACAACTTACAATAAATTACAGTCCATACATTATGAAACTAATTTCTAGTTACTTTATCAGTGACTTTAGACAAAGTCACTGATAAAGTACATAACAGAGTTATCTGAGAGATAAAGAATGTTATTTTTGATCATAGAGGCAATAGGCAAAATGGAAGTATCCAACAAGTAAGTCTGTAATTCATGTTATTCCTGGGTGAGAAACTTCCCTTTTCAGACAGAGGTTTATAAAAGACAGAGTTTATAAAACAAGAATAAATTAATTGGTATTAACTTTTATAGTCATGAAGTTCCTTAGCTCTTTTATTTTACACTAACAAAATAAATTTATTATCAAATTATTAATACATAATAAAATAAAAAAAAAGAATCAAATACTATTGAATTCAAAAATACTAACAACATATTGAAACATGTTGATGATATCCAACCATAACTAACAACAGTCTGATATATATTTTGCATAACATTTTGCTGCATGTGATATGCTTAATTTGAAAAAAAAAAAAAAAAAAATGATTATATAGAAGAATAAATATTCAAGTAGACAGTTAAATTATAATAAAACTGTGCTAAAATCATAAATCATAACAAAAATTTTCATGCTAAATGAAATGCATATTTCTAACAAAACTTTTTTACTATAATAATGATGCATTATGGCTTGAACTTCATTATAATTTATATGATAAACCACGTAATAATATAATTATTTCATTATGCCATGATATAAATAATTCATATGATGAACCATTAATGTTTTAATATTAATAGGTTTATATTTTGTGGTTGGCAATGATTAGTATTAAATAGAACAGTTTTACAGTTCCTAAAACAAGATGGGGAAGGGGGAACAGAAAAACAAAGCACATTTTTATTTTAATAATACTTTTTTGCAGTACAGTCTATGTTTTAGTACAATCTAAGTTTGGACTACAATTATTTCTTTTCGGGAAGAAAACTACTTCAGAGAAAATACTTATTGTCACATTGTTTTAAAAATAATATGAATGCAGAAATTGGAACATTCCTCTGTAACAATGCCTTAAAATATCATTTAAGTTATAGGCAAACCAATATAATCTCATGCATTTAAAATTTTTCAGATTCGAAAATTATTTTAATGGAAATCAAGAAAGGAGGCTGTATGTATTTAAATCAGGTAATCCAATAAAAATAATAATGCTATAATGGTTCTACCATTAACAATGTTATTATTAATGCAGTATTACTACCAGTAGCATTAGAAGCAGCATCCCACTTCTCTAGAGGAGGTTATAAAAATATTCTGCTACTTTTTTTATAGACTCAAAATGGCCTCAACAGTTTATTTATGTAGTTCAGAAATCAATACACCACTTTTCATTTTGCTTGAAAAACTGCACAAATTTTTCCACCAACTAATCAACACAGAGAAGCACAATAGATGCCATTTTCTCATTACAAAAAAATTTGGAGAAGAGAAGAGAATTCAACCTATCAACATTTCTGCTGTTTATTTATTATGAAAAAGCATATATGACAATGTAAACCGAGAAAAACTTTGGCAGATTCTACATGAAGAAAATATCCTAACCCCAACTCCGGAAAGCAATGCAAAGCCTATATAAAAACTCAAAAGTCTGCATAAAATATTTTAATGGCCAACTATCAGACCCAATAATCACCAATAAAGGAGTCAAACAAGGATGTGGACTATCATCAAATTTATTTAATATCTACATCAATAAAATTCTTAAAGAATGGAAACAGACAATTAACAACGGAATACAGTTGAACAACATGAATAAAATCCAAATTATATGATATGCTGATGATCAAGTTATAATTGCAAATTCCAAAGATGAACTACAGAGAGCAGTACTGAATAAAATAGGTAAAAAGTACAAGATGAAAATCTCCAACTCAAAAATGAAATCAATGGGATTATGTGGAAAAAACATACAAAGAGTCAATTGTTATTGATGACAAAATAATAGAAAAAATATCCGATTTTACCTATTTGGGAAATTTAATATCAAATGAAGGGAAAGACATCTGCACTAAACTACAAAAATATAATAATTGTTTGTTTGTTTGTTTGTTATTTGGTTTTTAGGAGCATTAGCAACTAAGGCCATAATTGCTCCGGGATATGCGGTGGTCATTCCCTGACCTTTCCGCATCCTCCGTATTTGGTGGTGACGGGCTTGAACCCCGGTCTAATCAAGAAGCGTGTGCTACGCACTGCTGCTCCTTCCCACCTGGCTACAGAGGCGCCTAAAATATAATAAAATGAATGGAAAGATTAAACGCCACTTCAGAAAACAAAATTACGACTGCACAACATCACTTCAAAATCAGTGCTTTTCTACAGCTGTGAGACCTGGGTCATAAATAAGAAAGATGCACACAAACTAGAAGCAGCACAAATGAGATTTTTAAGACCATTATTAGGCTTTACAAGACTAGACCACCAAATAAATTTAGATATTCATGAGAAATTAAAAGTAGATAACATAGTAAATGACATAAAACAGTATCAGAAAAAAATGGATCAGCCACATAGAAAGAATGAACTCAGACCGGATCCCAAAATTAGCCTTTACTACAAACCTACAGGGAAGAGAGATGTGGGTCGACCAAGACAACGATGGCGAGGTCAAGACCACCTCCAAGAGCTACAACAGAAAAAGTCTTAAAGGACCTAAGCCAGACCAAGTTCATGATGATGATGATAATCAACACATTCATCAGTAACTTCATGAAATTTGCTGTACTTTTTCTTTCCATAATATATATAAAAATCTACTGGAAATGCATATAATATACATATCCCAAGAAAGGAAATAATTACCATTCATAATTAAAAAGTATGAAACTATACGTGATCTGATTATCTAAAGATTAACCAAATTAGATTAATACTTTTTAACCAAGTGGAAATTTGCTGCTAACAGGTTATGCTTTGTGAGATTCTATTGCCAGCAGCAACGAACCTGTAAATAAACAAACTAAGTAACACAAAAGAAAATTAAAATTAAAGAGAAAGAGAATACTCATGCAGGGAAGTACAATAGCACAGAATCCTGCAAAGGAAATGGTACAAATGCAGCTGGAATAACACAAGGCAAGAACTCCACACCATGCACAAACACTAAAGTAAACTCACTCCAAGAAGAAAAATAACACTAAAGAAAGTTTTGGGGAACTAAACTAGCAGTTTTCTTGGGGGAGACATCGACTATTGATAACTCCCTGAGTTTCGCAGGCATGATCCAATACAATCAGCAGCAAATAGCCATATGATAAAAAAATGTCAAGTTAATTTTATAATCTTTAGTACTATTTATAACTTATAAAAATAACCATTTCTGCATCCAAGTTCTCTAACTTAAAAAATCTGGCATACAATATGATGCATACTCTGTATACCTTTGACTTTTGTAAATATCTATCATATCCTCCCTCCCCCCCCCCAGACCCTCAAACGTTTTTCACAAGATGTTCTTGCTATATACAGGGCGTTTCAGAACTTCTAAGAGGGGTAGAGTACATCCTGACAACTCGAAATCATATAGCAATGTGGGGTCGGAAATGCTTTCCTGAAGCGGTGTTATACACAGAATCACCATAAAGAAAAGAGACCGTAAGTGAGAAATCGTTTTAATAATACATGAAAAGAAGCAAAAGGTACATGGATTAAAGTAAGTGTTCAAAGTTTCTTCCACGGGCTACAATGCACGCCTCACATCTCCGACGCATGGACATCCGAACATTCTGGAATACTCCAGGCGAATTTCGAATTTCTTGAACAAGAACGCCAAGTTAGTAGGATGAATGATTACACGAACGCAGAGTTAGCCGATATGCATTTGGCGTACGGGGCTGCAAATTGTAGTGGGCCAGCCGCACAGCGTTTGTACGCGGAACGATATCCGACGAGGCGTATTCCCAGTCATAATTTCTTTGCAAGACTGCACCAGAGGTTAGCTGAGAGAGGTTCATTTGAAAGAGCTGACAGGGACAGGGTAAGAACAGCACGGACTCCAGCCGTCGAACAGAATGTGCTGCAGCATGTACAGGGGAATCCAAGAACGAGTACACGAAGTCTAGCAAACGCAGTCGGGGTTTCCCATTGCAGCGTCTGGAGGATTCTCTGAGAACAAGACATGCATCCGTTTCACGTGCAGCGTGTCCAGACACAGCAACCGGAGGATTATGCACCTCGTATTGCTTTCGCACAGTGGTACCTTGGAAAATGTGCTACAAATCCCCTTTTTCCTGCTGAAGTGTTGTTTTCCGATGAGGCATCCTTCACAAGGGAAGGAATTTTCAACACGCATAACGACCATATCTGGGCGGTCGAGAACCCGCATGCAATACGACGTCGTGCAGCACAGATTCGATTTTCGGTCAATGTATGGGCCGGTATTATGGGATGAACCTCATCGGACCTTACCTGTTACCGTGTCGTCTAACCGGACCTATCTACTTGACCTTTCTGCAGCAAGTATTGCCACAACTTTTGAGAGATGAACAGATTTCTGCATCGACGCAACAGACAATGTGGTTCCAACACGATGGAGCCCATGCCCATTATAGCGGAGATGTTCGTCACTACCTGGATGTCACATTTGGTCAACAGTGGATCGGACGTGGTGGTCCCGTGCGTTGGCCTGCTCGGTCACTCGACCTATCATGTCTTGATTTTTATTTCTGGGGTCATATGAAATCGCTAGTTTATGACACCCCTGTTGACAATGCTGAGGAGCTGGTTGCAAGAATCGCAGTAGCTGCCGAAGAAATTCGAAATTCGCCTGGAGTATTCCAGAATGTTCGGATGTCCATGCGTCGGAGATGTGAGGCGTGCATTGTAGCCCGTGGAAGAAACTTCGAACACTTACTTTAATCCATGTACCTTTTGCTTCTTTTCATGTATTATTAAAACGATTTCTCACTTACGGTCTCTTTTCTTTATGGTGCTTCTGTGTACAACACCGCTTCAGGAAAGCATTTCCGACCCCACATTGCTATATGATTTCGAGTTGTCAGGATGTACCCTACCCCTCTTAGAAGTTCTGAAACGTTGAACTGAAACACCCTGTATATATTGCCAGAAAAGCACATTTTCTATACTATATTTCTTCAGAGAGAGAGAGAGAGGGATGTATTCTGCTTTCCATTCTTAAGAGGCCAACACTGATGGGTTACTTTTTGAAATTCTGAAATGCTAATATTACTGCGAAGACAAAAAAACATTTAAATATATTCAGAACATAAGCAGTGTGAATAATCTGCAGTGAAATTTTTTTTCTGGTTAATGCAATATTTTGCTCTATATAATTAAACTATTATAATCATAGTCAAAATGGTTTATTTTATTTTATAATTTTATTTTTTTAACCTAAGTGCTCATTTTCACATACCACTCTTCAGAAGCTTAACATTCACAGGCTCATCCTTTAGTTAACAGAATGGCAGCACCTGTGAACACCCACTCAAGTTTTGCCGAACTGCTAGTAGATGAAAAGAGCATGTGTATGTCAAAGAACATGCTGACACAACTGCAAGTCCTGACATGTCTGTTAGTTGCAAACTGGTCTTAACTTCTGTGCATGTAGAGTGAACCACTTTTTCAATGACATATTTCAAAATGTGAAGAGCGAGTAATGCATTTTGTTATTTATTATGTTTGAAGTGGTTAGGGCACTACGAAGACTATGCAAAAAATGCCAGAGGTTTATAGAGGCAAAAGTATGAAGAAAACTGCAATTTACAAGTGGCACAGGTTCATTAAAAATGGATTGCCTACTATCTCTGGACATAAAAATTTCTAATCATGGTCCAATATCAATCGCCATTTATGCTGACAGCAGCACCATCTTCATCCTCAAAGAAGTCAGGAACAATGATCCTTTCGGATGTAACACAAATTCTACAGCAAAGTGGGTGCATTTGTCACTGGTGAACTATTCTTGGATTATTGATACTGCAGAATATGCAGTTTTGCTTATTGACAAAACTATTTAAATGAAAATGAGCCTCATTATAAGTTTGTGAATGAATTTGTAATTTGCTCTAGCCAATTCTTGAAAAGCAATTGCATATTATAAGAACTGAACCCAATATGTTGGCTTTAATTCATGCACCAATTACTGCTTGTATATGAATAGATGTAAAAAGCATCTCAAAATGCACCTGAGTGCTATTCTTGATAATCCTAACTGAGATGCTTGTTTTCTGGTGGATTCTTTTGGGGCTTCTTTGACACTCTCCTATACTTGTTACATGTTGTTATCAGTGCAATTCCTTCATGGTCTTCTGCTTCATAGGAAATCAGCTACAGACCCATTTTTGGAATCATGCAAAACAACAAATCATGGATTCTGATGGTGATAATCTAACTTTATAATGTCTTTGATAAGCTCTCAGCATTTAAAGAATTGAGCATTGGTAGGCAAATAAAATTAACTGATCTTGATACATTGTTCAGCTGTGTAGGTTTCCATTATTAAATTCCAAGGACTTCATTATCTGCAACAAAAAATTTTTAAAACTATAATAGAAATAAGTTACAAGTCATTAAATCCCCTTCACAACTTTTGGCCCACCCTATGTCTGATTGACAACACATTTCTGATATCATCACAATTTCTGCATTCTGCATTTGATCAGTACTCCATCAAATTTCTTTAGTATGTTCTTATCATTAGTATACATACATGCATGCCTGCAACTGCATTTACTCTTGGTAACTCTAAAACAGCCCGTGTACTTGCTTGTTCCATGAGGGCCCCAACACCTTACTTCCAGGCTGCTGTATATTGTAATAGAAGCAGAGTAAGTATCATTATCACCTCTGCCTGAAGCTACTGTTAATCTATTAGACTGTGTATTCCCCCTTAGCTTGCAGCTTTTTGAGCAAACTAATACTTTGTTTATTATTAGTTTTGCAGATAATACACATAAGGTTTATACTGCAAACTAATATTACTTCAATATCATAGTAAATATTCTTGCGCAGATTCTATTTGGGTGTATCCAATCCCTATAGAAACAGTCTCTCCTGTTAATAAGAATGCAACATGCTGTGAAAAGTTCCAACCTCACGACTTTACATGTCTCTCCAGAGCTCAAGTGAATGACAAAGCATGTACATTCTCCTATTGGGCAGATTTGTAGGTACTTGCAATTTCAATCCTAATTTTTGACTTATTTGTCAACATTTCTCTCTATTTGTTAATTAAATACTCAGATCAACTTTTAATATCATTAATACCAATGTGTACAACAATATCACCATTTGTACCACTAATAGATAATAGCTTTACAACATCATGTACTTTAGCCCATAGCAGGCATACCTTGGTCTTATTCCACATATCCCATTTACACAACATATTTCCCACTTCCTTGACAACTGAGTCACCAAATACAGCTACTTCCTGTGAGACCAAGGATCTCTGCTGCAGAGGATGTCTTTGTGTTGTCTGAAGGTGGAGCACAGGCTCAAGCATTGAGATGGACAGCTGAGTGTTTGATGGGTCCCTCTCTCTTAATCCTTTGAGGGCATCAACCCTATTCTTCAGCCCTCATATAATCCCATCAGAATGACAAGTTGCACTTAACCTTCTCAATGCCATTTGCAAAGAACATGCACATAATGACATTTCCTATGGCTGTATCGTGTCCTGCTAGAGGTAGCTTGCTTTACAAACAGAAAAAATGTAATAATACACATAACATAATCCTGATTCACAGGAGAACTTCAGGGGCTCACATCTGGTAAGTACGGGCTTGGCATACCCAGGGGTCTCAGCTGGACATCATCATTCTTCTCTTTCTTGGTGATTCCCTTCTACTTTTGACTCTCTCTCTCTCTCTCTCTCTCAGGTTAACTTAGAGTTTTTTTTGGCTGATGCAGCATAAGTCTCAGGCTTACTTGCACCATATGGCTAATAATAATAATAATAATAACTATCTTCAGAAGTTACCCCACCACTAATCAAAGCATTAATCAAAGCAATCAAAGCAAAGCACTAATCAAAAGTAAAAAAAAGTCGGCCTCCGTAGCCAAGTGGTCAGGAGCGGGAGTGCAGTAGCACACGCTCTTTGAGTAGCATTAGCATTAGTAGAGGCATTTGATGCAAGAAAGCAAGCAAGCTTATGCAGCATCAGCCAAAAAAATAAAATAAAATAAAATAAATAAATAAATAACAAAAAATAACCACTTCCACTTCACCTCTCTGTTCGTTCGAAATACCTGTCCAGCTGAGCCTTAAACTTATTTAGGCTATCAACTTCCACGACAAGGGATGGAAGTCTGTTCCACCAACCAACCAACCACCCCATGGCTAAAGGCAAATTTCCGCACATCTATCCTACATCTGTCTTTCCTCAATTTGAATTTATGCCCTCTCAGGTGATTATTCTGAGCAAGAGGGAGAATCCCATCAGCATTGAGCATGCTCAAACCATTCAAGGCTTTATACACCTCTATCAGATCACCTCGCTGGTGCCTAGTCTCCAGACACTGTAATTTGCAAAACTTAAGCCTTTCTTCGTAAGAGCACCCCTTTGTTCCATTCACTACTCTTGTTGCCCTTCTCTGTACTCGTTCCAGCAGCTCTACATCCTTCTTGAAATGAGGCCTCCAGACCTGTATACAGTACTCTAGGTGTGGCCTGACCATTGCCTTATACAAGGGAATAATCACCTCCTTATCCCTGCTAGAAAAATTCCTATATATCATTGCCAATACACCATGAGCTACTCTTGCAGGCCATCTGCACTGCTCAGAGAACTTCATATCTGCCTGCACAACCACCCCCAGGTCCTTTTCATTCTCTACCACTGTCAGTGTAGTACCACAGAGTTCATACATTGCTCTGGGGTTGCTGTTTCCCATATGTGGTACTTTACATTTGTCAACGTTAAACTTCATTTGCCACCTCTCAGCCCATCTGCTCAACCTTTCCAGATCCTGTTGCAGCAGCATAGTGTCAGTAGTGTCCTTGACAACCCTGCCAACCTTCGTATCATCTGCAAACTTGGACATTAAGCTTGATATACCATCATCAATATCATTTATAAATACAGTAAACAATAATGGACCCAATACTGAACCCTGAGGGACTCCACTAATAACATTAGTCCACAATGAGCAGTGTCCATTGATTACCACTCTCTGTCTTCTCCCCCTCAACCAACCCTTTATCCATAGCAGCAATTTGCCTCCAATGCCACACTGCCCTAATTTGTGCAGCAGTCTTCCATGTGCAACAGTATCAAAAGCCTTTCTAAGATCCAAGTATATAATATCAAAGTTATTCCCTGCATCCAGTTCTTTTGTGATTGCATCATAGTATCCAATCAAATTGGTCAGGCAAGACTTCCCCTTAACAAAACCATGCTGTGTCCGAGCTATAACTGAAGTCTTGTCTAGATGATCCTGCAGTGCTTCTTTAACCAGTGCCTCCATTAATTTTCCGGGAACAGAAGTTCAACTCACAGGTCAATAATTACTTGTGTCAGCCTTTGATCCTCCTTTGTGAATTGGGGTCACATTTGCACATCTCCAGTCGATGGGTACCTCCCATGAGTCCAAGGAAGCTCTCATAATTATGGCTAATGGTTTGCTTACTTCCTTTGCTGCCTCCTTTAATACAACTGGATAGATGCCATCCACCCCAGGTGCCTTTCTTGTGTTTATCTTCAACAATTTCTCCTCCACTTTACTCTCAGAGATTACAAGTTGTTATTTTGATTTTTAAGAGCATTAGCAACTAAGGCCATATTGCTCGGGGAATATGCGGTGGTAATTCCTTGACTTTTTCCGCATCCTCAGTATTTGGTGGTGACGGGCTCGAACTCCGGTCTAATCAAGAAGCATGTGCTATGCACTGCTGCTCCTTCCCACCTGGCTACGGAGGCGCCAGAGATTACAAGATTCTCTAGCTTACTGCTAGAGTTGAATACACCTCTGGCATTCCCCTCGCCGAATAACTCCTCATGTGTGAATGTTGATGCAAAATATTCATTTAGTTTGTTAGCTACCTGAGCAGGATCATCAACAGTTGACCCATTGATATCAAGTGGACCAATCTGATTCATCCCCTTCCTTCTAGAGTTTACATAACTAAAGAACTCTTTGCTGTTTTTCTTTGCATCCCTTGCCAAAGATATCTCGTAATCTGCCTTCGCCTGCCTAACCTCCTTTGTAACTTGGTTACAGATCAACTTGTATCTATCATAGGCTTCTGTGTCACGTGTTAATTTGTATGTATCCCATGTATTTTTCTTCTCTGCCATATGTCTCATTAGTTCATCTGACATCCATTTAGGCCTAAACCTTGAACAATATTTCTTAGTTGGTATGTAAAGCCTAGTAGCTTCCAAGATAAGTTCTTTGAATACTTCCCATTTTGAATTTGCTGTTGGTAACATCATCAGTTGGTCCCACTGTATAGAATTTAAATACTGTCTCAGTCCCTCGTAGTCGCCTTTACGAAAGCGATAACCCTTCCCTTTACCCCTAATGGTAGTTACCTCTTTGAGTAAATCCCATTTCAGCACACTGTGATCATTGCCACCTAGTGGTTCATTTATCTGCAGATTCTTAATGCATGAAGAATCACTACTGATAATCAAATCAAGAGTATTACTCCCTCTAGTTGCCTCCCGAACATGCTGATGTAGAAAACAATCATCCAATAAATCCACAAAAGCCTTGCTAGTGTGTGAGTGACGAGCCCCCAAATTCCAGTCAATATCTGGGAAATTAAAATTCCCCATTATAAGACTCTCTGATTTACTGGCCCACTCTATTTCCCTGTACAGTTTCTTATTATACTCATCAGAGTCATTAGGCCTATAGCACACTCCCAATGCTTATGTCACACTAAACTGACTCGACACTGCACTGTCCGGTGATGTCAACTGGCTTCACTTCCTTGGATTTTATGTATTTCTTAACTAATAGCATAACCCCCTCCTCCCTCCCTATCCTGTCTATTCTTTCTGTAGACATTGTACTCGCCAAATTCCAGTTCTGCATTCCTTATATCTGTGTGGCACCACGTCTCTGAAATCCCAACAATATCTGCCTTTGATGTTTTGAGCAATACCTCAAATTCATCAGGGTTCAAGCCCCTGACTGCTGAATACGGTCGATCTGCCAACCCACACTGGACCAGCGTGGCAGATTATGGTCCATTTCCCTCAGCATGAATTGTTGGGGAGGCTTCCATCCTGCAGTGGGTTGATAATGGCTGTACTTTCCTTTTTTTTTTTTTTTTTTACTTTAATCCAAGCATTCCTGTTACTTTTAGCCCTTTTCTTTGCTGCTCTAGTCTGAGGCATGATTTTAATCTAAATTTAGTTTAAAAACAGTGCACAAAACTAAGAGACTGAAAAGAATAATGCTACACTAATTCCTCTTAGTTAAAAGCAGAACAAAGTGCTTGATGGGTCTTCTAGTTACCCTACATACTATGTGATAGTTACTTTGCATTGTGTTCTATGTGCTAAAGTTGCATTATTAAACACCATAGCAATACAAATTTGTATTGCTATAAATTATAACTTATAGGTCGCTTCTGAAACTGATCACACTGCTACAAAACTAAGTAAAATACCTCCATGTATCTATTGCCTATATCAGTAGTATAATGAGATATATACAGGTAGTTCCCGCTTTACGAGTTCCTGGGTTTATGAGTTTTTTCCCCCAAATATCAAGTATCAACAGAATCAAAAATGAGTATTACTTGCAATAAATAAATGCTAAACATTCATAAATATGGCATTTCAAACCACGCACATAGCTGTACAATACATTACTATGGTGCATGTGTTTATTTGTTCAGGCAGAGATAAGGAAGGAGGTCCAACAATTAAAGAATTTTGGAAAAAATTCCATATTTAGATTCAATCAAAATAATAAAACAAGCCTGGGGCAAAATTACAGAGAAGAACATGGTGTTTAGAATAAACCCTGTTATCATTTTATTGATAATTTTGAAGGATTTCAAGAAACTGCAGATATCGTACAAAATGAAGTAGAATTGGTCATTAATATTGCTAACCAATTGCAGCTGGAGGTTTCTACAACTAACATCACTGATCTTCTTCAAACACACACAATAGAGAGCTCAAATCAAGACCTCCTTGAAATGATAAAATGTGAAGAAGCTGAAGAAAAAGATTTAACAGATGAAACTCCTATTCATTCCTTAACTCTCGAGGGACTTCACAAAGCTTTTAAACACATAGAAAAAAGCTATTGAGATTTTCGAGTCATAAGATTTAAATTTTGAGCATACTAGAAAAATTGATACAGATTTAAAAAAAATGCTTATGCATGCCATTGTGAAATTTCTAAAGAAAAGAGAAGACTGTCTTGGAAACACATGACTTTTGAAGCATTTCCAAAGAAGAAAATGATTCCTTGTGCTTAAAATGAACCAACGAGTGCTGAGCTAATGAGTGAAGAACCATCAATGAGTGTGCATTTAGTCGATGATGATGATGACGATGAAGAATAAACATTCTTTAACATTTGTATGACATAAATAATTTTTTTATTATAATTTGCTTGATTTTAAAGGCTATGTTTTCATTTCTTTGGATAAATAAATCATTGTTTAAGCATAAACTTTAGTTTTGATGACCTTTATTTAACATTACTATGGTCAAATTTCATTGTTGAGAGTGCAAACCCTGTTTTTAACATTACATCTATGGGGGAAAAAAATTCCTGCTTTACAAGCTCGTGTTAGGAATGAATTAACTTGTAAAGTCGGGAACTAACTATACTATACTATACTATAATAATAATGAGCACATTCTTAGATTCATTGCTTCCCTACAAATTTTGTGCAATTTATCTTCCAATCAGAAGAATGGTTCAAAGGGAGAAGTGAGTAACTACAGACCTGTAAGTTTGACCTCTGTGCCGAGGAACATAAAGAAGTCAACAGGAAAGGAAGCGATAGAAGATCATCTTGATCAGAATTAAACCATAAGGCAATCACAACATGGATTTGTTAAAAGGAGATCATACCTGACAAAACTGATTGTTAATTTTAAAATAAAATTCTGATGCATTACATATTTAAAAACTATACCACATAAAGGATCATTGTGAATATATAGAGGAAATGTTACTTTAGGGTCAAGTTACTATGGATAAAGGAATGATTAAGTAATAGAATACAAAGAGTGGTTCTAAATTGTCACTGCTCCTTGTGGAATCACATTTTGGAATTACTGTTTTTAATATCTGGGTGCCTAACTGTTTTTAATACTTACTAATGATACTGACAGAGATAAGTTTGATATCTTGAGTATAGTAATGATACAAAAGTGGTACAGTGTTTAATGACAGTAGTAATCTGGGTATTTATTTCAAGAAGATAGAAGAGCTGGAAAAAGTAGGCAGATGGGCTGTAAAATGACAATTTGGAGTTTAATGCTGACAGAAAACACTGCATTTGAATAGCAGTAATTCCAGAATAATATACCATTTCTTTAGTACCAACCTCAAAATAGTGGAATATGAAAAGATCTATGGGAAACTTTCAGTGCAAACAAGCTGCAAAAGCAGGTCATGGAATTCTCTCCTTTGTCCCTGCTGAAATTCGAGAGAATATCAGCAGGGACAAAGAGGCAATTAACCTGAATGTTTTATAAAGCAAAGGTTAGGCCTCATCTGAAATGTTGTATACAGGTTTGGAAATCTCATTTTATCATGAACATAGATCTGGTGAAAAGGGTGTAGAGAATAGCACCAAAATTAGTTGGGGGTTCACAAGTATATTCTTACTAAGATGGACAGGGACTCTGTAATCTCAGTCCTGGGAATTTAGACATCTCACTTACCCGATTAATATTAGTATAAGAGCAAATTATGCAAGGAAGCAAGCTTCTACACTAAAAAAAACACAACCCTACTCAACATTTGTCTTTCCCCTCCTCCCTAATAACACTGGTCTATATAGATTTTGATGTTTCCAAAATGCTTGGTGTTTCTAAAAAAACAAACCTGTTTTTATCTATCACGTACAGATTTTTTATACTGTCTAAGAAAACAGTAAAAATTGTTTTCTTAGACAGTATACACATTCCATGTATATGTGAGATTTGTACTACATCCTTTGTGAGTGCAGGTAGATGTACCCAAATGGGTTTAGACACATAGACCTTTAAGCCGTGTGGCTATATAAACCTGCAAAGTATTTATTCTGCATTCAGTTTTTTCCTGGTGCAATCTACTTTTAATGTGATTTTCATATTGCTTGCCTTTGAGAATGGCAACTTGTGGAATTTTTTTGGAAACAAAATATATTTTGATTGTTTGATTGCATTACAATTGCAGCACCTATGTTGTGGCAAAACAAAGGCATGATATAAGATCATTTGTGAAAAATGTATATGCTACATGTTTTGGAATTAAATTAGGTGGCCAAGATAAAAGATGAACCTGCCCCACAAAGTGTATGATAATGATTGCTGGCTTTTTCCATAACTGAAGCAGGTTATATCATGAAGAACAAGCAGGGCAGAGCATTGCATACCCCAACTGGTACCACCTCCATTTCTTCAACATATCCCATGAATCTGACATTTGTGATCTAGACAACGATATAAACCATTTTGATGAAGAAATTCATGACCGTGCACCTCATCTGTTTACACAAAGTGAACTCTATGATCTTGTGAGATATTTAAATCTACCCAAAGGGGCCATAGAATTCTTAGATCTAACACTGAAATCTAAGATTTTAGTAGGCCCAGAAACAGCCTTTTCATGACATATAAATCATAAAGAACTGCTTCCCCATTTTTCTGAAGTAGGTTCAATGACATACTGCAACATTCCTGAAGTTATGAACTTTTTTGGAATTTTTTACCATCCAACAGAGTAGAAGCTATTTATTGATTCATCAATACAAAGCTTCAAAGCAGTTCTCCCTCATAATGAAATCAATTGTGCATCCATTCTGCTAGCCCATTTAGCACAGTTAAAAGAAAAACTATGAAAATCTTATTGGTCTGGTACATAGGCAAAAACATGGTTACACAAAATTGCCTTACTTTCAGTTCAAGTGACACAGAAACAAGAAATGTACATTGGGAAAAGAAAGTATGGCCAGCACACATTCCTTTTCCAATCTTAGACAGAAACAAACTACTGTAACCTACCTTCTCTGCATATAAAGCTAGGTTTAATTAAACAGTTTGTCCAAGTCCTGAATAAAGGAGAAAATTGTTTCAGGTATGCTTGCACTAATTTCCATTTGTTACATATGAAAAAAATCAAAGCAGTGAATTTTGTTGGACCTCATATCTGCATGCCTGCTGCTGGACTCTGTATTTTAAGAATCCATAAACCAATCTGAAAGAGCTGCATGGACTGGTCTTTAAAAATGTAGTACATAATTTTTTGGAAAACAATAAATACTGAGATTTTAAGATAATCATGGGTGATATGTTGCAGAAGTTCAGAAAACTAGACTGCAATAGGAGTACTATGGTGTGTGCCACACTTCTTGCATTCTCATGTCAACTATTTCCTAGAAAACTTAAGTTTTCTAGGAAAAGTGAAGAGCAGGGGACAGATTTAATCAACATATAAAAGAAAGGAGAAAAAAGGTTTCAAGGGGAAGGACTATCAATATGATGGCCAAATACAGCTGGATGCTAAAAAGAGTAACAGATACTGAAATTAGCTGCTGAGGAAGTCAAAGAGGTGCAAGTTTAACAAAGTCTAGTGTATAAAAAATCCAGTTTGCAGCCACCTATGATTGACAGGAGGACATAGTCTATTATTTCTGTTTTTACATATTTTTAAAACACCGATGAGCCAAAACATTATGACCACATACTTAATATGATGTTGGTCTTTACACGTAGCCAAAACAGCTTGTACCTAGTGGATGCTACAAGATTTCTAAATGTGTCTTGTGGTATCTGGTACCACCACATAACCAGCAGATCCTTTAACTTCAGTAAGGTCTATGGTTGAGACGCCAGAGATTGGAGTTGCTGTTCCAACACAAACTTTTGGAGGCCAAGGCAATACCTGGAAGTCTTCCTCATGTTCAGTGCACCAGTCTCGAACAATCCGGGTGGTTTTTTTTTTTTTTTTTTTTGATTTGGTAGTTGTTGGCGCATCGGCTTCTGTGGCCATATTGCACCTCCAAAGGTTTTTGCAGTACTTTGATCCAAGCCCGAGGCGGGAATCGAACCCGCGACCTTTGGGTTGCCGGGCAGGTACTTTACCCACTCGGCTAGCCCGGTCGGCAATCCGGGTGGTGTGGCATGGTGCATTATCCTGCTGAAAGACAGAGGGGGAAGACCGTTGCCATGAAAGTGTGTACCTGGTCAGCAATGATGTTTAGATAGGTGGTAGATGTCAAAGTGCCCGGCACATGAATGACTGGATCCAAGGTACCCCAGCAGAACATCGCCCAAAGCATGACACTGCTGCCACCGGCTTGGTTTCATCCCACGGTGAATCCAGGCAGCATAACTTCCCCAGGTAAATGACGCACACATACCTGGCTGTTCACATGATACAACAGGAAACATGATTCAGTGGACCGGACAACATTCTTCCGATCACTCAAGGTCCAGTTTTGATGCTCGTGTGCCCATTGTAGGCACTGTCGAGGTGAAACATGGTTAGCATAGGCACTCTGAGCAGCCTGCGTCTACGTAGCCCCATTTTCAGCAGGGTTCGATGTACTGTGTGTTGTGACACATTACTCCTGTCACCAGCATTCCAATTACCAGCAAGTTGCACCACAGTCGCTCTTCTGTTGTCACATACCATCTTGGAGAGCCTTCGCTAACCTCAAGCATTGATGAGCAGTGGTCGTCCAACACCTTGCTGGCAGTTCGTGGGTTCCCCCTCCTCGGACCACTTTTGGTAGGTACTAACCACAGCTGACAGTGGGCACCCCACCAGCTGTGCCGTTTAAGATATGCTCTGACACAGTCGTCTGGCCATTACAATTTGGCCTTTGTCAAACTCAGTTAAGTCTGCTGCCTTTCCCACCTGAAGAATAAGAGTAACACTGATTAACGGAGCTCAGTATCAGTGTTTTTTATACCATATCCCGATCCGCGCACATGACGTAGTTCACCTAGAGTTGCTTCAATTTGCATACCCCCCCCGATCATAATGTTTTTGATCATCAGTGTATTTATAAAATCTGTATTAACATAAAATAAACCAAAGCACTTCCACCAATATTTTTGTTTTTTTTTTTGTAAAAAATTGTGGCAAGTTAGAGTAAATTTCAAGTAAATTAAAAAGTCAAAGAGGTACAAGTTTAGCCCAGTCTAGTGTATAAGAAATCCAGTTTTCAGCCTCCTATGATTGACAGGAGGATATAGTCTATTATTTCTGTTTCTACATAATTTTATCAGAATTTTTATATAAAAAGAGCCTATTATAAAATCTGTATAAACATAAAATAAACTGAAGCACTTCCATGAATTTTTTTTTTTATTTGTAAAAAATTGTGACAAGGTAAGAGTAAATTTCAAGTAAGTTTAAAATTTCCATTAAAAATGTAGTTTAGATTACTTATCAGCAGTAAATGAACAGAGATATTTTCTTGAAATGCAAACCAGTGTAATCTGTCTAATCTTTCCTAAAATTTTGTCAAGTTAATATCTTCCATAAAAACAGATATGGAAGATTGTTTTAATAATGAATCACCCTGTGCCTGAAAGCAAATTTTTACAAATATATCTTGATTATCCTTTTAAATTCATATTTAGGTCTCCTTAAGTGTGTCATCTGAGAAAGAGTAAGAATGCCACTAGTATTTAGTTTACTCAATCAATTTTAAGTTTTAAAATCTTAAATTGGCCTCCTCAGAGGTTCTAAATTTTCAGATGATGCAATTTGCAAAACTGAATTTCTTCTCTGTTATTAGTTCATCTGACATCCATTTAGGTCTAAATCTTAAATAATATCTAATAGTTGGTATAAAAAGACTAATAGCTTCCACGGTTATTGCACCAAAACACTTCCCATTTACAATTTAGTTGATAACATCAGCAGTCCCAGTGAATTTTAAAACTAAAATCCCTGTTGTCACCTTTACAAAAGCAAAATCCCTTCCCTTTACACTTGACAGTAATTATGTCACAATTAAGTCCAATCTCACTAAATTATGATCACTGCTGCATAGCGACCCTTTTATCTGTAGATTCTTAGTGCATGAATCATCGCTGCTAATAATAAAATCAAGAGTACTGCTTTCTCTTCTTGCCTATCTAATGTGCTGGCATAGAAAGAAATCATCCAAAATATATGTAGAAAAATTCTGCTACTCTGTGTGAATGATGGCCAATGCACAAATCTGGTCCAGTCAATAATTAAAGTACATAAGGCTTTAAAAAGGAAATGCTGAGAAAGAGTAAACATGGTGGAATCTTTACTCTTTTTATGAGGATACACATAACGGGCCAAATTTAAATTGAAAGAATGGGGGAATTACCTTTTCTTTTTTTGTTGTTGTTATTGCTTTCCTTGCATCATATTATCAAAGCAATACTAATACAGTGTGACCTTGATATAACGTATCTCTTCATACCATAGTTTCCGATATACTGTGAGTATGATTATTATTATTATTATTAATAATCATATTGTGCAAGGAAGCCTGAGGCTTATGCTGCACCAGAACAAAAAATTCCCAAGTTACCCTGAGAGAGAGAGAGAGAGAGAGAGAGAGAGAGAGAGAGAAGTAGAAGGGAATCACCAAGAAAGAGAAGAATGATGATATCCAGCTCAGGACCCTGGGTGTGCCAAGCCCATACTCACCAGATGTGAGCCCCCGATAATGTCCCCCACCAAAACGAATCATGAAAAAAGCAGTATTTTCAAAGAACTAGCAATTTCATATTGGAAACTGGAAAAAGTGAATACTGTATATACAAGTATGTACAATACATCATACTACTGTATTTCTAAGAGGAAAATTAGCTAAAAATTGATTGTATATTCACTACTAAAATTGCAGAGTAATATTTGTAAACATCAGGACTTGTCAGAGACAAATTACTATAGACATCCAGGGTCTCCCCTCAATTAGAGATGCAATAAAAGAGTATATCAGTGGGATACTAATTACAAACAGCTACTTCTGGAGGAGATTAGGTAGCTAACAAACTAAATGAATATTTTGCATCGACATTCACACATGAGGAGTTATTCAGCGAGGGGAATGCCAGAGGTGTATTCAACTCTAGCAGTAAGCTACAGAATCTTGAAATAACTGGGAGTAAAGTGGAGGAGAAACTATTGAAGATAAACACAAGAAAGGCACCTGGGGTGGATGGGATCTATCCAGTTATATTAAAGGAGGCAGCAAAGGAAGTAAGCAAACCCTTAGCCATAATTATGAGAGCTTCCTTGGACTCAAGGGAGGTACCCATAGACTGGAAATGTGCAAATGTGACCCCAATTCACAAAGGAGGATCAAAGGCTGACACAAGTAATTATAGACCTGTAAGCTTAACTTCTGTTCCAGGAAAATTAATGGACGCACTGGTTAAAGAAGCACTGCAGGATCATTTAGACAAGACTTCAGTTATAGCTCGGACACAGCATGGTTTTGTTAAGGGGAAGTCTTGCCTGACCAATTTGATTGGATATTATGATGCAGTCACAAAAGAACTGGATGCAGGGAATAGCTTTGATATTATATACTTGGATCTTAGAAAGGCTTTTGATACTGTTGCACATGGAAGACTGCTACACAAATTGGAGCAGTGTGACATTGGAGGCAAATTGCTGCTATGGATAAAGGGGTGGTTGAGGGGGAGAAGTCAGAGAGTGGTAATCAATGGACACTGCTCATCGTGGACTAATGTTATTAGTGGAGTCCCTCAGGGCTCAGTGTTGGGTCCATTATTGTTTTCTGTATTTATAAATGATATTGATGATGGTATATCAAGCTTAATGTCCAAGTTTGCAGACGATACAAAGGTTGGCAGGGTTGTCAAGGACACTACTGACACTATGCTGCTGCAACAGGATCTGGAAAGGTTGAGCAGATGGGCTGAGAGGTGGCAAATGAAGTTTAACATTGACAAATGTAAAGTACTACACATGGGAAACAGCAACCCCAGAGCAACGTATCAACTCTGTGGTACTACACTGACAGTGGTAGAGAATGAAAGGGACTTGGGGGTGGTTGTGCAGGCAGATATGAAGTTCTCTGAGCAGTGCAGACGGGCTGCAAGAGTAGCCTCATGGAGTATTGTCAATGATATACAGGAATTTTTCCAGCAGGGATAAGGAGGTGATTATTCCCTTGTACAAGGCAATGGTCAGGCCACACCTAGAGTACTGTATACAGGTCTGGAGGCCTCATTTCAAGAAGGATGTAGAGCTGCTGGAACGAGTACAGAGAAGGGCAACAAGATTAGTGAATGGAACAAAGGGGTGCTCTTATGAAGAAAGGCTTAAGTTTTGCAAATTACAGTGTCTGGAGACTAGGCACCAGCGAGGTGATCTGATAGAGGTGTATAAAGCCTTGAATGGTTTGAGCATGCTCAATGCTGATGGGATTCTTCCTCTAGCTCAGAATAATCACCTGAGAGGGCATAAATTCAAATTGAGGAAAGACAGATGTAGGATAGACGTGCCAAAATTTGCCTTTAGCCAGCGGGTGGTTGGTTGGTGGAACAGACTTCCATCCCTTGTAGTGGAGGTTGATAGCCTAAATAAGTTTAAGGCTCAGCTGGACAGGTATTTTGAACGAACAGAGGGGTGAAGTGGAAGTGGGTTTTTTTTTTTTTTTTTTTTTTTTTTGGCTGATGCTGCATAAGCTTGCTTTCTTGCATCAAATGCCTCTACTAATGCTAGTGCTAATGCTAATGGTAATGCTAATTACAGCTACCGTTTGTCAAGGGTATTACATTAGTTACAAAGTAAATTTTTGTAAACAATAGGAAAAGGTATGATTTCTTTGATAAGTTACACTTAAGATGGCAAAAATTGCTAAGGGCTAAACTAGACAAATATGTACATGAACTCACAAGTGATTTATGGAGAAATCACATGCGCTCACTTCAGCAACATGATAAGCCAGACAGTTTGATTTTCATTTAGTTTTCTGAAAACACAGTAAAATCTAGGGCATAAGAAATAAATACACAGCAAAATTAGTAAATCAGTAGGACTGAAGTAATGATCACGAAAAGAAAAAGTTATACAGTTGAAGAAGAAAAAATATATATATAAAGAATTATGAGTAGTGAAACAAAACGCAATATACTTTGTGAATGTGGAATTCCAGAAAGATGAATGAGGAATAAAAATTATGTTCATTTCTAGACTCTGTAGAAGGTAAAGTAGGCCTTGAAAAAAAGAAAACTAGACTTTGTGAAAACAGTGATGTGGACCAATGATTTTTACAGAAGCGTAGTGAAGGATAACCAATAAATGGGACAATTTTGAAAGCACAGCCACTTAAATTTCATAAGATATTTGGTGGAGATGACACATTTAATGCTTCTGAATAGTGGCTTTGGAGATGGAAGGCTCATCTTTACTCTACTTGTGTTTTATATTTCTACTCGTGTTTTATAAAAATAGCTCCAATGCTTGTATGATAAGTGATATTTTTGCTTTATAGTTTGAAAGTGAGATTGTTACATCAGTGAGACATCACTTGCTTTCCAAAAACTTAAAGCGAATGCTCTGTTACTGTTGGATTACTGCCCAGCTCATCCTTCGAATGATGTCCTGAAATCAGAAGATGGCAAGATCAGAGTCATGTTTCTGCCAAGGACCATAACTACACCAATTCAGCCCATGGATCAGGGCAAACTGGAATAAATCATGGTCAAAATGACTACTCCATTGACCCAAGACAGCTTACTACAGTTCTGATTGGACTGAAGATACCAAATTAGATCAGCCCATTTATGAAAAGCACATTTTGATTAATGAACAATTTTTCATAATATTGATGATTTTTTAAAATTCAAACAGAAGGAAAATAACATGTATTATAGAATCCACTATGTATATTTTTCTAGCATGAAGATGTACATGTCATCCAAACTGCATTTCATGCTCATCATAATGATAAGAATATCTATATAGAGTATTTCTATATAGTATATTTATAATAATTTGTAAGAGCAAGCAACTTTTATTATGATACAGGCAAGATTTATTTAATTGACTTTAAATTTTTCTTGATATTACCTTTACACTAGATAAAAAAAATAATAATAAAATTAAAGATGGCTTTCCAAGGAAGCCTTCATAATATATCTGCATTATAAAATTACTTATGTTACAATTATCTGAGAAATTTTTCATTAATCATTAACTACCTGGTCTTCAATTTTTTTAAAAATTTTCTTACTTTTATACCATTCTATTATTTCACTCATTAATATTTAGAAGATTAAATGCACAAGGCATAATATGTTAGGCACTTCCGTAGCCAGGTGGGCAGGAGCAGCAGTGTGTGGCACACGCTTGTTGATTAGATCGGGGTTTGAGCCTGTGACCACCAAATACGGAGGTTGCGGAAAGGTCAGGGAATGACCACCGCATATCCCCGGAGCAATATGACCTTAGTTGCTAATGCTCCTAAAAACCAAACAACAGCATAATGTTATGGGTTGAAATTAATTATATTATATATTGTTTCCCATAAGTTTAACTACATAAGTAGTGTTAAGGCATTGTTTGATTTTATCTCATATACCTTCACAACGAGATATCAGATATTGCACTACTTCGAATAAACAACGCTTCTCTAATAGAGGAGACTACTGCTGTTTATTCTCAGTGGGCACCACCACCCAGACAGCACCATTTCAGAGCTTGTTGGTTCACTCATTGGTGGTCGGGCAGGTACCCTGGTAATGCAAACATGCCATCATGGTTGTGAAGTTAATTCCACAATATGAGAGATGCCAAATGATATTTACACCAATATTATATAATTAATTTCAACCCATAACATATTATGCCTTGTGCATTTAGTCTTCTAAATATTATTATTACCTACACCATTTGGCATCTCTCATATTGTGGAATTAACTTCACAACCGTGATAGCATGTTTGCATTACCAGGGTACCTGCCAGTCCACCGATGAGTGAGCCAACAAGCTCTGAAACGGTGCCATCTGGGTGGTGGTGGTGCCCACTGAGAATAAATAATAGTAGTCTCCTTTAGAGAAGAATTGTTTATTCGAAGTAGTGCAATACCTGGTGTTTCGTTGTGAAGGTAGCCACAATATGAGATAAAATCAAACAATGCCTTAACATTACTTATGTAGGTAAACTATGGTGTATTTACACCAATATTATATAATTCACTCATTAATGTAAATTATAGTGAAATTTATAAAATTGGTAATCATTTTGGTTAAGCAAAAACTGAAATGGAAACATTATATTTTTATTTTTATTATTTTTTTTTGTTAACACATGTCCATCATCACAGGTTTCGGCCTATTTTGGGAACATAAGGGCAAAAGAAGGGCAAAAGAATTAAAGATGGAATTACAAATATACACAATAAAAAGAACAACCATATGTCACCAAATAATGATAGTAATATGAACTGATATGTGATAAAGATGCATGATGTACGTAGTAAAATCATAAATTTCTGAGACTTGCGTGGTTCTAGATATTCTGAGTGTGTAGTTAGTATGTGAAGTGGCTTGCACATTCAAACATGTGTTCCACCAGAGTTAGTTTTGTGAAGTGATTGTGTTTTTGTAAGATGGCAAAAAAGTTGAGTATACTACAATTAATGATCCTCACCGCACTGAATATCAAACAGTAGCCATAAGAAATGCTTTGAATGATGTAAAAACATGTGTGGGGGGGATGTTCATCCTGTGTAACAATTTTTAATGTTTTCAGAAGAGAAGAGAACGTAGAAAACCAGGATCAAAATGGAAGGCTGAAAAGGACACACAGCTAAAAAAAATTGTATAAGCTAGTTTACAGAAATCAATAAAAATGGTCAATGCTTAAATGATGTCGGTTTTAAAATTTTCCACAGAAGCCATCATGATATCTTGTGTGGCAGTCTGTCAATGAATCAAGCCATGCAACCTGTCAAGGTACATGGCATGGCAAGGTACAGAAAATGTTTGTTACAGGCCAGAAAGCTGGCTAGGTGACAGTTTCAGGTGATCTCATTTCAACAGCTCACAACACATCACTGCTAGATTGCATTGTCCTTAGGATGAAAGAGTGTTTTCTTTTGATCCATGAACAAAGAAACAGTCATCAACATGAAAATCACCACTCTCTCCTTTTGTAGCAAGAAGTTTCATCAGAGCTGGAAAGTCATGTTGGAAATGTTCTTTCACTGAAAGGAACATTTCACTCAAATTTCATCCCAGGTGGTGCAACTGTCAATAAGTAATGACAATTACAGAGTGGTTTGTAGAATCTCCTATACTCACTTGACCTTTCATTCTGTGAATTTTTCTGAAAATTATGAGCTGTGAGTTGTAAAATGTCCTGGAACAGTGGGCTGAACAAGATTGGATATTGTTTGATACTACTGGAATATCCAATAGTATCACTGTTACAAAAATTATTAATAAATCCAAACTCAAATTTGAAAAGGCTAAGTATAGGAAACTATCTTCTTATTCTAAGACTAGTTGGGTCTTCTGGTCTCTAACCAAAGCTATTCGCTGCAAACTTCTGTACATCCATACTTTAACCTCTATTCCAACTTGATAAAGCTGACATATTAGCATATTACTATTCCACTAACTTTTGCATTGCTAATCTTGATAAATTTTCTCCTCTAGTGAATAACAACCATTTAAGGGCTCCATGTTTTAACAGAAAAATATTAGATGAATGCTTCACTTAGTAACTTTTATTACACTCTCTTATTCCACTGATATTTTCCATTTTGCAAGGAAATTTGTCGATATCAATTTTTTTTTTAGTTTTTGCTGAAAACTAGTTTTTTTTTTTGTTTTTTTTTAGCTTTTGCTGAAAACTGCGGCAGTTTTTTGTTTTTTTTCCTTATGGTGTTTATTTTCTAAACAGCTTATTGACTTATTTTCTAAACACCTACTAGCTCAGTAGATGTTTAGAAGAAAAATAACACCAAATATTATTAATCTGCCCTACCATTGAATATTGTTCTACAACTGGTGTGGTGTCCACAAAACATCTCTCAAGCTACTAGACTCTATCCAGAAGACAAAAGTCAGGTTAGTTAATCTGACTGTTATTCTTTCCACTCTCTATCACACAGATAGAGTGGCACATAAGAAAAGAAAACATAAAAGGCAGAAACAATGCATGTTATTGTACTTTAAAATTTGATATACATATATATTTTGTACACTGTGTAGGCTTTATAAGGGCTACTAAAGGAATCAAAAACCAAAGTGCATGCCAGTTTCTGCTGCATACTATTTCTAGGGATATTTCTCTGAATTGGCATCTGCAATTACATCTCTTTCTTCCAAACAGTCTGAAGCTGTTCCCAAACCAGTCAAAATCCACTACTGCTCAATTCCAAATTTGCAGAATTAATTTCCCCCTTCCTCATTTATTCCTTCTATGTTGGTTCTTTAGTATAACTTTACTTAATATATAATTCCAGAAAATTACAATTTATAGACATTAACATCAAATTTCAACAAGTAACATATAGATAGTACTGTAGGTTCTAATACCGCTTGCATTTTGGATAACTTAAAAAAAAAAAAATACACGTGCACGCATGCATGCACGCACGCACACACAGTAAATCCCCAATTTATGAAAGCCCAAGTTAAGCAATTTTAGACTTAAGTAAATTTTTTTAGTAAAATTGTAAAGATACTTTCTGTACAATTTTTATGAGTAAATTCGAATGAAGGAACAATTAGTATAAGTTTTTATTTTCATTCAAATACAAACTATGTTGGATAATAACCTGTGACATAACTAGAATCTACGTAAATAATTAAATAACTAGAGTTAACATTTCATTTTTTGCTTTAAAAATTCTGAAGAAATATTTGACAACGTGTTTGAGACAAGTGAACTACGTTGAAGCACTTCAGAGAAATCCCCACAACATTCAAGCCATGTGGACTGTATTCCATCGGCTATTTCTTTGGAGAATTACAGTCTAGCCCTTCATCTCAACATTCTTTCTTTTCTTCCTTTTTTTTGAATTGCACAGTCAGTTCAATTTTCTCAAATATGTACACTTTGGTTTTTGATTCCTTTAGTAGCCCTTATAAAGCCCACACAGTGTACGAAATATATATCAGTTTTTAAAGTACAATAACATCCATTTTTTCTGCCTTTTATGTTTTCTTTTCTTATGTGCCACTCTAGCTACTTTACTGCTGTCCACAGATACAGTTTTTAATTGTCATGGTATATAACTATTTTTCTTCATTCTTCTGAGGATATTATGAGGTATTCTTTAATTTGGGCATACCAGGGATATATAGTAGCAATATTTTATTAGTCATTCCCAAGTTAATTAAAACTCGACTTATGTAAGAAATCCTAGAACGGATCAGGACTTCTTACATAAGTCAAGTTTTACGTAACTCGGGATTGTCGGGGACAGACTGTATATATATATATATATATAGATATATATATTATGCAGCATCAGCTAAAAAAAAAAAAATTCAGTCACTTCATTTGCCTTTAAATTTATTCAAACAACTGACTTCCACAACACTGAGTGGAAGTTTATTCTAATAATTAATTACTTCAACTGAAGCCAAATGTTGGTGTTAGCATTAGTAAAGGCACATAATGCAAGAAAGCAAGCTTATATAGCATCAGCCAAAAAAAAAAAAAAAACCCTTCTCATTTCATCCATCCACTCACTCCAAATGTTCATTTAGTTCTGCCTTGAATCTATTTAAGCTATCAACTTCTACAATGACAGATGGAAGTTTGTTTCAGCAATCAAATGCCCGCTGGCTAAAGGCAAACTTCCACACATCTATCCTACAACTGTCTTTCCTCAATTTGAATTTATGCCCTCTCAGGCGATTATTCTGAGCAAGAGGAAGAATCCCATCAACACTGAGCATGCTCAAACCATTCAAGTCTTTATACACCTCAATCAGATCACCTTTCAAGGTGCCTAGTCTCCAGACACTGTAATTTGCAAAACTTAAGCCTTTCATTGTAAGAGCAATCCTTTGTTCCATTCACTAATCTTGTTGCCCTTCTCTACTCATTCCAGCAGCTCCACATCCTTCTTAAAATGAGGCCTCCAGACCTGTATACAGTACTCAAGGTGCAGCCTGACCATTGCCTTATACAAGGGAATAATCACCTCCCTATCCCTGCTAGAAAAATTCCTGTATATCATTGATAAGACACCATGAGCTACCCTTGCAGCCCGTCTGCACTGCTCAGAGAACTTCATATCTGCCTGCACAATTACCCACCAGGTCCTTTTAATTCTCTACCACTGTCAGTGTAGTACCACACAATTGTTACGTTACTCTGTGGTTACTGCTTCCTATATGCAGTACTTTACATTTGTCAATGTTAATCTTCAGTTGCCACCTCTCAGCCCATCTGCTCAACTTTTCTAGATCCTGTTGCAGTAGCGTACTGTCATTAGTGTCATTGGCAACCCTGCCAACCTTCGTATCGTCTGCAAACTTGGATATTAAGTCTGATATACCATCATTAATATCATTTATAAATACAGAAAACAACAATGGACTCGCACTGAACCCTGGGGGATTCCACTAATAACATTAGTCCACAAAGAGCAGTGTCCATTGATTATCACTCTCTGTCTCCTTCCACTCAACCATCCCTTTATCCATCGCAGCAAATGCAAATTTGCAAATGCCACACTGCTCCAATTTGTGTAGCAGTCTTCCACATATATCTTCCACATGTTTGCACATATATTCTGAAGTCATCCTTTTCAATATAAAATTTATATTTATATTTAAAGGCAAAAGTGTTTAAAAGTAAAATTCACGGAAATGAAATGCTTTCAATAGTTGTGAATTTAATATAAGATCTATGCACATAAATTCCAATATTTATGTATTTAATATTAATTAATTAATTTTAATAAATTAATTAATTGAAAAAAAGCTTATTAATTTTAGAAAATTATTTTCCACATGTTTATCATAAAGTTCAGTACACTGCATCATTATTTAAACCAGAAAATTTCAGAAGAAAAATTAAAAAAAAAAAAAAAAATAATGGCAACCAGAAAATAAATAAATATAGCACATACCCTTAAATTAAATGAAATTTAGGGCAGCAAATGCCATATTTCTGAATAAAAGCTTACTGACATCTGTCTGGAATGAAACCTTACCGACTATGCTTTTTGCTAAACATATTGTACAATACAAACAAAAGAAAGTGCATCGAAAGTACATGCATCAAATAAATAATGCAAAAATCAGCATTACTACTCATGCATTTTTACAGGCATCCTTCCATTATCATATGCACAGAAAAACTGCTCCTGATTTACAAACTTTCAATTTATGAAACTCTCTGTGGAATGCATAGTGTTCATTAATTTGGAGATCACTATGTTGATGAAATAAACACAAAATAGGAAACAAATACCACCTTATCTATTGTTTATCAGTTCTGATAAACTGTATATGTCATCAAGATAGCAGGTATATTGAGGAGCATATCCCATTTCTAAGAAAATAAACTGTCACTAGAGAATGCACAGATATTATACATATCAAGGAAATAGTGCCTAATGGTCCTTAACGTTATGAGGAAAGTAGGGAACAGGAAAAGATGGTCACAGTGAAGTCTAACTGGAAGATGTGAGGGACTTACATATGTTTACTACTGATCCACAGTTATAGCATGCTGTGACAATATATCCAGAAAAGATGCAATTACATCAGATCAACTGATCAGTATAAAAATTACTGCAATAATTAAAGACAAACACCAACCAAGGAATAAAAAATTTTTACTATAAAAATAATAAAATAATGTGATACACTATCGGAAGACTAAAATATTACAATAAATTAAGATAAAATAAACTACGATAAAACGTTAAAAATATAGTTAAAAATATACTGAAGCAATAAAATTATCTAAAATAAACTGGATCAGCACTCTTGAAGAAGGAGACAGCAGTCTCCGAAAGCTTCAGGTTTTATCACTTTTAATCCAGTTTATTTTAGATAATTTTATTGCTTCCGTATATTTTTAACGTTTTATCGTAGTTTATTTTATCGTAATTTATTGTAATATTTTAGTCTTCCGATAATGTATCACATTATTTTATTATTTTTGTAGTAAAAATTTTTATTCCTTGGCTGGTGTTTGTCTTTAATTATTGTAGTATGGAATTTCCCAGCCCCATAGGCCTGTTTGAAGAAAGTATAAAAATTACAACACAGGAGTGCCAAATTCAAGGTTTTAGGTGATAATAAAAATCATTGCATTGTGTATTGAAGAGGTCACCAAAGTGGTCAATATCAACCCCCCAGAGTCAAAAATAGAATCTATGGGGTCGATAAACTTCAAGAGGTTGTCGATTAAATGATTTTACTCTTCTTCATAAATTTCAGACCAAGTCCAGAAATAGAAGAAATAGCCAAGATTTTAATACTAAAATACAAAAATATAAAACATATATGGCTTATGTTGAGAAAATTTAGTAATTTTTGAATTACCCAAATTTTTTTTTATATTTATTGATCTAATATAGTTCCCCCAGAACTTTACCATTACCTTTTTTTCTATTATATTGTTATACTATGAATACTAAATTGAGAGATAATCTTAACTGAACCCAATTACTTTCTTTCAGAATATTTCACATCTGCACTTACTCTAAAATATAAATTGAGCTACAATCCCAATAAGTACAATGGCTGCCACTTAAGAATAAAATTTCAACAATAGTCATAAGAATATTTGAAATTCGGATTTGTGCCCTCGATTAACAATAAAACAATGTATCAGAAACAATGTGTACAGAAAGGATAGACAGGACAGAAAGGGAGGGGGTGTTATGCTGTTAATTAAGAAAAACATAAAATCAAAGGAAGTGCACCCAGTTAATATAGATGAACAGTGCTCTGTTGAGTCAGTTTGGTGTGAGATAAGCACTGCGAAAGGAAAAATAAGAGTAGGAGTGTGTTATAGGCCTAATGACTTGAATGAGTACAATGAACAATTGTACAGAGAAATAGAGTGGGCCAGTAAATCTGAATGTCTTATAATGGGGGATTTTAACTTCCCAGATATTGACTGGAACTTGTGGGTTGGTCACTCACACACTAGTCAGACTTTTGTGGATTTATTGGATGATTGTTTTCTGCAGCAGCATGTTCGAGAGGCAACCAGAGAAAGTAATACTCTTGATCTGGTTATCAGCAGTGATCATTCGTGTATTAAGAATTTGCAGATAAAGGAACCACTAGGTGGCAGTGATCACAGTGTGCTGAAGTGGGATTTACTCAAAGAGGTAACTACCGTCAGGGGTAAAGGAAAGGGTTTTTGCTTCCGTAAAGGGGAGTACAGTGGTCTCAGACAGTTTTTAAGTTCTGTACAGTGGGATCAACTGACGATGTTACAAACAGTAAATTCTAAGTGGGAAGCATTCAAAGAATTAATCGTGGAAGCTACTAGACTTTATATACCGATTAAGAAATATCGTTCAAGGTTTAGGCCTAAATGGTTATCAAATGAACTAATGAGACTCGTGACAGAGAAGAAAAATGCATGGGATGCATATAAATTATCAGGTGACGCAGAAGCCTGTGGCAGATATAAGCTAGTCTGTAATCAGGTCACAAAGGAGGTTCGGCAGGCGAAGGCGGATTATGAGAAATCTTTGGCAAAAGATGCTAAGAAAAACAGCAAGGATTTCTTTACTTATATAAACTCTAAAAGGAAGGGGATGAATCTGATTGGTCCACTTGACATCGATGGTTCGCCTGTTGATGATCCTGCTCAGATAGCAAACAAACTGAATGAGTATTTTGCATCTACATTCACATGTGAGGAATTATTACAATTTGAAAATGGAAGAAGGTTATCAAATTGTAGCAGTGTGCTTAATGATTTTGTAATAACTGAGAGCAAAGTGGAGGAGAAATTGTTGAAGTTAAACATAAGAAAGGCACCTGGGGTGGATGGGATCTATCTAGTTATTTTAAAGGAGGCGGCAAAGCAACTAAGCAAACCCTTAGACATAATTATGAGAGCATCCTTGGACTCAGGGGAGGTTCCCACGGACTGGAGATGTGCAAATGTGTCCCCAATTCACAAAGGTGGATCGAAGGGTGACACGAGTAATTACAGACCAGTTAGTTTAACTTCTGTTCCGGGTAAAATAATGGAGTCGCTGGTTAAAGATGCATTGCAGGATCATCTAGACAAGACTGCAGCAATAATTCAAACACAGCATGGGTTTGTTAAGGGAAAGTCTTGTCTGACAAATTTGATTGGTTATTATGATGTGGTCACAAAGGAACTGGATGCAAAAAATAATTTTGATATCATATACTTGGATTTCAGGAAAGCTTTTGACACTGTTGTGCATGAAAGACTACTGTACAAATTGGAGCAGAATGGTATTAAGGGTAAGTTGCTACAATGGATAAAAGGATGGTTAAGTGGGAGAAGACAGAGGGTGGTAATCAATGGGTGCTGCTCTTCGTGGACTAATGTTATTAGTGGAGTCCCACAGGGTTCGGTGTTGGGTCTACTGTTGTTTTGTGTATTTATCAATGATATTGATGAAGGTATATCAGGCTTAACGTCGAAGTTTGCAGATGACACAAAGGTTGGCAGGGTTGTTAATGACAGTAATGGCAGTGTGCTACTGCAACAGGATCCAGATAATTTGGGCAGATGGGCTAAGAAGTGGCAACTGAAGTTCAACCTTGACAAATGCAAAGTACTGCATATGGGTAGAAGTAACCCCAGAGAAACATACCAACTGTGTGGTACTACACTTAAGGTGGTAGAAAATGAAAAAGACCTGGGAGTAATTGTGCAGTCAGATATGAAGTTTTCTGAGCAGTGCAGACAGGCTGCTAGGGCGGGTCATGGGGTTTTGTCAATGATATATAGGAATTTTGCTAGCAGGGAAAAGGAGGTGATTGTCCCTCTGTATAAGGCAATGGTCAGGCCACGCCTTGAGTACTGCGTACAGGTCTGGAGGCCTCATTTTAGGAAGGATGTAGATTTGCTTGAGCGTGTACAGAGAAGAGCAACACGATTGGTGAGGGGAATGAAGGGATTCTCTTACCAAGAGAGGCTTAAGTTCTGCAAATTGCAGTGGCTGGAGACTAGGCACCTGCGCGGTGATCTGATTGAGGTCTATAAGGCCTTGAATGGGTTGAGCACGCTGAATTCTGATGGGATCCTTCCACTTGTTCAGATTACCAACCTACGGGGACATAAGTTCAAATTAAGAAAGGACAGATGTAGAATAGATGTGCGGAAATTTGCCTTTAGCCAGCGGGTGGTTAATTGCTGGAACAAACTTCCATCTGTCGTTGTGGAAGTTGATAGGTTAAATAAATTTAAGGAGGAACTGGACAGGCATTTGGAGGGAATGGTGTGATTTGTTTTTTTTTTTTTTTTTTGGCTGATGCTGCATAAGCTCCTACACTTGCTTTCTTGCATCATGTGCCACTACTACTACTACTACTACTACTACTAATGCATATGTGCCCCTCTTATGTGAAAAGACTTTTAGTAATGATGGCATGACACCTTTGAAGATGAAAGAAAACATGAACAGATTCATCCTGTTAAGAAAAACAAAGATCTTAAATTTTTTAAGGTGCTGAAGGAAAAATTCAGAAATCAGCCAAATTTAAATATATTTATTAAAGCATCTGCTCATGCTGATAATGAAGGAGGAATGAAGGCATCATTCAATATCTCTCTTATTATAGCAAAGAAAGGAAAAGCGTATACCATTAGTGAGGAGATTATAATACCAGCAATTAATACCTATCCTGTTTTAAAATACCAGCCATTAAGTGCAAATACAGTGCAATGACACATTGATGAGATGGCAAATGATGTGGAGAAAACCATGGTGTTTGGGCTTCAAAATTGCATATTCTCCATCTAACTTGATGAGTCAACTTTTGGCAATTTAAAAATGGCCTATGGGAGGTATTATAGCTGAAGTTAAAAATGTGATAGATAATCTGCATGATGTTCTAAAAGTGTGTATCAAATCAATAAATAAACTCAAAGCGCATCAACTTAATTCATGTCTGTTTGCCATGTTATGTAAAAAAAATGATGAACCTTTCAACCAATTACGTTTGCATACCAAAGTAAAGTTGGCTGTCAAGAGCTGATAGTTTGCGAAGACTTGTCGATTTGTATGATTCAACTGTGGAGCTTCTTACAAGCATAGACACATCACTATATGGTGAGTTAAAAAAGTGCAAGAACCATCTGTTCTATTTGGCAGATCTATATTCAAAATTTAATGAAGTACAGAACCGACTCCAAGGTAATAGATGTTACCATCATTCAAGTCTCCACAATTCTCTTAAGGTTCCAATCAAGATAGGCCTATATAGATTTTCATTGGCACACAGAGATTTTCAGTATTTCTCAAACTTAAAATAATTGAAAGGAGGCGGCACAAAACTTTCGGATGATCATTTGGAGATATACATAGGGCATCTTGAAAAATTAAGGGAAGACTTTAAAATACATAATCTCTTCGGTGGGTGGGCAAGTACCCTGCAACACTACCTGTCCACCCACCGAAGAGAAGCCAACAAGTTTTGAAATGGTGCCGTCTGGGTGGTGGTATCCGCCGAGAATAAATAACAATAGTCTTTTCCACTGGTGAAGTGTTATTTATTTGAGGTAGTACAATACCATGACAACTCGTTGTGAAGGCAGTCACAATATGAGATATAACCAAAACAATGCCAATTTAATTAATTAATTCAACTACTCTGGTAGATAGCTACGTTAAAATGATGCATTTGATTCATTCTACTTCATGTCTGAGTTTAATCACAGTGAAGAGGATGTGTTTTACCTTGTAGCATGAGGCCTTTGCCCCTAAATACTTTATAGTAAAAATATTTGAAATATTTTAATTTTAAATGATATATACATCAAATCAGACCCCATTTAGAGCTTCATTAAATGTTTCCCACATTTTTCGATATAAATTAAGAAACACATCCTCTTTACTATGACTAAACTCAGAAACAGGCCTTAAAATATTGCTGTTATTTTTTATTAAATGGTCAGAGTTGATAAAGTATAAAGGATTTCATTAAGGGGTTGCGACTCCAAAAAGTTTAGGGATCCTGATGTATTGCCACTACCCTTACCACAAGCATACTAGAAGGAAAATGATTTCAAAGTGGAGGTAAGATCAAGAATAAATGCTGAATTGAGATTAAGATAAATCCTCTTATCTTACTGGATTTCTGTAAGATAACAGGTAAACTGCTATTTTGGAAGTATTATCTCTGAATACAGTAGAAAAAAAATATTGCAAACTTTCATAAATAAAATCAAGCTAGGGCCAACCAAAAGGGTAAAGGTTTGAAAAAACTCAGTCATGGATCAATCACAGAAATATTCTTCTATATGGATCAGAAACACAGAAAAATAAAATAAAATAATAAAAAGGAAAATAAAATAAAAAAATAATAAAAAAATAAAAAGAAAAATAAAATAAAAAAATAATAAAAAAATAAAAATAAAAATAAAAATAAAATAAAATAAAATATAACAAATGAACTACAAACTTTCATAAATAAAAGCTCCGTTATATGTTCTTTCCCACTGGTGAGAATTAGCAGCGGATCGAAGTATCTACTAAACACATATGGGAAATGACAATCCAAAACCCGATAAAAAGCAGTAAATAAGCACTAATGTACAGGGTTGTTAAAATTAAAGTATCCCTACGTAGAGGGCTCTAGGGCGAGTTCTAAGGCTCGTGCTGAAGAGAAATTTGGACAACAGGTACAATAAAGAATGTGCTCGCCATTTATTGGAAAAAAATTAGTTACAAAATTTGTCACTCTATGGCACTGTGGTAATACAAATCACTTGAACAGTGCTACAATTATTCAACGTGTCCTCCATTTTGGTCAACAACAGTTTCCATTCGAAGAACAGCATTTTCTACAACAGAACGTAACATGTCAACTGGAATAGCCAGCACATGACATCTAATACAGTCCTTCAGGTTTGCCAGAGTTTGACCAGAGCTGCAACAACGTTGGTGCCTTCAGGACACCATATTCGTGAAAGATGGTGTGCCACCCCACATCCACCATTGTGTCCAAAGATTGCTAAGGCAACACTTTCAGATGAGCGGGTCATCAGCTGTTGTTTCCAGACATCTTGACCACCCTGATCACCAGACCTCACCCCATGCGACTTCTGGTTGTGTGGTTTTTTGAAGAACCAGGTGTATCCTTCCTGATAGACCTGGTTATATATACTGTTAAAAATTGAGCATACTACCTACCAATGGTATAACTATAATTTTTGGACCACTATGCAAAGACCACCAAACTCATTCTCTCAATATTTGCACATCTCACATTGCATTCCCATATCTCCAGTCCACAGGGCTGGAAATGTGCAAATGTATCTCCAATTCAAAAAGAGGGATCAAAGGGTGACACAAGTAATTACAGATCTGTAAGTTTAACATCTGTTTCAGGGAAAATAATGGTCACTGGTTAAAGAAGTAATGCAGAAAAATATAGACTGCAGTTATACTTCAGACATAGCATGAGTTTGTTAAGGGAAAATTTTGTCTGACCAATTTAACTGGATACAACAATGTGGTCACAAAGAAACTGGATGAAAAAAATAATTTTGATGTCATATACTTGGATTTCGTGAAAGCTTTTAATACTGTTACATGTAAAAGACTGGTATACAATTTAGAGCAGTGTGGCATTAAGGGAAAGCTGCTGCTGCTGCTATGGATAAAGGGATGATTGAGTGGGAGAAGACAGAGTGTGGTTATCAATGGACACTGCTCTTCATGGACTAACACTATTAGTGGAATTTCCCTGGATTTGGTGTTTGGCTTTATTGTTTATTATATTTATCAATGAAGGCATATCAGGATTAATGTCAGGGGCTTACATCTGGTGAGTATAGGCTTTGGAACACCCAGGGTCCTGAGCTGGATATAATTATTCTTCTCTTTCTTGGTGATTCCTTTCTACTTTCTTTCTCTCTCTCTCTCTCTCTCTCTCTCTCTCTCTCTCTCTCTCTCTCTCTCTCTCTCAGAGTAATAGGGAAATTTTTTTTTTGGCTGGTGCAGCATAAGCCTCAGGCTTCCTTGCACCAAATGGCTAATAATAATAAATGTCCAAGTTGGCAGATAATACAAAGGTTGGTAGGGTAGTTAAAGGCAGTAATGATGGTATGCTACTGAAATAGGATCTAAAAAAGTTAAGCAGATGGGCTGAAGTTTAACATTGACAAATATTAAACTTCATTATGCTTATGTTTCATATTGCTTATGGGTAGCAGTAACCCCAGAGTAATGTACCAACTGCATGTTACTACCATCGTCATAGTAGAAATGAAAAAGACTTGAGGGTAATTATGCAGTCAGATATGAAGTTCTCTGAGCAGTTCTCAGACAGGCTTCCAAGTCAGCTCATAGGTTCTGTCAATGATATACAGGAATTTTGCTAGAAGGGATAAGTGTAATTATCCCATTGTATAAGGCAGTTCTCAGACAGGCCTCCAAGGCCAGCTCATGGGTTCTGTCAATGATATACAGGAATTTTGGTAGCAGGGATAAGGGTAATTATTTTATGCAAAATTTGCATAAAACATCATTGTGCTTAAAACAGACTACCAGTTCTAAGAAAAATGTTGGTAACACTTGCACAATAATGGGGTTTCACTAACATCTTCCTGTTGCCTCACTCACACAGTACAGGAGATTGATTTAGAATGGTGTCTCCTGTTTCCAGATGAAACAGAATTGGCGCCTCCGTAGCCAGGTGGGAAGGAGCAGCAGTGCGTAGCACATGCTTCTTGATTAGACCAGGGTTCGAGCCCGTCACCACCAAATACGGAGGATGCGGAAAGGTCAGGAATGACCACCGCATATTCACGGAGCAATATGGCCTTAGTTGCTAATGCTCCTAAAAACCAAATAACAACAACAAGATGAAACAGGAGACACCATTCTACTGTTTCATCTGGAAATACAAAGACAGTTTTTTGTTAATTTTAAAATTTCAATAAACAATAAATGCCATCCAGCTGACATTATTTGTGTGCCCAAAAATTAGTTTTCCTCTAACTATTACTCTGATAGTGTTTAGAAGTACACCACGATAGTTATTATAGAAATATTTAATACTTGTGTATTCTGAAATTTGTTTTTTTCCTTCTGACTGTAAATATATATTTTTCCCATTAATCTAAAACAGAAGCAAAGGATACACAAACATCTGAATCATTTACATCTAGCCTTAAAGATGGAACTAGTGATGATGAAGGTAACATTGACATTGGTTTCATTATTGTGCACAGACATCTAAAAGGCATTTATTTTATATTAATCTAGCAGCGTTGGTGTTACTGGAACAACCACTTGCTTCAAAGATGGTGAAAGTCTAAATGTTTTTCTTTATTACAAAAAAGAGGTTTTTGGGTTTTTTGAATTCTAATCACACATTTTGACCCTCAAAGTTTCTTAATTACAAAAAAGAAACTTTTTTTTTTTTTTTTTTTTTTTAAATCCTGCTTCGACTATAACAATACTTGCCCATCTTGTAATGGACTGCAATGTTTATTCATCTAGAAGCACACAAACAGTGGAGTAAAAATTACCTATGAATCTTGCAAACAGTTCAAACTTTAAACCAAACACAAAACATTTCCCACTTCTCAGTACTTTTGAGGAACATTTCTATCTATAATATATTGAGAAAGGAGGGTTTCTTGAGATATCCTGAAAAAATTTTCTCTCTGAATGGGTTAAAAAAAACATGAGGGATAAATTTTACTCAGGCACTAAACAAATGTTTGTTTGTTGCCTTCATAAAATTTACACCAAGCATGTAAAAACATTTCTGATATGTTTCAATTAAGTAGAATAAGTAAAACAGGTCAATACAAAGGAAATGCTTAAAATTGATTTGCAAAGAATGCTTATACAAAAATTTGCGAAGAACACTTATTATAAAAAAAGAATGCAACATTCTGTTGCATTATTTATTTGTAATGAAATGACTGTTGCATGCACATAAGTTCATTGTTTATCTGTTTTTAAAAACACACGGGGGCATCCTTGGAACCAGGAGAATCCCAATGAATTGAGAATGTGCAGAGGTACCTTCTATTCACAAGATGGCTCAAAGAGTGAAGTGTCTTTAGGTCAGGCTAAAAGACATTTTAGCCTGACCATTGTGTTAGGGAAAATAATGGAGTCATTTGTTAAGAAAGTAATGAAAGATCATCTTGAAAGGTGCAGAACTATAAGGCAATCACAGCACAGATTTCTTAAACAGAGATACTGCCTGACCAATCTGATTAACTACTATGTTGTTACAATGGATGCAAAGAATAATTTTGACACTGCGTACACCGATAAGCCAAAACATTATGACTGCCTGCCTAATAGCATATTGGGCTGCCTTTTATTTTGTGACAACTGCTTGCACCCGGAGTGGCATCAACTCCACAAGACTGCTGATAGTGTCCTCAGGTATCCTGGACCAACTAGACAGAAGGACATCCCAGAGTTTGGCAATGGAACAAGGCACTGCATGGAGTGGCATATGCTGTGCTCCACCACATCGCATAAATGTTCCATGGGATTGATGTCAGCGGACTTTGGTGGTAGAGGGAGCACACAAAATGCTTGAATATGATCCTTGAAGAAATCCGCATAACGCGTATCTTCATCTGATATGGGGCATTGTCTTGCTGAAAGAGTTCAACGCCATCTGGACTCATGGGAACCACATAGGGTAAAATTTGGTCCAAAACAGTGCCGAGGTTGAAACTGGCAGTCAGGGTGTGCTCAATGGGCATGAGGGAACCAAAGATGTCCACAAAAACATTCCCTAAACCATGATGCCACTCCTGCTGGCCTGTTTTTGTCCAACCATACAGTCCACTTGCAGCTGTTCACCTACTCAGTGTCAAATACGAACCTATCGATCAGCACAGAGCTGGAACACTAAATCATCACATCAGCTGACATTTTTCCAGTCACCCAGGTTGTAGCCTGCTGTTAATTGAAGGATCACGATCTGTCTGTTGTTGCAGACAACACGGGCCAAATGCTGTTCACCTTCACTGTAAAACAGTGGTAGTCTCTCCCTGTCCTAGCATGTAGGACAGGGTGGTTGTGTGTCTTTTCAGACCATTCACACCATACATTTACTATGATGGCCCTCGAACAGCCAAGAATATTTGAACCCTGCCTTCCTAACACTGGAAATCATTCCTTGTTCAAACTCCATCAGGTCATTCTCTTTTCCCCATTACACAGGCTTCATCCACCGGGTAAAGGGAAGTCTGTGCCATCATTACTATATATGTCGTGCCGGTCAGTGATATCACACCTCGATGCTGTAGGATGCATTCATTGGTGGATGCATCCTACAGCATCTAGTACATCACAATGTTTTGGCTCTCAAGTGTACTTAGATTTCAACAATGCTTATGACAATGTTCCAGTAGAAGACAGTACTGGCAGAAAGAGAGCAGAAAAGAGCATGGACATAAAAGAATATTCTTATGAAAAACACTGGAATTCTGTAAATTGCAATTGCTGGAAACTAGATTTCATTGTGGTAGCCTAACTAATATGTACTAAACTTTAAAGTTATTGAGTAAACTGAATGCTGATGGCATCATTATTCCTTCTGAAATGACACACACACACAAATTTTGAATTTAATTGGATGATTGCAGAATAGATTTGTAGAAATTTGCAAAAGAGCAAATCAATAAATGGAATAAAAAAAAGTTAAGAACAAAAATAAAATTTTGGAACAAAATAAACTTCAAACTAGTGTTGGGATATGGTTAGTTTGAATAAATTGAAAAAAGGGTGAGAAAAATTATCAGACAGGGCAAATGAAGTGGGAATTTTTATTTATTTATTTATTATTATTTTTTTTTGTGTGGCACTGCTCTGAAACTTTAACTACTCTGAAACAAAGACACAAATGAGGTTAGATAAGAGAAGGCAGATTACGAGAAGTCCACAGAGTCCAAATAAAAACAGAAGATACTAGAAGTAAGGAGACGAATCATATTGGTCCACTTGATATTAACAGTTAAACTGTTAATGCTAAAACACTAAACAGGTATACTGCATCTGTATTCACACATCTGGAGGAAGGAGGAGGATACAAAAAGTTTATCAATCTCTGACAGGGCAATATATGATTCTGTGATAACTAAGAGGAAAGTGAAAGAGAAATCATTCAAGCTAAAGATAAAAAATAAAAAAAAAATTACCTGGAGTGGATGGGTTCTATCAAAATATAATAAGGGAGGCAGCAAAGGAGGTAAGTAAAACCGTAGCCATAATTATGAGTTTAATTTTGGATTCAGGGGAGATTCCTGTGGATGGGAGATGTGTGAATGTATCACCAATTCACAAAGGGGATCAAAGGGTGACATGATTAATTACAAACTTAACTTCTGTTCCAGAGAAAATAATGGATTCCCTGGTTAAAGAAATAATGCAGGATCATCTAGACAGGAATACAGTTATGAGCAATTTGATTGGATACTATGATGCAGCATCAAAGGAACTGGATGAAAAAAATAATTTTAATATCATATACTTATATTTCAGGAAAGATTTTGATAACGTTGCACATAAAAAACTGCTGTACAAATTGGAGCTGTATGGTATTAAAGGATGGTTGTATGGAAGAAGACAGAAAGTGGTTATTAATAGATATTGCTTTTTTGCAGAATATTGTTATTAGTGGATTACCACAGGGTTCAGTGCATCCCATTGTTTTCTAGGTTCATTAATTATACTGATGAAGGTATATCAGGCTAAATCTCTAAGTCTGTGGATAACACGAAGGTTGGCAGGGTGGTTAATGATTGAGAGAAAAGGTAAGCTACTCCTACAAGATGTAGGAAAATTAGGCGATGGGCTTAGAAATGGCAACAAGTTTTAACATTGACAAATGCAAGGTACTGCATATGGGTAGCAGAAAATGAAAAATACCTGGGTGTAATCATGCAGTCGGATATGAAGCTCTCTAGGCAGTACAGACATGTTGCCAAGAGAGCTCATGGGTTTTTGTCAATGATATATAGGAATTTTGCTGGGAGGGATGACAACATGATTATCCCACTGTACAAAGAAAACTGTAGGGGCTACATCTTGTGTACTGCATACAAGACAGGACAGGAGGGGAGGAGGGGTTATGCTATTAATTAAGAAACACATAAAGTCAAAGGAAGTGAAGCCAGTTGACATCGATAGACAGGGCAGTGTCGAGTCAGTTTGGTGTGACATAAGCATAGGGAAATCAAAATTGAGAGTAGGAGTGTGCTATAGGCCTAATGACTCTGATGAGTATAATAATATATTGTACAGGGAAATAGAGTGGGCCAGTAAATCAGAGAGTCTTATAATGGGGGATTTTAATTTCCCAGATACTGACTGGAATTTGTGGTTTGGTCACTCGCACACTAGCAAGGCTTTTGTGGATTTATTGGATGATTGTTTTCTACATCAGCATGTTCGTGAGGCAACAAGACGGAGCAATACTCTTGATCTGATTATCAGTAGTGATTCTTCATGCATTAAGAACCTGCAGATAAATGAACCACTAGGTGGCAGTGATCACAGTGTGTTGAAGTGGGATTTACTCAAGGAGGTAACTACCATCAGAGGTAAAGGGAAGGGTTTTTGTTTTCGTAAAGGCGACTATGATGGTCTGAGACAGTATTTAAATTCTATACAGTGGGACCAACTGATGATGTTACCAACAGCAAACTCAAAATGGGAAGCATTCAAGGAACTAATCTTGGTGGCTACCAGGCTTTACATACCAACTAAGAAATATTGTTCAAGGTTTAGGCCTAAATGGTTGTCAGATGGACTAATGAGACATGTGGCAGAGAAGAAAAATGCATGGGATACATACAAATTAATGGGTGACATGGAAGCCTATGATAGATATAAGTTGGTCTGTAACCAAGTCACAAAGGAGATTAGGCAGGCAAAGGCAGACTACGAAAAATCCTTGGCAAAGGATGCAAAGAAAAACAGAAAGGAGTTCTTTACATACTTGAACTCGAGAAGGAAAGGGATGAATCAGATTGGTCCACTGGATATTGATGGTTCAACAGTTGAGGATCCTGCTCAGGTGGCTAACAATCTAAACGAGTATTTTGCATCTACATTCACGCATGAGGAGTTATTCAGGAAGGAGAATGATGTAGGTAAATTAAACATTGGCAGTGAGCTGGATGATTTTGTAATAACTGAGAGGAAAGTGGAGGAGAGATTGTTGAGGATAAACATAAAAAAGGCACCTGGGGTGGATGGGATCTATCCAGTTATATTAAAGGAGGCAGCAAAGGGAAGTATGCAAACCCCTAGCCATAATTATGAGAGCTTCTTTGGACTCAGGGGAGGTACCCATAGACTGGAGATGTGCAAATGTAACCCCAATTCACAAAGGAGGATCAAAGGCTGACACAAGTAATTATAGACCTGTTAGTTTAACTTCTGTTCCAGGTAAATTAATGGAGGCACTGGTTAAAGAAGCACTGCTTGATTGATTGATTGATTGGTTTGGTTTTTTATGGCGCATTGGCAGCTGTGGCCATAATGCGCCAAGACTACAAAAGAAGCACTGCAGGATCATCTAGACAAGAATTCAGTTATAGCTCAGACGCAGCATGGTTTTGTTAAGGGCAGGTCTTGCCTGACCAATTTGATTGGATACTATGATGTAATCACAAAAGAACTGGATGCAGGGAATAACTTTGATATTATATATTTGGATCTTAGAAAGGCTTTTGATACTGTTGCACATGGAAGACTGCTGCACAAATTGGAGCAGTGTGGCATTGGAGGCAAATTGCTGCTATGGATAAGGGGATGGTTGAGTGGCAGAAGACAGAGAGTGGTAATCAATGGACACTGCTCAACGTGGACTAATGTTATTAGTGGAGTTCCTCAAGGTTCAGTGTTGGGTCCATTGTTGTTTTCGGTGTTTATGAATGATATTGATGATGGGATATCAAGTTTAATGTCTAAGTTTGCAGATGATACAAAGGTTGGCAGGGTCGTTAAGGACACTACTGACGCTATGCTGCTGCAACAGGATCTGGAAAGGTTGAACAGATGGGCTGAGAGGTGGCAAATGAAGTTTAACATTGACAAATGTAAAGTACTACATATGGGTAACAGTAACCCCAGAGCAATGTATCAACTCTGCGGTACTACACTGACAGTGGTGGACAATGAAAAGGACCTGGGGGTAATTGTGCAGGCAGATATGAAGTTCTCTGAGCAGTGCAGACGAGCTGCAAGAGTAGCTCATGGTGTCTTGTCAATGATATACAGGAATTTTTCTAGCAGGGATAAGGAGGTGATTATTCTCTTGTATAAGGCAATGGTTAGGCCACATCTTGAGTACTGTATACAGGTCTGGAGGCCTCATTTCAAGAAGGATGTAGAGCTGCTGGAACGGGTACAGAGAAGGGCAACAAGATTAGTAAATGGAACAAAGGGTTGCTCTTACGAAGAAAGGCTTAAGTTTTGCAAATTACAGAGTCTGGAGACTAGGCACCGGCGAGGTGATCTGATAGAGGTGTATAAGGCTTTCAATGGTTTGAGCATGCTCAATGCCAATGGGATTCTTCATCTTTCTCAGAATAATCACCTCAGAGGGCATAAATTCAAATTGAGGAAGGACGGATGTCGGATAGATGTGCGGAAATTTGCCTTTGGCCAGCGGGTGGTTGGTGGAACCGACTTCCATCACTTGTTGTTGAAGTTGATAGCCTAAACAAATTTAAAGCTCAACTGGACAGGTATTTCGAATGAACGGAGGGGTGAAATGGGAGTGGTCTGTGTTTTTTTATTTTTATTTATTTTTTTTTTTTTGGCTGATGCTGAATAAGCTTGCTTTCTTGCATCATATGCCTCTACTAATGCTAATGCTAAGTCTGTAGACATCAATTTAGTAAGGATGTACGTCTGCTGGAATGGGTGCTGAGAATAGCAATGAGGGTGAGGGGAACAAAAGGTTGTCTCACCAAGAAAGACTTCTGTTCTGCAAATTGCAGCATTTGGAGACCAAACACCTGCAAGTTGATCTGATTCAGATTTTAAGGCTTTGAATGAATTGCTGATGGCATTGTTCCACTTTTGCAGACTACACATATGAGGGGGCATAAATTTAAACTGAGGAAGGAGGATTGCAGAATAAATGTGCGAAAGTTTGTCTTCAAACAGCAGGTTATTGATCATTGGAATTAACTTCTTCTGTTGTTGAGGAAGTGGGTACTTTTAAAAATTCAAAGAAGAAATAGGAACACTATGGGAGGGAATGGACAGGTGATGTGGAAAGGTGTGTGTGTTATTTGGTTTTTAGGAGCATTAGTAACTAAGGCCATATTGCTCTGGGAATATGCGGTGGTCATTCCCTGACCTTTCGGCATCCTCCGTATTTGGTGGTCATGGGCTTGAACCCCGGTCTAATCAAGAAGCGTGTGCTATGCACTGTTGCTCCTGCCCACCTGGCTAAGGAGGGGCCTGTGTGTGTGTGTGTGTGTGTAGAAGCTTGCTTTCTTGCATTATTTGCTGTAATAATACGAATACTAAATTATTGGACAGAATGAGCAAATGACATTGGTATTTTTTATTTTATTTTTTGTCTGACACTGTAATAAGCTTCTTTGCATCTAATACTAAGTGGCCTGATAAAACACGTTATTCTTTATAAAAGAAAATAAAGCTAATTCTGAATTCAGAGGCTATGAAAAATGCTAGCTCAAAAACAGAAATCAAATAATCTTCTTTCCACAAATTACTGTTACACTATATAAATTAAATTTGTGTAGGCAATGATGAAACAAAGTAGTGTTTTTACAGGTTTGTTTGTAAAAAATGTTGCTAACTATAATTTCAAAGTCTCAAAAAATTTAAAAATGAACTAAGTAACTGACAAAATTTATAATACACAGCTGTAAGAGAGTGCCTGATTTTAGTCACATTTTTCCAATGTGTCTGTAAGGTTTCATTGATGTAACTTTTTATTATGTATCACTAGTGCATCCATAATAAACTGTCAAGGTGAAATAATTTACAATTTTGTTTTGATTAAAAAAATGAAGTGGCAACCAAACATTAAAATTCTTTAAATATTTAAGAGTTATATTTTAAATTATATATTTTATTTTATATTTTAAATTATATATTTTATTTTATATTTAAAATTTTATATTTTAAGTTATATTTTAAATTATATATTTTAAAAGTTATATTTAAATGTTGGAAAAAGCAGAACAAAATATTTATATAGCCATCTCAATACAATTTTTAACTGGAATCAGAATGGGGAGAGGTTCAGGTTAGCATCAGAAATGGCAAAATGATGTAAGGAAACAAGCTTATATAAAACATCCCACACAAAAAATATATCAATTTGATTTGCACATCCTCTCTCATAATTTAATAATTTGTCTAATCATTCTTTAAATTTATTCAAACTACCCAATTCCATAATACCAGGTGAAAGTTTAATCCAACAATTATTTTGAAATAAGAGCATATGGAAATTTCAGAGGGCAAAAAGAAAACACATTGAGAAATGCAAAGTACTGCATATGGGTAACAATAACCCAAGCGAAACTTACCAACTGTTTGGTATACACTCAGGGAAGTGGAAAGAGAAAAAGACCTGGGGGTAATTGTGCAGTCAAATATGAAGTTCGCTGAGCAGTGCAGATGGGCTGCCAGGGCAGGTTATGGAGACTTGTCAATGATATATAGGAATTTTGCTAGCAGGGACAGGGAAGTAATTATCCCGTTATACAAGGCAATGGTCAGGCCACACCCAGAGTACTGTGTACAGGTCTGGAGGCCTCATTTTAGGAAGGATGTAGAGTTGCTAGAAGAAGTACAAAGAAGGGCAACAAGACTGGTGAGGGGAACAAAAGGGTGCGCTTAGCAAGAAAGGCTTAAGTTCTGCAAATTGCAGTGCCTGGAGAGTAGGCACCTACGAGGTTGTTATGTTATGTTATTTTAGTTTTTAGGAGCATTAGCAACTAAGGCCATATTGCTCCGAGATATGCGGTGGTCATTCCCTGACCTTTCGGCATCCTCCGTATTTGGTGGTGACGGGCTTGAACCCCGGTCTAATCAAGAAGCGTGTGCTATGCACTGCTGCTCCTTCCCACCTGGCTACGGAGGCGCCACCTACGAGGTGATCTGATTGAGGTGTATAAGGCCTTGAATGGGATGAGCAAGCTCAATGCTGATGGGATTCTTCTTCTTGCTCAGATTAAGAAACTGAGGGGGCATAGATTTAAATTGAGGAAAGACAGTTGTAGAATACAGTTTCAGAGACTGCTGGGAGTCATTGTGTTACAAGTAAACATATGGGGTTGTGTAAGGGTAGATAAGAATAGGAACAGGTGCATGTATACTTGCATGTACACCAATCCTAGGAGTTTGGTAAATAAATTTGATGAATTCGAAGTATTGCTCAACACATCAAAGGCAGATATTGTTGGGATATCAGAGATGTGGTGTCACACAGATATAAGGAATGCAGAACTGGAATTTTGGGAGTACAATGTGCACAAAACAGATAGACAGAATAGGAAGGGGGGAGGGGTTATGCTATTAGTTAAGAAACACATAAAAAACAAAGGCATTGAAGCCAGTTGACATCGCTGGACAGTACAGTGTCAATTCAATTTGGTGTGACATAGCATTGGGAGATCAAAATTGAGAGTAGGAGTGTGCTATAGGCCTAATGACTCTGATCATTATAATAAGAAACTGTAAAGGGAAATTGAATGGGCCAGTAAATCAGAGAATCTTATAATGGGAGATTTTAATTTTTCAGATATTAACTGGAATTTGTGGTTTGGTCACCCACACACTAGCAAGGCTTTTGTGGATTTATTGGATGATTGTTTTCTACATCAGCATGTTCGGGAGGCAACTAGAGGGAGTAATAAGCTTGATCTGATTATCAGTAGTGATTCTTTATGCATTAAGAATCTACAGATAAAGAAACCACTAAGTGGCAGTGATCACAGTGTGCTGAAGTGGGATTTACTCAAAGAGGTAACTACCATCAGGGATAAAGGGAAGGGTTTTTGCTTTCTTAAAGGTGACTACGATGGTCTGAGACAGTATTTAAATTCTATACAGTGGGACCAACTGATGATGTTACCAACAGCAAATTCAAAATGGGAAGCATTCAAAGAATTTATCTTGGAAGCTACTAGACTTTACATACCAACTAAGAAATATTGTTCAAAGTTGAGGCCTAAATGGATGTCAGATGAAATAATGAGACATATGGCAGAGAAGAAAAATGCATGGGATACATATAAATTAATGGGTGACATGGATGCCTATGATAGATATAAGCTGGTTTGTAACCAAGTCACAAAGGAGATTAGGCAGGCAAAGACAGTATGAGAAATCCTTGGCAAAGGATGCAAAGAAAAACAGAAAAGAGTTCTTTACCTATGTAAACTCTAGAAGGAAAGTGATGAATCAGATTGGTCCACTGGATATTGATGGTTCAACTGTTGATGATCCTGCTCAGGTGGCTAACAAACTAAATGAGTATTTTGCATCTTCATTAACACATGAAGAGTTATTCAGGAAGGGGAATGCCAGAGGTGAAGAAAACTCTGGCAGTGAGCTAGATGATTTTGTAATAACTGAGAGGAAAGTGGAGGAGAAATTGTTGAGGATAAACATAAAAAAGGCATCCGGGGGTGGATGGGATCTATCCAGTTATATTAAAGGAGGCAGCAAAGGAAGTAAGCAAACCCTTAGCCATAATTATGACAGCTTATTTGGACTCAGGGGAGGTACCCAAAGACTGGAGATGTGCAAATGTGCCCCCAATTCACAAAGGAGGATCAAAGGCTGACACAAGTAATTATAGACCTGTGAGTTTAACTTCTGTTCTAGGAAAATTAATGGAGGCACTGGTTAAAGAAGAACTGCAGGATCATCTAGACAAGACTTCAGTTATAGCTCGGACACAGCATGGTTTTGTTAAGGGAAAGTCTTGCCTGACCAATTTGATTGGATACTATGATGCGTCAGAAAAGAACTGGATGCAGGGAATAACTTTGATATTATATATTTGGATCTTAGAAAGGCTTTTGATACTGTTGCACATGGAAGAATGTTGCACAAATTGGAGCAGTGTGGCATTGGAGGCAAATTGCTGCTATGGATAAAGGGATGGTTGAGGGGGAGAAGACAGAGAGTGGTAATCAATGGACACTGCTCATCGTGGACTAATGTTATTAGTGGAGTCCCTCAGGGTTCAGTATTGGGTCCATTGTTGTTTTCTGTATTTATAAATGATATTGATGTTGGTATATCAAGCTTAATGTCCAAGTTTGCAGACGATACAAAGGTTTGCAGGGTTGTTACGGACACTACTGAGAGTATGCTGCATCAACAGGATCTGGAAGGGTTGAGCCGATGAGCTGAAAGGTGGCAAATGAAGTTTAACATTGACAAATGTAAAGTAGTACATATGGGAAACAGTAACCCCAGAGCAACGTATCAACTCTGTGGTACTACACCGACAGTGGCAGAGAATGAAAACAACCTGGGGGTAATTGTTCAGGCAGATATGAAGTTTTCTGAGCAGTGCAGACCGGCTGCAAGAGTAGCTCATGGTGTCTTGTCAATGATATACTGGATTTTTTCTAACACAGATAAGGAGGTGATTATTCCCTTGTATACAGGTTTGGAGGCCTCATTTCAAGAAGGATATAGAGCTGCTGGAATGAGTACGGAGAAGGGCAACAAGATTATTGAATGGAACAAAGGGTTGCTCTTACAAAGAAAGGCTTAAGTTTTGAAAATTAGTGTTTGGAGACTAGGCACCAGCGAGGTGATCTGATAGAGATGTATAAAGCCTTGAATGGTTTGAGCATTCTCAATGCTGATGCGATTCTTCCTTTTGCCCAGAATAATCACCTGAGTGGACATAAATTCAAATTGAGGAAAGACAGATGTAGGATATATGTGCAGAAATTTGCCTTTAGCCAACTGGTGGTTGGTTGGTGGAACAGACTTCCATTCCTTGTTGTGGAAGTTGATAGACAGGTATTTCGAACATACGCAGGGGTGAAATGGGAGTGGTTTTTTTTTTTTTTTTTTTTTTTTTTTCTTGGCTGATGCTGTATAAACTTGCTTTCTTGCATCATGTGCCTCTACTAATGCTAATAGATATGTGGAAATTTGCCTTTAGCCAGCAGGTAGTTGATTGGTGGAACAGACTTCCATCTTCTGCCGTGCAAGTTAATAGCCTAAATAAATTTAAGGCTGAACAGGACAGGCATTTGGAACGAATGGAGTGGTGAAATTGGAGAGTTTTTTTTTTTTTTTTTGATGCTGCATAAGCTTGCTTTCTTGCATTGTATGCCTCTACTAATGCTAATGCTATTGGAAGATAGGCATGGCAGGGTGGAAGGAATTTCCATGTGGAAATATGTACTTTAATATCTAGTTCACTTAACAGCCCTTGTATTCAAATACCAAAAGGTTGGTTGGTTGACTGTCCAATGGGTATTCCCGAGATCACCCAATTTTGGCTCAAAGACTTATGTCCATGTGGGGTGATCAAACAGGGACTTTAATTGAAAAGTATACTTCAAAGAGAAAGACATGGGTCACTTGATTGAACACAGAGGCTTGGACAGGACACATACAGAATACTCCAGTGGCAGTCCAGATGGCTGGGTGGGAGACTGGATCTACTCATTAAAGTGCACCATCTCTAGCAGAAGTATAAATGTGGAAACCATGATTGAGTTTAGGATGGACCTACTATGGCCCAGTAGAGCCATAGTAGGTTACAGCAATCTGCATCCCACAAAGTTGTAAAAAGGGAAGGACGGAAGGATGTTAAGCCCTTTGATACAACTTGTGTTTAGATGACAAATTTGTTGTAGAAATGTCAGATTCTTGTCAAAAAAAAAAGCCAGAAATTTGACTTCTGCTGCTACCACTAGGATATTGTTTTGCAAAAGTCTTAATTCTGGGGCAGGATGAAGATTATTTTTGCAACAAAAGTGTATACAGTTGGTCTTCTGTCACAAAAACTGAACTCATTAACTGAATCCATAATGATCAAGATTTAAGGTGATAACCTGCTTTTTTGCAGTTTCCATTGAATGACCCTCATATTGACTGAATGGCAAAATATTGTAAAATCATCAACGTAGAGGGCATTGTTCACTGTTAGAGGAAGTTGTCTGTGATGGAGTTTATTTTGATAGCAAACAGCATAACACTTATAATGGATCATCGTGGGACTCTTTCCTTGTGTAAGAACACTTGAGAGATTATGGACCCTAAACAAACATGAAATCGGAAATTAGAAAGTTTTTAATAAAAACAAGAAGGTAACCCCCCTAAGACCAAAGTTATGGAAGTCTTGTAATATGCTAAATCTCCAGGCTGTGTCATATGCTTTTTCGATATCAAAGAAAACTGCTATTAGATGCTTGGATTTTTATAAAAGCACCATGGATGTACATTTCTAATTGAATTAAATGATTGAAAGTGAACTGCTTTCTTTGAAAGCTAAAGTGTTTTGGAAAGGAGGCCATTTGTTTCTAAATACCATATCATGTGAGCATTGTTTATTCCTTGATAGGATGTTGCACAGGCAGCTCGTCAGAGCAATTGGGATGATAGTTACTTGGACATTTAGAATCCTTTCCTGGCTTTGGGATGGCAAGGACAATTGGCTTTCCAGAATTCTATTCTATAAAATTAAAAGATGATCCTTAGATTGTGAAACTGGTGAAAGGTGATTTAACATTTTGTTATGTCATTTGGACTGACAGCAATTGTTGTATAAGAAAAAGTGCTGCACTTGGCTCTTCTTAGGTAAAGAGATTGTATGGTTCAAGCCCTTTTGAAGTTTAATGCAAGTTTCTTACTTTTCTCTTTTAGGACCAAGAACTCTGGAGGGAAATGATGTTATTGCAGAGATTTTTTGCAAATGTTTCCACTAAAATATTTGCAAATGCAGTTGGATGTGCAATTGGACATCCATTATGTTCTCATATCACTGAAGGACTTGAAGGATATTTTCCCTTCATTTTCCAAATCTTATCCCAGACTACTTTTGACCTAGCAGCCTGAGTTATGGAGGAGGTAAAGAAGATCCAAAACTCCCTTTGTTTTTGATGTTGGATATACTATGCTGTGGTACGTGCAGGCTCAAAGGTGATAAAATTTTCTGTGGTGAGATTATTATTATTATTATTAGCCATATGGTGCAAGGAAGCCTGAGGCTTATACTGCACCAGGCAAAAAAAAAAAAAAAAAAAAAAAAAAAAAATCCCTATTACCCTGACAGAGAGAGAGAGAGAGAGAGAGAGAGAGAGAAAGTAGAAAGGAATCACCAAGAAAGAGTAGAATGATGATATCCAGCTCAGGACCCTGGGTGTGCCAAGCCCATACTCACCAGATGTGAGCCCCTGCGGGTATATCAGCAGAATATCCCCCATTCCTTGTTTTGGGCTTTTTCTTGCTACTGTACATTCTTAATTCTACTAAACTAATGTTTTGGCAATATTGAAAACCATGTAGACATTTTTGGAATTGTAATGCTGCTGCACAGACAGTAACATCTGTGATGTACATAACTGCATCATCAATGGTTTCCTGGTTGACTCTATTGATGTCAAACTGTTCCAGATGTTCAAAGGCACTCTAGTCAGCCTTATCAAACTTCCACCGAGATATCCTTCATGGTTGACATGGTCTTTTTTTTTCAGTCAGAACACATATCACAGGGGAAATGATCCCTGATATGGATTTTCTTCAACTTCCCATCTAAACAAAGGGAGGAGAGAAGGGGAGCAGATAGAGAGGTCAGTGGCATTAAATGTATGGGTACACATTCTCATTCTCACATTTAGGGGGGGGGAGAAAGTTTGTCATTTTCAAGAATGTGCACAATTTTACATATTAATATCTGCACTGTCCCAGAGAATATTATGTTGATAATGCTCTCCTCATAAAAGAATAGGACAGGCAGCTGCACAATAAAATCACCAAGGTCTGTCTGGAAGATGTTGATATCAGATGACAAATACACTGAACATAATGATAAAAAAGACACCTTACAAAGAGGCAAACATTAACCGCCTCTGTGGTGGTTGCAAGAGGGATTACTTAGAAAGGAGTATGGTTGCTCACTACGATGGTGATTCCGCCATGACCAGGTATATCCCCAGTTCTATCTTTGCATTTTATGCTCACATTATGTAAGTAGGGTCTTCATTTGCCTTGAGATACGACTCCTGCAAAGATACATTGGCTTGTGCCTAAAGAGGAGGGCCTTGATGTCATCAACATTCCGTTGGAATCTGTGGCAATTCCATTGTATGAATTTGGCCATTAGTTTGGCTTTGAGGATCTTTCGGATGGCTTCCAAAGGGCTGAGGGTTCAATTTTTTTCAGTCTTGAATTTATCTTTTTTCGGGAAATATGGACACTGTCCTGTGTCCATTTGTTCTTCAGCAAAGCATTCCAATGAATTGCCTTTTACCTCCTTTAATTAAATTTCAAAGTTTTCCTGTGTTACAGGAGATACTTCAGTTTTTTAATCTTACCTCTATCACTCTTTGTTACCAGGGAACCAGGAGGAACAGATATAGGAGAACACAGCTGATTTGGTCATTTTGGATGGGTCTTTGTTAGCTAAGTAAATAGCAGGCAATGAGAGTAAATGACTCTGATGGTGGCATGGTCATCCCCATTTGTATCTTGATGCTAAACTTCCCAGAAAACTTCTGGTCATATGAGAACCTGTCAATATTTACTGGTAGAAAGCATTTCGTGGCCTCATGGCATGAAATGTTCAGCACTATTTTAAGTTTTTGGATTTCTTTCATTTCCTTCTATTTCTGGCATGCTCAAGAGTGTGCACATGCTCTCCTTTGCAATCTGTACAAACCGGCTTTGGAGTTGAACCTTCCTTGCTCTCGTTGTCTTTGGCACCACATCGGGCACAGACAGGGTAACCACAACAGGCTGTTTGCAAGTGGCATTACTTTTGGTACTTAAAACATCTCAGCAGATTTGGAATATAAGTCCATACTGGGCAGATTAAGTAGCCTGCCTTGTGTAACTTGGAAGCTGTAGAGTGTTGAATGTAAGGACATGAACTTGAGTAGGAACAAAATTCCCATCCTTCTACATTGTTATTCATTTTACAGCTGTCACACCTTGTTCCCTAAATTCAGAGCAGATCTTCTCTTTTTCAAAGACATGAAGAAGATCCCATTCTGTTATTACACCACTTCAGGAGTTCAGAGTTTTATGAGGAGTTACAATGATAGGTACTTCCCCTATCGATATAGCTTTCAGAATTTGCTGGGTATGTTTTGGATGTGAAGCTTCAACTAAAAGGTCTCCAGAACATAAACTTTTCATAGATTTAGAAATGAAGAAGGGTGACATTTTCCTGATTTCCTGCTCTCTGATGGAATGGTAAAATGAGGAAAAGGGGTGTCAGTGATTGTGGTGTATCCTCACTTCTAGGCCTGTTGGCAGAAGTGTTGTCTGTATCGTCTGATCAATTAGGTAGGGGCCATTTTGGTGCCCTAGAAGAAGAAAAGAGATTAAAATTACTCAGAGTAAAATAAAAATTTCTAATGCCCTCAGTAAATCATCTACCATGTAGCCTTACAAATGGATGCCCACTTGAGGACCAGCAGGTGCAGATCACCACATTTTCTATGTCTTGAACCCCTTTCAGGACCAAAGAGAAGGAAACTTATTGGAATGCAGTTGACTGTTGTAGTAAGAAACACCCACCAATTGATCCCAGTCTGGGACCTCCTGTCTTGAAACAGGAGGCCAAAGTGGTTTATTAGGGCTAACCCCCCCTCAACAACCAGACCCACCTTTCCTAGTTTCCACAGGTTGTATTGCATGGAATCATGTGTGTGCAACCATGCACTAGAACTAAGGCATGGGCATTGGATCCCAGTGATGCAAATTTGGAAGTCCAGCAGATTCACTATGTGGTTCCTCATAATGTACAAGGGCCTAAATCTAGGGGATTGAGAGTGGCAGGCTCTATGGCATAAGCTTTTCATGAAATTTTGAAGTTTTTTTCAAATGAACATTTTGTACCTAACTGCTATAATATGTTGTTCTTATTTTGACTTGCTTGACCAACATTAAAGTGAAATTATTTCCAAAAAACAAAACAGAAATTTCAGAATTTGTAGAAACATTTTTTTTATTTTAGCAAATAATTATTAAAAATCATTAAAAATTGTAAAAAAGCTCATAATTATTATTTTTTACTGCAATTTTACAATTTGATCCAATATATCTATTTATTTATCATTTAATTCAATTCCATCACTTCTTAATCATAATTCTAGAGAATTTCAGTTTTATTACCTAAAGTAGACAATGGCCAAGAGTCATGATCTCTTCCTGTGATTTTCAAAGCTATTTTGTCTTTTGTATTAAACTGTTAGTAAGACCCACAAAGAAGAGAAATTTAAAGTATTAACAGATGTTATATTTGAATTGTATATCAATGACCATGGAAAATGTAAATTTATATATGTACTCTCCACAGCCAATACATGCAATACATTCATTTAAAACCATTCCTTTGTACAATGCCACATTGTTCCAATTTACATGGCAGTTGTTTTTGTGGAACAGTATAAAAAATTTACTGAAATTTAAGTATATATGGTGTAAAATTATTTTGTGCATCCAGAGCATCTCTGGTTACTCAGCTTAGTCAGGCAAAATCTTTCCTTCATAAATCCATTCAGTCATTGCCACATTACTTCATTCCTGTCAAGATGATCCTACATTATTTTGTAAGCGATGACCATTATTTTTTCTGGCATAAAAGTCGAACTTACAGGTCTGTACTTACTCACTTTACACTTTGACACCCCCCTCCCCCCCAATTTGTGAATAGGAAAGAAATTTTCATATTTTCAGTATAATATAAAACTCATTCAATGGAGTGAGTTTTACACAGTTTTATGCCTTTCCTCGTGAAAACCTCTTATAGTCACATTTTACAGCATATGTAAGCTACCATAGTCAAATACTAACCTCTCACACGAATTAGAATTTTTCTATAATTTAAAGGTCTTTTCAGTAAATGATGCGCCATAAGAAGATATTTTTTATTCAATTTAAAAATTTCATTTTGTTTAGTCACTGATGTAAATGTTTTTATTTATAATTAACAGTTAAATGTTAATTATAAATAAATACAATTATTTATAACTATAAATTTATTAATTAATATAGTAACAGATTAAATGTTTCCCAAAGTTATGTTCCTGTTATCCAGTTCTCATGCAAGGTTAGTACAATGAAAACTCTTTTAGTTCATGTCAGTAATGTGTAAAATTAGCAATATAATGCAAGGGGTTGGTTTTTAGCAATAATCAACTGAATCTTGGCTGAATAGCAAGGGATATTATTTGTCATAAATTAAGGCAAACAAGAAAAGTAGTGTGTGTTGTGCATTAAATCAGAAAAGGTAAGAGTTACAAGTAACAATAGTGATTCAGGTTTAACTGGAGATAATCCTGCTCAGGATGCTAAAAAACTGAATAGGTATTTTGAATCTATATTCACACATGAGGAATTCTTCAGGGATGGGGAGGCCAGAAGTTAAAGAGTTATGATTTCATAACTGAGAGGAAAGCAGAAGAAAAATTGTTGAAGCTAAATGTTAAAAGGGCATTTGGGGTGGATAGGATCTATTTAGTTATAGTTAATGGAGGCAGTGAAGGAGGTGAGCAAACCTTTACCATAATTACAAGGGCATCCTTGGATTCAGAGCAAGTCCCTCTGGATTGGAGATATGTAAATGTATCCACAGATCACAAAAGGGAGAGTCAAAGGATGACAGGAGTAATTAAAGATCTCCCAGTTTGACAACTGTTCAAAGGAAAACAATGGAGCCGATGAAAGAAGTAATGCAGTAAACTATCTAAACAGGAATGCAATTATACTGCAGTCACCTTGCCTGATCAATCCGATTAGAGACTGTGATGCAGAAACAAAGCAACTGAATGCAAAAAATATTATTGATATTGTATACTTATATTTCATAAAAGCTTTTGATGCTATTGCAGATGAAAGACTACTGTACAAATTTAACCAGGTGCCTCTGTAGCCAGGTGGGCAGGAGCAGCAGTGCGTAGCACACACTTCTTGATTAGACCGGGGTTCAAGCCAGTGACCACCAAATACGGAGGATGTGGAAAGGTGCTCCCAAAAAAAAAAAATAAATAAAAAAAATTAACCAATGTGGCATTAAGGGCAAATTACTGCTATGGATAGAGGATGGTTGAGTGGAAGAAGACAGTGTTATCAAAGGGCATTGCTCTTCTTGGACCTATGCTAATAGTTAAGTCTCCCAAGTTTCAGTAATGCATCCATTGTTGTTTTCAATATTTATTAATGATATTGATGAAGGTATATCATGCTTAATGTCTAATGTGTGGATGATATGAAGGTTGGCCATGTGGTTAGTGACAGGGTATGCTACTGCAAAAAGACATAGAACAATTAGCCAGATGGTCTGAGAAGTGACAATTGAAGTTTATTATTTATGAATGGAAGATGCTGTGTATGATAGCATGAATCCCAGAATAACATGCTATGTGCTACCACACTAAGGGTAATGGAGAATTTTTTTCACCATGGACAATAATTGTGAAGTCAGACAAGTTCTCCAAGCAGTGTAGATGAAGACAGATCATTGGGGTTTTCTCCATAATATAAAGGAATTTTTCCAGCAGGGATATGATGATTATCCCACCATATGAGAAAATGGTTAGGCCACATCTTGACTGCATACAAATCAGGTAACCTAATTTTAAGACAGATATGGTTGTGTTGGAATGGGTGCTAAGAAAAGCAACAAGATTTGTGAAAGGAAGAAACCAATACTCTTACCAAGAAAGACTCCAGTTCTGCCTATTAGCTGTATATATTCAGAGATCCAATGGTGGTGTTTAAAAAGTACATGGCTTCAATATGAAAGGTAGTGGTACAATGATATTTTGCATCATTTCCAAATAGTAATTAAAGTTTCACAACATTTCGATGTTGTTTTTTTTTTTTTCTGTTTTTTTTTTTTTTTTTAAATTACAAGTCCGAAGTTGTGTGAATTAGGAAAAGTGGACAAAATCAGTCACCATGCAGTCATTCAATATTTGGGGAAAAAGGGGTTAATATCAAAAGCAATTTGTGAGGATATGGTTATAACATTGTGGGAAGATGCCCCTTCCTATTCTATAGATAAGAAGCAGAATTTAAACAAGGGAAGGAGAGCATTGAAGATGACCCATGCTGTAGTAGACCTGCAACATCCATCATTCCAGATGCTGTAGACAGTAGGAAGGATCTTGTGATGGGTGATCAACAAGTTACAGTTCAGTACACTGCCAGCATAATGGGAATTTCATTGTGTGTGTACTACATAATAACAGAGATTCTCGCTATAAAAAGGTGTCAGTACAATGGGTCTCAAACTTGTTGACAGCAGATCAAAAATACACAAGAGTTGACAAGTCAATATTTTCACCATTTTCCTGCAAATTTCCTTCAAAGGTTTGTGACCTGGATGAGACACGGGTCCATCACTTTCGGTAAGAGACAAAAGAGCAGTCCAAACAGTGAAAACCCAGCCAATTCCTTCTGCTGGCAAGGTGATAGCACTCGTTTTTTGGGATTCTGATGGGGTATTGTTAGTGGATTATCTTCAGAAAGGCTAGACAGTTTCAACAGCATATTACACAGATGTTGTGAGGAGGTGTTTGCATGAAAACATCAAAGACAAATGCCAAGAAAAACTCAGCAAAGGAGCCTTGTTTTATCAGGACAACATATCTGATCACAAGTCTCTCACTGCGATGAATGCACTGCATGAGTGTGACTTTGAAACCATGGACTACTCCATACATTCACCAGCTCTAGCACCATCAGACATTCGACTATTTCCTAATTCAAGAAAAAGAAAAAAAATACCTGGGTGGCATACATTTTCCCACCAACAGTGACACTTTTTCCAATGCATTGATTCCAGCTGCAAAGAAAGTGTTCTTTTAGGCCTCCAGGAATGCATCCATGTTTCCAGACTCCTCAAATAAACCTTTCATACTCAGGCTAAAAACTTTTAAAATGTCCTTAATATATCCTGGGCCTCTAGGTCCAGTTTGAGGATCTGGAGTGTACACCAGTTGGGATTTTGAGAAGTCAGTAGATCTACCCAATATAAGCTTCCCACACAGATTGAAAAATCTGGGGATTTTGAAGTTGGGAGGCTAAGAAATCCCACCGACTTCTTCCCAGTAATGAAATCTTCATACTGTGATTCCAGGCTATCTGTGTGATTGTGCATTGTGTTTTTACTTTGTTCCCAACCACCAAGTAACAAAGCTGAGAGGGTGACGGTTCCATGCTGAGAGCTTTGTGCAGCTGCAGTCTGCTTAGAAAAACTCTGCTATCCTTATCATAAAATTAAATTGGTAAATTATAATCTCACTTCCAATTTTTTCCATCAGGGTAATTTCTCAGTGCATTTCCAAATTCTAAACCAGATTGGATACTTGTTCACCTCCTTTGCATTCCACTTCGCCACCCAATTTTTTTTGACAGTCTGCCTGTCAAAAAAAATTAACAGGTTAGCCTGTCCCCCTCCCACCCAACAATCCTGGGATACTATCTGATCAGTCGACTAGTACTGTAGGAAGCTAACATTGGCCAGTCCTAAAACATCAGCAATTATCAATCCACTGCAGGATGGAAGCCTCCTCAACAATTCATGGTGAGGGAAATGGACCATAATCTGCCATGCTGGTCCAGTGTGGATTGGCATATCGATCATATTTAGCGGTCAGGGGCTTGAATCCCAGTCTACTCAAAGAGCATGTGCTACTGCACTCCCACTCCTGACCACTTGGCTACAGAAGCCTGTTGGGCAGTTCTACTGGTACCTAACTGCTCATGCAAAAACATTCTGGGTCTTTTCAGACTGACAATATGGAGCTAATACTCATGCAAACAACATTGTAACAGTCAATCACAAAATAACATAGCAAGTTTTTGGAGACCTGGTGGATATAAGCCAGAACCTACTCAAGCAATAAAGGAAAATACATCATCTGCCCTATTCCCACTGGTTGACTATCATCAGGGAGAGCACTAAACCTTTTCCCAACAACCACAAAAGTAGACTCATTTGTGGCAGGGGCACATGCGATCAACTACCACCATTCAGTTCCCTTACATAGGAATTCCTTTAGCCCTAACAGAAATATTAGGAACTGGTGTGACAGTTTCCTGGGCCTTTTCTTGTGAATTTCCAAGTCCAAACCAATGCACCACCGATAACTATAATACAGAACATTAACCCTTTCATCAGCATGCTTGCTGAATGTGTTTGCACAGTGCAGTGAGTGTTCTGCTAGGGTACAGGTATGAGGAATGAGTTCATTGACTATTTAAATTTCATTAAAATGAAAATTAAAATAAAATGAAATATGGCCGTGCAACAGAAAGCACCATGTGTGTTGTAGTATGCGGAATTTAAATCTGTCATAACAGTGCAATATCAATACTGATGTATGTCAGAATTAAAATTCAGCATACAACAACACACACACTGCACTTTCTGATGCCCGTGCAACAGAAAGTGCAGTGTGTGTTACAAATTTAAATTTGTCATAACAGTGCAACGTCACTACTGACAACACTTTCTGTGCAACAACTTTCTGATGGCCATGCAACAGAAAGCAGCACAGTGTGTGTGTGTTGTGGTACACTGAATTTAAATGTCTTAACAATGCAACGTCAATACTGACATACATCGTTATTAAAATTCAGTGTACCACAACACACACACACACACACACACACACTGCTGCTTTCTGTTGCATGGCCACCTTATTGACACTGACTGAGGCGATGCATGTAGGAGTCATTCTATGCACACTCATGGTGCAGACAAAGGTCATTACTGAGATATCAAATAAAACTTAGTGAGTTACCACACTTTTTGCTGCTACAACCACAGCAATCAATCCAGACAATGAAATTTGCAGAACTGAAGCCTATTGTGGTAAAAGTACCCTCTTGTTCCATTCACCAATCTCATTGTCCTTCTGTACCCAGTCCAGTAGATCTACATCCAACCTAAAATGAGGCCTCCAGACTTGTATGAAATACTGAAAGATGCACCTAACCATTCCTTGTACAATGGGATAATCACATATTTACCCCAGGTAATGAAGGAAATGAGATAGAGGCAAAATTCTGTTTTTATTTTTCAAGGTAACTCTCCTAAACTTCAATACACTTGTTTCATTTTGTTGGCAATGAGGAAATACCAGACAAAATTGTTTGTCCTGTCCATCAAAGAATACAGAAACAGCGAGTTTCAGTTCATTATCATCAGCAGAGCTACATCCACATATGTTTTTCTTAAGGTGTTGAAACAGGAAATAGTCACTGGGGGCCAGATCCAAATTATCGAACCCATCACCACCAAATACAGAGGATGCGGAAAGGTCAGGGAATGACCACCACATATTCCCGGAGCAATATGGCCTTAGTTGCAAATGCTCCTAAAAACCAAATAATAACAACAACTCTCAAAGCAGCAGCAACAGCTGCTGCTATGAGAGACTGACACCTGTGCACCATTCACAACAATGCATCTGTGCACCATTCACAACAATGCACCTGTGCAGAGGTGCATTGTTGTGAATAAGTAGCATGTTTATGGAAAGTTTACCGCAGTGTTTTTCCTTTATGACTTCCCGTAGGTTGGTGGCCATAACTTGCCAGCTGAAGGTTGTACTGAAATTTTTTGGGTGTGGGAGATCCCCTGTGCTTCCATTGCACTGATTCTAACTTGGTCTCAGGATCCCAGTGATGAACCCATATTTCATCACACATAACAATTCTGGAGATGAAAGTTTCGGGATCCCTTCCATAAAGCTCTAAATTCTTCTCACAACACTGTACTCTGAATTGCTTCTGCACAGGGGTCAGAAATCTGAGGACCCACCATGCACTGACCTTAGTCCTCCCCAAACATTCATGGAGGATGGTTATAACTGTTCCCTTAGATATGTCACATTCCCCAGAGATTTGGGGCACCTTTAAATGTCTGTCATTCAGCAATAGGGTTTCCACAGTTTCGCACATTTCTGGAGTGGTTGCTGTCACAGGGCTTCCTGAACATGGATCATCTTTAGTATTAGCATTAGCATTAGTAGAGGCATTTGATGCAAGAAAGCAAGCTTATGCAGCATCAGCCAAAAAAATAAATAAAAAATAACCACTTCCACTTCACCCCTTTGTTCATTCGAAATACCTGTCCAGCTGAGCCTTAAACTTATTTAGGCTATCAACTTCCACGACAAGGGATGGAAGTCAATTCCACCAACCAGCCACCCGCTGGCTAAAGGCAAATTTCCGCACGTCTATCCTACATCTGTCTTTTCTCGATTTGAATTTATGCCCTCTCAGGTGATTATTCTGAGGAAGAGGAAGAATCCCATCAGCACTGAGCATACTCAAACCATTCAAGGCTTTATACACCTCTATCAGATCACCTCGCCGGTGCCTAGTCTCCAGACACTGTAATTTGCAAAACTTAAGCCTTTCTTCGTAAGAGCACCCCTTTGTTCCATTCACTAATCTTGTTGCCCTTCTCTGTACTCGTTCCAGCATCTCTACATCCTTCTTGAAATGAGGCCTCCAGACCTGTATACAGTACTCTAGGTTTGATCTGACCATTGCCTTATACAAAGGAATAATCACCTCCTTATCCCTGCTAGAAAAATTCCTATATATCATCGACAATACACCATGAGCTACTCTTGCAGCCCATCTGCACTGCTCAGAAAACTTCATATCTGCCTGCACAACCACCCCCAGGTCCCTTTCATTCTCCACCACTGTCAGTGTAGTACCACAGAGTTCATACATTGCTCTGCGGTTGCTGTTTCCCATATGTAGTACTTTACATTTGTCAATGTTAAACTTCATTTGCCACCTTTCAGCCCATCTGCTCAACCTTTCCAGATCCTGTTGCAGTAGCATGGTGTCAGTAGTGTCCTTGACAACCCTGCCAACCTTCGTATCGTCTGCAAACTTGGACATTAAGCTTGATATACCATCATCAATATCATTTATAAATACAGAAAACAATAATGGACCCAATACTGAAGCCTGAGGGACTCCACTAATAACATTAGTCCAGGATGAGCAGTGTCCATTGATTACCACTCTCTGTCTTCTCCCCCTCAACCACCGCTTTATCCATAGCAGCAATTTGCCTCCAATGCCACACTGCTCCAATTTGTGCAGCAGTCTTCCATGTGCAACAATATCAAAAGCCTTTCTAAGATCCAAGTATATAATATCAAAGTTATTCCCTGCATCCAGTTCTTTTGTGACTACATCATAGTATCCAATCAAATTGGTCAGGCAAGACTTCCCCTTAACAAAACCATGCTGTGTCCGAGCTATAACTGAAGTTTTGTCTAGATGATCCTGCAGTTCTTCTTTAACCAGTGCCTCCATTAATTTTCCTGGAACAGAAGTTAAACTAACAGGTCTATAATTACTTGTGTCACCCTTTGATCCTCCTTTGTGAATTGGAGTCACATTTGCACATCTCCAGTCCATGGGTACTTCCCCTGAGTCCAAGGAAGCTCTCATAATTATGGCTAAGGGTTTGCTTACTTCCTTTGCTGTCTCCTTTAATATAACTGGATAGATCCCATCCAACCCAGGTGCCTTTCTTGTATTTATCTTCAACAATTTTTCCTCCACTTTACTCTCAGTTATTACAAGATTCTCTAGCTTACTGCCAGAGTTGAATAGACCTCTGGCATTCCCTTAGCTACATAACTCATGTGTGAATGTCGATACAAAATATTCATTCAGTTTGTTAGCTACCTGAGCAGGTTCATCAACAGTTGACCCATCGATATCAAGTGGACCAATCTGATTCATCCCCTTCCTTCTAGAGTTTACATAAGTAAAGAACTCTTTTCTGTTTTTCTTTGCATCCCTTGCCAAAGATTTCTCGTAATCTGCCTTCGCCTGCCTAATCTCCTTTGTAACTTGGTTACGGATCAACTTGTATCTATCATAGGCTTCTGTGTCACTTGTTAATTTGTATGTATCATATGCATTTTTGTTCTCTGCCATATGTCTCATTAGTTCATCTGACATCCACTTAGGCCCTTGATGGATGCTCCACCCACTTGAATTGTTTTGACCAGAATTTCACGTGGAACTCAGAAGGTGCACTGTTGCCATACACAACCAACATTTTACTTCTTTGGTGAGAAATTCGATGGCTGAACGATGCTCCAATTTCAGAAAATCCATAATTTGATAAGGTGTCTTCCTTTTAACTGTTATAACAGCACAATCTAAAAACATAGTGGGATCGAAATTAGTATGATTCAAGCTGAGATATGTAGGAATATGACAAATCATATATTTGTCAGTGATATAGCAACATTCCTGTATATTACTGAAAAAATTCCATGAATTGTCCTGTTTATTATTTATTATTTATTATTTTCAATCCACTGCAAGATGAAGACCTCTCAGCAACTTTCCCATTCCTTCTGTTTTGTGCAATGGCCATCCATTTGCTACCCACAAACTCATGAATGTCATCTATCCATCTCTGCCGTTGTCTACCAGGTTTTCTTCTAGCTCCTCATGGATACCATTCTGTTATTTTCTTAGTCCATCTGTCATCATGTCTTCGAGCTATGTGTCCTGCCCAAGACCATTTTAGTTCTTTAGTTTTGATAAGAATGTCCTTTACTTGAGTTTGCTGCCTAATCTATGTGTTTCTCTTCTTATCTAACAGTCTGATTCCCATTAGAATTCATTCCATTCTTCACTGTGTAGTTCTCAACTTCTCTTCCATTCCTTTGGTGAGTGCCCAAGTTTCACTTCCATAAGTCATGGTGGGTAGTATACATTGGTTCATTATTTTACGTTTCAGACAAACTGGGATATTGCTCTTCATTATGTGACTATATTTCCTGAATGCTATCCATCCATCCAAAATTTATTCTTCTCTTGACTTCCAGCCATTTATCATTATTACAGCTAATAACTTGTCCCAGATAAGTATGTGACTCCACCTTTTCAATTACTGCTCCTTGAATCATTATGTCCCTTTCTGTGGCATACTTGTTCATCATTACTTTTGTTTTAGCCATATTAATCTGTAGTCCAAAATCCTTACGAACTGTGCATAACTGATTAAGATTTTCCTCTAATACTTTGAGATCGTGGCTTATGACCACAATGTCATCTGCAAATCGTAAATGGTTTAGGTACTCTCCATTCACATTGACTCCTTTCTGTAACCAGTCCAAACTTCTGAAAGCTTCCTCAAGGGCAGCAGTAAATAACTTGGAAGATATTGTGTCTCCCTGTCGAACTCCTTTCTCAACTTTAAATTTGCTACTGTCCTTGTCTAGTCAAATAAAGGAGGTAGCATTCTCTATATATTTTCTTGAAAATCATAATATATGGGGTGTCTATGCCATGTCTTTCCAGTGCCCAAAACATTTCCTTATGCTATATGGAGTTAAATGCTTTTTCATAATCCACCAATGATGTTTTATATTCAAATGCTTTCTCTATTAGGTGTGATATCATGTGAAGGTGATCCATAGTTGGGAATCCTGTCCTAAATCCAGCTTGCTCTTTCGGTTGATTCTCATCAAGTATTCTTTCAAGTATATTTTTAGTGATGACCCTTGTGAACAACTTGTAGATGTGGGACAACAAGTTAATTGGTCTATAATTTCTAATTTATCTCTTTTCTTATGCAGCAAAATTATGACTATATTATTCCACTCCTTAGGAGCCATGCCTTTCCTAATGTATTTTTGAAGAGTCTTGCCAGTTTCTGTGTCCTGTCTCTTTCTCACAATTTTAACAACTCTACAGTAACTTTATCTTCACCTGGGGCTTTCTAATTCTTCATTTTCTTCAATGCATGTTCTCCCTCATCAAGTATGTCTTATGTGTTCCAAATTTGTAATCCATCTTCTCAATTGTTGGCATCACTCCCTTGCTCCTTAGATAATACTTTATAGTAATCTTCTGTTATTTGAATTATGCCTTCTCTGCTATTTATGAGTACACTATCATTTTTCTTCAGATACAGTATCACTTGTCTTTCTGCATTACTGCTCATGACTGCTGATTTAAGTCCTTTGTTTTCCCTTAATGCTTTTTCTACTTTTCTTGTGTTAAATCTTCTTATGCCCCCTCTGAGTCCCTTTCTAATGGCTTAACTTGCATAACTTAGTATACTCAATTTTGTCCTTGTTGATGTTTATCTTGATCTTCATTTGTCATGTTCGGTTCACCATGACAAGTGTTTCTTCACTAATTTTTTTTGTTCTTTGGATTTATTTTTACTATAGGTTACTTGGGCTTTATAACTTTTAGAAAGTTGTATTCGTCATCGATATCTAGGTCCTGAAAGGTCTGCTGAAGCTCAAACTTATTCTTAAGTTCCAGTACATACTGCCTTTTCTCCTCTTCTGTTACCTCAAAGACCTTCATATTATTTACTTGAGTCAGTTTTTTTTTCCTTTCTTTTCTTACATCTATATCTTGCCATTCTGTGATCACTTCCAACAATTACCTTGTTCAGGATAGTAATATCGGATGAAGTCAATTTCTTTAGTTGTTAATCCATTTGGGTTTTTCCATTTCGACTTTTTGTTCACACTTTTCTTGAAAAATGTGTTCATTACTGATTTTCTCGAGATTTTGTAAATTCCACAAGTCTCTCACCAATTCCAAAATTTCCGCCTCACCCTCAGCGCAGCTCTGCTTGGTGATATACTTTTCAAGTCCAAAATGTTGTTTTTTATATCTTTATGGACCTAAAAGATAACTCCACCTTCACTCTTTTCTGTTTCCATTGGTGTACAGCAGATTTCTACTTGATAACTTATAAATGATTCCTTTATTCTTGCTATTTCAGCCAAATCAATGATATTCCAATTCACATTTTCTAATTCCTTTTCCAGCTCTAATATTTTCTAATTCTAATATTTAAGATGAGTGATCTTACAATGTAACAGGCGAAGTTCTGTTTCTGTGCATGGCAGCCTGGTCATACCCAGAGATTTTTAGCATGCTCTGCTTCCATTCTGATCCTCTCCCTGCTGCAAGAGGCTACTGGGGACTGAGGGCTATTTGTTTCATCATGTTGTCATAAAGTGCTGGAGGAGGGTTTGGTATTTTTCCTTTTCATGCTGACCAGGTGTCTTGAAGAGAACCACTCTACAAGTTCGTCGCCACCAAAGTGACGTAAGAGGGCTTATCAACGAGAAGGTGTGCACGAGTGAATTTTAGGGAGGCTGGTCAACTGGACTTCTCTTAAATCTTCTAAAATAGAAAGCTATTGGATCCATCAGTGTTTTAGATTGAGTGACTGATAATACACAGAATGCCTGTTCCCCTATATATATACAGTAATACCTTGGTTAACAAATCCTCTGGTAACCAAGCTCCTTTATAATGAAGTTGGCAAAAAACGCCCTACGGTGCTTACGAAAGTTTGTAGTAGGGATTTTTGATGTATCTAGAACTCACTTCATGATATACAGAGAAGTGGTTAATTGTCATTGATATCATGCATACCTACCTACTGTAGTTGTTTTAATATATTTTATTAAATACGTAATTAAATAATAATTGCCCAGTATATTACATAAATGTAAAACTATATTTTTAGAAATCAAACTGCAGATTACAAGGAGGATAGAAGCTGTAGAAAAGAAATGCCATATAGCACAATCAACTTTAAAACCAATTTTAAATCAAGCTGATAAAGTTAGGCAGTCTGAGCTAAACTGTAGTGACATTACCATGTCCAAATTAACACCCACACACGTAGTAGCATTATAGAAAAAATGTTAAGTGTTTAGGTAGATAATATGATACCGTGTCATATGCCAGACCAGGCGATAATTCAACACAAAGCATTAAATTTATTTAACCATTTAAAGGCCCAGAAAGCAGAGACTTTTGTGGCTTCTCGTGGTTGATTTGAGAAATTCAAAAAATGTACAATATATATAGCATTAAATTGACAGGCGAGGCCACAAGTGCTGACATCCAGGCAGCAGCAGCACAATTTCCTGCACAACTGCAAGCCGTAGTAGAACAAGGAAAATACCCACAGAATTTGGTATTCAATGTGGATGAAAGCGGCCTATTTTGGAGATGCCTACCTTCCAAAACTTTCATCTCCCGAGATGAGAAAAGTGCTTCTAAGTTTAAAGCAGCCAAGGACTGATTAACACTGTTGTTGGGAGTAAATGCATCTGGGGATATGAAGCTAAAATCAATGCTTGTTTACCATTCTGAAATGCCTTGAGCTATGAAAAGATTCTCCAAACCTAATTTTCTGGTAACATGGAAATCGAATAAGAAAGGCCTGGGTGACAATGGACTTGTTTACCAATTGGTTTGTCAACTATTTTTGTCCTGCTGTCTGTTATTATGAACAAAATAATTTCGAACCCAAGGCACGTTTCCTACTGGAAAATGCACCAGGTCATCCTTCAAATCTTGGCTCACTTCAAACATGCATTCCTGTTGAAATACTGTTTCTCCTACCAAACACAACTTCACTGCTACAACCAACGGATCATTGTGTTACAGCAGCCTTTAAAGTCTGTTATCTGAGATGCACCTTTACTGAACTGATTGAGGCTAATGACGAAACACTACAGTTGATCAATGATTTCTGGAAAAATTACAACATTATCAAAGCAATCAGCAATATCAAAGCCTGGGATGAAATGGCAGATCAATGTCTTAATGGTGTTTGACGACAAATATGGCCCAATTTTGTTACAGAACATGGAGTAGAATGTGAAATTTCTGCAATTTGCACAGAAGTTATTTGAATGGCACATGCAACCTGCTTTGCAGAAGTTGATGAATTGACGTTCAGGATTTATTAAATAGCAATGTTGAGACACTAGCAAATGAGGAACCTCCAAGAGTTAACGGAACAACAAGTAAACAATTCATAAAATGAAGAAGAGGTCCCCCCAGAGAAGATATTAACAACAGAGATCTTATCTAATTGTTTAAATGAAGTGACTCATGCCTTAGACGTCTTATCAGAAAATAATACTGATTTTCAATGAAGCTGCATTGTGAAGAAATCTGTTTTAAATGCTTTAACTTGTTATAGCGAGATGCTACATGATTGTAAGAAAAAAGCAAGACAGTCAACCCTTAGATGCATTTTTGAAAAAGTCATCAAGTGAGCACTAGTGTTGTTTTGTATTATTTTTCATAATAGATTTTAAGTTGACTGTTGTGAAGTTTTCTTTAATATTTTATATAGAAGACTAAATGCACAATGCATAATATGTTATGGGTTGAAATTAATTATATAATATTGGTGTAAATACACTATAGTTTACCCATAAGTTTAACTACATAAGTAGAGTAAAGGCATTGTTTGATTTATCTCATATTGTGGCTACCTTCACAAAGAGATACCAGGTATTGACTACTTCAAATAAATAATGCTTCTCTAGTAGAGGAGACTATTGACATTTATTCTCAGTGGGAACCACCTTCCAGATGCGTTTTGGAGCTTGTTGGCTCACTCATCGGTGGGTGGGCAGATACTCTGGTAATGCAAACATGCCATCACAGCTGTGGCGCCTCCGTAGCCAGGTGGGAAGGAGCAGCAGTGCATAGCACATGCTTCTTGATTAGACCGGGGTTCAAGCCCGTCACCACCAAATATGGAGGATGCGAAAAGGTCAGAGAATGACCACCGCATATCCCGGAGCAATATGGCCTTAGTTGCTAATGCTCCTAAAAAAAACCAAATAACAATAATAACAAGCCATCACAGCTGTGAAGTTAATTCCACAATATGAGAGATGCCAAATGGTGTAGGTAATAATAATATTTAGAAGACTAAATGCACAAGGCATAATATGTTATGGGTTGAAATTAATTATATAATATCGGTGTAATTACACCATAGTTTAACCATAAGTTGCCTTTACACTACTTATGTAATTAAACTTATGGGTAAACCATGGTGTATTTTCACAAATATTATATAATTAATTTCAACCCATAACATATTATGCCTTGTGCATTTACTTTTCTAAATATTATTATTAACTACACCATTTGGTGTAGGTAAAACTATTATTGTGGCGAGTTCTTTTAAGCCGATGAACCTTGATTATGAGACGATGCTGTAGGGGTCGTCTGCTGGTATAGCCCATACGTGTGATGCATGGTCATGCCAGATATTGTTCTGGGTACCCATGTAGTATTGGGTAGTCAACTCTTCAACAGTTATGCGCCTGTTTGCCTGTACGAGTGGTCGAACCCAGCGCTCACCTCTAACATCAACCTTTTGCTGACCTTTGTAGTTTTGTAGCTGGGTGACCATTTTGACGCCAGTCCTGGTACACTCATACAGAAACACTTTAACAACAATGGCTCTCGAAAATCCCGTCAGTTCAGCCGTTTGAGAAATCGAGGCACCAGCTCATTAAGCTCCCACAATCTGTCCTTTATCAAAGTCTGATAAATCCCTCCTTTTACCCATCACGCTCAGAATTTTACTACCTACTGAACCACTGACATCTTATCTATGCTATGCAGATCGACAAACTGCGCACTCTCGTACCTCAACGTGGTCAATGGGTTGTATTCAGTTTTCATAGGGGTGGTCACAATTCAGTGATCACTAAGTTTATACGTATGCCTTACAATTTAAATTTCAACCCTTATCTCCTATAGGCTTTTCAGACCTACCACATGCTGTGTATATTTAAAAAGATGCCCTACTTCTTGCTTCTTTTTCCTTTGATTTCAGCATCTGGCCCTAGAATAAGGTGTTTAAATCATAGGATACACAACATTAATCATTTCTTATTAATTTCTATTACTTTCTTCTGCTCTGCAGTTACAATTTCAGTTCCGTTAGCCCTTTACCTATTCCACTCTCTACCTACAAACTTATGTATCCATTATGGTCATTGGGTGCCTTCTGCTTAATTTTGGCAGTTTCTCTGGTCCATAAACCATTAATTATTAATAATATATACTGTTACATTCTTGGTAAAATTCTTATAATATATATATATATATATATACTCTCCATAACTTATGATGTACGCAACTTACAACAATCTGGACCTATGGCAGTTGTTTCCAGAAAGAAATTTACAATATTTTATGCAGTTGTGGCACTGCAAAAATGCTCCCGAATAAAGATTTCAACACCAGTGGAGTGGTATTAAAAGAAGTGTCTGTGCAGATAACTCGTTAAATTGACCAAAATCATCCATTTCGAGTTAGATTTTTTTCTTCTAACAATTAATTCTATGTATTCGCATTTACAAACCCATCTATCTATGTATATATATCATGCCTATAGGGACAAAAACTTGGCTGATGCTGCATAAGCTTGCTTTCTTGCATCACATGCCTCAACTAATGCCAAAAAATAAATAAATAAATAAAATAATTGGAAAAAACATCCTTCTGCTTTGAAGCCTTGCAACAAACAGACAAAATATGAATTCCATTGCATTAATTCTTATCAACGAGACTTCTGGAAAATTATATAAGGCGTATAGTGTGAAATATCTGATCAAATGATGGCAACACTGACACTACTAGATGATCGGTGTTCTGAAATTATATGTGCTGTAAAGAAACGGATTTTAGAGAGTTGTGAAAACTAAACTACACTAATAAAATTTAAAACTAATAAAACATAAAACTAAAATATAAAAGAAAAAAAAAGTTTAATGAATAAACAAACAAACAATTATTTAAAAAAATAAATAATAAATATATTATGTACATGAAAAACAGGCTTACATCTGACTTAAAACCGAACTTAAGATGTGGTCATTGGAACAGAACTCCATTGTAAGTCAAGGAGCAACTGTGTATTTAGTATTAATTTTTTCTTATATTTCTTTTTTATTTCCTTTTCTTATTTTCTTTTTCCATTTTTATATATTTTATTTATTTTAATAGAAATATGCATATATAGAAAGAGAGAAGAGACAAAAAAAAGTACATGGGAGAAGAGTAATAAATATTATAAACTATCATTAAACTTAACTAAGTTTACAGAAAATAAAACCATAAGAGTTTTATTAACTGTTCTATAAAGTTATAATCTTAGTAAATGAGTAAGAAGATAACTATATTTACTTTTCATTTCTGTTAATCACAGAAAAAAAAAAGGTTGCTTAATTTAAGAACAAAATCTAACACCCTTGAAACATAAAAGTGACATGCCATATTTATTAATGATACTGATGTTGGTATTTCAAGTTTGATGTCTGAGTTTGCTGATGATACAAAGGTGGGCACACTGGTTAATAACAGTAATCAGGATATGGTACTTCAAGAGTCTCTATATAAACTCAGCAGGGGGGGCTTAAAATGGCAATTGAAGTTAAACAATGAAAAATGCCAAAGGCTGCATTTTGGCCACAGTAATTCCAAAACAATATATCATATGGGTAGTACCAAATTTAAGATAGTAGAATATGAAAGATCTATGAGATAACTGTACAGTCCAACATGAAATTCTCTGAGCAGTGCAAATAATCTGCTAGAACAGTCCATATGGTTCTGTCACTGATATACAGCAGCTATGCCAGCAGATACAAAGAGAAATGATTATTCCATTGTATAAGGCAGTGATTAGGCCATATCTGAAATACTGCATACAGGTTTTGAAACCTCATTTTAGGAAGGCATTGATCTGTTGGAATGCTTGCAAAGACAAACACAAGATTGAGGACACAAAAGAGATTCTTACCAATAAAGACTGGAGTTCTATAAATTTCAGCCTCTGGAAACTAGTCATCTGTTTGGTGTCATAACTGAAGTGCACAATTCTTAAAAAGGGTTAAGCAAATTGAATGCCAATGACATCTTTACTCTTTTCCAGTTGATACTCATATAGGAACACAAATTTTAACTGAAAAAGAATGATTGCAGAATAGGCATACAGAAATGTGTATTCTACCAGAGCAAACAGATATTGGAATACAATTAATTAACCTAATGTTATGGAAGTGAAGTCTGCCCTCCATAGCCGAGTGGTCAGGAGCGGGAGTGCAGTAGCACATGCTCTTTGAGTAGACCGGGGTTCAAGCTCCTGATGGCTGAATACGGTCGATCTGCCAACCTGCACTGGACCAGCGTGGCAGATTATGGTCCATTTCCCTCAGCATGAATTTTTGAGGAGGCTGCCATCCTGCAGTGGGTTGTTAATGGCTGCCCTTTACCTTTTACCTTTATGGAAGTGAATAGTTTGAATAAATTTACAGAAAGTTCTTATAAATCACTGGAAGGGAGAAAATTAATGTTTTTTTCTTTTCTTTACTTTTTGTCTGGTGCTACACAAGCTTTGCTTACTTGCATCATATTGCCCATTCTAATACTAATTATTTGTGATAATTCTGAGTCCATTATATTCCCAGCCAGGGAATTACCAGCTGCTGAATGTTCACAATTAAAATCTTCAGTCTACAATTTTACTTTTTTTGCTATTACACTGACAGCAGATTTGTATAAGTCTGTGCAACTTGCCTTTAAGTAATCCTAATTTATGAAATATACTTATAGTTATGGTAGTTCTAATACAACTTTCTCACTTTTGAGACCAACATCCAAATCAAAGGAAATGCAAGGAATGAAAATAGGGAAAAAAAAACCCAACCCAGGAATCTTGCTCCATTTCTCTGCTGTATGTTGATTAAATTGATAAAAATGATGACCATCAAGGTCTACAAAGTGGTGGAAAATTTAATTATTTTTCAGAATTTTAATTTTTTAGTGATGATAATTTTTGTCATGGAAGATAATCCCAATATAACCCCCAGCTGGAAGTTGTCTGGATTAAGATAAAGTGAGTGAGGTAGCTGAAGAACTGGAAAATCATGCAATCATTGGTTAAATCATTAAATAATGGACTATGCTACTGGGTGAGCAATATGAAGTGGTGGAGCATCTTGCATAAAAATTATTATGTCCAAGTAACCACTTGCTTAGTGTAAAGCCTTAGATATGATCAGCACTGCTTGAGATTCTCTAACCTTTTCTCTGGAATTTATCTACAGATGAGTAACAAAAGCTAGTGAATCAGAATCCATATTAGCAACTGTTAATCAGATTGGAGATTTCAAACTGGTGTAAGGTTTGGCATTTGATGGATTTTGCCATTATTTCGGAAATGACAGAGATAAGTTAACTGAAAGAAGAGATTTGTCACTTTTTTCCCCCCCAGGAATTCACTGGTTATGAACGTATTTTCATGTGAATAAAAAAATACCAGCACAATAATAGAGTATGAAAAGAAAAGACAAAACAGAAGTTAACTCTGCATCACAGCTTTTAAGCATGAGTAGAGAAATAGCATCAGTACCTGGAAACATACTGACACCAACATCCTTCGGAATTTTGATTTCTTTCCTGTTGTTAAAGAAAGCCATTGAGTAGATGCATCCATTATGGTAGGAGGAGATTCAAATGAGATTATCAATACAAGAATTAGAGGAAAAAATAATCTGTTAATAATTCAACTTTATCTTTAGATGATGTAATAGAACAATGATGGCGAACCTATGACATGCGTGTCAACGGTGACATACTAGCATTCACCAACTATTCTCCCTGTTTTTTTAGTGAACTATTTTAAGCCCAATTATCAGTGCACATATCGTTTTCTCTATTGTAAATCATTGATTTTTCTTTTACTTTTTCTCACTTTATACTTCTGCATAATTGAAACATAAAAGTGACATGCCATATTTATTAATGGGTTTGATTAATGTGCTGTATGAAACTGTTTTTAATAATGAAACTGTTTTAATAATGAATCTGTTTTTTCATTATTATTATTTTACATATGTCTGAGTTTGTTTTACTTATACTTCATTTTTGTAATTATTTGACGTTTCAATTTATAATAAATAACACCCCACATGATGGGCCTGAATTTTTTTTAAATAAATGAATATGTAAAGATTTGTTTCTCTTTTGATCTGGGGGGGGGGTGCGTTAGGCATTTTCCAAATTTTTGACATGAGAAGCCTAAAAGGTTTGCCATCACTGTAATAGAAGAAGCTAGGTGTGAGGGAGGTGGAAGTATGACTGGCTGGAAGTTTTGACTACCATTTGGATAAAACCTTTTGTCCGTTCAAGATGAAAGATCCAAGATTTTTCCACTCTTCAACTTTTCAAAATTGTTTGGATTTTTAATAAATAGTTTACATTGTTGTGCACTTTAATGTACTCAAGAAATGTAGCTCAAAATTTTGATACAGTGCAATTATGATATGCTTTTTCCTAAGCAGGCACAGAACATTTAAAAAAAAAAGAAAACAAAACATGGTTTAGGGAATAAAGGCTTTCATTCCCAGAAGAATAATTTCAATGGCAAATATTTGGATCAAGATCCTTGGACCAGCTAATGAAAAGAAGGATAAGATCTCATGCAGCTAATCCCATATGGTGTTGTTGTGCACTGAACTTCTCAAAGTTGCAACCACAGGAACTGATCCTTGTCAAATCTTGCAGTTTTCAGGATTTTAGGTGGTAATATTACAGCCATAAAGAAAATCATGCTGGTATGACTGACATGATATGACATGACATGTTGCACTTCTCTACAGCAATTTTTTGTACATAGTAATGTACACATGTATTTTTTTTTTTCAAGGAAAAGTAATGCATAGTACACGTTGCACAATATGTTAAAATTTAAAATTAATCCTAAACATACTTCTGTATACAGTATATTTTGGAAGGAAAAAAGAGATTCACATGTTGAAAAATGGCAAAAAAATTGGTATTGAGAAAACAATTAATTAATAGATTCATGTACAATCAAGCTTTAAAAATATAGATCAGATCAAAGACTAGATATCATATATCTCTATCTTGGTGACTTCACCCATAGTACAAGAAGATTAGAATATTCACAGTTATATTAATTAATAATCAGGGCTTTTCCAAGAGGTGTGTGTGGTGTGTGCACTGCACATGAGGCACCTCCGTAGCCAGGTGGGAAAAAGCAGCAGTGCGTAGCACACGCTTGATTAGACCAGGGTTCGAGCCAGTCACCACCAAATACGGAGGATGTGGAAAGGTCAGGAAATGACCACCGCATATCCCCAGAGCAATATGGCCTTAGTTGCTAATGCTCCAAATAACTAACTAACAGTATATATAACAGTGCACTGCACATGGGTACTGAGCATGACAAGAGTCTGCTACACTTAGACATCTGCTGGTAGTAGCTGCACTGCTAAGCCAGTATATAATTACTTACGATATTCCACGTTACAGGAGAGATTATCTGATTTGTCACTACTATCATTCAAACATGAAGAATTAGGTGAAATTGTCATAGATAAAATAATAAGAATGTTTGCTTTGGCAAAATCCAGAAAAGTGCAATTTTTCTAAAATTTTGTAATTTGTTAATTTTATTGTACTGAATTTGGTATTAAATATATTGTATTACAGTGGATTCCGGTTATTTGGGCCACCAATTAATCAGGGCAGCTGTTTATTTGGGACAAATCTTAAAAAACAGAAACCAATCGAGAAAATAGCCAGGGTTTACTTTGCTTAATAGAATTAAAATTCAATTCACAAACGTGATCACAATGACCGGCGCTTACTGCACATCGTATAGTGAACGGTACTTTACTATGGTGACTCCATCATAACGTGATTTGATTGTACAGTGAACCAATTGTAAAGGGGGGGGGGGTACATTTTATTTTTAACTATTTACATGAAACCTCAGATAATTGGGGCAGCCACTTAATCGGGCCAAAATGCACTAGTCCCGATGTGTCCCAAATAACTGGAATGGACTGTATTTATATGATGTTCAAGTAATTTAATAAATAATTTAAGTATATGCATTTGTAGTGTAAAAATGCAATTTGTGTTCTTCTGTCACACAAACTTGAATTAAGTATACAAAATATCATGGATCAGTCCTGTTTATAATTTTGAAATGACATGACTTATCTGTTATCAGAACATGAAAATCTGTGTGAATGAATTCTTTACACTTGAAATGGTCGCCCCACCTTTCTCATCTATAAGAGCAAATATCAGATTTATTTGTTTGTTTGTTCGTTTGGGGATTTTTTAGGCGCATCGGCATCTATGGCCATAGTGAACCAGCCAATGTCAGACATGACTGTTTTCTCAAACTACTGCAATTTTAATTTAAATGTTACAGAAAAGTTTAGTTTTGACTTGTTATCATCTGCCTTTATCTTTTGCTGCTTGTGAGACTTCACTTAATTCCCTGTCTCAAATTGGAAAAGAAAAACTTGTTCTTAAAAGGGTTTTTTCTCCAAAATACTGTAATAGGATTTAATATTTTATTTAATTCATACCCTCTGAACTGTTTTGACAATCTTCCAATTTCTGAGGAAACTGATTGCCTTTCACACTGGATAACTTTCAATGCTCAGAATATGATGTAGAAAATATGAATAATAAATTCTTTTTCAAAACCTTGGTAGACTTCTGTATTGTTGAGTTTCTTTGGGATGAAACAGAAGCTCTTTAGAATCTGCAAAAATTTTCCTTCATCTAATTCTCATGAATGTAATTCACAAGCACCCTTGAGATTTATGGATGTGAGAAGGTTAGCTAACGAGAAGAAAAAGTTAGCTAATGAGAAGTTTGTTCAGCACCAGGGCAAATTTAAAAGGTGCATTCTCTCAGGTAATTGTGAGAGTTCTAACGTTTCCTTAAACTCTGAAAACTAGATTAGTATATCCACATTTTCAAAATATACCTTTCTCTAATCCATCAGAACTGTTCAAATTATATCTAATAATATGAATTGTTGAATAACTCATATGATATGATATAAACTGCTAACAATAAGAAAATTAAATCATGTTTTGGGATTATTGTTGTAGCTGTATTAATGGCATTGTCAGAAAGATTTCTATTGTTTTTCTAGCCTACCTCTGATAATTTATGGACTACTAAGATTATAATTCTTTAATGTAGTTCATCATTCCTGTTAGAATTATTATTTTCTTCAATGTTAGCAACTTTTCTCTGGGAAAATGATAAATTTATTTCATACACACATGATGTGGCCTCGATGGGGAAGAGAAGGCACATAACTAAAAGGCAGGCGTAATTTTCCATTAAAGAGAAAATTAATTAACTTAATGCTCACTACTGTTGTTTTGGATTATCTATCAATTATTCAAAGTCAAAATATGATTATGATTATTATTAGCTATATTGTGCAAGGAAGGCTGAGGCTTATGCTGCACCAGCCAAAAAAAAAATTCCCGAGTTACCCTAGAGAGAGAGAGAGAGAGAGAGAGAGAGAGAGAGTCAAATGTAGAAGGGAATCAACAAGAAAGAGAAGAATGATGATATCCAGCTCAAAACCCTGGGTGTGCTGAGCCCATACTCACCAGATGTGAGCCCCTGGGGTAAAATGTATACTTCTCTTTTTCAAATGGTTTTCTGGTTGAGGATAATGTTATATCAAAGGAGATAGTGACAAAATACCTAGATATTATATTTGATCCTAAACTATCTTTTAAAGCCCACTTTGATTCAATGAGGATTAGGATTTTGAGTGTTTTTGGGAAATTCAAGTTAAATGTTTTTGAAATTTCTGTCAGAAAAATTATACTGGAGTACTTATTGTTACACATCTGTCCACTTATGATGTATGAAATAATTATCCATTCTCATCCACATCTGACCAACAGGCAACACACCTGTAACTGAGTACATGCTACTGAGGTGGTTGTAGTGTAAGTAACAGTGTTCAATGAAACTACCAATGATGTAATTCTGGGTATTTTATTGGTGAACATTGATTAAATAAAAAACTCAGAAACTTTCAAACTTCAAAATTCACGATTGATCTTCTTGTCAGACTAAATGGTTCTCTTCATCCACAGACACTGGAGGATTCCTAGGCCTACTCTGAGAAGGTTTGTTTGTTTGTTGTTGTTTGTTTATTTAGAGCATTAGAAACTAAGGCCATATTGCTCCGGGGATATGCGGTGGTCATTCCCTGACCTTTCTGCATCCTCCGTATTTGATGGTCATGGGCTCTCTGAGAAGGAAGGACCCAGAATTACATTGAGGCCATGTTCATACTGTCGGGGGGGGGGGGGGGGTCCTTCTCGGACTTTACTTATTACTGAGTAAAGATCAAGAAAGGAAGAGCAATTGTTTTCAACACAAAGTAATGATATAATTTTCTTCAATTGGGATCACTCAGACTTAGTATTAGTAATGGCAAATAATGCGAGCAAAAAAGCAAGCATATACAACATTAGTAAAAACAAATAAATAAATAAAGCTTACCATTTCACCTATCCACGACCCTCAATTCTTTGTCTATTTCTACCTTCAATCATTTAAGCTAACCAATTTCACAACAACAGATGGAAGTTTATTCCAGCAAAAAACTACTGGTTAAAAGCAAACTTCTGTGCATCTATTCTGCAACCATCCTCCCTCAATGAATTTATGTCCACTCATATTCATAATCTAAACAAGATGATGAATACAGCAGCACTCAGCTTGCTCAATCCATTCATAGCATTAAATGTCTCTATCAGATCAACCTGCAGATGCCTGGTTTGTAGAGGCTACCAACTGCTGAACTGAAGCCTTTCTTAGTAAGAGCACCCTTTTGTAACCTCACCACCCTTCTCTTTACCTGTTCCAGCAGTTCCACATCCTTCCCAAAATGAGGCCACCAGATGTGCATGCAGTACTCAAGGTGTGTCCTAACCATTGCCATATATAGTGTGTCCTCACTATTGCCTTATATAACCAGAATGTCAGTTAAACACTGCTGTGGCACTTTTGAGCAGCTGCCTTCATCTGCATTTGCAGATGAAGGTAGCTGCTCAAAAGAATGTTATTCATGACATAATTTTTGCAATGAATTATGGTGCAATTATCCATTACCCCAGAGGCTCACATCTGGTGAGCATGGGCTTCGCACACCCAGGATCCTGAACTGGATATCATCTCTCTCTCTCTCTCTCTCTCTCTCTCTCTCTAAGGGTAATTCGAATTTTTTTTTTTTTTTTTGTCTGGTGCAGCATAAGTCTAAAACTTCCTTGCACCATATAGCGAATAATAATAAAAATAAATAAATAATGATAAGCATCATCTAATGGATTTAGTTCAAATTGCTGACAACAAATATACTGAAAATTAAAATGGCGACATTCAAAATTCTAATCAAGTCAAAATATCAATGTTTCAAAATTCCAATAGTTCAAAACACTTACAGTACATTTTGAAATATCATCAAAACACAAACACTTCAATTGTTGACAAGTTCAAAACATGTCAGAATTAAAATGCCAAAAGGGCCAGAAAACAAAATTGTTAAAGCAATGACCATTCAAAATGTCAACTAGTCAAAATGTGAAAAGTTTTTTTTTCTCCTTTTCTAATTTATTATAATTATTTTTTTTTATTTTATATTTTTATTTCTGAGGAAGAACTTTAATGAATACTTTAAAATATCTAATTGAGTGTATCTTAAAGAATTGAATAGTAATGTAATATCATTTATAATTGCTATCAATACTGTTTTTCAGCAACCAAAAACAAACCATGAGAGAGAGAGAGAGAGAGAGAGATCCCCATCCACTTTCAGAGTCAACACAATCATTGACTACAATTCATACATAGATTCATCACAAATCAGAAATTTCAACAACTTCACTTTAAACTTTTACAATTATAAGAGCTGAAATATCTTAAGACATCCGGTATCGACTCAAGCTAACAACTCATTACTAATTACAGTGGCCGGCTTCAATTTCCTCCTTGAAATAATTTTGACAGATTCTTGTAGGAAATTAATTAATTAATTAATTCTATTTATTAGCTCTTGATCAGGATTCCATACAATATAGAGAGGCAACAAATACCAAAACAGGCTTTGCCTGGGGGCATTCTAGACAAAGTGACGGGTCAGCGTGGCCTCCCGACATGTACCGCCTATAGTGATACAAAATACACTGACAATTACAAGCTTGCCCCGGAACAATTAATGTGGCAGTTATCGGAACTCATAGTATAAAAGAATACATATAAATTAATAACACAAACGGTCATAATCAAGTACATATAATTGATATGAAAGGTTAACACATAATTTCGAGATGTGAACATTACTGATGCAATCAACGTAGTTGATTAGTACACAATGCCAGAATTACTTGGTATGTGGACGGTAGGTAACCGCACAAACTTCTGAACTGTAAAGTCTGGGTGAGAGGAGAGGGAAAATGCAACATGCTGGTTTTTTTAGTTTGGATGAGATATTCCATAGAGCAATACACTTCGTTGTTTAGCTGGAGGAGAGCCTTCACAGAGCATCTGTCTGCTTGTTAGCCAGCACACCTTGAGGGTATGACGCAGCAGGTTTGTCAACAAATATGTTAGGCTTGGTGATACCATGTGTCACAGCACGATTAGGCTTAGAGGTTCGCAGATGAGCATAACTTAAATTCCAAAACGATACTTACATTCTATTGGAATGAGCAGAAGCCTGAAAAACAAGATGCATGGTATTTCAGAGACTGCTGGGAGTCATTGCGGTACAAGTAAACATATGGGTTGTGTTAGGGTAGCTAAGAATAGAAATAGGTGCATGTATACTTGCGTGTACACCAATGCTAGGAGTTTAGTAAATAAATTTGATGAATTTGAGGTATTGCTCAAAACATCAAAGGCAGATATTCTTGGGATATCAGAGACTTGGTGTCACACAGATATAAGGAATGCAGAACTGGAATTTGGGGAGTACAACGTCTACAGAAAGGATAGACTGGATAAGAAGGGAGGAGGGGTTATGCTATTAGTTAAGAAATACATAAAATCCAAGGAAGTGAAGCCAGTGGACATCGGTGGACAGTGCAGTGTCGAGTCAGTTTGGTGTGACATAAGCATTGGGAGATCAAAATTGAGGGTAGGAGTGTGCTATAGGCCTAATGACTCTGATGAATATAATAAGAAACTGTACAGGAAAATAGAGTGGGCCAGTAAATCAGAGAGTCTTATAATGGGAGATTTTAATTTCCCAGATATTGATTGGAATTTGGGGGCAGGTCACTCACACACTAGCAAGGCTTTTGTGGATTTATTGGATGATTGTTTTCTACATCAGCATGTTCGGGAGGCAACTAGAGGGAGGAATACTCTTGATTTGATAATTAGCAGTGATTCTTCATGCATTAAGAATCTGCAGGTAAATGAACCACTAGGTGGCAGTGATCACAGTGTGCTGAAGTGGGATTTACTCAAGGAGGTAACTACCATCAGGGGTAAAGGGAAGGGTTATTGCTTTCGTAAAGGCGACTACGATGGACTGAGACAGTATTTAAATTCTATACAGTGGGACCAACTGATGATGTTACCAACAGCAAATTCAAAATGGGAAGCATTCAAAGAACTTATCTTGGAAGCTACTAGGCTTTACATACCAACTAAGAAATACTGTTCAAGGTTTAGGCCTAAATGGATGTCAGATGAACTGATGAGGCATATGGCAGAGAAGAAACATGCATGGGATACATACAAATTAACACATGACACAGAAGCCTATGAGAGATACAAGTTGATCTGTAACCAAGTTACAAAGGAGGTTAGGCAGGCGAAGGCAGATTACGAGAAATCTTTGGCAAGGGATAGAAAGAAAAACAGCAAAGAGTTCTTTACTTCTGTAAACTCTAGAAGGAAGGGGATGAATCAGATTGGTCCACTTGATATCGATGGGTCAACTGTTGATGATCCTGCTCAGGTAGCTAACAAACTAAATGAATATTTTGCATCGACATTCACACATGAGAAGTTATTTAGCGAGGGGAAAGCCAGAGGTGTATTCAACTCTAGCAGTAAGCTAGAGAATCTTGTAATAACTGAGAGTAAAGTGGAGGAGAAATTGTTGAAGATTAACACAAGAAAGGCACCCGGGGTGGATGGGATCTATCCAGTTATATTAAAGGAGGCAGCAGAGGAAGTAAGAAAACCCTTAGCCATAATTATGAGAGCTTCCTTGGACTCAGGGGTTTGCACATCTCCACAGACTGGAGATGTGCAAATGTGACCCCAATTCACAAAGGAGGATCAAAGGCTGACAAGTAATTATAGACCTGTGAGTTTAACTTCTGTTCCAGGAAAATTAATAGAGGCACTAGTTAAAGAAGCACTACAGGATCATTTAGACAAGACTTCAGTTATAGCTCGGACACAGCATGGTTTTGTTAAGGGGAAGTCTTGCCTGACCTATTTGATTGGATACTATGATGCAGTCACAAAGGAACTGGATGCAGGGAATAACTTTGATATTATATACTTGGATCTTAGGAAGGCTTTTGATACTGTTGCACATGGAAGACTGCTGCACAAATTGGAGCAGTGTGACATTGGAGGCAAATTGCTGCTGTGGATAAAGGGGTGGCTGAGGGGGAGAAGACAGAGAGTGGTAATCAATGGACACTGCTCGTCGTGGACTAATGTTATTAGTGGAGTCCCTGAGGGCTCAGTGTTGGGTCCATTATTGTTTTCTGTATTCATAAATGATATTGATGATGGTATATCAAGCTTAATGTCGAAGTTTGCAGACGATACAAAGGTAGGCAGGGTTGTCAAGGACACTACTGACACTATGCTGCTGCAACAGGATCTGGAAAGGTTGAGCAGATGGGCTGAGAGGTGGCAAATGAAGTTTAACATTGACAAATGTAAAGTACTACACATGGGAAACAGCAACCCCGAGAGCAACGTATCAACTCTGTATCTACACTGACAGTGGTAGAGAATGAAAGGGAATTGGGGGTGGTTGTGCAGGCAGATATGAAGTTCTCTGAGCAGTGCAGACGGGCTGCAAGAGTAGCTCAAGGTGTATTGTCAATGATACATAGGAATTTTTCTAGCAGGGATAAGGAGGTGATTATTCCCTTGTATAAGGCAATGGTCAAGCCACACCTAGAGTACTGTATACAGGTCTGGAGGCCTCATTTCATGAAGGATGTAGAGCTGCTGGAACGAGTATAGAGAAGGGCAACAAGATTAGTGAATGGAACAAAGGGGTGCTCTTACGAAGAAAGGCTTAAGTTTTGCAAATTACAGTGTCTGGACACTAGGCACCAGCAAAGTGATCTGATAGAGGTGTATAAAGCATTGAATGGTTTGAGCATGCTCAATGCTGATGGGATTCTTCCTCTCGCTCAGAATAATCACCTGAGAGGGCATAAATTCAAATTGAGGAAAGACAGATGTAGGATAGACTTGCGGAAATTTGCCTTTAGCCAGCGAGTGGTTGGTTGGTGGAACAGACTTCCATCCCTTGTCGTGGAAGTTGATAGCCTAAATAAGTTTAAGGCTCAGCTGGACAGGTATTTTGAACAAACAGAGGGGTGAAGTGGAAGTGGTTTTTTTTTTTTTTTTTTTTGGCTGATGCTGCATAAGCTTGCTTTCTTGCATCATATGCCTCTACTAATGCTAATGCTAATACTTTCGTCGAATAACTCACAGGAATTTAAAAGCTATCATGGGTGCACACTTTGATATATTTGAATTTTAACATAAATTTCAAAGCCATGAGAAAACTGAAATAACTAGGGTGATGGAATAGAGCTAATAAAAGAGGCAGCCATAACAAACTAGCGACACATGGTTTTTGAAATATGTTCAAAAACTCAGCCCATGACAGGCTGAATTTTTGAAAAGTTCTCATCACCCTCAGTTTTCAAATATCGTAGGTTAATGACCAAAAACCAAGACCTGTAGTTGGTTTAATCATCTTTTCCATCTATTTTAACTATTTTTTTTCCCTAGAACATTTGGGAGATTTCACAAGCATTTTGTAGCTTTATGCAATGCTCGAGAATGTTCCGAAATGTTCTAGAATATTGTAACATCGGGAAGAAAGGTCAGGATGTTTCTGTAAGGTTCTAGAACTTTCAACATAGTTCTCTGGAAACATTGTGAGAATTCTAGAAACATCTCTATCAGTATATACACAAGTGGATTCCACAACAAGCAAATGTTTTCGTATTTCAAAAAGTGTATGAACAAAGTGAACAAGTGTTTTTCTGAATTAGTGTTTGCAAACAAGTGTGTGCATAAGTGTAAATCATGACCTGTGTTTAAATTAGAAATAAAAATCTAAAATTCCTTAACTGTGTTCTTATGTGCACGTGCCTACACCATGCATGATATATGCCATGTTCTTGCTGAAATAAGCCTAACAGCTTTTCCTACATATGTGGAGAAGTGTTTTTTTTTTTTTTTTTTTTTCATATGAAAACCCCAAATATGAGAGGTATTCATCAACCTATAGTACTTAGTACCGGGCATGGGTTGAATGCCTGACAAGATGAAAGAAGATATTTGTTGGCAAACTTGAACTTCTGAAGATTGCAATTTTTAGGAAATACGTACGAAGGAAGGTTGTTCCAGACAATTGAAGTGGAATGAATAAATGAAGAAGAAGAAAAGTTTGTGCTGTCAATTTGAAGTTGGACAGTAAAAGGATGTTGTCTGATTGCGGCACAAATTTTGAGTGTTTTGGAAGAGAGAGTGGGAATTATAGAGGGCAATTCACAAGAACAGTGTCCATGGAAGTACCTACAGAAAAGGCATGCAGCAATAACATAGTGTCCACAAGACAGAGTGTAGAGACTCTGTTAAAGATGAACCATTGATTAACCTAACTGAACTCTTCAATGGAATCTAGAAGATCAAAAGAGGATTTCAGGGCACGGCTCCAGATGTGGGAACAATATTCCATGATAGGGAAGATTTGCAATTTGTACATGTTTGGAAGAAAAGTAACATTAACCGACAGAGAAAACCCAGTGTTTTGATGCAGAGGAAGAAATAGTTAAAATTTCCTTGTGACATGAGAGATTAGAAGCAAGGGTAATTCCCAATAGAGATATATGATCTTCCCTGCAAATCGGACTGTCATCAAATATTAGCACAGGAGCAGAAGAATCCTTTTTCTGAGATATAAGACAGGACTGAGTTTTAGAAGGATTGAAATCAACTAAGTTATCTTTGCTTCAATGGAGAATTACCGGGAATACAGAATTTAAAGAATTGGTAGTGGATATTTGAGAAGTTGAAGCTGTTTGTGTGCAGGTCAAGGTTTCTCAAACTGAAAGGTGGAACACAATGTGCTATCATCAGCAAAACTATGGAATGGATTTCCAGACAATGGATGATGGTCATTAATAAACAAGAGGAAAAGGGTGAAAGAAATAACTGGACTTTGGAGAAAATCAGCATTAGCAGAGATGTTAGAAGACAGACATCCATCTACCATCAGGAGCAGTCAGAGAGCAAACTGGATACCCGATTATTAAAAAATAGTTGGCAAACCATAAGATGAAACCTTATTTGGAAGTCTATTATGTCAAACACGATCAAAAGCCATTTAAATGTCAGAGCAACTGCATGAATTTTACCAATCATTTTCATTGAATTTGTCCATCGATCGCTAACATAAGACAGAATATCACTTGTGGATTGTCACAGAATCTATACTGGTAATTGTTGATCAGATGGAAGCTTTCTAGATAGTTTAAGATAGATTACTAATTATATCTTCTAGAACTATCTAGAAGATAGTTCTAGATAGATTACTTTAACATTAGATGAGGCATATGATGCAAGACAGCAATCTTACACAGCATTAGCCAAAAAAAAAAAAACTAACCCATTTCACCCATACATTCACTCAAAACGTTTGGCCACTTCTTCCTTGAATTTATTTATGCAATCAACTTCCACAATGACAGATAGAAGTTTATTTTGGCAATAAACTACCCGATGCCTAAAGGCAATTTTCCATACATCAATTCAACAACTGTATTTCCTCAAATTCAGTTTATGCTCCCCTCAGGTTTGTAATCTAAGCAAGGGGAAGAATCCTATCAGCACTGAGCCTGTTCAATCCATTCAGGGCCTCACACCACACATCAATCAGATCACCTTGCAGGTGCTTAGTCTCCAGATGCTGCAATTTGCAAAATTTAAGCATTTCTTCATAAGAGCAGCACTTTGTTCCTCTCACCAGTCTTCTTCCCTTCTCTGCACTCATTCTAGCAACTTTCTTAATCTTTCCTAAAATGAAGCTTCCAGACCTATACGCAGTACTCAAGGTATGGCCTGACCACTGCCTCATACAAGGGGATAATCACCTCCTTATCCCTGCTAGCAAAATTCCTGTATATCATTGACAAGATCTCATGCCCTATGCTGGCAGCCTGTCTGCACTGTTCAGAAAATAACATATCTGACTGCACAATTACCCCCAGGTCTCTTCATTGTCCACTACCCTGAGTGTAACACCACCACCCAGTTGGTACATTTCTCTACGGTTACTGCTACCCATAGCAGTACTTTGCATTTGTCAAAATTAAAATTCAGCTTTCACTTCTCAGCCCATCTGCCCAACTTTTCCAGATCCTGTTGCAACAGCATACTGTCATTAACAACCCTGTCAACGTTTGTATCATCTGCAAACTTTAACACTAAGCTTGATATACCTTCATCAATATCATTGATAAATATACAAAACAACAATGGGACCAACACCAATTCATTAACACTCTCTGTCTTCTCTGACTCAACCATCCTTTTATCCCATGTAGTATGCCCTTAATGCCATACTACTCCAATTTGTACAGTAGTCTTCCATGTGCAACAGTATCAAAAGTTTTCTTGAAATTCAAGTATATGATATCAAAATTATTTTTTGCATCCAGTATCCAGTTCCTTTGTGACAACATCATAGTATCCAATCAAATTGGTCAGACAAGACTTCTCCTTAACAAACCCATACTCTGTCCGAATTATTACTGCAGTTCTCTCTAGATGATCCTGCAATGCCTCTTTAACCAGTGACACCCTTATTTTTCCTGGAACAGAAGTCAAATTAACAGATCTGTAATGACTAGTGTCACCCTTTAATCCCCTTTCTGAATTGGAGATATATTTGCACATCTCCATTTCATGAGGAATTCCCAAGTCCAAGGATGCTATCATAATTATGACTAAGGGTTTGCTTACTTCCTTTAATATAACTGGATAGATTCCATCTGCCCCAGATGCCTTTCTTATGTTTAACTTCAACAATCTCTATCCCCACTTTGCTCTCAGTTATTATAAAATCATTTAAACTCCTTGTTAGAGTTTGATATACATCTGGCCTTCTCTTCCTTGAATAACTCCTCATGTGTGTATGTAAATGTGAAATACTCATTTAGTTTGACAGCTATCTGAGAATGATCATCTACAGTCGAACCATTGATATCAAGAGGAACAATCTGATTCATCCTCTTCCTTTTCAAATTTATATAAGTAAAGTTTTTGCTATTTTTCTTTGCATTCTTTTCCAAAGATTTCTCATAATCTTCCTTTGCTTTCCTAACATCCTTTGTGACTTGAGTCTCATTATTTCATCTGACATCCATTTTTACCCAAACCTAGAACAGTATTTCTTAGTTGGAACACAAAGTCTAGTAGCTTCCAAGATTACTTCCTTGAATGCTTCCAATTTATAATTTGCTGTTGGTAACATCATCAGTTTGTCCCAATGTACAGAATTTAAAAACTGTCTGAGACCACAGTTTTCACCTTTACAAAAGCAAAAACCCTTCCCTCTACCCCTGATGGTAGTTACATCTATAAGTAAATCCCACATCAGTACACTCTGATCACTGCCAATTAGTGGCTCCTTTATCTGTAAATTCCTAATGCATGAATAATCACTGATTATAATCAGATCAAGAGTGTTACTCCCTCTGGTTGCCTATCTAACATGCCGCTGTAGAAAACAATGATCCAATAAATCCACAAAAGCTTTGCTACTCTGAGTGACCCACCCACAAGTTCCAGTCAATATCTGGAAGTTAAAATCTCGCAATATAAGACACTCTGATTTACTGTCCCATTCTATTTCTCTCTACAACCGTTCACATCAGAGTCATTAGGCCTATAACAAACCTCTACTCTAATTTTTGCTTTCCTAGTGCTTATATCACACCACACTGATTCAACAATGCATTTCCTTAGATTTTATGTGTTTCTTAACTAACAGCATAACCCCTCCTCCCTTCCTATCCTTTCTGTACACACTATACTCCCGAAATTACAATTCTGCATTTCTTATAGCTACGTGACACCACATATCTGATATCCCAACAATATACACCTATGATATCTTGACCAGCACTTCAAATTCATCAAATTTATTTACTACATTCCTAGCATTGGTGTACATGCAAATATACATGCACCAGTTCTTACTTTTAGTTACTCTATCACAGCTCATGTATTTACTTCTGCTTGCGGTTACTGTTAATCTATTAGTCTGTGAATCCCGCCCAATCTAACAGTGTTCCGACCACCTAACACTTCAGCAAATATTCTTGCACTCTTTCTATTTAAGTGTATCCCATCCCTGTAGAAATAATCTCGTTAACAGGCACAGACCATGCTGAGAAAAATTCTACATCATGAACCCTGCACAATCTCTCCAGGGCCATATTGATTGACAAGGCACTCATCTCCTATTGTGGCAAGATTGCAGACACTTTCAAATTTAACCCAAATTCGCGACTTTTTTTCAACATTGTCCTGTACTTGTTATGTAAATCTGCAAATCTACTACATTTAATGTCATTAATCCCAATGTGTAAAACAATTTCACTTTTGTGCCCTTAAAAGATGATATCTACTCTATAACATCATCAACTTTTGCCACGTGGCAGAAATACCCTGGTCCTATTCCACCCATCCTTTTTGCACAATATATTTCCTGTTTCCCTGACAATTGAGTCACCGACAATAACTAGTTCCTGTGGGACAAGCACGTTCTTGTCCCACATTTATCCCTGTTTTGTCTGGTGCACAAGAGTGAGCTTGATGGGCCTCCCCATTTTAATTCCTTCGAGGACATCTACGACTCTTCAAACTCTCATCAGAATGCTCAGTTGGTTGCCTAATTTCTTCGCATTCTCTGCAACTAGCAAGCACAAACACATCCTCCATAGCTAGATCATGTCCTGTTTTAAGGAAGGTCCATAAACATGTCACATTTTGCACATTTTTTAGACCGTGATGCATTGGAGCATCGCCCCCTTTGGTTCTCCCCGAACAACAGCACTTCCACTACTTTGTGCACATTGCTTTTCTGGTCTGCTCTGGGGCATGATTTCCATTTAAATACAAATTAATTAGCAATAAAAATTAATAAGATTTATAAATTTAATTGATTAATTGACAATACTATACTAAGCTAACAGATTCCTAATACAGTGCTACACATTATGCTATCTAGTTTTATGTTACACCTTATGATATCAAGTTCGAGATATAAGTTAGGCTATTCCGTATCGATCTAATATACTACAACAATGGTAGCGTTTCGAATGGTTCAAGTTTTACCAATACTAAGTAATAACCTACAAAATCTCTATCTAAATTCAAAAAACTAAGTACCATTACTAGGAATATAAAGCTACTTCTAGAAAATAAATCAATATGCCAATTAAGTCAATAAAATGGCAAAAATTTAAGAAAAATTTCTCTATTGGAGCCATAAAAACTTCACCTGCACAGAGCTACTCTCATTCCTGAATTTTTAGAAACAGTAAAATTAATTGCAATGAGACAATAATTGGATGGGAGGGATTTGTCACTCTTTTTTAGGAAATGGCTGGATATGAGTAAATTTCCAAGCAGAAGGAAAAACACCTTTGGAATAAGAAAGTGAAAAAAGGTGGCATAGAAGAAGAGTAAGTTCAGGAGCACAGGTTTTAAGAACAAGTAGAGAAATACCATCAGGACCTGTAGCTTTCTTACCATGAACATTCGTCAAAATTTGACATTTTTTTTGAAGGAAGATCACAGGAGACATTGAATGCAGTGTAGTGGAAATGGTGGGAGGTGATTTACAAAGATCATCAATACATGAGATTGAAGAAAAATAGGGTGTTAGCAGGTCAGCTTTATCTTTGGTTGATGTGGCAATGGAACCAATTAGTTTTGAAAGAGGTGGGAAGAGAGATGGAAAAAAGTTGCAGCCAATTGCTTTTGCAAGAACCCAGAATGCTCAGCTACCATCTGGACAGTAAGCAAGTTTTCTACTTTCAGCCTGTTCAAAATCTAGTTTGGACTGATTAATAACTACTTTACAATTGTTGCGAGCTTTTATGCAGGTAGCAAATAAACCTGGCGATTTGGATACAACTCAATTACGATATGCAACATTCTTCTCTTGAACAGTCTTAGCACATTTATGGAAAAACCAAGATTTACATAAAGGATGAGATTTTAAGGTGGAGTGTGAAATAAAGGATCCCATCCCTAGAAGAATAATTTCACTGATGTGTTCTGAGCTAAATTCAAAATCAAAAGAGTTGAAACAGTAATATGACCAAGGAAAAAGAAGAAAAGAAATCTCGCAGGTCATCCCATTTTGCATCCTTGTAATTCCAAACAACACGAGATTGAGAAATGAACACGAGAGAATGGCTCCATTGAAGAAGAGACCATCACCAAGTGGTGATCTGAGGTGCCTAAATAACCACTCCACTTGACTGTGTACTGAAAAGGGTTGTTTGCAAGAAAAAGATCAAGCAGGTTGGCTCTGTGGTTAGGATTGTCTGGTATTTTGGTAGGTAATGAACAATCTGTGGAAAAGCCACAGCATCTCAAACAGCTGGGTCTGTGCGACTAGAAAACGGAATCCAGCTGGAATTGTGAACATTAAAATCAGCAAGGAAAATTACCTCACTGATAAGAAAGTTGGACTGGAGAAAGTCAAATTTCAAAAAGAGGAAGTGAAAGAGTTCAAAGTGATTAGTGGAGTTGGGAGAATGATAAAGGAAACAGATGAATTTAACAGAATGTGGTAGAGACATTTCAAGTCAGAGAAGATAGAAAAGTGGAGATTCCAATTAGTAAGTCTTAAACAAGGAATATCAGAGTGGAAAAATACACCTTTAAGGCAAAAAATAATTAGGGCAGGATTTGTAGGATCTTTGCTCTGGAGAATAAACATGGATTCCACCACTTCAATTGCCCAATAAGTAAAGTGGTGGTATGGCACTGGTTAATGAAAGCCATCTATTACCTAGAGTGGTATTAAAATAGTGATATTAAAATTGGTATTAAAGTCACAGCAGAAGCCACTGTCACAGCTTGTGAGAAAAGCCCATGAAATCTATTTTGGATGTAAGGTCGAATTGAATAATTTGATCAGAGATTTAGACCTCTCCAAAACCAAGCCACTGAATTACTAGTATCATGGAATCTTCTTGAAAAGGGTGTCAAGGTGTCTTTTTTATAGACACCTTATTGCACGGATGGTGCTTTAGTTTATTGTAACAATGTCAAGAAATTAATGAAAAAGTTACATCTGGAGCATGCCCCTGAACAGTGGAGGCTTTTCAATGATTCATCCGAGATCAGATTCAAAGCAATTCTACTCCACAATGGAAATAAATACCCATACATACCATTGGCCCATGCAGTTCACATGAAGGAAACGTAAAAGAATCTACAGGTTCTTCTGCAAAAAATATGCTATCAAGAATACAAATGGAATATCTGTGCAGACCTAAAAATAGTAGCTATGTAGAATGGGTTGAAGCATGGATACAATAAATAATGCTGCTTTTATGCGAGTGGGACAGCCGAGCGAAGGATTTCCATTACAAGGTAAAAAAATGGGCAGACCATTCAAAAACTAAACCAGGTCAGAAAAATGTAGCACATCCTCCTTACATTGATAGTCGAAAATCTACTTCCATTGTACATCAAGTAGTCATAAAAAAATAGCTGTGAAAATGATGGACAAAAAAAAGAAGGATTTTCCTGTTTGAAGCAAAAGTTTCCTTGAATCAGTGAGGCCAAGATAAAGGGACTTTTTGTGGTTCCTCAAATCAAACAACTGCTATTTCAAGATGAGAAATTCACTAAAAAATTAAATTCTACAGAAATAAGAGCCTGAAAGACATTAAAAATGTCTTCTGGAACTTTTTAGACAATAAGAAATCAGAAAATGACAGTGAAATTGTGAATAAGCTAATTTTAGCATACAGAAAGTTGGAATGCAATATGTCATTAAAGCTTCATTTTCTACATTCCCATTTAGACTGTTTTCCTGAAAACTTCGGCATGGTCTCCGATAAACACAGTGAAAGTTTTCATCAAGTTATTTCTCAAATGGAAAAAAGGTACCAGGGAAAATGGAGTCCAAATATGTTGGCAGAGTACAGTTGGAATCTCATACAGGATAACACCAATGGACGACTAAAATAGACAAACAAAGACAAAATAACTGTTTTGCTAACAGATAAACATTTTTGTAAATAAAGTAAAGTTAATAGACCCACTGCTCAATATTCAGTACTGCATGGAACATTTTCTTAAAAAATATGAAAAAGTTTTTACTAGAAACTTAGTTCTTGACTTTAATACCCTCTCCCATAAAATTGGCAGGTGTTACAGCAATTTGGTTGCCATATTCAAATTCAGCAATATGAAATCTAGAAAAATCACCCTGAATTTTAACAGAGAGCAAAAAAAAAAATAAATAAATAAAAACCTTCCCCTTTCACCCATCCATTCACTCCAAAAGTTTGTCTAGTTCAGACTTGAATTTATTTAAGCTGTCAACTTCCACAATGACAGACAGAAGCTTGTTCCAGCAATCAACTACCTACAGGCTAAAGGCAGATTTCACACATCTGTTCTACAACATCTTTTCTCAATTTGAATTTATGCCCCCTTCAGGTGCGAAATCTGAGCAAGAGGAAGAATTCCATCAGCATTGAGCTTGCTCAAACCATTCGAGGCCTTATACACCTCAATCAGATCACCTTGCAGGTGCTTAGTCTCCAGATGCTGCAATTTGTAGAACTTAAACCTCTCTTGGTAACAGCAACCCTCCTTTGTTCTACTCACTAATCTTGTTGCCCTTCTCTGTACTCGTTATAGTAGCTCAACATCTTTCCTAAAATTAGGCCTTTGTTCTCCTTAAAGTGAATACATGAAAAATGGTTATTAATGGTGGTCACTAACATTGGTCAGAAACTCAAATAAAACATAGATACTTATAAAATAAATATAAAGCAGATGGAGATAGCACTGCTATATCCATTGAATACAGCTCCAATCACATGTTACAAGTACAATGTGATTGTAACAATCACATGTTACATGTCACAAATTACCAGTAGTGCTTCACATTCAATGCAAGCTATTACACAACATCCATACTTGCTCCCTCCAGACCATTCTTTACCTGCCACCAAATAGATGATAAAAAATTATAAGCTTCTAATAATACTATACATAATATACCTGTATTATGTCCAAGTTTGCAGACAATACAATGGTTGGAAGGTTGTTAATGACACTAATGGCAGTGCACTGCTGCAACAGGATCTAGAAAAGTTGAGCAGATGGGCTGAGAGGTGGAAAATGAAGTTTAACATTGACAAATATAAATTATTACACATGGAAGCAGTAATCCCAAAGTAATGTATCAACTCTGTGGTACCACACTGACAGTGGTAGAGAATGAAAAGGACCTGGGGGTAATTGTGCAGGCAGATATGAAGTTTTCTGAGCAGTGTAGACGGTCTGCAAGAGTAGCTCATGGTGTCTTGTCAATGATATACAGGAATTTTTCTAGTAGAGATAAAAAGAGGTGATTATCCCCTTGTATAAGGCAATGGTCAGGCTACACCTTGAATACTGTATACAGGTCTGGAGGCCTCATTTTAAGAAAGATGTGGAACTGTTGGAACAAGTACAGAGAAGGGCAACAAGATTAGTGAATGGGACAAAGGGTATGAAGAAAGGTTTAAGTTTTGCAAATTACAGTGTCTGGAGACTAGGCACCTGCGAGGTGATCTGATTGAGGTGTATAAAGCCTTGAATGGTTTCAGCATGCTCAATGCTGATGGGGGTCTTCCTCTTGCTCAGAATAATCACCTGAGAGGGCATAAATTAAAATTGAGGAAGGATGGTTGTAGAATAGATGTACGGAAGTTTGCCTTTAGCCAGCGGGTGGTTGATTGCTGGAACAAACTTCCATCTGCCATTGTAGAAGTTGATAAACATTTACAAGAAAATTTACAAAAACATTAAAAAAACTTGACAAACATTTGGAGTGAGTGGATGGGTGAAATAAGGGTTTTTTTTTTTTGGCTGATGCTATATAAGCTTGCTTTCTTGCATTATGTGCCTATGCTAATGCTAATCATATTATTACTAATATGAAATTATGCTAATCACTTACAATGCCATCAAGCTATCATAACATAATGCCATTAAATGATTTTAATTTTTTCCAAAAGTAAAAATTAAGTAAATGTAGTAATTTATAAGTTCTAATGCTAAATGTTATCTTTCTATAGATTAAAATAATTTTCCTCCTAGTGATATTTATTCAGCCAATGGAAAAAGAGTGATGCGAGTTACATGGTAATGCATAACAAATACTAAAATATGTAGCAAAAGCTTGTTTTACTGTGGTAAAACAAGCTTCTGTTTTAGCGCAATCATATAGATGAAACTCACGCTCGTGCTTTGTTTATTTAGCATGACCACGCAATACCATTCTTGATTTGCATATGCAACATATTTATGTATTCAAAACTTCCACAAATGAGACACACACAGTGTCAAAACCTTCTGAAAGTATTTTATTTTATCAAAAGAAGCGAGCACAGAAAGCACGGGGTGAAGCCGCCTAATATGTATTATAACGAGTTATTGTATAAATATTAATCATAAGTAAAAACATACAATTTATTACATGTCGACCATCACTAATCCGGCAGCGTTGGTACCTGTGGGGTGCAGGTTTAGTGAGTTTGCCGGATCACTGATGGTTATTTTAGCACATACATTTTACCCAACAGCTAACTACCTCCTTCTACCTTTAACACATTGACTACCAAGCTAATTTAAGAAAAAATTTCCCCAAGGGCCAAAAAATATTTAGGAAATAATTTGATTAGTAATTCTAAAATAAATATTGTAATGTTACTATTGTCGTTTTTTTCGCTTAAAATATATATATATAAAAAAAAAAAAAGTCTTTTTTTTTTTTTTTTATATCGCATATATGTGGACACATATGTTGGTTACTTTATATCTTGAGAAGCTGCGTCGGCCACATGTGTATGTTGTAATAGTGTCGGTGTGACACTATTACAACATTCATATGAAGGTCGTTTGTGATTAGTTTATTGTACTCACGGCGAACGCTGCAATAAAACTAATTACGATAAAATAAACTCTCAAATATCGCAATAAGTTTGTCAGTATTGTTAGAGATTTTGTGAAAACAAGTTCATTAGCGCGCTGTATTATCCATTATATTGCGTTGTGTTTTTCTGCAAGTTTGTACAAGTGTGTTGTAAATAAAAAAAAATATATAAATAAAAATCTAAAAATGAATGGCTAAAAGAAAATTACTTAAGATAAGAGGAACTGAGAGAAATTGCTGGAATTTAGAATTAAGCAGAGTTAAACTTCTCACAGACACAGATGTAGAATAGATGTGTGGAAATTTGCCTTTAGCCAGTGGGTGGTTAATTGGCGGAACAAACTTCCATCTGTCGTTGTGGAAGTTGATGGGTTAAATAAATTTAAGGAGGAATTGGACAAACATTTAGAGGGATTTGTTTTATGAATTTTTTTTTTTTTTTTTTTTTTTTTTGGGCTATTGCTGACTTGCTTTCTTGCATCACATACCACTACTACTACTACACCGCTGTCAAGTTTTTTCAGATGTTCAACTTTATCTGTTATGGACAATGTACTGTGTTTGTGCTTTACACCACGAGAGGCACTTCCTTTATGCACTGGAACCATGGCTGGAGCTAACTGTGAGCAGGTTATAATAATAAATGCAGAAAAACAAGTGGGAATGGTTTGCCAGTGTTTATGAGTTCGCGTCAACAGCTGATGCTGCAATCAACACCACCAAAACAGTAGCAGCACCCGGGAAATTTGAAATTACGTTCGCGGAAATTATATCCGAAATAGTGGTGGAACCAGATTATCGGTGGCCGGATTAGTGATGGTCCACCTGTATAATATAAGTTGAAAGTCATATACTATAATATAAAATATTTACGCAATAATGTTCATAATTCTATAGAAGTGGCAAATGGCTATAATTCTACCTTCAGTATTTTATATTTTATTCTAGACAATGTGATTAAAGTTCGTGCTATAAATCTTAATAGTAATGGTAGTAAATAGGATTAACCTATGTTTAAAATTATTTATAGAATTTAATTGAAAGAGAAAAATTTTGTTCTTCCTTAACACAAACTCTAAATATAAGACACTAAAATTCCAACAGCTAGCTTTAAAATAACTTTCAAAAATTATGCTGCTATTCAATACAGATAACAAGTATGCAAGCCCAGTGCTTCACGAAATATGATCAATACAAAGATATTTTTATAAAATAAAGTAAAGATTTGTATAAACTACTTTAATCTGTTGATTTCAGTTAATATATTCATACATTTGTGACTGTTCTTTAAATATATATATACTGTACTTCTAAATCAGCAAACAAGGAATTAAATATAATATTTATAAACATTATGCAAAATTCAGTCAAACTTTAATACTTTTTAGATAGAAGTAATTCAAAATTTATCTATATGTTTTTAATAATAAAAACTCATCTTTTTAATAATTTACATATTGATTCTTACTGTTATTAGTAGTCTTATTTCTTAGCAGTGCTAAAATAAACCTGACTGCAAAACTTGATATAATTTTCATCCCAATAACAATATTGGTATTCTTTCACATGAAGAGTAATGAAAAACTTATCTAATTATTCTAATACATTAAGATGCTCTTTTATAATTTACATATCATCCTTTATACACAAACATAAATTTAACTTGGCTATCTAATTAATACCATTTCACTTTCTGTTTTTCTGATCTTTTATACTAAAAAAAAAAAAATTAAGGTTACATATAATTAAAAAGCAGATGTGGGATACCTTGGTCTACCTTCTTGAACACAACCATTCTCTGAATATGATAAAATTAGACAGAAACTTTTTCTGTATGTCCTAAATAAATACCTTGCACGCATGGACTTTTATATATCCACACCCTTGAAATCTATACAATGCTTTGTGGATTAATACTAACATATTCTCTGTTGATATGGGTTACTGTTATCAGATATTCTCTAAAAACTTCTTCATTATTCCACTGTAGTCACTTGATACTTGTGATTTCTCAAGCCGGTTAATTGGTTGTTGATTGTTCTTGTGGATTACTGGTGCATCAACTATTTGGTCATAATATGCTGGTTCAAACAAATTAGCTGTGATCTTTTTTATGGCATATAATGTATGTATGTACAAGCACATTCACAGGCTGATTTTCATATACTGAGGGAAAACTATAATTCTGATTTAAACAGTGTGCTTTAAATTACACCTATTTGAAGGAAAATAATGGAGTTACTCGTTAAAGAAGTAATGTATGACTATCTAACACAGAAATGCAATTATGTTGAGTCAGGACTCGAATTCATTAAGCAGTGGTTTGTTTGACCGATCTGACTGGATACAATGAGGCAGTAACAAAGGAAATGGATAATAAAAAAAGTAATTTCAATATCATATACTTCGATTTCAAGAAGGTTGTTGACAATGTTGCACATAAAGACTTCTGTTCAAACTGGAGCAATGTGGCATTAAGGGGAAGGTACTGCTAGAGATAAAGGGATGGATGAGTGGGATAAGATGGAGAGGGGTTATCAATGGACACAGCTTTTCGTGGACTAATGTTATTAGTGGAATCCCCCAGGTTTCAGTGCTAGGCCCATTGTTGTTTTCAATAACCCCAGGGGCTCACATCTGGGCTTGGCAAACCCAGTGTCCTGAGCTGGATCTCATCATTCTTCTCTTTCTTGGTGATTCCTTTCTACTTCTCTCTCTCTCTCTCTCTCTCTCTCTCTCTCTCTCTCTCTCTCTCTCTCTCTCTCTCTCTCTCTCTCTCTCTCTCTCTCTCAGGGTAACTCGGGAAGAATTATTTTTTGGCTGGTGCAGCATAAGCCTCAGGCTTCCTTGTACCATATGGCTAATAATAATAATAATAATATTTATTAATGATATTGATGAAGGCATATCAGGCTTAATGTCTAAGTTTGCAGATGACAAAAGTTTGATAGATTGGTTAATGACAGTAATCAGGGTGAGCTACTACAAGATCTAGGAAAATTAGGTCAATTCGTGAGAAATGGCTAAGGGTTTGCTTAGTTCCTTTGCATATCCTTTAATATAACTGGATAGATCCCATCCATCTTATGTTTAACTTCAACAAGTTCTCCTCCACTTTGCTGTCAGTTATTACAAAACCATTTAGCTCTTTGCCATAGTTTGATAAATTTCTGGCATTCCCCTCATGTGTTATTATAGTGTTATTAAAAAAAAAAATATATTCTCTTATTCTCGCTCTCTCTCTCTCTCTGATTGTGATCGTATTTTGTTATTATTTATATAGCACATTACTATTTAAGGCCAAATTACACTTCTGACTATAGGCCACGACATTTTCCCTCAGCAGCACAGAATAAGAAACTGAAGTGACACTAAAAACGAAACTTGTCAGAAGAAAACCTCATTAAAGTTTCTTCAAAAAGAAGTTTAAAATTAAGGAAAGTAACTTTCTAGTACCACATTCACTGCAGGAAATTTTGAATTTCCCACAATGAATGTAGCTTATAAACACACAAACACATCTGAATTTAATTTTTTTTATTATTTATTAAAAATAATGTTTCGTAAGTGTATATTCACAGAATTAAGAAAAAATGAGTATTTAGAGTTTGAAATGAGGGCTGGAATTGGGGAGATGCTGGTGGATGCAGTACTACTTAGTTCCAAAGCATTTGCAGATGACAAGTGTAGTTTTCTGATTAAACCATTTTTGCAAATCATACAATACTGTTTTGGCCGATATGGAAGGAAAAATTGTAGGGTATACATAAAGTGACCATATCCTTAGCATTCCAATGTGGGATATCTACGGAGAGATTTTTCAGCCCCCACCAGAAACAATATATAACTTATTTTAAAATTTTTTATACATAAAAAATATTCACATACAAAATAGAAATTAAATACATTGACTTCCTTGAACTAAATTTATAAAATGAAATATCAAACTGCTTAAAGAAAAAAAAAAAAAAAAAAATATATATATATATATATATTATTTATTTATTGTTTTTATTATTATTATTATTATTTTATTTTTTTCACAGAAAGGCTGAAATTCAGTATACAATACCCCTCGTGTTATACTATGTAATGAACAGAAGGTTGCTTGAAGGATGTGAGCTGAGAAAAATAATTTCAATTAGAAAGGAGAAAAAACACTTATTAGAGGGGTCGATCGATTAAAAACATCACGTTTTTAATCGATTTTCATTTTTGTTTAGTGAAAAAAGGTTAGGTTTTTTTCTGTGAAATAATAATAAAAATCATGCAGGCAGTTCTCGCTTGACGAGTTTCCGGGATTACGAGTTTTTTTCCCCCAAGTATCAAGTATCAATAAAATCGAAAATATGAACATTAATTGCAAAAAATTAATGTTAAACATTCATGAATACCCAATTCCAAACCACGGCACAGGTGTACAATACAGTGTACCCCATTTTATGATATTAATCAGTTCCAAAGAAACCATCGTATTGTTAATATATCGTAATGTGAACCAATCGGTGAGGGGAAAGAAGGGATCCTCTTACCAAGAGAGGATTCAATTCTGCAAACTGCAGTGGCTGGAGACTAGGCACCTGTGCGGTGATCTGATTGAGGTGTATAAGGCCTTGAATGGGTTGAGCACGCTGAATTCTGATGGGATCCTTCCACTTGTTCAGATTACGAACCTAAGGGGGCATAAATTCAAATTAAGAAAAGACAGATGTAGGGTAGATGTGCGGAAATTTGCCTTTAGTCAGCAGGTGGTTAATTGCTGGAACAAACTTCCATCTGTCGTTGTGGAAGTTGATAGGTTAAATAAATTTAAGGAGGAACTGGACTGGCATTTGGAGGGAATGGTGTGATTTTTTTTTTGGCTGATGTTGCATAAGTTCATACACTTGCTTTCTTGCATCACATGCCACTACTACTACTACTAATTAACATACTGTTTTTTGGTATTTTGTTTCAAGATCTTGGAAGATGAAATTTTCACTGTATAACTATGCTATTTATGTCTCTAAAATGTCATTTTTAAGGTCATGAGCGCAACCTTTAGCATTAGCATTAGTAGAGGCATTTGATGCAAGAAAGCAAGCTTATGCAGCATCAGCCAAAAAAAAAAAAAAACCCACTTCCACTTCACCCCTCTGTTCGTTCAAAATATCTGTCCAGCTGAGCCTTAAACTTATTTAGGCTATCAACCTCCACCACAAGGGATGGAAGTCTGTTGCACCAACCAACCACCCGCTGGCTAAAGGCAAATTTCCGCACGTCTATCCTACATCTGTCTTTCCTCAATTTGAATTTATGCCCTCTCAGGTGATTTTTCTGAGCTAGAGGAAGAATCCCATCAGCATTGAGCATGCTTAAACCATTCAAGGCTTTATACACTTCTATCAGATCACCTCGCTGGTGCCTAGTCTCCAGACACTGTAATTTGCAAAACTTAAGCCTTTCTTCGTAAGAGCACCCCTTTGTTCCATTCACTAATCTTGTTGCCCTTCTCTGTACTCGTTCCAGCAGCTCTACATCCTTCTTGAAATGAGGCCTCCAGACCTGTATACAGTACTCTAGGTGTGGCCTGACCATTGCCTTATACAAAGGAATAATCACCTCCTTATCCCTGCTGGAAAAATTCCTGTAAATCATTGACAATACTCCATGAGCTACTCTTGCAGCCCGTCTGCACTGCTCAGAGAACTTCATATCTGCCTGCACAACCACCCCCCAAGTCCCTTTCATTCTCTACCACTGTCAGTGTAGTACCACAGAGTTGATACGTTGCTCTGGGGTTGCTGTTTCCCATGTGTAGTACTTTACATTTGTCAATGTTAAACTTCATTTGCCACCTCTCAGCCCATCTGCTCAACCTTTCCAGATCCTGTTGCAGCAGATTAGTGTCAGTAGTGTCCTTGACAACCCTGCCAACCTTTGTATCGTCTGCAAACTTGGATATTAAGCTTGATATACCATCATCAATATCATTTATAAATACAGAAAACAATAATGGACCCAACACTGGGCCCTGAGGGACTCCACTAATAACATTAGTCCACGATGAGCAGTGTCCATTGATTACCACTCTCTGTCTTCTCCCCTCAACCACCCCTTTATCCATAGCAGCAATTTGCCTCCAATGTCACACTGCTCCAATTTGTGTAGCAGTCTTCCATGTGCAACAGTATATCAAAAGCCTTTCTAAGATCCAAGTATATAATATCAAAGTTATTCCCTGCATCCAGTTCTTTTGTGACTGCATCATAGTATCCAATCAAGTTGGTCAGGCAAGACTTCCCCTTAACAAAACCATGCTGTGTCCGAGCTATAACTGAAGTCTTGTCTAGATGATCCTGCAGTGCTTCTTTAACCAGTGTCTCCATTAATTTTCCTGGAACAGAAGTGAAACTCAGAGGTCTATAATTACTTTTGTCAGCCTTTGATCCTCCTTTGTGAATTGGGGTCACATTTGCACATTTCCAGTCTATGGGTACCTCCCCTGAGTCCAAGGAAGCTCTCATAATTATGGCTAAGGGTTTGCTTACATACCTTTGCTGCCTCCTTTAATATAACTAGATAGATCCCATCCACCCCGGGTGCCTTTCTTGTGTTTATCTTCAACAGTTTCTCCTCCACTTTACTCCCAGTTATTTCAAGATTCTGTAGCTTACTACTAGAGTTGAATACACCTCTGGCATTCCCCTTGCTGAATAACTCCTCATGTGTGAATGTCAATGCAAAATATTCATTTAGTTTGTTAGCTACCTGAGCAGGATCATCAACAGTTGACCCATCAATATCAAGTGGACCAATCTGATTCATCCCCTTCCTTCTAGTGTTTACATAAGTAAAGAACTCTTTGCTGTTTTTCTTTGCATCCCTTGCCAAGGATTTCTCGTAATCTGCCTTCGCCTGCCTAACCTCCTTTGTAACTTGGTTGCATATCAACTTGTATCTATCATAGGCTTCTGTGTCATGTGTTAATTTGTAAGTATCCCATGCATTTTTCTTCTCTGCCATATGCCTCATTAGTTCATCTGACATCCATTTTAGCCTAAACCTTGAACAATATTTCTTAGTTGGTATGTAAAGCCTAGTAGCTTCCAAGATAAGTTCTTTGAATGCTTCCCATTTTGAATTTGCTGTTGGTAACATCATCAGTTGGTCCCACTGTATAGAATTTAAATACTGTCTCAGTCCATCGTAGTCGCCTTTACGGAAGCAATAACCCTTCCCTTTACCCCTAATGGTAGTTACCTCTTTGAGTAAATCCCACTTCAGCACACTGTGATCACTGCCACCTAGTGGTTCATTTATCTGCTTGTTGTTGTTGTTGTTGTAGAGGTTTTTCGGCACAAGGGCAACTGTGGCCAAAATGTGCCTATTCAAATATTTGGAATGGTACCGGAGTTTGCCTTATTTGTTATTAGATACATTCATAAAATCTAGTTTGTTTGAGATAAGCGAAAAGCTCATCGAGGTTGGCATTGTTTCCCAATAGGTGGGTTAGTGATAAAGGTTCTTGCATTTGTGTCAGAGAAAGGAAGGTAGTATTTCTGATATGGGAGTAATAAGAACAATCTAACAGAATATGTCGAACTGTAAGTTGTGATGAACAATGCATGCATACAGGAGGGTCATCGCCCATGAGCAGGAACAAGTGGGTCAGGTGTGTGTGCCCTATGCGCAATCTTGCCAGTATTACTTCTTCATGCCTGTTTTTCCTCAAGCTCGAGCTCCATATTTGTGGTTCTTGTTTAATTTCAAATAATTTATTGTTTGTCTGTGTTTTCCAAATGTTTAACCATTGTTCCCTACAGATACTTCGGATATGTTTTAATAAATCTATATAGGGTACTTGGTAAGATGGAGGTGCGTTGCTGTTTGGGTGCTTAGCTGCCTGGTCTGCTGTTTCGTTACCTGTGATTCCAGCATGCCCTGGAATCCAACAGAAACTTACGGTATGATTCAGATTCCTCAAATGATTTAGACGAGACCGGATTTCTTTTATTATGGGATGTGGGGTTGAGAAATTGTTACTTATTGCGGAAAGCGCACTCATGGAGTCTGTATAAATTAAACTATTAGTGTTGAGACAAATATTGATATTGTATATAGCTAGGTGGATTGCATAAAGTTCTGCAGTGTAACTGCTACATTCAGTCGGGAGAGATACAGATACTGTAAATGTGGGAAAGACTGCTGCAGCACCTACGGCATCATCTGATTTTGAGCCATCAGTATATATTAAGCAGCTCTGTGCATTGCTAGCGGCATGTGCTTGGTGCAATTGCTTGATGTAACAGCTTTCCATGGACTTTTTTCCCCATTGTTGGAAATAGGTATCACAGTAAGGTGGGTTTGAGGACCAAGACGGATCAGATATTTTGGTTTCTTTGAGCGTGTTTTCAAAATGAACATTCCAGCAAAGCATCAAATCTTTTAGTCTAATACCAGTTGGTCTATTTTCAGTAGGTTTATTGTTATAGAATGTTAACCTTTCAGGATTGAAAAGCAGCGGTTGATTTGGATGATCTGGAAGGCTTTTAATCCTGGCTGCATAGGTGAGGAGTAACATTTTCCTTCTGAGATGGAGTGGTGGTTCGTATGCCTCTATATAGAGACTTTGGACCGGAGATGTTCGAAAAGCTCCAAGAGCAGTGCGAAGAGCACTGTGCTGTATTGTATTCAGTCTTGTAAGTACAGTTTTCCTAGCTGAGTCGTATACTATTGAACCATAATCTAGACGAGACCTGATGAGCGAACGATACAAATGCAGGAGAGTGCATCTATCTGCACCCCATGCCATGGCAGAGATGGCTCTGAGTATATTGAGTTTTTTCAAGCATTGAGTTCTGAGATAAGTTATGTGCATAGCAAAATTGAGTTTAGTATCTAATATTAAACCTAAAAAGCGGATATTGCTGGCAAGAGGGATTGGTTGGTTTTTTATTTTAAGTTCAGGCTCTGGATGTAACCTGCGCTTTTTACAGAAATGAACTGCAATTGTCTTTTGTTTTGACAGGCGATAACCATTTTCTACAGTCCATGTCTCTAACTTATTTATGGTAAGTTGTAACTGCCTCTCTATGCTGTTAATGGTTGGTGAATGGCATGATATAGCAAGATCGTCGGCATACATATATATTTCTACGGTTTTGGGGATATTCTGCGTCATGGTATTTAGTCTAATTGCGAAGAGGGTAGGACTAAGTATGGACCCTTGAGGTACCCCTTCTTCTTGAATAAAATATCGTGAAAGTACGTTCTGGTGACGAACTTGAAAGGTTCTGCACTTGAGAAAGTTCTGGATGAATTGAGGTATGTGTCCTCTCAACCCTAGGGTATACAGATCTCGAAGAATGCCATACCTCCATGTGGTATCGAATGCCTTTTCAATATCTAGACTCACCATTACCAGATGCTCATTTTTAACATATGCATTCCGAATGTTAGTTTCGGCTCTTACCATAAGGTCCAAACAGGATCTGTTTTGTCTGAAACCATATTGGTTGATATTTAGTAGCATTTTGCTTTCTAGTATCCATTTTAATCTCCTATGTATCATTTTTTCTAGTGTTTTACTCAAACAGCTGGTTAGGGAAATTGGTCGGTAGTTTTGTGAAAGCGATTGATCCTTTCCTGGTTTTGGAAAGGCAAGAATTACAGAATGATGCCATGAGGAAGGATAAACACATTCAAGAAATATCCGGTTGTAGAATACTAGTAATAATCTTAAAGCTGCATTATTTAGGTGTTTAAGCATTATATAATAGACTCCGTCCGGTCCTGCTGAGCTGTTTGCTGATCTGTTCAGAGCTTCTTGGAGTTCAGCTAGGATGAATGGTTGATTATAAGGAAGGGATTGGTTGGTGTTGAAATTTAATTTATATTTTTCTGCACAGGTTTTGATTTTCAGAAAAGGATTGTCGTACGCAGAAGCTGATGATATTTGACTGAAGGTCTCTCCAAGGAAATCGCCTATTTCCTTTGGAGAGGACAGTTCTCGTCCATTCTTAATCAAGATTGGAGCAGAGAAGGGAATGTACTTATTATTTAATTGTTGGATTTTCTTCCATATTAGCCGACTGCTGGTGTCCTTCGTGATGGTACTGGCAAATGTTATCCACGCTTCTTTTTTGGCTTGTTTCCTGATTTGTCGTGCCCTTGCCTTTTGTTTTTTATATAAAATGAGGTTGGCTGTTGTAGGAAATCTACGAAATAGGTTCCAAGCTTTATTTTTTTTTCGTTTTGCACTCTTACAGGCCTCATTCCACCAGTGTTTTGCATGTCTTTTTTGGTTTGCAGAGGATTGAGGAATTGCCTCAGAAGCTGCTGCCAAAATTTGTGCGGTGATGTGCTCTGTGACTTTATCTATTGGTTGGGTTTTAATAAATTGATCATCAAAATTAATACAGAATGAATATTTTGTCCAGTTCGCTTTTGTGAATTTCCATTTTACTCTGTAATCTGGAGAGTGGGATTGTTTTGTTTGAATTTTACATATAATTGGAAAATGATCGCTGTTGTGTGGATCATATAAGGTTGACCACTCCATACTGGGGAACAGTATGGGAGAACAGATTGACAGATCAATTGCTGAAGAGGAGCCTGTGGGTAGATGGACATAAGTGTGATGGCCAGTATTTAGCAAGGTTAACTGCTGTTGATTCAGTAATGTCTCTATCATATGTCCTCTTTTATCCATGCTTGAAGATCCCCACAACGGGTGATGCCCATTGAAATCTCCAAAAAGGCAGAAAGGTTTTGGCAATTGTGCTATAAGATCTTCTAGTTCTTTAAGCATGAAAAGTCTGTTTGGTGGGAGGTATATTGAAACAAGAGTTAGTGTTATTCCAAGCGCAATACGCACAGCAACAGCTTCTAAGTCAGTCTGTAGAGAGATATGTCGAACTGGGATTTTAGAGTTAACTAGTATTGCTACTCCTCCATGTGCGGATTTTGCAGTATTCCTGTCTTTTCTGTACATTGTGAAGTTTCTAATTGAGAGGGTTACCTGTGGTGTTAAATTTGTTTCTTGCAGACAAACACTCACTGGATTGTACTTATTAATCAGATCATATATATCATCAATATTGGCTCGTATGCCTCTGCAATTCCATTGAAGTATGTGCTGCATTACTTGCTTTTAGGAATTGTGTTTTGATCTGTCTGTTTTTTTGAAGCAGTTTGTTTGTAACGATCTGATTTATTTCTGTCTTTTTTGGGGAAAACCGGTCTCTCTGTATCCATGTGTTCTTCTGCATGAAGTTCTAATATAGTTTCTTCTTGGTCAGTTTTATTGTCAACATCCATATGTATAGGGAACTGTTTCTTGGTCTGAGCTTGATCTGTAGGTACTATTTTTTCTGCTTTTTTTGTAGTTTCAGGCACGTTAGGAGGAACTGAAATTGGTGTATTAATTGCTTGTTCCAGTTGCTTGTGTTTGGCAGGTTGTGGCTTAACATTAAGCACGGACCTGGCCCAATCTGCAAAAGAAATGTTTGGAGGGACTGCAATGTCAGTTTGAGTAGCAATAGAATGAGTGTGTTTGGTTGCTTGTGCATATGTGCGTTTTGGCATAAACTGCATGATGTGCTTTTTGGCTTCCTGATACGTTACTTTGTTTTCTGTTTTGTATTTTTGTATTTCTTTCCCCACTTTCCACATTTCACAATTTTTTGAATATGCCGGATGGTTACCTTTGCAATTGGGACAGGTTAAGGAGGTTACGGTACAATCTGCTTGAGTGTGTTCTGTTGAACCACAGTTTGGGCAAATCATAGTGCCACGGAAAGCTACCTGGGAGTGTCCATATTTCTGGCATTTGTAACACCTGATGGGATTCGGTATATATGGACGTATACGACAATTCAGATACCCTGCTTTAACCATTGTTGGTAAGTTTGGGGTACTAAAGGTCAGTATTATGTTCCTTGTTGGCTTTAATTCTCCATCTTTCCGGATTAATATTCTTTTTGCATGTATTACTTTTTGATCTGTCAATTCTTGTACAATTTCTTCCTCTGAGATGTTAATCAGATCCCACTCTGCTATAACTCCTTTTGATGTATTCAGAGTGGCATGAGGCGTTATTTTCACGGGAATTCCACCAAAAGTTGTCAGTTTCAATAAAAATTCTGAGTGTTTTGGCTTCATTGTCTCTACCAGCAGATCTCCAGACTGTAATCGCTTTACCATCTTCGGTGATCCTGCAGCATTTTCCAAGCATTTCTGGATTAGAAATGGGGATAATTTGCTAACCGGAGAATCTGAAACAGAATGAATAAGGAGAAAGGCTGGGTGATCTTGTAGACATAGGTCTGTTTTTTGTCTTTTATTTTGATTTTGGTAAGAGTCATGATCGGGTTGGTCTTGATCAGTAGGTGATCTCAACTGATCAAGTGAGGGAAAGGTTTCTTTGTCCATTTTGTACTCCTTTTGGCCCTGAGGGTTGGCTTTCCCACTCAGGTTACCGGCCCCGCCACGGGGAGGCAGGAGTAATGCCAAGAGTGGCCAAGCGGTTGTTAGGTTAGTTGGGTTAGTAACTCTAATAAAATTAAAAGGAAAGTTGCCTTTTCTTTCCTGACTTAACTTACAACTTGTAAGATGAAGTCTACAGTGCTTTTTTTAAGAACTTAAGAGAAACTAACGGGGAACTTAAAAGAAGAGTGATTCCTTTAAAGGAGAACGCTTTGAATCGCTTTATAGAGCTCAGAAAATCGCTTGGCCACGGAAAACGCTTGGCATCCGGGGCCTCATTTATCTGCAGATTCTTAATGCATGAAGAATCACTGCTGATAATGAAATCAAGAGTATTACTCCCTCTAGTTGCCTCCCGAACATGCTGATGTAGAAAACAATCATCCAATAAATCCACAAAAGCCCTGCTAGTGTGTGAGTAACCAGCCCCCAAATTCCAGTCAATATCTGGGAAATTAAAATCTCCCATTATAAGACTTTCTGATTTACTGGCCCACTCTATTTCCCTGTACAGTTCCTTATTATACTCATCAGAGTCATTAGGCCTATAGCACACTCCTACTCTCAATTTTGATCTCCCAATGCTTATGTCACACCAAACTGACTCAACACTGCACTGTCCAGCGATGTCGACTGGCTTCACTTCCTTGGTTTTTATGTGTTTCTTAACTAATAGCCTAACCCCTCCCCCCTTCCTAATGTGCTCATTCTAATAGAAGCAGTGCAAGAATCTCTTTCACCTCTGCCAGTGGCTACTGTCAATCTATTGGTCTTTGTCTCCCCCCAAGCTAGCAGTTTTCCGACCCACCTAACACTGCCTCGATAACATCAGCAAATATTCTTGCACCCTTTCTATTTAAGTGTATCCCATCCCTGTAGAAGCAATCTCTCCTGTTAACAAGTACAGTCCAGGCTGAAAAAAATTCTACCCCTTGAGCCTTGCAAAATCTTTCCAGGGCCGAATTGATCGACAAGGCTCTCATCATATACTCCCTCCTATCGTGTCTGTGCAGAATTGCAGACACTTTCAAATTCAACCCTAATTCTCGGCTTTTGTTCAACAGTGACCTGTACTTGTTAAGTAATTCTGCCGGTCTCCTACTCTTAATATTATTAGTGCCCACGTGTACAACTATATCACCTTTTGTGCCCTTAAAAGATGATATTCGCTCTACAACGTCATCAACCTTTGCCCCTGGCAGACATACCCTGGTCCTTTTCCACCTATCTTTTTTTACAAAGCATGTTCCCCGTTTCCCTGACAATAGTGTCACCAACAACTACTAGTTCCTTCGGGACCAGCGCATTCTGCCTTGGGGGGTTGCCTCTGTGTCACGCGATGCCCAAGTGCAAGCTCTGGCGTTGATGTGGGCAGCTGAGAGCTTGATGGGCCCCTCAATTTAGTTTCTACGAGAGCATCCACCCTGTCCTTCAAGCTCTCATATAGGCCCACAAGAATGCCGAGTTGTTGCCTGATATCGATACACTCCTTGCATCGCGCACACATAAAGACACCCCCCTTGGCAGTATCATGTCCCGAACCCGATTCCTCTGCAAACATCAAGCAAACAGTGCATTTTATAAGGCTGTGAGTCAGAGGACAACTGCCCCCCCTCAGTTCTGCTCTGAGCCACAGCACTTCCATTAGCTTGAGCCTTTTTCTTTGCTGCTCTGGTCTGAGTCATGATTCTATTAATTTATTAATTAATTATAATTAATTATGTTATGTTATTAATTATGTTAAATATAATTAATTATATTACGTTTGTAATCTAAGTCGTTATATGTATTTATTTAAACGTACAATTTAACTGCTAACGAAGTTCAACTAACGCTATCTAGTACGGTATATAACTATCGTATCACAAAGGCGATACCTTAAAGCCATATAAAAGGTCGTGAGCATGGTTTGTAAATTGTATTAGTTACCAATTCAAACCATTAAAATGCACTATACTTTCATCGTTATCATATGTTCCGTTATAACAATCAATTTTAAATGACTTTGTGATAATTTTCTAAAGCACATTTTGAGGTCACGACCATAAAACAATAAAAACAATTTGTGCTTTCCAGTTTATTGGGCTTTTCTGTCACTGCAAAAAATAATAAACGGGTAGCAAACTCGATTTTCTTGCATTTGCAAAAATACCGATAGCTGGAATTGGGTGGGTTTTTATGTTATTATGGTGAAATGTGTTTCCCCTTTACTGAAACCTTCAATCGTATAAAAAACATAAATAAATTTTCCGAATCTTCTCTTCATTCTGTTTTTTTTTTTTTAAGCTTCGTAAACTTGTTACTCCACGCGTATCATGTTAGTTGCAATTTGTGTGTGCCGTTAAAAATTGCTTATGCATGCAATCGTGAAATTTATAATTAAAAGAGAAGATTATCTTAGACACAAACGCCTCTTGAAACATTTCTGAAGACGACGACTCCTTGTGTAACAAACCAATGAGTGCCGAACCTATAATTAGTGATCAACGAGTGTGCATTTAGTCGATGATGATAAAGAATAAACATTCTTTAACATTTGTAAGTCATAAATAATTTCTCTATTATTATAATTTGCTTGATTTTACAAGCTACGTTTTCATTTCTTTCGATAAATCAATCATTGTTTAAACATATACTAATTAGCTAAAGAATTTCATTGTTGAGAATGTAACCCCTATTTTTAACCTAATGTCTATGAAAAATAAATTCCTGCTTTACGAGCATGCGTGCTAGGAATGAATTAACTCATAAAGTCGAGAACTACCTGACTTCTTTTAACAATAAAAACATGAGAAATTAAATGATATAATTAAATATATTTTTCCACTGAGTAAATGTTTCTTAATAATTCTTAATTATTTGCTATTTCTTCGTAAAATTGTTCACAAGAATTAGCAAAATTGCACTTATTGCATTTATAGTATTGCTTTCAACGTTTATATGGTCAGCTGTGTTTTTTTTGACGTCCACAGCTCATTTACTACTGAAAATACTCTTTCTGTTGTACCATTGGTTCCCAGCAAACATAACAATTATTTGCATTATGCTTGCTATTAAGTATGAAGGTTACATTGTCCAATCTGGGACGCTTTAGGTATATACCATCCAGTGTTTGCCATGTACTTTACTCTCCTCTCTGGTAGAAACAAATGGGATTTAATTCTTGCCATCCTCTAAACAGCAAAACAAGCAAAAGAGTTTTCTGCATCTGAATTTCTAATCCAAGAAAGAATGCAGCTGAACCTGAAAATTGTTGATATCTCGTTTCTGCACAGTAACTTATCAAAAAATATTTCATTCTTTTTTATTATTAATTTTTTATTTTTTTATGCATTATATACATAAAATATTAAGTTATTGATCAAATTTTCATAATTTAAAAGTAACTGATGTATTATTTATGATGTATAGAAAATTTAACACAGGTTTTCTCAGTATATTTTTTATTCTTTTTTTTATGTAGGTAAATCATTGTGGGTTGCATTTATGCACAGTTCAGGTTACTGCCAGTCCATCTTGGGTGTGGTTCTAATAGAGTAGCCCCCATACAGGGCTCTAGGCTAACTTCCCAACTGCAGAGACTCTTAACAATTTCTTTGAAGTCTGAACCCCAAAAACCTATCCAAATGCAAACCAACTCTATCCCAATGCACATAGGCTGCTAGGACAGCTAAATGGGTTTTGTCAATGATATACAAGAATTTTGCCAACAGGGAAAAGGAGGAAATTATCTCACTGTATAAAGCAATGGTCAGGTTACATCTTGAGTACTGCATACAGGTCTGAAAATGTGATTTTAGCAGGCTATGGCCCTATTTAAATGGGTACAGAGGAAAGCAAGGCCACAAAAGGCTATTCTTAGCAAGAAAGCATTGATCTAAAAATTACAGCAAGTGAAAACTAACAGGGAGAGATCACTGGCTATTTCAGACTTTAAATAGATTGATTAAACTAAATGCTGATGGCATTCTTACTCTTTCTTTGGCCACATGTGAGGGGACATAAATTAAAAACGATAATGCAAGATAGCATTGCAAAAGAGAGAGAGAGAGAGAGAGAGAGAGAGAGAGAGAGAGAGAGAGAGAGAGAGAGAGAGTGACTGATTATTGGAATGACCTTCCACATAGTGTAATGAAAATGGGTAGTTAAAATAAATTTAAGGAAGAATTAGATCAATTATATTATTGGAAGGGGATGGGCAATTTTTTTTTTTGGTCAAAATTGCATAAGTTTGCTTATTTGCATCAAGTGGCTAGTCCACGAAAACTGCTTTATAGCCATACTCTCAAATTGTAAGGGACAGGTATTTCGAACGAACGGAGGGGTGAAGTGGAAGGTTTTTTTTTTTTTTTTTGGCTGATGCTGCATAAGCTTGCTTTCTTGCATCATATGCCTCTACTAATGCTAATGTTAATAAACTCAAAAAACATCACTGATACTGCATGATCGAGGAGACTGCGCAAGGTTAACAGAGCCTTTCTCTAGAGAATAAATGAGTTTCTCCACCAAGCCTCCAATAAGCAAAGAGGTGGTACTGCAATGGTTTACAAGAACCTAGTTCTTGTTAACACAAAGAGTTAGTATTCCTGTATGACAGAGATACCACACCTCGATCCTGCTTATGCTGATTCACACGTGGGATATCACCTTCAGTATTATAGGTGGGGTGTTTCACTGTTCGAGTATACTAGGTATGGTGTTTGCAGAACAACCAGACTTCTTCAAAATTCAGTGTACTAGATTCACAAGTGATCTGAATATCAGTTATATCAGAGCTTTAGATTCCCAGGTAATTGTCCTTTTCACAAGCTCATAGGTTGCATCTAATGAGAGTATATAACACTGCCTATTACTTAGGTATCAAGGAACATAGTACTGAAACAAACAGAGTAATCTCTGAACTACTATAATATGTACAACCACTTGCAATCCGTAGCCTAGTGGTCAGGCGTGCGGGTGCATAAGTACACGTGCCTTGAGTAACCGGGGTTCAAGACCGTGACTACTGAATACGGTGCTGTTTCTTGTAATCTGTCTATCTTGTGAACTCCTCTGACCATTTGGTTGTCCCGGAGTATAAACAGAAAAAATAAAAAAATAAAAAAAAAACAACCACTTGGATTGCAAATTAACACTTAGAAGCCAAGTCTTTTACTCTTAATAAACAGAGTTAGATAAGGCCAACTTCCCAGGAATAGTAAATGATGTAAACTGACTTTCAAATAAATATCTAAGTTTTATATAACAACAGATCACCTAAGTACTGGGAGGCTAAAGCATGAATATAAATATATATATATAATTAGAATATAAAATAGCAGGGGTTTACATCTGGTGATTATGGGCTTGGCACAACCAGGAACCTGAGGCTGGATATCATCATTCTTCTCTTTTTTGGTGATTCCCTTTCTCTCTCTCTCACACACACATGCACACACACACACACACACACAGGGTAATTCAGATTTTTTTTTTTCCCAGCTGGTGCAGCATAAGCCTCAGGCTTCCTTGCACCATATGGCTAATAATAATATGGCAAGCCAATTAAGTAGTAAACCAGTGCATAACTATGGCAACAAAGGAAGGAAGGAAGAGGAGGATGCGAGAATAAATCAAGATAAAGGATGTTGCAGAAGGAAAGTGCTCCTAAGTGCTTCAATTTTTGGAAGAATGCAGAGTTGCTAGAATGAGTACAGAGAAGAGCAACAACATTGGTGAGAGGAATGAAGGAGTCCTCTTACCAAGAAAGGCTTAAGTTCTGCAAATTGCATCTGGAGACTAGGCACCTGCAAGGTGATCTGATTGAGGTGTATAAGGCTTTAAATGGGTTGAGCAGGCTTAAGGCTGATGGGATTTTTCCTCTTGCTCAGATTACAAACCTGAGGGGGGGCATAAACTGAAATTGAGGAAAGGAAGTTGTCGAATAGATCTGTGGAAATTTGACCTTAGCTACCGAGTAGTTGATTGTAGGAACAGATTTACCTTTGTCGTAGTGGAAGTCGATTGCTTAAATAAATTCAAGGAAGAAGTGGACAAACTTTTGGAATGAATGGATGGGTGAAATTGGAATGTTTTTTTGTTTTTTTTTTTGGCTGATGCAGTATAAGCTTGCTTTCTTGCATCATATGCCTCTACTAATGCTAATGCTCAAGTAGTTTAGAAAAAATGACAATTAATAAAATACCCCACTGTATAAAACAATTACAAAATAACAATTAGTTCAAATTTAGTGGCACCTTTTGATGGCATTAGGTACAAATTGTATGAAATATCACTATAAACAAAGACAAAAACCAACTACAACACATGATCAACAGAATGAAATAAAAATATATATTTATTTTTGCATGACACACACACGTGGATGCATACAAAAACAAGGTTAGGCAAAAACAATTGCTACCATTTTAAAATGACACAAAATGACAAAATGACTCAAAATGACAGGCCTCCATAGCCAAGTGGTCAAGAGCGGGAGTGCAGTAGCACACGCTCTTTGAGTAGACCGGGGTTCAAGCCCCTGACTGCTGAATACGGTCGATCTGCCAACCCACACTGGACCAGCGTGGCAGATTATTATGGTCCATTTTCCCTCAGCATGAATTGTTGAGGAGGCTTCCATCCTGCAGTGTGTTGATAATGGCTGCACTTTACCTTTTATTTTTTTTTTAAATGACTACAGCTGTCCAAATTGGAAAAGCCATTTATTTTAACTCCCATTTAATAATATACATCAGAGCATTAATGTTACACTCCTCAGTGTTTGAAACTGATGTCCCTTAAATGGCCACCACATCATGAACACAGTCCTCTACTCGTATTCTAACATTATCCATTGCCCAGTGTAATGGTTGTGGTATTCTTTCAAATTTCCTTATGAATGCATTGTTCCAAGTGCTAAAGTGTCTGTGGATAGTTTGTACACACTTTAGTCTTAAGAAACCTCATAAAAAGAAATTGCATACAGATAAGTTCAGTGATTGTGGTGCCCAATGTTTTGTTACTAAAACAAGATGTAATGTGAATTGGAAATATTTACTTTTAAGTGTTCTACAGAAAATCTTGTAGTATGTGCAATAGCACCATCCTGCTGAAACCAGACATTTTGTAAGTTGTTGCAACAGATGAACCATTAGCATTTTCATAAAAGTATGGAGTAATGATGCCAAGGCAGACACTTCACACCAAATGATAACTTTCTGTGAAGTGGTTGTTCATAATGGTGATGTAAATATTTAGCTGCACAATATCTAAAATTTTGGCTGTTTACATACCCATTCAACAGAAAGTAAGGCTTGTCACTCATGGTTAAATGATAGATTAAGTTTTAATCATCGTTCACCTTCTGCAAGAATAAATTGCAGAAGTTCAAACACATTAGCATTAGCATTAGTAGAGGGATTTGATGCAAGAAAGCAAGCTTATGCAGCATCAGCCAAAAAAAATAAAATAAAGTAAAATAAAATAAATAAATAAATAACCACTTCCACTTTACCCCTCTGTTCGTTCGAAATACCTGTCCAGCTGAGCCTTAAACTTATTTAGGCTATCAACTTCCACGACAAGGGATGGAAGTCTATTCCAACAACCAACCACCCGCTGGCTAAAGGCAAATTTCCTCACGTCTATCCTACATCTGTCTTTTCTCAATTTGAATTTATGCCCTCTCAGGTGAATATTCTGAGCAAGAGGAAGAATCCCATCAGCATTGAGCATGCTCAAACCATTCAAGGCTTTATACACCTCTATCAGATCACCTCGCTGGTGCCTAGTCTCCAGACACTATAATTTGCAAAACTTAAGCCTTTTTTCATAAGAGCACCCCCTTGTTGAACCATTTACATATTGTATAAATGGAACTTTAAATTAATATGCAATATATACAGTACACTTTGTTCTGATATGTTAAATTCTCTTGATTGACAACTAACAGAACTTTAAAGATTGTATTGTAATGTTGATATGATTCTTTCAATGTTTCTTGGAGTATGTGCTAAGCATTTGTCCTAGAGACTTCACTTCTGTTACAGACACTATTGTTATAAATTTGTAAATCCAATATGTTATGAACTTCCACATGAAATGCTAATATTTCTTCTGATGGTGAAGCAGTCCCTAAATTCACGTTGCATACTCAAAGCAGAGTCACCTGGTTTAAAAAATGCTTGAAAAGCAAATGTATGATATTCATTTGACTACCACTCCCCTTTTATTGAATGCTTTAGGGTACCTTACTACAAGACACAGACCACAGTGTCCCTTTTGCAATCACCATGAAATGCTCCCACTTTTAAAGTAATTCTTTTTTGCACAGGCCTATATACACATACACACCAATATTATAATAATAAAATATGAGAGATGCCAATCGTTGTTGATAATATCCTGCAAGTAGTTGCATGAATGAATTCACATACAAATATCAGCCAACTGAGTGTTAGTCATTTTGACTTAATCAATATATTTTCTGAAATTTTAATAGAGAAATTATAGCAAAGATTGCAAGTTATTCCTGAGGGAATAATGTTTTTTGAATGTGAAACAGATTACAAAAAAAATAAAGAAACATGGGAATCAAACTATGTATTACCATGGAATTGGTAATACAAATTCACAAATGAATCTGTTCACAAATCTAGGGTCGTGCACCCATAGGCTTGCAGACTCCATTGCAAAGAGCACAGTTAAGTTAATGACCCATCTCTTACAAAGTATCAACACTCTCTGTCTCACAGAAGTTGTTTCTGCTGCATGCCTTTTCTATAGATACTTCCATTGGCACTGTTCTTCTGAATTTGTTTTAAAATTCTCCCCTCCCCTCCATCTCTTCCAAACATGTGCTGTATCCTTTTACTGTCTAACTTCAAACTCTCAGCAATTTTTCTTCTTCCTCATTTATTCCTTCAACTTCCATTTTCTGGAACAGTCTTATTCTTTGCACATATTTCTCAAAAAATTTTGATGGTGACCACAAAAAAAAAAAAAAAAACCCACAATGAACTTCATGCATGTGCCAATGGGTTAATGGTTCCTGTCATTTTCTGGTCACCATCAGCAGCACAAATAAAAAAAAAAAAAAATTACAACAATAAAAAAAAACTGTAATTTGAATACTAGCTCCTCAAATGGATGAATGCGAAAGATGCCTTTATATTCGCTATACCGGGAGGGTCAATTTTTAAAACTGTAATTATATATCTTTTTTTTTTTTTTTTGAACATTCTTACAATTGAGGTTGAGTTTATTGATTGGAAGAAAAAAATCTTCCAATTTTTTGGAAGATTTTTTACTTCCAAATATTGCTTCCAGTCATTAACTGGAAGCAATATTTGTAATGTGCTTGTGCCAAGAGAGAGATTAGAAGCCAGGATAATCCCCAAAGAGATATATCATCCTGCCTAGAAATCTGAGTGTCACCAAAGATAAGCACAGGAGCAGAAGAATCCTTTTTTGCGAGATATAAGACAAGACTGAGTTTTAGAAGGATTGAAATCAACTAAGTTGTCTTTGCCCCACTGCAGAATTAACTGGAGATCGGCATTTAAGGAATTGGTAGTGGATATTCCAGAAGTTGAAGCTGATTGAGCAGGACAAGATTTCTTAAACTGGAAAGTGGAATGCAATGTGCTATCATCGGCAAAACTATGGATAGGATTGCAAGTCAATGAAAGAAGGTCATTAATATACAAGAGGAAAGGAGTGGGTAAAAGAACTGAACCTTGGGGAACACCAGCATTAGTGGAGAAGTAAGAAGACAGAGAGCCATCTACCATCACCTTCAGTGAGCGATCAGAGAGAAAACTGGATAACCAATTACAAAAAGCAGTTGGCAAACCAAAAGATGAAAGCTTGTTTAGAAGACCATTATGCCAAACATAATCGAAAGCCTTTGAGATGTAAACAGCAACTACTTGTGTTTCACCAAACGTTTCCATTGAATTTGTCCATAAATGGGTAACATAAGCCAGAATATCACTAGTGGATCGACACTGACAGAATCCACACTAGTGATTGTTGATCAGATGGAAGGTTTCTAGGCAGTTAATTGATTTCTCCATTACTTTAGAAAGAGTAGAAACAATTGCAATGGGACGATAATTGGATGGGATGGATTTGTCACCCTTTTTAGGAATTGGCTGGATATGCAAATTTCCAAGCAGAAGGAAAAACACCTTTGGAATAAGAAAGTGAAAAAAGGCAGCAAAGAACAGGAGTAAGTTCAGGAGCACAAGTTTTGAGAACAAGTGGAGAAATACTATCAGGACCAGAAGCTTTCTGAGTCAAGTTTCATCAAAATCCTTCTGACATCCTTTTGACGGAAGACCACAGGAGGCATTGAATGGAGCGTGTTGGGAATGGTGGGAGGTTATTATTATTATTTGTTATTTGGTTTGTCTTTAGGAGCATTAGCAACTAAGGCTATATTGCTCAGGGGATATGCAGTGGTCATTCCCTGACCTTTCCGCATCCTCCGTATTTGGTGGTCACGGGCTCGAACCCCGGTCTAATCATGAAGCATGTGCTATGCACTACTGCTCCTGCCCACCTGGCTATGGAGACGCCCATTCTGTATGAAGTAACGAAATTTTTGTGTATGACATACACATGGTAAGAATATAACAAGATCCTTGACAAAATGTGGCTTCGACAATGCCCCCTTCATACACATTACTCGGACTCCTTCCAGTCACTATCTGGCAGAGTAGAGGTTGCAAGATTATACACTAGCTGATCCAGAAGAATCCTAGAGAGTTACCAATAAGTTAGGTCTGGTGTACTAACTAGTGGCCGGCCTGCGAACACCGTTTTAGAGCTGTATCCTCGAAATGTAAGGAAGAGTGGATCTTGTCATGATGTCCATCATAACCTCAAAAGTCATCAGTCATACTGCATGTTGGAAGAGATGGGAAGGGTTAACCGGAACTTAGCTCTGGAGACTTAACATGGGTTGCACCATTTCAAGCTTCCAATAAGTAAAGTGGTGGTATTGCACCGGTTGATGAGAATTATCTACCACTTAGTACTGCCTGGAAACACAGAGGGATGGCATTCCTCCATGTGGTGTGGGTGCCACACCTCAACCCCTGCTTATGTTTGTTCACACCAGGGTGGTCACCCACAGTGTGATTGTGCATGGGGGTTATACCCAGGATTACCAACAGTCCCACCATCGTGAAGGTGTAAACAGAGAATTTCGCTGTCACAGGCCGCCAGACTTTGCTGAAATTGAGTCCACTTGACTTAAGTGTCATCCGAATATCAGTTCCATCAGTATTTTAGACTCCCAGGTAGCAAGTACATCTGGCATATCTCAGAGAATGTCTGTGACAACCTCAAGGACAGTGTATATGCTGGACTGTTAATCCTGTGGGAAATTTAATTCCAGCTAAATTTATTTCTCTGAGAAAAAATTTTCTCATCCATTTTATTACTGGCCTGGTGGGTAATGGTGGAACAGCCAATAAATTAGGATGGATGCAAAAATAAAATTTTTATCAGTATATTCATCACTTTGAAATATTTGTGAAGCCCAAAGAAAACAATAGAGTTCTACTAATACTATATAATCACAGCACTGATTTATGCATCTCAATTATTAATTTCTGAAAAAATAATTTGACTGCTTTCCTTTCTTTTCTAATTCATACAAACTACACTACTTGTTCATTGCTTTTGGACCACCCTTAAGAGGCATCTCAACAAATCAGCTGAGCGATGGATAAGAAATAACTGAGGTAAATGTATAACTATTTACAACTTACCGATTATCGTAAAATTATCACTTCCACTTGCAGAGACACCTCCAAATATAATAGCTTGATTTTCTTATACAACAATATTTCCTTTAAATTATAACATATTAAATGGGGTCCCTAGTTTAGAAATACAAGTCTGCGATGTTATGGTCTGTTAGACACACATGTCAGTCAATTTAATGTTTATCACTTTGTCAGTAGCTCACATAATGCTATGTGCAGTTATTGTGCATAACATTACTTCTATACTACAGATCTGTATGAACTCTGCCAGATAATGAAGTACAAATAATTACTCAAATAATAAAAATTTCATTTGATGTTAGATCTTCTCTTGTTTTATATAAATCTACATATCGTTACATAAGCATTCTTGTATAGCAGTCATATCAGCCATTGCTAATATAAGGCAATTAAATTGCTATTATATAAACATTTGAAACAAGTTTAATAATACAAATTTTCCCGATCCCAAGAAATTTGCTGAAATAATTTTTAATTCCATAATTTTTTGAAAGAAAATATAAGCGTAAAAAACCATGAAAAAGAACATGGTAATTTCAAACTTTACTGTGGTAATTCAATCTATAAAAAGCAAGTTACATTTACCATTTAGTTGCATTTACCTAACCTAAGGTAAATGTAACCATACCATAATAAAACTTGGCTACTTTCTAAATATTTGTTTTACGTGAATAGTCACTGGTATTAATTGTCTTGATAGGATAGGATAGCATTGTGGTCAATGTCCCAAAACTACACGACAAAACCTGAAGTTGCTTGCTTTCACAAAATGCTGTACCATGAAATTTTCACAGTTCATTCCTTGGCAGCTTATTTACCTTGAACATACATGCTTCTTCCCCCCCCCCCACACAACTTTTTTCTCTCGGAATACTGTGAAAAATAAGCACTCTGCCAGCAACTATAGATATTTTAAAGCAAAAGATACATGAGGATACACTGCGAAAAATTAGCACTCTGCCAGCAACTACAGATAAATTAAAGCAAAGGAGACATGAGGCAATTGCAAGAGTTTAGCATAATATGTTATCAGATATACAAAAAAAATCAGAGAGTTAAGACCCACAAATGTATTGAATATACCAAAACTTTTTGAAAAGAAAACTTTTAAAATTTTTAAAGTTCATCTTTCTAAAATGTAACTTGTTTTTTAGTGTACTGTTATTGGTTCATTTGCAATAAATTTTGCAATAGGGAATATTTTTTGAAATTATCCTGTTTAATCCGTAAGAGAATATTAAAAATTAATAAAATTTAAAGCATATATTAATTATGGCACTTCTGAAAGATAGAATTTGAAAGTGCTTAGCAATTCAATATGAATTATTAACACATTTTATATTTTAAAATTAAATTGAAGAATAAATGGTGAATATGAAGTCCAAGCCATAAAATATAGAAAAGATGTCAAAATACAATACATAAAGAGATAAAAGAAGAAATACATACACATATAAGACAATGTTATTATAATGGGTTCATTTAAATTATATTTAAATATAATATAGAGAAAAAAGAAAGAAAAAAGGATCAAACCTTGCATCCGTAAGCCATGAGCTTCAGAATACATTCTAGCAGGAATAGTGTGGTGAATGCCTCATTCATGTAGCTTAAAATGTCTAGGTACAAAGGACTGGCTTGGTGGTACTACAGCGCCATGGTGGACAGGAGGAGAAATAAGAAAACAAGGTGGCAGGAATTGAATAATAGAAACAAAACACAGATAAAAAAAAAAACAAACTGGGTCTAAGGATCAGTTGCATACATCTCAATTCAAGCAGGGATAGCTACCTAACACTGCAGGCCAAAGAGAATGGCCCCACAATGTTCGGTATTAGAATATTAAAAAACTACAGCTTACAAACTCAGAAATAGAAAAATGCTCATCTCCATTTTTAATACTTTTCATTTCAGGGAAAAAAAAAAAAAAAAAAAAAAAAAATGGGTTTTTCATATCAGTCTTAGATAAATATAATTAATATAACCACAAGTGTTTGCATATAAAACACAAAGAAAAAAAAGTACAACAGCATTCTCAATCATTCTCTTAAATTTTAGCAATATCATTTTAAAGAAATTGCATTTTCTTATATCTAGAGTGACATGCATTTTTTTTTACATACACACATACGCATACATATAAACACCAGTAACTGAAAGCAACCAATGCTCTATTTTCCATTGCACAAGTACCATATAATATGATTATTCAGTCAGGCAAGACAAACAAGCAGACATATGATTATCATGCATTTTTTTTTTTTTTTCTTCAGGCAGTAATGAACAAAACAGGAAGGTTAACATGAACTTTTTTTTTCCTTTTCCTTTCTAAATAAAGCACAGGCATCACCACAGTTTGGTTGTTCTTTCTTTCTTTTTCTGTACTGCCGGTTGCTTATATCACTGATGACACTGATGCTTCATACTTCTCAATTCATACAAACTGTTTTGGGCTATATAAGTCAGGAAAATTCTTATATCAAGCCCAGTTCTTGATACATCCACTTTGCTAAAGCAGAACAGCAAGCATAATCATCAATGACTTCCCACTTCCCTCAGTTAAAAATGCTGATGCATGTCACATGCAGCAAATGGCACTATAAGTCTGGTCAAGGTTCAGGTGGGGGCAGGATTGGAAAGGCTATTTACTAATGGTCTGATAATTTAATTTGGTTATTTTAAACAAAAATATAATATGTATTAATCTGCAAACACAAATGGCAAATCACTTTTTTTTTTTTTTTTTACTTGGGCATTGCCTTTAAATGTAAACATGCAAGCATTTATTTCACTCTTTCCAATCCAAAGCCAACTCTTTTTTTTTTTTTTTTTTTTTTTTTTAATTAAAGTAAGGATATAATTTGTTACCTTCAACCCTTTGAAATCCTTTGTCCTCATAAAAATAACAAAACCCATGAAATAGATTACTAATAAATAGGATTTTTGGAAACTATTTTAAATTTAATATAGCTAATTAAGTTCATAACCCCTATCACTCTGAAGACAAAGATAATCCAAAAGGTTTTTATAAAAATGCATAAACTCCCCATCCTTACCCTGACTCCAAATGCAGCCAGCTTGAGCGAGCATTCAAGGGTAAAGAGTGCAGTGAAGGCCGCATTCATGTAGTGCAGAGTGTTCTTGAACATGTCGTTTTGTTTGTAAAACTAGGGTGAAACACAAGACTAGTCAGAGCTTAAGTTGCTCACAAATCACTGCATTAATACAATGCCACACACAGGTGTAGTTGGGAGGAAGGGCAGAGGAAACAGGTAAACTAAAATAAGAAGTAAAAATCTGTGAAAGAAAAATAAGTAAAGAGAGAGAGAGAGCCAAAAAAAAAGGAGGATTGAAAATAAAAAAAAATAATAATAATAAATAAAAAAAAAACAGCCTATACAAAAATTCTAGTTCTTATGAAATGCAGTTTATTTACTTTCATTAATTCACACACACACACACACACACACACACACACACACACACACACACACACACACACACACACACACACACACACACACACACACACACACACGTGTGTGTGAATGTGCATAAGTTAATGAAACAAAAATAAAACAATAAATTTAAAAAAATTTAAATTGCAAAAAGGTTCCTTTTCATCTCCACCTTAAAATGGCAAAAAGAAAGGAGGAGAAAAAAAAAAAAAAAAAAAAAAAAAAAACAGAGTAGGCACTGAAAAACTATGTGCACTTATATTTAAATTTCATTTTAAAAGTGTGTATTCTCTGTAATATTAAATAATGTGCAATTCAGTCTCAATTAAGACTAATCTTGAAAAAGGCACAATTAATTCATACCTTACTCAAGCAACAAAAGATAAAATTTCTAAAAGAAAAACCTGCTGTACACATATATTTTTTTGCATTCAGATAAACTTAAGTACTAATTAAAATGCATAAGGAAAACGAAAAACATTCTTTAGTTAAATATATTTTTATAGTAAATAAACTGCATAACACTAAAAATATATCTTCAAAACAATGCCTAATAATAAAGTAAATGGAAAGGTGATTATAACAATAAAATAAACACAATGGCATGGGAATGACAAGAGACATTAATAACAACAGAAAACTAATAGCATCATCATTATTATCAATGTCCTCATGCTTTATATTTGCTATGTGATCATGCTTTTGATCCATTAGTATTTTTGCATGAAATGGGTCTAGGTAACTTAGACAGCTTCACAGTCATTTTCATTAAAAATGGAAAAAAGACAACTATTACAAAATTTGCAAAATAATAAAAAATCTCAAATCACCACTAATAATAACATTTATAAAACTTTCTGGCTGATCACCAGAAAAAAAAAATATAAAAACTTATGACATATTACACAATGGAATATGAAAGAAGCAACAGTAATTGTAATTTCATATAATAGAATAAAACACTAGACACAAAAAATTCATCTAAAGAGATCTATCATTTTGCTGTAATTAAAAGTCAGAGATAAAGTGCACTTTTTTTAAAATTTTAAATGCTATTATTATCTATACAAAAAAAAAAAATACTTTAATCTTCAAATTTTGAACTTTGAAGATTAATAAATGCTTTATTTTCTATAATTTTTTTTTAAAATGAATACATTTATTTTTGTTTAGATTTTAAATGGCTGTGAAGTCTGTATAAGTATTGAAACTAAAAATATAACATCTCCAATGCTCCAAATATTTTTGCATGCATGTGAGATGTTGTTATTCAAGCCCATATTTTACATTTCCCAAAAAATAATTATAAATGCACCATTCTGCTTCTGCGAGCAAAACGAAGTTGTGCTACTACATGCTGCAAAGTTAAAAAAAATTAACTTAAGACATAGTATGGCTGAAACTGTTACATAAAATAACTTCAACTACATGTACAGTAATAAACATTGCAAATTGAAAACAAAATGAAATATATTTTGCAAATTAACACTCACACTCATACACAAGTGAATTAATGAAGGTTTAAAATTAAGAAGAGAGATAATTAAATGTATCAAGTGTTGAAAGTAACAAATGAGTAAAACTTTTTTAATATGTATACATATATATTAAATTTTTACTTTAGATATTTATATGAAATCTTCACTATACAGACTCAGCTATAAAAATATGAAAGATTTACAATTATATTAGTCACCAAATTTTGCACAACATATGAAAGTAAAACACTTATCTAAAAAGAAGATGATATACTATACGGGCAGCCAAGCCAAAAATTCTTAGTATACAATTTGAATTTAGTTCCTACATTCTACTTTTTCATATCTTTTTAAAACATGAATAGCTACACTCAGTTATGCTCCAAAGTAGGAGTTCTTATTTCTTAAGCACTTATTAGATTAGCTTTGCTTACTAGTATACACAATTACTATCATCCAACTTTGCTTACTAGTATAAACAGTTAGTTAGTTATTTGGTTTTTTAGGAGCATTAGCAACTAAGGCCACATTGCTCCAGGATATGCGGTGGTCATTCCCTGACCTTTCCGCATCCTCCGTATTTGGTGGTGATGGGCTCGAACTACTAGTGTAAACAACTACTATCATCTATCAAGAGTACAAATTCTAGTAGCACGCATATTATTAATCTGGCTAATAATGGCAATCATTGTACAAGTAATATTTATACTATCTGTCCACTGAAGCCATGATGTGAAATGTAGTATACAGGGTTTTTCAGGTCATGGAGCCTATACAATTGCATATATCTCCAGTTATACTTGTGGGGGACAAACATAATTCAGTCGACAAACAGATCTCAAGTTTAATAACAGATAGCAGCACACCATGTGCATGAAAGTCATGTGCAGTAATGCCATTCACATACCAAGTGTCATTTTCAGTGTCCCTACAAGAGAAAGAGAGAGTGAGAGAGAGAGATGTTTAATTACAGAGCAATATTTCAAAACTCAACTCTTTTCTGAAGTTTGATAGGAATATAGACACATTTCAAAACATCGAAGTTGACATTAGTAAGGTCAAATGATGAAAATAAGCTGACTTTTTATATATCAGCAAAAAAAAAAAAAAAAAAATCTGAATATTCATACCATTCCCATTCCAAGAAGGTAACCATTGAATTCTACTTTTAAATTAGCAGATTCACTAACTTTTCCAAGTTCAGAGGCAAATTATTCCAGTAATCAACAATCTCATAAAATTGACCTATGCTTCATGAGACTCACTCTTCTGTTATTCCCTGAAATTTTACATTTGTGCCTTGGGTGGTTCTTGTCTCACCTATGAGGGAGAACAAATCTTGTCATTCATATTACTTAACCCTTCAAGTACCTTATACACCTCAACCAGATCATCCCCTTGATGTTCATTCAAACTATGCAGTCCAACTTGCATGCTTAAATTCAAAGAAATTTTGTTAGAATGGCTGTATAACCAACAAACATCTGTAGTCATAACACTGTAGTCACTGAAAACGGCATTATTCTAAAGGACTCTGGCCACCAAGGTCCGAAGAACTAACCTGAACTGATTTTTTTTTTCCCCTATGGAGGATATGTTAGGCAAACATTTGTGAACAATTTACATTCAACCCAAGGACTAATGGAAATTACTGCTGAACTGCCAAGAATCCCTACAATATGCCTAACCATGTTGCCAAAAATCATGTTACTGGGTTCAAGCATGTTTATAAAAGAGGGACACCTCAAACATCTTTAATCAATTAGTGTGACCTTCACAACAGGTATACACATTAACTAAATTATATGTTCTTCCTGCAAAAATGTAAATAGAGATACATGCAACTGTATGTGTTCAGCAACTTTATTATTTAACAACCTTGAAATCCATGTTTTATCCCAAAAAATTTTACCAGTTTTGATTTTTTGGATCAAAACTGATAAAAATGGGTAATATACTACTAAATGTTCATGTTTTATTAGTATTTCATACTTACCTTGGAATATGTATCAGAAAAAATATGATAGTGTACTAAAAATTAAAGTTCTAATATCAAATGTTTTTATTCAGCACTGTCAAAATTCAAGTTATACTGCTTGATCTTGTATAAATTTTCACAAATTTATACAGGAAGCAGATAATAAAAAATTAAATTTGTTTAATGAAAAGTTTGCCTTTGTGACTGCTACTGCTCATTATGATGACAGTAAATGGCAACTTCTAACTTCTCAACTAATGCTAAGTTCCCAAAATTTCGATTAGCCACTCTTTTACTTCCATACATTAATGACCTTCTCCTACTGGCTGAGAGAAGTTTGCAATCCTCTACATATTTTGTTGATGATACTATCACCCTCTCTATCTGCTCGCCAGCGTATACCCCACAGGCCAAAATTTAATAGTTCCAAATTAAGTTTCCCACATTTCGGTCTTTCAATCTAGCATTCAACCCACGCAAATGTAATTTTTTTTTTTTTTTTTAAAGGTCCTAGCCACTGAAATCTCAGGAAACTAGGTGGCAGGACCTGCCAGAGTACACTACAACTACTGGGTACCTGGTCTGCCTCCATGGGGCGAAGTGTGGGCAACGTTGGGCCTCAGCAGGGGTCTGGGGGCTAAATGGCCAGAAGAACAATGGTACAACAACATCACACACCTCAAGATCCATATACTTTTAAATCTCTGGCCTTTACCGGTAACTATATCACACCACAATGTAAACTACATGGAGATGGGGGGAACCCCTGGTGCCGTTTGACCCTAAACACACTTTACACCTTACTATATCACCTTACTTGACAACAACAAGCCCTGTTTTGCAAATACAGACAACTCAAACAGCCACCACTGGTTCCTTAAATCCTTGTTTATGCAGGTTTAAAAGATAAGAAAGTTGCTGGAGTAAGTAACTAGCCTCATTTCTTAATAAGATGGTAGCCATTTCAGTGATTTCACAAATTCATTCACACAACGAGAGTATTTCATATTAGTTGGCTAGTGAATGCAAGATGGTTTGGATACTCTCCATTTAAAAAAAAAAAATTATTAAAATGATCTTTGTTATACAATCAACATTTGGTTATTCTTTAAGAAGAGTTCAATAAGGGGAAAAAAAAAATTTTTGGGTTTGAAAATTAATATTAACCTGGGAGCACACACGTTAGGGGAAAAATTACCCAATGAATTTTGAAAACAGTACATGTGGAGATAGATTTCCTCACTCTTCTCTAAAGATCATTTAAATCTATAACATATTGGGTGGCTTCTCGAGTTTCTCTGAGAATTTCTATGTAAATTATGCTGACCACATCTTCAGAAACAAAGTTGGGACACTGTTATAATGAAACTCGTCTCGTATCAATGTGATTTTGTTCATTCATTCTGAAATCCAATATTTAAACAAGGCTGTGCAATGACATGTAATGAGGGACATGGTTGGTTTTGAGGAACTCTCCTTTCTTGTGCTATAACTATGTTACAACCATTAAGAAAACATTTTGGGCTCTCCCCTTCTGTGTCAGGGCCAAAGATGCATTGCATCCAATGTCTTTAAATAATTGTATACACTAAATATGTCTAACTGTTTAAAACAGAAGAATAAATAATAAACATCATTAAACAGTATGCAAATTACAACAAGTAGCATTATATAAATGCTACAAGTTTGTTTACCTGTGGTTCAGCCACACAAATGTGTGGTTGAACCACAGGTAAACTACTCATAAGACAGGAAACAATTTTACCATACAATTATCTCATACAGCTTTTTATAAAAAATATGAAATTTACTATTTAAAAAAAAAAAAAAAAACTTAAAAATAACAATTAACATTTTATTTTTAGTTCTACTCTAGTGAAATATTCAGTTTCAGTATTATTAATTAACAGTTGTGCAAATATCAAAATTACAATTTTCATGAAATTAATAAAAAATTTCATATAATTTATTGTGACATTTAATGACTATCATTAAATTTAGACATGTCAGATAAGCTACACAAACACCACCTAGTACTTAAAATGAACATTAGCAGAAATAAAAACAATTCATCAAGTAATTACATAACTGCAACTGACAGTGGCTTACTACCAACTTTGAGTTTCGAATGACACACAAATCATAGCACACCACTGCTAAACTTATGTACTAGAATTATCAGTTGCCACACAGTCAGTTGTAATTATTTGTGATTTGCTCTAATTTCACCTGAAGAAGGATGTATCTATCCAAAATGTATGAATGGATTCTATACAATGCTTCTAAATTCAGAAACAGAATAAAATCATTTTTTCATTCATGTAATGTTAGTATATCCAATTTCTCACATGTGCATTAAAATATATAATTATACAGTAAAACCCCATCATAACAAATACTGTTGTAGTGACCATTTCAATATTATAAAAATATTTCTAGGACCCTAACCAAATTCTCTTATTAGACTACTTTTTTTTACTAGGGAGAGGTAACTATTGTTATTTGTTAGCATTTATACAGTGCATTAGCATTTCACGCTGTATTGTGCTGTGTATATTATGGATGTAGAAGTGTGTATTCACAGGCTGAGTTTCATGTTGTTCAGCATGAAAAACCCTACTCCTTTCAGCTGAGATTGACTATGGCCATGATCAAAGAGAACAGAAATTTCTCTAGTCTCTGAAGAAATTTGAAGTCAGACCTTTCAAGGGGACAATTGTTAAAACCACTATACCATCATTTCTGAATAAGGGGAACAGAATCTGGCCAAAAACTACTTTGATCATAACATTACAATCATGCATTATCTACTATCTCTATACAAGTATGTGTTCACAGGCTAAAACTTCAGAATAACTAATATGGGGAATGGGCTACGCCCTATCCTGACCTTCATTTTAAGTCATTAACTGTCATTCAGATTAAGATGGTGGTTCAAGGCTGACTTGGACTAAAAAATTTTGGACCTCAAATTTTTTTGAGGTTAACACCAATATCGCAAAATCATTTTCCTGGTAGGCAATACTGCTGTCAGATTGTGTCTTATGCTCATACTCATACTCCTAGTATCTGAACTTTATACAAGATAGTGTAAGGCCCTGTCATTTTGTGTGTCAAGTTGCTATGTAAAATGTAACAACAAAATTTAGTTGTAATCTGAAACTTAATAACAGATAGTCACACATTGTGTGCATGCAAAGTCACTTATGCAGTAATGCCATTCACTGAATGAGCAAATCATTGTATTAATCTTACAACAGAGATGCTTTCAAATATCTCGTGTAGGAAGAGAGAGAAAAACCTTCTAAAATTCTAAAAAGCTTATGTGCACAGTATAGTATCATGCACAAGTTTGTATTACTAGTGCACCAAGGTTTCAGAAGAATGCATAAAATGACTGCTTGCTTGTGGTCAGTCAAATGCTGTCACTGACACAAATAGGAATGTGGAGGAATTCATCTTGAAAAGCAGATACAATAAAGCAATTGATATTGAATGAAAATTGTGTATAAATGTTGAAGCATGCATTAACACTTGCAATTCAGAAAAGTGTGTGAAATTTGGTGTCAAAAGATGAAGCACAACACTGTAATGTATACTCAACATTTGTAATGGCTTGAATTAGAGGTAGATGCCAACATGCAACAAATACCGGCTTGTGATAAAATACAGGTGCATCACTTTCGCTCCTAAGCCAAAACAGTTCAACATTGAATTGTATCATAAAGACTGCCCACAACACAAAAAAATTCAAGACACAGCTATCACTGCTAACGATACTCAATGTCACCTGGAAAGCAGAAGTAATTCAAGTTGATTTTCTACCACAAGGTTCAGCAATTAATGCATAATAACTTAATACATAAGATACATAATGATATGTACCAGGAAAGGTCCAGGAAATATCAAGATGTATCATCATACTGCATAGATACAAAATACCTATTCAGCCAATCAGTAACCTGAGTTGGGTTATCAACATTTAAACCATCAGTATCATCGGCACCAATGTGATTCAACCCCTTCGTTTTTTTCTTAATATAAGTAAATAAGACTTTGCTGCTTTTCTTGACTTCCTTTGCCAGAGACTTCTTGTAAAGTGTCTTGGCTTGAATTGGGACTTTTGTGACTTGACTGTAGACTATTTTATACCTACCAAAGGCATCTGAATCACCTTATAGTTTATATGAATCTCATGCATTTTTCTTCTCTACCATATGTTTCAACAGTTCATCTGACATCTATTTAGATCTAAACCTTGAACAATATTTGTTAGTTGGAATGAAAAGCCTAGTAGATTCTCTATTTCACTTAATGTTTCTCATTTGGAATTTTTTGTTGGTAACATCATTATTTGGTATCACTTTACCGAATTTAAAAACCATCTGAGACCACTGTAGTTTCCTTTAGGGAAGCAAAAACACTTTCTTTTACCATTGATGGTAGTTACACCTTTAAGTAAATCTTACATCAATACTCTGTGATCACTGCCACCTAGTGGTTCTTTTATCTGCAGATTTTTAATGCAGGAAGAAACATTGCTGATAATCAAATCAACAGTATTGCTCTCTCTTGTTGCCTCTCTAACATGCTGCTGTAGAAAACAGCCATCCAATAAATCCATAAAAGTATTTCTAGTGTGTGTGACTAACCTACATGTTCCAATATCTGGAAAATTAAAATCCCCATTATAAGATATTCTGATTTACTGGCTCACTCCATTTCTCTGAATGGTTGTTCACTGTACTCATCACACTCATTTGGCCAATAACACTCTTATTCTCATTTTTGTTTTCTCAGGCAATGCAATTCAACATTGCATTGCCTTAAATTTTATGTGCTTCTTAAATAACAGAATAACCCCTCCCCCCCCATCATCTCCTTCTGTCACTAATATCCCTACAATGTCTGCATTTGATAACTTCAATTCAAATTCATCAAATTTATTTATAATGCTGCTAGCACTGGTGTATGTGCAAGTATACTTGAACCTGTTCTTTCTCTTAGTTATCCTAACCAACCCACGTATTTCCTTGTTCCATGATGACCTACAACAGGCCTTGAAATCCCCAGTACCTTGCTTTCTGAGCTGTTACATGTTGCAATAGAAGTAGTGCAAGAATCACTTTCACTTCTGCTTGTGGCTGTTGTTAACTTCTTAGGTTGTGTATACCCCCCTCCCCCACCAAACTAGCAGTTTTCCAAGCCACCTAACACTGCCTCGATAGTATCACCAAATATTCTTCCACCCTTTTTATTTAAGTGTATCCCATCCCTGTAGAAGTAGTCTCTCCTGCTAACAAGCACAGACCATGCTGTGAAAAATTCTACCCCTGAGACTTACACAATCTCTCCAGGGACAAATTAATTGACAAAGCTCTCATCCAGTATTCCTTCCTACTGCTTATATGCAGAATTGCAGACCCTTTCAAATTTAACCGTAACTTGCAACTTTTCTCAACATTGCTATTTACTTTTTTAAGTAAGTCCTGAGATCTCCTACTGTTAATGTCGTTAATGCCAACATGTACAACAATCCTTTGATACCCTTAAAAGATGACATCTGAGTAATCAAAATAACATAAAAAGTTCCTCATTTGTTTCACAAACAAATGTAGGCTCAGTTATGATCTTGATGATGTCCATTTCCATTTACAGTCTCAAGTCAAACATGCCTTTTCTGTCAGAATAATAATTATCAGTTGCCTCAACTACTTCTCTTCTCAGTTGCCTTAATTATTCAGATTATGATTCCATTCACTTAAAATGTGTTACTTGTGCATATGGACACTCTGACTTTCCTTTTTAGAACTTTTCTAATTTGGAATCTGTTTTCTGATCTCCTCTGGCTTAAAATATCAAAGGCGGATATTGTTGGGAAATCAGAGACATGGTGTCACATAGATATAAGGAATGCCAAACTGGAATTTGGAGAGTACAATGTGTACAGAAAGGATAGACAGGATAGGAAGGGAGGGGGTGTTATGCTGTTAATAAAGAAAAACATAAAATCAAAAGAAGTGCATCCAGTTGATATAGATGAACAGTGCACTGTTGAGTCAGTTTGGTGTGACATAAGCACTGCGAAAGCAAAAATTAGAGTAGGAGTGTGTTATAGGCCTAATGACTCGAATGAGTACAATGAACAATTGTACAGAGAAATAGAGTAGGCTAGTAAATCGGAATGTCTTATAATGGGGGATTTTAACTTCCCAGATATTGACTGGAACTTGTGGGTTGGGCACTCACACACTAGTCAGACTTTTGTGGATTTATTGGATGATTGTTTTCTGCAGCAGCAGCATATTCGAGAGGCAACCAGAGAAAGTAATACTCTTGATCTGGTTATCAGCAGTGATCATTCATGTATTAGGAATTTGCAGATAAAAGAACCACTAGGTCGCAGTGATCACAGTGTACTGACGTGGGATTTAATTAAAGATTTAATTACCATCAGGGGTAAAGGAAAAGGTTTTTGCTTCCGTAAAGGCAAGTACAGTGGTCTCCAACAGTTTTTAAATTCTGTACAGTGCGATCAACTGATGATGTTACCAACAGTAAATTATAAGTGGGAAGCATTCAAGGAATTAATCGTGGAACCTACTAAAAGTTTCATACCTATTAAGAAATATTGTTCAAGGTTTAGGCCTAAATGGTTGTCAAATGAACTAATCAGACTCGTAACAGATAAGAAAAATGCATGGGATGCATATAAATTATCAAGCGACTCAGAAGCCTATGGCAGATATAAGTTAATCTGTAATCAGGTCACAAAGGAGGTTTGACAGGCGAAGGCAGATTACGAGAAATCATTGGCAAAAGATGCTAAGAAAAACAGCAAGGATTTCTTTACTTATATAAACTCTAAAAGGAAGGGGATGAATTTGATTGGTCCACTTGGTATCGATGGTTTGACTGTTGATGATCCTGCTCAGATAGCAAACAAACTGAATGAGTATTTTGCATCTACATTCACACGTGAGGAATTATTAAGGTTTGAAAATGGCAGAAGGTTATCAAATTGTAGCAGGGTGCTTAATGATCTTGTAATAACTGAGAGCAAAGTGGAAGAGAAATTGTTGAAGTTAAACATAAGAAAAGCGGGGTGGATGGGATCTATCCAGTTATATTAAAGGAGGCGGCAAAGCAACTAAGCAAACCCTTAGCCATAATTATGAGAGCATCCTTGGACTCAGGGGAGGTTCCCACGGACTGGAGATGTGCAAATGTATCCCCAATTCACAAAGGGGGATCGAAGGGTGACACGAGTAATTACAGACCAGTTAGTTTAACTTCTGTTCCGGATAAAATAATGGAGTCGCTGGTTAAAGATGCATTGCAGGATCATCTAGACAAGACTGCAGCAATAATTCAGACACAGAATAATAATTATCATTATCATGGGTTTGTTAAGGGAAAGTCTTGTCTGACAAATTTGATAGGATATTATGATCTGGTTACAAAGGAACTGGATGCAAAAAATAATTTTGATATCATATATTTGGATTTCAGGAAAGCTTTTGACACTGTTGCGCATGGAAGACTATTGTACAAATTGGAGCAGAATGGTATTAAGGGTAAGTTGCTACAATGAATAAAAGGATGGTTAAGTGCGAGAAGTCAGAGGGTGGTAATCAATGGGTGCTGCTCTTCTTGAACTAATGTTATTAGTGGAGTCCCACAGGGTTCGGTGTTAGGTCCACTGTTGTTTTGTATATTTATCAATGATATTGATGAAGGTATATCAGGCTTAGTGTCGAAGTTTGCAGATGATACAAAGGTTGGCAGGGTTGTTAATGACAGTAATGGCAGTGTGCTACTGCAACAGGATCTAGATAATTTGGGCAGATGGGCTAAGAAGTGGCAACTGAAGTTTAACCTTGACAAATGCAAAGTACTGCATATGGGTAGAAGTAACCCCAGAGAAACGTACCAACCGTGTGGTACTACACTTAAGGTGGTAGAAAATGAAAAAGACCTGGGAGTAATTGTGCAGGCAGATATGAAGTTTTCTGAGCAATGCAGACAGGCTGCCAGGGCAGGTCATGGGGTTTTGTCAATGATATACAGGAATTTTGCTAGCAGGGAAAAGGAGGTGATTATCCCTCTGTATAAGGCAATGGTCAGGCCATGCCTTGAGTACTGCGTATAGGTCTGGAGGCCTCATTTTAGGAAGGATGTAGATTTACTTGAGCGTGTACAGAGAAGGGCAACAAGATTGGTGAGGGGAATGAAGGGATCCTCTTATCAAGAGAGGCTTAAGTTCTGCAAACTGCAGTGGCTGGAGACTAGGCACCTGCGCAGTGATCTGATTGAGGTATATAAGGCCTTGAATGGGTTCTGATGGGATCCTTCCACTTGTTCCGATTACGAACCTAAGGGGGCATAAATTCAAATTAAGAAAAGACAGATGTAGGGTAGATGTGCGGAAATTTGCCTTTATCCAGCGGGTGGTTAATTGCTGGAACAAACTTCCATCTGTCGTTGTGGAAGTTGATAGGTTGAATAAATTTAAGGAGGAACTGGACGGGCATTTGGAGGGAATGGTATGATTTTTTTTTTTTTTGGCCGATGCTGCATAAGCTCATAAATTTGCTTTCTTGCATCACATGCCACTACTACTACTACTACTACATCTCTTCCCCAATCTGTCACATTCATCTGCTGCCTCCATTATTCTCCCAACTCCACTAATCTCTTGGAACTCATTGACTTCCTTTCTTTGAAACTGAACTTCCTCCAATCAGACTTGGGTAACATTGATATGATAATTTTTCTTGTTGATTTTAATATTCACAACTCCAGCTGGCTTCTGTTTTCTAGTTACATGAACCTAGCCAAGTAGAGGTGCTATGGCTATTCACATTACTATTGATCTCACATGGCTTGTTCCTTTTCCTATTAGAATACCAAACAATCCTCACTGCTCACAAAACATCCCTGAACCTTTTATTACTAACAATCCTTCAAAGTCCTTCTTCAAATAGATCTTGTTGGTTGCTGGTGATAACTTCCAGTCATAATAAATGCAAAAAAATATACCAACATATATATATAACAAAATCTTTAATAAAAATTAAAAATTAAAACTATAAAAAACTATATAAAGGATGAAAAAGGATAAAACTGTATAATTAATTTAAAATGAAATACAACAATAAAATTAGTATTGATAAAATAATTTACTTAAAAGCAATAAAATATAAATACTGTAGAGTTTAAAAGCAATAAAATATAACTACTATAGAGTTAAAAAGCAATAAAACAATTATCAATTAAATAATGCCAAAGCTTTCAAAGGTGGTCCCCCTTCTTTATGAAAAAAAAAAAAAAAAGAATTTTACAGTGATGGTACATTCTTAAATATAACAGCAAGATCATAGCTCAGTAAATATTACTGAATGACCATGGGGATCATCATCCTCCACACATGCATGGAGATCGGGACTAAATTAGATGAAAGAAATGATCCTGTTCAATGATCATAGCAGAGGCAGACGGAACATAAGACTTATCGGGGAAGCCGCAGTAGGCCGGAAGATGGTGGTGTGATTTTCAATATTACGCTCTGACCTCCAATACATTCTATTTGTTTTCCCTGGTAAGAATTTTTGACCCATTCTGCCTCCAGATTATAGCCTCAAACATGGAATGAATAGAGACCCTCCCCATCCCTATTAATAGTGTTGTGGTCCAAAGAACAAATTCGTATGATCGCAAGCCATTTCTGGTGCCAATATCCTTACTTTCTGGGTGTACACATAATTCTTACTATCTCGAATAAAAGTACAAATTTTGAGGATATTACAGAGCTTTAAGAGATTACAAGCTCTATAATATCTTCAAGATATTACAAAGCCTGTGTATGGCTACCATTCCAGAGACTGTATGCAGTAGTGTCAATGCATTATGAGTAATTCTATGTAGGGGAGTCAGTCAGCACAGAGGTTTAAAAGGTCATATGGGGAGAATGTAAGAGCAACAAAGTTGAGTGATTATGGAAAATTTACTGTGCCAGGCACTTTTTTGGAGGATATTCATTATCAAATTTCTTCATTCAATGCAATTATCATTGAGCATTCACAAAGATATTGGCACCAGAAATGGGCAGAGTTCTTGTGAATTTCTTTATCAGAACACCACATCATTAATAGGGATGGAGGTTCAAATTCATCCCATGTTCAAGGCCATGATCCTTAGACAGGATGAATGATTTTGCTCTGTATGCCACCAAGCCAATTCTGGTCTCTGTGCACAGGAGGAGGAGGATGGCTGACTCCTGTGATTCTTCAGTAACATATACCAAGAAATAGTCCTGCTGTGTTACTTAAAGACATGTCATTGCTAAAATTCCTTTCTTGACAAAGTATTCAGTCAGTCACATTTGAAAGCTTTGGTACTCTTTTACCACTTTTAACTACATAATTATATTTTTATATTTTATTTCTTTTAATATCATAATTTTATCAGTGTATTTCATTTTATATTAAATATATAGTTGTATACCATTTTTTATCCTGTATCTGATTTTAATTTTTAATAAAGAACCCTTCAAAGTACACAAGTAATGCTAGTGGTCTGTTATACTCATCACATCAGAATTTGGTGATGGTCCAATCTGCTGTTCTCATCCAATGAATGAGAATGGCCATGAAAGCCATAACAATGTAGCCTCTCTCAACCATTCTCAGCCTCTGTTGACCCAAATCACAGGAATGTGAAATGGGATAATATGTGTGTTTGTTTATTATTTGGTTTTCAGGAGCATTAGCAACTAAGGCCATATTGCTCCTGGGATATGCGGTGGTAATTCCCTGACCTCTCCGCATCCTCTGTATATGGTGGTCTAATCAAGAAGCATGTGCTATGCACTGCTGCTCCTACCCACCTGGCTATGGAGGAACCATATCTATATATATATAACATGTGATTTCTAATCTTATTTTCGGTTGGATTACTTTAGATTGTTTTAAACCTTCTGATGCCAATGCAATCACATCATGCCAGATTAACTTTCAAAGCAGAAGTAGCAGCAAAAGTTATTTGCAGCAAAACTCTGTTTCAAACTGCAACTCTATTATGCTCCCATCTCTATTACAACCTCCTGATTTTATTTTACCCTCAGGTAAAGATAATTCCATTTAATAGCATTTTACTTTTCTTCAAACTCTTGTACTGACAATCTTGGTAAATCAACTCCTACCATATCCAGTATAATCTGCTTCATTCCTTCCATGGACTTCAGAGAGAAGGGTACTAGAAGAACTTTGAACAATCTCGATGCCAAGAAATCAACAGATCATGATGACACATTGCAAGTTGATCTCAAAACCTGTGCTGCCCTGTAAGCTTACCACTGTTCTATATCAGCGATTATTTTCAAAGTGTAAAAATACATTGCCTGACACCACTGGCATTTTTCTTTCTGCTTCAATGCTGCAAAATTTACTCACATCCAGCCAGTACCTAAAAAAGACTAATAAATTCCTCTCTTCCAATTATCAGCTCATCACACTTACCTCTACTCTTTCCACCAAAGTTATGGAGAAATCCATCAACCGCTAACTCTTAGAAACTATCTTGAAAATTTTCCACCTGACCGACAATCATCATTATGGATTCCATCAGTGTCAATCCACTAGTGATATATTAGCATACGAGTAACCTTTGAACAAATTTGAAATGTTTGGAAAAATTCAAATAGTTGCATGACATTTCTAAAACATTTGATTGCATTTGGCATAAAGGTCATCTAAACAAGCTCCGTTGTTCTTATTTGGCCTGCTCACTGTTTTAATTTTTTATATTTCACTGAAATAATCTAAAGGAATTTATATATGCTATAATTATATTATCAATATATGCCTGCATTTATATGAAAAAACCTGAATGCTATTACTTTAATTGCTAAATGCAGGTACCTCTTACTGGCTGATGCATGTAGCAGTTGTGCACCAGGCTGTTTGTTGCAGAATGGGAATTTGCTCCTCTTTGCTGACTGTATGATAAATTTTCAACAATAAGAAAAAATTGCATACACGAATGAAGGTTAAATTCGTAAAGAAACTAAAAAACAAAAGAAAAACCTTAAATTTTTGTTCTAAATGTTGAGCCTCCCTTTTGTGTGTCACTTAAAATAAACTACTGAGAAAACTTTTCGTACTGCCACCAGCAAGTGTAGCAGCATTTGTTTGTGTCCAAAAGGACCCAGAACATCTTTGATAGGAATTAGAAGCTCTTCTACCATGAAAATTTTCATCAATAGCAAAGAGAAGAATGCACAGAGGAATAAAATTAAAGCCTTTTACTAGGTAATAGTCTGTAATCAAATCACAAAGGAGGTTAGGCAAGCTAAGGCAGATTATGACAAGTCCCTGACAAAGAATGCAAAGAACAGCAACAAACACTTCTATGATTATATTAACAGTAGAAGGAACAGGTTAAATCACATTGGGCCAATTGATGTCAATGGCTTAACTGTTGATGATCTTGCTCAGGTTGCTGACAAACTAAATAGGTATTTTGCATCTACATTCATACATGAGAAATTCTTTAGAGAAAGGGATGCAAGAAGTTGATTAAACTCTAACAGGGAGCTAAATGACTGTGATAACTGAGAGGAGAGTGGATGAGAAATTGCTGAAGCTAAACATAAAAAAGGCATCTGAGGTGGATGAGAAATATCCAATTATATTAATAGAGGCAGCAAAGGAGATAAGCAAACCTTTAGCCATAATTATGAAAGCATCTTTTGATTCATGGGACATCCCAATGGACTGGAAATGTGCAAATGTATCTCTAATTTACAAAGGAACATGTGTAATTATAGATCTGATAGCTTAACCTTTGTTCTGGGTAAAATAACGGAATTACTAGTTAAGGAAATAATGCAGGACCATCTGCACAGAAATGAAATTATACTGTAGGCACTGCATGAGTTTATTACGGGAAGATCTTGTCTGACAAATCTGATTGGATAGAATAATGCAGTGACAAAAGAATTAGAAACCTTTGATACTGTTGCGCATAAAACGGCCACCATATACACGTTTTCAGGTGCGCAGATGCATAAGTACAAGTGCCATGAGTACCAATGTGCCATTAAAAACCAAACCAAAGCCTTGAGTGACCGGGTTTCAAAGCCTATGACTGATAAAATACGGTGATGTTTCTTGTATTCTTTCTATCTTGTGAACTCCTCTGACTGTTTGGTCATCCCGAAGTAGAAACAGAAAATTTATTTTCTAATTTATTTGAAATACATGGAAGAAATTGGAGTAAAGTGAAATTAATGTCAAGGGGATAGCTGAATGCTTGAAGACAAAGAGTGATTATTATCAATGGGCACCGCTTTTTGTGGACTAAAGTTATTAGTGGAGTCCCCCAGGATTCAGCACTGGGCCCATTTTTGTTTTCAATATTTATTAAATGATATTGATGAAGGTATATCAGGCTTAATGTCTAAGTTTGTAGATGACACAAAGGTTGGCAGGGTGGTAAATGACAGTAATTAGGGTGAGCTATGCAACAAGGTCTAGGAAAATTAGGTTGATTCACTGAGAAATTGCAGTTGTAGTTTTAACATTGACAAATATAAGATACTGCATATGAATAGCAGTCATCCCAGATTAACATACTGACTGTGTGGTACTAAACTCAGGGTAGTGGAAAATGAAAAACACCTGGGGTTGTGCATGGTAATATGAAGTTCTCTGAGCAGTACAGACAAGCTGCCAGAAGAGCTCACAGGGGTTTGTCAACAATACACAGAAACTTTGCTAGCAGGAATAGGAGGTGATTATCTCTCTGTATAAGGCCATGGTTAGGCCTCATGTTGAGTACTGTATACAGATCTGGAGACCTCGCTTTAGGAAGGATGTAGATCTGCTGGAATTGTGGTACAGAGAAGAGCAACCAGACTTGAAAGGAACAAAAGAGTGCTCTTACCTTGAAAGGCTTCAGTTCTGCAAATTGCAGCATCTAGAGACTAGGCATCTGTGAGGAAATCTGACTGAGGTGTTTAAAACCTTCAATGGACTTAGTAAGCTGAATGTTAATGGCATTCTTCTATTTGCTGAGAATACACAAAAGGGGATAAAAATTCAAGTTGAGGAAGGATGGTTGCACGATAGATGTGCAGAAGTTTGCCTTCAATCAGCAGGTGGTTGGTTGTTCGAACCAAATTCCATTAGTTTGTTGTGGAAATGAACAGTTTGAATAAATTCAAGAAAGAACTAGACAAATTCTTTGAAGGTATGGATGAGTGAAGTGTGTGTTTGGTGTTTTTTTTTGCCGAAGCTTGATAAGCTCGCTTTCTTGCATCATTTACTTCTATTAATACGATATACTATTAGTACTGGAAAAAATTGTGAGAACATGTGATGCGCCACATTTTTGTTGCTCATGAATGAAGTGTATGAATTATAGAACACATGTTGGTGGACTATATTAGTAAGCTGGTACAAAATGAAAAGCTAACAACCGTGAAAATCAACTGGTACATAAAAAAATATCAGCCAATTTTCTAGGGAGAAATTTTGGAAGAAATAGGAGTAACTCATTTTTATATATGGACAACTTCCGAAAATGAAATTAAACATCGTTTATCTTATATGGATAACAGCCAATGAACCTCTTATGAAAAAGTAATTAATTTTCAATTAGCTATAATTTGGTTAGTAAGCAAGTGTAACAGTAAAAGAAGCTTTATCCAGAAGCAGCTGCACCAAGGTAAATAACAATGATTTGAACATAACATTAAAAGGTTAATACAATAAAAAGATAATTTTAAAAAACTGTTTATTAAACAGATTTTAAAGAATTCAGCTTTCACAATACAAAATATTTACAGGAAAATAAATAAATTACACCTAATTGCATTCTTAAAACATGAAAGGAGACAAAAGAATTCAAAAATTTTGTGGAGTGGGGATAGAATGTACAGTTTCAACTACTGACTTTATAGTTACAAAAACATATTTTCATTATTCTTCTGTTTTTAAAAAAGAATTTGTAGCAAAACATACAGAAAAAAATTAATGTTGATAGTAAAATAAAAATGTAGAAAATTATAAAAAATATATATATATAGGTAGCATAGTTCAGCAGCAAAGTTCAGTCTCTAAACTGTAAAACTTTCACTTTATAACAACTAGAATTCAAGGACTGGTATTGATTGTTTGTTTGTTTGTTATTTGGTTTTTAGGAGCATTAGCAACTAAGGCCATATTGCTCTGGGGATATGCGATGGTCATTCCCTGACCTTTCCACATCCTCCGTATTTGGTGGTCACGGGCTCAAACCCCAGTCTAATCAAGAAGTGTGTGCTACGCACTGCTACTCCTGCCCACCTGGCTACGGAGGCACCGACTGGTATTGAAATGTGAACTATAAGTACTGATAAGGAGTGGGGCAAAGCAAACTCACTCTCTCTCTCTCTCTCTCTCTCTCTCTCTCTCTCTCTCTCTCTCTCTTTCCCCCCCCCCCCCAGAGGTATCTGATCCACTAGTACTGCTTGGTCATTTTGTTTCATTTAAGAAATAATTTAAAATAAATTTGAGATGACAAATAGAACTGAAAGGATTTTATGACATATTCAAATATGATATGCATTGAACTGAACACTCAAATATGCACTGAAACATAAGTGCAATTATTAATTTTTTATGTAGTTCTTTAGGTATGTAATTAATGTTATAACTGTTTTATAAATTTAATCTAATATATACAGAGTGTCTCCAAAAGTTGTGCATACATTTTAGAAAATAAATAAAATTAATTACAAACCACAGAAACCATTATTATTGTAACACAGTGAATTACCACAAATGTATAGTTCACTGTGTTACATAACACTAAGCCACAAGCCTACCAGTAAATGGAACCATTTACTGGTAGGCTTTGTTCACAGTAGAACACAAATGATTGATAAACTATTAGGATACGTTCACATGCTTGTTTAATGTCGCCCTAAAATTGTTGAAGTGTGGTTGGTTTTCCATCATATGCTAATTCCATCAGTATGTTAGAGCCCACAACTACTAAAAAAATTTTATTTCAACTATAAATACACAATTATTATGAAACTGTATGTAAATCTTTTTTCAGACACTGTATATGATGGAGAATAATGGAGTAATTAGGAATAGTGTAGTATTATTACAGTACTTGTATTTTTCTCACAGTGTCTGTAAAAAAATACTAAGATCATAATGTAAAGTTGATAGGTTTAATTTAATTTTTTAACGAAAATTAAGTTCTGGTCAGAGATGCAAATCATGTGATTCAGAGCAGTATGAATGGCTTGCCTGGGAGTGGATTGCGAAAGATAATTCTCTTAAAAAATTGGGGGATTAGTGTTATACCCATGTTATTACCCAGACATAATGCCACAGAACGTGCCTTTGTATATAACAGAGGTGGCCATCAAGTCGATTGTGATCTACCAGTCATTTGCAGTTTTAATTTCAGTCGATCACGACGAATTTTAAATATATATATAAAAAAAAAGATCCCCAGTGACTCACATCTAGTGAGTATGGGTTTGGCACACACCCAGGATCCTGAGCTGGATATCATCCTTCTTCTCTTTCTTGGTGATTCACTTCTACTTCTCACTCTTGTTTTCTCTCTCAGAGTAATTCAGAAAGTTTTTCTTTTTTGCCTGTTGCAGCAGAAGACTCAGGCTTCCTTGCACTATATGGCTAATAATAATAATAATAATAATAATAATAAAAAATACATTAGTCAAAATCTAAATGTTTTATTATTATTAAGAACCCCACTGCATACGATTATTACAAATCCACTGAACCACGTGACTACCCTTGTCTCCGTGCAGCTGCTAAGCTTGACTAGTGAAAATTCACACAGTTCGTTGTGGAGAGCATAGTGTATGTGTCGAATTCTTATTTAGCTTACTTAATATTAATAACTGGACAGTACTTATACATTAATTTGATTTGATTTAAAATGAATACTACGAAAAAGAGTAAAAAGTATCATTTTCATCAAGAGTGGGAACTAGAATACTTTTTTGTAATGATAAAAGAAAAATGTTGTTTGATTTGCAATGCTTATGTGGCTATACCCATAAAAGGAAATTTAGAAAGGCATTTCAACGCACTCCATGGTAAATGCCAATCGGATTTTCTGCCTAACAGTGATCTTAGAAAAAATAAAAAAATTAAAAACTTAAATCCAGATTATTTGCACAACAAATTTTCTTCATGACACCTAATTTAGAATCTAAGGTAGTAACAGTAGCAACATTTAAAGTGAGTCATCTTCTTGAAAAAAATACAGACCATTTTCTGATAGTCAATTCATCAAAGACACATTTTTAGAAATGACAGATTCTCTTTTTTAAAATTTTAAGAACAAAAATGAAATTAAAAGTGCTCTCCAAGATCTGCAATTATCTTGAAATACTGTGATGTGATGGATTGAAAAAATTAGTAAAAATGTGAGCAAACAATTGTGTGCTCATATTGCTAATGATGTGTCCTTTTCTTTACAACTACATGAATTTATAGACATCAGTGATTCAGCTCAATTGCTCATTTTTATTCATATGGATTTCATTAAAAGAAAGAACTAGAGTTAAAACAATGACGGGGCATCTTAACGGATTCATATGTGTTGATGATGAATTCCCAGATATTTTGAGTTACCAAAATATCTGTGAATTTCAAAATCGCGAATTCCATCAGAGGACTATCTCTTCAAAGGAGACTTTTCAAAATGTAACTCAACGAAAATGAACCAGATCTGATATTACAGACAGATGTGATGTGGCTGAGCCGGAGTAAGTTTCTACAGAGATTTCAAAATTTGCTGAATGAAATTAAAAATTTGTTGATCAAAGGGGAGATGATTATCAGCAGCTGCAGGATAGGGAGTGGTTGTGTAATCTGACTTTTTTTTTTGGCAGATTTTACCAGTAAATTAAGTAATCTGAATTTGGAATTACGAGGAAAAAATAAAAATGTGGGTGACAAGATTAATAGTATTTATGCATATAAATATCAATTTATGGCAATGACTAATGATCTAAAAGAAAAAGAATTTGATCATTTTGCAAATATGCAAAGTCATTTGCAAAAAGATCCTGTTTTTGAATGTAATAGGGAGAAATATGTTTCTGAAATTGAGAAAGTTGTGGATGATTTTAAAACCAGATTCGGTGATTTTAAAACAATTGAAGACATCGGTAAATATCTTTCTTATCCATTTAATGTCGACTTAGATACGAAACAAATTGCAGAAAAAAAAAAAAAAACGCTGAGATTTTTCTCACGGAGAAAATATTACTTGAAAATGAAATTATTACACTGCGAAACGATATCATCCTAAAAGCCAGCTCATCAGAAAAAGACTTTTGGAAATACCTTTGCCGAGAAAAGTGCCCATATATAAAAAAAAAAAAATGCAGTGAACTTTTAAATTCTTGTTTTGGTTCCACATATCTATTTGAATCGGCCTTTTTGTATTTGAAACAAACAAAGATGAAGAATCGCTTCATTATGGTTGGCCTTATCGCAGTATATCCCCAATTTTGAAAGCTTGGCAGATAACATGAAGACAAAACTTCACATAAATTAAAAATTGAAATATGTATGAATTTAAAATAAGAATTCTGAATTGCATTAAATTTTAAAATTTATAAACATTTTTCAATATGTGTTGATTAACTTTTTCAACCATGTGCAATGAAATTCTTGAGATGGTAGATCGTGGCACATTTTGAAGAAAAAAAGTAGAACTCATCACAAATTAAGTTGGCCACCCCTGGTATATACAAAGTGTGTGTGTGTGGGGGGGAGAAAGAGATAAATTAAGAATAATCCTGGGCTCACATCTGGTGAGTATGGGCTTGGCACATGCAGGGTCCTGAGCGGGATATCATCGGCCGGGAGCAGCATAAGCCTCAGGCTTCTTTTCACCATATGGCTAATAATAATAATAACAAGAGAAGAGCAAAACCATCCAGCCCCACCAACTGGAAGTGCTTCCTGTGCAACTGCGCTAGTGACCACCCAGGAAGGGAGAAAACGCCAATGCATGAAGTGGAGCATCGAAATGAATACGTACATCATGCAAGCATACTATGAAATAATGAATCTGGAGACTGATATGACAACTTACAGGGTGAGACTACATACCAAGTGGCTGGAACGATTCCTGGATATTCAGGTTACCAAGCATCGAATAGTGGACCAGAGAAGGACTATCGTCATGAACAACCTGATAGCTCTTGTAATCTTGGAAAAAATCAAGCAGGACGTCAGTGATCAACTACAAAAGATAAAGAATACGGAATCAAAGGAGGAAGAACATACTACCACTGAACCAGAGCAGGAAAAGCAAGAAGAAATACAACCCAAATCAGCTGAAGTGGAAAGAGACAAGGTCATGATATCTAGAATAGAGAACAAGTGGAAGAAGGCCCTAAGAGAATTCGAAGGAATGGACCTCACAAAGACTCATGTGATACCGAAGCACAGGCCAAATAGAACCTTGTGCAGAGTCACAGACCACCTGAATCGGCACATAATACCGCATTACCTCGACAGCAATGGTGCAACACTGGAGGCCATCCACAGAGCCGTGTATTGTGCTGCGGTAGCAGCCAAGAGGATTAACGGAAGAGAAGCGAGAGACTAACAGTACAAAACCGAAAACAGAAGGAACCAGCATCTTGGGAAAAAAGACTTCACCAGAAGATAGAAGAATTAAGAGTCAAGATAGGTCAATTGAACCAGTACCAATGGGGTAATAGGAGTAAGAAATCAATTGGAAAAGTGAAGAGCATTCTCGAGAGAGAGACAGCGTTCACAGCAAACATGAGACAAAAAATCAGAGAATAGGTGAGTACTTGGACACACTGAAGCAGAACCTCTATGCACTCAGCAAGAGACTACACCGATACAAAGAGAGCTCCCAGAGGAAAATAAACAATTGAATCTTCGATGAGGACAAAACTCGTGATCCTCCATATATGTTGGATCACGAGCTCGAACCCCAGTCTAATCAAGAAGCGTGTGCTATGCACTGCTGCTCCTGCTCACCTGGCTATGGAGGCACCCACATTAGAAGAAGACAACTGAGGAGTTCTGGGGAAACATATGGAGACATAACAGCCAAGCCACCTGGATAGAATTGGAACACAAGAAAACCAAGGACGTGCAAGAAATGAGAAGGTGGGAGTTGTTGTTGTTGTTATTTGGTTTTTAGGAACATTAGCAACTAAGGCCATATTGCTCTGAGGATATGCGATGGTCATTCCCTGACCTTTCCGCATCCTCCATATTTGGTAGTCACGGTCTCCAACCCCGGTCTAATCAAGAAGCGTGTGCTACGCACTGCTGCTCCTGCCCACCTGGCTACGGAAGTGCCGAGAGGGTGGGAAAGTCGGGAGAAAGAAGTAAAACAGATGGTCAAGAACTCTCACAATTGGCAAACTCCAGGAATAGATAATGTCCACAACTACTGGTACAAGAAGCTCACTTACACACACACAAGCACCTGGTAGAGCAGTTCACCCGAATGATAGAGCACCCAGAGACAATCCTGAGGTTTCTCACTCAAGGAATCATATCTGAAGCCTAAAGATGAAGATACAAGAAACCCGGTGAAATATAGGCCAATCACCTACCTCCCAACAATGTACAAGATCCTGACCAGCTGCATAACCAGGAAGATATCAGACCACTTGGAGAGCCAGAACATAATGGCCGAACAGCAGAAAGGATGCATACAGATGAGCAAAGGATGCAAGGAGCAATTAACCATAGATGCCATAGTTACGGAGCAAGCCTAGAAGAAGCACCGCAACCTATACATGGCCTATATTGATTACCGCAAGGTTTTCAACTCCGTGCCACATAGCTGGCTAATAGAGGCGCTGAACATTTACAAAGTCAACTCGATAGTGACAAACTTCCTAGGAGAAATGATGGCAAAATGGAGTACCACCATTAAGGATGAAAATATTGCAACCAGGCCAATCCCCACCATGAGAGGAATCTTTCAGGGAGATGCCCTGAGCCCATTGTGGTTCTGTCTAGCACTTAACCAGTTATCCACCATGCTCAACAGCAGCAAGTATGGATATAACCTCAAAGAAGGAAGGAAGAACCTTTACACCCTCGCCTACCTGATGTACATGGATGACATCAAGCTCTACGTGGGAACCGAGAAGCATTGAATAGTTCCACAAAATAGTTTTATTATTTTGTGGAACAGGCCAGTTTTCACTTCACAGATGAAGCCACAGGAAGACATTAACTGTTAAACAGTTGTCTAAGTCGATAAGGCATTTGTTTTTTTTTTTTATTATTATTATTAACAATTTGCACTGTACCTAACTGCACTTTTAACTATACGTCTGTGTGAGTAGCAAAGTGGGATCATAACAGTCTTCCCACACTGGGTGAAAAAGGCCTGGGTTCGAATCCCATCTATGAAGCGAGGAACTTTAAAGGGATTTTTTTGTCCATAGATTTACCATTCATAACTTGCCGCCATTGTTATACGATAAAACACAATATCCCGAACTAGATGGCATAAGGTTTCGCGTAAAACTACTCTAGATCACTAAAGAAATCAGCAATGATATTATGATGAAATTTGGTCTAGATAAATGCAAGACCCACGGATGGCACCAGGGAAAATTAGTCAACCGAAACTACCAGCTGCAGACTGGTAAAGAGATCGAAGCCCTGGCAGAGAGAGAGAGAGAGAGAGAGAGAGAGAGAGAGAGAGAGAGAGAGAGAGAGAGAGAGAGAGAGAGAGGCCTGCTTTGGGATGATAATACATATTCCGCAGTTACAGCACAAGGAAATTAAGACCTGCCTGATCGAAAAATACCATCAGAGACTCAGAAGCCTACTGAAAGCAAAGCTGAACTGAAGGAACACAGTTAAAGCCATAAACAACTATGAAGTCCCAATGCTAACATACTCCTTCGGGGTCATAGATTGGACTAACACCGAGCTAGAGGATATCATGAGAGAGACAAGGACAATGATGACTAGGAGCAGCCAACACCACCCGAAATCTGCATTGGGGAGACTAACAATAGCTCAGAAAGGAGGAGGAAATGGCCTGATAGATCTCATTGAGCAACAGAAGACAGCGATAGTTAACCGGAAGGATTACTTCCAGAAACACACAGCAGCATTCCACCAGGCCATAAGCAAAATAGACAAGCGGTATACCCCACTCAACCTAAGCGAGGAGCCCCCCCAACCAGGAGATACAAACGAAGCAAGAAAGGTAGACAGAAAAGACACTCCTTGGCAGACACTATAATGATCTCCATCAAGATCACCTATATAAAACTGCTACCAATGCATGGCTCACGAGTGGAACGACCTTCCCTAAGACTGAAGGATTCATGCTCGCCATCCAAGACCAGGTAATCAACACTAGGAACTATAGAAAATACATCACCAAGGAGCCCAGAGTGTTCGATGACACATGTCGATGATGCCACCTGGCCTCAGAAACCATCCAACACATCACCGCAGGATGCAAAGTGATCACCCAGACTGAGTATACTCATAGACACGACCATACATCAGAAGCTAGCAAGGAAATACCAGTTGATCAAAGAAAGTGTACCATACTACAAGTACGAACCACAGGCAGTACTAGAGACCCCAACCCAAAAGCTGTACTGGGACCGCGCCATAATAATGGATAGGACAATCCCGCACAACAGACCAGACATAACCCTTGTGGATAGGAAGGAAAAGGCTGCTTATCTGATTGACATAGTGGTACCCAATATTGGCAACCTGCAGAAAATCCATAGGAAAAAAATCAGGAAGTACACGAACCTAAGACAGGAGATTAAAGAGATGTGGCATATGCAACAAGTAATGACCATCCCGATCATTGTGTCAACCACAGGTATGGTGCCAAAGACCCGACATAACAGTCTAGCAGCAATAGGTCACCCAGCAAGTAACCTACAAGGAACTCCAGAAAGTCGCAATCCTGAACACCTGTAGGATAGTCAGAGTTCCTTGACCAACAGTAACACCAGACATAACAACACACACCCCGTGTACTTGGTAGCAATAAGCGTCACAAGGTGACGGTTATTGCTCTTATTTATTTCTCCCCCAATCAGGGAGAAATAAATAAGAGTAATAATAATTTGTTTACTGTTTTGATGGATGAATGTGAGGGCCTGAAGTAAAGATTATTACTCTTGAAGGAGTTAAATCAAAGAACTGATCAAGTAGGCAGCAATTCAACTCAACGCTATAACCCACATGTGTCTCTCTCTCTCTCGCTCTCTCTCTCTCTCTCTCTCTCTCTCTCTCTCTCTACATAATTGGATTACTATCAGAAGAAGGTATTGGTTCTATAGGAGGCAGTTATTTATGAAGTATCTATTGTCCAGAAACTGGAGAATACCTTGGGTACAAGGAAGATGGAATACAAACAGGTATGTCTTCTATCAAAAAAGTTATTTTTAAATGATACTGTAAAAACTATACACTGTTTGGGATTTGGTTTGTTTGGGTTTTTTTGGCGCATTAGCAACTACGGCTATAATGCGCCAAGACTAGGTAATATTTAAATAATTTTTTTTTTTTTTTTTTTTTTTTTTTAATTCTTGGTGGCCTAATCAGTAAGGCCACCATGTCCGGATATATAATAACAAAGATATAAAAAATAAATCAATAAAGACGTAACAATAACATAAATTAAATACAATTAAAAACTTTTATTGATTTAAAATAGCTAAAAACAGCAGACACATTGTCATTGGCGGATAAAATCTGACTGAGTGTATACGGCTCAGTCAGATGGTTAAAAGCGGTAAAACGGATATTGCTAAAATCTGGACAGTCAATTAAAAGGTGTCTAATCGTTAAAATTGTGCCACAGGACACACACATAGGAGGGTCATCAGCCCTCAACTGTTTGGGATGCAAAATTATAATCTTTTAAGAGGACTTTTAAAGGCACAAAAAGTGTTGTCCCTTTGATACTACTGATATAAAGTATAGGCAATCTGAAGCTTAATCAACATGAAATGAAGTAGAGAACAAGTCATGAGTTGAGCCTGAATCTGAAGGTTGATAACTAACTATCAACCAAAGGCATAACATGTAGGAGCTCATGATTACAGTTTTGGCAATTTTTTTTTTTTTTTTTTTTTTTCAGAATAGCCTAAGATTGTCAACAGGAGGTATTACTTTTAAAAAGTGGGGTACACTAAATAGAAGGAATGCAACAATATTTGCTGATACTAACAATGCAATTTTAGGTATTCAGAAAACTGTAAGATTGGACAGAGGAATAGACAAACAAATAGTTTCATGATAGCCATAAGCTGAGATAGAATTGATTCTTGAATTGCTTCTACTGAGAAATGAAGGGGACCTATAAAGCATGGGGAGGGGGGGAAGGATTACCTGGTCTGCTACAGGTTTACATCAGACTAGAAAATTATATGGGCTGCATTGGACTTGCAAAGAGCCCAAAGAGGCACATATACCTTCTCATACACTTATGAAATTGAAATATTTGTTAAAGCATAAAATGTTGACATTAGAGGAATATCAATTTAGAAACATGGTGTAGCTCTGAAATAGGGAATGTAGAATCAGAATATGGAAAGTACAATATCTACAGAAAGGACAGATATAACATGGGGATGGAGAGGGCGCTTTCTTTTGATTAAGAAAAATAAACAAATATATTCTAAAACTATACAACCAGTACAAACAGACTTCCAGTGTAATTCTGAGTCAGTCTGGTGTAACATAAACTTTGAAAAATAAAAATAAGAACAGGAATAGTTATAAGCCAAGGCCCTACCATGTGAGTTACTTTAAAAATAAACAATGTTTAGAGATCAACCTATCACAATTTTTTTTTTAAATGTAACTATTTTAATTAAAACATGCTGGTTGTAGAATTATTATTATAATTTTTTATTATAAGAAGTTGTAAGTAGGTTCTAAAAATGTGAAGAAAACTTAAATTAAATCAGGCAAGTGTTTAATAAATATTTCTGGTACTGGTGTTTTCTGAAAATTATAATGTTTTTTATGTACCATAATCAACCAAAACATATCTTTAAACATTTTTTCATTTTATAATGAACAATTAAACCAATAAATGCAGCAGGAGACTATCATTATCCAGATACTGACTGGAACTTGTGAGATAGCAGCTCACCCTTTCTATACTAGCATGTTAGAGAAACAGAAGATAAAAAAATATTATTAGTATTACTATTATAATTATTAAGTGATAAAATGATGATAGAAAGCAGGCTTTCGGTAAGAGCTATAAAAAAAAAAAAAAAAAAAAAACTGACTGAATACAAATTTCCACACATCTATCCTGCAACTATCTTTGTTCAATTTAAATTTATGTTCCCCTTGTGTGTGTGTGTCATCTGAAAAAGTGCAAAGTGCAGTGTTTAGTTCACTCACTCCATTTAAAGTCATAAACACTTCAGTCCAATCATCATCCCCTGTTATTGATTCCTGCCAAGAACAGGAGTACCCACTGCATGAAATTTGAAATATGCATGTCAATTGTATGATTCCAGATACTTCAAGGTCACAAAGCCAGAGAGCATTACACATTGGAGAAAAGCATGCATTAGTAAAGCCAGCTTGCTATCAATACCTGTGTATGACAGATGCCACACAGCCCATGCATATAATCAAGATTAACTTAATTAATAACTTTTCTTAACTTAATAATTAACACAGATCTCTGGAATTTTCAGTGGAGAAATCAAAGAAATTTTCAAAAATGGCTATTAGGGGTTTTCAGTTGTATTGACAGAATAGATGAAGAGCATGAATTCCTGAAATATTGCCTAGCGTCTCCACAAACCTGATTCCAGGTTAATCTGTTTTTGTGGCCAATATGATTTTTTAAACTACATAGATATGAAATGATCTTAATTTTCACAGCAGAATAAACTTGCTTTGCAATGAACTGCCCTGGTACCACACTACTTTTAAACAGATTTGCATCACCAAAGCATTAACTGTGACCATTTGTTTAAAAGATGAGACTACTACCACAGCCTGTTTCATCATCAGATAGCAGGTGGTCTCTAGTGACAATACACAGATCAACATTTGAGAGTTTGTTTGACACAAGCTGCAGCAATGTATGAAATTGGACTTTTCAAACTGATAATATAACTCAAGGTATCTGTTTTGCTTGAATTTTGGCATTAGCAACCATCTTCTGTCTGATGAGAAAATTGTTAGTCCAGAAGAAAACTTTCTTAGTAATATCTCACCTTTTAAATGAATAGAGAGTCTCACATCTGGTGAGTATGGGCTTGGCACACCCAGGGTCCTAAGCTGGATATCACCATTCTTCTCTTTCTTGGTGATTTCCTTCTACTTATGTCTCTCTCTCAGGGTAACTCGGGAATTTGTTTTCGGCTGGTGCAGCATAAGCCACAGGCTTCCTTGCGCAATATAGCTAATAATAATAATCTTTTGGCAAAGCCAGCTGTTTAAAATGTGCAAAAGCATCATACTGTTTTGTAACACGATGATGTTATGTTGCACGACAGTCCCAGATTTCAACCTCAACATCAAAAAAATCAGTTTTTCTGACCGTGCTTGGAGTGTACTAATGCTTGAACTTATAGCAGTACATTTCAATGCTTATTCATTTATTTCTTAATTTTTTAATAATAACTGAAAACTTTTCAAATGCTGTGTTTTGTGATGATTAAAAATACTCATTAGTTTTAACGAAAAAAAAAATTAAGCCAATATTTACAAAAAACACTGAAATTACCAGATTTCAATGAAACAAATAATAATAATATATTTATATTAATTCTGCCTGTGAGTATTATATAAATTATAAATAATAACATGAAATCATTCAAATCTCTTTTCCGAGGTTTTTATGACATGCACTATATGAAAATTCTGCATCACTGTTGTTGTTGTTTGGTTTTTAGGAGCATTAGCAACTAAGGCCATATTGCTCGGGGATATGCGGTGGTCATTCCCTGACCTTTCCGCATCCTCCGTATTTGGTGGTGACGGGCTCGAACCCCGGTCTAATCAAGAAGCGTGTGCTATGCACTGCTGCTCCTTCCCACCTGGCTACGGAGGCGCCTCTGCATCACTGCTGTATAAAAATAATGATAATATGTTGCTTTGGGTGTCCATCTGCTACCACAATCATTTTTATTTTTCTTATGAATAGTCTTCTCCATATATTATTAAATGCATGTGGATTGTTATTAAAAAGTGTCACTTGCAAATTGATGATTGCTAAATTCATTTTGGAAGGGAAAAAAAATCACTGTGGAGTAGCATACGTAGCATACAATTCATTCAAATATGTCAGTCCTCCCCTTTACAGAACTGTAATATGTAACACGTTAAAAGCATGACAGATCTCAGCAAAGTCAAGAAAGCAGATACATTTAATTTAGATATTCAACAGTGCCCTTGGCCTTTTTCTCCTGAGTCCATACATCTGAAACGTCACTACCGTTCAACTAAAGTATCTATATATTTAATACGGAAGGCGTTTTCTTTCAACACTCAGTGTGAATGATAGGCTTAACAGATCAGGCTAGAAGTGGACTCAAATTGAAGTTATTTCTTCTTAGGTGTGCACAAAGTTGTTTAATTTTAAAAATTCTGAATAGTTTTATTTTGTGGAACTGGCCAGTTTTGTACTACAAATGAGAATATTTCAACATTCACTTCACAGATGAAGCCACAGAAAGACGTTAACTGTTAAACAGTTGATAAGCTATTTTTTATTTATTAACAATTTGCACTTTAACTAACTGCACTTTTAACCATAAGTCTGTGTGGGTAGCACAGTGGTATCACAACTGTCCTCCCACACCAGGTGAAAAAGGCCCAGGTTTGAATCCTGTCGATGAAGCAAGGAACTTGAAAGGGATATTTTTGTCCATAGATTTACCATTCATAACTTGCTGCCATTGTTATACAAGAGAACACAATATCGAGAACTAGATGGCATAAGGTTTCATGTAAAACTAGATAGTGAAACACGTCACACTGTATTAGAAATCTGTTAGCTTAGCTTAGTATAGTATAGTATTATCAATTAATCAGCAAATTTATTAATTTTATTAAATTTCATTCTCAATTAAATTGTACCTGAATGGAATCATGACCCAGACTACAGCAGCAAATCAACGCTCACAGATTAGCCAGAGTGCTGTGGCTTGGGAGAGAACCGAAGGAGGCAATTCTCTAACACATTACAGTCTGAAAAAATGCACAAAATGTGAAATGTTTGCAGACCTGTCTACAGGACATGATCTAGCCAAGGAGGATGTCTTTGTATGTGCCAAGTGCAGAGACTGTGAGGAAATTAGGCGCCAACTCAGCATTCTGATGGGTGTCTATGAGAGTTTGAGGTATACGGTGGATGCCCAGGAGGAAATTAATAAGTGGGGCTCACCAAACTCTCAGCTGCTTAACTCAACGCCAGAGCTCAGTTCTGTGCATCAGGCAACGCAGTGGCAATCTCCAAGGCAGAATGTGCTGGTCCCACAGGAACTAGTGATGGTTGGTGACTCTATTGTCAGGGAGATGGGAAATATATTATGCAAAAAGGACAGGGAGAGCAGGACCAGGGTATATCTGTCAGGGGCAAAAGTTGATGACGTTGTAGAGCAGATATCTTTTAAGGGCACAAAAGGTGATATTGTTGTACACGTTGGCACTAAGGACCCTAAGAGTAAAAGATCTGCAGATTTACTTAACAAGTACAGGTCAATGTTGAAAAAAAAAAAGTTGCTAGCTAGGGTTGAATTCGAAAGTGCCTGCAATTCTGCACAGACATGATAGGAAGGAGTATATGATGAGAGCCTTGTCAATCAATTCGGCCATGGAGGCAGAATTTTTTTCAGTGTGGTCTGTGCTTGCTAACAGGAGAGAGACTGCATTTAAAGGGATGGGATACACTTAAATAGAAAGGGTACAAGAATATTTGCTGATGCTATCAAGGCAGTGTTTGGAGGGTCGGAAAACTGCTAGCTCGGGGAGGGGGATTCACAGACTAAAAGATTAACAGCAGCCACAGGCAGAGGCTAAAACAATTCTTACACTGCTTATAATGTAATGAGCAAGAGAGCAAGTTAATGGGGGACTTCAAGAGCTGCTGGAAGTCATCATGGAACAAATAAATACATGGGCTGTTTTTGGGTAACTAAGAGTAAGAACAGGTGCATGTATATTTGCATTTACACCAATGCTAGAAGTATAGTAAATAAATTTGATGAATTTGAAGTGCTGATCAAGGCATTAAAGGAAGATATTGTGAGGATGTCAGAGACGTCGTGTCACACAGATATAATCAATGCAGAATTGGAATTTGGGGAGTACAATGTGTACAGAAAGGATAAACAGGGTAGGAAGGGAGGAGGGGTTATGCTGTTAGTTAAGAAACACATAAAACATAACAAAGTGCATCCAGTTGATATTGGCGAACAGTTTGTTAGAACATAAACAGTGGAAAAGGAAAATGAGAGTAGGAGTGTGTTATAGGCCTAATGACTCTGATGAGTACAACGAACAATTGGGCAAAGAAATTGAGTGGGCCAGTAAATCAGAATGTCTTGAAATAGCCGATTTTAACTTTCCAGATATTGACTGGAAATTGTGGGTTAGTCACTCACATGATAGCAAGACTTTTGTGGATTTACTGGAGGACTGTTTTCTACAGCAACATGTTCGAGGGGAAACCAGATGGGGTACTACTCTTGATCTGATTATCAGCAGTGATGACACGTGCATTAGGAATTTGCAGATAAAGGAACCACTAGGTGACAGTGATCACAATCTACTGATGTGGGATTTACTTAAAGATGTAACTACCATCAGGGGTAAAGGGAAGGGTTTTTGTTTTCTTAAAGGTGACTACAGTGGTCTCAGGCCATTTTTGAATTCTATAAAGTGGGATCAACTGATGAAGTTAAAAACAGTGAATGCTAAATGGGAGGCCTTCAGGGAATTAATCTTGGAAGCTGCTAGGCTTTTCATACCAACTAAGAAATACTGTTCAAGATTTAGGCCTAAATGGATGTCAGATAAACTAATGAGACTCGTGGCAGAGAAGAAAAATGCACGGGATGCATATAAATCAGCAGGTGACACAGAAGCCTATGGCAGATATAAGATAGTCTGTAATCAAGTCACAATGGAGGTTAGGCAAGCGAAGACTGATTATGAGAAATCCTTGGCAAAAGATGCAAAGAAAAACATCGACTTCTTTATTTATGTAAACTGTAGAAGGATGGTGATGAATCAGATTGGTCTACTCGATGTTGGTGGTTTGACTGTTGATGATCCTGGTCAGATAGCGGACAAACTGAATGAGTATTTTGCAGCTACATTCACACATCAGGAATTCTGTAAAGAAGGGGAGGACAGAAGTTGACTAAACGAGAAATTGTTTAAGTTAAACATAAAAAGGCAGCTGAGGAAAATGGAGTCTATCCAGTTATACAGAAGGAGGCAGTGAGGAATAAACGGAAAATCTAAACGCCTCCCCTAAATCTAAATATGTTCTCATAATTATGAGAACATCCTTAGATTTAGGGGAGGTCCTCATGGACTGCAGATGTGTAAATGTATCCTCAATTAATAAAAGATTTCAAAGGGTGACACAAATAATTATAGTCCTGTTAGTTTAACTTCTTTTATGAATTTGTTAAGGGGAAATCTTATCTCACCAATCGATTAAATACTACGATGTGGTCACATAGGAACTGGAGGCGAAAAATAATTTTGATATCATATACTTGGATTTCAGGAAAGCTTTGGATACTGTTGCACATGGAAGACTGCTGTTCAAATTGAGCAGTATGGCATTAAGGGCAAGTTGCTGCAATGGGTAAAGGCATGGTTTAGTGTGAGACAGCGGAGAGTGGTAATGAATGGACACTGCTCTATGTGGACTAATGTCATTAGTGGAGTCCTCCAGAGTCCAGTGCTGGGCCAATTTTGATTTGTGTATTTATTAATGATATTGATGAAGGTATATCAGGCTTAACGTCCAAGTTTGCAGATGATACAAAGGTTGGCAGGGTTGTTAATGATAGTAAAGACAGTATACTACTGCAACAGGATCTAGAAAAGTGGGCTGAGAAGTGGCAACTGCAGTTTAATATTAACAAATGCAAAGTACTGCATATGGGTAGCAGTAACCCAAAAGAAAAGTACCAAATGTGTGGTACTACACTCAGGGAGATGGAGAATGAAAAAGACCTGGGGATAATTGTGCAGTTGGATATAAAATTCTCTAAGCAGTGCAGCCAGGTTGCCAGAGCAGGTCATGGAGTTTTGTCAATGATATATAGGAATTTTGCTAGCAGAGACAAGGAGGTGATTATCCCTTTGTATAAGGTAAGGGTCAGGCCCACACCTTGAGTACTGCATACAGGTCTGGAGGCCTCTCATGTTAGGAAGGATGTAGAGTTGCTAGAACGAGTACAGAGAAGGGCAACAAAATTGGTGAGAGAAACAAAGGGGTTCTCTTAGTAGGAGTGGCTCATATTCTGTCAGTTGCAGCATATGGATTGTTATATTTGTTTGTTATTTGGTTTTTAGGAGCATTAGCAATTAAGGCATATTGCTCCAGGGATATGCAGTGGCCATTCCCTGATCTTTCCACACCCTCTGTATATGGTGGGCACGGGCTCGAACACCGGTCTGATCAAGAAGCATGTGCTACGCACTGCTGCTCCTGCCCACCTGGCTACGGAGGTGCCACAGCATCTGGAGACTACGCACCTGCAAGGTAATCTCATTGAGGTGTACAAGGCCTTGAGTGGTTTAAGCAGGCTCAATGATGATGGGATGCTTCCACTTGCTGAGATTAAGGACCTGAGGGGACATATATTCAAATTGAGGAAAGACAGTTGTAGAATAGATGTGTGGAAGTTTGCCTTTAGCCAGTGGGTAGCTGATAGTTGGAAAAGCCTTCCATCTGTTGTTGTGGAAGTTGATAGCTTAAATAAATTTAAGACTGAACTAGACAAACATTTGGAGTGACTGGATAGGTGAAATGGGAAGGTTTTTATTTATTTATTTATTATTTTTTTTTTTGGCTGATGCTCTATAAACTTGCTTTCTTGCATCATATGCCTCAACTCATGCTATTTAAATGATTAACAATTTGATTTGCACGTTCGCATAATAGTGTCCTTTGTTCCGGTGGGGAGGGAAAATAAATATATATATATATATATATATATATATATATATATTTTTTTTTTTTTTTTTTTTTTTAATTTAAATATATAATAATAATAAAACTCTGCTTCCAATTGCAAAATTGCCTACCTTAAAAAATAGAACTAATCCTTATAGCATTGTACTGCTCACTCACTATATGTCCCTGCGTTGCACACGTGAGCTCATACATTCATTTCCATTCGTTATGTTTAATACATTTAAAATGTTCAGAAGTCATCATTCTATCATTATCAACTTCAAGTTTTTTTTTTTTTTTTTACTGTTAGTAATTATTTAAGGATTTAGAATTATCTCACAGTCAGGAAGACTGTGTCCTCACCATGCTACTACAATCAGATACATGCCTATTTGAGTTTCTGCAAAAGTATTCAGGATTGGTCTGAAATGGTAAAATCAAAAAAAAATTAAGTTTCCTCAGATACAAGTAATGACAGAGGATTCAACGCACACTGTCTTACCTGCTTATGACATAATGATTCGAAATGTACTGGCTTACTTGCTTTTAACAAAACGAGCACTACATTTCTTTAGAATCTCTAGAAAAAAACTTTAAATTTGCATACTAATGAGAGAACGAAATTTAAAGGGGAAATTTAGGTATGCATTAGTTTCAGGTCTGTGGTTGAGAATTTTTTAGAGAACAATAAAGATTTGGACTACCAGACTACAGTTGAAAATATGTTGGCAAACTTTAAGAAGTTTGGCAGTAACATGATTGTCACAGTATATTTTTACACTTCCACATTTGGAAGTGTAAGTGAAGAACAGGGTGAGAGGTATAAACAGGACATTAAACACATGGATATGAGGTACCAGGGGAGTTGAAATGTCGACATCAGGACTGATATTTGCTGGATACTGTAGAGTTACCATACAGTAGATGCAAGAAAAAGAAAGAAATGAAACACTAATAATGTAAGTTTCACCAAGTATTAGTATTAGTATTAGTAACGGCCGTATGGTGCAAGAAAGCCTATGGCTTATGCTGCACCAGCCAAAAAAAAAAAAAAAAAAATCCGAACAAAACCATGATAAAAACAAAAATTAAATAAATAATAATAATTAATAAATAAATAAAAATAATAAAATGAAATTAAAAATTAAAAATTAAATAAAAAGGAAATTAATCCTATCATCCTATGCGCTTCCCTTACCCGAAAGTACTATCCAGATGACCTTTGAATTTCCCCAAACTGTCGGCCTCTACCACCCATGAAGGCAACTTATTCCAGTAATTTATAACTCGCTGGCTAAAATAAAACTTCCTGCAGTCCAATCTAAACATTTCCCCCCGTAACTTGAATTTATGTCCCCTAGTTCTAGCATCATTTATAATCTTGAAAATTTTGTCCTCATTCATTTTACTGATGCCTCTCAGAGCCTTAAACACCTCAATCAAATCTCCTCTAAGGTGTCTAGTTTCCAAACTCTGCAACCCACATATTCGAAGTCTTTCTTCATAAGGACGCCCTTTTGCCGATCTCACCAGGTGAGTTACCCTTCTTTGCACCCTTTCAAGAAGCTCGATGTCTTTCTTTAGGTGCGGTCTCCATACTTGAACACAGTATTCCAAGTGTGGTCTAACATAGGCCTTATATAATGGGATTATCACGTCCCTATCTCTACTTGCAAAAGTTCGATAGATCATCGATAGGACACCATGGGCCTTCCTTGCAACCTGTTTACAATGCTCAGAGAATTTCATGTCTGACCGTATCGTAACACCCAAGTCCCTTTCCTCCAGTACTGGGTTTAGTTGAACTCCACCAAGTGAATAAGTTATTTTGGGATTACTGTTTCCCAGGTGTAATACCTTACACTTTGTTGGATTAAAGCAGAGCTGCCATTTTTCTGACCATTCTTGAAGTCTATCTAGGTCTCTCTGAAGAAGCTCAGCTTGACAGTGATCATTAACTACTCTACCAATTTTAACATCATCTGCAAATTTAGACATCACGCCCTCTATCCCTTCATCAATGTCGTTTATGAAAATTAAAAACAACAGTGGTCCTAATACTGATCCTTGGGGAACCCCACTTCTTACATCAACCCAATCTGAGGAATAGCCATTTATCACAACCCTCTGCCTCCTGCCCTGAAGCCATCCTTCTATCCATCTAAGGATTTTACCAGTGATTCCAACCTGTTCCAGCTTATAAAGCAACCGCTCATGTGGGACTGAGTCAAAAGCTTTGTTGAAATCTAAATAAACAATGTCGAAATTATTCCCTAAATCCAGCTCGTGAGTGACCCTTTCGAAATAGCGAACCAGATTTGTTAAACATGATTTTCCCTTTACAAAACCATGCTGAGTATCCTTGAGAATTTCAATTCGATCCAAATGATCCTGAATTCCACCCTTGATCAATGCCTCCATGATTTTCCCTACTACTGAAGTCAGACTGACAGGTCGATAATTTCCCACTTCACTTTTAGAGCCACCCTTATGTATGGGAGATACATTTGCACTTTTCCAATCCAAGGGAATCTCCCCAGAGTCTAGTGATGCTCGCATAACCAGCCTCAGTGGTTCAATGCACTCGCTTGCCGCCTCTCTCAAGATTATAGGGTATATTCCATCAACTCCAGGAGCCTTACTAGTCTGTAGGCTTGAAAGTTTTTTCATTAAATAATCTTGCGAAATTTCAATATCATTAATTACATATTTTTTAACTTCGCTCCCACAATTTCCCATTGCCACAAAAGGCTTTTCATTTGTAAATATCGATGAAAAATAACTGTTGAGTTCATCTGCAACGGCAGCTGGTGTATTTATTACTATCCCCTTTCCCTTACGTAAAGGTCCGATCTGGTTTGTCCTGCTCTTCTTGGCATTTATATATGTGAAGAATTCTTTATTCCCCCTCTTTGCTCTGTTTGCTAGTGATTTCTCATAAACTGCCTTTGCCTGTCGAACCTTTTCTGTGGCTCTATTACAGATCACCCTGTAGCTGTTATAGGCTTCAGTACTTTTTATTGCTCTGTAACTTTTCCATGCCACCTTTTTCTGCTCAAGTAATGTGGCAACTTCACTATTCATCCAACTTGGAACCCTTCTTGTGGAGTATTTTTTTAATGGTATATACGCATTCAAGGCATCTGTGATTAATGTTTTGAAAGCGTACCACAGTTCAATTGTATTCATTCTCTGCGCGATATCTACCCAGTTAATAGAGGCCATGTAGTACCTTAAGGCATCGTAATTTCCTTTTCTGAAATTAAAACCCATTCCTTTGCCTTTTACTTCTGCTACCTCTCTCGTCATCATCCACCGCAGAACTCCGTGATCACTTCCTGCTACTGGTTCCTCTACTGTCAGCCCTGTTATGTCATCTGATTCATGTGTGATGATGAGGTCTAGGATATTCTTTTCTCTAGTACTTTCCCTGACATGTTGATACAAATAACAGTTATCTAGTTGATTTAAAAATTTTGTTCCCCATGTCGAGTTTCCTTCCCATTTACTCCAATCAATTAGAGGCAAATTGAAATCACCCATAATAAGGCATTGACTCTTACTTGCCCATTCCATTTGCATGTAGAGGCTTTTGTCATAGTCTTCACAATCACCTGGTCTGTAGATTACGCCTACTCGCATTGTACCTTTGTTTCCAACTATCTCACACCATACAGACTCTATACTAGCATGTGAAATGTCTGAATCCGGGAAAGCTATCGTCGCACTCAGGCTGCTTCTGATAAGAAGCATTACCCCACCACCCCTTCTATCTACTCTATCCTTCCTAAATACATTATACAAGCCGTACTGAAACTCATCATCCCCAATTTCCGGGTGGCACCACGTCTCCGTAAGCCCTATTATGTCCGCGTTACTTGTTTTAACCAGCAGTTCGAATTCGCTCATTTTATTGATGACACTTCTAACGTTACTGTATAAACAATTAAGATTTACTGTTCTTGTATATTTAACAACCCTAACACAACCCTTGAAGTTTTTTAGGCTCTCTTCCCTGATATTAGCTACCCGCTCACGTGAAACGTCTTTGGCTCCAGAACATCTAGATAATACGTCCAGTTGGGGTAACAGATAAGAACTCTTAAGGTATGTGCAAGAGTTACATTGACCAATATTATCAGATAAACGCGTGTCAGTATTACCCACATCCCCTCTAACTAGCAGTTTCCCCGAACCTTTAAGGTATCCTCAATAATACTGGCAAAAACTTTTGCACCACCTTTGTTTCCCGTCTCTGCAAAACAGATTCCTTCTACCTACAAGTGTGGGCCATGCTGATAGAAATTTACCCCCTAAAGCCTTGCAGATTCCTTCAAGTCTTGAGTTAATCCACAAGGCTCTTAACATATAATCCCTCCTATCGTGTCTGGGCAGAATTGCAGACACATAGACATTATGGCCTAGCTCGCGACATTTCCTCAGCATGGTCCTGTATTTTTCCAACAAATCGTCAGATCGTGTACGTTTAATATCGTTTGTCCCCACATGAATAATAATATTTTCTTTACCCCCTTTAAAATCTGACAGTCTGTTGGTGACATCATCAATAGTTGCTCCCGGCAGACAAGTCTCTAAAGTGAAAGGTGAATTTTTATGTAATTTTTAATATTTTACACTTTTCAGTAGTATTTTATAGAGATGACAATGAATTGTCCAAAAAAATTTTCAGGAAAATTTTTGCCTGAATTTTCAGGAAAATATCAGGCAAAAAAACTGTGCTACCAATTACGAAATTTTCGCAACAGGTACCGCTAGAATACAGCTATTTGCATAGAGCAGTGGTTCCCAAACTATTGAGATCTACGAACCCCTTCAAAAATTAAAAAAGTTTACGGACCCCTTCAGAAATAAAAAAAAAGTTTGCGGATCCCCTATATATATATATGCATATGTTTCTGTGTGTATGTGTGTGTGAACACTAGGTTTTATAAAAAGAAAATTCAAAGTTTTATGTCTAAAACAAATGAACTTGATTCTTATTTTTACCTAAATATAGAATAATAATGTTATATATCATTATTTGCTATACATAGAATGAATAATTTGACCAGTTCCAGAGTGTCATTTCGCGAACCCCCTGGAACTGGTCTACCGCTGGCATAGAGAATTAGGTTTTCGGTGTGCTTTTTTATATTTTGCCCTGTTCAGTAGTATTTTATACAGATGACAATTGTCCAAAAATTTTCAGAAAATATCAGGCAATAAAAAGGACAAAACATGGACTACTTTTCTTTAGGACAGCTAGAGGAAAAACTCTGCTAACAATTGCGAAATTTTTGCAATGGGTACTGCTAGTTTTCTTTAATTCTGACCAAAGAAAATTCCACAAATCATTGTTAGTTATCACACATACACAAAAAAAAGTAAAAATTCAGAATTAAGTTAAGCCGAGTCATGATAATTATATGTACATATTGAAGAAACTAAATTTAATATTGCTACTCACGTCTCTCATCCAGTCAAGATGTAACGGACTCTCCTATAATGCGAAGCCCTCTGATTTTGCTTCATAGAAGAGTTTTGTTTCTGTCAAATTGTTGAAGTGCATGGCCTTTTTAAATGACATTCTGATTATTTGTCAAAGATAATAATTGTGATAATATTCAAATGAGAGGGAATAAAAAACATGTGTAAAGCACATGTTAAAATGGGTGCAGAGGTGCTTTATTATAACAGCAATCACAGCATGGATTGGTTAAGGGACAATCTTGGCTAATCAATCTCACAGGATGCTATAATGCAGTAACCAAGGAACAGGATGCAAAAAATAATTTTGACATCATATACTTATATTTCAGGAAGGCTTTTGATACTGTTGCACATAAAAGACTGCTATATAAATTGGAGCAATGTGGCACTAAGGGAAAGTTACTGCTATGTATAAAGGGATGATTAAGTGGAAGAAGACGGAGGGTAGTTATCAGCAGGCACTGCTCTTCATGGACTAGTGTTATCAGTGGAGTCCTCCAGGATTCAGTGCTGGGCCCAATGTTGTTTTCAATATTTCTTAATGATATTGATGAAGGTACATCAGGCTTAATGTCAGATGATACAAAGGATGGCTGACTGGTTAATGACAATAGTCATGGTGAGCAACAGCAACAAGATCTTGGAAATTTTGGTCAATGAGCTGAGAAATGGCAGTTGAGGATTAACATTGACAAATGCAAGGTACTGCATATGGGTAACAGTAACACCAGAGTAACTTATCAACTGTATGGTATTACACTCATGGTAATGGACAATGAAAAAGACCTGAGAGTAATTGTGCAGACAAACATGAAATTCTCTGAGCAGTGCAGATAGGCTACTAGGAAAGCTCATGGGGTTTTGTCTGTGATATACAGAAACTTTGCTATCACAGATAAGGAGGTGATTATCCTTTTGTATAAAGCCATGGCTGCATCTTGAATACTGTATACAGGTCTGGAGGCCTCACCTTAGGAAAGATGTAGATATGCTGGAACAGGTGCAGAGAAGGGCAACCAAATTGGTGAGGGGAACAAAAGTGTGCTCTTATCTAGAAAGGCTTTGGTTTCGCAAATTTCAGTATCTCAAGATCAGATCTCCCCACTTGTGGGGAGATCTGACTGTTTAAAGCCTTGAATGGATTGAGTAAACTGAATGTTAAATAGTATTCTACCACTTTCTGAGACAATACACAATGAGGGAGCATGAATTCAAGTTGAGGATGGATGAATAGCTTTGCACAGGTATTCAGGAATAGCTGTGCAGAGGTTTGCCTTCAGCCAGCAGTTGGTTGTTTGCTGGAAAGGACTCCATCTGTTGTTTTGGAAGTGGATGAGTTGAATAAATTCAAGGGAGAGCTAGACAAATTCTTTGTGGATATGGATGGGTGAACTGTATTTTTTTTTTTTTTTTTTTTGGCTGATTCTTGCTTTCTTGTATATTTGCCACTACCACCACTGTTATTTTCTAAAAATAATTTAAGCTATTTGTATTCAATAAAAAAAAAAAAAAAAAAGGATATTTTTTTCAACATTATCTTCAGAACAGATTCAAAGCATAGGTTGCACAAAAAGCAGACAACATGAGTTATTTCTTACTGATTTTTAAAACTGCATATGGGTCACTTAGAGCTCAGCTCCTAGAGGAGAAATAAGTCTTAAAGTGTCCATTTCAGGGTTAAACCAGCCTAATTCATACAAGACTTTGTGTTCCATTTATCCTTTTGTTGTTGTTATGTGTGCAATTTTACACTTGATATTACAGAAAGCCGGCGAATTCAAAACAGATGAGCATGAAGCATTTGAATTTTATCTTCTTAAAAATCAAGGATCACAATTCATAACAGAATGTTGGTCATGTAAGATGAAGCTTGCAATTCAGAAACCACCATTGTATGGAGCAATTTAAAATTCACACAACTGCCAAAATTTTGATTTTGATATTACAAGTAACAAAAATTTTTTGCCAAACTAAACCCGTACAAATATGCAGTGAAGCTACTTCAGCTTTCAAGAGCACGAAACATGTTGATTCCATATTTCTGCAAAAAAAAAAAAGTTGTAACCAATTCAACCATCAACCTAGTCTTTGGCTCTTATACTTTGGAAACTGGAACTGCCTGTGCTTCAGCAGAAAATGCTATTGATCAGAGGTGATCAATCTCAAAATAACACATTGCGAACTACTCGTGTTATTAAAAAGAGGTACAGGGAAACATTCAAATATTCCTTGGATACTACTTGGATTGGTTGATTTAACCAATCCAAACTTAACACATCAACAGAATCGTTATGTGCAGTCTTAATCAGTGAAAAGTTGTCGCAGTCCATGCTTTGTTTCTTTTGGTCCGGGGGCTAGCTTTATCTAAGTTTCCAGCCCCAGAACAGGGAGGCAAGAATGGTGCCACAAGGAGAGCAAACAGCTGAGTTAGTTTGCTCACATTGGTGGAAAAAGAAACAGAAAGATGGATTTCTTTTCTGAGCCTCTAGTAATTACTATTAGTAGTGGCAAATGATATAAGGAAGCAAACTTTTAGCAGTAAAAGCAAAAAAATGGGGGGGGGGAACCACCTCACCATATCTTTCCATCCCTTCTAATAATTACTCTAGTTCTTGCTTGCATTTATTCAAATTACTCACTTCCACCTCAGACGGAATAACAATCAATAACTTTCTGGATGAAAGCAAATTTTCCACATCTATTTTATTATCATCCTTTTTCAATATATGTCCCCTTATTTGTATTCTCTAAGAATAAGGACACATCAATATTTTGTTTACTCAATCCATTTAAAGCCTTAAGCATTTCAATTAGGTCTCATCACTGTAAGTGTCTACTTTCAAAGCACTGCAATTTTCAGAAATAGTTTTTGATGGGAAGAGTGTTCTTTTGTGTCCTTGACTAATCTTGTTTCTGTGCTTTGCATCCATTTCAACAGATTCACATCCCCCTTAAAATGAGAGAGTTGTATACAGCACTCAAGATGTAGACCAACTTATAAAACTGCTCGGAGAGCTTTTCATTGGGATGTATAATTATCCCAAGAATGCTGCCCATATGCAGAACCTTGCAGATAGGAAGCATCCTTGGGATACTGCCCATATGCAACTTCTGCTTAATTTTTCGAGATCTTGTTGTAAGAGCATGCCTTGCTCTTTATTACTAGGTTAACCAGGTTTCCATGCCAACCTTTGTATCATCTACAAACTTAGATAAAAAGCTTTATCAGACAAGCTTCATTAATATTGTTGATAAATATGCAAAACAGTAAGTACCCAGCACTGAAATCTTAAGGACTCTAGTAATAACATTAATCCGCAAAGAGCAGTGTTCACTGACAATCAATCTCTGTCTTCTTCCTCTCAACCATCCCTTTAACCACAACAGTAACTTACTCCCAGTGGCCTGCTCTTCCAGTTCATTCAGAAGTTTTTCATGCAGAACAGTGTCAACGGTTTATATCCAGTTCCTTTGTTTCTGTGGCATAATAGCTACTTAGTTTGGTCAGAAATGATCTCACATTAACAAATCTATGCTGTGCTTTCAGTACAACCATATTCCTGTCAAGATGATCCTGCAATACTCCATTACTTTCCTGGGAACAAAAGTCAAGCTTACAGGTCTGTAATTACTCACTTTGCTTTGATCCACCTTTGTGAATAAAAAAAAAGATATTTTCACACTACAATCTACATGAACCTACCATGAATCAAAGCATACTCTCATGATTTTGGCCAAATTGGGCTTAACTCTCTTCTTTTAATATAATTGGAGAGATTCCATCAGTCCCAGGCATTTATTTACTTTTAGCTTCAACAGTTTCTCTTCCACTATTTTCTCAATAATCACAAAACCATTTAGCTCCCAGTTATAACTTGGTATCCTTCTGATATTCCCATTCCTAAAAATTTCTACAAGCACAAATGTAGAAACAAAATATTTATTCAATTTCTCAGCAATGTTAGCAGGATCACCAACTGTTATGCCATTCATATCTAGTGGGCCAATGCAGCTCATCCCTTTCCTTCTAATGTTAACATAAGAATTCTTTACCAAAGAACTCTCCTAATTTGCCTTACCTGGCCTAACCCTCTTAGTGATTAGTTCATAGTCAGTGTATGTTTCTAGGTGCCCAGATAATTTATAATCATTTAACATATTTTTCTTCTCTGCCACTAGTTTCATCAGTTCATCTGATATCAGTTTAGGCCAAAACCTTGGACAACTCTTTGTTGGCAAAAAACGCATAATAACTTCTATGATTACTTCTCAGCATTGCAATTTTCAGTTTGTAATGTTCCACAAAAAAGAGTATAAAACTATCGCCATTGTAGTCACCTTCCTTTAACCCTTGATAGTTATTACATCTTTAAATAAATTCCACATCAATACATTATGATTACTGCTGTCTAGTGGTTCCCTTATCTAGAGATTCTTAATGCATGAAGTGTCACAGATGATAACACTGGTCAACAAAGTGAAACTTTTTCGCTTTTCATCAAATACGTTCTTGTTCCCACCCCCAAGAATACATGTGGTTTTCATAATATGACTGTTAGCATTAGCATTAGTAGAGGCATTTGATGCAAGAAAGCAAGCTTATGCAGCATCAGCCAAAAAAAAAAAAAAAAAAAAAAAACCACTTCCACTTCACCCCTCTGTTCGTTCAAAATACCTGTCCAGCTGAGCCTTAAACTTATTTAGGCTATCAACCTCCACCACAAGGGATGGAAGTCTGTTCCACCACCCAACCACCCGCTGGCTAAAGGCAAATTTCCGCACGTCTATCCTACATCTGTCTTTCCTCAATTTGAATTTATGCCCTCTCAGGTGATTTTTCTGAGCTAGAGGAAGAATCCCATCAGCATTGAGCATGCTTAAACCATTCAAGGCTTTATACACCTCTATCAGATCACCTCGCTGGTGCCTAGTCTCCAGACACTGTAATTTGCAAAACTTAAGCCTTTCTTCGTAAGAGCACCCCTTTGTTCCATTCACTAATCTTGTTGCCCTTCTCTGTACTCGTTCCAGCAGCTCTACATCCTTCTTGAAATGAGGCCTCCAGACCTGTATACAGTACTCTAGGTGTGGCCTGACCATCGCCTTATACAATGGAATAATCACCTCGTTATCTCTGCTGGAAAAATTCCTGTATATCATTGACAATACTCCATGAGCTACTCTTGCAGCCCGTCTGCACTGCTCAGAGAACTTCATATCTGCCTGCACAACCACCCCTAAGTCCCTTTCATTCTCTACCACTGTCAGTGTAGCACCACAGAGTTGATACATTGCTCTGGGGTTGCTGTTTCCCATGTGTAGTACTTTACATTTGTCAATGTTAAACTTCATTTGCCACCTCTCAGCCCATCTGCTCAACCTTTCCAGATCCTGTTGCAGCAGCATAGTGTCCGTAGTGTCCTTGACAACCCTGCCAACCTTTGTATCATCTGCAAACTTGGACATTAAGCCAGATATACCATCATCAATATCATTTATAAATACAGAAAACAATAATGGACCCAACACTGAGCCCTGAGGGACTCCACTAATAACATCAGTCCACGATGAGCAGTGTCCATTGATTACCACTCTCTGTCTTCTCCCCCTCAACCACCCCTTTATCCATAGCAGCAATTTGCCTCCAATGTCACACTGCTCCAATTTGTGTAGCAGTCTTCCATGTGCAACAGTATCAAAAGCCTTTCTAAGATCCAAGTATATAATATCAAAGTTATTCCCTGCATCCAGTTCTTTTGTGACTGCATCATAGTATCCAATCAAGTTGGTCAGGCAAGACTTCCCCTTAACAAAACCATGCTGTGTCTGAGCTATAACTGATGTCTTGTCTAAATGATCCTGCAGTGCTTCTTTAACCAGTGCCTCCATTAATTTTCCTGGAACAGAAGTTAAACTCACAGGTCTATAATTACTTGTGTCAGCCTTTGATCCCCCTTTGTGAATTGGGGTCACATTTGCACATTTCCAGTCTATGGGTACCTCCCCTGAGTCCAAGGAAGCTCTCATAATTATGGCTAAGGGTTTGCTTACTTCCTTTGCTGCCTCCTTTAATATAACTGGATAGATCCCATCCATCCCGGGTGCCTTTCTTGTGTTTATCTTCAACAGTTTCTCCTCCACTTTACTCCCAGTTATTTCAAGATTCTGTAGCTTACTGCTAGAGTTGAATAAACCTCTGGCATTCCCCTCGCTGAATAACTCCTCATGTGTGAATGTCGATGCAAAATATTCATTTAGTTTGTTGGCTACCTGAGCAGGATCATCAACACTTGACCCATCAATATCAAGTGGACCAATCTGATTCATCCCCTTCCTTCTAGAGTTTACATAAGTAAAGAACTCTTTGCTGTTTTTCTTTGCATCCCTTGCCAAGGATTTCTCGTAATCTGCCTTCGCCTGCCTAACCTCCTTTGTAACTTGGTTGCATATCAACTTGTATCTATCATTGGCTTCTGTGTCATGTGTTAATTTGTAAGTATCCCATGCATTTTTCTTCTCTGCCATATGCCTCATTAGTTCATCTGACATCCATTTTGGCCTAAACCTTGAACAATATTTCTTAGTTGGTATGTAAAGCCTAGTAGCTTCCAAGATAAGTTCTTTGAATGCTTCCCATTTTGAATTTGCTGTTGGTAACATCATCAGTTGGTCCCACTGTATAGAATTTAAATACTGTCTCAGTCCATCGTAGTCGCCTTTACGGAAGCAATAACCCTTCCCTTTACCCCTAATGGTAGTTACCTCTTTGAGTAAATCCCACTTCAGCACACTGTGATCACTGCCACCTAGTGGTTCATTTATCTGCAGATTCTTAATGCATGAAGAATCACTGCTGATAATCAAATCAAGAGTATTACTCCCTCTAGTTGCCTCCCGAACATGCTGATGTAGAAAACAATCATCCAATAAATCCACAAAAGCCCTGCTAGTGTGTGAGTAACCAGCCCCCAAATTCCAGGCAATATCTGGGAAATTAAAATCTCCCATTATAAGACACTCTGATTTACTGGCCCACTCTATTTCCCTGTACAGTTCCTTATTATACTCATCAGAGTCATTAGGCCTATAGCACACTCCTACTCTCAATTTTGATCTCCCAATGTTTATGTCACACCAAACTGACTCCACACTGCACTGTCCAGCGATGTCGACTGGCTTCACTTCCTTGGTTTTTATGTGTTTCTTAACTAATAGCATAACCCCTCCCCCCTTCCTATCCTGTCTATTGTTTCTGTAGACGTTGTACTCCCCAAATTGCAGTTCTGCATCCCTTATATCTGTGTGACACCACGTCTCTGATATCCCAACAATATCTGCCTTCGATGTTTTGAGCAATACCTCAAATTCATCAAATTTATTTACTAAACTCCTAGCATTGGTGTACACGCAAGTATACCTGCACCTGTTTCTATTCTTAGCTACCCTAACACAACCCATGTGTTTACTTGTACCGCAATGGCTCCCAGCAGTCTCTGAAATACCATGCATCTTGTTTTTCAGGCTTCTGCTCATTCTAATAGAAGCAGTGCAAGAATCTCTTTCACCTCTGGCAGTGGCTATTGTCAATCTATTGGTCTTTGTTGAAAATATTAGTATAAGTTAAAGATGATTTCATTACAAAACACATAAGACTGTTTACAAATACACTTTTATCACCTTTACAGTTTAAACCAAATACACTTTGCACACACATTAAAATAATATAGTACAATTTGTAAAAAAAAAAAATATTGTGCAGATGATCTTTGATACACTTTCTTGGAATGTCACAGTAAAACATCCAGCAGCACTCTGCTAACATATGTTCTTCCAGAACCTTGGCACCAATTTACTACTGACTTTAAAACTTGGATTGTTCTCCTCCTTGGCACCAATTCTAAGCATACAAAGATCTCTGATTTAAAAGCACCCAGTTTAATGTGGAGAGGCAGGAGAAAAACCTTCATTGGATTCACTAGGGGGAACATACTAATTGTTCCTGGCTCATATTATGCTTCTCTGAGGCCATTATTAATATACAAATGACTCTGTCACTGCAGATATTCCAGTGACAAGTGCTGTATTAAATTGCTTCAACTAGCGTTATCATGTTATAGGATGTCTCAGAACTGAAGCTGTATTGGTAAGAGCCTGAACTAGACAATTCTATGCCTGGGGAAAAAGTGTTATAAGTACGCCCCCATTATATGCAGGTAGTCAATCTTTCAGTAGCGCAGCTAGGGTCATTGATGTGTGGGGGGCAATGCGTCTTCCTGGTGCCCCTGATTTTGATAGGTAATTCCTTCAGTTTGCACCCCTGAAGCTTGGTGCCCAGGGGAAAATTCCCCCTCTGCACCCTCTTACTATGCCTCTGCAATCTTTATGAATTTATAAAAATTACTGTTGCAACAGTCCACAATTTGCATATATTTATTGATAAAATAATTTAAACAATACAATGAATATAACAAAACAAAAATATCAAAGAAAAGGAAACCTACAAATATTCTTTTATATCTACAGAGAATTTAATTCTATATAAACTACAAAGAAAGTAAATATAACTACAAAGAAATTAGAAAACCAGATAGTTTATGTTTATATACAGGGTGTTTCAGTTAAACGTTTCAGAACTTCTAAGAGGGGTAGGGTACATCCTGACAACTCGAAATCATATAGCAATGTGGGGTCGGAAATGCTTTCCTGAAGCGGTGTTGTACACAGAAGCACCATAAAGAAAAGAGACCGTAAGTGAGAAATCGTTTTAATAATACATGAAAAGAAGCAAAAGGTACATGGATTACCGTAGGTACATGGATTATCAAGTAGATAGGTCTAACCGGACCTATCTACTTGACCTTTCTGCAGCAAGTATTGCCACAACTTTTGAGAGATGAACAGATTTCTGCATCGACGCAACAGACAATGTGGTTTCAACACGATGGAGCCCCTGCCCATTATAGCGGAGATGTTCGTAACTACCTGGATGTCACATTTGGTCAACAGTGGATCGGACGTGGTGGTCCCGTGCATTGGCCTGCTCGGTCACCCGACCTATCATGTCTTGATTTTTATTTCTGGGGTCATATGAAATCGCTAGTTTATGACACCCCTGTTGACAATGCTGAGGAGCTGGTTGCAAGAATCGCAGTAGCTGCCGAAGAAATTCGAAATTCGCCTGGAGTATTCCAGAATGTTCGGATGTCCATGCTTCGGAGATGTGAGGCGTGCATTGTAGCCCGTGGAAGAAACTTCGAACACTCACTTTAATCCATGTACCTTTTGCTTCTTTTCATGTATTATTAAAACGATTTCTCACTTACGGTCTCTTTTCTTTATGGTGCTTCTGTGTACAACACCGCTTCAGGAAAGCATTTCCGACCCCACATTGCTATATGATTTCGAGTTGTCAGGATGTACCCTACCCCTCTTAGAAGTTCTGAAACGTTTAACTGAAACACCCTGTATATAGTATAAAATAAAATACTGTGAAATATAGTACTTTTAACATTATAACATAAACTAAAAATAGGCAATGAAAGTGCGTTATTTTAATTGAAAATAATATGATGCATTTGCACTAACTTGTATGTTGAATTTTTCTCACTTTGAAGGAATTTTCACAAGAAGCTACTGTTACAGGAAGGGCAAGAAAAATTCATAGCACTGTTTCTATATTTAGATAGGATTCTATTAGACAATAGAATCTCATGAACAGTTTGGAGAAGATGGTAAAGGGGTTACAGATTTTATATCTTGCAGAATTGATAAAACATGATTTTTCAAATATCTGTTGAAATATCAACAGATATTTGAAAATTTTTGTTTGTCCTCCAGTGGTTAGCACTGGAGGACAAACTATTATCCATGTCAGGAATATGCCTTAATCTTTTGACTGGCTATAGAAAGCAGTTGACTAGCATGAGTTCTCAGTATATGGGATAGGTGGCTGCATATGTCTTACAATTCCACTTACATTGTGGAACAGTAATCCCTTTAACTCTTAATTTACACTTTCTAATTGCTTAAATTGTCTAAAGGTCGTTGATGGAAGCAAAGCATACAAAGTTAAGTCTCTCGTAATCCGTTCGTTATATGGAAATTTTCTTCTTTCTACAGAAACTTTTAAATGTAATTACCAAAAGGAATTTAAAAAATTCACTATAAAGAAGTTCGTTAAACACAGGTCTGACTGTAATTAAATCAAAAATGAAGCAATTTTAAATCGTATAACTGGACAGATGCGCCCTTAAAATACTGTACCTGGGGCTGGTGCCCCACTCACCCCAACCCTAGTTCTCTCTGTTGGTAAAACACCATTCATTCACTTTGCCACTCTTGTTGCACTTCTCTGCACCCATTCTAGTTGATCTACATCCTTCCTGAGATGAGACCTCCAGTCCTGCACGCAATACTCAAGATGCAGCCTAACCACTGCTATATACAGTGAAATAACACTTCCTTATCCATGCTAGCAAAGTTCTTCTGTATTACAGACTAAACTCCAGGAGCTGTCCTGTCAGACTATCTACACTGCTCAGAGCACTTCATATATGACTGCACAATTACCCTAATGTCTTTTTCATTTTCCACTGCACTGAGTGTAGTACTGCACAGTTAGTACTTTAATCTGGGATTACTGCTACCCCATATACGGTGTCTTACATTTATCAATGTTAAACATCAATATGCTGGACAGTTCAATGTTGAGTTAGTTTAGCATGACATAGGCAACAACTTCTTGTTGCTTATGTCAACTGCGAATGACAAATTGTGTAATCGAGACATGCTAATATCCGTAAAATCGGAGAAATTCTAACTCATCGTGATTTTCTTTTGTATAAGATCTATGACTTCATTTTAAATTAAATTTTTAAATCAATCTATGATTTCTGGCTGAAATTTCAAGCAGAAGTTTTAATAGAAATATACATATTTTAGAAATTTTAAGCCAGGAATTCTCTTAACTGAGATTTTTAAGGGTTTTTTTTTTTTTTTTTTTTTTTTTCAGTTCTTCAGGAAAGGGAATCCATAATAACTGAATCCAGGTGTGATATAATTAGAATAGATGGAATTAGTATTAGAAGACCTGCCTAGAGTATGTTACAAATCATTTGATGGATGAACCTTGTAACAGGAGAAAAGAATGCAACAAAAAGATTTGACCTTAAATCCATGTGTGGCAAATAACTGGAGGTATAAAGGAAGATAACTACCCCTTATACCATCTTAAAAGGGGATGCAAACATGTGTCAAAGGCCGTGTTCATATAGCCCAGGCAGGTTCCACTGCAGTATTTCAAAAGTGGATGGGAGAAAGGAAGATAGAAGGAAAATTCCCACCCCTCGTATTTAACTAATAGTTTGGGAATTTGAAAATCTAGAGATTTAGAACAGTTTAAATCTTTCATGGAGGATCGGATATGAAAGTTTCCACTATAAAATCCAGGTGTGTGATTACCAGCCACCATTAACAGAGGTCCAGGATGGAGAGGCCTTTGAAGATGGTATAGCCAAATTTATGGATATTAGCAGGTCTTGATTACACAAGTTTTGTGTCCAACATGTCATACTATCAAGTTTTGAGACAATAGGATCTCCATAATATTTTTTTATACGTCTTTAAATTTCAACTGCTATTTGTCAGCCCATTGGCCTAATTTGATTACTCTTTTTTTGCAGCAGCTTACCCAGATTACTATCACTAACTATTGTGCCAACTTTTGTATCAGCTGCAAACTTAGACATCAAGCCGGATATAACTTGATATAAATATAGAAAACAAAAATAGGATCATCACTGAACCTGTGGCAGTCCACTAATAACACTGGTTCATCAAGAGAAGTGTCCATTAATAAGAACTCCCATCTTCTCCAATTCAACCATCCCTTTATCCAGACCAGAAGCCTAACTTAATGCCACACTGCTCCAATTTGTACAGATGACTTTCATGTGCAACAGTATCAAAAGTTTTCCTGAAATTCAAGTAGATGATATCAAAATTATCATGAATAAAGATATGAAATACCTACTTAGTTTGTCAGTAACCTGGGCAGGATCATTATCAGTTAAACCAAAGCCAAGTGGACCAATGCCCCTTACTTCTACTGTTAACATATGTAGAGAATCTTCGTTGCATTTCTTGGCATTCTACCGATAAGTTCCAGAGACTTCTCGTAATCTGCCCTAGCTTGCCGAACTCCCTAAGTGAATTCATTACAGACTAGTTTATATTTACCATAGGCCTCTCTACCATCAGATAATTTATATTCATCCCATGCATTCCCCTTCATCAGCCACAAGTCTCGTCAGTTTATCTCGCATTCATTTAGTCCTAAGCCCAGAATGGTATATTTTAATTGATACAAAAAGCCTAGTAGCTTCAGTAGCTTCTATGATTACTTCCCTGAATGCTTCCATTTATAATTTACTGCTAGAAACATCATCAGACAGTCCCACTGCATAAAATTTAAAATCTCTCCGAGACCACTGTAGTCACACTAATGGAAGCAAATGGCCTTCGCTTCACCATTGACAGCAGTTATGTCTTTAAGTAAGTCCCAAATCAGCACACTGTGATCACTGCAACCCAGAGGGTCTTTAACCTGCAGGTTCTCAATGCATGGAGAGTCACTTCTGATAATCAGATCAAGAGTATTACTTCCTCTTTTTTGCTTCTCCAATATGCTGCTGTAGAAAACAGGAGTCCAATGAATTCACAAACGTCTTGCTAGTGTGTGAGTAACCAACCTGTAAGTTCCAGTCAATTTCTGGAAACTTAAAATCCCCATTATAAGACATTCTGATTTATTGTCAAACTACTTCTTTGTATAATTGTTGGTTGTACTTATCACTGTCATTAGGCCTATAACACATTCCTACTCTCATTTTTCTTTTCCCAGTACTTATATCACACCAAACTGATTCAGCATTGCACTGGACATCCATGCTGACTAGATGATCTGCCTTAGATTTAATATGCTTCTTAACCAAAAGCATTACCCCACACTCCCTCCTATCTTGTCTGTTGTCTGTACTCAATGTACTCTCCATAATCAAATTTGGCATCCCTTATATCTGAGTAACACCACATCCCTGATTTCAGTACGATATCTATATTTGATGACTTAATCAGTACTAAAAATTTATTTACTATGCTCCTAGCATTAGCATAGATACAAATACACATACACTTGTTCTTACTCTTAGTTATCCTAACACAGTCCATGTATTTGTTTGTTTTATGATGACCTTCAGCAGGCCTGCTTGAAATCCTTGATTCTTACTTTCCAGGCTGCTGTATGTTATTATTATTAGCCATATAGTGCAAGAAAGCCTGAGGCTTTTGTGATGCACCAGTCAAAAAAATTTTCTGAGTTACCATGAGTGTGAGTGTGAGAGAGAGAGAGAGAGAGAGAGAGAGAGCTTAGGATCCTGGGTGTGCCAAGCCCATACTCACCAGATGTGAGCACATGGAGTCAAATAGAAGTGTTGCAAGAATCACTTTCATCCACCCTGCTGCTCTTTCTAATGTATTTCTTTGTGTATCCCCCCACTTTAGTCACAAGGTGAGAAGTTTGACTTTATCTTTTGAGATGGGAGGGCTAGATCTCTAAATTTAACTCTTATTCTTCTTCGATAAACAGCTCTCGCTCCAATATTTCTCTTCATCAGTGTGTACTCCAGATCATAAAAAGTGCTCAGGTCTCTGCAAATTGCACCTTCCTTGTATTGCATTTTGTTTTCTAAATAATCTAGTCCATGCTGTGGAGATACCAGAACTGGCATTGTGATTCTGAAAGATTGATATTACTGTTGAACCTAGTTTCAGATAAACATTCTTATTGTTTGTGTTTATTCTTTGCTAAGAATCCAGTTACTTTCATATAACAAAAGTAATGTGAATGTAGCTGTATTCTCAATGAAGTCTTTTCTTTCATCATGGTCTTTCTGTCCATATGGTGCATGGCACAGACTTTTCCTTTTGTTTAGCAAGTCATCTAATCATTTGAACAAACGATACAAGTAAAATGTGGTGTTCATGCCTCATTTTAGTCACTGAGAGGACAGCCAAAGAATAACAAGGAATTAGTATTATATACACTTCATTCGTACACACCCCCACATAAGGTGCCTAGAAGACCTTCTAATCTGTTTATGACAGGGATAATGCTAGTACACTTCACCATTCTAGCTGCCCTTCTCAAGAAGTTCTCTGTCTTTCTTTAAATGCAAACTCCAGAACTGGATACAATATTACAAGCATGGTAGCTACCTGCTTATGTTGCATGTTGAACTTCATGCCATTCTGTAACAATCTCTGAGTCTTTATCTCCCAGCACATCCTTTAATTTGTCTTCCTCCATCTATAAACTGTCTGGGTTTCCATTCCCCAAGAACAATACTTTGCATTTGGTAGCATTAAAATTTAGCTGTCATTTTTCTGATTATACTTGCGGTCAATGCAAATTCTTTTTAAGCAACATAGCCTGTTTATGACTGATATCGCTTTTGCAATGTTTTAAGTTTTCCTGAATTTGCCCATCAATATCATTTAGGAAGATAAGAAACACGAGAGAGAGATCCAGGACTCATCCTTGAGGGACCCCACCTACTATTCTAGCACACTCTAAAGAATACCCCTTTATGATTACCTTCTGCTTCCTATCTTTCAACAAAACCCTAATCCATTGAGGGATTGTCCCAACGTGTTTTAATTTATAAAATAATCTCATGAGAAACTGCATAAAATACATAACTAAAATCCAGATATATAACATCAAAGTCATTTCTTGCATCCAGTTGCTTTATATTCTCCTCACTGTAATTTACGAAGTTTAGTAATCTTAGCAAAAACAAAAGTGAAACTCATTGGTCTGAAATTTTCATTACTTCTTTAGTTCCTCAATTAAGGAGTTGGAAGACATCTGCACATTGGGGAGGGATGGGAAAACTGCTAGCTTGGTGGGATACACAGACTAAAAGGTTAAAATTAGTTGCAGGGAGAGGTGAAAGGGATTCTTGCACTGCTTGTATTAGGATGAGCAGTGGCCTGAAGGGTGGGGTACTCGAGGTTCAGGGACTGGTGACACCAGTAATTAGGTCCAGTTAGTTTAACTTCTGTTCCAAGGGAAAAATAATAGAGTCACTGGTTAGCATTAGCATTAGCAGAGGCATATAATGCAAGAAAGCAAGCTTATGCAGCATCAGCCAAAAAAACCCTCCCATTTCACCCCTCCATTCATTCCAAATGCTTGTCCAGCTCAGCCGTAAATTTATTTAGGCTATCAACTTCCACAACAAAAGATGGAAGACTGTTCCACCAATCAACTGCCTGCTGGCAAAAGGCAAATTTCCGTACATCTATTCTACAACTGTCTTTCCTCAATTTGAAACTGTACTCCCCTAAGGTTCTTAATCTGAGCAGGAGAAAGAGCCTTTCTTGGTAAGAGCACCCTTTGTGCCCCTCACCAATCTTGTTGTCCTTCTTTGTACTCATTCTAGCAACTCTACATCCTTCCTAAAATGAGGCCTCCAGATCTGTACACAGTACTCAGTTCATTTGTCCTGATACTTTATATGCATCCCATACATTTTTCTTCTCTGCCATGAACCTCAATTAATTCATCTGACATCCATTAAGGCCTAAACCTTGACAGTATTTCTTATTTGGAATGAAAAGCCTAGTAGCCTCCAAAATTAAGTCCCTTAAGGCTTCCAATTTAGAATTCAACATTGCTAACATAATCATTTGATCCCACTGTACTGAATTTAAAAACTGTCTAAGACCCCTGTAGTCATCTTTAGGAAAGCAAAAGCCCTTCCCTTTAGCCTTGATGGTAGTTACATCTTTAAGTAATTCTCATATCAGTACATTGTGATCACTGTCACCCAGTGGTTCCTTTATCTGCAAATTCTGTTAAAGATTCACTGCAGTATCATCTAGACAAGACTGCAGTAATAATTCAGATACAGATGGGTTTGTTAAGGGAAAGTCTTGTCTGACAAATTTTATTGGATACTGTGATGTGGTTATAAAGTAACTGGATGCAAAAAATAATTTTGATATCATACACTTGGATTTCAGGAAAGTTTTTGACACTGTTAAGCATGGAAGACTGTTGTACAAATCAGAGCAGTATGGTATTAAGGGTAAGTTGCTACAATGGATAAAATAGTGGTTGAGTGGGAGAAGACAGAGGTAATAAATTGACACTGCTCTTTGTGGACTAATGTAATTAGTGGAGTCCCCCCCAGGGTTCGGCGTTGGGCCCACTGTTGTTTTGTATATTTATCAATGATATTGATGAAGGAATATCAGGCTTAATGTCAAAGTTGCAGGATGATACAAAGGTTGTCAGCACTGTTAATGACAGTAATTGCAGTGTGCTTCTGTAACAGGATCTAGAAAATTTGGGCAGATGGGCTGAGAAGTGGCAACTGAAATTTAACATTAACAAATGCAAAGTACTGCATATGGGTAGAAGTAACCCCAGAAAAACTTACCTACTACGTTTTTTTTTTTTTTTTTTTTTTTTTATGTGAACCACAAACACGAGAGGTATTAGAACCTATAGTACTTAGTACCGTGCTTGGGTTGGAGGTTGAGAAGACGAAAGAAGATATTTGTTGACATTGGACTTGAACTTTTGTAGATTATAATTTTCAGGAAATATGTATGAAGGAAGGTTGTTCCAGAAAACGGCAGTTGAATGAATAAATGAGGAAGATGAAAAGTTGGTTCTGTGGGTTTGAAGTTGGACAGTAAATGGATGTTGGCTGGTGGCGGCACGTGTTCGGACTGTTTTGAAAGAGAGAGCGGGAATTATAGAAGCCAATTCAGAAGAACAGTCCCCATGGAAGTATCTGTAGAAGAGGCATGCAGCAGAAACAGTACATCTATGAGAAAGCGAGTGGAGAGACTCTGTTAGAGATGAATCATTAATTAACCTAACAGCACTCTTCTGAATGGAATCCAGAAGCCAGAGAGAGGTTTTGGGGGCACCGCCCCATATGTGCGAACAATATTCCATGGCAGGGCGGATTTGTGATTTATACAGAGTGAGCAGCTGTTTGGAAGAAAAGTAACGCCGAGAGCGAAAGAGAAAACCAAGTTTTTTAGATGCAGAGGAAGCAATATTTGTAATGTGCTTGTGCCAAGAGAGATTAGAAGTCAGGGTAATCCCCAAAACAGATATATCATTTTGTCCAGAAATTGGAGTGTCACTAAAGATAAGCATAGGAGCAGAAGAATCCTTTTTGCGAGATATAAGACAAGACTGAGTTTTACAAGGGTTGAAATCAACTAAGTTGTCTTTGCCCCCACTGGAGAATTACCTGAAGATCAGCATTTAAGGAATTGGTAGCAGATTTTCGAGAAGTTGAAGCTGATTGAGCAGGACAAGGTTTCTCAAAATGGAAAGTGGAATGCAATGTGCTATCATCAGCAAAACTATGGATAGGATTTCCAGTCAATGGAAGAAGGTCATTAATATACAAGAGGAAAAGAGTTGGGGAAAGAACTGAACCTTGGGGGACACCGGCATTAGTGGAGAAGTTAGAAGACAGAGAGCCAACTACCATCACCCTCAGGGAGTGATCAGAGAGAAAACTGGATAACCAATTACTAAAAACAGTTGGCAAACCATAAGATGGAAGCTTGTTTAGAAGACCTTTATGCCAAACATGATCAAAAGCTTTTGAGATGTCAAGAGCAACTACTTGTGTTTCACCGAACCTTTCCATTGAAGTAGTCCATAAATGGGTAACATAATCCAGAATATCACCAGTGGATCGACACTGACGGAATCCATACTGGCGATCGTTGATCAGACAGAAGGTTTCTAGGTAGTTTAAGAGTTGGCGGTTAATTAATTTCACCATTACTTTAAGATTCATTAATTGATTTCACCATTACTTTAGAAAGAGTAGAAGTAATTGCAATGGGACGATAGATGGGAGAGATTTGTCACCCTTTTTAGGAACTGGCTGGATATGAGCAAATTTCCAAGCAGAAGGAAAACGCCTTTGGAATAAGAAAGTGAAAAAAGGCTGCAAAGAATAGGGGTAAGTTCAGGAGCACAGGTTTTGAGAATAAGTGGAGAAATACCATCAGGACCTGGAGCTTTCTTAGCATCAAGATTCATCAAAATCCTTCTGATATCCTTTTGACGGAAAACCACAGGAGGCATTGAATGGAGTGTGTTGGGAATGGTGGGAGGTGTTTTACCAAGATCATTAATACATGAACTGGAAAAAAACATGGGATGCTAGCAGGTCAGCTTTATCCTTGGCTGAAGTGACAACAGAACCATCTAGTTTGGACAGAGGTGGAAGCAGAGATGGGCAAAAGTTGCGGCCAATAGCTTTGACAAGAGACCAGAATGCTCGGCTACCATTAGGGCAAGAAGCAAGTTTTCTACTCTTAGCCTGTTCAAACTGTAGTTTGGACTGATTAATAACTGCTTTACAATTGTTGCGAGCTTTGGTGTAGGCAGAAAATGAAACTGAAGAATTAGAAACAAGCCAATTACGATATGCAACATTCTTCTCTTGAACAGCCTTAGCACATTTATTGGAAAACGAAGGTTTAGATAAAGGACGAGATTTTTAAGTGGAGTGTGGGATAAAGGATTCCATTCCTGCAAGAATAATTTCACTGACACGATCTGAGCAAACATTGACATCATAAGTTTTGAAGCAGTAATCCGACCAAGGAAAAGAAGAAAACAAGTCTCGCAGGTCATCCCATTTTGCATTCTTGTAATGCCAAACAACACAAGGTTGGGAGTAGCCATGAGATAAAGGTTCCATTGGAGAAGAGACAATCACCAAGTTGTGATCTGAAGTGCCTAAAGGCCCTCTCACTTCGAGCGTGTACTTAGAAGGGTTGTTTGTGAGAAAAAGATCAAGCGTATTGGCTGTATGATTAGGATTGTCCGGTATTCTTGTAGGTAAATGAACAATCTGTGCTAGGTCGTTAGTAATTGCAAAAGCCTCAGTATCTTGACCTGCTGGGTCAGTGTGACTAGAAAACGGAAGCCAGCTGGAGTTGTGAACATTAAAATCACCAAGGAAAATTACCTCACTGTTAGGAAGGTTGGACTGGAGAAAGTCAAGTTGCAAAGAGAGGAACTCAAAGAGCTCCAAGTGATTAGTGGAGTTGGGAGAACGGTAGAGACAACAGACGAATTTTACAGATTTTAAGCCAGAGATGATCAAACAGAGGAGATTCCAAATTGCCAAGTCTCTGACAGGGAATATCAGAATGGACATATGCACAAGTACCACCTTTGAGGCGAAAGGAATCATACAGCGAATAATTTGGGCATCTGAGATGAGCAGTAGTTGAATCAACCGATAACTGAGATTCTGCCAGAAAATGTACACTTAGGGTGGTAGAAAATTATATGCACCATTGGCTGCTATACTAACCCCAGGGGCTCACATCTGGTGAGTATGGGCTTGGCACACCCATGGTCTTGAGCTGGATATCATCATTCTTCTCTTTTTTGGTGATTTCCTTCAACTACTACTCTCTCTCTCTCTCTCTCTCTCTCTCTCTCTCTCTCTCTCTCTCTCTCTCTCTCTCTCTCTCTCTCTCTCTCTCTCTCTCTCAGGGTAAATCAGAAATTTATTTTTTTTTGGCTGGTGTAGCATAAGCCTCAGGCTTCCTTGCACCATATGGCTAATAATAATAATAATAATCATTATTATTATATTCCGAATCACCAAAGAAATCAGCAATGATATTAGGATGGAATTTGGTCGACACAAATGCAAGACCCACAGATTGCATTAGGAAAAATTAGTCAACTGAAACTACCAGCTGCAGACAGGTATGGTGCCAAAGATCCTACATAACAGCCTATCAGCAATAGGTTTCCCAGCGAACACCTGCAAGGAACTCCAGAAATCGCAATCCTGAACAACCATACGATAGTCAGAGAGTTCCTCGACCAACAGTAACACCAGACATAACAACAACCACCCTGTGTACTTGGTAGCAATACTTGTCACGAGGTAGAACCCCCAATCAGGGAGAAAATAATGTAATAATAATAATAATACAAATTTGAGGAGTGGCATGCTACTTCTATGGATTAAGGATTAGCTGAGTGGGAAAAACAGAGAGTGGTTATCAATGGGCACTACTTTTCTCACATTTATGTTAGGACTACTGTCATTGGTTCTGGGTGCATTATTGTTTTCCATATTTATTGATATTGTTCAAGGTACATCAAGCTTAATGTCTAAGTTTGCAGATCACACAAAAGGTTTGTAAGATGGTTAATGATAGTAATCATTGTTTGCTACAGAACAAGATCTAAAAAAATTAGCAGAATGGCTGAAAAGTGGCAAAAGAAATTTAACACTAAAAATGCAAGATACTGCATATGGGTATACAGCAATCCAAGAATAACATAACTGTGTGGTATATTATTCTGGGATTATTTCTGAGTGTGGTATCACACACATTGCAATAGAAAATGGAAAAGGCTTTAGGGAAATTGTGCAATCAGACAGAAGGTTCTCTGAGTAGTGCATATGGCTGCCAGTATAGCTAACAGAGTTCTGTCAAAGACAAAACTCATAGGTACTGCATTCAGATCTGGAAGCCTCTTTTCAGGAAGGATATGAACTTGTTGGAATGAGTACAGAGAAAAACAACCTGATTACTGAGGAAAACAAAAGGGTACTCTTAACAAGAAAAACTTCAGTCTTGCAAATTGTATATCTGGAAACTAGGAACCTGCAAGGAGATCTCATTTAGGTGTTTAAGGCTTTAGCATTAGCATTAGTAGAGGCATATGATGCAAGAAAGCAAGCTTATTCAGCATCAGCCAAAAAAAAAAAAAAAAAAAAAAAAAACAACCACTACTCCCATTTCACCCCTCAATTCGTTCGAAATACCTGTCCAGCTGAGCCTTAAATTTGTTTAAGCTATCAACTTCAACAACAAGCGATGGAAGTCTATTCCACAAACCAACTGCCCGCTGGCTAAAGGCGAATTTCCGCACATCTATCCGACATCCGTCCTTCCTCAATTTGAATTTATGCCCTCTCAGGTGATTATTCTGAGCAAGAGGAAGAATCCCATCGGCATTGAGCATGCTCAAGCCATTCAAAGCCTTGTACACCTCTATCAGATCACCTCGGCGATGCCTAGTCTCCAGGCTCTGTAATTTGCAAAACTTAAGCCTTTCTTCGTAAGAGCAACCCTTTGTTCCATTCATTAATCTTGTTGCCCTTCTCTGTACTCGTTCCAGCAGCTCTACATCCTTCTTGAAATGAGGCCTCCAGACCTGTATACAGTACTCAAGGTGTGGCCTGACCAATGCCTTATACGAGGGAATAATCACATCCCTGTCCCTGCTAGAAAAATTCCTGTATATCATTGACAAGACACCATGAGCTACTCTTGCAGCTCGTTTGCACTGCTCAGAGAACTTCATATCTGCCTGCACAATTACCCCCAGGTCCTTTTCATTCTCTACCACTGTCAGCGTAGTACCACAGAGTTGATACGTTGATCTGGGGTTACTGTTTCCCATATGTAGTACTTTACATTTGTCAATGTTAAACTTCATTTGCCACCTCTCAGCCCATCTGCTCAACCTTTCCAGATCCTGTTGCAGCAGCATAGTATCAGTAGTGTCCTTAACAACCCTGCCAACCTTTGTACCGTATGCAAACTTGGACATTAAGCCTGATACACCATCATCAATATCATTTATAAATACAGAAAACAACAATGGACCCAACACTGAACCCTGAGGAACTCCACTAATAACATTAGTCCACGTTGAGCAGTGTCCATTGATTACCACTCTCTGTCTTCTGCCACTCAACCATCCCTTTATCCATAGCAGCAATTTGCCTCGAATGCCACACTTCTCCAATTTGTGCAGCAGTCTTCCATGCGCAACAGTATCAAAAGCCTTTCTAAGATCCAAATATATAATATCAAAGTTATTCCCTGCATCCAGTTCTTTTGTGACTACATCATAGTATCCAATCAAATTGGTCAGACAAGACCTGCCCTTAACAAACCCATGCTGTGTCTGAGCTATAACTGAATTCTTGTCCAGATGATCCTGCAGTGCTTCTTTAACCAGTGCCTCCATTAATTTTCCTGGAACCAAAGTTAAACTAACAGGTCTATAATTACTTGTGTCAGCCTTTGATCCTCCTTTGTGAATTGGGGTTACATATGCACATCTCCAGTCCATGGGTACCTCCCCTGAGTCCAATGAAGCTCTCATAATTATGGCTAGGGGTTTGCTTACTTCCTTTGCTGCCTCCTTTAATATAACTGGATAGATCCCATCCACCCCGGGTGCCTTTTTTATGTTTATCCTCAACAATTTCTCCTCCACTTTCCTCTCAGTTATTAGAAAATCATCTAGCTCACTGCCAATGTTTACTTCACCTACGACATTCCCCTTCCTGAATAACTCCTCATGTGTGAATGTAGATGAAATACTCGTTTAGATTGTTAGCCACCTGAGCTGGATCCTCAACTGTTGAACCATCAACAGCCAGTGGACCAATCTGATTCATCCCTTTCCTTCTTGAGTTTAAATAGGTAAAGAACTCTTTTCTGTTTTTCTTTGCATCCTTTGCCAAGGATTTCTCATAATCTGCCTTTGCCTGCCTAATCTCCTTTGTGACTTGGTTACAGACCAACTTATATCTATCATAGGCTTCCACGTCACCCATTAATTTGTATGTATCCCATGCATTTTTCTTCTCTGCCATATGTCTCATTAGTTCATCTGACAACCATTTAGGCCTGAACCTTGAACAATATTTCTTGGTTGGTATGTAAAGCCTGGTAGCTTCCAAGATTAGTTCCTTGAATGCTTCCCATTTTGAATTTGCTGTTGGTAACATCATCAGTTGGTCCCACTGTATAGAATTTAAATACTGTCTCAGACCATCATAGTCGCCTTTACGAAAGCAAAAACCCTTCCCTTTACCTCTGATGGTAGTTACCTCCTTGAGTAAATCCCACTTCAGCACACTGTGATCACTGCCACCCAGTGGTTCATTTATCTGCAGATTCCTAATGCATGAAGAATCACTACTGATAATCAGATCAAGAGTATTACTCCCTCTAGTTGCCTCCCGAACATGCTGGTGTAGAAAACAATCATCCAATAAATCCACAAAAGCCTTGCTAGTGTGTGAGTGACCAACCCACAAATTCCAGTCAATATCTGGGAAATTAAAATCCCCCATTATAAGACTCTCTGATTTACTGGCCCATTCTATTTCCCTGTACAGTAACTTATTATACTCATCAGAGTCATTAGGCCTATAGCACACTCCTACTCTCAATTTTGATTTACCTATGCTTATGTCACACCAAACTGACTCAACACTGCACTGTCCAGCGATGTCAACTGGCTTCACTTCCTTGGAATTTATTTTTTTTTTTAACTAATAGCATAACCCCTCCTCCCTTCCTATCCTGTCTATCTTTTCTGTAGACGTTGTACTCCCCAAATTCCAGTTCTGCATTCCTTATATCTGTGTGACACCACGTCTCTGATATCCCAACAATATCTGCCTTTGATGTTTTGAGTAATACCTCAAATTCATCAAATTTATTTACTAAACTCCTAGCATTAGTGTACACGCAAGTATACATGCACCTGTTTCTATTCTTAGCTACCCTAACACAACCCATGTGTTTACTTGTACCGCAATGACTTCCAGCAGTCTCTGAAATATCCTGCATCTTGTTTTTCAGGCTTCTGCTCATTCCAATAGAAGCAGTGCAAGAATCTCTTTCACCTCTGCCAGTGGCTACTGTTAATCCATTAGTCTTTGTCTCCCCCCAAGCTAGCAGTTTTCCGACCCACCTAACACTGCCTCGATAGCATCAGCAAATATTCTTGCACCCTTTCTATTTAAGTGTATCCCATCCCTGTAGAAGCAATCTCTTCTGTTAACAAGTACAGTCCAGGCTGAAAAAAATTCTACCCCTTCAGCCTTGCACAATCTTTCCAGGGCCGAATTGATCGACAAGGCTCTCATCATATACTCCCTCCTATCGTGTCTGGGCAGAATTGCAGACACTTTCAAATTCAACCCTACTTCACGGCTTTTTTTCAACAGTGACCTGTACTTGTTAAGCAATTCCGCTGGTCTCCTACTCTTAATATCATTAGTGCCAACGTGTACAACTATATCACCTTTTGTGCCCTTAAAAGATGATATCTGCTCTACAACGTCATCAACCTTTGCCCCTGGCAGACATACCCTGGTCCTGTTCCACCTATCGTTTTTACAAAGCATGTTCCCCGTTTCCCTGATAATTGAGTCACCAACAACTACTAGTTCCTGTTGGACCAGCGCATTCTGCCTTGGGGGCTGCCTCTGTGTTGCAAGATGACCAAGTCCAAGCTCTGGTGTTGATGTGGGCAGCTGAGAGCTTGATGGGCCCCTCAATTTATTTCCTTCGAGGGCATCCACCCTGTCCTTCAAGGTCTCATATAGGCCCATAACAACGCCGAGTTGTCGCCTAATTTCCTTGCACTCCTTGCATCGTGCACAAACAAAGACATCCCCCATGGCAGTATCATGTCCCGTACCCGATTGCTCCGCAAACATCAAGCAAACAGTGCATCTTAAAAGGCCATGATTCAGGGGGCAACCGCCCCCCTCAGTTCTCCCTTGAGTCACAGCACTCCCATTAGCTTGAGCCTTTTGCTTTGCTGCTCTGGTCAGAGTCATGATTTCGATTTAAATGTCAATAAAATTACAATTTCAGAACAAAATTAAAGCCTTAAACTTGTATCTTAACACAGTTATAACGCTATATTTATTTTTCGGTATCGAGTGTTATCTACGAGTTCCCTTTATATAACTTCCGTATCAAGTATGTATTAATTATTTGTTACGTTTGTACTCTAAGTCGTTATATATACAGTATATAGTTAAAAGTACAATTTAATTGACAATGAAGTTTAACAAGATTAATAGATGTACTGATTAATTGACAATATTATATTATGCACTATATTATACAAAGCTAATGCTATCGAATTCCGGATATGCTGTATCGCGCTTCAGTAACGAGTGTTATCTACGAAATCCCTTTATATAACTTCTGTATCAAGTTATGTATTAATTATTTATTTTTACTAATTATTTATGTTCCGTAACCTAAGTGGTTATATGTATAGTTAAAATTACAATTTAATTGCTGTTGGAATGAGTACAGAGAAAAACAACCTGATTACTGAGGAAAACAAAAGGGTACTCTTAACAAGAAAAACTTCAGTCTTGCAAATTGTATATCTGGAAACTAGGAACCTGCAAGGAGATCTCATTTAGGTGTTTAAGGCTTTGAATAGAATAAGTAAGCTATATGTTGATGGGATCCTTAATCTTACTCAGACAATGCACATAAGGGGGCATAAATTTAAATTGAGGAAGGACAGATGTGATTGTTTGAACCAACTTCAATATTATGTTGTGAACTTGGTAAACTGAATAAATTTAAGGAGCAATTACACAAATTATTAGAGCAGATGGACACATGATAGGGAAGTGTTTTTCTTATTTATTTTTCTTCTTCTTATTATTATTATTTATTTTTTTTTGGCTAGTGTTATGAACTCACTTGCTTCATTCCAGTAAATCAGAGTGTCTTATAATGGGAGATTTTAATTTCCCAGATATTGACTGGATTTTGGGGGCTGGTTACTCACACACTAGCAGGGCTTTTGTGGATTTATTGGATGATTGTTTTCTACATCAGCATGTTCGGGAGGCAACTAGAGGAAGTAATACTCTTGATTTGATTATCAGCAGTGATTCTTCATGCATTAAGAATCTGCAGATAAATGAACCACTAGGTGGCAGTGATCACAGTGTGCTGAAGTGGGATTTACTCAAAGAGGTAACTACCATTAGGGGTAAAGGGAAGGGTTATTGCTTCCGTCAAGGCGACTATGATGGACTGAGACAGTATTTAAATTCTATACAGTGGGACCAACTGATGATGTTACCAACAGCAAATTCAAAATGGGAAGCATTCAAAGAACTTATCTTGGAAGCTACTAGGCTTTACATACCAACTAAGAAATATTGTTCAAGGTTTAGGCCAAAATGGATGTCAGATGAACTAATGAGGCATATGGCAGAGAAGAAAAATGCATGGGATACATACAAATTAACACATGACACAGAAGCCTATGATAGATACAAGTTGATATGCAACCAAGTTACAAAGGAGGTTAGGCAGGCGAAGGCAGATTACGAGAAATCCTTGGCAAGGGATGCAAAGAAAAACAGCAAAGAGTTCTTTACTTATGTAAACTCTAGAAGGAAGGGGATGAATCAGATTGGTCCACTTGATATTGATGGGTCAAGTGTTGATGATCCTGCTCAGGTAGCTAACAAACTAAATGAATATTTTGCATCGACATTCACACATGAGGAGTTATTCAGCGAGGGGAATGCCAGAGGTGTATTCAACTCTAGCAGTAAGCTACAGAATCTTGAAATAACTGGGAGTAAAGTGGAGGAGAAACTGTTGAAGATAAACACAAGAAAGGCACCCGGGGTGGATGGGATCTATCCAGTTATACTAAAGGAGGCAGCAAAGGAAGTAAGCAAACCCTTAGCCATAATTATGAGAGCTTCCTTGGACTCAGGGGAGGTACCCATAGACTGGAAATGTGCAAATGTGACCACAATTCACAAAGGAGGATCAAAGGCTGACACAAGTAATTATAGACCTGTGAGCTTAACTTCTGTTCCAGGAAAATTAATGGAGGCACTGGTTAAAGAAGCACTGCAGGATCATTTAGACAAGACTTCAGTTATAGCTCAGACACAGCATGGTTTTGTTAAGGGGAAGTCTTGCCTGACCAACTTGATTGGATACTATGATGCAGTCACAAAAGAACTGGATGCAGGGAATAACTTTGATATTATATACTTGGATCTTAGAAAGGCTTTTGATACTGTTGCACATGGAAGACTGCTACACAAATTGGAGCAGTGTGACATTGGAGGCAAATTGCTGCTATGGATAAAGGGGTGGTTGAGGGGGAGAAGACAGAGAGTGGTAATCAATGGACACTGCTCATTGTGGACTGATGTTATTAGTGGAGTCCCTCAGGGCTCAGTGTTGGGTCCATTGTTGTTTTCTGTATTTATAAATGATATTGATGATGGTATATCGGGCTTAATGTTCAAGTTTGCAGACGATACAAAGGTTGGCAGGGTTGTCAAGGACACTACTGACACTATGCTGCTGCAACAGGATCTGGAAAGGTTGAGCAGATGGGCTGAGAGGTGGCAAATGAAGTTTAACATTGACAAATGTAAAGTACTACACATGGGAAACAGCAACCCCAGAGCAACGTATCAACTCTGTGGTACAACACTGACAGTGGTAGAGAATGAAAGGGACTTGGGGGTGGTTGTGCAGGCAGATATGAAGTTCTCTGAGCAGTGCAGACGGGCTGCAAGAGTAGCTCAAGGAGTATTGTCAATGATATACAGGAATTTTTCCAGCAGGGATAAGGAGGTGATTATTCCATTGTATAAGGCAATGGTCAGGCCACACCTAGAGTACTGTATACAGGTCTGGAGGCCTCATTTCAAGAAGGATGTAGAGCTGCTGGAACGAGTACAGAGAAGGGCAACAAGATTAGTGAATGGAACAAAGGGGTGCTCTTACGAAGAAAGGCTTAAGTTTTGCAAATTACAGTGTCTGGAGACTAGGCACCAGCGAGGTGATCTGATAGAGGTGTATAAAGCCTTGAATGGTTTAAGCATGCTCAATGCTGATGGGATTCTTCCTCTAGCTCAGTAAAATCACCTGAGAGGGAATAAATTCAAATTGAGGAAAGACAGATGTAGGATAGACGTGCGGAAATTTGCCTTTAGCCAGCGGGTGGTTGGTTGGTGGAACAGACTTCCATCCCTTGTGGTGGAGGTTGATAGCCTAAATAAGTTTAAGGCTCAGCTGGACAGGTATTTTGAACGAACAGAGGGGTGAAGTGGAAGTGGTTTATTTTATTTTATTTATTTATTTTTTTTTTTTTTTGGCTGATGCTGCATAAGCTTGCTTTCTTGCATCAAATGCCTCTACTAATGCTAAATGCTAATGCTAATGCTAAATGTTACATCAGTTTCCAATACTAATATTATCTCATGCTGCATGAACTCAACATCTAGCAGGTTCTGTAAACCAAACTGTTTCTTTCAAGCAGCTTTTGATAAGCGGTATAACCACTTCCCTTTTGCTTCTCCATATCACTCTTGAACATATCGTTCTCGCCATAATGAAATTCATTATCGCCTATCTCAGGACCGCATCTGGCTTCAGTTATCCCTTTAGCATCAATTTATCTGAAGAGATGATAGGTCAAGTTCATTCATTTTATTTACAATGTTGCTGGCATTATTAAATAAATAGTTTTAAGTTCTATACTGAGGCCATCTAAGTTCTCCCATTCCTGTCTTTACTCAGATGAAATTGGTATTACGTATATTTAATGACATGAAAAATGCAATTACATTTTAAAAAAATATTTGCGAATGAATTACATGGTTATATTAAGGTAAGTTTATTCGGCTGCAAAGGGAGGGTGCTGCTGCTTTATCCAAATAGTTTGGTAGTGTAGAAGATAACATTCTTGATGGTGTTACTGATCACAGAAATTTCTGTGTTTGAGTCACACAATCAATTCAAACTTTCAACATGACTTTTTTGCTGCTAATCACAAATTATGGGTTTCTTCTTTGAGGAGATTGCAGCAAAATATTATTTAGTAGCACAGCAATAAGAATTCTCTTGTGTTTTACTTGTATAGAGTTATCAGCAATAATAATGAAGTTCAACCTTGACAAACGCAAAGTACTGCATATGGGTAGAAGTAACCCCAGAGAAACGTACCAACTGTGTGGTACTACACTTAAGGTGGTAGAAAATGAAAAAGACCTGGGAGTAATTGTGCAGTCAGATATGAAGTTTTCTGAGCAATGCAGAGAGGCTGCTAGGGCAGGTCATGGGGTTTTGTCAATGATATATAGGAATTTTGCTAGCAGGGAAAAGGAGGTGATTGTCCCTCTGTATAAGGCAATGGTCAGGCCACGCCTTGAGTACTGCGTACAGGTCTGGAGGCCTCATTTTAGGAAGGATGTAGATTTGCTTGAGCGTGTACAGAGAAGAGCAACACGATTGGTGAGGGGAATGAAGTGATACTCTTACCAAGAGAGGCTTAAGTTCTGCAAATTGCAGTGGCTGGAGACTAGGCACCTGCGCGGCGATCTGATTGAGGTCTATAAGGCCTTGAATGGGTTGAGCACGCTGAATTCTGATGGGATCCTTCCACTTGTTCAGATTACGAACCTACGGGGACATAAGTTCAAATTAAGAAAGGACAGATGTAGAATAGATGTGCGGAAATTTGCCTTTAGCCAGCGTGTGGTTAATTGCTGGAACAAACTTCCATCTGTCGTTGTGGAAGTTGATAGGTTAAATAAATTTAAGGAGGAACTGGACAGGCATTTGGAGGGAATGGTGTGATTTTTTTTTTTTTTTTTTTGGCTGATGCTGCATAAGCTCCTACACTTGCTTTCTTGCATCATGTGCCACTACTACTACTACTACTACTACTACTATAAATCTGAACTTTTTGTCAGCATCTTTTAGAAACTTCCAGAACATGTGAGGTATCATTTTGTTGGTTGGTAAGGTGCGTGCCCTAAATTTACATAACCTCTATAGATCAACAAGATAATGGGAGAATTTGTTTCACATAAATTTTAGGTACAGTTAAGTTGTTGGCTAAAAGAAAAATTTCTTATACATCCCCATTATTCAACTAAGAGCATTCAAATACTAAAACATCTCAATGAGATCCGCAAAAATATGTCTAGTTTTTCTGATTTGCAACAAGCAAAACCAAAAATTGAACTTTCGGGGATAAGAAAGCCAGAAAAGAAAGAAGGGAATATTTTTGAAGCCAATACAAGCTTTATTTTCACACTTTGGTCACGGTTTCTTCAACATCTCATCTGAAGTTAACTTTATGTGGCCCAGTGAAAGTGCCCCTCTTTAAGTTTCATATCAGATAAACTTAAAGATTGCTTCCAAAGGTACATATACTATTATCATCTTCATCTAAACACTGTAGGTTCATACCACTGTTTTTTTTGTTTTGTTTTTTTGTTTTTTACACACACAGTTGTGCACAACTACACAGGTGATGAAATATGTTGATTTTTTTGGAAAACATTTTTTCTTCCCCCCCCTCCCTTGTGATGTATCAGTATTTCACCTTTTCTTAAGGAATTGCATTTAACAAAACATAACAATTTAACTTTGTATTTTATTATTATTTTTTTTACTAAATAACATTTAACAAAAAAAATTAAATACTGCCTTTAAAATATGCTGTTTTTTATTTCAAAAAAACAAAAGAAATATTAACACCACTGAAAATGAATATACAAGATTCATATTAAGACACGTTATTGTCATAATATGAATCATGAAACTAATAGTCACCTCCATTTTCCAGTTCAAAGAACTGTCAAGAGTGTAAATTTAAACCATACATTTGTACACAAGCGTTGTAAATTTAAACCGTAAATTTGTTGCTACATGTATTTTAGCAAATGAATAAACAGAAAAAAAAAATAACAATAATAATAATTGAAGCCAGAAACCATTTTGCATCAACAGTAATAATAATCAAGACAAAATATACTCTTTGTTTAATAGTTAAAAATAAAACAGAGGAACTACTTTCCATACCTGCCGCTTCCACCATACATCAACTGAGTCACCAATTTAAAACTATACATTCCCATGTTTTTCACCTTCTTTACAAGAAGGTGAAAGAGAACATAGCACATTGAAGCAAAAGGCAATAACAATAAAGAAACATACAGAACCTGACAGGTACTTCGCATTTTTAATTTTAAATAAACAATAATTTTTCACTTCCAAAATATCTTCTTTTTTTTTTTTTTTTTTTTTTCAATAAAAGTTTGACTATGTTTACAAAGGCAGAAAAGAGTTCACATTTTTAATCATTAATTAATAATCATCAATCATTTTTTGAACCTGTGATGAATGATTCATATCGACTCAGTCAACCACTCCAGTTATCTGCATAAACTGTCATTATAAATATCACACTCATGTGGTGTATAATGCACCCGAAATCTTATTTCTGCTCTCCCATTGCTTATGTCACACCAAAGTGAATCAATATATTGCCAGTTCTTATATGTTTGATACCTCTTCTTGAACTAATGTAATCTAAGTTAAAAGGTAATGTTGCCTCCCATTCTCTCATATGTGCTTTACCTGTACACATTAATAATTACTGTATTAAAATTCAGTATTCAATATACTAGATAAACACTATTTCTAATATTCCTATTATATTGGAATTTTCTGGTGATTCACAGTCAGTTGATATTCTGATAAAAAATACTGTTATTAAAATCCAACAAGAGGTCATTTTAAATAAACGCCAGTAGAACACAGTGCATAAAATACACTGTGTTCTACTCAAATTTTAAAATTGGTGGCACAGCAAAAATTTTGTTTGAAACTGTTGATATTTTCAAATTTGTACACAGACTGCATAATTATTTAACTGTCTTAAAAATTTTTGGGCTGTATTAAATTGCATCTTTCAATTTAAGTTGTAAACATTTACCTATCATACAATGGAAGAGGTCAGATAAAAGTTGTTTGGCTTTTAGGAGCATTAGCAACTAAGGCCATATTACTCCGGGGATACACGGTGGTCATTCCCTGACCTTTTCGCATCCTCCGTATTTGGTGGGCACAGGCTCGAACCCTGGTCTAATCAAGAAGCGTGTGCTATGCACTGCTGCTCCTGCCCATCTGGCTATGGAGGTGCCTCAGATAAAAGTAATTAAGTCTAAAAAAATACCATACTACAGAAATTTATCAGGCATTGTGAGATATACTAAAGGATGGATTCAAGAGCATAGGCTAAATCCTTCATCTCAAAAATAACTTACGTCATATATCTTTGCTACGCTGTTATTGGCATGATAATTTAAGTAATGTAAGACTAAACAAAAGTTTAGGGCAAAGTCCTAAATTTTTATTTAGAACTTGTATTTATTTTTATTTAAAAAATAAAGTTAATGTAATAAGAAACCAGTTATAAATTATCTTAAAGAGTACAGAACAGATTTCAGATTTTTTTGTATTAACAGTATTAACAAGTCTGCTAAACAAATAGCACATATTTTAGAGATGGCTCCAATATTTTTTCAGATGTGAATTATTTTTGAAATGTGGGGTGAAAAAAAAAAAAAAAAAAAAAAAAAAAAAAAGAGGAAATTTTGATGGTGAATCTATTGATAAAAAAAAAAAGTAATAAAATAAATAAATAAATAAATAATCGATTATTAACAATACATGATATGATTATAGCATCTCTCACTGAAAGATTTTAATTATTAAAAGAATACAATGAAATATTTAACATTATTTAAAATGCGAAGTTTATATTATTTATAATGTAACATTATTTATAATGTAAATAAATTAAAAGAGTGGGAGAAAATGAAATATTGAAAGATTGAAGCACTGCTAAGGTTACATTTAAAATTAAGAAATGATAAGAACAAATTTATTGTTTTATTTTATTATTATTAGTAATGACATATGATACAAGAAAGAAAACTTATAAAACATCACACAAAAAAAAAAACACCTTTCTGCATCACTGGTCCATTCCGTCCAATAATATTTCTAGTTCTTGAATTTATTAAAACTGCCAAATTCCACAACACATAGAAGCTTGTCTCAACAATCAACTACCTACTAGCTAAAGGACTTCTGCACATCTATCATGCACCTTTCCTACCTTATTTTGAATTTATACCTCTTCAATCCCTGTAGTCTGAGCAAGAGGAAAAATGCCATCAACACTGAAATTGCTCAATTCATTTAAAGTGTTTAGCATCTCAATCAGATCTGATGCTTGGTGACCAATCTCCAGATGCTGCAGCAATTTACAGAACTGAAGCCTTTCTTGGTACGACGAACTTTTAGTTCCCTTCACAAATCTCATTGTCATTCTCTCCACCCATTCCAGCAGATTGACATCCTTCTTAAAATGAGGACTCCAAACAGCTACATAGTACTCAAGATGTGTCTAACCAAATATTAGTACAAGGCAATGGTTAGACCACCATGTGGTCTAATGATGGCCTTGTACAAAGGGATAGTCACTTACATATCCTGAGTAGGAAAATCCCGGTATAACATTGAAAAAATGGCACAAGATCTTCTGGCAGCTTGAGCCCTCAGAGAACTTCATATCTGAATGCACAATTACCCTAATTTCAGTATTCATTTCGCACAACTCAGATTAATGAACCACAAAGTTGGTACATTAATCTGAGATTACTCATACCCATATGCTGTACCTTTCATTTGTCAACATTAAACTTCAACTACCATTTGTCATCCTATCTGCCTAATTTCTTTAGATCTTGTTGCAGTACCTTACCCAGATAGCTGTAATTAATCCCCCACCTGCAAACTTACACATTACGCCTGCAATATCATTAATAACTACAGAAAACAACAATGGGCCCAGCACAGAACCTTTGGGGACTCCAATAAAAACATTAGGAGGGATAAGGAGGTGATTATTCCCTTGTATAAGGCAATGGTCAGACCGCACCTAGAGTACTGTATACAGGTCTGGAGGCCTCCTTTCAAGAAGGATGTAGAGATGCTGGAACGAGTACAGAGAAGGGCAACAAGATTAGTGAATGGAACAAAGGAGTGCTCTTACGAAGAAAGGCTTAAGTTTTGCAAATTACAGTGGCTGGAGACTAGGCACCGGCGAGGTGATCTGATAGAGGTGTATAAAGCCTTGAATGGTTTGAGCATGCTCAATGCTGATGGGATTCTTCCTCTTGCTCAGAATAAAATAATCACCTGACAGGGCATAAATTCAAATTGAGGAAAGACAGATGTAGGATACACGTGAGGAAATTTGCCTTTAGCCAGCGGGTGGTTGGTTGGTGGAATAGACTTCCATCCCTTGTCGTGGAAGTTGATAGCCTAAATAAGTTTAAGGCTCAGCTGGACAGGTATTTCGAACGAACAGAGGGGTGAAGTGGAAGTGGTTATTTTTTATTTATTTATTTAGTTATTATTTTTTTTTTTTTTGGCTGATGCTGCATAAGCTTGCTTTCTTGCATCAAATGCCTCTACTAATGCTAATGCTAATTAGTCCATAAAGAGCAGGGTCCACTGATAACCACTCTCTCTATTTTCACACTCAACCATATCTTTATCCACCTAGCAGTAACTTGTCCTTAATCTCAAAATGCTCCAAATATATAAAAAAAAATCGAAATCTTACTTGAAATCCATGTATATGATATCAACCTTATTTTTTCATTCCAGTTTCTTTGTTACAGCAGGACAGTATTCAATCAGATTGTTCAGACAAAACCTCCCTTAACAAATCCATGCTGTGCCTGCAGTAGAACTGCATTCCTGTCAAGATGGTCCTGCATTACTTCTTTAACCAATGATTCCATTATTTTCCCTTGTGCAGAAGGGAACAGCTGTAATTATTCATGTCACCTTTGATTTCCTTTGTGGATTGGGCATATACTTGCACATTTTCATCCAAAGGTAACTCCCCTGAATCCAAAGATGATTAAGTGGATAGATCTCATCCCTCCTAGATGCCTCTTTTATGTTTAACTTCAAGAATTTCTCTGCCACTTTCCTCTCAACTATCACAAATTCATTTGGCTCCCTGCTAGAGTCAGCCTAACTGCTGGTATCCCCTTTCCTAAAGAATTCTTCATGTTTGAATGTAGATGCAAAATACCTATTGATATATCAGCAACTTGAAAAAGATCATCAACAGTTAAATCATCAATATCAAGTGGACAAACGTGATTCAACTCTTTCCGTCTACTGTTTACATAAGTGAAGAAGTCTGTCCTGCTTTTTTTTTTTGTCACACTCTTCTGAAAATCTACCTCATCTTGTCTAACCTTTGTGACTTGATTGAAGACTGGTTTATATCTACAATAACCTTCTGTCATCTGATAATTTATACTTTCCATGGATTTTCTTCTCTACCATAAGTCATATTAGTCCAAATGGCACCCATTTAGGCCTAACCCTTTTTTCTTACCTGGCATGAAAAGCCTAGTAGCTTTTAGAATTTCTCCATGAAAGCTTCCTATTTAGAATTTGCTGTTGGTAACATAATCAGTTGGTTTCACTGCACAGTGGAACATACTGTGACAACTGTAGTCACCATTCTGAAAGCAATAGCTCTCCTTTACCCTTTAAAGTAGTTGTCTTTAGTTATGTTGGTTTTTAGGAGCATTAGCAACTTAGGCCATATTGCTCAGGGAATATGCGGTGATCATTTCTGACCTTTCCGCATCCTCCGTATTTGGTGGTGACGGGCTCGAATCCCAGTCTAATCAAGAAGCGTATCTACGCACTGCTGCTCCTTCCCACCTGGCTACGGAGGCACCAATTGTCTTTAACTAAATCCCACATCAGTACACTGTGAAAACTGACACGCAGCAGGTCTTTTACCTGCAGATTCTTAATCCATGAAGAACTGCTGCAAATAATCAGATTAAGAGTATTGCTTCCTCTTGAAGACTCTCTAACATGCTGCTGTAGAAAATAGTCATCCAATAAATCCATAAATATTCTGCTAATGTGTGAGTGAACAACCCACAATTCCATTCAATATCTCAAAAGTCAAAATTCCCCAACATAAGACATTCTGATTTACTGGCCCACTATTTCTCTATAGAGTTTGTTATACTCATCACAGTCATTAGGCCTATAACATTAAATATCATTTAACGTGGGCTTCTGTCACATCAAACTGACTCAACATTGCATTGGTCAACTGTGTAAACTGTTGAGGCGCGTGGTTAATTGTTTGTTGATGTTTGTGGCTGTGACATATGGTGGTGACGTGGCCAGCATTTGTCTATGGATAGAATTACTGCCTCTGTGATGGGGTTAACTTGGCAACCACTGTTCCTGTTCAGAGGCATCCGAGCATTTTATATTTAACGATTCCAACCAGGTGCGCTTTAGGTAATGGTGGGACCTGTCCACAACCACGACATCGCGGTGTGGGTCGATGTCGTGGCAGGTTGTCCAGACATGCTCGGCGATAGCTGAGTGTTCTACATCTGCCAAACGAATCGCCCTTTTATGTTCTGAGAGACATTTCTCGAGTCGACGTCCAGTCTCTCCAAAGCAGCAGCTGGTGCAGTCACGGCAAGAGATGCGATAGACCAAACCGCTCTGTAGAAGAGTGGGGACGGGTGTCTTTACGTTGGAGATAAGAGAACGCAGTTTCTTGCCTGGGAGTTGGATGCATTTTATCCCATATGATTTCAGGATTCTACCGATCTGTTGTGACAGGTTGGGGTAGTATGGGATAAATGCCCTCATGGATGACCCGTCACTGTTGGCGTTGCTGTTGGTCGTCGTGTTGTTGCGTGCCTGTAGATCACACCTGTCAAGGACGTCGATGGGATAGCCACACTTCGTAAGGTCTACTTTGACTCTAGTGATCTCTTTGCATCTCTCATCTGCGGAGCTGGAGTGTGTCCAGGCGCGAGTTAGCAAGGTTCGGGCAGTGGAGAGGAGGTGGCCCCACGTGTGTGCTGACCGGAAGTTGGTAAATTGGCCAGCACACATAGGTTTGCGATAAACTGTCGTCTTCAGGCATGTGTCTTCGCGTCGGACAAGTATATCTAGGTATGGTATAGAGTTGTTCGACTCCAGCTCAATCGTAAACTTTATGAAGGGCGATAGTGAGTTGAGGTGGGTTAGGAGTCGTTGACCTGAGTCTCTGGGAATGACAACGAACACATCGTCTACATAGCGACACCAAAAGGCGATGTGATCTGGCGCGTGTGTAAACGCACGTCCCTCTAACTCCTCCATCACGATGTTTGCTGTGACAGAGCTGACAGGGGAACCCATGGCTGTGCCATGTATCTGCTGGTAGATTGAGTCATTAAACATGATTGCACCCCCTGTTAAGCACAGTCTGAGGGCGGCAGAAATGTCATCAGGCGTCCGTCTAGTTCTGTCGCTAAGGGTTTCATCGTTGTCCAAGAGTTGTTTTGCACAAGAGATGGCAAGTTCCACTGGGATGGAGATAAATAGTGATATTACATCGAACGAAGCCATGACTTGATCCTGTGAGATGGATATAGAGTGGATCCTTTCTATGAACTCAACACTGTTGGAGACGGTGTAGGTGGTCATGCCAACTAGAGCAGAAAGAACTCTCGAGACAAACTTGGACAGCTCGTAAGTCGGTGATCCGCAGCAGGATACAATTGGTCTTAGTGGTGTGTCTTCCTTGTGCACCTTCGGCAGGCCGTAAAACCGCGGGATCTGACACCTGGAGGCACGGAGGTGATTACGGGTTGACTGTGTGATTTTTTCTTGTTTCAGCCAGCTGTTGATGAGGATATTCACCTCTGACTCCCATCGTTCCAAAGCTCTGTTGGGGTTAACGGCTAAGGGTTTGTAGATGGAAGTGTCTCGTAAAAGCAGTAAGGCTTTCGCCACGTAATCAGCATGGTTCATTACAACCGTGTGACGGCCTTTGTCCGCCGGTAGGATGACGATGGACGAATCCTGTTTCAGTGCCTTGAGGGTAGAAATCTGCATAAGGCTGAGGTTTAAAGAGACGGGGCGAGCATGGTGTAGAACTGCTGCAGTCTTCAACCGGATAGCGTTGGCTGTATCTTCCGGGAGGCGTGATAAGCTCGCTTGCACACCCAAGGCGATGTCGGTGATCGGTGGGTGCTTTGGAAGAACGGCAAATGTCATGCCAAGGGTTAATAAGTTTATTTGTTCTGCAGATAACTGCTTGCTGCTTAGGTTCAGTACAAAGTCCGTACAATTTGTGAGAGGGGTATTATGCTGGCGACGAAATTGTTGGGATTCATTAAATAAAGTATTGAACTTACGTTTCTGTCAGGCACAATAACGATCTGATTCTCTGATGGCCTGGTAACATAAAGTATTGATAACATTGGTGTAGACCGGATCGGGAATCAAAGCCTTAAGGTCGGCTAGTAGGCATACTTTGCTCGCTGAAGCACGTTGTATGTCATGACTCCGTGCCTCTGGGTGTCAGATCCCACGGTTTTACGGCCTGCCGAAGGTGCACAAGGAAGACACACCACTAAGACCAATTGTATCCTGCTGCGGATCACCGACTTACGAGCTGTCCAAGTTTGTCTCGAGAGTTCTTTCTCCTCTAGTTGACAAGACCACCTACACCGTCTCCAACAGTGTTGAGTTCATAGAAAGGATCCACTCTATATCCATCTCACAGGATCAAGTCATGGCTTCGTTCGATGTAATATCACTATTTACCTCCATCCCAGTGGAACTTGCCATCTCTTGTGCAAAACAACTCTTGGACAACGATGAAACCCTTAGCGACAGAACTAGACTAACGCCTGATGACATTTCCGCCGCCCTCAGACTGTGCTTAACAGGGGGTGCAATCATGTTTAACGACTCAATCTACCAGCAGATACATGGCACAGCCATGGGTTCCCCTGTCAGCTCTGTCACAGCAAACATCGTGATGGAGGAGTTAGAGGGACGTGCGTTTACACACGCGCCAGATCACATCGCCTTTTGGTGTCGCTATGTAGACGATGTGTTCGTTGTCATTCCCAGAGACTCAGGTCAACGACTCCTAACCCACCTCAACTCACTATCGCCCTTCATAAAGTTTACGATTGAGCTGGAGTCGAACAACTCTATACCATACCTAGATACACTTGTCCGACGCGAAGACACATGCCTGAAGACGACAGTTTATCACAAACCTATGTGTGCTGGCCAATTTACCAACTTCCGGTCAGCACACACGTGGGGCCACCTCCTCTCCACTGCCCGAACCTTGCTAACTCGCGCCTGGACACACTCCAGCACCGCAGATGAAAGGCGCAAAGAGGTCACCAGAGTCAAAGTAGACCTTACGAAGTGTGGCTATCCCATCGACGTCCTTGACAGGTGTGATCTACAGGCACGCGACAACACGATGACCAACAGCAACACCAACAGTGATGGGTCATCCACGAGGGCATTTATCCCATACTACCCCAACCTGTCACAACAGATCGGTAGAATCCTGAAATCATATGGGATAAAATGCATCCAACTCCCAGGCAAGAAACTGCGTTCTCTTATCTCCAACGTAAAGACACCCGTCCCCACTCTTCTACAGAGCGGTTTGGTCTATCGCATCTCTTGCCGTGACTGCACCAGCTGCTACTTTGGAGAGACTGGACGTCGACTCGAGAAACATCTCTCAGAACATAAAAGGGCGATTCGTTTGGCAGATGTAGAACACTCAGCTATCGCTGAGCATGTCTGGACAACCCGCCACGACATCGACCCACACCGCGATGTCGTGGTTGTGGACAGGTCCCACCATTACCTAAAGCGCACCTGGTTGGAATCGTTAAATATAAAATGCTCGGCTGCCTCTCTGAACAGGAACAGTGGTTGCCAAGTTAACCTCATCACAGAGGCAGTAATTCTATCCATAGACAAACGCTGGCCACGTCACCACCATATGTCACAGCCACAAACATCAACAAACAATTAACCACGCGCCTCATGCACCATCCTGGCAGTGCACATCTCTATTTCAACTGCCATTCATGTATTCAATCTGAAGAAGGCTGCCTCCCAGCCGAAAGCTTATTAACTATAATTCCAGTTTGCTCTGTGAAACAAAATAAATTTTCGTAATGAATCCAGAGCACGTAGGCCTTTTTTACTATAAAATACTTATGTATTTTATTATGACTATTACATAATAAAATATTGCTAATGCTTTTGCTTCTATGGTAAGCAAACTTGTTCTTTTGTTTGATCTTGTATCCAAACAGACGTTCCATCTCTTCCATCTTTTGTTACACTTTGAGTTGTTCCTGCTATGAAAGTTGTTTTTATTTTCTCTGCATTCTTTCTAATTCTTGGCATTGCCTCATATAGTCCTGTAGCACATGCAATATCACATGGTCTTCATTTCGCTCAAAGTATTTCACAATATAATATTTTTTTCTCTATCGACAGAGGCGGACTAGCCATAAGCCTTACCGGGAAAACCACGGTGGGCCGGAGGCCAGAAGAGGATGGAGGCCAGTGTGATTTTGGCCGTAAATGCTAGTATGAGGCCGCTACAAATTTTCCTGGGTAAGAATTTTTGACCCAGTCTGCCTCTGTCTATCCATATTGCTTTTCTTTTTCTCGACGAATCTGTAGTTTCTTCACCAGACGCTTCCTTTTCACACCTTTTAAGTATTTTTCTCATTTTTAGGGAATAAAGCACAATTACAAAATGAGGAGGCACGCTTGATACACATATACTAAGCTGCGCGTGTGTAGCAATTGAATAAACAACACCATAAAGGCAGAGAAACACTATTAACACATCACTAGCTCACATTTTACTAAAGCACATTTCTGGGGGTTACTACCATAAAACAATAAAAACAATTTCCAGTTGCATTTCTGCTAGTGGAATCTGTTATAAACTGGTAGTAAACTCGATCTAATTGCATTTGTGATTATACCGATAGCTGAAATTGTGTTGGTTTTTGTGTTTCCCCTTCACTGATATAAAACACATAAATACATTTTCAGAATTGCAGACACTTTCGTATTCAGCCCTAACTCGCCTTTTTGTACAACATTGACCTGCACTTAAGTAAATCTGCAGATCTCTTACTCTTAATGTCATTAGTTCCAACATGTACAACAATATCATCTTTTGTGCCTTTAAAAGATGATATCTGCTCTACAACATTATCAAATTTTGCCCCTGGCAGGCATACCCTGGTCCTGTTCCACCTATCCTTTTTGCACAATATATTCCTCGTTTCCCTGACAATAGAGTCACTGACAATAGAGTCACCTGACAATAGAGTCATCGACAGAAATGTGCTTTAGAAATACTGCAAACCCTAAAAGCGGCAAACCCCAAGGCAGAAATGTGCTGGTTCCTTTGGGACCAGGACATTCTGCCTTGGGGTTTCCCGCCGTGTTGCGTGATGTTCAAGTGCAAGCTCTGGCATTGATGTGGGCAGCTGAGAGCTTGATGGGCCCTCAATTTAAATCCTTTGAGGGCATCCACCCTGTCCTTCAAGCTCTCATATAGGCTGATAACAATGCTGATTTGGCATCTGATTTTCTCACACTCCTTACATCATGCACACACAAAGACATTGGTAGTATCATGGTAGTATCATGTCCCATTCCTGATTGCTCCACAAACATCAGACAAGCAGTGCATTTCAAAAGGCTGTGATTCAGAGGACAACTGCCCCTCTCAGTTCTCTCCTGAGCCACAGCATTCCCATTAGTTTGAGCCTTTTGCTTTGCTGCTCTGGTCTGAGTCATGATTTCTATTCAATTTCAAATAAAATTCCAATACAGAATATAACCCTAAAGTTATATCCCAATGCAGTTATAACACTATATATATGCATTTCAGTATCAAATATTATATCTGAGTTACGTTATATGACTTTCTTATCTCCTGTCAAGTTATATGTATTAATTTATAATGTTACGTTTGTAAAAACTAGGTCGTTATATGTATTTAGTTAAAAAAGTACAATTTATTTGACAATGAAATTTAATAAGATTAGCAAATTTTACTAATTAATGATACTACTATACTCGCTATCTAGTTTTACGTTAAATCTTACGCTACCTAGTTTTACGTTAAACCTTACGCTATCTAGTTCGGGGTATGCATTGTATCGTAAAACAATGGCGGAAAGTTACGAACGGTAAATCTACTGATACTAGGCATTAATTACTTTCAAAATCGTGCTATCTAAATTCAAAATAAACCATGGAGCTTGACTAGGTCTATAAGCTACTTAAAGAAAATAAAATAACAATTAAGTCAATAAAACTGCTAAATACAATTAAAAACTTAGCATTCATGGGAATTGCAAAACTTGTCCAACATGTGGATTATATACCCTTATCGATACTAAGTAATAACCTACAGAATCTCTATCTAAGTTCAAGTTAAACTAAGTATCATTACTAGGAATATAAAGCACTTCTAGGAAATTAATTATGCCAATTTAAGTCAATAAAAAAGCAAAAATTTAAGAAAAACGTCTCTATTAGCTGGAGCCGTAAAAACTTCACCTGTTCACGTGTACTCTCATTCCCTCTCCAAAAACTGTTCCTTAAAAACTGACAAAAAAGACACACAGTTTCAGCAGATTTGGGAAATTGGGATATTTTGGGGGTATACAAGTCAGCAGATAAGATAATTTAAGTAATTGCGCTATTTCTTTTCATGGCTGCTCTCAATTTCTTCAACAAGTGGTTTAATGCAGGCTAGTGCTCAACTCTTCCTCCCGCCCACATACAGCAATTATTTCTCAAGTATGATATGATGGTTATTAAAGCTTATTCGCACATATTCTGATATACCAACACTGTATTCTGATCAAATTGGTAGGTATGCATGTGGAAAATGTTTCGATTTCAAAATACAGGTACCCTTGTATAACACAGTTATTAGGTTCCTGTAAAATGTCGTGTTGTGCGAAACTGTGTTATACGTTTTCTTAGTACAGCATAACCGCGTTATGCTGTACTAAGCATAACCAAACTAACAAAAATACACTATTCTAGATTTTGTCTATGTTCTGCTCTCTTTGAAAAATCAGTAAATTGGGTTTGTTTGCTTTTTCTTGCTAAACCTTTGTGAATTCCATCATATGGAACTAAGCATTTTTGAAGCTCCCTTTTGAACTTTGGGCTCCTTTCATTCAAAAATCTGCATTAAAAAAAATAAGATTCTAATTGCTCGGCTAACTTTATGCCTTCCCCTATGCCTTTTAGTGTAAAATTTGGAAGTTTAGAATTTTCATCTGCGATATCATCATCTGAATTGATTTGATATTACCTCCGATGCCATTTGCACCAAATCCGCTATGTCAGCTTCTTTTTTTACCAGTAATTATCGAACATCTTCAGTAATCATATCTTTTTTTATTTTTTTATAAGCATCGGCAACTAAGGCCATGTTACTCTGTGTATATTGTGTGTCCTGTGGTCAAATTTCTGTTTTGCTGGATGAAAAACCCGAGCCTGACTAACTCAACCACGTGAAAAAAACCCATAAAAATTCCTCCCTTCATCAACAAGATTCGAACTCTGATATTTTCCAGCCAGTGTGGGGGAGGAGGGCGATTCTATCAACTGTGCTACCCACGAGGGCTTCATTAGTCATATCATCAAAACCTTCCCCTCCTACCGAAGTAGCAAGTTCTACTATCACACTGATTCCATTTTCTGCCCGTTTGATCATATTTCCTGAATGAACTGACTCTGGTCATACATTTTTCCATATGCATTTAATGTTGACAGTTTTACTTCTTTCAGTGATAAAGCTATGATTCTGATATAGTCCACAAATGAAAAATGTTTCCATGCCTCCATTACTTCAATAGATTTGGAATCATTTTTTCTCAAAATCCACTGTAACGATTTTCTGATGGAATGAGTTTTAAAGGTGAATATAATGCCTTGATCTAATGGCTGAATGAAACAAGTTGTATTAACCTAGTACAACTGTGGTGTTAGGAACATAACTTCAACATTTGGATGACTTAAATCTTTTGGATGGCCTGGTGTGCTATCCAATAGTAATAAAATTTTGAAATCTGCATTTTTCCACAAGTTCAACAAGCACAGAACGTAACCAGGGATTTCCCAACAAAATAAAATACAGAGATTTCTCAATAATTTTTGACTAGCGAGTCAGTGGGGATTCAAAAAGAGTGGAAATGTTGAAAAATTACATCCAACATAATAGCAGGTTTTCCCTGCACAAAATCTCAAAAATACCCTGTTAAGCAAGATTTACCGAAATTCTCTTAATTGTGTTAGAGTGAAACCGTGTTATATAAGTACCGTGTTGTGCGAGGATTGCCGCAATTTATCAACTGAGTTAGAGCGAAATCGTGTTAGACCGTGTTGTAGAAGTACCGTGTTATATGGGAGGTTGCCTATAATTTAATTTGTGTAGTTTAAGGATATATTTAGGCATAATCATTGAAAGGAGATGATATAATTAAGCAAAACACAATATACTAATGAGTAAAACATTATGACCACTCCTGCCTCCAGATGTAGATACATCCTACAGCCCTTAAGAGTGACATCACCAACTGGTGCAGCATACATAGTAATGGCATGAGTAGGGACTGCCAGGTCATCAGTATGAAGCCCATTCAGTGGAGAAAGGAAAGAACCTAACTGAGTTTGAATGGGGAATAATTTGTGGTGCTAGGAAGGCAGAGGCCAGCATCTCAGCAACTGCAAGCTGTTCAGGGGGTGCTGCAGTGAAGGTGTAGTGGGAGCATTCTTAAGAGGGACACACAACCATCTAACTTGCCTGGATATGGAGACTAGCACTGTTTGACAGTCGAGGTGAATGGCAGTTGGCACATGCTATCAGGAACAACAGTTGGCTCATGATCCCACAATTAAGGGCAAATTACAACAAGGACACACCGACAAATGTTTCTAAGGACACCATTAGGCAACCTTTTCATGCACCCATGTTGACACCAACTGTCATCGACACCTCTGTCTGCAATGGGTGCGGGAAACCCATTCCTGGACATTGGACAACTGGAAAAAAAATTGCCTGAATCAGAGTTAGGGCTCCATAATGCAGATGGGCAGCATGTATTTGATGGCAAGTAGGTGAACAGCTGCAACTAGACTGCATAATTGGATGAAAACAGGCTGGTGGCATCAGAGTTTGGGGAATGTTTTCATGGACATCACTAACTACCTTCATTCGCATTGAACACACCCTCGTCACCAGATTGTACCTCGGCGCTGCTTCCAACCAAGTTTTGCTCTACATGGTGACCATGTATCTAGATGGCACTGGACTCTTTCAACAAGACAACTCCCTGTGTCACAAGGCCCACATTGTGCAGAAATAGTTCAATGATCACTTCCAAGCATTTTGTGTGCTCACCTTTCCACCAAATTCCCTCAACATCAAACCCATCGTGAATTTTTGGGGTGTGATGAAATGCAGCATTTGCAGAGGCAGAAAACAATGCAAAATATACTTTTAGTCTAATGCTGAATTGGCCCATGCATATAATTATAGGTAAAGGTGCAAATAAACTAGTTATTAATTTGAGTACAGTTCTCAACTTTTGTAAGAAGCCTAATTCATCCATTTGATTCTTGAATTTACATGATTTTTATTATCCTACTCCTAATACAAGAGAAAACTTTAAAATCTCAAAACATTTTATACAAATGTTGTGAGATTTAACATTTTGTTAAATTGCTTAACATTTCCCTTTAACATTGTGTACAAATTTAGAGAAAAGAAAACTAAGAACCTTATTTTTTGTGGCTGTCATGTGAATATGAATTACATTAAATACTGAGGATTTTAAAACATACAACACTCCCATTTCCATAGTCCAACGAACCTTCCTAGATAAACAAATGACTCAGACCAGTATATGAATAAGGCATACGAGCCACACAATTTAGTTATTTTCATTACAGCAAGTAGAGCCACACTGACTGATCTCAAAAGAAGGGTTATTTGCTGGATATCAGATTGCAGGCTTGTCCTCTGGTGCAATTGCTAAAAGCCTACATCATCCATAGGTGACCATTAGTGATGTTATCATCAAACAGAAGAATTACAGTACCATTACTGTCCAACAATGCATATGAAGATTCCACAGGACTAGAGAGCAGTCAAGAAAAGTAGCATGATAATTTTGTCACACATCTCTGCAAAACATCAACCAGGAGTTTAGAGCATAAACAGGGACTCAGGTCAGTACAAATAAGTTACACGTGGAGCTCCACTGCCTGTTTTTTTTTTTTTGGGGGGGGGGAGGGGAGGGGAGGGGGTGCAGTCACATATGGCCACACATTACCAAACACACTCAGTGCACTCACCTTGAATGGTTGAATAAAGGCCTCCGTAGCTGAGTGGGCAGGAGCGGGAGTGCAGTAGCACACGCTCTTTGAGTAGACCGGGGTTCAAGCCCCTGACTGCTGAATACGGTCGATCTGCCAACCCGCACCGGACCAGCGTGGCAGATTATGGTCCATTTCCCTCAGCATGAATTGTTGAGGAGGCTTCCATCCTGCAGTGGGTTGATAATGGCTGCACTTTACTTTTTTTACTGTAACTGATCCATAGAACAATGAAAATCATACTAGGAAGCGATGAATCTCGCTTCACTCTATTCTGATCAGATGAGTGGGTGTTGCCTGGAAAATTTATATTAATGGGGTGCATTGTGCAAACAGTTTGGAGAAGCTGGGATTATGGTACAGTTCAGTTTTGCGTGGTATGGAAAAGGACCATTTGTAGTCATGTAGGTAGCAATAAATGCTGATGCCTGTCTTATCGTTTTGTACAATTTCATATTCCCTACAATGTGATAATTATTTGGTACAAACCATATTTCTTCCAACAGGATAATACCCCATACTGCTAGTGCTGTGTGAGAAGGGTTCATGGATATGAATGTACAAAAAGTTGAGATAGAGATTGCACAGTCTCAACTTGGACATTAAGTACCACCAAAATGGGACGAACTGTAATATCCTGTAAGAAACAGGCCAACACATCTCACACTGATAGCTCATACAGTTACTGTTCTGTAGGGGAAATGGAAGATTATACCCACTGCAGTACTTTTTGGATAATAATATATAAGGCTATACAAATAAATTAGAAATTTTATTTCAAAGTTTTCCAGTGATGTAAAGTTGGTCAGAGAACAGAAAACAAAAATTAACCTGGAAGTGGTGCTGCTCCCTTTTCTAGCAAAGACAATGGTAGGGTACCTGACAGGTGCTTTAGGTTTATTTTTTATAATTTTTTTTTTTAAATTCTGCTTGAACAATACTAATATTTCCCCTTTTTTAAATGGATTGCAAAACTTGTCATATTAAAATTTTTTTAAAGACAATGGGTTTTACAACTTTTAATTTGAAAAAAAAAAATTACTTTGGCTAAAAATTACAAAAAAAAAACATTTTAAACATAAGAGAGAAACATCAATCTCTTTAACCTCTTCCATCTTTCAATTTAATAGATGTTTAAGTGATTGAAATTTCAAATTGTGCATACTCATATATTTCTACTTATCATGTATATAAATATTATTAAAAAGATTAAAAAACATACCATGTATATTTAACACTATTAGTTACTACTATTTTTAAGGTTTATTTAAAATTTTGCACTCTTCCCAGTGTGTGAAATTTGAAATTATGTATGCTACCTGCAGAGTAGTGGCCATACTGAGAGAATACAGGGTTTTGTGTTGTTGTCGTTATGCTGTGAAAACAATATTATATTCAAAAACAAATAGGGTAAGATGGTCGGTGTTTACTGTTAGTGGGAGAAGATAAACAAGTAACCTGAAACTTTAAAGAAACAGTATCAACACTTGTCCAGTACCATACCATTCTTAGAAAAATTTCAATAGTAGCAAACACAGTGGTGGCCACCTGGTAGGTTCTCGTGCACAATTCATATACAGCAACTATAATAAAATCACTTCAAAAACTACTGTGGTAAAAGTCTGAAATAATGGGATGTAGGAAGTCATTGGTAGTGGGTCACCTCACAGTTGTCCCTCAAAAAAAAAAAAGATTAAAATTCTGAAAATATCGAGAATTTTAATCATTAATCAACAGATAATATGGGTACATTATTTTTGAGGGACAACTGTGACATGACCCACTACCACTGCTGGGTTCATGGATGATGTTTCAGCAAGATCAAAATAATTTATTTAAATGGTTTGAAAAAAATGACAGTTGTGATATGCACTGGTAAATGAAATATTCTGCATTTGGGAAACAGTCATCGCAGAGTACCTAATAACCTAGGACACAACAAATAACTTTCACCCTCTAAACCGAGGTACAAGTTTTGCTACATGAAGCATGGGGTTCAGCTTAATAGACTATGACACACAAAGAGAATGAATATAAAGTGTAGATAGATATAATAATTATTATATCATTATTTTTTGAATAACTATCATTATGCAAATTACTGACTAGAGCCACTGAATTGCAAATGAATCTATACAAAATAGATAAGAAAACTTGTCAGTACACAAAATATCAAGATATTTGAATAAAAATTAATAAATATTAACAAATTAATAAATATGTATACAAATTAATAAAAGATATGAAATATCTGAAAGAAATAAACAGTTTGAAATAATTAAACTAAACTATGGAGTGCATGTAATTATAAAAAAATATATATAGCATAGTATAATGACTAAAATGTGAAACTATTTACAAAATACATATTGTAGTATACCTACAATCCAGGTGACTTTTTCAAGGGTCAACCACCAAGAATGAGAGGAAAAGCAATGGTATGTAGGACCTCTGGTTCTGTAATAATCAATATGCAGTATAACTAGTCTAAAGGTGAATTATCCTAAGAATAGATAATTTAGTTATGGTTTATAGATTAATTTAGATATGGTCTATAGATTAAAAAAATGAAATAAATTTGTAATAAATCTAACATCTTAGAGTTTTAAAAAATTGTTTTTTTTTTTTTTACATTTTAGTACAGTGCACATTGAATACTGTTGATCCAACACAGAACCAGAAGGAAACGAAAGTTAGTTGTTGTTGCTGGAGTGGGTTTTTTGAAACAAGGGCTACTAGGACTAAATTGCACCTGCTCCTGGAGAGTGAATATGAACATGCCATTAAAACACGCTTACAAGTGAATATACAAATTAATCAATTTCATATAGTTGAAAAACTCATACAGTTCCCCCGACAACATGACTGAGCTGAAGAGACTCCTGTAACTTGGAGTGGATAAGGAAGGATGCAGTTCCGAAAGATTAATAATGAGTTCATTCAATTAGAATATGATTACCAGTTAGTGATGAGCTGCAGTGCAAGCAAAGTGAAGATCATCTTCTAACAACAAAAAGAGATGCACGAGGTGAATATGACCAATACATGCCCTGGCCAGCATAACCTTTTCGTATCTGCTGATCAGAATCTAGATTTCCACAGCTGTGGATACTGCTTTGTTTTGTAACTTGTATTACACCTGGTTATGCCTAATATTGGTCCTCTTTTATTGCATACTTAGCATATGATTTATTCCTAACCTATATAAGGAATTTGAATGCAGTGATTTTCAGAAGGGTTTTTTGAAATCAGCATGGTTTATCTGCATGCTCATTTCCTGATATTCCATCATGCCTAGTAACCCAACAGAATATGACAATCTGTTCATTGTTATCAAGTTGCAATATTTGACACCTTATTTATTTTAGAAATGAAAGTGAAGAATGTAAATTATTTTGGAGAGCTGTTACTGCAATCAAAGAGTCTGTATAGATTATGATCTTCAGGCTGAAAGCATTAGTAATAAAGGTCAAAGCCATCTAAATGGCATAGAGTCATGCAGTTAAAACACTGCATTCCTGTGTGTGTGTGTGTGTGTGTGTGTGTGTGTGTGTGTGTGTGTGTGTGGGAGGGAGAGAGAGAGAGAGAGTTGATGTTGGGAGGACTACTGCAGCTCCCACAGAAGTCAGTTTGGAGCCATCAGTACAAATTTGCAGAGACTGAGTATGGTCTGCATTTAATTTTTGAAAAGTGTGATTGTCCATGGAATGTCACCTATGCTTGTGGGGCTTGGGCTCTGTAATGGAGCATACAATAATTCATAGTCACCTGGTCGCTGCTCAATGGGTGGCCCTTCTAGGAGTAACACATGCCTGTAGAACTGTCTCTAATGATGCACTATGGATAATAGCAGGTCATAAACCAATAGACTTAGTAATCAATGGAGAGAAATCTCTGTTTTATGACAAGAATAAGTCAGCCTCATTGTTTGGAGTTAGTTCTTGTCCAATCCTGGAGAGAACTTAAGATGGATGTGATCTCAAGCAGGAGAAGGCAAGATTTAACAAAGCAGTATTGGGGATCTGGCAGGAACATTGGAGACAGTCTGAAAAGGACTGTGTAACTTATAGGATGATTCCAGATGTAAGAAAAGGAACAGAGATGAAGCAGTGGCCTCGACTTGGCCTCTATCCCATGATGATGGTAACAGGTCATGGCTTAAGAGTAAGGTTACAGGAATTAGGATTAATTGAAACTGAAATCTGTGATTGTGGCTCATTAGAGGACACCAAATATATTATTAGGAATTGCCAGTTGTATACGGTCCAAGAAAGGAGCTAAGAAGAATTGTTGGAGATGTCTCTCTCATTGAGCTTTTGAAGCTCTTTGAAAGTTTAGGTGTTTATAAAGAGTTTTTGAAATTTGTATATACAGTTTGTAGAATACGTTTACAAAGGAGTTTTTAATAGGTAGGGTATTTATATTGTAAATAGATTGTAAATATGTATATAATGGGAGTTTTATTATATATTGAATTTTAATCAAGTGGCTTAAGACAAAGGAACATTTAAACGTTCAAAAATAATGAGACCTGCCTCCTTGCAGTAGGGGCGGTAACTTCACTCCATTAGTCAGAAATATTTTTCAGGCAGTGAAGGTCAAGAGGTCTAACAAAATTTTAGTTATTTTAGCATTGTTGAGCTACTAGTTCAGATAATGCATGTAGAGTACAATATGATGATCTCCATGGATTCTGCCCTGGCATCAATTAGACTGGTTCGGGAGCATGCCGATCTTTGTCTATAGCTATTCAAAAAGTGCTATTGAGAGACTGAGTCTCAGCTTGTACTTATTTTTCTTTTTGTGTTGCCAGTGCGATTTTCAAGTATAGAGCATTTCTGTCTCCTGAGAGGAAATGTGTCATTGAAGGGGCACTGTAACATCAGAGCTGTAAGGCTCTTGTTCTTTCTGTGTTAATTGAGTTCATTTGAGTTATTTGAAGTCTGAGTTGTAAATATTGTTTATTTTTTTTATATTTGTTGTTTTATATTTGGATTGGAGTTCTAGTAATTAATTTTATTGAATTTTTAGTTATAATTGAGCTTTTGAGATTTAGTTTCTAATTTTGAGACTAATTTTCAAAGAATTAATATTAGTACATCAGCCTAAACATGTTTGCTTTCTCTTGATCATAGCTGTGCAGTCAAGGTGTGGACATGTGGTTGAAGAAGAAATAGACACTGAAGAAGACAAGATGGTGTAGAGAATGTTCCAAATATACTCTCCAAAGTTAAAGCAACTCTCAGTAAGGGTTGAGAGGTTGGAGCAAAAGGAGAAGGAAGCTGAGGATACCTCTGAGTGGTCAGAGGATGAATCAAGTAGTGAAAATTAAATGGTTCCAGTGCAAATTTTAAAGAAAGAACCATATAGTAGGAGAAACTGAAGCGAATTGGAGGATTCTTTGGAAGAGGAGGATCCTGCTATTCAGTTTGGGGACATTAAAAAAGAGAGAAAGAATTTGCATAATTTCCTATTCCTTGATAACAACACAGTTACTAGGGCTGCGATGAAGGAGATTCTGGCTATATCGGATGTTCTTGAATCTAAAGCTAAGATTTTCGTTGATGATCAGGTGTTCAAAGCTCGAATTAGAGATTGTCAGGTTACTGGTAAATAGTACAAAAAACTTATGCCAGTGTGTTAAAGGAAACTGTGCCAGATGTACCTAATATGAAGGAGGTATACTCTGTTTTGATGAAATCAGACAGTCAGCATTGCGAAATCTGTGTTAAATACAGAGAAAATAAGCCATTTAAGAACTATACGTGGTAAAGGTATAGTAACAGAGGCAAAAACAAAAGATGATACCTAGAAGATCAAGAACTGTAGCAAATTTCAAGAATATGGAATGAAGTATATTGGGTAGTTAAAAGAGCTGGATTAAAGTGATAATTTAGATGTTTATCAGAATACAGAGAGAAAGGACTTCCTTGATCAATTGTGGGATACGGATATTGTAGAAATGGGAATCACGAAAGAGAAATAAGATTGGTTAATAAAGTAAAGAATAAGGATACAAAGATTTTAGAGGTTTTTCCAGGTTGTTACTGTTATCGAAGTTTAATGGCACAAGGGCTGCAGCGATTTTTCCATGTGTATGAAATTTTTGGTGAACAGAGGTAGAGTGTTTTGGCACTGTTCATCATACAAAAACCACACAGTTGTGGTGTAGTTAAAGGATATCCATTAGGTTTTCGTATTGCGCAGCATGACCAGGATTGACAGGCTGCTGCTATTGTTTGTAATCCTGAGATAGTGGCTACACAGATAGATCTAACATTCTCTCATGGAGTTTGTGTTTGTTGAATTGTTTAGGTTCTTTTGGAAGACTGGTAAAGTATGCTGCCAGTTTGAAAGGAGCCATGATTCTATCTGGAACATATTGAAAAGTATGTTTAAATTTTAAGTAGTAAATCATATATCATAGATGGACATGGATGCAAACTCAATGTTTTGGGGAAGTAGCTATATTGATGTTAGAGAAAATTTATTTGACGAATGTTTTATTGCAAATAGACTAGATGCGGAAAATGAGATAAATCAGATGGCCACTTTCTCATATACACTAGGTGAGTCGCACATAGATGTAACAGTGTGTAGTAGCTCTGTGGTTAGAGATATATGTTGTTGGACAGTAAGTGGCCTACAAGTGACCAATGGACTACATTATATTAGGTTAAGAAAAGTGTTAAAGAGGAGGAAATTGAGGATATGGGTAGATTCATGGTGTCCTTGGTGAACTGGGAGATGTTTACACAGAAATTTCAGGAAGAATGGACACAAAATGTTCAATTAAAATGGGATAGCAGCCTGGCATCTGAGGGAGCACAAATTTTAACTGGAATATTGTACAGAGTATCTGGCAGCTCAAAGAGGAAAGGCAAAAAAAAGGTTAAATCCTCTGTACCTTGGCGGAATGATGAATTGGGGTGAATGTGTAAGGGTGCAGAAACTCAGGTGGAGGTATACGAGGGCAAGGAGACGTAAAGAAGGAAATGTTATTGAAATACACTGAGTGATCAATGAATTATGACCACCTACCTAATACTTCATGGGTCTCCCTTTTGCCCTCAGCACAGAAGCTATCCGACGTGGCATTGATTCAACATGATGTCGGCAGCATTTGGGAGGTAGGGCCAACCAAGCTGTGTGTAATGCGGCCAGCAATGCAGGTATGGAGGTGATTGGTATATCCAGACACCTGATATGCTTTTCCATACTGTCCCACAAGTGCTCTAAGGGATTGATATTGAAGAAGTTTGGAAGCTAATCAATATGCTGGAAGTCAGAACTGTGTTCCTCAAACCATTCCTGCACAAGTGCCCGATGGCTTGGCACATTGTCATCTTGGAAGACACCATCACCATTCTGGAAAAAGTGTATCATAGCAGAGTGTACACAGTTATCAAGCAGTTGATGACAGCGGAGTCCAGTGATACATTGTTCCATATGCACCAGGGGTCCGAATTCCTGACAGTGAAACATGCCCCACACCATACAACCACCTCCACTGGCCTGCACTTTTGATACCATGCATGATGGATCAAGAGCCTCATGTTGATGCCAAATCTGTAGACGACCATCCACGGTGTTGAGTGAATAATGTGACTCATCCAACCAGCATACCTTCTTCCAGTTTTCTAACGTCCAACTTACATGTTCTTTGCACTAGGTGAGCCTTTTATGCTAATGAACCTTGGTTAAGAGAGGATGCCATAGGGGTCATCTGCTGGTATAACCCAAACGTGCGAGCATGCAATGCATGGTCAGGCAAGATATTGTTCTGGGTTGGCCCATGTTGTATTGGATAGTCAACTCTTGAACAGTGGTAAGCCTGTTCACCTGAACGAGTTGTCAGACCCGGCACTTACCTCTAATTTCAACCTTTTGCTGACCTTTGCGTTTTGCCATCAGATTGTTATTTAACCATTTTGATGCTAGTCCTGGTACACTTTAACTACGGTTGCTTTTGACACCCCACCAGTTCAGCCATTTGGGAAATCGAGGCACCGGCTCATCAAGGTCCCACAATCTGTCCTTTATCAAAGTACGATAAATCCTTCCTTTTACCCATCACGCTCAGAATTTTACTACCTACTGAACCACTGACAACTTATCTATGCTATGTAGGTCAACTAACTGCACACTCTCGAACCTCACGTGGTCAACAGGTCGCATTCACTTTTCATAAGGGTGATCATAATTCAGTGATCACTCAGTGTATATAAGAGAGATTATATGAAAGTTAAAATGCTGTACAAACATTTATGAAGAGATGAGGAGGCAACATTTATGAAGCAGAGAAGAAATTAAGGCAACATTTATGAAGAGGTGAAGAAATTAAGGCACCATTTATGAAGAGATGAGAAGTTACTTCAGATATCAAAAGGTTACAACCTGAATTAAAAAGTGCAAAAGATGGTAACACGAGATGCTCCACAGGGTTCTGTTTTACGGGCCACTTATGTGGATATGAATGTATAAACGTAAGTGCTGGCAGAATTTTGTGAAGAAGGAAGGGAACTCCAATCCATATAAAATTATTATGAAAAAATTGAAAATGGAAAGACTACAGCATACAATAAGACAGTCTGGTTCTTCTGGAACTCTTGGATGGGTGGAATCGATTTAAAAGATTTTGAATGAGTTGTTTATAGATGACTGTATCGAGGATGAAACTGAGTGGCAATTAGGAAATTAAATGATGAATATACTTCTTTGGATATGGAGGAAGAATTTACTATCCAAGAAATAAATGAGGCTGTTCAGAGATTTAAAGGGAAGAAGGCAACTGGTCTTGATAACATTTTAGTAGACGTGGTAAAACAGACAGTGAAAGAAAGGCCTAATCTGCTGCTTTCTTTGTTTAACAGTTGTTTGCATGAAGGGTTTTTTTCTGAATGCTGGAAGAGAGCTGTTATTAAATTGTTGAAGAAGACAGATAAGACATCTTATCGGCTGGTGGCATTGTTGTCTGTGTTAGGCAAGACATTAGAGAGATTAATAAGTAAGAGATTGGATAGACTTTATTGTGAGAAGCAACAAGCATCAGAAAGGCAATATGGCTTTACAAAGAGCAGGTGAACTGATGGTGCTGTGTTTGATGTTTTAGAAAAGGTTAAGCTATCTATGGGTTAATATGTTGCTGGAATATTTATTGATTTTCAAAGGCCTTTTGATTGTCTGTGGTGGGAGAATGTTATGAGGCATTTCAGAATGATTAATTGCTCTGGCAACATTTATGAAGAGATGAGAAGTTACTTCAGCAATCAAAGAGATACAATCTGAATTAAAAAGTGCAAAAGATGGTAACACGAGAAGCTCCATAGGGCTCTGTTTTAGAGCCACAAATCGTTAAATTTGGCTTGGGAGGACTGTGACCTTTTTGCATATGCTGATAATTTGGTGGTATTGATTAATAGAAATTCAAAGTTAATTTACATAAATAAATAATTCTAGAGCAGAAGGCAAGAGATGTATTGAACATTATAGTAAAATGGGCAAATTGTAAGTTAATTATCTTCTCTTCCATTAAGACAATGACGTTGAAAGGCAGATTTAGCATAAATAGGTATCCTACAATTAAGACAGGAGATGAATTTGTGACACATTCTGAGTATCTTAGAGATAAGGTAAAGCTAATTTATGGAAAAATGTGAAGCATTATAAGAACTCAATGGGGAGTCCAAAGGAAGGACTTGGATACGCTATACTGATGTGTATTTATACCAATTGCTACTTATCAGTGTGGTGCTTCGGCTCAGAATTTCAGAATATGGTGGTACGTAGGAAGCTTATTTCAGCACAGCAATCTGTCTTCTGGAGGTTAGGAGGCCATGTCGGACAGTCTCTAATGATGCTTTAGATGTAACTGGCAGAACAGGAGCCGACTGATTTGGTTATAATCAGCAGATCTCTGCAGCTTGCAACAGAGAAATTATTCTAGAGAGGTAGTAGGAGTAGTCCTATCAACAAAAAAGGAATATAACAAAGGATGATGTTAAGGTTGAAAGGAAAAGGTTTTATAAACAAGTCATGAGAATATGGTAGCATTGTTAGAGCAACTCCAACATGGGACGAGTGATCATCCTGATGATGCCTGAAGTGGATGTTATGAAGAAAGCAAGGAAATGCCTGACTTGGGATTGATGCAGACAATGATTGTCACTGGTCATGGACTTAAAAAGTTAGATTGCAGAAGTTGGGCTTAGTTCAAGATCAGAGTTGTAGATTGGAGCCTGAGGATAGTTTGCATATATTGTTGAGTTGTGTTTTGTATGAAAACATCATAAAGCAGATGTTAGGTGTAACTGGTGCCCTTATCTCAGAACAGTTGACAGAGCTCTTTCAAAGTTAAGAATGTTATAGAGCTTTTATTTTGTTTGTCGGTGAAGTTTTTAATAGAAGAGATTGATGGATTTCATAATAGGTGTGGGTTTTAAATTGATGGTTTTATTTCTACGCAAGTTTTATTTTATATATTGAATATATGTATACAGAAGTATTATATGTTTAAATGTATATATTGCAAATAGTGAAACTCTCCTCCCAATGGCAGGAATGGTAACTCTATCACTAAGACTGACTGGTTTGGGTGGTGGTGGCTAAGTGGTTCATAAATTAGTTTTATGTTATTTTAATGCAAGTTTTAATCATCAATGAGTTCTATGGCTCTGCGGATGATGTAAAGTTATGTGATGATGATGACGTCCACTGAATGTTTCCCTGATTATGACAGAAGTAACTATCACAAGAAGGTAACCACATTTTCAATGGAGGTTATACTACACTGTACTGTACTGTACTGTACTGAACCTGCACACAGTTTGCTGACAAACTGAATAAGTATTTTGCATCCATATTCACACATAAGGAATTTTTAGGAAAGTGGAAGACACATTGTTTAAGTTAAACATAAGAAAGGCACCTGGGATGGATTGGATCTATCCAATTATATTAAAAACTATTAAATGTAATTATGAGAGCATCTTTGGATTAGGGGAAGGTCACTATGAGTGAAGATGTGTAAATGTATCCCTGGTTCACAAAAGGGGATCAAGAGTGATATTGAGTAATTACAGACCTGTTAGCTTAACATCTTTCCAGGGGAAATAATGGAATCACTGGTTAAGGAAGTAATGCAGGACCATCTAGACAGGAGTGTAGTTATATTTCAGTCACAGCAGAGATTTGTTAAGGGTAAATCTTGTCTGACCAACTTGATTGAATACTATGAATGCCATCACAGAGGAACTGGATGCAAAAAATAATTTTGATATCATATACTTGGATTTCAGAAACCTTTTGATACAGCTACGCATAAAAGACTGCTGTACAAATTAGAGCAATGTGGCATTAAGGGCAAGTTACTGATATGGAAAAAGGGATAGGTGAGTGCAAGAAGACAGAGAGTGGCTATCAATGGACACAGCTCTTTGTGGACTAATATTATTAGTGGAGTCCATAAGGGTTTGGTGTTGGGCCCACTGCTGTTTTCTGTATTTATTAATGATAGTGATGAAGGTATATCAGGCTTAATGTCTAAATTTGCATATAATATAAAGGTTGACAGAGTGGATAATGGCAGTAATGTTGGTATGCTACTGCAAGATTATATAGAAACATTAGGCAGATGTGCTGAGAAGTGGCAATTGCAGTTTTACATTGACAAATGTAAAGTATTGCATATAAGGCAGCAGCAAACCAAAAGTAACGTAACAACTGTGTGGTACTACACTCAGGTTAGTGGAAAATTAATAAGATCGGGTGGGGGGGTAATTGGGCATTCAGATATGAAGTTCTCTGAGAAGTGCAGACAGGCTGCCATTACAGCTGATTGGGGTTTGTCAGTGATATACGGAAATTTTGCTAAAAAGATGAGGAGGTGATTATCCCTTTGCATAAGGAAATAGTCAAGCCACATCTTGAGTACTGCATACAGATCTGGAAGCCTCATTTTAGGAAGGATGTAGAGTTCCTGGGGAGGGTACAGAGAAGGGCAATGAGATTAGTGAGGGGAACAATGGAGTCTCTTACCAAGAAAGGCTTCAGTTCTGCAAATTACAGTGTCTGGAGATTAGACACTGGTGAGGTGATATTATTGAGGTGTTTAAGACCTCTTGCTCAGATTACACACAAGGGAGGATAAAATCAAATTGAGGGAGAATGGTTGCAGAACAGATGTGAAGAAGTTTGACTTTACTTAGCAGGTGTTTGTTTGCTCGAACAAACTTTGTTCTGTTGTTGTGGAGGTGGACAAAGAAAAACTTATTATTATTGTTATCATTAGCTATAAGGTGCAAGGAAAGAAGAGCAAGGCATTTGCTGCACCAGCCAAAAAATTTAAAAAAATTCCTGCATTACCTAGAGAGCGAGAGAGAGAGAGACTTGGAAGTAGTAGTAGTGACGTGTGATGCAAGAAAGCAAGTGTATGAGCTTATGCAGCATCATCCAAAAAAAAAAAAAAAAAACACACCATTCCCTCCAAATGCCTGTCCAGTTCCTCCTTAAATTTATTCAACCTATCAAATTCCACAACAACAGATGGACGTTTGTTCCAGCAATTAACCACCCGCTGGCTAAAGGCAAATTTCCGCACATCTATTCTACATCTGTCCTTTCTTAATTTGAATTTATGCCCCCTTAGGTTCGTAATCTGAACAAGTGGAAGGATCCCATCAGAATTCATCGTGCTCAATCCATTCAAGGCCTTATAGACCTCAATCAGATCACCGCGCAGGTGCCTAATCTCCAGCAACTGCAATTTGCAGAACTTAAGCCTCTCTTGGTAAGAGGATCCCTTCATTCCCCTCACCAATCTTGTTGCCCTTTTCTGTACACGCTCAAGTAAATCTAGATCCTTCCTAAAATGAGGCCTCCAGACCTGTACGCAGTACTCAAGGCGTGGCCTGACCATTGCCTTATACAGAGGGAAAATCACCTCCTTTTCCCTGCTAGCCAAATTCCTATATATATCATTGAAAAACCCCATGACCTGCCCTGGCAGCCTGTCTGCATTGCTCAGAAAACTTCATATCTGACTGCACAATTACTCCCAGGTCTCTCTCATTTTCTACCACCTTAAGTGTAGTACCACACAGTTGGTACGTTTCTCTGGGGTTACTTCTACCCATATGCAGTACTTTGCATTTGTCAAGGTTAAACTTCAGCTGCCACTTCTTAGCCCATCTGCCAAAATTTCTAGATCTTGTTGCAGTAGCACACTGCCATTACTGTCATTAACAACCCTGCCAACTTTTGTATCATCTGCAAACTTTGAGATTAAGCCTGATATACCTTCATCAATATCATTTATAAATAAACAAAACAACAGTGGACCCAACACCGAACCCTGTGGGACTCCACTAATAACATTAGTCCACGAAGAGCAGCACCCATTGATTACCACCCTCTGTCTTCTCCCACTTAACCATCCTTTTATCCATTGTAGCAACTTACCCTTAATACCATTCTGCTACAATTTGTACAATAGTTTTCCATGTGCAACAGTGTCAAAAGCTTTCCAGAAATCCCATCCAAATATATGATATCAAAATTATTTTTTGCATCCAGTTCCTTTGTAACCACATCATAATATCCAATAAAATTTGTCAGACAAGACTTTACCTTAACAAACCCATGCTGTGTCTGAATTATTGCTGCAGTCTTGTCTAGATGATCCTGCAATGCATCTTTAACCAGAGACTCCATTATTTTACCCGGAACAGAAGTTAAAATAAATGGTCTGTAATTACCCGTGTCACCCTTCGATCCCCCTTTGTGAATTCGGGATACATTTGCACATCTTCAGTCCGTGGGAACCTCCCCTCAGTCCAATGATGCTCTCATAATCATGGCTGAGGGTTTGCTTAGTTGCTTTGCCATCTCCTTTAATATAACTGGATAGATCCCATCCACCCCAGGTGCTTTTCTTACGTTTAATTTCAACAATTTCTCCTCCACTTTGCTCTCAGTTATTACAAAATCATTAAGCACCCTGCTACAATTTGATAACCTTCTGCCATTTTCAAACCTTAATAATGTAGATGCAAAATACTCATTCAGTTTGTTTGCTATCTGAGCAGGATCATCAACAGTCGAACCATCGATGTCAAGTGGACCAATCAGATTCATCCTCTTCCTTTTAGAGTTTATATAAGTAAAGAAATCCTTGCTGTTTTTCTTAGCATCTTTTGCCAAGGATTTCTCATAATTTGCCTTTGCCTGCCAAATCTCTTTTGTGACCTGATTACAGACTAGCTTATATCTGCCATAGGCTTCTGAGTCGCTTGATAATTTATATGCATCCCATGCATTTTTCTTCTCTGTTATGAGTCTCATTAGTTCATTAGATAACCATTTAGGCCTAAACCTTGAAGAATATTTCTTTATAGGTATGAAACTTTTAGTAGCTTGCATGATTAATTCCTTGAATGCTTCCCACTTATAATTTACTGTTGGTAATATCGTCAGTTGAAGGGAATCATCAAGAAAGAGAAGAATGATGATATCCAGCTCAGGATCCTAGGTGTGCCAAGCCCATACTCACCAGATGTGAGCCCCTGGGGATAAATTCAACTGTCTCTCTCTCTCTCTCTCTCTCTCTCTCTCTCTGGGTAACTCAGGAATTTTTTTTTTTTTTTTTTTTTTTGGCTGGTGGAGCAAAAGCCTTGGGCTTCCTTGCACCTTATAGCTAATGAAAATAATAATAATAATTTTTAAATTCAAGGAAGAACTAGACAAACAACTGGAGGGGAAGGATAGGTGAAATGGGAATTTATTTTTTCTTGTTTTTACTGATGCTGTATATGCTTCCTTTCTTACATCATTTGCTACTATTAATACTAATACTATATTTTCTGTATCTTGATTAGCATTAATCAGATGCATATTCTACTGCTGCATCAGATCATATAAGCAAATTCCTGTAGGTTTATTTTCACGAGATTTATTTCCGAAAATGTTTACCCATTGGGGATTACAGAAGCGTGATCAGATGGGATGAGAAAGGAAACTAAGAATTTTAACTGCATAATTACGAAGTAATACCATTTTTCAAAGGTGAAGTGGAGGTTCGCTGTCTTCTACATATATGCTTTGATTTGGCAGTGTTCTGAATGTTCCAGAAGCAATCCTGAACACACACTATCGGTTAATAGGTTATAGAATTAATGTTCATAGAACCTTTTGTGCGGAGTCATAAGCTAGGGCTCCACAATGTAATTGAGATCTGATCAAAGCTCATTACAGGTGAAGTTGCAGGTAGCAATCAGCTCCACATCATAGATGAGTTGAATTTAACTATGCCCGTTTTTCTCAAACAGAGAGTTGGTTTTTGTAGTATGCATCTGTGAAATTTTAAACATTAGTTCTAAGAACTGAGTACTACTGGTTAGTGGTATCAGATGAGGACTGATCAGTATTTCAGGTTCTGCACTATTTGCAAAGGTGAATAGCTGTAGTTTTTGCACTGATAGATGATAACTATTATGTGAAACCTATGACACTTTTTCGTTTATTTTTTCTTTCAATGCAAAATATATTATAATGGCAAGAGTGTAATACCGAAGAAGACAAGAGATTGCAAAATAGCACTACGATAATGCACTTGAAAAGTTCTATTTTTAAGAAAACTCTCTATGATCCTCATTAGTCGACTTCAGAGTGCTATGGCATACAGATCTTGAAGAATTCCAGAGAGCAAGATGGTGTCAAAGGCTATTTCAATATCCATACATACCATGACAATATGTCCTTTTTCTGACATAAGCATTCTGTATGTCAGAAAAGGCTTTCACCTAAGGCCAAAAGTGGATCAAATTCTGTGGAAGCCACATTAATTACAATTGATGATTAAGTGGGATTCCACATACCATACAGTAAATGGTGGATCATCTTTTCTAATGCCCAAGTCTTGTCTTGCCCAAGTGTAAGGGATATTGGGCTAGAGTTTTGCAGATTTGTCTGATCTTTTCCAGTTTATGGAAAGCTAGTATAGTTGGATCACACCCACAAGTTAGGATAGTAGCTTTCAGAAAGGATCCATTCCAAAAAAAAATCAAAAAAGAATGAAGAGCTTTGTCATCTAGGTGTGGCAGCACGAGACAGTAAATTTTTCAGGAACTGGTGTCCCATTTGTTGACTTGTTTAGAGCATCCTATAGCTTCAACAATGTAAAGAACCTGCTTATATGGAAGAGGTAGTCGTGCTGAAATGTCATTTGAATTGCTTAGCCTTTATTTTATTATGCCGAAAAGATCTAGATCGTTATTATTTGTTGAAAAATTTATTGAAAAATAATAATAATTATTATTTTTTTTAATTTCAGATAATTCTGCTGGCCAAATTCATTATAGTGGAGGCAGACTGGATCCAAGAATCTTTTAGCCTTTTTTCTTACAAACTATGCTTAATAAACAGGTTATGCCCTGTTGTGCCCCCAAGGTGCAATGCATTATTCCATCACAGATCAGCATGTTTAGAAAGATGAGTAACGAACTTGGATAGGGCACAGATTGCAGTACTTAGAATTTGTGTTGTGATATGCTCTGGTAGTGTCATCAATGGATTGGTATGTGACTTATTCATCAAAGGTAATGTTCAAAGAGAATAAATTAACCTTGCAAAATATCCATTTTAAGTGAGTTCCCCCCCCCTCTCTCTCTCTCTCTCTCTCTCTCTCTCTCTCTCTCTCTCTCTCTCTCTCTCTCTCTCTCTCTCTCTCTCTCTCTCTCTCTGTGGGATATGTGTTGTTTAAATTTCAGAAATTATTGGATCTAGTGAGTATGGGCTTGGCACACCCAGTGTCCTGAGCCGGATATCATCATTCTTCTCTTCTTGGTGATTCCTTTCTACTTCTCTCTCTCTCTCTCTCTCTCTCTCTCTCTCTCTCTCTCTCTCTGGGCAACTTGGAAATTTTTTTTTAGCTGGTACAGCATAAGCCTCAGGCTTCCTTGTATTATATGGCTAGTAATAATAATAATAATTTAGCAGATTGTGCAGAGTTATAACCACTGATACATGGAAACAATGTTGGATGGCATATCATCATGTCTATAGCTGCAGTTGTTCCAGTGGAGAAATGAACATAAGTATCAGCACCAGTATTCAGCAATGTTAGATTATGATCATCAAGCAGTGATTCAATAACACTAGCTGACACGATTTTTACCTCCAAGAACTTAAATGCTGTTTTTAACCAATTTTTATGCATAGATTTCCAAAATCATCATGTCACAGTTACTAAATATAGAGAGAGTTATGTTTTACCAAAATATGCCAATTTCGCATAATCTAGACAATAATGTATAACATACTGATTTATATTACCAGTATAAGCTAATTCTCTTAATTTTAGCAATCAATTCTGACCTAGGTTTTCTTGTGATACACAAAATCAGACTAACTATGGGTCTTAAGTTCAATGCAACAATTCTGATGCAACAATTTACAATTTGAAGAGAGCACACTTAGCATTTCTAGTGAGGATTTTTATAGGCTATGCCAAGGTTTTCTAAGTATTAAATGATCTTGACATGTTCTTAGGGTTGTAAATCGATCCTCCAAACAGTAGTGGGGAAGATAATAGTGATCAAATTCAAGTTGAGGATTCGTTGGAAGCCTCCACTTCACAAGATGTTGACTATCAGCCAATAAATTCAGATAGTGAGGTACGTTTAATCAAACAAGATGAATTGAATGATTTGGTTTGAGACTTAAATTTTCCGAAAGAACAAGCTGAACTGTTAGGTTCTAGGTTACAGCAGTAGATATGCTCACCACAGGAACAAAGATTTCAGTGTTTCGAAAAAGACATGAAAAGATTTTGAAATATTTTACTACAGAGGACAGTATGTGTTTTTGCAAAGACATTATTGGACTTCTGAAAGAACTAGGTGGTGTGCATAAGTCAAATGAATGCAATTTATTCATAGATGCCTCAAAATTAAGTTTAAAAGCAGTTTTGCTTCATAATGGCAATGAATCTCCATCAGTTCCTGTGTTTCATTCAGTTGGACTTAAAGAAAGTCGTGAAAGCATGTCTAAGGTTCTACATGCTATAAAATACCAGGATTATGGATGGAGCATACACGGTGATCTTAAAGTTATTGGTTTGCTTCTTGGTTTGCAGGGAGATTTCACAAATATTGTTGTTTTTTGTGTTTGTGGGACAGCCGTGCAACAGAAGAATATTATGTTGGGTAACACTGAAACAAGTAGAATGAGTTCATACCAGGACAATGCAATGTAATGTAAAATATATTCCTTTAGTGTATATAAAGCAAGATTCTTCTTCCACCCCTGCACATCAAACTTGGATTGATGAAAAATTTTGTGAAGGGACTGGATAAATAAGGTAAGAGATTTGCATACTTGCAAAGTGTTTCCTATTTAGCACATGCCAAACTTAAGCAATGGATTTTTATAGAACCCCAAATTAGGAAATCCTGAAAGACAATGTGTTTGAAACCCAGTTAAAGGATGTTGAATTAGCAGCTTGCTGATCATTTAAGGCAGCAGTACATGGTTTTTTGGGTAACAGGAAAGAAGAAAACTATGAAATGTTGGTGTCTAATTTGCTCGAGTGGGCTGTCGAATGTTGTTGAAAATTCATTTTTCTTCATTCCCATCTCGAATTTTTCCCTGAAAATCTGGGAGATGCGAGTGATGAACAAGAGGAGTGGTTTCATCAAGACATTTCAAAGATGGAAGAGCAGTATCAAGGTTGCTGGGATTCTGTATTGATGGGAGATTACTGCTGGTTCCTTGTGAGGGAGAGCAAGCAGGAATATAAGAGAAAATCCCTTAGTAGCAAACATTTTTAAAGAGAATTACAGGTATGCTGATTATATGTTATTGAAATATAACTATTTCGCTATGATTTATGAAAATTTTTCTGAAGTTAAATGAGTTATAGAGGATGTATATATTTTTTACACTTGTATTACAAACTTGAATTATACATATATATTTCCATTTATTTTAATGTTGGTACATCTTTTGATGTAGACATGATAAGAGACTTTTTATGGTGATTTTCGGAAATCAGCACGTCTATTTTCTCCAGAATCACATATTTTCATTGCGGAGGTATGACAAAAAATATTTTTTATTGGGTAATGAAATTTTTCCTTCTATGTGGGGAGCCCAGAGCAGATAGTGTGCATTAAAGCCCCAATAAATAAATTGTAGAAGGAATTTACATAAGGATTTCTTCCATGTCATTATAAGTATATTTTTTGTTTGGTGATACGTAAATAGAAACTATTATTAAAAATAAATAAATTTTCTGTTTATATTCCAGGCAAACCACATAAGGTCAGAGGAATGCACAAGTTAAAGAGAATGCAAGAACATTCATTCATGTGTTCATCATGTATTCATTTAGTATTCATGTGGCTTAAACCACAGTCATTCAAAGCACATGCACTTCTGTACCATTGTGCTTGACCACTCGGCTACTGTTACGGATGATACTGCAGGGGAATGTAATTAGTGGGAATCCTTGAGTTCACAAGAATGGCTGCACCTCCATGTGCAGCAGTAGCTGTTATTTCTATTTTGTTGGTAGACAGTTCTTGATTGATTGATGTACCTGCGTAGAAAAGTCAGTTTTTGTACACATATGCTTGCTAGGCTGCATGATCAGATCATATATATCATCAATATTGCTAAAATTTCAGTGCATAATGTGATCAATTATGGTTTTAGCAGTTGGATTTGATTCTGTCTGCTTTTTAGGTCTAGTCTGTTTTTGTCTGTCTAATTTATTTTTTTGTCTGTCTAATTTATTTATTTATTCCTTCCCCCCCTTTTCTGGAAGGTAGAACATCCACTGTCCATGTCCTCTTCTGCAAGCAGGTCTAAGATTGGTTCATCCAGGTTGTTCTCTATATCTGTGTTCATTAAATTTGGTTGAGTCTTATTCAGTAGAAATGATGTTTAAAGTTTTAAAGTTTCCATTGAAGTATGATGCAATTGGTGTGTTGCTAGCATGATATATCATGCTGTTCCTTAGGAAGCTGTTGTGAGGACTGAGGCAGTATCTAACTCCAAACTGCAACAGACATGGCTGGCTAGTTGAACTGACATTTTTGACACTTCTTTTGACACTTCTTTGCTTCCTGATAGGTGTTATCCAGTTATATTAAAGGAGGCAGCAAAGGAAGTAAGCAAACGCTTAGCCATAATTATGAGAGCTTCCTTAGGCTCAGGGAAGGTCCCCATGGACTGGAGGAGTGTAAATGTATCACCAATTCACAAAGGGGGTTCAAAAGGTGACACAAATAACTATAGACCTGTTAGTTTAACTTGTGTTGTGGGGAAAATAATGGAGTCACTGGTTAAAGAAGCATTGCAGGATTATCTAGGCAAGACTGCAGTAATATTTAAAGACACAGCATGGGTTTGTTAAATGGAGGTCTTGTCTGACCTGACCAATTTGATTGGATAGGTGACTTTCCACTCTATATTTTTGAATCTTTTTTTCCTGTTTTCCAGGAAGTGATGTAATTAGAGTGTTGGCAATTCATATTGTGCAATATTTCAACATCACAGTCCATTTCTGTGTGAAATTTAGACCCACAGTTTGGGCACAATGCATCCTCTCAAGACCATTTGATATGGCTAGGAACATAAGGTCTTACTCAAAGTTGAGATAGCTAGCTCTAACAGTGGAAGGAAAATTTGGAAGGACGATATTCTATGCAGGAAGCGGCTCATCATCTTTTCTGATCTTAATTCGCTTAATTGCTTAGAATTTGATCTTTTAATCATGAGTTAGTTCATCCTCTGTGATATTCATCAAGACCCACTCTCCTTTGGAGGTATTCAGCATTGCATGTGGGGTAACTTGTTCAGGTATACAACCAAAATGCAAGAGTTTTAAGAGTCTCAGAATACTTATACATCATGTTTTTGATTAGTAAATCAATGGATTTGAGTTGTTTCACCATTCTAGATGAATCTGCTATGTTTTCTAAACATTTATAATGAGAAATCGGGACAGAGTACTCATGCATTTACAAGGAAAAGAGCAAAAGATAGGAATTGATGGGCATTCTGTTGCTCTATGTCAGCACACAGACTTTTTGACTATGATGTGTCCTGATCTATTTCATTCATTTTAGAGTATGATGGGCATCAAGGCTCAACTGTTATGGCATTCCACATTTAGCTCCTTTCAGCCCTGGGGGAAGTAACTCTTTCCAACCAAGTTTCTGATCACACCACATGGAAGTAGAAACACTGCTAACCTTTTACCAAGTGATCAGAAGGGTATGACAGCAAAATTTTGCTAGCGAGCATAGCAGTAATAGCATTAACAGGGAGGGGGATAGTAACAGTAACATTACTAGCAGCAAAAGCAATGTTTACAAGAGTCTGAATTAACATTGTGAGCAAAGAAGGGTTTATGAAAGAAGGACACTACTAAAACGGACTACTACAGAAATCACTGAAAAACTATTCACTTGTCACTTGAAGCCATGAAAGTTAGATGTAGACTTACCACGTCCAAGCAAAGATCCACAAATTGATGTATCTCCTAACAGAAATATTGTAGCCTAAACAACACTGGCAATCTCTCAAAGAATTAGATAGTGGCAGCAACATCCAGCAAAATTTGAAAAGTTGTTCAGGTATACAACCAAACCTCAGTATTGGACATGGTACATATGTGGTAATGTGCCTGAGTATAACTAATGTTACAATTGTTAAGCATAATGAAAACCAGTGACAGCAAAATGGTAGAAGGGCTAATGGAATAAGCAAGAAAACACCCAGACACCACAATAGGCAAAAAAAAAAAAATGGTGATTTATAGAATCTTCAGGTTAGCTTAATAATTTTCAGAATATAAAATTAAGTAGAGTTGAAAAGTAAGAATTAAGGTATAAATATATAGTTCAGGTAAGCACAAGATTGCTTACCTCCTCCTCCTCCTATATTAGGGATCTTGAGGTAAAGGTGCTAAATTTGTTGGGAAGGGAGAATAAAGGTATACTTAACAGCACATAAGCAGGGAATGTGAATGGAAAGAGAGATGATATTATTTACATATAAAATGTGCCAACAAAACAGTTAAAAGAATAAAACAAAATCAAGATGGAAAATAAATATAATTATTGAAAAATAAATATAAATATTGAAAAATAATGCAAATAATGAAATTAAAGAAATACACCGTATTTTCTAATTAATCGGTATATACATTTTTTATAGACAATAATTCACCAAGGGAACACAGTGTATACTACAAACACACAGTGTATATACAAAGATTGAGAAACTGAACTGGTTCAAATTCACCAAATCATTGAAACTTGTAGGAAAAGAGAGCGGTTTTTAAAATTAATCATATTCACCAATCTGTTTAAATGACAATTTAGATATAGAACAGGAAATCTGTTGGATACTAATATATTGTAATCTTTTTTTTTTAGTCTATATGGTAGTCTTTTTTGTAGAGAAGATATCATCTTTTAAGAGCACAAAAGGTGATATTGTTTTACATGATGGCAATAATGACATTAAGAGTAGGTCTGAAGATTTACTTAACACATGCAGGTCAATGTTGAAAAAAAAGTTGCGAGTTAGGGAAATTTGAAAGTGTGTGCAATTCTGCTGAGACACAACAGGATGGAGTATAGGATGAGAGCCTTGTCCATCAATTAGGCCTTAGAGAGATTGTGCAAGGCCCATGGGTTACAATTTTTCTCAGCATGGTCTGTGCTTGTTAACAAGAGAGACTGCTTCTACAGGGATGGGATGCTGATGCCACTGAGGCAGTGTTAGAAGGATTCAAAAACTGCTAGTTTTGAGAGAAGGATACAAAGACTAACAGATAAACAATGTCTGCAGGCAAAGGTGAAAGTAATTCTTGCACTGCTATGCACTGCACTAATTCCACTATTGGAAATTAGCAGCAGCCTGGGAAAGCAAGGTACCAGGGATTTCTAGAACTGCTGAGAGTCATCATGGAACAAGTGAATACATGGACTGTACTTGGGAAACTAAGAGTAAGAACAGGTGCATGTATACTTACATGCACACCAATGCTAGGAGTATAGTAATAAATTTTATGAATTTGAAGTGCTGGTCAAAACATCAAAGGCAGATATTGTTGGGTTATCAGAGATATGGTGTAACATAGATATAAGAAATGCAGAATTTGAGGAATACAATGTGTACAGAAAGAACAGACAGAATAGGAAGGGAGGAGATGGTTATGATATTAGTTAGGAAACATAATCTAAGGCAGTGTATCCAGTTGACATGGGTGGCCAGTGCAATGTTCAGTCAGCTTGGTGTGGCATGAACAATGGAAGAGAAAAAATTAGTGTGTGTTGTGGGTCTAATGACTCTGATGAGTACAACAAAAAAATTGGTACAGAGAAATAGAGTGGGTCAATAAATCAGAATGCATCATAATGTGGGATTTTAACTTTCAGGAATTGAATGGAATTTGTGGATTGGTCACTTGTACACTAGCAACTCTATTGTGGTTTTACTGGGTGAATATTTTCTACAGCAGCATGTTCGAGAGGCAGCCAGAGGGAGTAATATTCCTGATCTGATTATCAGCAGTGTTTATTAAGGCATTCAGATTCAGCAGACAAAAGAACCACTAGTTGGAAATCACATTGTACTGATGTGAGATTTATTAAGATTGCAACTACCATCAGGGTAAAGGGAAAGGTCGTTGCTTTTGTAAAGATGACTGGCAGTCTCAGACAGTTTTTATATTATATACAGTGGGACCAACTCATGATGTTACCAGTAGCAAATTCTAAATGGGAAGCATTCAAGGAAATAATATTGGAAGCTACTACGTTTTTCATACCAATTAAGATTATGCCTAAATAGATGTTAGATGAACTAATGAGACTTGTTGCAGAGAGGAAAATGCATGGGATGGATATAAATTATCAGGTGACAGAAGCCTATGGTAGATATGAGCCAGAATGTAATCAAGTTACAAAGGAGGTTAGGCAGGCAAAGGCAGATTAAAGAATCTTTGGCAAAAGATGCAAAGAAAAAACAGACTTTTTTACTTATCTAAACTCTAGAAGGAAGGGGATGAATCAAATTGATCCATTGATATCAATGGTTTCATGTGATCCTGCTCGGGTAGCTGACAAACTGAATGAGTATTTTCCATCTATATTCACATATCGGTTAGAGAGAAAAATGCCAGAAGTCTATCAAACTCTAACAGGAAGTTAAAGGATTTTGCAATAACTGAGAGGAGAACTGGTTGGTTGGTTTTTTTTTTTTTCCTTTTTTTTTTTTTCCTTTTTTTTTTTCTTAGGAGCATTAGCAACTAAGGCCATATTGCTCCGGGGATATGCGTTGGTCATTCTCTGACCTTTCCACATCCTCTGTATTTGGTAGTCACAGGCTCGAACCCTGGTCTAATCAAGAAGCGTGTGCTATGCACTGCTGCTCCTACCCACCAGGCTACGGAGGCACCATGAGAGGAGAAATTGTCGAAGCTAAACATAAGAAAAGCATCTGGGATGGTTGGGATCTATCCAGTTATAACAAAGGAGTCAGCAAAGGAAGTAAGCAAACCCTTAGCCATAATTATGAGAGCATCCTTGAATTCAGGGGAGGTCACCATGGACTGGAGAAGGGCAAAAATATCAGCAATTCACAAAAGGGAGACATGAGTAATTACAGATCTGTCACGTTGACTTCTGTTCCAGGAAAAGGAATGCACCACTGGTTAAAGAAGCAATGTAAGGTCATCTTGACAAGAACTGCAGTTATAGTTCAGACAGAGTGTGGGTTTGTTAAGGTGAAATCTTGTCTGACCAATCTGATTGCATACTATGATGTAGCCACACAGGAATTGGATACAAAAAATAATTTTGATATCATATACTTGGATTTCAGAAAAGCTTTTGATACAGTTGCACATGGGAGACTACTGTACAAATTGGAGCAGTATGGCATTGAGGGCAAGTTGCAACAATGGAAAAAAGGATGGTTGAGTGGGAGAAGACAGAGAGTGGTAATCAATGGACACTGCTCTTTGTGGACTAATGTTATAAGTGGGATCCCCCAGGGTTTGGTGTTGGGTCCATTTGTTTTCCATATTTATCAATGATATTGATGAAGGTATAACAGGCTTAATGCCCAAGTTTCCAGATGATAAAAATGTTGGCATGATGATTAATGACAGAAAAGGTGGTGATGCTGAAACACAATATGGAAGAGTTGGGAAGATGGGCTGAGAGGTAGCAACTAAAGTTTAACATTGATAAATGCAAAGTACTGCATATGGGTAGCAGTAATCCCAGAATAATGTACCAACTGTGAGGCACTATACTCAGAGTAACTCATGGTAGTGGAGAATGAACGAGACCTAGAGATAATTGTGCAGTCAGATATGAAGTTTTCTGAGCAGTGCAGACAGGCTTCCAGAGCAGCTCATGGTGTCTCATCAATAATATACAGCAATTTTGCTGGCAGAGATAAGGCATTGATTAACTCTTTGTGTAAGACAATGGTTAGGCCACACCATGAGTACTGCATACAAGTCTGTTAGCCTCATTTTAGGTAGGATGCAGAGCTGCTGGAAGGGGCACAGAGAAGGACAATGAGATTGGTGAGGGGAACAAAGGGGTGCTCTTACCAAGAAAGGCATAAGTTCCACAAACTACAGTGTCAGGAGCCAAGGCACCTGCAATCTGATTGAGATGTATAATGCCTTGAATGGTGTGAGCAAGCTCAATGCTAATGGGATTCTTCCTCTTTTTCCATTTTACGCACTTAGCAGGGCATAAATTCAAACTGAGGAAACACAGTTGCTGAATAGATGTGTGGAAATTTCCCTTTAGTCAGCAAGTGCTTGATTGCTGGAACAAACTTCCATCTGTTGTTGTGGAAGTTGATAGCCTAAATAGATTCGGGGAAGAAGTTATTTTTTTATTTTATTTATTTTTTACTAATGATATATAATCTTGCTTTCTTTATCATATGCCACTACTAATGCTAATCCTAATATTGTAGACAAATATTATGTTGGATATACAAACCAAACTTTAATACAAATCAAGAAAATTCTCCATTTATACAGGGTGTTTCAGTTAAACGTTTCAGAACTTCTAAGAGGGGCAGGGTACATCCTGACAACTCGAAATCATATAGCAATGTGGGGTCGGAAATGCTTTCCTGAAGCGGTGTTGTACACAGAAGCACCATAAAGAAAAGAGACCGTAAGTGAGAAATCGTTTTAATAATACATGAAAAGAAGCAAAACGTACATGTATTAAAGTAAGTGTTCGAAGTTTCTTCCACGGGCTACAATGCACGCCTCACATCTCCGACGCATGGACATCCGAACATTCTGGAATACTCCAGGCAAATTTCGAATTTCTTCGGCAGCTACTGCGATTCTTGCAACCAGCTCCTCAGCATTGTCAACAGGGTGTCATAAACTAGCGATTTCATATGACCCCAGAAATAAAAATCAAGACATGATAGGTCGGGTGACCGAGCAGGCCAACGCACGGGACCACCACGTCCCGTGCGTTGGCCTACGAGATCACCTCATCGGACCTTACCTGTTACCGTGTCGTCTAACCGGACCTATCTACTTGACCTTTCTGCAGCAAGTATTGCCACAACTTTTGAGAGATGAACAGATTTCTGCATCGACGCAACAGACAATGTGGTTCCAACACGATGGAGCCCCTGCCCATTATAGCGGAGATGTTCGTAACTACCTGGATGTCACATTTGGTCAACAGTGGATCGGACGTGGTGGTCCCGTGCGTTGGCCTGCTCGGTCATCCGACCTATCATGTCCTGATTTTTATTTCTGGGGTCATATGAAATTGCTAGTTTATGACACCCCTGTTGACAATGCTGAGGAGCTGGTTGCAAGAATCGCAGTAGCTGCTGAAGAAATTCGAAATTCGCCTGGAGTATTCCAGAATGTTCGGATGTCCATGCGTCGGAGATGTGAGGCGTGCATTGTAGCCCGTGGAAGAAACTTCGAACACTTACTTTAATCCATGTACCTTTTGCTTCTTTTCATGTATTATTAAAACGATTTCTCACTTACGGTCTCTTTTCTTTATGGTGCTTCTGTGTACAACACCGCTTCAGGAAAGCATTTCCGACCCCACATTGCTATATGATTTCGAGTTGTCAGGATGTACCCTACCCCTCTTAGAAGTTCTGAAACGTTTAACTGAAACACCCTGTATAAGTGAATATGACAGATATTTATTTTTAAATACAGACAGAAGGCAAAGTAATCTGAAGTACTGGTCTTTTCTAATTTTAGAAAGGAGCAATATATCAAATGTTTGTAAGATGATTGGAATATAATTTATCAAAATCCTATAATATGAACAGTTAAGGACAAAGACATGATCAACAAAACAGAAAAGAAATAAGTCTCTTGGAAAGGTTTTTCAGAAATATTTAGATAAAGATTTACTATTATGCAGGAGGCTAGAGAGCAAATGGATATACCAACAGATTTGCAAGTAGAGAGGGATGTACTAATATAGATATAATCATGAAATATACAGACATTTATAAAGATATTTCAATAGGTTATCTTGCAGTGACCTGTTTGTGATCCTTATTAAACACCAAAAAGATCCTTAATAAACTTGTTGAGATGTGTACTGGCAAACAGAATTTGAAAGTCAAAGGTCTGAATGTGAGTTATATTATTATTCACTAAGGTTCCAATAACTGATGTTATTATCAGTTATTGAATAAATGTTGTATGTAGAGATGCTATTGGGAACTCTGCTAAGAACTTTTCAAAGGATATTCCTGAAAATTTTACCACAACTGTTTTTTATGTTTTTCACCAGGTAATAATGATGATCTAGGTAATTTATTTATTGGGTTATTGTTTAGTTTTCATGAAGCATTATAAAATTTTCACTGATTCTATTAGAGGATGTTGGGACTTTTTTACATGTGGTACTAGATTGTTGGTTTGTTATTCAAGGATTGGATGTAAAAGGCTGCAGATAAATATAGTTATTGACTGTTTTTCCCAGTAATGTGATGGCAAAGTTTTGTTGTTGATCAGCTTGAAATTAAGGTGATTTTTATCATAACTAGGTAATAACTGCCAATATCTCTTGCATGGTGTGGATTCCCACTGGTTTGACAGCATGGTGCGAATCCACATAAGTATATCTATGGAAATACTGCACTTGTAGGATAATTTACAATACTATGTTAGATCTAAATATAACTGTTTCTTGAAGGATTTGCTAAGAGGTTTAATCATTCTGAATTTAAAGCCAGATGACAGTATTTCATTAAGATCTGGTTCTGATAGGTGTAAATTACCTGTAATAATGTGCTTATGATCTGTATATTTATATATGCAAAGATGGATGACTATGCATATCTAGATCATCTTGCTTTTTGCCAATGTTGTGGAATTAGTAGATGTAAGGTTGTATTAGCATTAGTATTAGTAGACGCATATGATGCAAGAAAGCAAGCTTATACAGCATCAGGCAAAAAAAAAAAAAAAAAAAAAAAAACCTTTCCTTTTAACCCATACATTCATTCCAAATGTTTGTTTTTTTTTTTTATTTAAGCTTTGAATTTATTTAAGTTTTGAATTTGAATTTATTTTTTTTAAATTTATTTAAGCTTTGAATTTATTTAAGCTATAAACTTCCACAATGAGAGATGGAAGTTTGTTCGAGCCATCAACTACCTGCTGGCTAAAGGAAAATTTCTGTCCATCTATTCGACAACTGCTTTTCCTCAATTTCAGTTAATGTCCCTGAGGTTTGTAATCTAAGAAAGAGGAAGAATCCCATCAGCACTGAGCCTGCTTAATCCATTCAAGGCCTTATACACCTCAATCAGATCACCTCACAGGTACCTAGTCCCCAGATGCTGCAATCTGCAGATCTTAAGCTTTTCATTACCTAGCATTAGTCAGTTTCTTATTTTGAATTTAACTAGTGATTTTTGGAAGTTAAGACTCTTGGTGTTGGTGCCAATATTGTTGAACTAGCCACCATATTGTCGATAAGAAATAGCACAACGTATATATCTCGAACTTATAGCGTAAGGTATAGGATAAAACTAGATAACGTAATACGAAGCACTGTATAATGAATCTGTTAGCTTAGTATTATCAAATAATCAAAAATATTTATTAATCTTATTAAATTTCATTTAAAATTTAACTGTATTTAAATGGAAATCACGACCCAGATTAGAGCTGCAAAGCAAAGATCACACACTAGCAAGAGGGCTGTGACTCGGGGAAGAAACGAAGGGGGAAATTCTCCAATGCATCAGAGTCTCAAAAAATGTGTGAAGTGTTTGGTGAACTTTTTTAAACGGGACACGATCGAGCCAAGGAGGATGTCTTTGTGTATGCTAGATGCCTAGAGTGTCAAGAAATTAGGTGCCAACTCAGCGTTTTGATGAGGATCTATGAGATGCTTGAGGTGTAGGGTAAATGCCTGCCAACTAAGCGTTTTGATGAGCATCTGTGAGATGCTTGAGGTGTAGGGTAAATGCCCTCGAAGAAATTAATGAGGGCCCATCAACCTCTCAGGTGCCTGGCTCAATGACAGAGCTCACTCCTGTGCATCAAGCAACACAGAGGCAATCTCCAAAGCAGAATGCGATGGTCCCAAATTAACTAGTTATTGCTGGTGACTCTATTGTCAGGGAGACAGGGAATATACTATGCAAGAAGGATAGGTGGAACAGGACCAGGGTATGCCAGCCAGGGGCAAAATTTGATAAAGTTGTAGAGCAGATATCATCTTTTAAAGGCACAAAAGGTGATATTGTTGTATACGTTGGAACTAATGACATTAAGAGTGAGAGATCAGCAGATTTACTCAACAAGTACAGGTCAATGTTGAAAAATAAGGCGTGAGTTAGGGTTGAATGTGAAAGTGTCTGCAATTCTGCCCAGACACGATTGGAGGGAGTACATGATGAGAGCCTTGTTGATCAATTTAGCCCTGGAGAGATTGTGCAAGGCTCGAGGGGTAGAATTTTTTTCAACGTGGTCTGTGCTTGTTGAGAGGAGAAACTGCTTCTACAGGGATGGGGAACACTTAAATAGAAAGGATGCAAGAATATTTGTTGATGCTATTGAGGCAGTGTTGGGTGGGTTGGAAAACTGTTAGCTGGGGGGGATACACAGACTATAAGGTTAACAGTGGCTGAAGGTACAGGCAAAAGTGATTCTTGCACTGCTTCTATTAATCCCAGGGGCTTACATCTGGTGAGTATGGGCTTGGCATACCCAGGATCATGAGCTGGATATCATCATTATTCTCTTTCTTGGCAATTCCCTTCTACTTTTGACCTCTCTCTCTCTCTCTCTCTCTCTCAGGGAAATTCAGGTTTTTTTTTTTTTTTTTTTTTTTTTTGGCTGGTGCAGCATAAGTCTCAGGCTTCCTTGCACCCTGTAGCTAATAATAATAATAATAATTAGAATGAGCAGCAACCTGAAAAGCAAGGCAATAGAGATTTCTAGGACTGATGGGAGTCATAGTGGAACATGAGCTGCACTAGGGTAAATAAGAGTAGAAACAGGTGCATGTATACTTGCAATGCTAGGAGTATAGTTAATAAATTTGATGAGCTTGAAGTTCTAGTCAAAGCATCAAAGGCAGATATTGTCAGGATATCAGAGATGTGGTGTCACACAGACGTAAGCAGTGCAGAATTGGAATTTGCGGAGTATAAGGTGTACAGAAAGAACAGGAAGGGAGGAGTGGTTATGCTGTTAGTTAAGAAACACATAAAATCTAAGGAAGTGCATCCAATTGATGTTGGTGGACAATGCAATGTTGAGTCTGTTTGGTGTGATATAAGCACTGGGAAAAGAAAAGTGAGAGTAGGTGTGTATTATAGGCCCAATGAATCTCATGAATATAATGAGTGATTGTGCAGAGAAATAGAGTGGGCCAGTAAATCAGAATTCTTCAAATAGGCCTCTGGGGTTGGGTATACTCATACTATAATTTTTAGTGTTTTCCACCAACCATGGAATAAAACGAAAGACGAAAAACCCAAATTTTTAAAATATTTAATATTTACAATAAATGATTTACAAACAAAATATTACTGATAGTAATTTTAAAATAAAATAAAACAACTGTCATATACAGGATAATAATAAAATGCCGAATTTAAAATGCAATAAAATATACTGGGTTAAAAGCGCTAAAATACTAACTGAAGCTTTCAAAGGCTTCTGCCTTTTTTCTCAACAGTGTAGTTTCTGTTCTGCGGTGCATCATTAAATACCAGCAGGTTCACGGTGCATCTCACGTGAACGTCAGAACCGGAAGTGGCTCGGGAGCGTTTCAGGCAAAAACGTTCATCCCCTCCAAGGATTACCGCCTCAAAGAGGGGATGAATGCATGTGCCCCTATCTCTATTTATATTTTTCTCAGTAGAACTAATTCGCAAGCTCTCGAGCCACTTGCGGTCCCAAAATCTATGCGCCCGATCAGTGATGACCGCTTCATCTGGGGAGATTTGATGTTGCTTCTCCCAGAAATGTTCAGCTACGGCGGATTTGCCATAGTCTGCATTTCTTATCGCATTTGTATGCTCCCCCAGACGATCTTTGAGACGCCGTTTTGTTTCTCCCACATAACACTCCCCACATTCCGGGCATTTAATACTGTATACGACCCCACTTATATTTTCATTTAAGACAGGGTCCTTCACCTGTGACACGATTGTGTGCAGCTTCCTGCCTGGGAGCTGCATACAACGTGTCTGGTAATTCCTTAATACGCGAGCTAAACGCTCGGATAAACCCGGATAGTAGGGAATGTATGCGGTGGCTATTGGCGTGAAGGACTCACTTCTACTCTGCCCTCCACTAATGTATTTCTCTATGATCCTCCGGGGGTAGCCACACTTCAAAAGATCCGCCGTAACATGTTCATACTCCAAGTTTCTATCCTCTGAGGTACTACAATGGGATTTTGCCCTATCCACTAATGCTCTTACTACACTGTTCCTGTGATAATTAGTCTGCGCTGAGTTGTAGTGTGAATATTGGCCCCTGCACATAGATTTTCTAAATACTTTTGTTTTCAAATGCTTCTACTCACTTCTACTTGAGTAGAAGGACTCACTTCTACTCAAGTAGAAGTGAGTCCTTCACGCCCATAGCCACCACATACATTCCCTACTATCCGGGTTTATCCGAGCGTTTAGCTCGCGTATTAAGGAATTACCAGACACGTTGTGTGCAGCTCCCAGGCAGGAAGCTGCACACAATCGTGTCACAGGTGAAGGACCCTGTCTTAAATGAAAATATAAGTGGGGTCGTATACAGTATTAAATGCCCGGAATGTGGGGAGTGTTATGCGGGAGAAACAAAACGGCGTCTCAAAGATCGTCTGGGGGAGCATACAAATGCGATAAGAAATGCAGACTATGGAAAATCCGCCGTAGCTGAACATTTCTGGGAGAAGCAACATCAAATCTCCCGAGATGAAGCGGTCATCACTGATCGGGCGCATAGATTTTGGGACCACAAGTGGCTCGAGAGCTTGCGAATTAGTTCTACTGAGAAAAATATAAATAGAGATGGGGCACACGCATTCATCCCCTCTTTGAGGCGGTAATCCTTGGAGGGGATGAACGTTTTTGCCTGAAACGCTCCCGAGCCACTTCCGGTTCTGACGGGAACAGTACACGTTCACGTGAGATGCACCGTGAACCTGCTGGTATTTAATGATGCACTGCAGAACAGAAATTACACTGTTGAGAAAGAAGGCAGAAGCCTTTGAAAGCTTCAGTTAGTATTTTAGCGCTTTTAACCCAGTATATTTTATTGCATTTTAAATTCGGCATTTTATTATTATCCTGTATATCACAGTTGTTTTATTTTATGTTAAAATTACTATCAGTAATATTTTGTTTGTAAATCATTTATTGTAAATATTAAATATTTTAAAAATTTGGGTTTTTCGTCTTTCGTTTTATTCCATGGTTGGTGGAAAACACTAAAAATTATAGTATAGTAAATCAGAATGTCTTATAATGGGGGATTTTAACTTTCCAGATATAGACTGGCACCTTTGGGTTGGTCACTCACACACAAGCAAGACTTTTCTGGATTTATTGGATGACTGTTTTCTACAGCTGCATGTTTGAGAGGCACACAAAGGGAGTAATACTCTTGATCTGATTATCAGCAGTGATTATTCAGGCATTAGGAATTTTCGGATAAAGGAACCACTGGGTGACAGTAATCACAATGTACTGATATGAGAATTACTTAAAGATGTAACTACAATCAAGGCTAAAGGGAAGGGCTTTTGCTTTCGTAATGGTGACTACAAGGGTCTTAGACAGGTTTTAAATTCTGTACAGTTACCAATGTTACCAATGTTGAATTATAAATGGGAAGCCTTTGGGGACTTAATCTTGGAGGCTACTAGGCTTTTCATTCCAACTAAGAAATACTGTTCAAGGTTCAGGCCTGAATGGATGTCAGATGAATTAATAAGACCTGTGGCAGAGAAGAAAAATGTATGCTATGCATAACAATCATCAGGTACACAGAAGCCTGTGGGAGATATAAGCTTGTCTGTAATCAAATCACAAAGGAGTTTAGGCAGGTAAGGCAAATTACGAGAAATCTTTGGCAAAGGATGCAAAGAAAAACAGCAAAGGGTTCTTTTCTTATGTGTTTTTTTTTTTTTTTTTAGTTGTTGGCGCATCAGCTTCTGTGGCCATAGTGCACCTCCCAAGGTTTTTGCAGTACTTTGATCCAAGCCCGAGGCGGGATTCGAACCCGCAACCTTTGGGTTTCCAGGCTTTACTTATGTAAACTCTGAAAGAAAAGGGATGAATCAGATTGGACCACATAACATAGATGGGTTGACTATTGATGATCATGCTTAGGTAGATGATAAACTGAATGAGTATTTCGCATCTACGTTCACACATGAGGAGTTATTCAATGAGGGAGTGCCACATGTTTATCAAACTCTAACAGGGAGCTAAGTGATTTTGTAATAAATGAGAGCAAAGTGGAGGAGACATTGTTGAATTTAAACATAAGGAAGGCACCTGGAGTGGACGGGATCTATCCAGTTATATTAAAGGAGGCAGCAAAGGATGTAAGCAAACCATTAGCCATAATTATGAGAGCTTCTTTGGGCCCAAGGAAGGGTCACCATGGACTGGAGGTGTGCAAATGTATCACCAATTCACAAAGGGGGTTCAAAAGGTGACACAAATAAGTATAGACCTGTTAGTTTAACTTGTGTTCTGGGGAAAATAATGGATTCTGGTTAAAGAAGCATTGTAGGATTATCTAGGCAAGACTGCAGTAATATTTAAGACACAGCATGGGTTTGTTAAATGGAGGTCTTGTCTGACCAATTTGATTGGATACTACAATGTGGTCAGAAAGGAAATGAATGTCAAAAATAATTTTGATATCATATACTTGAATTTCAGGAAAGCTTTTGATAGTATTGCACATGGAAGACTGCTGTACAAATAGGAGAGGTATGGCATTAAGGGTAAGTTGTTACATTGGATAAAGCGATGGTTGAGTGGGAGACGACAGAGATTGGTAATTAAAGGACACTGCTTTTATGGACAAATGATATTGGTGGAGTTCTTCAGGGTTCGGTGCTGAGCCCATTGTTCTTTTGTGTATTCAACAATGATGTTGATGAAGGTATAACAGGATTAATTTCCAAGTTTACAGAGGATACAAAGGTTGGCAGGGTTGTTAATGACACTAATCACGACAGTAAAGAGAGGCTGCTTCTCGAACTGGATGAAGACAAGTTGAGCAAATGGGCTGAGAAGTGACAACTTATGGTTTAACATTGACAAATGCAAAGTACTGCATATGGGTAGCAATAATCTAAGAGAAACGTACCAACTGTGTGGTTCTATACTCAGGGAAGTGGAAAGTGAAAAAAGACCTGAGGATAATTGTGCAGTCAAAGATAAAGTTTGCTGAGCAGTGCAGATGAGCTGTCAGGGCAGATAATGGAATCTTGTCAATGATATACAGGAATTTTGTTACCAGGGACAGGGAGATGATTATCCCATTGTACAAGGCAGTGGTCAGGCCACACCTAAAGCACTGTGTACAGGTCTGAAGACCTCATTTTTGGAAGGATGTAGAGTTGATAGAGCAAGTACCAAGAAGGACAACAAGATTGGTGAGGGAAACAAAGAGGTGCTCTTACCAAAAAAGGCTTAAGTTCTGAAAATTGCAGCACCTGGAGAGTAGCACCTGTGAGGTGATCTGACTGGGGTGTATAAGGCCTTGAATGGGTTGAGCAAGCTGAATGTTGATGGGATTTTTCTTCTTCCTCAGGTTAAGTACCCGAGGGGGCATAGATTCAAATTGAGGAAAGACAATTGTAGAATAAATTGAAGGATGAGCTGAAAAGGCATTTGGAACGAATGGATGGGTGAAATGGGCGGTTTTTTTATTTTTTGGGTGATGCTGCATAAGCTTGCTTTCTTGCATCGTATGCCTCTGCTAATGCTTTCTTCGTAAGAGCATCCTTTTGTTCCCCTCACCAGTATTGTTGCCCTTCTCTGTAATCATTCTAGCAACTCTACTTCCTTCCTAAAATGAGACTTCCAGATTTGTACGCCAGTACTCAAGGTGTGGCCTGACCATTGCCTTATACAAGGGGGATAATCATCTCCTTATCCCTGCTTGCAAAATTCCTGTATATCAGACAACCTGTCTGCACTGCTCAGAAAACTTCATGCCTGACTGCACAATTACCCCCAGATTTCTTTCATTCTCCACTAACCTGAGTGTAACACCACCCATCTGGTACATTTCTCTGGGGTGGGGTTAGTGCTACCCATGTGCAGTACTTTGCATTTGACAATGTTAAACTTCAGTTGCCACTTCTCAGCCTATCTGCCCAACTTTTCCAGATCCTGTTGCAGCAGCATACTGTCATTACTGTTATTAACAATGCTCCCAACCTTTGTATCATCTGAAAACTTGTAATTAAGCTTGATATGCCTTCATCATTTTCACTGATAAATATACAAAACAACAATAGGCCTAATACTAAACATTGGGGACATCACTAATAACATTAGTTCACGAAGAGCAGTATCCATTGATTACCACTCTGTCTTCTCCCAAGTTTGAGCAACTTGCCCTTAATGTCATGCTGCTCCAATTTGTACAGTAATCATCCATTTGCAACAGTATCAAAAATTTTCTTGAAATCCAAGTATATGATATCAAAATTATTATTTGCATCCAGTTCCTTTGTAACCATGTCATAGTATCCAATCAAATTGGTCATAGAAGACCTCCCCTTAACAAACCCATGCTGTGTCTGAACTAAATTTCTGTGATTTCATTATTTTCCCTGGAATGGAAGTTAGAATAAGAGATCTGCAATTACCCATGTCGCTGTTTCATCCCCCTTTGTGAATTTTGGGAGCACATTTGCACATCTCCAGTCCATGGGGCCCTTTTCTCAATCCAAGGAAACTTTCATAATTATGGCTATGGGTTTTCTTATTTTCTTTGCCACCTCCTTTAATATAACTGGATAGATCCCATCCACCCCAGGTACCTTTCTTATGTTTAACTTCAACAATTTCTTCCCCCCCCCTGCTCTCGGTTATTACCAAATCATTTAACTCACTTTAGAGCTTGATAAACATCTGGCCGTATCCTCCTTGAATGACTCCTCATGTGTGAATGTAGATGCAAAATACTCATTTAGTTGTAGCTACAAGCTGGAAAGCCAATAAGTATAGAATATTTTAATCTCTCATCAGTATTAATAAGTTCATTTTTCGCAGACAACAATTCATTTTATGAGCTGATAAATCAAGATTTCTGTGATCCATCATTTTATTTAAAATTTTTAAGTGAGTAATGATTGATCTAATTAGCATTAGTAGAGGTGTAATGATGCAAGAAAGAAAGCTTATACAGCATCAGCAAAAAAAAAAAAAAAACCTTCCCATTTCAACCATCCATTTGCTCCAAAAGTTTGCCTAGTTCTTCCTTGAATTTATTTAAACTATCAACTTACACAAAGACAGATGGCAGTTTGTTCTATAATCAACCACCCGCTGGCTAAAGGCAAATTTTCACACATTTATTCTACAAATGACTTTACTCAATTTGAATTTATGCCCCCTCAGGTGCATAATATGAGCAAGAGGAAGAATCCCATCAGTACTGAGCTTGCTCAAACTATTCAAGGCCTTATAACACCTCAATCAGATCACCTCGCAGGTGCATAGTGTTCAGATGCTGCAGTTTGCAGAATTTAAGCCTTTCTTGGTAAGAGCAACCCTTTTTTTCCCCTCATTGATATCTTTGCCTTCTCTATACTCAAGGTGTGGCCTGAACATTGTCTTATACAAATGAATAATAACCTTCTTATCCCTGTTAGCAAAGTTCCTGTATATGATTGACAAGACCCCATGAGCTGTCTGGCAGCCTGCCTGCACTGCTTAGAAAACTTCATATCTGACTGCACAATTATCATCAGTTGTGTTTCATTCTCCAATACCTGAGTGTAGTACTGAACAGTCAGTACACTACTCTGGGGTTACTGCTACACATAGGCAGTACTCTTCATTTGTCAATGTTAAACTTCAGTTGCTACCTCTCAGCATATCTTCCCAACTTTTCTAGATCTTGTTGCAGCAGCATGCTGTCATTAACAACATTGCCAACCTTCATATCTGCAGCAAACTTGAACATTAAGCCTGATATACCTTCATCATTATCAATGATAAATACAGAAAACAACAATGGGACCAACACTAAGCCTGGAGGTCTCCACTAATAACTTTAGTGCACGAAGGGCATTGTCCATTGATTACTACTCTGTCATCTCCCACTCAGCCATCCCTTCCATAGCAGCAACTTGCCCTTAATTAGATACAGCCCCAATTTGTACAGCAGCCTTTTATGTGCAACAGTATCAGAAGCTTTCCTGAAATCCAAGTAAAAAAAAAAGTAAAGTGCAGCCATTATCAACCCACTGCAGGGTGGAAGCCTCCTCAACAATTCATGCTGAGGGAAATGGACTATAATCTGCCACGCTGGTCCAGTGGGGGTTGGCAGATCGACCGTATTTAGCAGTCAGGGGCTTGAACCCCCGGTCTACTCAAAGAGCGTGTGCTACTGCACTCCCGCTCCTGCCCACTCGGCTACGGAGGCCGGTTTTCCTTATCATGGCCATATTCAATGGCTTAACTTGGGATCTTAGCATGTGTATCCAAGTATGTGATATCAAAATTATTTTCTGCATCCAGTTCCTTTGTGATAACACCATAGTATCCAATCAAATTGGTTAGACAAGCCTTACCCTTAACAGATGCATGCTGTGTCTGGATTATTACTGCAGTCTTGTCTAGATGATCCTGTAATGCTTCTTTAACCAGTTATTCCATTATTTTCCTTGGAACAGAAGTTAAACTAACAGTTCTGTAATTATTCATGTTACCCTTTGATCCTACTTTGTGAATTGGGGATACATTTGCACGTCTCCAGTCTGTGGTAACCTCCCCTGAATCCAAGGATGTGCTCTTATAATTATAGCTAAGGGTTTGCTTACTTCCTTTCCTACCTCCTTTAATATAACTGGATAGATCCCATCCAACCTAGGTGCTTGTTTTATGTTTAAATTCAACAATTTCTCCTCCACTTTACTCTGCAAAATCCCTTAGCTCCCTGTTAGAGTTTGATAGACTTCTGCCATTCCTCTCCCTAACTAATTGCTTATGCGTGAATGTAGATGCAAAATATTCATTCAGTTTGTCAACATCCTGAGCAGGATTATCAACAATCGAAACCAATATCAAGTGGACCGATCCGATTCATCCCCTTCCTTCTAGAGTTTACATAAGTAAAGAACTCTTTGCTGTGTCTCTTTGCATCCTTTATTAAAGATTTCTCGTAATCTGCCTTCACTTGTCTAACCTCCTTTGTGACATGATTACAGACTACCTTATATCTACCACAGTCTTCTGTGCCTCCTGATTATTTATATATATCCCATGCAATTTTTCTTCACTGCGACGAGAAGAATACAATAATAGTGTCAATAGTTTTAATATAGTGCCAATATGATAACAATTGTCTATTATCTTATAGGATACTAGTCCGAAAATTTATCAATGGCCCGTATAAGATGATTTAAGTTGCTTGCTCACTTGTTTTAGGTATACTAAGTTTAACATTCTACAGTGATCCATCTGGAACTAACAGGAATAGGGGTTTTGACAAGACCAGCAATTTGTATAATTTTATAATTGATTGAATGCAATAAGCATTCTCTCTCTCTCTCTCTCTCTCTCTCTCACTGAATAGCATATAAGATATAAGGTTTACATTTATTTATTATATGCTGCATTATTTAAACAGATCTAAAAAGTTGCACAGGTTTTTATTGTTGATTAGCTGCTTAGATTCTGAATATATTTTTTTGGAGGGGAGGGAGTTTAGATTTAATAAATTTTAACTATTTGGAATTATTAGTATTGGCATTGGTAATGACAAATAATGCAAGAAAGCAAAATTACACAGTATCAGCAGAGGGAAAAAACATGCTCCCACAACACCTGTCCATCCAATGATTTGTCAAGTGCATCCTTCAATTTATTGAAACTACCCACTTGCAAAAGAACAGACAGAACTTTATTCCAAAAGACAACCACAAGCTGGCTAGAGCCAAAATTCTATACACCTTATATCCAGTCATCCTGCCTCAATTTCAGTTTTATACTTCCTCCCATGTGAACCATATGAGTAACAGGAACATTAGAATTGAGCTCGCTGAATCCATTCAATGCCTTATGCACCGCAATCAGTTCACCACACATGCCTACTTGACAAATTCTGCAATTTCCAGAACTGGGGCCTTTCTTAGTAATAGCACACGTTTCTTTCTTTCACAAACCTCAACGCCCTTCTCTACACCCATTCCAACAGCTCTACATCCTTCCTAAGATTTTCAGAGAACTTCATATCTGACTGCACAAACCCCTCAGGTCTTTATCATTTTTCACCAACCAGTAAATTAATCTTTTATTACTGCAATCCATAGCAAAATCTTGCATTTGTCAATGTTAAACTTCAGTTGTTATTTCTCAGCCCATTTTCTTAATTTTTCTAGATCTTCTGCTAGTAGCTTACATTGATTACTGCCATTAAACACTCTACCAACTGTAAAGTCAGACAAACAGCCAGATATACTTTCATCAATACCATTAGTAAATATAGAAAACAACAATAGGCTGCAGCAATGAAACCATTACTCCACAAAAGGCAGTTCCGTTGATAATCACTCTCCTTCTTCTCCTACTCAATCATTCCTTTTTATTCATAGCAGTAACTTATGCTTAATGCCATCCTACTCCAATTTGTACAACAGACTTATGTGAGACAGTATCAAAAGCTTTCCTAAATTCCACGTACATGATATCAAAATTATTTTTTGCATCTGGTTCCTTTGTTACTTTCTCATAGTATCTAATCAGATTGGTCAGAAAACATCTCTCCTTAATAAATCCATGCTGTGATTGCAGTATAATTGCATTCCTTTCTAGATGGTCCTGCCTTACTTATTTATCTAATAACTGCATTATTGGCCCTGGAACAGAAGTTAAGGTAGCAGGTCAAGAACTGCTTGTGGCACCTTTTGATCCTCCTTTATGAATTGGGCATACATTCACACATTTACAGTCCATAGGGACTTGAAAATTAAGATGCTTTTAGGGCTAAGGATTTTTTTAAATTCATAACTGGATAACCCTTTCAGCCCCAGCTACCTTTTTTAAGTGCAATGATTTTTCTTCACCTTTCTTTCAATTATCACAAAAAATAATTTAGCTCCCCATCAGAATTTGATAATTCCTTGGGGGAATACACCAAATAATAGATTAACTAGAATGACAGGCAGATGTGATTCTTGCATTGTTTCTACTGGAAAATGCAGTAGGTTGAAAAGCAAGATGTTGGAGATTTTAGGTCCTGCTGTAGGTAATCATGGAACAAGTAAATAGATGAGCTGTGTTAGGGTAACTAAGAGTAAGAACAGCTGCATGTATACTTGAATGTACACTAATGCTAGGTGCATTGTAAATAAATTTGATGACTTTGAAGTACTGATTAAATCATTAAATGCAGACATTGTAGGGATGACAGAGACATCGCGTCACTTAGACATAAGCAATGATGGGGTTGAATATGGGAAGTAAAATGTATACAGGGAGGACAGATAGGGCAGGAGGGACTGCAGGATTATGCTCTTAGTTAAGAAGCATATTAAATCTAAGGCAGTGCATGCAGTCGACATGGGTCGCTAGTGCAGTGCTGAGTCAGTTTAGTGTGATACAGCCAGTGGAAAAAAAAAAATTGAGAATAGAAGCATGTTGTATACCTAATGACACTGATGAATACAATGAACGACTGTATAGAGTGGGCTTTGATCTGGTTATCAACAGTGATTCTTCATGCATTAAGGATCTGCAGGTAAAAGACCCACTGGGTGGCAGTGACCACAGCATATTCACATGGAATTTAACTAAACACATAACTAATGTCAAGGGTACAGGGAAAGGCATTTGCTTTAGTTAGAGTGATTACAGTGGTCTCAGACAGTTTTTAAATTTTATGCAGTGGGACCAACTGATGATATTACCAACAGTAAATTATAAATGGGAAGCATTCAAGGAAGTAATCATAGAAGCTGCTAGGCTATTTATACCAATGAAAAAATACTGTTCAAGGCTTAGACCTAAATGGATGTCACATGAAATATTGAGATGCAGGGTAGAGGAGAAAAGTGCATGGGAATTATATATAAATTATCAGGTAATGCAGAAGCCTATGATCTGGCGCCTCCGTAGCCAGTGGGAAGGAGCAGCAGTGCGTAGCACACGCTTCTTGATTAGACCGGGGTTCGAGCCCATCACCACCAAATACGGAGGATGTGGAAAGGTCGGGGAATGACCACCGCATTTCCCGGAGCAATATGGCCTTAGTTGCTAATGCTCCTAAAAATCAAACAACAAACAAACAACAGAAGCCTATGGTATATATAAATTAGTCTGTATTCAAATTACAAAGGGAATAAGCAAGCTAGGGCAGATTATGGGATGTCTCTAGCAAAGAGTACAAAGAAAAGCAGCAAAGTCTTCTAATCTTAAACAGTAGAAGGAAGGGACTGAATCATGTTGGGCCACTTGATGTCAATAGTTTAACTGTTGATGATCCTTCTCAGTTTTCTGAAAAATTGAATAGCTATATTGCATTTATATTCATACAAGAGGAATTCTTTAGGAGAGAGGATGCCAGAAGTTTATCAGCTTCTGGCATCCCTATATCTAATGGGCAGCTAAATGACTTTGTGATAGCTGAAAGGAAAGTGGAACAGACATTCTTGAAGCTGAACATAAAAAGGTGTTGGAGTGGATTGAATTTATCCAATTATATTAAGGGAGGCAGCAAGAAAGTAAGCAAACCCTTAGCTATAATTATGAGAGCATCCTTGGATTCATGGGAGGTCCTTATGGACTGGAGATGTGTGAATGTATCCCCAATTCATAAAGGAGATCAAAAGGTGACATAAGTGATTACAGACCATTTAGTTTAACATCTGTTCCAGGGAAAATAATGGAGTCAATGGTGGGTTAAAGAGGTAATGCATAATGATTTGGACAGGAATGCAATTATACTGCAGTCACAGTATGGATTTCTTAAGGAGCAACCTCGTCTAACCAATCTGGAGCAATTTTGCATTAAGGACAAGTTACTGATATAGATAAAGGGGTGATTAAATGAAAGAATACAGAGTGGTTATAAAACCAAAACTATTTTTCATGGACTAATGTCATTAATGGAGCCCCCCCCCAGGGTACAGAGCTTGGCTCATTGTTGTTTTCCATATTTATTAATGCTATTGATTAATGTATATCAGGCTTAAAGGTTTAACCTTAATGTTCAGTTTGAGGCTGATCACAGGTTAGCAGGGTGATTAATAACATTAATCACGGTATGCTGCTGGAAAAAGATCTGGAAAAATTAGGTCGATTGGCTGAGAAATGGAGTTTAACAATGACAGATGCAAGCAACTGCATATGGGTAGCAGTAATCCCAAAGTAACTTATCAGCTGTTTGGTACAACACATTCTGGGGGCAATTGTGCAAGCAGATATGTAATTCCCTCAGCAGTGCGGAAATGCTGCAAGGACAGTTCACGGGGTTTTGTCTTGCAACAATATACAGAAACTTTGCTAGCACAGATAAGGAGGTGATTGGTGATTATCCTCTTGTACATGGAAATGGCCAGATCACATCTTCACTACTGTATACTGTATGGTGAGGCTTCACTACTGTGAAAGTCTCGCCATAGGAAGCAGATCTGCTGGAACGGGTGCAGAGAAGGGCAACAAGACTGATGAAGGGAAGAAACTGGTGCTCTTACCTAGAAAGGCTTCAGTTCTGCAAACTGAAGTGTCTGGAGCTTAGGCACCTGTGGGGAGATCTGATTGATGTTTAAGATCTTCAATGCATTAAGTAAGATAAATATTAATGGCATTCTTCCTCTTGCTGAGACATGCTACACACACAATGTGGCATAAATTCAAGTTGAGGAAGAATGGTTGCAGGATAGATGTGCAGAAGTTTACCATCAGGCAACAGGCAGTTAACCTCATTGTTGTAACAGGTTAATCCGTTGTTGTGGAAGTGGATGATTTGAATAAATTCAAGGAAGAACTAACAAATTCTTGGAGGGTATGTATAGTTGAAGTCTGTAGTGTTAGTTCCCCCCACATTGATGCTATATAAGCTTGCTTTCTTATATCATTTGCCACTACAACTACTACTAAAATACATATTCAGTTTGTCATCAACGTGAGCAGGCTCATCAACAGTTAAACTATTGATATCAAGTGGACCAATATTATTCATAGCCTTCCTTCTACAGATTACATAATTAAAGAAGTATTTGCTGTTTTTATTTGCATTCTTTGTCATAGTCTTCTTGTAATCTGCCTTAACTTTCCTAACCTCCTTACTGATGACTTGATTACAGACTATGCAATCAAAACTGTCATGCAGTTTTCTTCTCTACAACAAGTCTTATCATTTCATCTGATCCAATTTGATCCATTTTGATCTAAATTAATGTGTGATTAGATGAAATCTGAATGCTTCCCTGTTGGCAACTTCAGCAGTTGGTCTCACTGCATAGAATTTCATAACTATCTCAGACCACTGTGGTCAACTTTACGAAAGCAAATTCCCTTTCCTTATCCTTGACAGCAATTATGTCATTAATAAATCACACATCGGTAAAATGTGGTCACTATCATCCAATTGATATTTTACCTGCAGATACTTGATGCACAAAGAATGGCTGATGATAATCTGATCAAGAATATCGGCTTCCTCTTCTGATCAAGAGTTATTGGCTTCCACATACAACAGCATGTCTCTAACATACTGTTGTATAAAACAGTCATTGATTAAATTCACAAAAGTCTTGTCAGTGTGTGAGTTACTAATCCACAAGTTCCAGTTAATAACTCTAAGCATAACCTCCCCTATTACCGAAGGGCATAACCCCCCCCCCCCATCCTGTGAAGTCTCCTTTCTGTGCACATTGTACTCACCATATTCAAATTCTGCATCCCTTATGTCTGAGTGACACCATGTCTCTGATATCCCTACAATGCCTACATTTGGTGACTTAAGAAGCACTTTAAATTCATCAAATTTATTTGCTATGTTTCTAGTATTAATGTACATGTACTTATCCTAATGTAGCCCATGAATTTGCTTGTTTCATGAGGACCCAAAGCAAACCTTGAAATTCCTGACACCTTTCTTTCCAGACTGCTGCATGTTCCAATAGAAGAATGTGAGAATCACTTATGCCTCTGACTGCTCCATGCTAGCAGTTTTCACCACTCACCTAACACTGCCTCCAAATAGCAAAAGCAAATATTCTTGCACTCCATTCTATTTACGTGTGTTTATCCCTGTAGAAAGAGTCTCTCCTGTTAACAAGCATAAAACATGTTGAGAAATTATCTACCAGATGATCCTTGCAGTCTCTCTCTCTCCAGAGCCAAATGTATTATAAACACATACTTCTTATTTGTATTTAGTAAAATATTTTGGTTGAGTATATTGTTTAATCCAGGTAGATATAGGGTTTATAGTTTTTGAAACAAGAAAATTTCTTTGTGTATTAATCTTAGATTCGTATCACTGATTACTTTAGTATTAGCATAGTATCAGTGCAGATAGAAATTTAGATATTATACTGCTATTATATTATAGATGTAGATATTATACTGGATGTTGATTATTACTGAAACAGATGACTCACACATCATGCTTTTCCTACTCAATTTTGGTGGTTAACCTTTGTTAAAGTCACCTGAAATATAGGTATACAACAATATGTATTTTGTCAATAATATTTTTTGACATTATACTATATTATATACGATAATTTTATACTTCTTGTATTTTATACCTACGTATACTCCACAGTTTTGCTTGCATATCTCAAATTCAGTTTTCATTCATATATTTTTTTACTCAATCTCATATATATATATATATACACCAATCTTTTAGACATTATCATACAAATTTCATATATAGATATGTATACACTGTCCAATCAAAAAATTTGACTCCCCCATATTTTAGCAATCAGCCATGCCTCTCTGCCTGGTAGCATACTTGATACTGCAGGAGGTTCTTGGCATTTGGTCCAAAGTACTTCATCAACATGGGCAAGGGTCATGGACAGTCAGAAAAAAAAAAAAAAAAGGAATGATTGTTGGGTACCAGTTGAAAGGTGGCAGTACTGCAGAAACTGCATATCTTGTGGGCAGTTTGCAGACTATGCAGTTAAAGGTCCAAGAGTGAATGGATAGGAACAGAGCAGCAATCACCAGGCCAATGGTGGTTACCCACATCTCATCGATGGTTGTACTGAACATAGGCTGCCCCAAATTGTGCAAATTGTGATGGGAAATAATGAAATGATGAAATGGACTTGAACCAGTGGACAAGCAGCAGAAGTGTTTCTAAGACCATGTTCCAACAAACCATCTTCTGCATGAGCCAAAGAGTAGGTACGAAGTCAAGGTACCCATGTTTACAGCCGCCCATCACCAACGACACCCAAAGTCGTTGGTGATGGGGAGGTGAAAAAAGTTGTATTTTCAATGAATCATGTATCCTGCTGTGCCACATGGAGAGCAGATGCAGGGTATAGTGACATACTGTGGAGACGAATCAGTCTCCACAGTGATGTCCTGGTCCAACAGAAACAGGCAGGTGGCAACAGTGTTTTCTGATGGATATGTTTTCCTGGGAATCTCTTGGAGCCCTCGTATCCCTAGACCGCACTCTGAATGCTGGACACTACCAATCTACACTAATATGGCTGCCATCATCATGAAAATATACCCATTCATGGCAATGACTGTCTTCTTGGATGGCACAGGTGAGTTCCAACAGGATAATTTGTCCAGCCATCTTCCTAGTATTCTTTGAGAGTGGTTCACCAAACACAAAAAGTGACTTCCAGGTGCTATTTTGGACACCAAATTCATTGATATTCATCCCATAGAACATTATGTAGGCAAACACATCCAGCATTTGGATCCTCCGCCACAGATTATCACAGATCTATGGGACACAGTCCTAGCCAACATGCCTCTTGCAATGTTCATGTTGCACTACACCATGTGGTGGCAAGAGGAGGACTTAACCATTATTAGGTAAGTAGTCACAATTTTTTGATAAGACAGTGTGTGTGTGTGTGTGTGTGTGTGTGTGTGTGTGTGTGTGTGTGTGTGTGTGTGTGTGTGTGTGTGTGTGTGTGTGTGTGTGTGTGTGTGTGTGTGTGTGCATGCATATATATATATATATATCATAAGGAGAATAATTGCAAAATCATAATAGATAACTTTTTACACGGTGTCTTATTAGATAGCTGATATAGTTTCAAGTGAATAATAGCAATTTGTGAAATTAATTAAATATTTATTGAATATGTATCTTAACACAGAAATTTTACATATAATAACACACTGCTATATGCTTAATATAATAGGATCACAATGGAATATAAAGAACATGAAACTAACCAAGAATATACACACTAATGTAGATTAAAAAAAAAAAAAAAAATTCTTTCTTGTATAAGTATAAAAATTTAAAGTGACACCATATTTTACACACAGTTATACGGGTATTCACAATAACTATATATAACTTATTTGCACATATGCTGGATAATTTCTCAAGAAACAAAATTATGCAGTAATTTCCTGTTTTACTTGTGATCCAGCTTTCAAGCTGCAAGGTTTCAAACTATATGCCCAACAAGAGGCGTGTTCCATTCTGAAAATAATGATCGATATGGTTGTCAGTCAGCCACTCCTTCCAAATGCCAATGAGCCACATTCAGCACCAAATATTTAATAAATATGAAGTGCATGACTACAACATTATCATTATACTATTGATAACAAATGTAACCATCGACAGTGGTCATATAAAACATTCACATCATAACTGAAAAGTTGAAAAATTGTTAAGTAAACCAAGGGCAAGTCTGATGTATTCAGACATTCAGATCCACCATCATTAAACAAGTCAATTAAACAATAAAATGGATGAAGTTGAATAATTTTTTAAGTATGATGATGCTTACATAACAGGATTAACTGACACTTGATGAAAGGGACAGAGAATGATTTCAAATTGAAATATACAATATGCAATGAGAATAATGAACTACATAGACAAACAGAGTGAATCAGCAAATTAAAATGACTTATAATTGGGGATTTTAGCTTTACGGATATCAGCTGCAACTCATGGATTGGCAGTTCACTTAGTAGAAAATTATTTCTTGATTTACTAGATAACTGCTTTCTACAACCAATATGTTAGAAAGGAACAACAGAAGGCAATATTCTTGATCTCATTATTAGCAGTCATTGATCATGTATTAAGACCTTTAGGTAGCAAGGATCACAGTATAACATTTAATTATTGTAAATGTTACAGGGAGGAGATTTTGTTTCGACAAAGGTGAGTATAATGGGGTCAGACATCTTTTAAATTCTTTTCAGTGGGACCAACTGATGATGTTAAAAATATAAATATTAAATGAGAAGTGTTCAAAGAAGTAACCAGAGAAGTCACTATGCATTTTATTATGTCTACAAGAAGTAATGGATAACCTGATGAGCACAGTGGAAATGCATGGGAGATTATAAATTGTCAGGAATACAAACCCATATAATAAGTATAAACTAGTGTGTACCAAGTTACCTAGTCTTGGTAGCATGCATAGAAATGATTCTGTACAGAGGGCTGATAAATTGAACAAATATTTGGCATCTATATTCACACATGAAGGTTTTAGAAATGTGATTAGCAGAAGTCTGTCTAGTACTGATTGAGAGTTAAATGGTTTTATATCAACACAAAGTGAGGTGGAGGAAAAACACCAAAGTGAGGTGGAGGTAGTTAAAAAAAAAAAAAGTGAACAAAGCATCTGGAGCTTATGGAATCTATTCAATTATACTAAAAGAAACTGCAAAGGAGTTAGTTAAAGCTATAGCTGATGTAATGAGAATATACTTAGTACCTGCACATTGTAAATGTGCAAATGTATCTTCTTTTTACAAGGGTAGTTCAAAGGGTGAAGTGGGTAACTGCAGAACTGTAAGTTTAACCTCTATGACAAGGAAAACTGGAATCAATAGTTAAAAAAAGTAACACAAGATCATCTTGACAGAAGTAGGGCCATAATGCAATTACAGCATGGGCTGTTAAAGGAAGATTATGCATCACCAATCTAATTAATTTCTATGAGGTTGTGCGAAGAAACTCAATGAAAAGAATAATTTTGATATCATATATTTAAATTTAAGTAAGGTCTTTGATACTGGACCACATGAATTATTGTTTTATAAACTGTAGCAATGCAGCAATTAGGGAATGGTTTCTACTATGGATATGGATAAAAGGATGGCTAAGTTGGTAGGAGACAAAGAATAGTTATAAATGGCCACTGCTCTTTGGGGACTAATGTAATAAGCGTGGCTCCACAGTGTCAGTGTTAGTCCTTACTATTTTTAATATTTATTAATGATACTGGTGTAATTCAACTTTGATGTCTAAAGTTTGCTGAGACAAAAGTGGGTGCTATGGCTAATGACAGTAATCAGAATATGCCACTCCAAGAGCATCTAAAAAAATTTAGCAAATGGGCTGGAAAATGAGATTTGAGGTTTAACAGTGAAAAATGCAAATAGTGCATTTGGGCACAAGAATCTCAGACTAACATATCATCTGGGTAGCATTAAAACCAAGTAGTGGAATATGATGAAGATCTAGAGTTAATTGATACAGTCTGAAACAATATTCTCTGCACAGTATAGACAAGTTGCTAGAACAGCCACAGGATTCTGTCAATGACATACTGAGGCTTTGCTAGCAGGTTGTTGTTGTATTTGAGGGTTTTTTGTTAAAAGGGACTCCTGGGCCATACAGTGCCAGTTCGTGATTTACTTTGACTAAATCTTCCATATTATGATGATCAGAGGCAAATATATAATTTTAAGCATCACAAATATTGAAACAGTTCTTCAAAATCTGAATCATTGCCAAGAATTTGTGGTAAAGCTATTTGGTTTGGCAAGTCGGAGAGAGACCTAAAGCTGGGTGTCCAGGAACTTGAATGAGGATATGCTCAATTTTTTTCTGGGATTGATATAAAAAACAGTGAGGAGGGTTCTCTCCAATAAGCAAATAACGAGAATGACCAATTCTTGCCAGAATTACTTATTGTTGCCTACTTTTCTTAAAACCAGATGCCCACAAATGCAGTTCCTTTTTTTTTTCTGTGCAGTTTATTATTGATCTGATTTTGTCGCAGTTTAAACCAGTGATTCCCACATGTTGTTTTAATAATGGATTTGTAGTCAGTGTACTGCACTTTCGAGTGACAGAAATTCCAGAGTTGGGATGATTAACAGCATGATCTGCATGTACATTCATTCCCTGGAATGCCAGGGAATGAATAAAAGATAAAGCAGAAGGTGATCTTCTGGTTGGACATTTGATAGTGACAATCTAGATTGGATTTGTTCCAGGATTGGGTGAAAGGGAGAAAAAATAGACTGAATGGCAGCGACTGAACTATATATTGGAGATTGCTTCAAACATTGTTTATGAAATCTAGGACTAGTTATATCTGATATAGTTTGTTTGTAACAAGGCAATGCCATAATTCTTGCCAGTGAGAATGTAACTTACTGCATATTACTTGCCTGTCTGTATAGGGGACTAACAGGTCAAGATTATTCATCAGGGCTGCTGATTTGGATGCAGTGTCAGCCAAATCGTTTCCTCTAATCCCAATGTGACTGCAGATCCAGCAGAAACAGATATCGAATCCACCTGCACAGAGTGTGTATATTATCTGCTGCGTTCAGGATAGGGTTGGATGATTAGTGTGTGAGATCGCTGATTACACCTGTAGTGCACTCATTGAATCGGCATATATAATACACCATTGGTATCGGTGCTTTCTTATGTGCTCTAGAGCTAACTCTATAGCATGCAGCTCTGCAATATATATGATGCAGTCAAGGGGTATCTGCTCTGATATAGTATTAGCTTGAAAAACAGCAGCAGATCCCACATACAATTTTACTTTGAGCTGTCTGTGTAAACTGGCAAGAAGTCAGAACATTCTGCACAGTGTAGTGAATAGAGCTGAAGGTAGCCAGAAGACTGGGTATTACACTTCATCACACTCTTCAGCGAGAAGTCACATGCTGGTATTTGAGCATGCCAGGGTGTCTTGGTGAACAAGCAACCTTGTCTACCATGAGGTTAAGCTCATTGAGTAGCTCTTGAACATGAATGCCAAATGGGTGATTGGCAGTCTGATGTGTGTTATAAAGATTTTCTCATCATGGGTCAAAAACTGATGCTCACGTGGGGTGATCTTGCAGGGATTTCAACTTGAAGGCATATTGTAGAGAAAACTGCAATCGTTGAAGTGACAAGGATGGTTCATTTGCTTCGACTTATAGACTTTGGATGGATGATGTTCTGAATGCACCAGTAGCAACACGAATGGCCTGATAGCAGAGAGGATCAAGCCAACAAAGTGCGCTATCTCTGGTGCATATACCTGAGACCCATAATCTAATTTTAACCATATTAGTACACAGTACAGATGGAGTAGAGTGAATCTGCCTGCACCCCAAGAGGTAGAAGAGAGAGAGCAGAGAATGTTAAGCCCTCTCATGCACTTTATTCATAGCTGACAAATGCCAGCTTTTCGTAAAATATGAGTCCTTGGAATTTCGTTTCCGATACTATTGGGATGGTACCTTGTCCAAGTCGTAATTCAGGTTCAGGATTAAGGTTACGTTTGCAACAAAAATGGATGAAAACAGTCTTCTCTGGTGAGAACCTGAAACCATTGGCCATGGCCCAGGAGTTAAGATGATCAATTGCTTGTTGCAGTTGTCTCTCAATAACCCTCATATTGCATGATTGAGAAAAAATACTGAAATCATCGACATAGAGTGCACTGTTTATAGTTGGAGGAAGTTGTTTGGTAATGGAGTTTATTTTAATGGCAAAAAGCATGACACTTAAGACAGATCATTACAATACCCTCTCCTCTTGGCAAAAGGGCAGGGGAAAGGGTGGATCCTACATAAACTTGGAAATGACAGCGGGTTAAAAAATTTTTAATAAATACGGGAAGGTGACCACTTAGACCGAGGCTATAAAGGTCTTTTAAAATACCAAATCTCCAGATTGTGTCGTTCACTTTTTCCATGTCAAAGAAGATGGACATCAGGTTTTCTCTTTTTAGGAAAGCATCTGGGATAGTTATTTACAGTCTAATTAAGTGGTCCAATGTGGACCTGTTTCTTCGGAAGCAGCAATGAAAGTGGGAGAAAAAAATTCATTCAACTCTAAGTACCATAAGAGGCGAGCATTAACCATTTTCTCCAATATTTTACAGACAGCTAGCCGGAACAATAGGACGATAGTTTTTCGGATATTTAGGATCCTTTCCTGGCTTGGCAAAAGCAAGATCAGTTGCCTTGTGCCAAGTATCCGGAAATTGCTCTTCAAGAAAGATTCTGTTGAACAGGAAGAGTAGAAGGTCCATGGATTTTGGTGAAAGGTGTTTGATCATTGCATAATGGATGTCATCTGGTCCAACAGTGGTAGCCTTTGTACGGGCTTGTGGATGGTAAATCGTGGATGGTAAATGGGCTATTATATTGGTGGGAATCCATAGATGTAAAGGGCCTGTCTCTCAGTTTTATATTTATGGACCAGAGACTCTGGGGAGTAGGATGATGATGCTGAGATGTTAGAAAAAGTTTCCCAAAGAGCATTTGCTATTGCAGTAGAATCTGCAATGGTGTATCCATTATATTCCAGGACAGATGAGGGATGTGCAGCATATTTTACCTTCATTTTCCAGATTTTCTCCCAGACCACCTTAGAGCTGGTCATCTGGGTAATAGAGGATGTGAAACGGATCCACGATTCCTTCTGACTCTGATGGCAGATATATCGTGCTTTGGCTCATATACGTTTAAATGTTAGAAGGTTGGCAGTGGTAGGATATCTTTGGAAAATCCCCCAGGCTTTGTTTTGAGCCTTTTTTGCTGCTTTGCATTGTGAATTCCATCATGGTTTGGGAAAAGGTGGAAACTGTGTTGATGTTTTCAGAATGGCATTCTCAGCTGCTTGGATGATATTTTCTGTGATGTACATGACTGCCTCATGGACATCAAACTCTGCCAGATGTTGGAAGGCATTTCAGTCAGCCTGATCAATCTTCCACCATAGTAACCTGAAAGGAAGACACAGTCTCCTGCTGTGTAAGCAGGTTATCACAGGGAAGTGTCCACTTCCATAAGGGTTCTCCCCCAATTCCCAAGTGAGAGAAGAGAGGAGAGAAGGGGAGCATGTAGAAAGATCAATGGCAGAAAATGTACAGGTATGTGTGTGGAAGAAAGTGCTTGTTTCCATATTTAGAAGGGAAGGTTCATTGTCATTGAGCATGTATTCTATGACTTCCATTGATACTAGCACTACCCTAATGGGTATTATGTCCATTAAAATCCCCAAGTAAAAAAAGGGGCAGCAGCTGCATTACTAGACCATCAAGGTCTTTCTGGGAGATGTCAATCTCCCAGAAAGCGGGTGGCAAATAGATAGAGCAGATGGTTAGCAAAAAAAACCCAATTACAGTGGGTTTTTTGCTAACCATCTGCTCTTTTATAATCAGCAAGGGCTGAACTGGGGTCTGGTTGCCCACAAAGATAGCCACTCTCCCAATGAGCAAGACCATCTGCAATTCTATCCTTAAGAAAAATTGTGATGTTATGCATGGTGGGGGCATTTGCCTTTAGGTAGGTCTCCTGCAAGCAAACTGGCTCATGCTTTTTCAGGAGGACCTTGATGTCGTCAGTATTTTGCTGGAATCCACGACAATTCCATTGTAGGAATTTAGCCATTATTTTGGCTTGGTGGGTCACTAGGTGGCTTCCGAGGTGCTGAGGTTTACTTTCAGCCTTGGCTTTATCTTTTTTGGGGAAGTATGGATGCTGATCTGCATCCATTTCCTTCTCCGCAAAGAGTTCCAAGACTGATTCACCCAGTACCTCCTTATCCATTACATCCATTGTTTCTAGTATTATGGGTGGCTCTTCAGATTTTTTTGGCTTTTCTTTACCACTTGGTTTTAGTGGTGGAGCAAGAGGAGGTACGGATATACGAGTGGCAGCAGACTGTGTTTTTTGGGTGGACTTTTGTGAATACAATAAATGGCATGCAATCGGAGTGAATGACTCTCGTGGTGGTATAGTCATTCCAGTTTGTGTACCGATAGTGCACTTCGCAGAAATCTTCTGAGCATATGAAGGCTACCCGCTATTTATTGGTTGGATGCATTTTCTAGCCTCTGGGTAGGAGGTATTCATCTCTGTTTTTAGTTTTTGAATTTCCTTTTCATCTTTCCACTGCTGGCATGCTCTAGTGTAGGCAGGAGTGCTCTCTTTGGCAATTGACACAGATCAGTTTGGAAGCTGAACATTCCTTGTTCAAGCATAGGCGGATACCACGACAAGCTGTTTGTGAGTGGCCATATTTTTTACATTTAAAACACCTCAGTGGGTTTGGAATGTAAATCTCACTGGGCAGTTTAAATAGCCTGCCTTGATGGAATTTTATGGCCATGGAGTGTTGAATGTTAGGATGAGATTCCCATCCTTTCGCATCGCTATTCTCTTAACAGCTGTCACCCCTTGGTCTTTCAATTCAGAGCAGATCTCTTCTTCAGAGAAATGAAGAAGGTCCCACTCTGATATGACACCTTGTGAAGAGTTCAAAGTTTTGCGGGGTGTTACACTGATCGGCATTCCCTGTGTGGATGTAGCTTTCAGGATTTTTTCTGCTTGATTTGTGCTTGAAGCTTTGACTACAAGATTGCCAGAATGTAGCTGTTTTACAGATTTTATGATCCTGCCAACCCTTCTAATCCTTTCTGGATGAAGAAGGCTGATTCCTGATTAACTGCTCTCAGGTGGAATGCAGAATGAGGAAAAGCAGTGTCACAGATGGTGTTATATCCTCAGTTCAGGCTCTAACAGAATTTGTGCCATTCTCATCTGATCAATTAGGTAGGCACCTTGTTGGGGTCCCAGAAGATGTAGGATTTAAATTACTCATATGAGTAAGAGAAAAATTTCAGATGCCCTAAGTTCCTCACCCACCATGGAGCCCTATGAGGGGATGCCCACTCGTGAAATAGCAGGTACTGCTATTTCACGAGTGGGCGAATGGGATGCTAAGTTCACTTAGGAGCGAACTTAAGATGGGATGCTAAGTTCACTTAGGAGCACCATACGCCCATTTCCAATAAGCCTTGATCCCATCTCAGGACCAAAGGGAGGGAGACTTATTGGAATGCTGTTGACCCTAGCAGTAAGAATCATCTGCTGATTGATCCAGTCGGGCCGAGACTTCCTATCTTGTTGAAGCAGGGACAGAAGTGGGGTATTAAGGCTGGGCCCCTCAACCACCAGGATCTCCCTTTCCTAGTTTCCATGGGTAATGGCGCATGGCTGCACATACCAGATTCCAATGATTTAACGCTGGAATCAAGATATAGGCATTAGATCCCAGTGATGCTAATCTGGAAGGCCAGCAGCATCACTGGGAGGTCCCTCACCATGTACAGGTGCCCACATCGAGTGGGAGGCTGCAGAATGCATGTTTTTGTCATTTAGTGTTTCAGTTTTCCCTCCAGATTAGTCTGGTGTCTGTGTCCTTGTTAACAGTTGAAGCAAACTAATCCAGGCATTTTTTTTTTTGCATTTCTTCTTATTTGACAGAACTTGGCTTTGAGTCTTTTAATGTTAATGAGGTTACTAGTTGTAGGGATATATATGAAACAAATTCCAATCTCTATGTTTTTCCATGGGTGGTGAGCATAAATTCCTGATTCTGCCAGTAACTGATGTGTTTGCATTTTCCAGGCAAGTTTTTATAATTACAAAGGTAACAACTTATACAATCTGGCTGGTTATATGTTCAGTGACATTATCTGCAAATATATGCCTCTAATCTTCAGTTTGACGATGAAATGGGACTATTCATCATCAAACTGAACATGAGAGGCATTTTTATTCCAGTGTGCCCTAAGAAATTTTCAAGTGGGCAGTGCAATGAAGGCAAGTTTACCAGTGTTTGGAACCTGCAAAGAATAAGTAAATGATCACTATTTAGTGGGTTATCGAGAACTGATCACTCTGTATTAGCATATATAGTAGAAGAACAATTGAAACATCAATTGCAGTCATGCATCCTGTAGAAAAATGGATATAGGTAGGCACACCAACATTCAACAAGGTAAGCTGATAAGCTTCAAGCAGGGATTGTATTAGCCTACCTCTCTTGTTGGTTGTTGGAGACCACCACAGTAGATGTTGAGCATTAAAATTCCTGAGCAAAAGCAGAATGGAGATGCCAGCTGATTTATTAGATTTTCTAGGTCATCTGAGGAGCACAAGAAATTAGGGGGAAGGGGTATATATACAGAAGCTACTGTAAGAGTGATATCAATTACAGCGTGCACTTCCACTACTTCTAAAGGAGTTTGAAGAGAAACATGTTTGGATGGGACATTTTTCTAACAAGAACCACTACCCCTCCATGGGCTGTTGAGTCAATACTCCCATCTTGTCTAAAGATAGTATAACTTTTAATGGTAGGGCCCATTTGTGAATTTAAATAAGTTTCCAGTATGGATATGCCTGCTGGTGCATACTGATTGATAAGTCCAAGTAAATCATCCCTTATATTCCAAATGCCTCTACAATTCCACTGAAGGATTCTTTCCATTATGTTGTTTTGTCACTTGTTTTTTTGATTCAGACTACTTTTTAATTGTAGATTTCTTGTATAGATCTATTTTTGTTTTGTCCTTCTTACAAAAGAAGAAATGTGTTTTGTCCATCTCATCATTCACATGTAGTTCTAAAATTCCATCTGGTCATTCTGTTCATCAATATCCATTCTAGTGAAGAAGCGACAATTGCAGTTTGATGGTTTCTGTTATTCTGATTTTGTTGTTGGAGGAATAAATAATTAGCATTGGAGGAACATCAGCTGGAATGGTAACTGAGTTATTACTTGCTGTTCAGCTGTTTGTTGTGGAGGACATTGTTTCAAAACAGAGATCAAGGAACGTGCCCAATTATTGACCGATATATTTGGAGGTACTGATACCTCTATCTGAAACTTTACTAACTGAAAATGTTGAACAAGAACAAGTGTGCATATGTATGCTTTGACTCTATTTTTATTATTTGACTTCTCACCTATGTGACTTTGTTCTCCACTTTATTTTTCTGGATTCCCCCCCCCCCTTTCTTAAATAATTCACATGTTCTGAGAATGCTGGATGGTTACCCTTACAATGTGAGCAATGAGCAGTGGTAACAGTGCAATCAGGTTAGTTGTTGTGCTTCTTTGATCCACAATTATGACACATTGCCCACTTGTAGCAACTATTGGGTTTTGCATATAGGTCAGATATGGCAGTAGAGATAGCCTTCTTTGAAAGATGTTGACAAGTTGGGAGAGGCAAAAATGAAGATTTCAGAACAAGATTATAGTCTTTCTGACTCATGAATCACCTTGCTTGGATGACTCTTTCTTCATGTAGCTCTTGGACAATTTCCTCCTCTGATACAGTTAATAAGTCCCATTTTGTTATCACTTCCTTTCAGGAGTTCAGGGCCATGGGAAGTAACTTTCACTGGATGCATGCCAAGGGTTGCCAGTTTTAACAGCTTTTGCAAAATTTTGGGATTATATAGTCTCTATTAGAAGATCGCCACACTGGAGTCATCTTACTGATTTCGGTGAACCTATAGATTCATTGCATTTCTGCACAAAGAAGGGAGATAATTACTCAGAGGCTGGTCTGATAGAGAGAGTGCAAAATGAGGAATACTGGTATCTCCTCTTTAGGGGTTGTTTTCAAACTCTTTGGTTCAAAAAAGTCATTTATCTCAAGTCTTGAGCTTGATGGTTCTAAAAGGGGAAAAAACATAATATTATCCATCTTTGCTCCTTTCAAGCCTAGGTGAGTGGATTTCTTCTCCTAAGCGTCTGGGCCTGCCACAGGAAGGAAGGAGCAGTACTGCTAGAGTGACCAAGCAGTATAAAAGTTAGTGTGTTATTTTTAAAGGAAAAAAAAAAAAAAAGAAAGATGGTTTCCCTTTCTGAAACTTACAGTTTGTAAGACTAAGTTTACTACTGATTAATGGAATGTACGAAAAAGTTTTAAAACTGAACAAGAATTGTAGCTTTGAGAAAACACTATAAAATCACTCAGAGAATCACTTGATCACTATAGCACTTGGTACCAGAGGCCTTGCCAGCAGGAACCAAAAAGGTGATCATCCCATTATATAAGGCATTGATTATGCTATGGAACACTGTATACAGGTCTAGGCTCTTCATTTTAGGAAAGATATAGATCTGTCGAAAAGGGTGCAGAGAAGAGCAACAAGATTAGTTGAGCAAAAGGATATTCTTACCAAGAAACATTGAGATTCTGAAAACTGTAGTCTCTAGAAACTAAGCATCTGTGAGTTAACCCTAATTGAAGTGTATAACTGAAGGGCATAAATTCAAATTGAGGAAAGACAGTTGTAGGATAGATGTGCAGAAGTTTGCCTTTAGCCAGCAGATGGTTTATTTCTGGAACAAACTTCCATCTGTCGTTGTAGAAGTTGATAGCTTAAACAGATTCAAGGCAGAACTAGACAAACATTTGGAGTGAGTGGATGGGTGAAATGAGAAGGGTGTGTGTGTGTGTGTGTGTGTGTGTGTGTGTGTGTTTTGGCTGATGCTATATAAGCTTGCTTTCTTGCATCATGTGCCCTTGCTAATGATAATGAGGCTTTAAGTAAATGAAATGCTGTGGTATCTTTACCATTTCTCTAATGAAACAAAAAAGAGAATATAAATTTAAATTGGAAAAGGACAGTTGCCACACTGATGTTCAGTAAAAAAATTTCTGTACATCATATATATGTCCAAAAAAATTTTATATTTGGCTTTTCAGTAAGATTTGTCAAGCTGCATCAAATTTTATTAACATTAAGCCAGATTTTTACTGGCCTAATGTTAATAAAAGTTTCATTTTTAATAAGTCAATTCAAATGTAATGCCTCAATTCTCAGGAGATGGATTTTAATGGAATACTTCATTTAGCTCTTTTAAAAGGATTTATTAAGCCATTCAAATTTTCATTAAAATCAAACCAATAGAAATCAGGCATTTATTTATTTTTTACATCTGCCTGCATATAAATAACTTGACTTCCAGTAGCTGTGGAGGCAATTTTCTAAAATTTTACCTTTGACTCAGTTAAAATGATCTATCAAGCCTTCCTATATTTCATTAAAATTGGACCAATACAAGAGAGATTGACAATTATTACTTCTCTTTTGATATATATACATATCACAGAGTCTTCACATATACTGTATATTATATATTCAATTTGATATACCATATATCATGCATACCATATATTTAAATGAAGAAAATTCTTGTTGAAGCAAGGAATATATGTTTGTTGCCATGCACTAGGATGGCAATAAACATAATATTCTATGCAAAAAAAATCCTCTACTGGAGGAACAAATGGAAAATATGGGAGATGCATAGAAATAAAATGTTTTCAGTTCACACATTAAAGTAGTTTGCTCTCTGCTAGCTTTTTTTATCAGTTTACTAAATGTAAACTGTAGGCTCTAGAAATCATAATAAATCATGAATTATTATGATTTTCTTATTATATAAATAATAAACAGAAGAAATATTAAATACAAGATATATTTCAATTGTTATTAAATTCCAAGAAAAAATAAGTAAACTGCATTGTCAAAATGTTCAAAGTATACTGTAACTGTTTAATTTCTTTAACCACAGAGCCTGAAACATATGTTGCATTTAATTGTTTCTCACAAAGTTTTACAAATCATGGAGTGAATGTTATGTTGCGAGATTTGAGCAGTGAAGTAAATAATTACTTTCACATACATTATTAGTTCATCAACCAGTAATTAATTGGTAACAAGATAAATACAAATAGTTATTTATTTTTTACTTCTATGAAGCACAGCAAAAGAAAAAATTCAATTAATTTAAGAAATAAAAAATCTAACATGCTGAAAACACAACTGCATATATTAACTATGAAGTCAACTGCAGGTCATATAATGTATTTTATATATTCAAATCAATATTACTATGTAGTCAACTGCAGGTCAGTGGTCCAGAATAAGCATGGAAAAAAAAAATAAATAAGAAGTTACTAGAGAAAGGAGTGAGCAGATCCTTTGAAATATATTCAAACTCAAACCTAGCAATTGGGACTGTCACTCTCATGTGATACTTTTCAGAGCTAATAACACATGCCTACCAATTAAGATCTGACTATGTATGACTGCAACTCAGAAAAGTGCAATGCATGTTGCAGAAACAAGAAGAAACTACATTCATTTTTTTGAAATAAAAAAAAAGAAGAAAGAAAAATAAACAGATGCCTACCCAAAGCCGCCAAGCCATCTAGCAAAAGCCACATATGATACTATCACAAAGATATATAATTGACAAAAACTTGTATGTTTATAGGCACACTGGCTGACACAGCATATATAAAACTATATCTCAAAATTAATATGATTGGACTCTAATATCTAAACTGAATTATGCAAAGTTTAATTTGAATAATGGTTCATCAGGCTAACGCCTAAAAGAGACTAATATGTGATCATCAATACATGAATATACTACATTTAAATATAAACTATCTTTTCACAATAAAGAGCCCAGATGCACTTGGATCATTTCAAATATAAGAGATTCAAACAGTTATTTTATTTTAAATTATAAGAAATAAATAATTTACATTTTAAATAATAAGAGATAAATATAATTTTCATTTTTAAATAATATGAAATAAATAATTAGCATTTTTGAACAGTTATTTCGTGTAGCTATCAATAAAGTAAAAGCAGTACTCTTTCCAAAGCCATGGTGAATGAAAAATTTTGCTAAGCATCATATTCTAACCTTAAATTTAATTTAAAGAATAAGTACGGTTTGAATAGCAGTAGCAATCAGTCAATTTCTCACTAATTAGGAATAATGAGCAAGAGAGAGAGAGACACATCAGAGAATATTACTTCAACAAACCACCTGATCATATTACAGTTTAAGTAAGACTGACATCAGGAAACAAGATGTTTCAGAAAGTTGTGACAAAGTTTCCTATGCTCATACTCAATAAATTGAATCCATTATATTCTTCATGCTACAACCTAGTTAATCCACAATATTTAATCCTAGTTAACCCCAACATTCAATGTTTCTATCAATGAGATTACTTTTTGTTTTGAAAAGAAGTCGCAGTGCAATGGCATCCTGTCCTTGTTAAAAAAAAAAAAAAAAAAAAAAAAAAAAACCACTATGCCAGGGATGCAGGTATACAATGAATTGAAGAAAATTGTAATGAATGTTGGTACAACTTACAGTAGTAAAACTCTATCCTGAATACGGACTTCATGAAATTGCTGAATTAACAAACAGCATAGCATCTTAAACACATCAGTCCAGAGTGATGAAAGCAATAAAAAATAAAGTGAATTGTGAAAGCTGTAGGCAATGTTGTCAAAATTAACTGGCATTACTAATTGGCCAACACGGTTCTAAATAACAATTTCACAAAATCAGTGATATATAAAAAAGACTACTTTTTCATAATGAATATCCTATCATTAATTCCGTGCTGATGACAATGAGTTACCTATATTATGACCAACAGCAGTGAGTGCATCATTTACTACATGATCTTGGCATTACATATTACACTAATATCTTTCATGTCAACAAAAGAAAACAATATCTGAGACATACCACACAATTGATTACTATTCAAAATGCAACAGTACTGTACATTAAATGAATGTTTTACACATTCTAAAATATATTGTGAGACATTTTCACTGGAAAGACTGATGTAATAGAAAAAAGGTGCAATAAGAAATAAATAATTTACATTTTAAATAATAAGAAATAATAAGAAAAAAATAATTAACATTTTTGAATAGGTATTGCTGTAGCTCTCGCTAAAGTAAAAGCAGTACTCTTTCTAAAGCCATGGTGAATGAAAAATTTTACTAAGCATCATATTCTAACCCTTAAATTTAATTTAAAGAATAAGTACAGTTTTAATACCAGTACTAATCAGTCAATTTCTCACTAATTAGGAATAATGAGAGTGAGAGAGAGAGAGTGAGAGAGAGAGAGAGAGAGAGAGAGAGAGAGAGAGAGAGAGAGAGAGACATCAGAGAATATTACTGTCAACAAACCACCTGATCATATTACAGCTAAACCCTTATTTCACCCATCCACTCGCTCCAAATGTTTGCCAAGGCAGAACTTGACAAACATTTGGAGCAAGTGGATGGGTAAAATAAGGTGTTTTTTTTTTTTTTTTTTTTTTTTTTTTTTTTTTGGCTGATGCTATATAACCTTGCTTTCTTGCACCATGTGCCTTTGCTAATGCTAATTTTAAAATTATTGTAACCAAGGTAAAGTTTTGGCTTCTTTTTTTTTTTTTTCTTTTTCTTTTTTTTAGGAGCATTAGCAACTAAGGCCATATTGCTCCGGGGATATGCAATGGTCATTCCCTGAACGGGCTCGAACCCTGGTCTAATCAAGAAGCATGTGCTATGCACTGCTCCTCCTGCCCACCTGACTACGGAGGCGCCAACCAAAGTAAAGTAGAATAATTTATGCGAAGGATTTTATACTTTTTTAAAGTAGTTAATTTTTATGATATTGCTAAGTTTCTATTTTTTCTGAGGTCACAATAACTAAGTTTGGCTTCATATATATATATATATATATATATATAAAAATGATAAAGATGCAATGAAATTACTGAAAGTCTTAGTAATCAGGAATGAGAAATTAAAATTTATAAAAACTTTTATAAAAAATATATATAAAATATATATAAGACTGGGTTATGGATCCAGAGTAATTACGATAAATGTAGAAAAAACCAGCAACCCTAATGAAAAATAGAAGACCTGGCCTAATGCAGTGGCTCCTATGGTTTTCTCTGCCGACCCCCCTGACGAAGTAGTTAAAGTCCTAGGACCCACAGCTTTAGGTACTTACAATAATTATGCTTATATTAACTGCATTTTATTTCAGGTAATTTGTTTTTTAGCATACAGGTTCTCTCAATTCTTCCATGGCTATTACACCTGATAGCTCAACTCCCCTACCAAACACACAAATACACTGATAATTACCTTTTTGTCTCTCTCTCTCTCTCTCTCTCTCTATATATATATATATATATATATATTAGTATAGACAAAAAAGTATGTATATATATATATATATATACACATACATACACAGTTGGAATATACATATACATACATACATGCATGCATACAAAGTGTGTGTGTGTGTGTGTGTGTGTGTGTGTGTACACACCCACACCCACACACACCCACACACACAGCTGGACCTCTCTCTAACAAACTTCCATATAACGAATTTTTCTATGTAGTGAATTTTTTTGATTTCCCCTTAGTAAAGTTTTAGTTTCCGTATAATAAAGAAAATTTCCATAAAACGAACTGATTTCGAAAGACCTGGGTAAGCATTGTTCACACCTCTGGCCTTTAGGCAATAAAGCTGATACTGTAGAAAGCACGAATTAAGAGCTAAAAGAATTAAGAATTAATCCCATTAGCTTTTAAGATCTAAAGGGATTAATTCCACAAATTAAGAGCTAAAACATTCCATAATTCAATGATTCTGGTAAAACCTTGCAGGAGGAAACTGGCCAACCATGGAACAGAATAGAAGAAGATGGAAGGTTTTGACAGAGGTCTTTGCCCAGCAGTGAGTCAGCAATGGCTAAAAGGAAGAAGTAAAACCTATGCAACCTATACATTACAGTACAGAATTGCACTGGTCAACTGCTATCTATGTGTCTACAACCATTGACAAATATTAAAGCATATTCCCAATGCAGACTTTGGCTCTGCTCAACCCATTTTCTACTGTAAGCATCCTCTTAGAGAATTAGGAGAGGGTTATTTTCCTTTATCCTGGAAATTTATCTGCTGTTTGGAAGAAATGAGTCATCCACACTTTCACTACATTGCACTGATCTCTGTTTACATGGTAGGTACAAGTTTTCCCTAAATCCGTTTTGTTTTAGCTGCTGCACAAATAACCTTACAGCATCTAAGAGGAAATCCTTGAGTGTAGTGCGAAAAAGTAGAGGTGCTTAATAGGCTAGATCGAGCCATTTAAAAAAAAAAAAAGAAATTGCTCTAAAATTTGGTATTCCTGCCAGTTGTGTGTTAACCATTCTGATAAACTGTGTTGCAATTTTCAAACTGTTCGAGAAAACCGGATCCAGTCAGAAGCATGTGAAATTATGCCTGTATGAAGATGTAGATGAAGCCATTTTTAAGTGGGTGAAGTTGATTTGAGACCAAAACATTATTATTATTATATTATTTCTCCCTGATTGGGAGTTCCACCTCATGACGGGTATTGCTAACGAGTACACAAGGTGGTTATTGTTATGTGAAGTGTTACTGCTGGTCGAGGAACTCTCTGACTATCCTACAGGTGTTCAAGGATTGGGAATTTCTGCTGTTCCTTGTAGGTGTTTTGTGGGAGACCTATTGCTGCTAGGCTGTTATGTAGGGTCTTTGGCATCATATTTGTGGTTGACACGATGATTGGGACGGTCATTACTTGTTACATATGCCACATCTCTTTGATCTCCTGTCTTAGGTTTTTTTCCCATGGGTTTTCTGCAGATTGCCAGTGTTGGGTATTACTATAAAGACATTATAGTAATACCCAACACTGACAAAGTAAAGCCATTACTATGTCAGTGAAATAGGTAGCCTTTTCCTTCTTGTCCACAAGGGTTATATCCGGTCTATTGTAAAGGATTGTCCTATCCATTATTATGGTGTGGTCCCAGCACAGCTTGTGGGTTGGCATCTCTAGTACTGCCAGGGGTTCACACTAGTAGTATGGTACACTTTCATTGATCAACTGGTATTTCCTTGCCAGCTTCTGATGTATTATCCTGGCTACCTGGTTGTGTCTATGAGTGTACTCAGTCTAGGCGATCACCTTGCATCCTGTAGTGATGTGTTGGATCGTTTCTAAGGCCAGATAGCATCATCAACATGTGTCATCAAACACTCTGGGCTCCTTGGCAATGTATTTTCTATAGTTCCTGGTGTTGATTACCTGGTCTTGGATGGTGAGCATGAATCCTTCAGTCTTGGGGAAGAGCGTCCCGCTCGTGAGCCATGCACTGGAAGCAATTTTATCTATGTGATCTTGAGGGAGATCATTGTAGTGTCTACCATGGAGTGTCTTCTCTGCCCATCTTTCTAGCTTCATTTGTGCCTCCTGGTTCTGGGGACTCCTTGCTTAGGTTGAGTAGGGTATACTGCTTGTCTATCTTCCTTATGGTCTGCTGGAGTGCTGCTGTGTGTTTCCGGAAGTAATCCTTCAGGTTAACTATCACTGTCTTCTGTTGCTCAATGAGGTCTATCAGGCCCCTTCCTCCTTCTTTCCAGACAATTGTCAGTCTCTCCACGGCAGATTTCAGGTGGCGTTGGCAGCTCTTGGTCATCACTGTCCTTGTCTTTCTCATGATACCCTTCAGCTCTTCAACCCTTCAAGTTCAACCCTTCAGTAATTAGGGTTGAACTTGAAAGTGTCTGCAATTCTGCCCAGACACGATAGGAGGGAGTATATGATGAGAGCCTTGTCGATCAATTCGGCCCTGGAGGGATTGTGCAAGGCTCAAGGGGTAGAATTTTTTTCAGCCTGGACTGTACTTGTTAACAGAAGAGATTGCTTCTACAGGGATGGGATACACTTAAATAGAAAGGGTGCAAGAATTTTTGCTGATGCTGTCGAGGCAGTGTTAGGTGGGTCGGAAAACTGCTAGTTGGGGGGGATACAAGGACTAATAGATTAACAGTAGCCACTGGCAGAGGTGGAAGTGATTCTTGCACTGCTTCTATTCAAATGAGCAGAAGTCTGAAAAACAAGATGCAGGATATTTCAGAGACTGCTGGTAGTCATTGCGTTACAAGTAAACACATGGGTTGTGTTAGGGTAGCTAAGAATAGAAACAGGTGCATGTATACCTGCGTGTACACCAATGCTAGGAGTTTGGTAAATAAATTTGATGAATTTGAGGTATTGCTCAAAACATCAAAGGCAGATATTGTTGGGATATCAGAGACGTGGTGTCACACAGATATAAGTAATGCGGAACTGGAATTTGGGGAATACAATGTATATAGAAAGGATAGACAGGACAGGAGGGGAGGAGGGGTTATGCTATTAATTAAGAAACACATAAAGTCAAAGGAAGTGAAGCCAGTTGACATCGATGGACAGGGCAGTGTCGAGTCAGTTTGGTGTGACATAAGCATAGGGAAATCAAAATTGAGAGTAGGAGTGTGCTATAGGCCTAATGACTCTGATGAGTATAATAATATATTGTACAGGGAAATAGAGTGGGCCAGTAAATCAGAGAGTCTTATAATGGGGGATTTTAATTTCCCAGATATTGACTGGAATTTGTGGGTTGGTCACTCGCACACTAGCAAGGCTTTTGTGGATTTATTGGATGATTGTTTTCTACATCAGCATGTTCGTGAGGCAACAAGAGGGAGCAATACTCTTGATCTGATTATCAGTAGTGATTCTTCATGCATTAAGAACCTGCAGATAAATGAACCACTAGGTGGCAGTGATCACAGTGTGTTGAAGTGGGATTTACTCAAGGAGGTAACTACCATCAGAGGTAAAGGGAAGGGTTTTTGTTTTCGTAAAGGCGACTATGATGGTCTGAGACAGTATTTAAATTCTATACAGTGGGACCAACTGATGATGTTACCAACAGCAAACTCAAAATGGGAAGCATTCAAGGAACTAATCTTGGTGGCTACCAGGCTTTACATACCAACTAAGAAATATTGTTCAAGGTTTAGGCTTAAATGGTTGTCAGATGGACTAATGAGACATGTGGCAGAGAAGAAAAATGCATGGGATACATACAAATTAATGGGTGACATGGAAGCCTATGATAGATATAAGTTGGTCTGTAACCAAGTCACAAAGGAGATTAGGCAGGCAAAGGCAGACTACGAAAAATCCTTGGCAAAGGATGCAAAGAAAAACAGAAAGGAGTTCTTTACATACTTGAACTCGAGAAGGAAAGGGATGAATCAGATTGGTCCACTGGATATTGATGGTTCAACAGTTGAGGATCCTGCTCAGGTGGCTAACAATCTAAACGAGTATTTTGCATCTACATTCACGCATGAGGAGTTATTCAGGAAGGAGAATGATGTAGGTAAAGTAAACATTGGCAGTGAGCTGGATGATTTTGTAATAACTGAGAGGAAAGTGGAGGAGAGATTGTTGAGGATAAACATAAAAAAGGCACCTGGGGTGGATGGGATCTATCCAGTTATATTAAAGGAGGCAGCAAAGGAAGTATGCAAACCCCTAGCCATAATTATGAGAGCTTCTTTGGACTCAGGGGAGGTACCCATAGACTGGAGATGTGCAAATGTAACCCCAATTCACAAAGGAGGATCAAAGGCTGACACAAGTAATTATAGACCTGTTAGTTTAACTTCTGTTCCAGGTAAATTAATGGAGGCACTGGTTAAAGAAGCACTGCAGGATCATCTAGACAAGAATTCAGTTATAGCTCAGACGCAGCATGGTTTTGTTAAGGGCAGGTCTTGCCTGACCAATTTGATTGGATACTATGATGTAGTCACAAAAGAACTGGATGCAGGGAATAACTTTGATATTATATATTTGGATCTTAGAAAGGCTTTTGATACTGTTGCACATGGAAGACTGCTGCACAAATTGGAGCAGTGTGGCATTGGAGGCAAATTGCTGCTATGGATAAGGGGAAGGTTGAGTGGCAGAAGACAGAGAGTGGTAATCAATGGACACTGCTCAACGTGGACTAATGTTATTAGTGGAGTTCCTCAAGGTTCAGTGTTGGGTCCATTGTTTTCGGTGTTTATGAATGATATTGATGATGGGATATCAAGTTTAATGTCTAAGTTTGCAGATGATACAAAGGTTGGCAGGGTCGTTAAGGACACTACTGACGCTATGCTGCTGCAACAGGATCTGGAAAGGTTGAACAGATGGGCTGAGAGGTGGCAAATGAAGTTTAACATTGACAAATGTAAAGTACTACATATGGGTAACAGTAACCCCAGAGCAATGTATCAACTCTGCGGTACTACACTGACAGTGGTGGAGAATGAAAAGGACCTGGGGGTAATTGTGCAGGCAGATATGAAGTTCTCTGAACAGTGCAGACGAGCTGCAAGAGTAGCTCATGGTGTCTTGTCAATGATATACAGGAATTTTTCTAGCAGGGATAAGGAGGTGATCATTCCCTTGTATAAGGCAATGGTTAGGCCACATCTTGAGTACTGTATACAGGTCTGGAGGCCTCATTTCAAGAAGGATGTAGAGCTGCTGGAACGGGTACAGAGAAGGGCAACAAGATTAGTAAATGGAACAAAGGGTTGCTCTTACGAAGAAAGGCTTAAGTTTTGCAAATTACACAGTCTGGAGACTAGGCACCGGCGAGGTGATCTGATAGAGGTGTATAAGGCTTTGAATGGTTTGAGCATGCTCAATGCCAATGGGATTCTTCATCTTTCTCAGAATAATCACCTCAGAGGGCATAAATTCAAATTGAGGAAGGACGGATGTCGGATAGATGTGCGGAAATTTGCCTTTGGCCAGCGGGTGGTTGGTTGGTGGAACCGACTTCCATCACTTGTTGTTGAAGTTGATAGCCTAAACAAATTTAAAGTTCAACTGGACAGGTATTTCGAACGAACGGAGGGGTGAAATGGGAGAGGGTTTTTTTTTTTTTTTGGCTGATGCTGAATAAGCTTGCTTTCTTGCATCATATGCCTCTACTAATGCTAATGCTAAAGCTCAGTGTTAGTCCAATCTATGACCCCAAAGGAGTATGTTAGCACTGGGACTGCATAGGTGTTTATGGCTTTAACTGTGTTCCCTCCATTTAGCTTTGCTTTCTGCAGGCTTCTGAGTCTCTGATGGTATTTTTCGGTCAGGCAGGCCTTAATTTCTTTGTGCTGTAACTGCTGAGCCTGCATCATCCCCAAGTATTTGTAGGCTTCTCCCTCTACCATGGCTTAGATCTCTTTACATTATTGGTAAAGAGATCTAAGCTCTGCAGCTTAGATCTCTCTACTAAGAATGTCTGCAGCTGGTAGTTTCGGTTGCCTAATTTTCTCTGGTGCAATTCATGGGTCTTGCATTTGTCTAGACCAAATTCCATCCTAATATCATTGCTGAATTCTTCGGTGATCTGGATTGCTAGAGGTGCTTCTCTGTTCCTTGATGGTTCTTCCTAGAGCTTGATGTCATCCATGTACTTCAGGATCAGGTGTACAGGTTCTTCCTTCTTTTTTTTTTTTTTTTTTTTGGGTAGTTGTTGGCGCATCGGCTTTGTGGCCGTAATGCACCTCCCAAGATTTTTGCAGTACTTTGATCCAAGCCAGAGGCGGGATTCCAACCCGCGATCTTTGGGTTTCCAGGCAGGCACTTTACCCACCTGGCTAGCCCGGTCAGTTCTTCCTTCCTTCTTTGAGGTTATATCCGCACTTGCTACTGTTGAGCATGGTGGATAGCGGGTTAAGTGCTAGACAGAACCACAATGGGCTCAGGGCATCTCCCTGAAAGATTCCTCTCCTGATGGGGATTGGCCTGGTTGTGATTTTTTGACTTTAATGGTGGTACTCCATTTCGCCGTCATTTCTCCTAGGAAGTTTGTCACTATCGGAATGACTTTGTAGATGTTCAGCGCCTCTATTCAGCTAGGAGGCACAGAGCCGAAGGCCTTGTGGTAATCGATGTAGGCTGTCTACATGTTGCGGCACTTCTTGTAGGCTTGCTCCATAACCGCGGCATCTATGGTTAATTGCTACTTGAATCCTTTCTAATGGTTAAGACTGAAACATTATTATTATCATTAGCCCTATGGTGCAAGAAAGCCTGAGGCTTTTGCTGCCTCAGCAAAAAAAAAAAAAAAAAAAAAATCTGAGTTACCCCCCCCTCCTCTGAGAGAGAGAGAGAGAGAGAGAAGTAGAAGGGAATCACCAAGGAAGAGAAGAATGATGATATCCAGCTCAGGATCCTGGGTGTGCCAAGCCCATACTCACTAGATGTGAGCTGCCGATATCAGGGCCAATAATAAAAGAAGAGGCAATGTAGTATGCATCTTTTCTGGGACATACAATAATTCCAAGGCAATTCTGGTTGACTGGACAAATTTAAAGAGTGCCATGGCTAACTCGAAAAAGTTATTTTTGATGAAATTAGAGTTGCAATCAAAGAAGACTATACCAATTAGAAAGAAACAGTTTTGAAAAAAATTATGGAGGACTATGAGCCCAAAGACATATTCAATGTCAAAGAAAGTTGTATATTTTTTAAATGCTTGCTGAATGACTTTTAAAGTTCATAAATATTTAGGTGGTAAAAATAGTAAAGAGAGAATTATACACTTGGTTGGTGCAAATACGGCTGGTAATGAAAAACTGAAGCTTTTGGTAATAGGCAAAAGTAAACACCCCCCCCCCCAATGTTTCAAAGGAGTAAATTCATCAGAGTTGGACTACAACTACAACAAAAAACCTTGGATGACAAGTGAAATTTTTGAGCAGTGAATCTGAAATTTCAATAGAAAGATGTCGAAAGGAAGCAGAAAAATCATGTTGATTGTTGACAACTGCCCTGCCCACCATGCTCGGTAAATTTGAAACTTACAAGTGTGAAGCTCGTTTTTTCCCTTTGAATACCTCATCTAAACTGTAATCAATGGGGCCAAGCATTTGAAAATGCACTACCAAAGATGCATACTGAAAAAAAATTACACTGAGAATAGAAACCAACCAACCTATAGATTCTGTTATAGATTTTCGGATGTGCATATCAGAGTTGGCAAAAGTGTGGAGTCAAGATGTGATGGAAACAATGATTAAGAATTGTTTTGCAAAAGCAGGTTTTGCTAAAACGCTAATTTACAGCAATGAGAGGGATAAACTACTAAAAGACATTGAGCAATCTTGAAAAGAGGTCCAAGCAAGGTTTGATTAGTGGAGAAATTTTTCTTGACGAATTTTTAGGAGTTGATAATAATGTCATAGTAGCTGAATATCCGAGTGACTCCAACATTTTGGAGCATATTTATAGAACTATTGACCATATCAACGATGAGTTTGATAAAAATGAGTGCAATATTAAATCTCCCAAAACAAGAAATGTTGGCAGCATTTGAAAATATATTTGAGTGTTTATACAAACATTTTTATGAACGATGTACAGTAAAATTCAGTGTACAAAAAAATAACCAAATATTTTGCAACATAATTCTTAAAAGTGTAATTATACATTGTGCACATCATGTAAGTAGCCATTTCTTAATATGTATGTATTGATAAATTAATTGTTTTAAAATGTTAGAAAATTTACTCATTCCCACCTATTTCTGATTTATTTCCCCTCTTTTGCTATATTTCTGAATTTACAATATTTTCATTGTTGAAAAGGTCATATTTCTTTATAACGAAATTTCTATTTAACGAATTTTTTCAAGGGAATGATTGATTTCATGATATAGAGGTCAGACTGTATATATAATATTGTGCAATAGTCTGTGAGGAACCAAAAGCCATTAAAACTAAAAAATAAATGAAATAGAGTAAAAAATAAAAAATACAATTTCTTCTCCCCAAAGTAATCTAATATCTTGGAAAGAGGAAAAATAAAAATTAGAAAGCAAAAAAATAGAGAGGAAAACACAAGTGCAAATATAATTAGTTAGGTGAATTTGGTTGCAACATATGTCCCTTTAGAAGAAAGAGAGCAAAATCAAAGAAGTATGAAAATATAACATTTATGTGGTGGAGGACCTGAAAATATTTTTTTAAAAATACCAAAAAATAAATATATAAAACAACACAATAATAATAACAAAAAAATAAAATAAAATGTATCTAAACATTCTAAATAAAAGAACAAAACAGATAACCACTGAAACATGGATACGAAACACACATAATACCCATTTAGTTTTGATACTGTAAAAAAGTAGTTTAGACTCACAATGCCAAATTAGAATGGATTATTGAGTGTGTATGGGGTGGACTGGTGCTGGGTATGTGGGGTGCCTTTGCAGCCTAGTGAATTTGGATTGTTAACTTGTACTACATGAAAAAATAGTACATCTGCAGCCCAAGTGTAGTATAGATGAGTTGGTCATGTCTGCTAACTGTGCAATGGCCAAATGAATGAATCATAATCTGTCATAATAATAAAAAAAATAAAGAAACATGTGCGTTGTCCATATTCAGGGTGCTGTCTGTATGAAAGAAGGAAAGAAACAAATATGAATGGAAAATGGATAAATGCTACGTAAAGTTACTGTTCTATGTGTGCCCTGAATAAAAATCACAAAAAAAAAAAAAAAAAAAAAAAAATCTTAAAATGTCATGTTTGCTTGTATAACTGGCAGGCATGTAAATCTGTGCGGAATTGGGAATGTATTTTGTGTACTCATGTAAATAGGTACCCCTTCCTGACCATGACTGCAGGGAAGCAAACATCTTTTGGAAGCCCCTCATGCTTGCACTGATGCAATGCTTGTTCCTTTTCATAGGTGGCAGTGTGGGATTCTGACACTGGTTCCAGTTAGTTATGGTAGCATGGGAATGTTGCTCACTGTGACAAACACAGAAAACCCTCCCACATAGGTCACTATAGCCCTATGACATTCATCTCCCACCTTCCCCTCGCATACTTTTTGCCTGGTAGGACCTGCCACCCTAATTCTGTGTCTGCCTCTTAACAGCAACCCCCCCCCCCCATAGAATTCTATTTCCAGGTGGAACTCTTCCTATCATCCAACTCCTATGCTTTGCCAACTCCTTTCCCCTTTTGTCCTAAACTCAAACTGTCATCCCCACACTCCCTTTCAGATTTAATTTTTTTCCCCTGCTTTTACCCTTCCTTTCTTCCTTCCTACCTCCTCTTTTGTCTATTATTTATTATTATTTTTTCCCCTCTATCAGGGACCTCCCTGGAAAGGTCATGCCCAGGATTTGCCCCTGCTGGAATAATTATACATCTACTTACATACCTCCCTGGCCCACCTCCCTGACAATGATAGGCAATGGGGTGCCTCAGTTTCCAAGTGCCCTGCAATTAAGAGGCCAGATGAGCATAACAGTACAACCCAATACATAGGCAAACAATCTGGCCTTCGCATTGAACTGTAGCATCACAAAGATAGTACGTGGAGTTGGTGGCATGAACCCTGGGTTTGAGATAGGGGTGTTTGCACAGGTGGGGACAACCGTTCCATCCTCTAGAGAAATTCCCATGAACTGAGGATTCCTGATGAACTCCTGATGGACTGATGAAGTGGGTGAACCTAACTTGTAGGGGGAAAAACAAACTATTTATGCTGTCTATATTCAGAGTGTTGTGACAAGTGAAAACTGTGTGTGTGAATGAAGGAGAATGTCCAGATTAACTGTTATGAATGTGCACTCTAAATATGTGTCAAAAAAACCAAAAAACTTGCAAATAACTGCGATCACAGATTAAGACATAATTCTAGTATGTATGACTCGGGCATGTGTGTAAATCATGCAATGACAAAATGAGTGCCTTGTTTTCTGTCTATATGTATTAAAAAAAAAAAAAATGTGTATGCTGTGATCCCATCATATATGCATTATTGAGTGAAACTGAGTAAATGTAGAGTCAATGTTGTTAACTGCCCACTCTTCATCAGAGTCTTGAAAATACATTACAGGGAAAAAAAAGGAAAAGTAATGTCTTGTGTACTTGTAGGAATGCTAAGTTGTGTGACTGGTATGTTGTTGTATATTCTGCTTTGTCGACAGGTGTCCCTCCCTTCAAACATAACTGCAGTTGGGTGATGCACACAACCTGGATGCTTCCTCTTCCACTGCCTGTGCTGATGAAATGCTGATTCCCCTTACTGGGCAACATGGCATGGAATGCTGACAACAGTTGCAGAAGGTTTTACCAGTGTGGGATTGATTCACTCCACCTAATAGTGATCACTTTCCCAACATAGGGTACCCTGGCCCTGTGACTTTAATGCCCCCCCCCCCTGCTAACAACAGGGTATTGCCTATCTCTCTTCTCATCTCCTTACACCACTGACACCTAGTTTCTGCCATATAGACCATGGGTGAGGTACAACAGGGAGAAACACTGACAGAACAAACCCTTACAAAAAGAGAGAGAAAAGTAGTAAGTTTTTGTTTTTTTTTAATTGGAAGAGAGCATCCATTCTATCCTCTATCCTTATAATTCCTATCATCCACCTTCTTTGTCTTCACCCATTCCCCAAACTTACTGTCACCCCCATGTCTCTTCAAATAAAAATTTATTATTTTTCCCCTTATTTTTTTCTCTTTTTCGGATTTGTCCCACCAGAGTTCCTACTTACTGTACCTGACCCACTTCCCCATGGAAACTAGATGACAGTGGTGTCTTACAGGCCTCTAGACTGAAAATGTGAGTGAATGAGAAACTGAGTGTAAGAAGTAGTAATAGAATTTGCCATATAGTGCAAGGAACCCACAGGCTTTTGCTGCACTAGCAATAAATGAAAGAAAAAAAAAAAAAGGAAAAAAAAGTGAATGAGAATTACCAAATTAAATGCTATATGTTATAAACTGTACTCCTGAATATACAAAATTTTTTAAAAAAAATTTTTATACTCCCCCGACAAGATGAGATGTGTATTTGTAGTATGAATGATTTGGTCATGTGTGTTAACCAAATGAGTGCTATATAAGTTATCAAAAAAAAAGAAAGAAAAGAGAAAAAAAAGAGTTCTCCAAATTGTATATGGTGTTCATATTCAGAGCACACTGGTTTAGTCTGCATGTAAGAATGAGTGATGGGGACGAATGGATGTGTGAATGTGAAGTTTGGTCTTTATATTTACATCTTGAATATATGCAGGTGAAAGGAAACCACCACACTTCTTTATTGAAGCCACTCCACGTGATGATGACATGCTGATACTCTTTCTTAGGTGGCAAGGAGTGAGATTGTTACACTGGTTTCAGCTGGTTTGACCAGTGTGGGTATGTCAGAATTTTCTGACCACAAGTAGACCAAATCAGGGGTGTATTCAGTGGTGGGCATCTTTTCCCCCTTAACCAAAAAATTGAAATTAAAAAAACAGAAGGCAGGAGGTGTTCTAAACAAAAAAAAAAAAATTCAAAAGCCTGGTCACCATGCCCCCCTTATGATGTTACCTGGACCTGGTTGCCATGACCCTCTTACAATGATACCTGGATATGCCACTGGGCCAAATGGCAACCAAACACCTACATAGGGCACTCTGGCCTATTAATTTTTTTTTTCAGAGTTACTTCTGCAGGGTTCCCCTCTGTCTCCCATGCTTCTAATTCCAGGTGGAAGTCTTTCTGTCATCCACCAACTTACTCTTCACCTATCCTCCAAACTTGACCTGTCACTCCCATGCTCTCTTGCAACAAAAATTTTTTCCTTCCCCTTTGGCCCTCCCTAGTAAGTTCGGGTCACCCTGGGTTCACCGTGCCAGAGCTTGAGTCCATACTTCCTGGCCTGGCTCTCCATGTCCAGGAAGGAAACTAGGGGTCAGTAGTGTTCCGTGGTCCTCTAAGCTAAGAGGCCAGATGAACAATATAATCCAACATTACACTAACCCTACAATACAGAGTTCATATTATGTCACAAGGTCACAACATAGAGTTGGAGGAAAATGCAGTGCCACATGACCTGTAACATTATATCCTACAGCATAAGTACATAAGAATATCACCCTTCAGAAAAGTCTAGTATGTCTTTTGGTCATTGCTACCCCCTCCCCCACCCAATGAATATAAAAATAAGTTGGGGAACAAGTGCTACTACCACAGAACTTGTTTTATATCCTCTGCAATGCTCTTTCACAAAAAAAAAAAAAAAAAAAAAAAAAAATATATATATATATATATTTTTTTTTTTTTTTTTTTTTTTTTTTAACCTGGAGTCCCACCTTGCAAAGCTCAAGTGACTCTGGGGTCAGTCCTCCCAGAGTCATTCTGCCCTACTAAACTGACCCAACTCCTCCGCACCACACTGGTGAACAGAAACTAAAAGTCAGTGGTGTTCCACTGGTCCCCAGGCCAAAAGGCAGAAGAAAAACAAATACACCGACACAATCCTAACACTCATTAACAACTTTATATGGCCTCTACAGAGTTCTGTGGACATCACAAGAATTACAACACAGACTTGGGGGAAACCCCAGTGCCACTTGACAGAAGCTAAGTAAAAATACCCTTCATAAAAGTGTGGTATTTATTTTGGCCATTGCTACCCCCTATGATTCACATTAAGATGAGTCAGGAAACAAGGGCTCCTATCACAGAACAATTGCTGTCAACACTACAATGTCGCACAGCAATTACTTCCTCCCCTGCCCTCATGAAAGGATATAGTGGGATATATTCAGTTATAAAATCAACAAATGTCAACACGTGCAAACAGATATATCATTTCCAATGGCTAAAAAGGAAACTTCAGGCAAATAAACTGATCAGCAAGATCCCCTGGTGAGATGGTAGTTGACGGGCAATAGTCTGATAATGAGGATGGTAAGCGTGACAGCAAAAACTAACCCATGCCATAAATTAAGATAATGATAAAATTTATTATTTTTACTTTGTGAAAAACAAAAAAGAAATTTATCTTTTGCTTTTGGTGAAGAGCACAAATAAAAACATATTCTTTCCATAGCTAACATGGACATTTTAAACATGTTCGTTTGAAATAAAATGATATGCACTCATCACTTAGCAATCCTGTAAGGAAATGTGAAAATTAGCCCACATATACTCATGCTGAAAATGAAACTATTATATAAAAATAGTTATGTGTTAGTCACATGTTATGTCCTTGCATATTTGTATTAAAAATTAGAAAAACTTGGTAAATTTTATTTCAGGTTAAATCACAGGTGTTAGGAGATATCACTGATATGGATGTTTTAGTGCATGTATTAATACATACTGAAATACTCAATGTATATTGTAAAATGTATTGTGCTATCTGAGTGGCAAAATTTTGAATCCCCCCCCACCATACTGAGGCTCTAGTATCTTTTATTATATATTTGTTTAGCACTTATCTACACTTAATTTTTAAGATTTTATAGGAACTCTTTTTTAATTTGCAAATAAACTATTTTCATTTTTATATTCTACTGTTTAATTGGTTTATTTCATTATAATGGTATTAAAATTTGTATTTACTGACACTTTTTAGATGTAGTAAATATAAGATTTTTAACTATTTAAATTGCATATGTTCCAAATTCTCCTACTAAGGACCCAAATTCCAGAAAGAAACTAGCCCCAAGCTTTCGGATAATGGGTCCAGTAATAAATATATATCCCCTTGAGTTCAATACTTGTTTTCCATTTTAAGGGAAAGAGGAAATACTTAAATAAAAAAAAGGAAAAGAAAGAATTCTTTGTTCTGTTCTGGTCTCTGAAAATGCCATTTACAGATTGCTTCACTTGAAAATGCCATTTGCAGTTTCACTGAGACTGCTTCACTTGAAACACAAAGTCCATAATGACCTTTAGATTCTTGAGGAGGAAATAATCACTGGAGGCCAGGTATGAACTGTAGGGTGGGTGAGTAGTTAAAACTCAAAGAATCCAGTCTCTCAGAACAGCAACTGCTCTATGCAATTTGTGTAGACGGCATTGTCATGAAGCAGCAAGCCACTTATCATTTCGATTTCCCTCTTCTCTTCCTTTACAGACCTCTTTAAATTTTTGAAAACAGCAGCATAGGCATCTTCAGTGATTGCTTTCTTATGTAGCATGTAGTCTACTAAAAACATTCCTCCCATATTCTAAAAAAATGATGGCAATATTTTTACTGGAGAAGGATTGAATACTGAATTTTTTGTGCAGTGGTGACCCATGATCTTTCCATTGCATGAAATCTTGTTATGATTCCTGATCCCAGTGACAAATCCACTTTCCTCACCAGTTTACAATTCTTGAAAGAAATCATTGTGGATCTACATCAGGCATATTTAAATTTTCCTCATAAACCTGAGCCATTTCTGAAGAGATGTGAGCATTCTTGACACTCTCTCTCTCTCTCTCTCTCTCTCTCTACAAGAACTAACCTTTACATAGCCAAGTGTTCATGGTGGAGGATGGTCAGTGCCTACCCCTCAGAAACATTACATTCTCTATCAATCATAGACGCTTTAATAAGTCTATGTAACACAATCATATCTTCATTTTTTTGGCACATTTCTTCTATTGCTTTCCCTGATCATGAAGGATAGTCACATATTCTATGGATTCTCAATCACATTTAAACTGCTTATACCAAAATTTATCTGGTTTTCAGAATGAGTGGCATCGCAACACATGGATGTCATGCATTCATGAATAAATCGAGTCCAATCCCGCACCCTCTTTTTTTTTTGGTCAAAAATTTGATGATTTGGCCAAAGCACCAATTTTCTGACATTTGTGTTGGCTGTTTTCAATCTCTTCTGTTCTTTTTTACTTCACTGTATTGAGAACCTGTGTAAATGAGATACAAACATTTATGACAGTATGATAAAATTATTTTTTTTATATATCAAAAATATTTATAGTCAAAGTAGAATCTCATTGAATGCTCCAGCTATAATGCAAAAAATAAGTAAAATTTCCAAAAAAATTCATTTAAGAAGGTTCACTTTAAATTAAAAACAGGCATGTTGGTCTTTTGTTCGTTAAAAATTTTGTATAAATATCTTATTCTGATAATTAAATGAAATCATCTTGTATGTGTCACTTTTGAAAAGTGCCATACATCATTGAGCCTTAGTATACTATAATAAGTAGGGTTGGTAATCATTCACTATGAATAGGAGCCTAGCAAATTGGTTTGCTAGGCTCCATTCTTACATTGTTATCCATTGTTATGTCTCTTAAGTTTCAATGCTATTTGTATGAGTGGCTGTGGGTATTGCATGACAAGGAAACAGAAAAGAGTATCATTTATTTGTTAAATAGTGCATGCAGATGAAGAAAACATCAACAATGATGTTACTAATGGTTTCCTTTTGATGTACACAGCTATCCAATGCTAAGAATTGCACATTGATTAGATATTTTAGATATAATATGCGTAGCCTTTACTACTTACACAACATTGTTGAAAGATTACCTAATCAATGGCATGTCTTTATAAATGTATATGCCAAATAAACTACAGTTGTTTATTCTGGAAAAGCTGCCGTGAATGGCAAAAAAAATTTTTAAAAATAGTCATTCAGATAGAGGTGAGAAAGGAACCAGCAATGAAAGTACATTAAACTAAATGGCTAAACCCTGTGGTAAAAAAAAATATTTGACAGATGTATTGATTTTTGAAGCACATGATCTATCCTTGACATTATTCACCAAAGGATAGACCTGTATTTAATTTAAAAACAGGTGCATGTGTGTGTGTGTGTGTGTGTGTGTGTGTGTGTGTGTGTGTGTGTGTGTGTGTGTGTGTGTGTGTGTGTGTGTGTGTGTGTGTGTATTGAATTGCTTTGTATATGAATTTTATTATAGGATATAAAACAAACATTCTATTACATGTGAAAATTCAAGTAATTAATTTTTGTCAGTGAAAATATCACATATAAATAACTTCCAGTTTATTTTTGCATAATTACATGAAAACTTGAAAAAAAGACATAAAAATTGCAATAAAAAGTGCTTACCTTCATCATTAGAAGTAAAGTATTGAGCACAATTAGCACCATAATCAAATATTCAAATGCAGTAGATACAACAATTCTCCAAATTTTATACTGGGGACTATTTTTATTTTTTGGCATATACCTCTGCAGTGGTTTGGCTTGAATGGCAAAATCTATGCAAGATTTCTGTTTTTAAAAAGAAGCATTTGAATATTAATTTTATGTAGCTATAACTTATCATGATAGTGAAGTTCTATACTTCCATAACAGTTATTATATACAGTATCTATATATATATATATATATCTATCTTAGTCTTCACACCTCTCTAACTTTTCATACAGTTTAAGTTGCCTGTCTGGATCATCCAGCCATGTGGATGTGACAGGGACTGCAAAGGTTGCTTATTATAGTCTCAGTTTTTCGTCACCTCCAGAATATTTACCCCACGTAGAACAATGTAAGCACACACGCACACATATGTGCCAGCCTATAAGTAATGACTCTTGGCGATAAAAGTATAAAGACAATAAAGTTGGAATTCATGTCATTTATTAAACTGGAAAGCATATACACATTATTTATTCATCTTGATTATCAATGCATTTTTGCAATCATTCTTTCCAACTCACATATGCATTGTAGGAAAAGGATGGACACTGCAGCTGAGGCCAGCTTTTTTTGCTCCTCATCACTAAAAAAAGTGGTTTCCATGAAGGTATCACTTTGTACATTAAAAGAGAAAAACATCTAGTCTGGGCTATTAGCAGGATGAGGCAAACTCCCCTTAGGGCGGGAGTTTCCAATTTTCATTTGAATCATATGAGCAGTGTATGGCCTAGAATTATCATGGTGCAATGTGATTTGGTATCCTGTTAGAGCTTTCCTTTTTTGCTTTATAAGCCTGACTAAGTTTACAAAGTGTCTAGCAATATTTTTCCTTATTTATAGTCTGACTGTTCTTTAAAAAAAAAAAAAAAAAAACCAACCAAATTGGCTCTTCTCTGTCCCATAACACTGTGGCCATATTTTTTTGTGATTATCTAGTAATTTATGGTTTTTCCTTCACTGCAGATGACCAATTTGTCCACTTCTAGACTGCTCTCTAGAATAAGGATCATAATCAAAGTTATCAGGCCTTCAAAAAATATCCTTAAAGGTTATTGCATTCCTGCTACAGGTCTTGGCAGATCTTCCTGGAGAATTTCATTTCTCTTATTAACAGCTTGGGTACCCATTGCAGCATATTTTCCTATAATCAAATTTGTCTAGAATGGTTAATATACTTCTCTTTGAGCGAGCACCCTAGTGCTTGCATATATGGATCATTCATTTATCTCAATTCATTTCATCCAAAATTTTAGGATTTTCTTCAATACGCACAGACTTAGGTCTTCTGTTCCTTGGCAGGTCACATATGTCAATGACTCCCCTCCATTAAGATGTGCAAGTGACCTACTAACACTGCTTATATCAACTGTGTTTTGTATATAAACATTCCTCAATTTTTCAGGAATACAGGCAGCTGAGTTTTCTCCTGACTTGAAAAGGAACTTCTATGACTTGTTTGTCACATAATTAACTGTTGAAGAAAAGAGAAAAATTTTTTACTATTCATAACTTCTGATCTGTAACATATAGAAACCTTTGCAATATATAAACCTTGTGATGCTAACTCAAATGCAAAAAATTTTGCCCCAATGGGTAATACATATGGGCTGACACTTGTATATATGCAACATGCACATAAAGTCACTGTGCACCTCTATAATCAACATGCATTCTGAAAAAAACAAACATTGTTTAAAATGCAATAAATATGAAAAAAAAAAAGAAAAATTAGAAAAATAAATTACTGTAATCACCTTTACAAAATACGTTCAAAATAGTGCTGTGCATGCAACTAAGTATTCACATACCTTTCCATATTATTATTATCACTGGAGTTCTGCCAAGAGAAGATTCATGCATACACTCTCCAATTCTCTCTATCCTCAGCTCTTTTATTCATCTCTCCATATCTGCCATGCCCCTCTCAATTCATCTCTTGTAATTTTCCTCGATCTCACTAAGTCTTTTCCTCTCATTTTTTCATTTTTCCTTCCATCACATCCTTCATCAACTCTCCCCTTGCAAAACATGCCCAATCCAATTTCCCTTCCACTTTCTGATTATTTCAGTCAGACATCCCTTCTCCCCCATCCTTCACAAGGCCTCCTCATTTTACAAATTATCAATCCATCTTTTCTTTCCATTTTTCTCCATACCCAACCCACAACACAAAACTTTCCAATATTCTAATATCTTCCATTCTCAATGTCCATGTATCTACTCCATAAAGTACTACACTCCATACCAGGAATTTTACCAATCTTTTCCTTAAACTAATTCTTAATCTCCCACATAATATTCTTCTTTGTTTATTTCTCTGCCACTCTTTTATTCTTACACCATTAGGCATCACCAAACATTTATATGTTTAGGAAGACATGCTGTTGTTGTTGTTGTTATTTGGTTTTTATGAGCATTAGCAACTAAGGCCATACTGCTCTGGGATATGCAGTGGTCATTTCCTGACCTTTCCGCATCCTCTGTATTTGGTGGTCATGGGCTCGAACCCCAGTCTGATCAAGAAGCGTGTGCTACGCATTGCTGCTCCTGCCCACCTGGCTATGGAGGCACCAGGAAGACATGCATGCAAATGAAGTTCACCTCACTTATACTGGCAATTACATTTGCAATGGCTTCCTACTGCTCTTAAAGGTTGTGAGGACCTTCGAAAACAATGATTTTTCACTGCTCCACAGAGAAAAAAAAAGTTGAGAGTTGTGAAATCAGGAGAAATGAGTCTATCTCCAAACAAGTCACATTGACTTTTCAGCATGCAAAGCACCACTGTCTTTTTGAAAAGTGCACTATCTAATTTTATCTTCATTCAACTGCCTGATGAAGAGATAAACAATAAAACCACAGTAAATTTCTACATTTATTCTCTCAAAAAAAATATGGAACCAAGCTCTCTCTTGAAAAAATATGGGCCCAGTATACTATTTTCATTATGTAGCATAGAGCAGAATGAAAAGTAAAATAACAAGTTGTAGTTAACAGTCTTGATGTAGCCGAGTGGTCAAGGGAAAGAGTGTAGTAGCACACACGCTCTTTGAGTGGACTGGGTTTCAAGCCCGTGACTGCTAAATGCGATTAATATTTGTATTGAGTGATTTATTGAAAACTCCACTGACCTGGTTGTGCCAGAGTACAAGAACATTTTAAGGCCTGATGTAGCTGAGTGGTCAGGAGCGAGAGTGCATAGCATGCATTCCTTGAGTGGACTGGGGTTCAAGCCCATAACTATTAAATATGATAAATATTTGTAATGACGATTTATTGTAAACTCTACTGACCTGGTTGTTGTGCTGGAGTATAAACAGAAAATTTAATTTTTTTAAACTAGGTTTAATGACTGATGATATATCAAGGAATCCTTATGTGCTGTGATGTAACAACTAGATTGTAGGTATAGCTTAGTTAATTATCAGCAATCACCTCATAGTAAGCCGCTTAGTTTGATGAAAGTTTCAACACATACATAATAGTTATGAAATTTTAAAATTCCAATTAGTAGCTATTTTTTAACTTAAAGAAATTATGAATTTAAAAAAATTAGAAATTACTAAATTATGAGCTTTAAAAATTGTTAAAATTTGCCTAAGAAAGGAAAGTGCACATTCCATTCTATAGTTGTCTAATTAAAATTACGTATTAAAAATAAAATAAAAATGAGATAAAAGCTAATAGCCACGCATGAGCGACTTTCGAAACCGTCTTCACTTAGTTATAGTGGAAAGAGAAGAACACGCAAAGTATGTTACATACTGGTTAAGTTCCTGAAATGCATTTCAGTGCACGTGGAAACTTTATACGTGCTAAATTCCAAATAGGGGAGAAGTTGGTTGGAATCTTCTTGTTTAATAGGTTGAATGATGTGTGGCGCTTAAACCATTCAATGACGAGAGCTTCATTTTGAAGAATTTTATAACTAGAATTTAGTTTAACTACTGTAATAGCCGAATCAATGAGTGGGTTATGATTATATGATTGAACATGTTGTATTAGTTCTGTACCTGATAAAATAGATTTGAAGCTATTAAAATGGTAGTAGGCACTTGTGTGAATTTTTGAAGTCCCAAATTTAGCTGTTGTACTACCAGTGTAACATGCTTGACAATCTGATTGACATCTAATCAAATATATAATGTTATTATAATCCTGTGTCACATATTCATATGTTGTTCGGCTATTAGAGTAGTTAAACTAAATTCCAGTTATAAAATTCTTCAAAATGAAACTCTCGTCATTGAGTGATTTAAGTGCCACACATCGTTCAACATATTTAACGAGAAGATTCCAACCAACTTCTCCCCTATTTGGAATTTAGCATGTATAAAGTTTCCACGTGCACTGAAATGCATTTCAAGAATTTAACCAGTATATAACATTAGCATTAGTAGAGGCATTTGATGCAACAAAGCAAGCTTATGCAGCATCAGCCAAAAAAAAAAATAAAGTAAAATAAATAAATAAAAAATAACCACTTCCACTTCACCCCTCTGTTCGTTCGAAATACCTGTCCAGCTGAGCCTTAAACTTATTTAGGCTATCAACTTCCACGACAAGGGATGGAAGTCTGTTCCACCTACCAAACACCCGCTAGTGAAAGGCAAATTTCCGCATATCTATCCTACATCTGTCTTTCCTCAATTTGAATTTATGCCCTCTCAGGTGATTATTCTGAGCAAGAGGAAGAATCCCATCAGCATTGGGCATGCTCAAACCATTCAAGGCTTTGTACACCTCTATCAGATCACCTCGTGGTGCCTAGTCTCCAGACACTGTAATTTGCAAAACTTAAGCCTTTCTTCGTAAGAGCACCCCTTTGTTCCATTCACTAATCTTGTTGCCCTTCTCTGTACTCGTTCCAGCAGCTCTACATCCTTCTTGAAATGAGGCCTCCAGGCCTGTATACAGTACTCTAGGTGTGGCCTGACCATTGCCTTATACAAGGGAATAATCACCTCCTTATCCCTGCTAGAAAAATTCCTATATATCATTGACAATACACTATGAGCTACTCTTCCAGCCCATCTGCACTGCTTAGAGAACTTCACATCAGCCTGCACAACCACCCCCAGGTCCCTTTCATTCTCTACCACTGTCAGTGTAGTACCACAGAGTTGATACGTTGCTCCGGGGTTGCTGTTTCCCATATGTAGTACTGTACATTTGTCAATGTTAAACTTCATTTGCCACCTCTCAGCCCATCTGCTCAACCTTTCCAGATCCTGTTGCAGCAGATTAGTGTCAGTAGTGTCCTTGACAACCCTGCCAACCTTCGTATTGTCTGCAAACTTGGACATTAAGCTTGATATACCATTATCAATATCATTTATAAATACAGAAAACAATAAAGGACCCAATACTGAACCCTGAGGGACTCCACTAATAACATTAGTCCACGATGAGCAGTGTCCATTGATTACCACTCTCTGTCTTCTCCCCCTCAACCACCCCTTTATCCATAGCAGCAATTTGCCTCCAATGCCACACTGCTCCAATTTGTGCAGCAGTCTTCCATGTGCAACAGTATCAAAAGCCTTTCTAAGATCCAAGTACATAATATCAAAGTTATTCCCTGCATCCAGTTCTTTTGTGACTGCATCATAGTATCTAATCAAGTTGGTCAGGCAAGACTTCCCCTTAACAAAACCATGCTGTGTCTGAGCTATAACTGAAGTCTTGTCTAGATGATCCTGCAGTGCTTCTTTAACCAGTGCCTCCATTAATTTTCCGGAAACAGAAGTTAAACTCACAGGTCTATAATTACTTGTGTCAGCCTTTGATCCTCCCTTGTGAATTGGGGTCACATTTGCACATCTCCAGTCCATGGGTACCTCCCCTGAGTCCAAGGAAGCTCTCATAATTATGGCTAAGGGTTGCTCACTTCCTTTGCTGCCTCCTTTAATATAACTGGATAGATCCCATCCACCCCAGGTGCCTTTCTTGTGTTTATCTTCAACAATTTCTCCTCCACTTTACTCTCAGTTATTACAAGATTCTCTAGCTTACTGCTAGAGTGTAATACACCTCTGGCATTCCCCTCGCTGAATAACTCTTCATATGTGAATGTCGATGCAAAATATTCATTTAGTTTGTTAGCTACCTGAGCAGGGTCATCAACAGTTGACCCAACGATATCAAGTGGACCAATCTGATTCATCCCCTTCCTTCTAGAGTTTACATAAGTAAAGAACTCCTTGCTGTTTTTCTTCGCATCCCTTGCCAAGGATCTCTCATAATCTGCCTTCGCCTGCCTAACCTCCTTTGTTGTTGTTATTTGGTTTTTAGGAGCATTAGCAACTAAGGCCATATTGCTCCGGGAAATGCGGTGGTCATTCCTTGACCTTTCCGCATCCTCCGTATTTGGTGGTGACGGGTTCGAACCCCGGTCTAATCAAGAAGCGTGTGTTACGCACTGCTGCTTTTTCCCACCGGGCTATGGAGGCGCCCTAACCTAACCTCCTTTGTAACTTGGTTACAGATCAACTTGTATCTATCATAGGCTTCTATGTCACGTGCTAATTTGTATGTATCCCATGCATTTTTCTTCTCTGCCATATGCCTCATTAGTTCATCTGACATCCATTTAGGCCTAAACCTTGAACAATATTTCTTAGTTGGTATGCAAAGTCTAGTAGCTTGCAAAGTAAGTTCTTTGAATGCTTCCCATTTTGAATTTGCTGTTGGTAACATCATCAGCTGATCCCACTGAATAGAATTTAAATACTGTCTCAGTCCATCGTAGTCGCCTTTACGAAAGCAATACCCCTTCCCTTTACCCCAAATGGTAGTTACCTCTTTGAGTAACCCCCACTTCAGAACACTGTGATCACTGCCACCTAGTGGTTCATTTATCTGCAGATTCTTAATGCATGAAGAATCACTACTGATAATCAGATCGAGAGTATTACTCCTCTAGTTGCCTCCCGAACATGCTGATGTAGAAAACAATCATCCAATAAATCCACAAAAGCCTTGTTAGTGTGTGAGTGAACAGCCCCCAAATTCCAGTCAATATCTGGGAAATTAAAATCCCCCATTATAAGACTCTCTGATTTACTGGCCCACTCTATTTCTCTGTACAGTTTCTTATTATACTCATCAGAGTCATTAGGCCTATAGCACACTCCCACTCTCAATTTTGATCTCCCAATGCTTATGTCACACCAAATTGACTCGACACTGCACTGTCGAGCGATGTCGACTGGCTTCACTTCCTTGGATTTTATGTGTTTCTTAACTAATAGCATAACCCCTCCTCCCTTCCTATCCTGTCTATCCTTTCTGTAGACATTGTACTCCCCAAATTCCAGTTCTGCATTCCTTATATCTGTGTGACACCACGTCTCTGAAATCCCAACAATATCTGCCTTTGATGTTTTGAGCAATACTTCAAATTCATCAAATTTATTTACAAAACTCCTAGCATTGGTGTACACACAAGTATACATGCACCAGCTCTTCCTTTTAGCCACCCTAACACAACCCATGTGTTTACTTGTACCCCCATGATTCCCAGCAGTCTCTGAAATATCCTGCATCTTATTTTCCAGGCTGCTGCTCATTCCAATAGAAGCAGTGCAAGAATAACTTTCTTCTCTGCCAGTGGCTACAGTTAATCTATTAGTCCTTGAATCCTCCTAATCTAGCAGTTTTCCGACCCACCCAACACTGCCTCGATAGCATCAGCAAACATTCTTGCACCCTTTCTATTTAAATGTATCCCATCCCTGTAGAAGCAGTCTCTCCTGTTAACAAGTACAGACCAGGCTGAAAAAAATTCTACCCCTTGAGCCCTGCACAATCTTTCCAGGGCTGAATTGATCGACAGGGCTCTCATCATATACTCCCTCCTATCGTGTCTGGGCAGAATTGCAGACACTTTCAAATTCAACCCTAATTCACGGCTTTTTTTCATCAGTGACCTGTACTTGTTAAGTAATTCCGCCAGTCTCCTACTCTTAATATCATTAGTGCCAACGTATACAACTATATCACCTTTTGTGCCCTTAAAAGATGATATCCGCTCTACAACATCATCAACCTTTGCCACTGGCAGACCTACCCTGGTCCTGTTCCACCTATCCTTTTTTACAAAGCATATTTCCCGTTTCCCTGACAATAGAGTCACCAACAACTACTAGTTCCATTGGTACCAGTGCATTCTGCCTTGGGGGTTGCCGCTGTGTTGAGCGATGACCAAGTGCAAGCTCTGGCATTGGTGTGGGCAGCTGAGAGCTTGATGGGCCCCTCACTTGTAATCCTTCAAGGGCCTCCACCCTGTCCTTCAAGCTCTCATATAGGCCCATAACAATGCTGAGTTGTCGTCTGATTTCCTTACACTCCTTGCATCGCGCACATACAAAGACATCCCCCCCATGGCAGTATCATGTCCCATACCTGACTGCTCCGCAAACATCAAGCAAATAGTGCATCTTAAAAGGCTGTGATTCAGAGGGTAACTGCCCACCTCAGTTATCCCCTGAGCCACAGCATTCTCATTAGCTTGAGCCTTTTGCTTTGCTGCTCTGGTTTGAGTCATGATTTCGATTTACTTTCAATAAAATTTCAATTTCAGTACAAAATTAAATCCTAAACTTGTATCCCAACATAGTTATAAAGCTATATTTATGTTTCAGTAACGAGTGTTATCTACGAAATATTTATATTTCAGTAACGAGTGTTATCTACAAAATATTTATGTATCAGTAACGAGTGTTATCTACGAAATCTACAAGTGTTATCTATGAAATATTTATATTTCAGTAACGAGTGTTATCTACAAAATATTTATGTTTCAGTAACGAGTATTATCTACGAAATCTACAAGTGTTATGTACGAAATATTTATGTTTCAGTAACGAGTGTTATCTACGAAATATTTATGTTTCAGTAACGAGTGTTATCTATGAAATATTTATGTTTCAGTAACGAGTGTTACCTACGAAATCCCTTCATATAACTTCTGTATCAAGTTATGTATTAATTATTTATTTTCACTAATTATTTATGTTACGTAACCTAAGTGGTTATATGTATAGTTAAAAGTACAATTTAATTGCCAGAAGAACATACTTCGCATGTTCTTCTCTTTCCACTATAGCTAACTGAAGACGGTTTTGAAAGTCGCTCGTGCACGGCTATGAGCTTTTATCTCACTTTTATTTTATTTTTAATTCATAATTTTAATTAGAGAACTATAGAATGGAATGTGCACTTTCCTTTCTTAGGCAAATTTTAACAATTTTTAAAGCTCATAATTTAGTAATTTCTAATTTTTTAAAATTCATAATTTCTTTAAGTTAAAAAATAGCTACTAATCGGAATTTTTAAATTTCATAACTACTAGTATGTGTTGAAACTTTCACCAAACTAAGCAGATTACTATGAGGTGAGTGCTGATAATTAAGATAAGCTATACCTACGATCTACTAGGTTTAATGTTAAATACATACAATAAACAGTAAAAACAGAATATGCAGATACATACAATAACCAGTAATACATAAGCTTTTGGGCTTTATGTTGCCCTTCATCAGTTAACCGTTGGATTTAAAGTTTTGGGAACGTATAACTTAAGAGCATGCAATGAAATTTCAATTTTTCCCAAAACATTCAATCCAACAGTTAACTACTAGTTCCATTGGTACCAGCGCATTCTGCCTTGGGGGTTGCCGCTGTGTTGAGCGATGACCAAGTGCAAGCTCTGGCATTGGTGTGGGCAGCTGAGAGCTTGATGGGCCCTCACTTGTAATCCTTCAAGGGCCTCCACCCTGTCCTTCAACAAAGGGCAACAAAGTCCGAAAGCTTTTGTAAAATCATATTCTGTAAAATCATATTCATCAACATATTCTGTTTTTACTGTTTATCATATGTATGTATTTAACATTAAACCTAGTTTAATTACAACTTGTTATTTTACTTTCTGTTCTGCTCTGTGCTACATAATGAAAATAGTATAGTGAATCTGGAGTGCATAGGCCATTTTACCTATGGGCCCAGTATCTCTGCACTCGTATATGGATTTTTCTGCTGACCATGGGTAAGTATTCTGACTATTAACAAAGCTGGATAAATGAAGCCACACTTCAGCTTGAAAAATGTAACTTCTTCTGAAACTATTACTGATAACAGAGGTGATAATATCACCTATATTATCAGTAAGAGTTTCAGAACCATCATCATCATCTGCCATTTTCAATCCGCTGCAGGATAAAGGCCTCTCCAGTTCCTTCTGTTTTGTGCAATGGCCATCCATTTAATAACCACAAACTCATGAATTTCATCTGTCCATCTCCAATGTTGTCTTCCAGGTTTAGAATCATAGTTTGTCTTTATAATCCACAATTTGGCAGATTATAAAAACAGTAGAGCATATGCTTCTTGTGGTCAGTGTGTCTCCCTCAGATCCTGCACAATTGTCACTTTATGTGGATGCAAGCACCATTTTGTCAGTGCTTTGTGTGCAGTGGTAAGTGAAACACCAATCTGCTGAATTAACCTCTGGTTTCTTAATACACTTGCTAAAATTTCATTATGTTTTCCTCCAATAAGACTGTTGACATGCCAGACACTGGCACCATCATGGATTGAACATGTTTAATTCTTCTTCTCTTCATGTTTTGTCTCCATCCAGGAGGTTGACTATCATGAGCCTTCAGCAACTTCACATCTGTACTTCCCTTGAACAATCTTCATAAGAAAGATTAGTCCATTCCTCAATGTTGGTTATCCAGGTCTTTCTCTGTCATCCTTTACTCCTCTTTCCTTCTACCATCCTTTCCAACAGCTTCTTTTGTATAGAGTTGTGTCTCAGAAGGTGACCAAAGATATCTTGTTTTCCTTTGCTTATTGATGGCCATGAGTTCTGTTTTATTTCCTTTTGTTAAAGCCAGCACTTTTGCATTTGACTTTGCATCCAAGGCATTCTCATGATTCTCCTTAAGAACCACATTTCAATTGCTTTAATTCGGTTCTCGACATCCTTTGTTTGGTTTTGTTTGGTTTTTTTTTTTTAGGAGCATTAGCAACTAAGGCCATATTGCTCCGGGATATGCGGTGGTCAGTCCCTGACCTTTCCGCATCCTCCGTATTTGGTGGTAACGGGCTCGAACCCCGGGCTAATCAAGAAGCGTGTGCTGCGCACTGCTGCTCCTTCCCACCTGGCTACGGAGGCGCCCGACATCCTTTGTAATAGTCCATATAAGAGGGTTGACTACCTAACATTTTGTTAATCTTATTCTGGTCTCTAGGTGTAATTCCCTTGATCTTAAGGTCTTCCTTATGTCCAGAAAGGCTTTTCTTACTATTTAAATTCTTTTGAGTGCTTAAAAGATTTTTCCATCATCAGTGGGCAGATGTCCTAGGTAGACATAGGAATTTACTTGTTGTAATGTATCATTGTTTACTTTAATATTAATTTTATTCCCCCCTCTTTCTTTGAGATGCACCTTACTTTGGATTATTATCAGTTGGTCTCACTGTTTGTTTGTTTGTTATTTGGATTTTAGGAGCATTAGCAACTAAGGCCATATTGCTCCGGGATATGCGGTGGTCATTCCCTGACCTTTCCGCATCCTCCGTATTTGGTGGTGACGGGCTCGAACCTCAGTCTAATCAAGAAGCATGTGCTACGCACTGCTGCTCCTTCTCACCTGGCTACGGAGGCGCCGTTGGTCTCACTGAAAAGAATTTAAAAACTACCCTTGACAGTGTTTTCTTTCTTCTTCTTTTTTTTTTTTTTTTTTTTTTTCTCTTTCAGTAAATCCCACATCAATATGCTGTGATCACTGACACCTGATGATCTTTTTAAAGAAATGATTTTTTTTTCATGTGCCTCTTCCATAATGCCCTAATAGCCCATCAGGACAGTTCTGGAACTTTCTGTTATACTATTTTTCTGATGAACACTAAAATTGAATTTGGTCACAGGTATATTACAGCTATGGAAGTATCCTATGTACATCATAATAATAAGGAGAGAAATTTTCCTCCTTTGACTGAGGGTATAGACTCCCATCCCTGGAGAACTTCTCTAGTAGCATTCCAACTGCCATCAAGATAATATAAGTATAGAAAGTAATGACTTGCATACCAAGATAAAAAAATGGTACAGAGAACAGAAACAGAAAAATCATTTCTGTTTAGCTGCATTGAAGCCTGATTCTATTCAAGCATCAGTCATTTGAAAAATCAAACAGGGGTCATGTATTCAGTATGCATGGATATTTCAGCATTTATATTTAATTACAGAGAGGTTTTCTGTCATCATAATTTGTAGCCACTTTGTGTTTAAAATTTTGTTTGTTTTGAAAGCTGATGCTATAAGACTACCAATTTTACACCGAATATATATATATATATATATATATATATATGTTTTTTTTTTTTTTTTTTTTAATAATACATAAGAAGAGAAAAATTTCCATTTAAAATTTGCCACATAACAAAAGGTCTAATTTGGGAACAAAACTAATTTTCCCAAAATGCTTTCTGCTCCCTCTCCAACTCCATCAGGGTCCCTCTATGAGAGTGCACTCCAGAGCTGTAAATTGCTATGATCTAATAATCAAATAACACTACAGTTAATTTAGACTAACTTTGTTTCCTACAACCGTTGAAGCAAAAAACCATGTACACGTATGCATTATTGTTTTAAATAAACCTTTAACAAAATTCCATGTAGATTATATTTTACATAATTCAGGTGCAGCAGCAGAGAATGATTGACCCATTCTTAAAATGTCTGAAACAGTGCTCCTTTCTAGATTCAATTAATAATTCTTTAGCTACTTTCATTTTAAGTCCTCTTTTTTTTTTTTCTTTTTTTTTTTGTACCTGTGCTATGTGTGCTTCTTACAATAGATATTTTACTTCTAAAACAACTGTAATTGGTTTATTCAAGTTTTGACAGAGAAAATATTTTAAAATGAAAATTAATAATTCTTAACCTTTCTCGTTTCTTTTCTTTCTCTCATGGTAAGCATTTTTGGTAAGCATTATTAAGAAATCAGTTCATGGTGATATGACAGTAACATACACAATATATTCAAATAACAAGGCTTATAAAATCTTGACCTGCCATTTAGAACTGTTCATGTTATGTCAATTACGTAAGCTCTAGCAAGTTGAGAAATCAGCAACACTTTTTTGTAATTACAAAAAAAAATGAGTGTAATTTATTTTTCATTTTACATGCTTTTAAAACTGGATCCCTATAATACGGCAGACCACAAATGCTCATGCTGGCTGTGTTCAAAACCAGCTATGCATAAGAATTATTTCTGATTAAATCTTTTTCATAAATTTTGCCTTTTTGATATATTGGTGCAGTTTTTTTTTGTATTTTATTTGCAAATTCCTATAGAAATTCTAAAATATCTGAAATAGCTAAAATATATTTACAAAATTCATAAGGGATGCATTTTCTTTTAGTATTTTACTAATTAATCTCACAATATGTATTAAATAAAAATTATAATTAATTACCTGATTTTTATCAAGGTCACCTTCTTCTAATTCTTTCTCACCTTGTTCTTGAAAGGTAATGATAATCAATGCCACAAAAATATTGACAAAGAAAAATGGAAATACCACAAAGAAAACTACATAGAAAATAGCCATCTCTATTCGAAAACGAGGAAGTGGGCCATAATCTACATACGTAGAATCCATAGAATTCTGAAGAACACTAATATAAAAAGAAAGTGACGAAATTAGTTTTTTTATGAAATTATTCATTAAGAGCTAATTAGTTTCAATTAAAAAAAAAATATAGAATTATTACATTCCAATCAGTTAAGAAATATTAATTCCTACCTGCATTATATTCCTGCATATTTTGCCTTTATTATCCATATTTAATATTATATACACAATGTTTTATGCTAACTAAGAATTAGAGAAAATAAAGATCATTATTATCAAGTTTGCTGAAGAGCATTCCATTGAAATTAGTCCTCCTGTAAATGTAGCAAATTTTCAAGTGTGTCCCAATTTCTCAATAAAAGTAGAAAGAACATTCTCCCTCATAAAACATGTTTTCTCTGGCAAAAAGAAAATTTTTAAAATATTCTTGTTATTGTGTGTGACAAATGATAGATTGCTCCATATATCTGCTTTGCTCATTAAGAAAACTGTAAAAAAATTTAATGTATATGAAAATATATTTTCACTAAATAATGGTTATTTATTTATTAATATATTTTTTTGTGATCCAAGACATGAATTAGCATTAGCATTAGCATTAGTAGAGGCATTTCATGCAAGAAAGCAAGCTTATGCAGCATCAGACAAAAAAAAAAAAAAACAAACACTTCCACTTTACCCCTCTGTTCGTTCAAAATACCTGTCCAGCTGAGCCTTAAACTTATTTAGGCTATCAACTTCCACGACAAGGGATGGAAGTCTGTTCCACCAACCAACCACCCGCTGGCTAAAGGCAAATTTCCGCACGTCTATCCTACATCTGTCTTTCCTCAATTTCAATTTATACCCTCTCAGGTGATTATTCTGAGAGAGAGGAAGAATCCCATCAGCATTGAGCATGCTCAAACCATTCAAGGCTTTATACACCTCTATAAGATCACCTCGCTGGTGCCTAGTCTCCAGACACTGTAATTTGCAAAACTTAAGCCTTTCTTCGTAAGAGCACCCCTTTGTTCCATTCACTAATCTTGTTGTCCTTCTCTGTACTCGTTCCAGCAGCTCTACATCCTTCTTGAAATGAGGCCTCCAGACCTGTATACAGTACTCTAGGTGTGGCCTGACCATTGCCTTATACAAGGGAATAATCACCTCCTTATCCCTGCTAGAAAAATTCCTATATATCATTGACAATACACCAAGAGCTATTCTTGCAGCCCGTCTTCACTACTCAGAGAACTTCATATCTTCATGCACAACTACCCCCAGGTCCCTTTCATTCTCTACCACTGCCAGTGTAGTACCACAGAGTTGATACGTTGCGCTGGGGTTGCTGTTTCCCATGTGTAGTACTTTACATTTGTCAATGTTAAACTTCATTTGCCACCTCTCAGCCCATCTGCTCAACCTTTCCAAATCCGGTTGCAGCAGATTAGTGTCAGTAGTGTCCTTGACAACCCTGCCTACCTTTGTATCGTCTGCAAACTTCGACATTAAGCTTGATATACCATCATCAATATCATTTATCAATACAGAAAACAATAATGGACCCAACTAAATGAATATTTTGCATCGACATTCACACATGAGGAGTTATTTAGCGAGGGGAAAGCCAGAGGTGTATTCAACTCTAGCAGTAAGCTACAGAATCTTGAAATAACTGGGAGTAAAGTGGAGGAGAAATTGTTGAAGATAAACACAAGAAAGGCACCCGGGGTGGATGGGATCTATCCAGTTATATTAAAGGAGGCAGCAGAGGAAGTAAGCAAACCCCTTAGCCATAATTATGAGAGCTTCCTTGGACTCAAGGGAGATGTGCAAACTGGAGATGTGCAAATGTGACCCCAATTCACAAGGGAGGATCAAAGGCTGACACAAGTAATTATAGACCTGTGAGTTTAACTTCTGTTCCAGGAAAATTAATGGAGGCACTAGTTAAAGAAGCACTGCAGGATCATTTAGACAAGACTTCAGTTATAGCTCGGACACAGCATGGTTTTGTTAAGGGGAAGTCTTGCCTGACCAATTTGATTGGATACTATGATGCAGTCACAAAGGAACTGGATGCAGGGAATAACTTTGATATTATATACTTGGATCTTAGAAAGGCTTTTGATACTGTTGCACATGGAAGACTGCTGCACAAATTGGAGAAGTGTGACATTGGAGGCAAATTGCTGCTGTGGATAAAGGGGTGGCTGAGGGGGGGAAGAATGATATAAGAAATTTAGAACAATGTGCTTCTTGTTATTTTTACTGAATATTAAATAGCACCAGGGCTTGAATGGCCATATTGTGCATTTTAAGGTTTCTTAATCAAAACTAGTATCAATCTGGATAAATTTGCAAAGGACAGTTAGAACCAAGTATAGACACCAATTTTTTTCAGAAACATGAAGAATTCCAATATATTTGCATCTTTGCTTATTATATGCTGCAGAACTATAGGCACCTAAGGTATGATAGAGATGTGAAGGATGTGCATCTAGCAATTTGTAGGTAAGCACACCCTATGAGAATACGTTTTACTGTTAGTAAAGAGTGAGTGTTAACATTGATCTTTTCCAGTCAAAAAAAAAAAAAAAAAAAAAGAGATGTATTCGACAAGTATGGTTTATGCATTCCCTGGCAATTCTGAAAGATTTGCCTCTTCACCTATTATATACGTTGAAACGCTATGGATTCCCATACATATGGTAGAGATGGGAAGGATGCATGTCTAGCAGTTTGTAAAGTACACTTTATGAGAATGTTTTACTGTGAGTAAAGAGTGACAGTGTTGGCAGTGAGGTAGATCTTCCCCAGCGAGCAAACAGAGATGTGTTAGACAAGTATGGCCAAAGCATGCCCTGACAAGAATAAATTCCACTCTTTTATTTAGTCAGACAGTTGAATTCCACAGGCAAGGTTTTAATTTCATCTGCATTTAGTTTACTTTGTGTGGTTCTGCCGCACATATACAGATATCAATTGGGCTTGGCATGCAGTTTATATATAACAGACCTGCAATCAGTGTTGGTGGGTCTTTTATTTGAGGCATATCAGTTTCTGTTGTGTGTTTTGGAGCTTGGTATGCACATTAATTTCCAAATATCCCCAAGTGAGCTGGAATCCAACAGGAATAGTTGATGCATTCTTTCAAGCTAAATTAGTATCAATATAAATTTTTTCAAGATAGGATGAGTAGAAGTGGTACTATTCTGTAATGAATCTATTGCACTTTAAAAATCTGTATATATAATATTTTTGGGAGAGAAGATGTTTTTCTATTGCTAACTTTATCGAGTACAATTCAGTGCAGTAAAGTTCAGCATACTGCGAGAGTTGTTTGTTTGGTTTTTAGGAGCATTAGCAACTAAGGCCATATTGCTCCGGGATGTGCGGTGGTAATTCCCTGACCTTTCTGCATCCTCCATATTTGGTGGTGATGAGCTTGAACCCCGGTCTAGTCAATAAGCGTGTGCTACGCACTGCTGCTCCTTCCCACCTGGCTACGGAGGCGCCTAATGGGAGAGTTGTACTGAATTTATGTTATTTAGAAAAACTGCTGCTTCACCTGTGGTGTCTGATTTTGATCCATGAGTATATATCTGCGAGAAACGAGAATAGTTTTGCAAATGAACTTAATGGAGTTATCTAATATTAAGATTTGCAAGTGACAAGTTTTCCACATTGACTAAAGTAGATATCTGTAGTTTGCAAGTACGCAACCCAAGGTCAGCCAGATTTATCTGTTTCCTGAAGGAACTTAGAGATGTAAATTCCAGCACTCAGTTAACTCTTGCAGCATAATACTAGCAAGATTATTTGCCTTGGGTTAATTTCTGTAATGTATTGTCCCCTATAAATTAAAGAAGTATAGGTAATCAAGATAAGATGGAGAGCTTTGAATTCTAAAAGCATAAATGAGAAGAAACACCTTCCTCCTAGGTTGAAGTTGGGGGTGGGGGGTTCATTTGCTTCAATATATATTCTAAGTGCATTGCGCTAGATCAGTGGTTTTCAACCAGGGTGCCGCAACAACATTCCAGGGGTGCCATGTAATTTGGGTTTAAGTTACTTAAATTTATTTTTTTGAAATTTATATATTTATTTCATTATAAAAAAGCGTGCGGTATCCATTGTACCGTATCTTTTAAATTTTGTGATGATCTATAATTGATGTTTAGTACTTCTACATAAAGAATAAAATTATTATATAAGTATATATAATTTGTATTATGAACTGTAATTTTGTTTATAATTATATTATTATAATAACTATCATATAACATATATTTTTTAATATTATATACAGGGTGTCTCAAAAATACACAGCATAACTTCAGGAATGAGTTCCTCATGTGTAGACAATAAAAATATTTTATATCAACATAGGTCCAGAAATACTTGGTTTCTGAGTTTTGAAGGTCTGTCTATGACACTTAACTGTAAACATCACCTTATAGTAATTGTTCAAAATGTCCACCTTCTGCCTGAATACAGGCCTCACATCAACGTCTCATGGACTTGCAAAGATGATGCCAAATTCCTGGCATGTTTCATATTGTCTCACAACCTGCCACAATTCGATTGCGGAGAGTTTCCACATCAGCTACTGGATTTGTATACACCAATGACTTTAAATGGCCCCACAAGAAGAAATCTAGTAGGTTTAAAACAGGTGAGCGTGGAGGCCAGCAAGTTGGTCCACCTCTACCTATCCACCGACCAGGAAACCTTCGATTCAGGTAATTGTGGGCTAGGTGGCTGAAATATGTGGGAGCGCCATCATGCATGAAGTGTGCTTGTTGATGAAAGATCAGTGACGTGTCATCCAAGAAATCAGGCATGTTGTTTTCCAGAAAGTTTCTGTCCGCCTGCCCTGTGAGTTTGTTTGGGAGTACATGGGGCCCAAATAACTTATCATCAAAAACACCCGCCCAGATGTTGAGGCTGAACCGCTGTTGGTGATGTGATGGAAGAATTGCATGTAGATTTTCTTCGGCCCATACATGCTGATTGTGAAAGTTTTGGATTCCGTCTCGTGTGAAGTGTGTTTCATCTGTGAATATCACTAAGGCAGGAAAGTGAAGAGTTGTACTACACTGCTGCAAGAACCACTAGCAGAAAATTACGCACGCAGGGTAATCTGCTGGTGACAAGGGGCTTGTACCCATTGCAGATGGTAGGGATACAGTTGGTGTTCTTGTAACACTCTCCAAATAGTCGAACGTTGAACAACCAGTTGCATTGCTATTCTGTGTGTGCTGATTCCAGGAGTGCCATGCACAACATCCAAAATCTCCTCCTCTACTTCAGGAGTCGTAGATCTTGGTTATTCTCTGTCAGCAGCACAAGGTGTAAATTTCTCATGTTCACAAAGGTGGCAATGGATACCTTCAAATGTTTTCCTGTCTGGACATCTTCGTTCTGGGAACCTTTCGTGGTACAAACGACGAGCCTCCAGACACTGCCATCCGTCAAACTGTACATAACGTGCATATCCGCTTCCTCCTGATTTGAGTACACGGTCGGAATGGAAAACCACCAGATTCTGTCAGTACCTTGTGATGAAGGAAACCACCTGCGGGAGATAAGACATTTCGGTTAATAACTCGGGAACCAAGCATTTTCGGAACTATGTTGGTATAAAATATTTTTATTGTCTACATATGATGAACTCATTCCTGAAGTTATGCTGTGTATTTTTGAGACCTGTATATATATATATATATATATATATATATATATACACAGAGAGAATTGAATTATTAAAAGGTTGAAAACTACTGCGTTAGGTATTTCTTTTGGCCTAGGATCGTGGCAAAAAAGTTACTGAGACACTAAGAGTGCCATGAACAGAGAAAGTTTGGGAACCTCTAGATAGTATTATGGAATCTTAACATAACCTCCCCTACTAGTACTAGTTATATACTGATGCACTGTAGCCCAGACAGGACCTGATTAAGGCTCAATACAGATAAAGTAAGGTTACACAGTGAATGCTTTGTGATGTTGCAGAGATAGCTTTAAGTAAATTCGATTCCTTTATACAACTGATATGAATATATTTTATTTAAAGAGTAAATGCACAAGGCATAATTCCATATGGGTTTAAATTAATTATATTGATATAATTAATTATATATACTATATAATATACACTAATAGTATATAGTATATATTTTATATATTCAGAAAAGCTAAGTTTATTATTGAGAATCAGGCTGATAAATTGATTGATACTGGAAACTGGTATGATTTAACTGAAGTTGTTGATACTGGAAACTGATATGATATAACTGAAGTTCTGAAATGGGATGCATTTCACAATTTTTACAAAAATGAATTGCAGTGATTTTTTATTCAGTCTGTATCCATTCTGCTTAATCCAAAATAAAATTTTATATATTGAAATCTGAAGCTGCTTCTCTAAGGAGATATTCTTGGAATATTAGTATTAGTAGTAACAAATGATGGAAGAAACAAAGCTTATACATCATCAGGAGAAAAAAAAATAACAAAAAAAACTTTCCATTTCACCTAATCATTTCCTCCAATAGTTTATCTAGTTCTTCGTTGAATTTATTTAAATTATCTACTCCCACAACAACAGAAGAAACTTTGTTGCAAAAATCAACCACCTGCTGGTTAAATGCAAACTTCTGCATACCTATTCTGCAAACATACTTCCTCAATTTGAATTTATGCCTCCTCATGAGTGTAGTCTGAGCACGAGTAAGAATCCCAACAGCATTGAGCTTGCTCATTTAAAGCCTTAAATACCTCAATCAGATCACCTAACTGGTGCTTAGTTGCCAAACACTGAAATTTATAGAACTGAAGTCTTTCTTAATAAGAGCATCCTATTGTTCTACTCACTAGTATCGTTGCCCTTCTCCGTACCCATTTCAGCAGCTCTACATCCTTCCTACAATGAGGCCTCCAAACGTGTATGCAACACTCAAGTTCAATAGGGTAGATGTCATCAAAGGATTTAAATTAAGGGGCCCATCAAGCTCTCACTGCCCACATCAATGCCACAGTTTGCACTTGAACATCACGCAACACAGTGGCAATCAGCAAGGCAGAATCTGCTCTTCCCACAGGAATTAGTTGTTGTCGGTGGCTCTATTGTCAGGGAAATGGGGAATATACTGTGCAAAAAGAATGGGTGGAACAGGACAGGGTATACCTGCCACGGGAAAAGGTTGCTGATGTTGTATACCAGATATCATCTTTTAAGGGCACAAAAGGTGATATTGTGCATGTCAGCATTAATGATATTAAGAGTAGGAGAGCAGTGGAATTACTTAACAAGTACAGATCAATGCTGAAAAAAACCCATGAGTTAGGGATGAATTTGAATGTTTCTGCAATTCTGCCCAGACATGAGAGCAAGCAGTATATGACGAGGGCCTTATAATTCAATTCAGCCTTGGAGAGATTGTGCAAGGCTCATGGGGTAGCATTTTTTTCAGCATGGTTTGTGCTTGCTAACAGGAGAGACTGCTTCTACAGGGATGGGATACACTTAAATAGAAAGGGTGCAAGAATATTTGCTGAAGCTATCGAGGCAGTGTTAGGTGGGTTGGAAAACAGCTAACTTGGGAAGAATTCACATACTAAAATATTAAGAGTAGCCACAGACAGAGGCAAAAGCAATTCTTACACTGCTCCTATACTAACGAGCAGCAGCCTGGAAAACAAGGTGCAAGGGATATTAGAGACTGCTGAGTGTCATCACAGAACAAGAAAATACATGGGCTGTGTTAGGGTAGCTAAGAAAAGGAACAGGTGCATGTATACTTGCATGTATACCAATACTAGGAGTTTGGTAAATAAATTTTATGTATTTGTGGTGTTGATCAAAACATCAAAGGCAGATATTGTTGGAATATCAGAGATGTGGTGTCACACAGATATAAAGAATGCAGAATTGGAATTTGGGGAGTACAATGTGTACACGAAAGATAGATAGGATAGAAAGGGAGAGGGGGGTTATGCTATTAGTTAAGAAACACAAAATCTAAGGAAGTGCAGCCAGTTGAAATGGGTCGACAGTGCAGTGTCGAGTCAGTTTTGTGTGATGTAAGCACTGGGAAAGCAAACATGAGAGTAAGAGGGTGTTATAGGTCTAATGACTCTGAAGAGTATAATGAACAATTGTACACAGAGACAGAGTGAGCCAGTAAATAAGACTGTCTTGTAATGGGGGATTAACAATGCTAATGCTAATTTTAATTACTCAGATATTGATTGGAACTTGTGGGTTGGTCACTCACACACTAGCAAGTCTTTTGTGGATTTAATGAATGATGTTTTCTACAGCAGCATGTTCGGTAGACAACTAGAGGGAGTCTGGTTATCAGTAGTGATTCTTCGATGTATTAACAATTGCAGAATAAAAGAACTACTAGGTACTAGGTAGCAGTTATCACAGTGCGCTGATGTGGGATTTACTCAAAGAGTTAACTACCATCAGTGGTAAAGGGAAGGGTTTCTGCTTCCATAAAGGTGACTACAGTTGTCTGAGACAGTTTCTAAATTCTATACAGTTCCCCCAAATGATGATGTTACCAAGAGCAAATTCTAAATGGGAAGCACTAAAAGTATTCATCCTGGAAGCTACTAGGCTTTTCATACCAACTAAGATATATTGTTCAAGATTTAGGCCTAAATGGATGACAGATTAATTAATGAGGCTCATGGCAGAGAAGAAAAATGCATGGGATGCCTATAAATTATTAGGCAACACACAAGCCTACAGCATATATAAGCCAGTCTGTAATCAAGTCACAAAGGAGGTTAGGCAGGCAAAGGCAGATCTAATCTTTGCCTGCCTAACCTCCGAGAAATCTTTGGCAAAGGATGCAAAGTAAAACAGCAAAGACTTCTTTACTTACATAAACTCTGGAAGGAAGGGGATGAATCAGATTGGTCCACTTGATATCGATGGTTCAACTGTTGATGATCTTGCTCAGGTACATAATAAACTGAATGAGTATGTATTTACGTATGAGGAGTTATCCAGGGAGGGGAATGCCAGTGAGCTAAATGATTTTGTAATAACTGAGAGCAAAGTGGAGGAGAAATTGTTGAAGATAACCATAAAAAAGGCACCCGGGGTGGATGGGATCTATCCAGTAATATTACAGGACGCGGCAAAGGAAGTAAGCAAACCATTAGCCATAATTATGAGAGCTTCCTTGAAACCAGGGGAGGTACTCATGGACTGGAGATGTGCAAATGTTTACCCAATTCACAAAGGAGGGGGAACGAAAGGTAACAAGTAATTACAGACCTGTTAGTTTAATTTCTGTTCTGAGGGAAATAATGGAGTCACTGGTTAAAAAAGAAATGCAGGATCATCTAGCCAAGACTTCAGTTATAGTTCAGACACAGCATAGGATTGTTAAGGGCAAGTCTTGTCTGATGAGTTTAATTGGATACAATGATGTGGTCACAAATGAACTGGACACAAAGAATAATTTTGATATCATATACTTAGATTTTAGGAAGGCTTTTGATAGTGTTGCACATTAGCATTAGCATTAGTAGAGGCATTTGATGCAAGAAAGCAAGCTTATGCAGCATCAGCCAAAAAAAAAAAAAAAAAAAAAGTAACATAAATAAATAAAAATAACCACTTCCACTTCACCCCTCTGTTCGTTCGAAATACCTGTCCAGCTGAGCCTTAAACTTATTTAGGCTATCAACTTCCACGACAAGGGATGGAAGTCTGTTCCACCCACCAACCACCCGCTGGCTAAAGGCAAATTTCCGCACATCTATCCTACATCTGTCTTTCCTCAATTTGAATTTATGCCCTCTCAGGTGATTTTTCTGAGCTAGAGGAAGAATCCCATCAGCATTGAGCATGCTCAAACCATTCAAGGCTTTGTACACCTCTATCAGATCACCCCGCTGGTGCCTAGTTTCCAGACACTGTAATTTGCAAAACTTAAGCCTTTCTTCGTAAGAGAACCCCTTTGTCCCATTCACCAATCTAGTTGCCCTTCTCTGTACTCGTTCCAGCAGCTCTACATCCTTCCTGAAATGAGGCCTCCAGGCCTGTATACAGTACTCTAGGTGTGGCCTGACCATTGCCTTATACAAGGGAATAATCACCTCCTTATCCCTGCTAGAAAAATTCCTATATATCATTGACAATACACCATGAGCTACTCTTGCAGCTCGTCTGCACTGCTCAGAGAACTTCATATCTGCCTGCACCACCACCCCCAGGTCCCTTTCATTCTCTACCACTGTCAGTGTAGTACCACAGAGTTGATACGTTGCTCTGGGGTTGCTGTTTCCCATATGTAGTACTTTACATTTGTCAATGTTAAACTTCATTTGCCACCTCGAAGCCCATCTGCTCAACCTTTCCAAATCCTGTTGCAGCAGCATAGTGTCAGTAGTGTCCTTGACAACCCTGCCAACCTTCGTATCGTCTGCAAACTTGGACATTAAGCCTGATATACCATCATCAATATCATTTATAAATACAGAAAACAATAAAGGCCCCAATACTGAACCCTGAGGGACTCCACTAATAACATTAGTCCACGATGAGCAGTGTCCATTGATTACCACTCTCTGTCTTCTCCCCCTCAACCACCCCTTTATCCATAGCAGCAACTTGCCTCCAATGCCACACTGCTCCAATTTGTGCAGCAGTCTTCCATGTGCAACAGTATCAAAAGCCTTTCTAAGATCCAAGTATATAATATCAAAGTTATTCCCTGCATCCAGTTCTTTTGTGACTGCATCATAGTATCCAATCAAATTGGTCAGGCAAGACTTCCCCTTAACAAAACCATGCTGTGTCCTAGCTATAACTGAAGTCTTGTCTAGATGATCCTGCAGTGCTTCTTTCACCAGTGCCTCCATTAATTTTCCGGGAACAGAAGTTAAACTCACAGGTCTATAATTACTTGTGTCAGCCTTTGATCCCCCTTTGTGAATTGGGGTCACATTTGCACATCTCCAGTCAATGGGTACCTCCCCTGAGTCCAAGGAAGCTCTCATAATTATGGCTAAGGGTTTGCTTACCTCCTTTGCTGCCTCCTTTAATATAACTGGATAGATCCCATCCACCCCAGGTGCCTTTCTTGTGTTTATCTTCAACAATTTCTCCTCCACTTTGCTCTCAGTTATTACAAGATTCTCTAGCTTACTGCTAGAGTTGAATACACCTCTGGCATTCCCCTCGCTGAATAACTCCTCATGTGTGAATGTCGATGCAAAATATTCATTTAGTTTGTTAGCTACCCGAGCAGGGTCATCAACAGTTGACCCATCGATCTCAAGTGGACCAATCTGATTCATCCCCTTCCTTCTAGAGTTTACATAAGTAAAGAACTCTTTGCTGTTTTTCTTCGCATCCCTTGCCAAGGATCTCTCGTAATCTGCCTTCGCTTGCCTAACCTCCTTTGTAACTTGGTTACAGATCAACTTGTATCTATCATAGGCATCCGTGTCACGTGTTAATTTGTATGTATCCCATGCATTTTTCTTCTCTGCCATATGCCTCATTAGTTCATCTGACAACCATTTAGGCCTAAACCTTGAACAATATTTCTTAGTTGGTATGTAAAGCCTAGTAGCTTCCACGATAAGTTCTTTGAATGCTTCCCATTTTGAATTTGCTGTTGGCAATATCATCAGTTGATCCCACTGTATAGAATTTAAATACTGTCTCAGTCCATTGTAGTCGCCTTTACGAAAGCAATACCCCTTCCCTTTACCCCTAATGGTAGTTACCTCTTTGAGTAACTCCCACTTCAGCACACTGTGATCACTGCCACCAAGTGGTTCATTTATCTGCAGATTCTTAATGCATGAAGAATCACTACTGATAATCAAATCAAGAGTATTACTCCCTCTAGTTGCCTCCCGAACATGCTGATGTAGAAAACAATCATCCAATAAATCCACAAAAGCCTTGCTACTGTGTGAGTGACCAGCCCCCAAATTCCAGTCAATATCTGGGAAATTAAAATCCCCCATTATAAGACTCTCTGATTTACTGGCCCACTCTATTTCTCCGAACAGTTTCTTATTATACTCATCAGAGTCATTAGGCCTATAGCACACTCCTACTCTCAATTTTGATCTCCCAATGCTTATGTCACACCAAACTGACTCGACACTGCACTGTCCAGCGATGTCGACTGGCTTCACTTCCTTGGATTTTATGTGTTTCTTAATTAATAGCATAACCCCTCCTCCCTTCCTATCCTGTCTATCCTTTCTGTACACATTGTACTCCCCAAATTCCAGTTCTGCATTTCTTATATCTGTGTGACACCACGTCTCTGAAATCCCCACAATATCTGCCTTTGATGTTTTGAGCAATACCTCAAATTCATCAAATTTATTTACTAAACTCCTAGCATTGGTGTACACACAAGTATACATGCACCTGTTCTTTTTCTTAGCTACCCTAACACAACCCATGTGTTTACTTGTACCCCAATGATTCCCAGCAGTCTCTGAAATATCCTGCATCTTATTTTCCAGGCTGCGGCTCATTCCAATAGAAGCAGTGCAAGAATCACTTTCACCTCTGCCAGTGGCTACTGTTAATCTATTAGTCCTTGTATCCCCCCAATCTAGCAGTTTTCCGACCCACCTAACATTGCCTCGATAGCATCAGCAAACATTCTTGCACCCTTTCTTCACCATTGTCTTATACAATGAAATAATCACCTCCTTAACAAAATCCCTGTATATCACCAATACAACCCCATGTATATCATTGACAAAACCTCATAAGTGACACGATATAGAAAGGTCACTGACATGGAAGACTGCTGCACAAATTGGAGCAGTGTGACATTGGAGGCAGATTGCTGCTATGGATAAAGGTATAGTTGAGTGGGAGAAGACAGACAGATTCTTCCTCTTGCCAAGATTAATTGCCTTGAACAAACTTCCATCTGTGATTATAGAAGTTGACAGCTTAAATAAATTCAAGGAAAAACTAGACAAACATTTGGAGTGAATGGGTGGGTCAAATGGGAAGGTTTTTTTTTTTTTTTGCTGATGTTGTATAAGCTTGTTTTCTTTCATCATATGCCTCTCTGCTAATGTTAATGTGGCTTCACCATTGTCTTATACAATGAAATAATCACCTCCTTAACAAAATCCCTGTATATCACCAATACAACCCCATGTATATCATTGACAAAACCTCATAAGTGACACGATATAGAAAGGTCACTGACATGTAGGTATGAGTCAATCATTAGCATTAGTAGAAACATATGATGCAAGAAAGAAGCTTATATAACATCAGCCAAAAAATAATAATAATAAAATAAAAGAAAATCCCTTCCCAAATCGCCCATCCATTCACTCCAAATGTTGGTCTAGTTCTGCCTTGAACATATTTAAGTTGCTGACCTCCACAAAAACAGATGGAATGTTGTTCCAACTACCAACCACCCACTGGCTAAAGGTGAATTTACGCACATCTATTCTACAATTGTCTTTCCTCAATTTCAATTTATTCCATAGGTGAGTAATCAGAGCAAAAGAAAGAATTCCATTAGCATTGAGCTTGCTCAATCCACTCAAGACATATACACATCAATTAGATCAGCTCACAGGTGCCTAGTCTCCAGAAGCTGCAATTTGCAGAACTTAAGCCTTTCTTGGCAATTTCAACCCTTTGTTCCGCTCATCAAACTTGTTCCCCTTCTCTGTACTCGTTCCAGCAGCTCAACATCTTTCCTGAAATGAGGCCTCCAGATCTGTATGCAACACAAGTGCTAACCATTGCCTTATACAAGGGACAATCGCCCCTTATCCCTGTTAGCAAAATTCCTGTATATCATTGATAAGACACCATGAGCTATTTTTGCAGCCTTTTCTGCATTGCTCAGAAAACTTTATATCTGCCTACACAATTACCCCCAGGTCCTTTTCATTCTCCACTACCCTGAGTGTAGTACCATCCAGTTGATTCGTCTCTCTGGGGTTACTGCTATCCATATGCAGTACATTACATTTATCAATGATAAACTTCAGTTGCAACCTCTCAGCCTATCTGCTCAACTTTTACAGATCCTGTTGCAGTAGTGTACTATCATTATCGTCATTAACAACCCTTCCAACTTTCGTATCATCTGCAAACTTAGACATTAACCCTGATATACCTTCATCAATATCAGTGATAAATACCGAAAACAACAATGGGCCCAACCGAACCCCGGAGTCACCACTAATAACATTAGTCCATGAAGAGCAGTGTCCATTGATAACCACTCTATGTCTTCTCCCACTCAACCATCCTTTTATCCATTGTAAAAACTTGCCCTTAATGCCATACTGCTCCAATTTGTACAGTAATCTTCCATTTGCCACAGTATCAAAAGTTTACCTAAAATCCAAGTATATGATATCAAAATTATTCATTGCATCCAGTTCCTTTGTGACCACATCATGGTATACAATCAAGTTTGTCAGACAAGACTTCCCCTTAACAAACCCAAGCTCTGTGTGAACTATAACTACAGTCTTGTCTAGATGATCCTGCATCGGTAATTACTTGTGTCACCCTTTCATCCTCATCCCCCTTTGTGAATTAGGGACACAGTTGCACACCTTCAGTCCATAGGGGCATCACCTTAGCCCAAGGAAACTTTCATAATTATGGCTGAGGGTTTTCTTACTTCTTCTGCTGCTTCCTTTAACATAACTGGATAGATCCCATCCAACCCAGGTGCCTTCCTCATGTTTAACTTCAACAATTTCTCCTCTGCTTTATTCTCAGTTATTACAAAATCACTAAGCTTCCTGTTTAGAGTTTGATAAACTTCTGGAATTCCCCCTCCTTGAATAACTCCTCATGTGTGAATGTAGATGCAAAATACTCATTCAGTTTATCAGCTACCTGAGCATGATTATCAATAGTCAAACCATCTATGTTAAGTGGACCAATCTGATTCATCTCTTTCCTTCTAGGGTTTACAGAAGTAAAGAACTCTTTGCTATTTTTCTTTGCATACTTTGCCAAAGATTTCTAGTATTCTGCCTTCGCATGCCTAACCTTCTTTTTGACTCAATTACAGACTTAGCTTATATCTGCCATAGGCTTCTGTGTCGCCTACGGCACAGAAGGCGCAGATATTATCATACCAGAATTTTTTTTTTTTTTTTTTTTTTTCATTTTGTTTATTAAAACTGCAAATAGTGTAACACTGAAATCTGATTCTTACAGAACTTCCTGATAAAGGATATTGTGATAGCAAATTTGAAAGATTTTAGTGTGGAGAAAATTTTGAATTAGGCATGGAAGGATACCATGTATTCTCAAGGAATACAGATCATTAAGAATTGCAAAACACCAGGTAGTATTGAAGACTTTCACAATATCAAAGCAAACCATGATCAGATGTGCATTTCTTTTAAATGCATTTCTTATATTTGATTCTGCTTTGATCATAAGATAAAAGGAGGATCTATTTCTGTGAAAGCCAAATTGGTGGTAATTCAGTGTTTCTTTAAATTCAAGATACCATAAAAGTTGATAACATTAGTTTCTCTAATGTTTTTCCTAAGCTGTTATTAAGCAAAAATAGTGAGTAATTATGAGGCTTACAATGTACTTTTTCAGGTTTGGGAAAAGGAAAAAACATTTCAATGTCTCCAAGAGCTGAAGTACACAATTTCACTCAATATTGATTAAAAAATAATAAAAGATGAAAAGTTATCTTCATCTAAATGTTTCAGCAGTATATAACAATGACCACAAAAACCAGCAGTGCTATTTATTGTTATTGATCTTTTGTTTGATTCTCATAATTGAGACACTTTGTGAATGGCGGTTTATAAGGCAAAGTTAAGCAAGTATTAAAGTTTCTTTACTTTTTTCTGCTGTATTTTTAATTCTTTGAAAAGAAGGTTTATGTACAAGGTTGATACTTCTTTCAGAAGAAGGATCAGCCCTGTACTTTTGTTGCAGATAATGCACAACATGTTTCTCCAAGGGCATCAATTTCATCGGGGTAAGATAATTCTTGTCCATTCTGGATCATGACACCGAAGCTTTTGACACTGTTGCGCATGGAAGACTATTGTACAAATTGGAGCAGAATGGTATTAAGGGTAAGTTGCTACAATGGATAAAAGGATGGTTAAGTGGGAGAAGACAGAGGGTAGTAATCAATGGGTGCTGCTCTTCTTGGACTAATGTTATTAGTGGAGTCCCACAGGGTTCGGTGTTGGGTCCACTGTTGTTTTGTATATTTATCAATGATATTGATGAAGGTATATCAGGCTTAGTGTCGAAGTTTGCAGATGATACAAAGGTTGGCAGGGTTGTTAATGACAGTAATGGCAGTGTGCTACTGCAACAGGATCTAGATAATTTGGGCAGATGGGCTAAGAAATGGCAACTGAAGTTTAACCTTGACAAATGCAAAGTACTGCATATGGGTAGAAGTAACCCCAGAGAAACGTACCAACTGTGTGGTACTACACTTAAGGTGGCAGAAAATGAAAAAGACCTGGGAGTAATTGTGCAGGCAGATATGAAGTTTTCTGAGCAATGCAGACAGGCTGCCAGGGCAGGTCATGGAGTTTTGTCAATGATATATAGGAATTTTGCTAGCAGGGAAAAGGAGGTGATTATCCCTCTGTATAAGGCAATGGTCAGGCCACGCCTTGAGTACTGCGTACAGGTCTGGAGGCCTCATTTTAGGAAGGATGTAGATTTACTTGAGCATGTACAGAGAAGGGCAACAAGATTGGTGAGGGGAATGAAGGGATCCTCTTACCAAAAGAGGCTTAAGTTCTGCAAATTGCAGTGGCTGGAGACTAGGCACCTGCACGGTGATCTGACTGAGGTGTATAAGGCCTTGAATGGGTTCAGCACGTTGAATTCTGATGGGATCTTTCCACTTGTTCAGATTACAAATCTAAGGGGGCATAAATTCAAATTAAGAAAGGACAGATGTAGAATAGATGTGCGGATATTTGCCTTTAGCCAGCGGGTGGTTAATTGCTGGAACAAACTTCCATCTGTCGTTGTGGAAGTTGATAGGTTGAATAAATTTAAGGAGGAACTGGACAGGCATTTTGAGGGAATGGTGTGATTTTTTTTTTGACTGATGCTGTATAAGCTCATACATTTGCTTTCTTGCATCACATGCCACTACTACTACTATGACTGGGGAGGTAACTGGAATAAATTTACCACTGAGTACTTTTTTCTGAATCTTTTTTGAGTGAGAAGAAAATTTAATCCAAGATTCTCTTTTGCCCTGATTTCTTATAGAACAAGCCTATGCTCTTAGTTTCTTATACACAATAAGATTGACAATGGTGTGACATCTATGGAATTCTTTCAAGCCTTCTTTTTTTTTTTCTTTTTTTTTTTTTTTTGTGTTATTGCAGGCCTTGTTTCACCACTGTTTGGCATGCTTATGCTTTCAGGTAAAGTATTGTGGTACATACAGCAGTGTTGTCTGCTGATAACAATTGATGTGTGATATCCTCAGCAACAGATTCGACAGGTTGATAATAGATAACTTGTTGATCAAATGAGGCAAGCAATTTGAAACTGACCTTAGTCCAATCTGCCTTCAAAAAATTTCCACTTCTTGTGAATTTATTGTTTGTATCCTGCAAATAATCGGGTAATCTGCACCACTGAGAGGGTAATTTAGTATTATCTGCTTGATATTTGGAAATAAGTTTGCAAAACAGATGGTGAGATTTATAGCTAAAGTCAATCATGCAGAGAGAGAGAGAGAGAGAGAGAGAGAGAGAGAGAGAGAGAGAGAGAGAGAGAGAGATACATAAGCATGGTAGCCAACAAGGGTAGACTGGGAGCATAAAACTGACCAGGCAAATATCCATAAGCGGCCCATTAAATTACATATGAATGCAATTTTATATACAATCCGGTCCATAGGCTGACCAGGATTTTGCCTGGTGTTCTGGCAGCAGAATCCACCCTGTTCGATAATATTCAGGAGGGTAAGATTATTAGTCTAGTAATGATTCTATTAATTTTCCTCATTTATCCATTTGAGAGGATCACCATAATGGATGGTGGACATTAAAGTTGACAAATATACAGAATGGCATTTGGATTTTGTTAACTAGTAGAGGGGAAACAATTGTTACCACAATGCAAAGCATAACATGAATGGCAACTGCTACCAAGGAAATTTGTAGGATAATATGCCCAGAAGGGATTTTATGGTCTATTAAGATTACTACAACTTTATGCACAGAGGAGTGTTAAGTTCCTCTCTTTTCTATATAAAGTTTATAATCTTCAGAGAAATTTCTGGCATTAATTCTGTTGCCAACGTGTAGTGGTCACATTGAGAGATCAGATCTAGAAGATCATCAATGTTACTACGTAAACCTCTGAAATTCCATTGAATCTTGTTCTATTATTTAAATTATGTTCTATTTAATATTTAATGTTTAATGTTGTATTATTTAAATTTGAAGAAGAAAAATAAGTCTGATTTTTGTGTTGATATGATTTTTTGTTTTCTGGAAAAGATAGGATATCCAGATTCTTTGCTGTCATCTATTTTTATCTGGTGCATATGTCCAGTTTTTATATCATCATGTGCATGGATTTCAAGCAGCTCATCTGGAGTGGTTGCATCATCATCATCCATACTAGTTTGGTTTGGATGTCTTGCTTCAATAGTACCTTGTTTATCTGATTTACTCAGCTACGTCATTGCCTGAATTGTTGTCAGGTAGGATTCTGACTGGTGTGTCATTGGTTAAATATACTAAACATTATTTGGAAGACAGATGGCTCAAGAGGCCCGTTCTGCAATCGATACCTTCGGGGGAAATTTTTACATCAGCTTTCAGTATTCTGTTTGTTTTGGGTGATTTTAGCATAAGTATATATTCCCTGAATTGAGAAAAAATGCTCTCTTGCTTCTTGATAGGTAACTTTATTTTCACCCCTCTACTTCTGGATTTGTCTTCCTATTTTCCATTTTTCACAAGTTTTACAATGTGCTGCATGTGCATTCAATTTGAGAGTGATCCTCTGAACTAAAGTTTGGACAGGCAGCTTCTCTTTGGCACACAGTCCAGGAGTGACTGCATTTCTAGCAGATATAGCAAAGTAATGGATTTAGAATATTTGGGCTCACTTTAAACCTGAAGTAACCAGCTTTGACTAACATTGGCATATGGTGTGATGTATTAAAAGTTAGTATTTTACTGTGTGTCAGGATTAATTTGCCTTCTTTTCAAGTCATGATGTGGCTGGTTTGAGATCCATCATTTCTTGTACTATTTCCTCCTTTGAGAGGTAGAAGATCCCACTCAGTTATTACTCCTTTTGTGGAGTTGAGTGTGTTATGAGGAATAACCTTCACTGGGATTCCACTTATAGTTTTAATTTTAAGAATAAGGTCTGAGTGTTGTGGTTGATTTGTCTCTATTAATAGGTCTCCTGATTGAAGGAATTTGACCATTTTTGGGGATCCAGATGCATTTTATAAACAATCCTGTATAATTAATGGCAACAGTTTACTCACTGGCTGATCTGAGAGTGAGAATATTATCAAAAGTCTTTTTTCATTCATTCAGAATTGGATCAGTATGGCGTGCATCCAAAGTATTGAGCTCCTTGGCTCATTAGGAATGTATTCCTCTACATCCATTTTAACTTATTTTAGCCTTAGAGGATAACTTTTCCTCCAGATTAGAGGTTCTTCTACATTGAGGCATCAGTGGATGAGAAGTACAAAATTAAAGAATTGTGGTTAACTTAGAAGTCTTTAATACTCTCTATAATCAATTGATTTGTGAGAGGAGGTGCTTTTATAATCACTCACTTAGCACTTGAAATCACTGTGTACAGGGTGAAGATTAAGACAAAAAATACTTTCTGGCATTAGACTTCAAATTTGTAGATGGTAATTTTCAGAAAATACATATGAATGAAAGATTTTCAAAGAACAGAAGCAAAAGGGATAAATAAAAAAAAAAGTTAGTTATGTGAATTGGGAGTCAGACAGTCAATGGAATTTGAGTAGTTTAGGCATGTGTTTGGACGGGTTTTTAAAAAACAAAGTTGGAATTCTGGATGCCAATTCTGAATAACAACAAAAAAAAAGAGAGAGAGAGAGAGAGAGAGAGAGAGAGAGAGAGAGAGAGAGAGAGAGAGAGAGAGAGAGAGAGAGAGATTATGGTTGCACAAATTTTCATCACAAATGAAAACCCAATATTCTGATTCAGAGGAAGCAATATTTATAGTGTGCTTATGCAAAGGAACAATAGTAGAAGTCAGGATTACTGATAGTAAAGATACACCGATGAGCCAAAACATTATGACCAGTGAGTCATTATGCAAATCGAAGCAACTGCAGGTGAACTACGGCATGTGCACAGGTCAGAACATGCTTTAAACAGGTCAGAACATGATGAGCTCCATTAATCAGTGTTACTCTCGTTCTTCCAATGGGAAAGGGAGCAGACTTAAGTGAGTTTGACAAAGCCAAATTGTAATGGCCAGATGACAGGGTCAGAGCATATCCAAAATGGCACGGCTGGTGGGATGCTCATGGTCAGCCATAGTTAGTACCTACCAAAAGTGGTCCGAGGAGGGGAAACCCATGAACCACTGGTGACGTGTTAGACAACCACGGCTCATCGATGCTCAAGGAGAGAGAAGGCTCTCCTGGATGGTACGTGGAAACAGAAGGGCAAATGTGGTGCAACTTGCTGGTAATCGGAATGCTGGTAACAGGAGTAATGTGTCACAACACACAGTACATCTAACTCTGCTGAAAATGGGGCTGCGTGGACACAGGCTACTCTGAGTGCCCAAGCTAACGTTGGTTCACCACCAGCAGCACCTACAATGGGCACACGGGCATCGAAACTGAACCTTGAGTGATTGTAAGAAGGTATCTAGTCCAATGAAATCACATTTCTTGTTGCACTATATGGACAGCTGGGTACGTGAGTGTCATTTAACTGGGGAAGTGATGGTGCCAGGATGCACCGTGGGCCAAAAACAAGCCGGTGGCAGCGGTGTCATGCTATGGGCGATATTCTGCTGGGATACCCTGGGTCCAGTCATCTATGTTCCGGGAACTCTGACGTATACCACCTACCTAAACATCATTTAAGAGCACAAAAGGTGATATAGTTGTACACGTTGGCACTATTGATATTAAGAGTAGGAGACCACCGGAATTACTTAACAAGTACAGGTCACTGTTGAAAAAAAGCCGTGAAGTAGGGTTGAATTTGAAAGTGTCTGCAATTCTGCCCAGACACGATAGGAGGGAGTATATGATGAGAGCCTTGTCGATCAATTCGGCCCTGGAAAGATTGTGCAAGGCTGAAGGGGTAGAATTTTTTTCAGCCTGGACTGTACTTGTTAACAGGAGAGATTGCTTCTACAGGGATGGGATACACTTAAATAGAAAGGCAAGAATATTTCCTGATGCTATCGAGGCAGTGTTAGGTGGGTCGGAAAACTGCTAGCTTGGGGGGAGACAAAGACTAATGGATTAACAGTAGCCACGGGCAGAGGTGAAAGAGATTCTTGCACTGCTTCTATTGGAATGAGCAGAAGCCTGAAAAACAAGATGCAGGATATTTCAGAGACTGCTGGAAGTCATTGCGGTACAAGTAAACACATGGGTTGTGTTAGGGTAGCTAAGAATAGAAACAGGTGCATGTATACTTGCGTGTACACTAATGCTAGGAGTTTAGTAAATAAATTTGATGAATTTGAGGTATTACTCAAAACATCAAAGGCAGATATTGTTGGGATATCAGAGACGTGGTGTCACACAGATATAAGGAATGCAGAACTGGAATTTGGGGAGTACAACGTCTACAGAAAGGATAGACAGGATAGGAAGGGAGGAGGGGTTATGCTATTAGTTAAAAAACACATAAAATCCAAGGAAGTGAAGCCGGTTGACATCGCTGGACAGTGCAGTGTTGAGTCAGTTTGGTGTGACATAAGCATAGGTAAATCAAAATTGAGAGTAGGAGTGTGCTATAGGCCTAATGACTCTGATGAGTATAATAAGATACTGTACAGGGAAATAGAATGGGCCAGTAAATCAGAGAGTCTTATAATGGGGGATTTTAATTTCCCAGATATTGACTGGAATTTGTGGGTTGGTCACTCACACACTAGCAAGGCTTTTGTGGATTTATTGGATGATTGTTTTCTACACCAGCATGTTCTTGAGGCAACTAGAGGGAGTAATACTCTTGATCTGATTATCAGTAGTGATTCTTCATGCATTAGGAATCTGCAGATAAATGAACCACTGGGTGGCAGTGATCACAGTGTGCTGAAGTGGGATTTACTCAAGGAGGTAACTACCATCAGAGGTAAAGGGAAGGGTTTTTGCTTTCGTAAAGGCGACTATGCTGGTCTGAGACAGTATTTAAATTCTATACAGTGGGACCAACTGATGATGTTACCAACAGCAAATTCAAAATGGGAAGCATTCAAGGAACTAATCTTGGAAGCTACCAGGCTTTACATACCAACCAAGAAATATTGTTCAAGGTTCAGGCCTAAATGGTTGTCAGATGAACTAATGAGACATATGGCAGAGAAGAAAAATGCATGGGATACATACAAATTAATGGGTGACGTGGAAGCCTATGATAGATATAAGTTGGTCTGTAACCAAGTCACAAAGGAGATTAGGCAGGCAAAGGCAGATTATGAGAAATCCTTGGCAAAGGATGCAAAGAAAAACAGAAAAGAGTTCTTTACCTATTTAAACTCAAGAAGGAAAGGGATGAATCAGATTGGTCCACTGGATGTTGATGGTTCAACAGTTCAGGATCCAGCTCAGGTGGCTAACAATCTAAACGAGTATTTTGCATCTACATTCACACATGAGGAGTTATTCAGGAAGGGGAATGTCGTAGGTGAAGTAAACATTGGCAGTGAGCTAGATGATTTTCTAATAACTGAGAGGAAAGTGGAGGAGAAATTGTTGAGGATAAACATAAAAAAGGCACCCGGGGTGGATGGGATCTATCCAGTTATATTAAAGGAGGCAGCAAAGGAAGTAAGCAAACCCCTAGCCATAATTATGAGAGCTTCTTTGGACTCAAGAGAGGTACCCATGGACTGGAGATGTGCAAATGTAACCCCAATTCACAAAGGAGGATCAAAGGCTGACACAAGTAATTATAGACCTGTTAGTTTAACTTCGGTTCCAGGAAAATTAATGGAGGCACTGGTTAAAGAAGCACTGCAGGATCATCTGGACAAGAATTCAGTTATAGCTCAGACACAGCATGGGTTTGTTAAGGGCAGGTCTTGTCTGACCAATTTGATTGGATACTATGATGTAGTCACAAAAGAACTGGATGCAGGGAATAATTTTGATATTATATATTTGGATCTTAGAAAGGCTTTTGATACTGTTGCGCATGGAAGACTGCTGCACAAATTGGAGAAGTGTGGCATTGGAGGCAAATTGCTGCTATGGATAAAGGGATGGTTGAGTGGCAGAAGACAGAGTGGTAATCAATGGACACTGCTCAACGTGGACTAATGTTATTAGTGGAGTTCCTCAGGGTTCAGTGTTGGGTCCATTGTTGTTTTCTGTATTTATAAATGATATTGATGATGGTGTATCAGGCTTAATGTCCAAGTTTGCAGACGATACAAAGGTTGGCAGGGTTGTTAAGGACACTACTGATACTATGCTGCTGCAACAGGATCTGGAAAGGTTGAGCAGATGGGCTGAGAGGTGGCAAATGAAGTTTAACATTGACAAATGTAAAGTACTACATATGGGAAACAGTAACCCCAGATCAACGTATCAACTCTGTGGTACTACGCTGACAGCGGTAGAGAATGAAAAGGACCTGGGGGTAATTGTGCAGGCAGATATGAAGTTCTCTGAGCAGTGCAGACGAGCTGCAAGAGTAGCTCATGGTGTCTTGTCAACGATATACAGGAATTTTTCTAGCAGGGACAGGGATGTGATTATTCCCTTGTATAAGGCATTGGTCAGGCCACACCTTGAGTACTGTATACAGGTCTGGAGGCCTCATTTCAAGAAGGATGTAGAGCTGCTGGAACGAGTACAGAGAAGGGCAACAAGATTAGTGAATGGAACAAAGGGTTGCTCTTACGAAGAAAGGCTTAAGTTTTGCAAATTACAGAGCCTGGAGACTAGGCATCGCCGAGGTGATCTGATAGAGGTGTACAAGGCTTTGAATGGCTTGAGCATGCTCAATGCCGATGGGATTCTTCCTCTTGCTCAGAATAATCACCTGAGAGGGCATAAATTCAAGTTGAGGAAGGACGGATGTCGGATAGATGTGTGGAAATTCGCCTTTAGCCAGCGGGCAGTTGGTTTGTGGAATAGACTTCCATCGCTTGTTGTTGAAGTTGATAGCCTAAACAAATTTAAGGCTCAGCTGGACAGGTATTTCGAACGAATTGAGGGGTGAAATGGGAGTAGTGGTTTTTTTTTTTTTTTTTTTTTGGCTGATGCTGAATAAGCTTGCTTTCTTGCATCATATGCCTCTACTAATGCTAATGCTAATCATTGCGGCCCAGGTGCATCCTTTCATCGCAAAAGGTCTTCCCCTCTGGCAGTGCCGTCTTTCAGCAGGATAATACACCATGCCACACCCCCCGGATTGTTGCCCTGGCCTTCAAATTGCCCAGATATCAACCCCATTGAGCATCTGTGGTTTGTGTTGGAACAGCAACTCCGATCTGTGGCATCTCAACCATGGACCGTACAGGAGTAAAAGATCTGCTGTTTACAAGTTGGTTCCACAAGACACATTTAGAAATCTTGTAGCATTCATGCCTTGTCAGGTACGAGCTGTTTTGTCTGTACGTGGAGGACAAATATCATATTAGGTAGGTGGTCATAATGTTTTGGCTTGGTGTATGTGATTATTGGTACAAATATTGAGTGTTATAGCATTAGCAAAGGCACATGATGCAAGAAAGCAAGCTTATATCCCATCAGCCAAAAAACAACTCTTATTTCACCCATCCACTCACTCCAAATGTTTGTCAAGTTCTGCCTTGAACCTATTTACGCTATCAACTTCTACAACGACAGATGGAAGTTTGTTCCACAAATCAACCACCCGCTGGATAAAGGCAAGATTCCCCACATCAATCCTACAACCGTCTTTCCTCAATTGGAATTTATGCCCTCTCAGGTGATTATTCTGAGCAAGAGGCAGAATCCCATCAGCATTGAGCATGCTCAAACCATTCAAGGCTTTATACACCTCAATCAGATCACCTCGCAAGTGCCTAGTCTCCAGACACTGTAATTTGCAAAACTTAAGGCCTTCTTCGTAAGAGCAACACTTTGTTCCACTGACTAATCTTGTTGCCATTCTCTGTACTCGTTCCAACAGCTCTATATCCTTCTTAAAATGAGGCCTCCAGACCTGTATACAGTACTCAAGGTGTAGCCTGACCACTGCCTTATACAAGGGGATAATCACCTCTTTATCCCTGCTAGAAAAATTCCTATATATCATTGACAATACACCATGAGCTACTCTTGCAGCCTGTCTACTCTGCTCAGAAAACTTCATATCTGCTTGCACAATTACCCCCAGGTCCTTTTCATTCTCTACCACTGACAGTATGATACTACATAGTTGATATGTTACTCTGGGATTACTGTTTCCCATATGTAGTACTTTACATTTATCAAGGTTAAACTTCATTTGCCCCCTCTCAGCCCATCTGCTCAACTTTTCTAGATCCTATTGCAGCAGTGTACTGTCATTAGTCTCATTAACGCCCTGCCTTCGTATTGTCTGGAAACTTGGACATCAAGCCTGATATACCATCATCAATATCATTTATAAATACAGAAAACAACAATGGACTAAACATTGAACTCTGAGGGACTCCACTAATAACATTAGTCCACAAAGAGTAGTGTCCATTGAATACCACTCTCTGTCTTCTCGCACTCAACCATCCCTTTATCCATAGCAGCAATTTGCCCCCAGTGCCACACAGCTCCAATTTGTGCAGCAGTCTTCCATGTGCAACAGTATCAAAGGCTTTTCTAAGGTCCAAATATATGATATAAAAGTTATTCTTTGCATCCAGTTCCTTTGTGACTACATCACAGTATCCAATCAAATTAGTCAGACAATACCCCCCTTAACAAACCCATGCTGTTTCCGAGTTAGAACTGAAGTCTTGTCTATATGCAATGCTTATTTAACCACTACCTCCATTAATTTCCCTGGAACAAAAGTTAAACTAACAGGTCTGTAAATACATGTGTCTCCCTTTGATCCTCCTTTGTGGATTGGGGTCACATTTGCACATCTCCAGTCCGTGGGTACATCCCCTGAGTCCAGGGAAACTATCATAATTATGGCTAAGGGTTTGCTTACTTCCTTTGCCTGCATTTTTTATATATGACTTTAGTTTGGCGCATTATAGCCTTAGTAGCTAATGCGCCAATAAAACCAACCAAACAAACAAACAAACTTCCTTTGCCGCCTCCTTCAATATAACTGGATAGATTCCATCCACCCCAGGTGCCTTCCTTGTGTTTATCTTCAACAATTTCTCCTCCACTTTACTCTCTGTTATTACAAGATTATCTAGCTTACTGCCAGACTTGAATACACATCTGCATTCCCCTCCCTGAATAACTCCTCATGTGTGAATGCCGATGCAAAATATTAGAACTCTTTATTGCATACAAAACGCACGTGCCATACACAATACCCTTCATGACTAAAAGCCAGAGGTTATTCATTTAGTTTGTTTGCTACTTGAGCAGGATCATCAACAGTTGATCCTTCGATATCAAGTGGACCAAGCTGAATCATCCCCTTCCTTCTAGAGTTTACATAAGTAAAGAACTCTTTGCTGATTTTCTTTGCATCCTTTGCATTTCTCTTAATCTGCCTTCGCCTGCCTAACCTCCTTTGTAACTTGGTTACAGACAGCTTATATCTATGATAGGCTTCTATGTCACATGTTAATTTATATGTATCCCATGCATTTTTCTTCTCTGTCAGATGTCTAATTAGTTCATCTGACATCAATTTAGGCCTCAATCTTGAACAATATTTCTTTGTTGATATGAAAAGCCTAGTAGCTTCCAAGATTAATTCTTTGAATGCTTCCCATTTTGAATTTCCCGTTGGTAACATCATCAGTTGGTTCCGCCGTATAGAATTTAAATACTGTCTCAGACCACCATGGTCACCTTTATGAAAGCAAAAACCTTTCCCTTTACCCTTGATGGTAGTTACCTCTTTGAGTAAATCCCACTTCAGCACACTGTGATCACTGCCACCTAGTGGTTCCTTTATCTGCAGATTCTTGATGCATGAAGAATACTACTGATAATCAAATCAAGAGTATTACTCCCTCTAGTTGCCTCCCGAACATGCTGCTATAGAAAACAATCATCCAATAAATCCAAAAAAGCCTTGCTAGTGTGTGAGTGACCAACCCACAGATTCCAGTCAATATCCGGGAAATTAAAATTCCCCATTATAAGACACTCGTATTTACTGGCCCACTATGTCTCTGCACAATTGCTCGTTATACTCATCAGATTCATTAGGCCTATAACACACACCTACTCTCATTTTTCCTTTTCCAGTGCTTATGTCACACCAAACAAACTCAGCATTGCATTGTCCACCCACATCAACTGGATACACTTCCTTATATTTTATGTGTTTCTTAACTAACAGCATAACCTCTTCTCCATTCCTGTCCTGTCTATCCTTTCTGTATACATTGTACTCCCCAAATTCCAGTTCTGCACTGCTGATGTCTGTGTGACACCATGTCTCTGATATCCCAACAATATCCTTTGATGTCTTGACTAGCATTTCAAGCTCATCGAATTTATTAACTATACTCCTTGCATTGGTGTAAATGCAAGTATACCTGCACCTGTTTCTACTGTTAGTTACACTAACACAGCCGATGTATTTACTTGTTCCACTATGACTCCCAGCAGTCCTGGAAATTCCCATTGACTTGCTATCCAGGCTGCTGCTCAATTGCATTTCAATAGAAGTAGTGCAAGAATCACTTTTAGCTCTGCCAGCAGCTACTATTAATCTATTAGTTCGCTATCAAGGTTGTCAAGAGTTAACCGAAAAAGAACCTAATTTTTCCTGAATAATAACACAGCACTGAAATTTAGAAGGAATCAATTGAAATTTTCTAGCTTTAATTGACAGCAAAATTAAGATTTTGCTGTTAATTAACACACACGTGCAGGTCAGCATTTAGGAAATTTGTGGGAGTTATTCAAGAAATTAAAGCTTTTTCTGCAGGAGGAGTTTCTCAAATTGGAAATAGAATGGATGTGAGCTATCGTTGGCAAGGAAATGGATAAGATTTAGTGAGTGGGAAAATTTATTAATACACAAGAAAAAGAGAGTGAAATATAAACCTTGAGCAACAATACTAGAGTTAACTGAGAGGACAGAAGATGTAGAGCCCACTACCAACATCCATATGGAGTGGTCAAAAAGAAAATTGGCTACCAATTACAACAAAATTGTGTAAACCATAAGATAGAAGCTTGTTTAGAAAATCTTTAAGCCAAATGTAATCGAAAGATTTGGAAAAGTGAAAAGCATTTGCTTGGGTTTCAAGAAACTTTTCCATTGAGTTCATCCAAAAATGAGTAGCAAAGATATCACCAGTGGTAGACAGTGACAGATTGGCAATCACTCATCTGATGGAAGTTTCCAAGAAAATGTAAGAGAATTGGCAGTTGGTGGATTTTTCTATTACATTTGGAAAGTTGTTGTTGTTGTTTGGTTTTTAGGAGCATTAGCAACTAAGGCCATGTTGCTCCGGGAATATGCGGTGGTCATTCCCTGACCTTTCCGCATCCTCCGTATTTGGTGGTGATGGGCTCGAACCCCGGTCTAATCAAGAAGCGTGTGCTACGCACTGCTGCTCCTTCCCACCTGGCTACGGAGAAGCCTACATTTGGAAAGAATAGAGATAAGTGAAATATGGTGATACGAGGGAGGGTACTGGTTAAATATGAGGAAATATTCAAGCAGAAGTAAAGACACCAGTAAAAAGGGGGAGAACCTATATTACTGTAGACTTTCAGAATAATGGCACCTTTGGGGTTTCAAGGTGCCGTAATTTTAATTTTTTCGTTATCCAGAAAGTTTTATTTTTAATATATTTAATGCAGAAATAATGAGGCTAAATAAGAAATAAACAGATTAAGAATGCAATTTTATTAACTGCACATAAAAAACATAAACATGTTGCCAATCCAATGTTACGTGTGTGTGGTATGGGTGTTTAATGGCACACAAGCTGCTGTGGCTATAGTGTGCCTACTCATAGGAATGTTATTATAATAATTAATATAAAGCCAGCTCTATTTCATTTCAGCTCAGAAATAATTTATATTCGCTTATAAATTCCAATTTCTTTCAAAAAATAGTAAAGTTCACTAATATTTGCCTTCTCTCCAATGATATGATTTAATGTGATCGATTCTTGGAGGTTAGCCAGAGAAAGAAATACCGAAGTTCGATGTTGTTGATAATATGAACAGTCAATCAAAATATGTTTGACAGTTAGATGCTCTGAGCAGTGTGAACACTGAGGAGGATCATAGCCTGTGAGCAGATGGAGGCGAGTCAGATGAGTATGTCCTATTCTAATCCATGAGAGAACCACTTCTTCTCACCGAACCATCTGAATGCTTGAGTGCCAAAATTTTGGATCTTGTTTCAATTGGAAGAGTTTATTATTTGTTTGTTTATGCCATAGCTCTGTCCACTGTGCATGGTATGCTGCTTGAATTATGATATTATAATCAGAAGCTGGATTGAAGATAGAGGTTAAGTCTAAAGTTGATGGATTTTTTGCAGAAATATCGGCCATTTCATTTCCTTTAATACCTGAATGTGCTGGAATCCAGAAAAACTCCACTAGTTGTTGGAGGTCTTCAATTTTCAACAGCAAATTTTCAACAGCAAAATCCCTTTCATAAGGAACAGGGTGATCCTTATGAAAGGGATTCTGCATTGCTCTAACTGAGCTGAGAGAGTCGGTGTAAAGTAAATATTTTGCAGATGGGGGAGAGTCAAATTCTCCAGAGCTAATTGAATTGCATATAGTTCCGCTGAAAAGCTGCTGTACTCAAGTGGAAGAGAAGCTGATATGACAGCAGAGGGAAACACTGCTGTTGCTCCAACAGTTGAATGAGATTTGGAACCATCCATATATATCGTCAGGAAGTCAGCATACTTTTGAATATGGCTAGCATGAAGTTGTTGCACATTTAGAGTGGGCAGACAGTTCTTTCCCCATTGCAGAAAATAAGTATCACATTTCAGTTGAGGATAGGTGGTCCATGGTGGAGGAGAGTAATTTTTGACCTGTTGCCTATTGTAGAGAGAAACATTCCAATTCTGTGTTATTTCAAGGAGCCGTAGGCCTGCTGGTCGTATTTTACTTGGTTTATTTCTATAGAGATTGTAAAATGGTGGATTAAAGAGATATGGCTGAATAGGATGTGGAGAGCAGCTTTTTATTTTGGCTGCATATTTAAGTAATAACATTCTTCTGTGGAGGTACACAGGGGACTCATGAGCTTCAATGTATAGACTGTAGGTTGGGGGTGTCCTATAAGCGCCAAGAGCAATCCGCAGTGCATTGTGTTGTATAGGAACCAGCCAACACAATACACTCCTTTGGGCAGAATCATAAACTGGAGCACCATAGTCCAAACTGGATCTAATCAGTGTTCTATATAAGAGCAGCAAAGTTGTATGAGCTGCTCCCCAAGACAGGGCAGATAAAGCTGTTAGAATGGTCAGCTTTTTCAGACAGGTAGTGTGTATTAATTTAATGTGCTCAAAAAAGTTTAACTTGCTGCCAAGGGTCAATCCCAGGAATCTGATATTATTGGCAATTGGAATGATGCAATTTGATATCCGAAGTTCAGGGTGTGTATGCAATTTGCGCTGATTGCAGAAGTGGATCGCAACAGTTTTCTAATGGGAAAGATGATATCCATTAAGCTCAGCCCACTTTTGCACTTTATTGATGGTCATCTGCAGTTGCCGTTCGATAGATCTCATGTTCGAAGAATGGCAAGAAATAGAGAGATCATCAGCATATCTTTATGCTGACGATCAGTATTTGGCAGTTCCACAGTATTTGGCAGTTATTTTGTAATGGAATCAATTCTAATGGTAAATAGGGTTGCACTCAGTACCGACCCTTGTGGTACTACTTCTTCCTACGAGAAGACAGAAGAAAGGGAGTTTTGACATCGAACCTGGAAAGTGTAGCTTTGTAGGAAGTTCTTAATAAACATCGGCAGGTTGCCATGTAGACCAAGAGTATGAAGGTCACTGAGAATGCCATACTGCCAGGTGGTATCAAATGCCTTCTCTATATCTATTGAGACCATAACAAGGTGTTCGTTTTTTACAAAGGCATTGCGAATTTCAGATTCAGCCTTGATCAGATCTAAGGATGACCTGGTTTGGCGAAAGCCATGTTGACAATTATCCAGTAGATGTTGAGTTTCAATGATCCAAATGAGTCGACTGTGGATCAATTTTTTGAGAATCTTACCAAGGCAACTTGACAAAGAGATTGGTCTGTAACTATAAGGATTGGAGGGATCTTTTTCAGGCTTCAAAAAGGCTAAAACTGTAGCATGGTGCCAGGAGGTTGGAAAAATATTTTCCAGGAAGATCCGATTAAAAAAGACTAGCAGCAGTTGTAAGTTTTTTTTCATCGAGATGCTGCAGCATGACATAATATGTGCCATCTGGCCCAGCGGCACTGTTTCGTGTTGTTTTAATGGCCTATAAAAGTTCACAATATTCAAGACGCTGATTGTATGGAAATGATTGTGAGGTTCGAAAGTTAATGGATCTCTGTTCAGAGGTGGTCTTAATCTTCTGGAGTGTAATTTGAAGCAGATGAGACTTGGGCAAAGGTTTTGGCCAAGGAATTTGCAATATCTAGAGGAGAAGAGAATTCTTGCCCATTGCAAGGAAGAATTGGGAAAGGGATGGTTGGAAACTTCCCAGTAAGTTGTCTGATTTTTTTCCATGGAGTCGGTGTTTCTATTGATAGTGGATGCGAACTGAGTCCATGAATCTTTCTTGGCTTTCCTTTGAATTAAACACACTTTCGCCCTTAGGTCTTGCAGTTAATTAGATTGGGTGTAGTTGGAGATTGACGGAATAAATTAAATACTTCGTTTTTTTTTCCTTTTTTGCTTTTGTGCACTCTTCGTTCAACCAGTAGGTGAAGTGCCGTCTGGTTTGGGGAATTGATAATAGAATTGAATATTTAGCAGCAACTAAAAGACAGGATGTGATATAATCAGTGATTTTATCTGTGGGCTGTAGTTGAATAGTTTTTTTGTCCAGAGTGATTGCTGACTGAAATTTGGCCCAATTGGCTCTAGAGAATTTCCAGTTCCTGCAGGGTTGGTCTAATGGTGGTTTTGTAGTGAGCAGGTTACAAACAATTGGGAAGTGGTCACTACCCATGGGATCTTTTAGTACATACCACTCTATAGTCGGGACCAGTACTGGAGAACTAATTGAGAGATCAGTTGATGAGGTGTGTCCGTTTGGGAGCTGTATGTGAATGTGTGCGCCAGTATTGAGTATGGTTAGGATTTCGGCCTCTAGAAATCTTTCAATGAGTCTATTCCATTTATCTAATTTTGGAGTGCACCATAAGGGGTGATGCCCATTAAAATCCCCTAATATACAGAAAGGTGGAGGAATCTGTATGATGAGATCTTCAAGGTCTTTTAAAGAGTAAGCATGGTTTGGCGGTAAGTATATTGAGACAAGCATTATGGCAATATGGAACGTTATATTAACAGAAACAGCATCTATGTTATGTTGTTGTTATTTGGTTTTTAGGAGCATTAGCAACTAAGGCCATATTGCTTTGGGGCTATGCAGTGGTCATTCCCTGACCTTTCCGCATCCTCCATATTTGGTGGCTCACAGGCTCGAACCCCGGTCTAATCAAGAAGTGTGTGCTATGCACTGCTACTCCTGCCCACCTGGCTACGGAGGTGCCAACACCTTCTAATTCAGTCTGAAGAGGGATATGTTTAGTTGGGATCTTTGAATTTATGAGGATTGCCACACCGCCATGAACAGCATTAGCTGTATTAGTAGTCGATAAAGGCAGTAGTTCTTTATCGAAGAAGAAATTTGTAAGGTTAGGTAAGTTTCCTGGAGACATAGGGCAACTGGAGAAAACTGGTTAATTAGATCTTTTATATCGTCTGTGTTGCAACGAAAGCCTCTGGAATTCCATTGTAAAACGGTGTGAATCATTTAGGTTTTGTTGAGGATGATTCATCTGACTGTTTTTTGAATGAGGAGCATTTTTTCTGGACTTTTTTTGGGAAGGTGGGGTGTGCAATATCCATTGTGTCATTCGCATGGAGTTCAAATATGGGTTCCTCAATTTCTGAATGGACATCGACTTCCATGCTGCTGGTGGGCAATTCAGTTTTCTTGCTTTCTTTAATGGATTTCAGTTGTTCACTGCCAAGCAAAACCTTTGCATTATCGGTCGGGATGCTAATTGGAGTTGGTCGCTTCGCTGGTTTTAGCTTGAGGTGTATTTTTTCCAGAGTTTGCTAATGTAGTTTTAACCCATTTAGCTATAGATGTGCCAGGTGGTATAGATACGTTAGTTTGAGCTGCTGTTGAGTGAGAGCTTCTAGCGTGAGATGCATAAGAACGGGTGGTCATTCTCAACATAACTTGTCTGCATGCCTCGTTGTATGTCACTTGATGTTCTGTTTTATATTTTTGTATTTTCTTTCCTATTTTCCACATTTCACATGATTTTGAAAAGGCTGGGTGACTTTCTTTGCAGTTGGGGCAAACGGGAGTAGAGGCTGTACAATCTGCTTGAGTATGCTCCTTGGAACTGCATATAGGACATATGGCATCACTTCTACATGCCTGCTGGGAGTGTCCATATTTCTAGCATTTAAAACAACGAATGGGATTAGGGATATAAGGCCGAATTCTACAATTTAAGTAGCCAGGTTTTACTGATGATGGCAATTCTGGGGTGTTGAAAGATAAGATTATGGATCGAGTTGAGACGAGATTTCAATCTTTCTTAGTCATTATACGTTTGGTGCTGATTACCTTTTAATTGCTCAATTCTTTAACTAATTCTTCTTCAGACACTGTAATTAGGTCCCATTATGTGATGACACCTTTGGACGAATTTAACATATTCCGAGGGGTGACAGATACTGGCAGCCCACCAAAAGTTGTTGTTTTGAGCAGCCACTCAGAATGTTTGGACGATGCTATTTCTATCAGGAGGTCTCCTGATTGTAAATGTGTAACCATTTTTGGTGTTCCAGCAATGGATTTCAAAAATCTCTGGATAACAAATGGTGATAACTTGCCTACAGGCTGGTTGGAGAGAGAGAGAGAGAGAGTGTATCACCAGAAAGTTTGGCATCTCATTGCACTGCGCTTCTCTTCGAATTCTTTCCGATTGATTAGTGTCATTGACATCAGACATTTCCAATCTTGAGCTTGAAAGCTCTAATGGCGGAAAATTATTCAAATCCATGCTTGCTCCTTTTAGCCCCGGGAGAGGGTGATTCCACTCCCAGGTTACCGACCCCGCCAAGTGGAGGCAGGAACAGTGCCAATCACTGACCAAGCGATCAGAAGATTAGGAGAGCAGTAATGTTGCTAGCGATAGCAGTAACGTTGCTAGTGGTGAAGCAGTGATGTTGCTCAGCGAGGGAAGCAGTAACGTTGCGAGCGGTGGAGGGTTTAAGAAAGCACTAGTACTCGACCTAGGAAAAATGCTAGATAATCGCACTATAAAGATTGCTTGGGAATTACACTTGGCACTCGGGGCCTCCAATGTTACATTCTTCCATTAATACATTCCTGCTTACACCTATTCTATTTTCTTTATTATATCAAGTTTAGTCTACGCGTGTAGCACAGTGATATTAGCATTAGTAGAGGCATTTGATGCAAGAAAGCAAGCTTATGCAGCATCAGCCAAAAAAAAAAAAAAAAACCACTTCCACTTCACCCCTCTCTTCGTTCAAAATACCTGTCCAGCCGAGCCTTAAACGTATTTAGGCTATCAACCTCCACCACAAGGGATGGAAGTCTGTTCCACCAACCAACCACCCGCTGGCTAAAGGCAAATTTCCGCACGTCTATCCTACATCTGTCTTTCCTCAATTTGAATTTATGCCCTCTCAGGTGATTTTTCTGAGCTAGAGGAAGAATCCCATCAGCATTGAGCATGCTTAAACCATTCAAGGCTTTATACACCTCTATCAGATCACCTCGCTGGTGCCTAGTCTCCAGACACTGTAATTTGCAAAACTTAAGCCTTTCTTCGTAAGAGCACCCCTTTGTTCCATTCACTAATCTTGTTGCCCTTCTCTGTACTCGTTCCAGCAGCTCTACATCCTTCTTGAAATGAGGCCTCCAGACCTGTATACAGTACTCTAGGTGTGGCCTGACCATTGCCTTATACAATGGAATAATCACCTCCTTATCCCTGCTGGAAAAATTCCTGTATATCATTCACAATACTCCATGAGCTACTCTTGCAGCCCGTCTGCACTGCTCAGAGAACTTCATATCTGCCTGCACAACCACCCCCAAGTCCCTTTCATTCTCTACCACTGTCAGTGTAGTACCACAGAGTTGATACGTTGCTCTGGGGTTGCTGTTTCCCATGTATAGTACTTTACATTTGTCAATGTTAAACTTCATTTGCCACCTCTCAGCCCATCTGCTCAACCTTTCCAGATCCTGTTGCAGCAGCATAGTGTCAGTAGTGTCCTTGACAACCCTGCCAACCTTTGTATCATCTACAAACTTGGACATTAAGCTTGATATACCATCATCAATATCATTTATAAATACAGAAAACAATAATGGACCCAACACTGAGCCCTGAGGGACTCCACTAATAACATTAGTCCACGATGAGCAGTGTCCATTGATTACCACTCTCTGTCTTCTCCCCCTCAACCACTCCTTTATCCATAGCAGCAATTTGCCTCCAATGTCACACTGCTCCAATTTGTGTAGCAGTCTTCCATGTGCAACAGTATCAAAAGCCTTTCTAAGATCCAAGTATATAATATCAAAGTTATTACCTGCATCCAGTTCTTTTGTGACTGCATCATAGTATCCAATCAAGTTGGTCAGGCAAGACTTCCCCTTAACAAAACCATGCTGTGTCTGAGCTATAACTGAAGTCTTGTCTAAATGATCCTGCAGTGCTTCTTTAACCAGTGCCTCCATTAATTTTCCTGGAACAGAAGTTAAGTTCACAGGTCTATAATTACTTGTGTCAGCCTTTGATCCTCCTTTGTGAATTGGGATCACATTTGCACATTTCCAGTCTATGGGCACCTCCCCTGAGTCCAAGGAAGCTCTCATAATTATGGCTAAGGGTTTGTTTACTTCCTTTGCTGCCTCCTTTAATATAACTGGATAGATCCCATCCACCCCGGGTGCCTTTCTTGTGTTTATCTTCAACAATTTCTCCTCCACTTTACTCCCAGTTATTTCAAGATTCTGTAGCTTACTGCTAGAGTTGAATACACCTCTAGCATTCCCCTGGCTGAATAACTCCTCATGTGTGAATGTCGATGCAAAATATTCATTTAGTTTGTTAGCTACTTGAGCAGGATCATCAACAGTTGACCCATCAATATCAAGTGGACCAATCTGATTCATCCCCTTCCTTCTAGAGTTTACATAAGTAAAGAACTCTTTGCTGTTTTTCTTTGCATCCCTTGCCAAGGATTTCTCGTAATCTGCCTTCGCCTGCCTAACCTCCTTTGTAACTTGGTTGCATATCAACTTGTATCTATCATAGGCTTCTGTGTCATGTGTTAATTTGTAAGTATCCCATGCATTTTTCTTCTCTGCCATATGCCTCATTAGTTCATCTGACATCCATTTTGGCCTAAACCTTGAACAATATTTCTTAGTTGGTATGTAAAGCCTAGTAGCTTCCAAGATAAGTTCTTTGAATGCTTCCCATTTTGAATTTGCTGTTGGTAACATCATCAGTTGGTCCCACTGTATAGAATTTAAATACTGTCTGAGACCATTGTAGTCGCCTTTACGGAAGCAATAACCCTTCCCTTTACCCCTAATGGTAGTTACCTCTTTGAGTAAATCCCCCTTCAGCACACTGTGATCACTGCCTCCTAGTGGTTCATTTATCTGCAGATTCTTAATGCATGAAGAATCACTGCTGATAATCAAATCAAGAGTATTACTCCCTCTAGTTGCCTTCCGAACATGCTGATGTAGAAAACAATCATCCAATAAATCCACAAAAGCCCTGCTAGTGTGTGAGTAACCAGCCCCCAAATTCCAGTCAATATCTGGGAAATTAAAATCTCCCATTATAAGACTCTCTGATTTACTGGCCCACTCTATTTCCCTGTACAGTTCCTTATTATACTCATCAGAGTCATTAGGCCTATAGCACACTCCTACTCTCAATTTTGATCTCCCAATGCTTATGTCACACCAAACTGACTCAACACTGCACTGTCCAGCGATGTCGACTGGCTTCACTTCCTTGGTTTTTATGTGTTTCTTAACTAATAGCATAACCCCTCCCCCCTTCCTATCCTGTCTATCCTTTCTGTAGACGTTGTACTCCCCAAATTGCAGTTCTGCATCCCTTATATCTGTGTGACACCATGTCTCTGATATCCCAACAATATCTGCCTTTGATGTTTTGAGCAATACCTCAAATTCATCAAATTTATTTACTAAACTCCTAGCATTGGTGTACACACAAGTATACCTGCACCTGTTTCTATTCTTAGCTACCCTAACACAACCCATGTGTTTACTTGTACCGCAATGGCTCCCAACAGTCTCTGAAATACCATGCATCTTGTTTTTCAGGCTTCTGCTCATTCTAATAGAAGCAGTGCAAGAATCTCTTTCACCTCTGCCAGTGGCTACTGTCAATCCATTGATCTTTGTCTCCCCCCCAAGCTAGCAGTTTTCCGACCCACCTAACACTGCCTCGATAGCATCAGCAAATATTCTTGCACCCTTTCTATTTAAGTGTATCCCAGCCCTGTAGAAGCAATCTCTCCTGTTAACAAGTACAGTCCAGGCTGAAAAAAATTCTACCCCTTGAGCCTTGCACAATCTTTCCAGGGCCGAATTGATCGACAAGGCTCTCATCATATACTTCCTCTATCGTGTCTGGGCAGAATTGCAAACACTTTCAAATTCAACCCTAATTCTCGGCTTTTGTTCAGCAGTGACCTGTACTTGTTAAGTAATTCTGCCGGTCTCGTACTCTTAATATTATTAGTGCTAACGTGTACAACTATATCACCTTTTGTGCCCTTAAAAGATGATATTCGCTCTACAACGTCATCGACCTTTGCCCCTGGCAGACATACCCTGGTTCTGTTCCACCTATCTTTTTTACAAAGCATGTTCCCCGTTTCCCTGACAATAGAGTCACCAACAACTACTAGTTCCTTCGGGACCAGCGCATTCTGCCTTGGGGGTTGCCTCTGTGTCACGCGATGCCCAAGTGCAAGCTCTGGCGTTGATGTGCACAGCTGAGAGCTTGATGGGCCCCTCAATTTAGTTTCTTCGAGGGCATCCACCCTGTCCTTCAAGCTCTCATATAGGCCCACAAGAACGCCGAGTTGTTGCCTGATATCGATACACTCCTTGCATCGCGCACACACAAAGACATCCCCCATGGCAGTATCATGTCCCGTACCCGATTGCTCTGCAAACATCAAGCAAACAGTGCATTTTATAAGGCTGTGAGTCAGAGGACAACTGCCCCCCTCAGTTCTGCTCTGAGCCACAGCACTTCCATTAGCTTGAGCCTTTTGCTTTGCTGCTCTGGTCTGAGTCATGATTCTATTAATTTATTAATTAATTATAATTAATTATGTTATGTTATTAATTATGTTAAATATAATTAATTATATTACGTTTGTAATCTAAGTCGTTATATGTATTTATTTAAACGTACAATTTAACTGCTAACGAAGTTCAACTAACGCTATCGTATCACAATTGCGGGAAATTTACGAACGGTAGCGGAGTTGAAACACGTGGAAACCCTTACCGATACTTTTATGAAATTACAAGGCCGAGTAAAGAATAAATACACCAAATTAATCAGAAAATCACAAAATAATGTTATACTACTAAATTTAAATCAAAAGTTTTAGAAAAACAATAATTTCAAATCAATAAATAAGAAAAATCCACTTAGCGGCTTTGAACACGACTGTCTCTAGTGGCCTTATGCCTTTGGTTTTTGGTGGTCATGGGCTCAAACCCCGATCTAATCAAGAAGCGTGTGCTATGCACTGCTGCTCCTGCCCACCTGGCTATGGAGGCCCCTGTGTGTGCATGTGCGTGTGTGTCATGTACAAAGTGACACAAAATTGGAGTACAAGAGGCGAATGCAATCAGGACCTGGATAATATCCTTGTGTCAAAAGACCACCATAGAAAACATCAAGTGGAATGCATCTGATAAGGTAAGAGCTTACAAATGAAAGAGTTAGAGGAAAAGCAGGATGCTAATAAGTCGTTATATCATTAGTTGAGAATGCAATAAAACCATCAGGTTGTGAAACAAGCAGAAGTATGGATGGATAGAAGTTGTGACCAATAGCTCAGTCAAGAAAAAACAAGGCTAGACAAGAAATTTGAAATTAAGTTCAGATTGATTAACTGTTACATAAATGCTGTAATTTTATTCTAAGCAGAAAGGAAGCTAGAAATTCCAATACAAGCTAAATGTAATATGCTATGTTCTTATCTTGAATAGCCTTAGCACATTTAGTGGAATACCATAGTTTAGTTAAAAGACTAAATTTTAAAGAGGAATGAGAAATAAAGGATTTCATCCCTACAAGAATAATTTCACTGACCACAATCTAAACAAGCATTTGATCGGAACATTTCAGATGGTAATTCAACCAAGGAAAAGAGAACAAGAAACCATACAGATCATCCCATTTTACATTCAGAATGCCAATGAACACAATGCTGAAATTGAACATTGAGTTGGGAGGGGGGTCTGGAGAAAAGACCATCACTGAGTTGAGATCTGAAGTACTTAAATGGTCCCTAATATCAAAAGGATACTTTGAAGAATTACTGATGGGAAAAAGGTCAAGAATGTTGGGTGGGTGGATTTTAAGCCACAGGAAATCAAAAAGAGGAGATTCCAGATCAGGAAGTCTTCCAGGAATATCAGAGCACACATATGCACATGTAGTAGTAGTGGCATGTGATGCAAGAAAGCAAATGTATGAGCTTATGCAAAATCAGCCAAAATCAGCCAAAAAAAAAAAAATCACACCATTCCCTCCAAATGCCTGTCCAGTTCCTCCTTAAATTTATTCAACCTATCAACTTCCACAACGACAGAAGGAAGTTTGTTCCAGCAATTAACCACCCGCTGGCTAAAGGCAAATTTCCGCACATCTATTCTACATCTGTCCTTTCTTAATTTGAATTTATGCCCCCTTAGGTTCGTAATCTGAACAAGTGGAAGGATCCCATCAGAATTCAGCGTGCTCAACCCATTCAAGGCCTTATATACATCAATAAGATCACCGCGCAGGTGCCTAGTCTCCAGCCACTGCAATTTGCAGAACTTAAGCCTCTCTTGGTAAGAGGATCCCTTCATTCCCCTCACCAATCTTGTTGCCCTTCTCTGTACACGCTCAAGTAAATCTACATCCTTCCTAAAATGAGGCCTCCAGACCTGTACGCAGTACTCAAGGCATGGCCTGACCATTGCCTTATACAGAGGGATAATCACCTCCTTTTCCCTGCTAGCAAAATTCCTATATATCATTGACAAAATCCCATGACCTGCCCTGGCAGCCTGTCTGCATTGCTCAGAAAACTTCATATCTGCCTGCACAATTACTCCCAGGTCTTTTTCATTTTCTACCACCTTAAGTGTAGTACCACACAGTTGGTACGTTTCTCTGGGGTTACTTCAACCCATATGTAGTACTTTGCATTTGTCAAGGTTAAACTTCAGTTGCCACTTCTTAGCGCATATGCCCAAATTATCTAGATCCTGTTGCAGTAGCATACTTCCATTACTGTCATTAACAACCCTGCCAACCTTTGTATCATCTGCAAACTTTGACATTAAGCCTGATATACCTTCATCAATATCATTGATAAATATACAAAACAACAGTGGACCTAACACTGAACCCTGTGGGACTCCACTAATAACATTAGTCCAAGAAGAGCAGCACTCATTGATTACCACCCTCTGTCTTCTAGCACTTAACCATCCTTTTATCCATTGTAGCAACTTACCCTTAATACCATTCTGCTCCAATTTGTACAATAGTCTTCCATGCGCAACAGTGTCAAAAGCTTTCCTGAAATCCAAATATATAATATCAAAATTATTTTTTGCATCCAGTTCCTTTGTAACCACATCATAATATCCTATCAAATTTGTCAGACAAGACTTTCCCTTAACAAACCCATGCTGTGTCTGAATTATTGCTGCAATCTTGTCTAGATGATCCTGCAATGCATCTTTAACTAGTGACTTCATTATTTTACCCGGAACACAAGTTAAACTAACTGGTCTGTAATTACTTGTGTCACCCTTCGATCCCCCTTTTTGAATTGGGGATACATTTGCACATCTCCAGTCCGTGGGAACCTCCCTGAGTCCAAGGATGCTCTCATAATTATGGCTAAGGGTTTGCTTAGTTGCCTTGCCACATCCTTTGATATAACTGGATAGATCCCATCCACCCCAGGTGCTTTTCTTACGTTTAACTTCAACAATTTCTCTTCCACTTTGCTCTCAGTTATTACAAAATCATTAAGTATCCTGCTACAATTTGATAACCTTCTGCCATTTTCAAACCTTAATAATTCCTCATGTGTGAATGTAGATGCAAAATACTCATTCAGTTTGTTTGCTATGTGAGCAGGATCATCAACATTCGAACCATCGATGTCAAGTGGACCAATGACTCTGATGAGTATAATAAGATATTGTACAGGGAAATAGAGTGGGCCAGTAAATCAGAGAGTCTTATAATGGGGGACTTTAATTTCCCAGATATTGACTGGAATTTGTGGGTTGGTCACTCGCACACTAGCAAGGCTTTTGTGGATTTATTGGATGATTGTTTTCTACATCAGCATGTTTGTGAGGCAACAAGAGGGAGCAATACTCTTGATCTGATTATCAGTAGTGATTCTTCATGCATTAAGAACCTGCAGATAAATGAACCACTAGGTGGCAGTGATCACAGTGTGTTGAAGTGGGATTTACTCAAGGAGGTAACTACCATCAGAGGTAAAGGGAAGGGTTTTTGTTTTCGTAAAGGCGACTATGATGGTCTGAGACAGTATTTAAATTCTATACAGTGGGACCAACTGATGATGTTACCAACAGCAAACTCAAAATGGGAAGCATTCAAGGAACTAATCTTGGAGGCTACCAGGCTTTACATACCAACTAAGAAATATTGTTCAAGGTTTAGGCCTAAATGGTTGTCAGATGAACTAATGAGACATGTGGCAGAGAAGAAAAATGCATGGGATACATACAAATTAATGGGTGACATGGAAGCCTATGATAGATATAAGTTGGTCTGTAACCAAGTCACAAAGGAGATTAGGCAGGCAAAGGCAGACTATGAAAAATCCTTGGCAAAGGATGCAAAGAAAAACAGAAAAGAGTTCTTTACATACTTGAACTCGAAAAGGAAAGGGATGAATCAGATTGGTCCACTGGATATTGATGATTCAACAGTTGAGGATCCTGCTCAGGTGGCTAACAATCTAAACGAGTATTTTGAATCTACATTCACGCATGAGGAGTTATTCAGGAAGGAGAATGATGTAGGTAAAGTAAACGTTGGCAGTGAGCTGGATGATTTTGTAATAACTGAGAGGAAAGTGGAGGAGAGATTGTTGAGGATAAACATAAAAAAGGCACCTGGGGTGGATGGGATCTATCCAGTTATATTAAAGGAGGCAGCAAAGGAAGTATGCAAACCCCTAGCCATAATTATGAGAGCTTCTTTGGACTCAGGGGAGGTACCCATAGACTGGAGATGTGCAAATGTAACCCCAATTCACAAAGGAGGATCAAAGGCTGACACAAGTAATTATAGACCTGTTAGTTTAACTTCTGTTCCAGGTAAATTAATGGAGGCACTGGTTAAAGAAGCACTGCAGGATCATCTAGACAAGAATTCAGTTATAGCTCAGACGCAGCATGGTTTTGTTAAGGGCAGGTCTTGCCTGACCAATTTGATTGGATACTATGATGTAGTCACAAAAGAACTGGATGCAGGGAATAACTTTGATATTATATATTTGGATCTTAGAAAGGCTTTTGATACTGTTGCACATGGAAGACTGCTGCACAAATTGGAGCAGTGTGGCATTGGAGGCAAATTGCTGCTATGGATAAGGGGATGGTTGAGTGGCAGAAGACAGAGAGTGGTAATCAATGGACACTGCTCAACGTGGACTAATGTTATTAGTGGAGTTCCTCAAGGTTCAGTGTTGGGTCCGTTGTTGTTTTCGGTGTTTATGAATGATATTGATGATGGGATATCAAGTTTAATGTCCAAGTTTGCAGATGATACAAAGGTTGGCAGGGTCGTTAAGGACAATACTGACGCTATGCTGCTGCAACAGGATCTGGAACGGTTGAACAGATGGGCTGAGAGGTGGCAAATGAGGTTTAACATCGACAAATGTAAAGTGCTACATATGGGAAACAGTAACCCCAGAGCAACGTATCAACTCTGCGGTACTACACTGACAGTGGTGGAGAATGAAAAGGACCTGGGGGTAATTGTGCAGGCAGATATGAAGTTCTCTGAGCAGTGCAGACGAGCTGCAAGAGTAGCTCATGGTGTCTTGTCAATGATATACAGGAATTTTTCTAGCAGGGATAAGGAGGTGATTATTCCCTTGTATAAGGCAATGGTAAGGCCACATCTTGAGTACTGTATACAGGTCTGGAGGCCTCATTTCAAGAAGGATGTAGAGCTGCTGGAACGGGTACAGAGAAGGGCAACAAGATTAGTAAATGGAACTAAGGGTTGCTCTTACGAAGAAAGGCTTAAGTTTTGCAAATTAAAGAGTTTGGAGAGTAGGCACCGGCGAGGTGATCTGATAGAGGTGTATAAGGCTTTGAATGGTCTGAGCATGCTCAATGCCAATGGGATTCTTCATCTTTCTCAGAATAATCACCTCAGAGGGCATAAATTCAAATTGAGGAAGGACGGATGTCGGATAGATGTGCGGAAATTTGCCTTTGGCCAGCGGGTGGTTGGTTGGTGGAACCGACTTCCATCACTTGTTGTTGAAGTTGATAGCCTAAACAAATTTAAAGCTCAACTGGACAGGTATTTCGAATGAACGGAGGGGTGAAATGGGAGTGGGTTTTTTTTTTTTTGGCTGATGCTGAATAAGCTTGCTTTCTTGCATCATATGCCTCTGCTAATGCTAATGCTAATGCTAATTCAATCAGATTCACCCCCTTCCTTTTAGAGTTTATATAAGGAAAGAAATCCTTGCTGTTTTTCTTAGCATCTTTTGCCAAGGATTTCTCGTAATCTGCCTTCGCCTGCCGAACCTCCTTTGTGACCTGATTACAAATTAACTTATATCTGCCATAGGCTTCTGAGTCGCTTGATAATTTATATGCATCCCATGCATTTTTCTTCTCTGTTACGAGTCTCATTAGTTCATTTGACAACAATTTAGGCCTAAACCTTGAACAATATTTCTTAATAGATATGAAACTTTTAGTAGGTTCCACGATTAATTCCTTGAATGCTTCCCACTTAGAATTTACTGTTGGTAACATCGTCAGTTGATCCCACTGTACAGAATTTAAAAACTGTCGGAGACCACTGTACTCGCCTTTACAGAAGCAAAAACCCTTTCCTTTACTCCTGATGGTAATTAAATCTTTAAGTAAATCCCACGTCAGTACACTGTGATCACTGCCACCTAGTGGTTCTTTTATCTGCAAATTCCTAATACATGAATGATCACTGCTGATAACCAGATCAAGAGTATTACTTTCTCTGGTTGCCTCTCGAACATGCTGCTGCTGAAAACAATCATCCAATAAATCCACAAAAGTCTGACTAGTGTGAGTGCCCAACCCACAAGTTCCAGTCAATATCTGGGAAGTTAAAATCCCCCATTATAAGAAATTCCGATTTAGTAGCCCACTCTATTTCTCTGTACAATTGTTCATTGTACTCATTCGAGTCATTAGGCCTATAACACACTCCTACTCGAATTTTTGCTTTCGCAGTGCTTATGTCACACCAAACTGACTCAACAGTGCACTGTTCATCTATATCAACTGGATGCACTTCTTTTGATTTTATGTTTTTCTTTATTAACAGCATAACACCTCCTTTCTTCCTATCCTGTCTATCCTTTCTGTACACATTGTACTTTCATGTGCTACCTTGGAAGCAAAAGTAATCATAGAGCAAACAACTAAAGCAACTGAGATGTGGCATGTTAAAACAAATGATATTTGAGAATCTGTCAGAAAAAGTGTGTGGGATTTGGCAGACTGTACGTGGAAATTGATATCACTGACATTAGAACTGAAATCATGAATATTTGTAAATTAATTTCTGAAGGCTTTGGGAGGTTCAGACCTTTCTGTAAATAAGTGTGTTCTATTAGTTTCACTACTCTTTTTATTCAATGGTGTAAATGAGGTGAAAATTGGTGGATAGATGTATATAGCAACAAAGACACAGGAAGAACATACTGAATTCATATGGAAGGGGCATATAAACTAATCAAAGTACTTTCTAGAGACAGCATGATCATACAATAGCTGATGTCTTCTAGAAAGGTACCAATAAGTTCAGTATGATGGACTATCTAGCAGGCCTCTGAAAACTGTTGTACCCCTTTAAAATGTAAAGAACATTGGCTATCACTATGATGCTCATCATAATCTTAAAAGACATGATCCGCAAAGAATGATATAAGACATGGGGAAATGCTGGGGATTTTTTCTGGAGACCAAACATGGTTTCTGCCACTTCAAGCTTCCAACAAGTATATATCGAAATAGGGGTCATCTACCACTTAGTAATTCCAAGTGACATGGATGATTAGCCATTTCTCTGTGCAGTATGGACACCACACCCCAATTGCCTCTTATACTGTGTAACACCTGGTTGGTCACTACTAATATAAAAATTGACCCACTATTGTAAAAGTGAACACAGAGGAATTTGGTTATCACAGAAAAACTGAACACTTTTCTGAAATATGGCTATCTTGACTCACAAGTAGGATCTAAATATCAGCTGGAACAGCACTTTACACCATCAAGTAGAACTTTAGCTGTAATAGCTAGAAGAATGTCAAACTAGGATGACTGGTTTTAAATAAAGCTACAAATGCATTTTCTGGAGTTATACTGTTTGTGAGGCTTATTTAGAAATCAATCATGAAATTTCTAAAAATGTTTACTCACTAAAGATCCCAGAAGTATAATGAGGTAGGATGAGAAGGAAGGCTATGTATTTTCAATGCATCACTTAAGGAGCATCATCTTTCACTGAAGGTGAAGCTGAGGTTCATTAGCTTCTATATACAGGCTTTGGACTGGCGATGTCCTGAATAGCAACCCTAAGTGCACTGTGCAGTACTACTACGAGATAAACTGATAGAGTAATTCAAACAGTCATAAATTTGGGCTCCATAATCTCATCAAGATCTGATAATAACTTGGTATAGGCAGAGGAGGGTATAGTGATCGGTCCCCATGTCATAGTCAAGATGATTTTAAGTACATTCCGTTTTCTCGTCCAGAGTGTTAGTGTTTTGAAATATATGTTCTGGATTGCCAGTCTAGTAAGAAATTAAGACTAAGATTCAGATATTGTTAGTAACTGAGATCAGTTGGGTTCTCAGTTACTAACTTGGATTATAATTTGGATTCTGGATGTAGATGACGCATTATGCAAAACAGAATATACTGTAGATTTATTTTGGAAGTGAAAAGTCAAAACCATTATGTGAAGTACATGACACTATTTTCTTTATTGTGAGCTGTAGTTGTCTTTCAATGAAACATATATTCTGTGATTGGCTGAATATTGCAAGGTCATTGGCATAAAGGTGGCAGAGAAGAAAAATGTATGGGATGCATATAAATTATCAGGTAACAGAAGCCTATGGTAGAAATAAGATAATCTGTAATCAAGTCACAAAGGAGGATAGGCCAAAGCAAAGAAGATTACGAGAAATCTTTGGTAAAGGATGTAAAGAAAAACAGTAAAGACTTCTATATTTATGTAAACACTAAAAGAAAGGGGATGAATCAAATTGTTCCACTTGATATCGATGGTTCAATTGTTGATGATTCTGCTCAGGTAGCTGACAAACTGAATGAGTATTTTGCATCTACATTCGCACATGAGGAGTTATTCAGGAAGAGGAATGCCAGAAGTTTATCGAACTCAGGCAGGGAACTAAATGATTTTGAAAGAACTGAGCAAAGTGGAGGAGAAATTGCTGAAGTTAAATATAAGGAAGGCATCTGGGGTGGATGGGATCTATCCAGTTATATTAAAGGAGGCAGAAAAGGAAGTAAGCAGGCCGTTAGCCATAATTTTGAGGGCATCCTTGGACTCGGGAGAACGTCCCCATGGAATGGAGATGTGCAAATATTTAACCAATTCACAAAGTGGGATTGAAAGGTGACAAGTTATTACAGACCTGTTAGTTTAACTTCTGTTCAGAGGGAAATAATGGAGTCACTGGTTAAAGAAGACTGCAGGATCTTCTAAACAAGACTGAAGTTATAGTTCAGACACAGCATGGGTTTGTTAAGGGGAAGCCTTGTCTGACCAATCTGACTGAATGCTATGATGTGGTCACAAAGGAACTGGATAGAAAAAATAATTTTGATATTATATACTTGGATTTTAGGAAAGCTTTTGATACTGTTGCACACTGAAGACTACTGTGCAAGTTGGAGCAGTATGGCATTAAGGGAAAGTTGCTACAATGGATAAAAGGATGGTTGAGTAGGAGAAGACAGAGTGGTAATCAATGGACACTGCTCTTGATGGACTAATGTTATTAGTGGAGTTCCCCAGGGGATCTGTATTGGGCCCATTGTTGTTTTCTGTATTTATTAACGATAGTGATGAAGGTATATCAGGCTTCATGTCCAAATTTGAAGATGATACGAAGGTTGGTAGGTTGTTAATAACAGTAAGTTTTGTAAGGTACTGCAACAGGATCTACAAAAGTTGAGCAGATGGGCTGAGAGGTGTCAAATGAAATTTAACACTGACAAATGCAAAGTACTGCATATGGGTAGAGGTAACCCCAGAGTAACATACTGACTGTGCAGTCCAACACTCAGGATAGTGGAGAATGAAAAAAACCTGTGGATAATTGTGCAGTCAGATAGGAAGTTTTCTGAGCAGTGCAGATAACCTGCAAGAATAGCTCATGGTGTCTTGTCAATGATATATAGCAATTTTGGTAGCAGGGATAAGGATGTGATTATCTCCTTGTATAATGCAACAGTCAAGCCACATTTTGAGTACTGCATACAAGTCTGGAGGCCTCATTTAAGGAAAGATATTGAGCTACTAGTACGAGTACAGAGAAGGGCAATGAGATTAGTGAATGGAACAAAGGGTTGCTGTTACAAAGATAGGCTTAACTTCTGCAAATTGCAGCAACTGGAGACTAGGCACGTGCGAGGTGATCTGATTGAGGTGTATAAGTCCTTGAATGGTTTGAGAAAACTCAATGCTGATGGCATTCTTTCTCTTGCTCAGATTCCACACCTGAGGGGGCACAAATTCAAATTGAGGAAGACAGTTGTAGAAAAGATGTGTGGAAATTTGCCTTTAACCAGCGTGTGGTTGATTGCCAAAACAAACTTCCATCTGTTGTTGTGGAAGTTGACAGCTTAAAGAAATTCAGTGCTGAACTAGACAACTTTTGGGGTGAATGGATGGGTGAAATAGGAAGGGGTTTTTTTTTTGGCTGATGCTAAATAAGCTTACTTTCTTGCATCATATGCCTCTACTAATGCTAAAGTTCTGCACTTTGTTATTCTAATAACAAAGATCATAGCGATGAGCACCAATACGTGTGGTACACCTTCTCTTTGTAAAAGAAATTACAAAACATCATTGCAGTAATATTTGTATTGTATTCTTTGTTATAGTAGGGGCAACTTGAATCCAAAAATCTTTTCCCTTACAAATCAGGCCTTTGCTTTTAAGTTTTTTGAAATTCGTAAGGTTCTTGGTTGTTGGATGCTTATGAAACAGGATCCATGTCCAGTTTTTTTTCTCTTTTTTGGCAAGTTAGCATGCATCATTCCACTACTGACTGCAACAACCAGTAGAGATTTTGTTACGGCATTGGTTGCAGTAGCTTTTGGTTTGTTTGGATTTTATTGGTGCATCAGCTACTAGGGCTATAATGTGCCAAAACCACATCTCACTGCAGCAGCTAGAATATGCATTGTGATGTGGCATTATCAATGGATTGGTATTTGATGATTTTATCATCAAATGATATAATCAAAGCAAATAAGTTCCAATTAGCCTTGGAAAATTTCTATTTTCAGCAGCTATCTGTCTGAGGGATAAAGTTGTTTGAATTCCACAAATATCGGGTAATAGTCACTGCTTAGTGGGCTGTCCAGAGTTAACCAATGGATGAGTGGAAACAACGTTGGAAAGCAGATTGTCAGGTCTATAGTTGTAGTTGTTCTAGTGGAGAAATGATTGTAACTATCAGTACTATCATTCAACAATGTTAGATTTATGTTTGTCAAGTAATGATTCCAGAAGTTTCCTCATCTGTCTGTGGAATCTCAGAATGGATAGTGTGCTTTTAAATTCCCTAATAAACAAAAGGGGGGGAGAATCTCTAGAAGTTCTTCCTGACCATTATAAGTATATTCTTTGTTTGGTGAGAGATAGATTGAAACTATTATTACCTTGTTTCCAAGGACACACATATTGCCACTACTTCTAAAGATGTCTGCAGCGCAATGTATTTAACGGGAATTCTTGAGTTTACAAGAATGGCAAAACCTCCATCAGCAGCAGTCTAATTTTTATTTTGTTGGTATGCAGTGTAGTTCTTGACTGTTACCTGAGGAGATAGGTTAGTTTCTTGTAGACATATTCTTGCCAAACTATACTGCTTGATTAGGTTATAAATATCAATATTGCTATGTAGGCCACTAAAATTCTACTGTATAATGTAATCCATTATTTGTTTTAATAATTGAGTTTTATTCCATCTTATTTTTAGGTTCAGTCTGTTTTAGTCTCTTCAATTTCATTTTTTTTTTTTTTTTTTTTTTGGGAAGATAGTACTTCCAGTGTCCATGTCATCTTCATCTTCTTTGTACAGATCTCAGATTAATTCATCCAGGTTGTTGCTGTCATATATATCGATGTTCATTAAATTTTGCTGAATTTTTTTCACTAGCACTACTTGTTTTAGTTTTTAGAGCATCTGTTGATGTCGGATTCAGTTGATGGAACTGTAATTGCTGCGCTGTTGACAATTTATCGCATGCTGTTCATTAGACGACTGTTTTGATGTTGAGATTATTACTTGGGCCAATTTGCAATAGACATGGTTGGTGCTGACTGGTATTTCCTTGTTTCCAGATTATGTTTGGGTGCAGTGAGCAAAATTTCTTTCTTTTGCACCCTGATAGGTGATCTTCCATGATAGGTCACCTATTAGGTGCAAGCTGAAATTTGTGCAGAAATTTGTCTTCAGCCAAATAGTGGTTTATTGTTGGGACAAATGCCCATAAGGTGTTAGAAGGAATGGGGAAGTGAAATGGAAAGGTTTCTTTTTTTGCTGATGCTGTATAACCATGCTTTCTTCCATCATTTGTAACTACTACTAATTTCAACAGTGCAAGTATCAAATGTGTTATGGTTGAACTTGTTGTTGTTGTTGTTTGGTTTTTAGGAGCATTAGCAACTAAGGCCATTTTGCTCTGAGGATATATGTGGTGGTCATTCCCTGACCTTTCCACATCCTCTGTATTTGGTGGTCATGGGCTCGAACCCCGGTTTAATCAAGAAGCATGTGCTACGCACTGCTGCTCCTGCCCACCTGGCTACGGAGGTGCCATTGGACTTGTGGTGCAATACACATTTGTAGAGGGGTATCCAAATGCTTTTGGTCATGTAATACCTATACACTTAATGAGGAACACCAAAACTATTACTCAAAGAATGACACACAAAACATGTAAAATATAAACATTCCCCAAAAACTCTAAGATCTCCACCAGTATGAATGGCATTACAAACCTAGAGAATCCATATATCAGGCTATAATTTTTTTTTCCAAACTGGTTACAATCATACTGCCATCTTTTTTGCCTCTGGAACTGAGAATAGAATCCAAGGTTGCAGAAATGGCTATTTAGCCTTGTTAGCCATACACATGTAGATCTATGCTTTTCATGGGTGGGCTCTGGGAAGTATGCAAACAGGTCTATATTTTGAAGGTTGCTTCAAACAGTATGTTCTGTTAATTTTCAAACTGTATTACTTCTAGTACATGCTGCTTCTCTTATCTATGTTTTTAACTTATTGCAGACAGTTTATAACGGACAGCAAAAGAATAGCAAAACAGAAGACTATGCCTGTTTACCTCGGTTGTCGAATTTGGGAAAAGACAAAATTAAAGAATTTCTGTGAAATTCAGATCCAGAATTTCATAAAACCAAATCAAGCAACAATATCCTCTACATAAATAGATGTAGAGGGTATTGTTGAATCAAAAAATTTAAGTTTTATTTACAAATAAAATTTCTTTTTAAAGATTTTTCACAATTTTATATTTTTATTTTAATTCCAATTTGATTTTTGACAAAAAATTTATTTCATGTGACAATAAACTCAAAATAAGAACATGATAATACTTTAAATCATTTATATACAACATTTTCATTTTTACAAAATTTAAAAACCAGGTAATTCAACTGCAAGGACCACACAGGTGGAAAACATAGGTCAAACACATTCAATATATAATTGTTTGTAAATAATATTTATATATAATTACATTCTGAACTAACCCCCCAACACTGATTATATAAACACAAAAATAATGTTTCTTCAAATTGCTTTTTTGAAAGTTCCTTACTGCATTTGTCACTGATGCCATAAGTTTAGTTTCAACAATTGTCGTCACTTTAACAAGCCCTTCCAATTTGGGTAAAAATTGCACAGTACAAGATCAGATAAATAAAGAGGATGTCATAAGGCAGTTATGAGTGTCAGAAAGGTATTCAGAATTCATGTTGCATAATGAGCAGGAAAATTTTCATGAAGTAATTTCAATTTTTTTTCCAAACATATCCAGGCCTCCTTGCTCATTGCATCTCTCAAGCACTTAATGATTTTTAAGTACACCATCATATTAACAGCTTTACCAACAGCAGAAATTCATAGTTATTCAACTCAGTTTCATAAAATCTGCTATTAAAAATTTTTGAAATAAAGAAATTCCACAATATTTTGGTGTTTAAAATATCAAATCAACAATATTCAAATAATGCTTCTAATTTGGGAGACAAGTCGTCATTCATGTGTAAAGCCTTCATCTTCCTTCAATCATCCTTAATGTTATTGTGACCATCTTTGAAGTGGTCCTACCATTCAAATATGCTACTTCTTGATAAAACTTTTAACTATATGCTTCAACAGTCATTTCTAGGGAATCTCAGGATAATTTCTTAACTATAAGCAAAGTTTTATAAAAATGAAATGCAGACAGATATAAAATGCATTACAGTGTTAGGCAGATCATAGGGAACATTCTTTTGCCTCCAAAGATCAATTAAGCTTGGTCTTATCATCAGCTTACAAATACTGTTATCCATTGGTTCTGCCTAATTGTTAATATATTTTTAAATTTCATAGCATTGCCCAACAGCCAAATCTGCCATGCATTTAAAAATCTGTGCTGCATTCAGGGAAGCTGTTTTGAAGCTTATTGGATTCTCATCAGTTGGTGGGTGGCCTCAACTGGCAAACCTATGCTGAACATGTAAACAACTGTCTTTAATCTCTGCAAATAGCTAAGCAGTGTATAAGAGAAAAAGCTTCCATTTAGACCGAGAAAAACCATTAAGTGCATTCTCTCCCAATAAATGGGTTTCACTAACCCTTTACAATATTATCATAGAGGATATGAATGCAGAAACTTAAAAATACAGACAGATTTTAAGTATGTTTCTCTATTATGATGACCACAGGGAACATTCTGCTCCTTTCATTAAGGCTGAGTCATATGCCAGCAACTTAGAAACAAATACTGTTATAAACAGTTTTGCCCAAGTTGTTATCTTCATAACTACATGAATTCAGTATGCATGGAAAAATCTGAGCTACCACCTAAGAGCTACCACCTATTTAATAAATATTGCAGAGGATATCAATGCAAAAATTTAAGTAATTAAAGTGCATTGATGTGTTAAGCCAATAATGGAGAGCATTCTGTTCCCTCCAAAAATTCATTAAGCTTGATCTTATATCCAACTTACACATAAATACCATTACCTTTAAGAAGGCTGAACCGTAATGGCATTATGGTTCAGCCTAAGTTGCTGTCTTTTTAAATGCATAGTCAAGTTGTCTATTGAGTGGTGCCTTGTGATCTTTGTGCATGAGAAACCAAAATACCAACACACCATAAAAAAAAATGTAAACGTTCTTACAGGAAATGTTTTTCTTATTCAATATTCATATATTTTTTAATAAATTCAGCCCTAAAACTTTTTCATACCTTTTTCCTACGTTGTATTAGAGAATTAAAGTGTGATGTAGACATTCTGATTTTCTGCTTTCTTCCCACTTTCTTTGTTGTATTCCTGAAACTTACCCATATTCACGGAGGGAAGTTATGGTCCTGTCTTATACTTTAGAAGCAGAGAACACATCAGTCTGTTTCTACTTTTAGACAAAGGCATTCCACAAAAAATCTAAGTTATTAGAACTTAAAAGCCAAATTTCTTTACATGATGTTGTCCAAATGCAAGAGGTTTATCAGCTGTATTTCTTAAATTCATTTGCTTGTTCACTGAATATTATATCTTGGCTTTAAACTTTATCTAGAGTTGTTTTTATGGGCTATATGTGGCCTGTACATTGGGTTTAAAACTATGTTTTTCCTTTCCAATATCATAGGGCATTATTACTTGGGTTCAATTAAAAATAATTATGACTTCTGTTTTCCATTTGATGTTTAAAAAAATGCTTTAGATATTTTTTGTTTTGCTCACTTGGTAATAATGCAAATCCAAATCCTTTCAAAACAACTGACACAATTTTGGGCATCTATTAATATTATAATTCATTTTGTGCTATGATTTCCAGTGGGGTCTCAATCTATGAAATTTTAAAGTTCACAGGAAAAGGTAACTGGCTGAAACTACAAGATTTTAAAACAGACAAATAATGCTCAACTTGAATTACAAAAATTAAATTTTGAAATTTTTCATATATCAAATGAATTAAGCACAAATGTGTATATGTACACTTAACGTGAAATGTGCTGATGTCAAGTAAGTCAACATGTGTTAAGTATATTGATATTAAGTACTAAACATCAACAGATGTTGATGTTTAGTACACATCTCTACTGACAAGAATTGTTTCAAAGGTCTAACATAATAGCACATGCATAACTGTACAAATACGAGTTCACTTACTTTGGCCATCCTTCTCCTGTTTGGACAGTGAAAAGTGTTAACATGGCTGCCATTACATTATCATAGTGAAAAGGTTGATGCAGCCATTCACGCTCACGTACCTCCGGTGGTCTATCCTGTTCATTAAATACAAAGTATTCTCCCCTACAATGATAAAAATAGGCTTTGGTTAGAGTAAAATTAAGATTATTTAACCCTTTATGAATTACTTACATGTATATATATATTTTTTTTTCATGGACAGGCCCTGAGAGCATGTCACTACATGTTTTTCAAGGTCAACTGAAATAACATTTCAAAATATGTTAAAATCATACTATAAGTTTGATTAAACCCTCGCTCGATAATCCGGTTGCAGTTAGTTTGTATTTAAATACGAAAAATTCAGATCACATTTCAGTACTGTACTTTGAAAGACACATGGGATTTAAGAAGGTAGATAAGTCACTCTGATACGCAGAGAGAGAGAGAGAGAGAGAGAGAGAGAGAGAGAGAGATGTAACATACACCACATTGTTTTGCACGTTCAGTATTGTTGTTGACTCTGAGTAGGATGGGGGTTATTGCTTATATTGCTTCATTTGCGTACTTCTTTATACATATACATGTACATAAGTTAATATATTTTATATATTATGGGTTTATGCAATTATTGGCTAAACCACAACAAATTTTTTGTCAACACCATTGCATACGAGGACCTCGACAAGATCCTCATATGCAGTGTTTCATTGTTTTTCCGATAGCCATATCTTCAGTTCTATCAGATGTGCCAGCAAAATCTAATAGCGTACTTTTATTTTTTACGATGTCACATATGGTTTGGTTACCAACATTATAATGGTCCATTAAAGACTTAACGAATGCACTGTTTTCAAATTTTTTAAAAATTTCAAGTTTTTGTTCAACTGAAAGCACAACTCTTTTGCGTTTACTGATCATTTTCATGATTACTGAACAAAAAAAAAAATTATATTTACTATAAAAAAAAAAAAAAAAAAAAAAATTGACACTCCTAACATAAATAATGAAACAAAATTTGCATTTTTGTGTTGCGATGGAACACAACAATCCATGCAATGCACTAAACACTCGTTCTCTTTCCATTGTTGTTGTTTTTTTTTTTTTTTTTTTTTTTTTGTTTTTTTTTGAGCAGGGGTTGCAGGTAATAGGTACATTCATCTCCTAAACATTAGCATTAGTAGAGGCATATGATGCAAGAAAGCAAGCTTATGCAGCATCAGCGAAAAAAAAAAAAAACTTCCACTTCACCCCTCTGTTCATTCGAAATACCTGTCCAGCTGAGCCTTAAATTTATTTAGGCTACAGACTTCCATCCCTTGTTGTGGAAGTTGATAGCCAACTATCCGCTGGCTAAAGGCAAATTTCTGCACATCTATCCTACATCTGTCTTTCCTCAATTTGAATTTATGCCCTCTCAGGTGATTATTCTGAGCAAGAGGCAGAATCCCATCAGCATTGAGCATGTTCAAACCATTCAAGGCTTTATACACCTCTATCAGATCACATCGCCAGTGCCTAGCTCCAGACACTGTAATTTGCAAAACTTAAGCCTTTCTTCGTAAGAGGAACCCTTTGTTCCATTCACTAATCTTGTTGCCCTTCTCTGTACTCATTCCAGCAGCTCTATATCCTTCTTGAAATGAGGCCTCCAGACCTGTATACAGTACTCAAGGTGTGGCCTGACCATTGCCTTATACAAGGGAATAATCACCTCCTTATCCCTGCTAGAAAAATTCCTGTATATCATTGATAAGACACCATGAGCTACTCTTACAGCCCATCTGCACTGCTCAGAAAACTTCATATCTGCCTGCACAATTACCACCAGATCCTTTTCATTCTCTACCACTGTCAAGTCCCTTTCTATAAACAATATTTTAGAACTCACCTCTTTACTATTGACACCAGACATTTTAGATTTCATTTGGAAGTGTTTTTAATGATATAACTTAATAATATGGATAATATAACACCGCTTCTTGTTGCATATTTATGACTTGCAAAAGATCTATTTATACCTATTTTTTTATTACTTGAATTTTATGATTTCGGGTAGATTTTTTTCCCCTTTGGAGTCTTAAAGTGTCCCGCTAAATCCGATCCTGGTAAACCAAGAGTGCCGTACAACTTCTGAGTCATCTATCGATGGATAAATGTACAGTCTTTTTAAAGTTTTTAAATAAAGGATCTACAGTGATTTTTTTTTTTATTTATTTTTATTAGCACTACTTATATCACTAAATTTTCTATTTATTTGTGTTATAAGTTTTTTTTTGTCCTTTAGAGCAATCTTTTTGCTTCACTAATCTTTATTATTGCTTAATCCGGATTAGTGAAGTACAGTAGACCCTCACTAATCCAGATTAGTGAGAGTCTATTGTATGTTAAAGTCATCCAATAAGTGACAATACTTATCTGGTTTCTAAGTGATTGAAGATACAGTTTACAACAGATTTCAGCATGAAAACAGAGTTTAAAATCAGAGTACACAGTTGTGGGAGGGAAAGATCACACTCGAAATCCATTATTGTCCAATTTTGGATTTGAAAAGCGGAAATTCTCTGGAATTAAGATCTAGAATTTGAATATTGATACATAAATAGATATTATGTATCATCAAAAAATTAAGTAATGATGATTTTTAGAAATCGAGCTTTCAAAGTTTTCATTTTTACAAATTTTCAAAATTCATTAAAAAACATGGCCTATAAAAGAGTTAATGAATATTTTTAAAAGCCTTGAAAAGAAAATCAGTCAAAAGGGTGCTATTATCAAGATTTTATTTGATTTTGGTTTTTATGGTGCACAGGCAACTAAGGTCACAATGTGCCAAGTCCAATTCTTATCAAGAAAGGCTTCAGTTCTAGAAATTGCTGCGAGTTGACTCTAGGCACTTGCAAAGTGATCTGACTCAGGTGTTTAAAGCCTTGATTGGATTAAGTAAGCTAAATATTGATGGCATTCTTCCTCTTGCTAAGACTACACACACATGATGGGGCATAAATACTTCCACAAGTCCATTCAAATATGGATTAGAATAGACTTGTGGGAATAAACACCATGCTCAAAAGGGCATGGTGTTTATTCTGTCTAAACATTTACAGCAAATGAAACACAAAAAGCAGTTGAAGAATCATCATTGTATAATCCACCTGTAATATTTGATAGAGACAGACCTCAATTTTCATAAAGTTATGGATGGTGTTGTTAAGGTGATTAACTTCATCAGATCTAGTTCTCTGAACCACAGACAATTTAAAGCATTTCTTTAAGAAATAAAAGCTGAATATGGCAATATTATGTACTACAGTCAGTTCTGCTATAACATGGTACATGTGTTCCTAAAATTTTCTGTGTTATGGAATTTCATGCATTTAAAAACAACCAGGCTTATGGGGTAAAAAGGGACAGGGGAAGAGGACTCAAAAAAAAAAAAAAGTTCAATCTGGTAAGTAAAACACTAAAAAAAGTCAGAAGCCCAATAAAATTGCTAATACAAGTTTAAACATCTCAAGACACCTTGTAGTGGTCAGAGACTATGTATGCTTACGTACATAGCTTAATAATACAGTAATATCTGCATACTAATTGATATTTCTGTTCACTGACTTTTTTTTTATTGTAAAATTTAAAACAGTAAAAAAGATAAGCAATCAATAACGATGATAATGATAAAGGGCATACACATGCGCAAGTGAGATACAGAGTAACAAGTTTACAAAGTTTAAAAAGTAGGAATGAAGAGAAGATTCTGAAAATTTATTTAAGTTTTTTATATGATTTAAGATTTCATGGAAGGGGAAACACATTTCACCATAATACCGTAAAAACTCACAGAATTCCAGCTATCGGTATTAACGCAAATGCAATAAGATCGAGTTTACTATGCAATAAGATCGAGTTTACTATGCATTGATAACAGACTGCACTAACAGAAAGCCCAGTAAACCGGAAAATTTGCGTGAACTGTAAATTATTTTTATTGTTTTATGGTAGCGACCTCCAGAAATGTGCTCCTCTACTCACAATATCACGCCTTACGAAATTTCTGTTCGTACAAAAAAATGAGTTCCTGAAAACATGAGTCAGCCAACAATATCACCTGTTATTTTATGAATACAGCAAATGACAACAGTATGTCTCTGACCAATACAACTACAGTAAATGGGAAATATAGTTCATAAAATTGACATTTTTTAAGCTTCATAAACTTGTATGTATTGCTGAGCAGGTCGCTACTTTCCGCTTGGCACTGTGTTTTGCGTTCACCTGGTGTTACTCGCAGACAAATTAGAGTATAAGCCAACACAAAAATCGTGTTATGCTCACATTGTTCCCTAATATATCAGTCGCGTTGGAACAAATTTGCGTTGCTAAAATGCGCATTATAGCAGAATTGACTGTATTCTGAAATCAGCGGGGGGCAAAGTTTTGCAGCATTTTATGTTGCTTTTACTAAAAAAAAACAAGGGAAAGGATGTGAATATATTCCATGATCCTGAATGGATTTGTGACTTAGCATTTTTGACAGATATAACAGCACATCTTAATGAATTAAATGAGAAATTGCAAGGCAGAAACCATTTGTTTTGTGAACTTTTCAATAGAATATCAGCCTTTCAGAAAAATTTAGAGCTATTTAGAGAAACGTTTCACAAATATAACATGGATAGTTTCAAGCATGTTTGTATATAGAGCATATTCAACAATCTTTCACAGAAAGGTTTGTACACATAGAATGCGATAAAAACATATTAAAAATCTTTGCAAATCCTTTCAAAGTTTCCTATAAAGATGGCGATTCAAATTTAAGCTGGAACTCACTGAACTTTTAGCATAATGATGAGCTGTGCTACAAGTTCAAAGAGGGGAATCTAATAAACTTCTATAAATGTCTTTCAAAAGAAGCCTTTCCATATCTCTGTCCCTCAGAAACTAGCTTATTATGCTTGTTAGTTTGGAAGCACTTATTGTGATGATTTTTTTTTTTTTTTTTTAACATTTTTTTATTAACAAGCAGCCCCTAGTCAGAAACTGGCAATTCTGCTATACATATTATAAACAGATGATATACAGATTCAAGGCCAAACCATAAATTAAAAGGTCATAAAGCAAACTAGGAGAATTCAAATCAGTCTCAATCAACTTAATACATGTCCAGGAATCATATGACATATTAGAGTTAAAGTCAGAAATATAAATTGTGGAACAAGGAACCACAAGGCAAGCACATGGCCTTCTACTATTCTTTCCACAAGTTCAAGCAGGACAGATCTTCTCTGGATTAATTTCTTGGGAAAAAAGTTTTGAAAAGCCTGAAAATCTTGCTCAGTCTTAATTAACTGAGCCTCATTGTCCTCAGTCAGGTGAGCAAGATTAGGACTAGAACATAAAAATTTCTTTCTGAGATCAGAGTACACACAACAAAAAAACACACTCCATGTCTCCACAGCCTTACGATGACACTGCAACCTTCCCGAAACACACAGTTGATTCAGCTTTGCTAGAAATGAGTCATGACTGGTTAATAAAAAGAGTTTGTACATTAGGCACAACCATTTTTCTAGTGGAACATCAAAAACAGAGGCAAAGAACCTACAAGTGTTATTTCACCTTTAGCAGAGTTAGCCCATCTATGATTCCAAAGTGTCATTAAGGTATTGAAGATTCACTTGGCCAAATTCTTAGTATTATTAGCCAACTCCAACTCAAGATCAAGAATAATAAAAGGAGTTCCATGCCAAATACTGAAAGTCATTAATCTGTAGATCAGAAAAAGCTCAAATGGGATTTTCTTTGTGACAATCTGTGGTGCATCAGTGGAGATAGTTCTACAAACTAGAGCCATCTTCAGGAGCATTATTCTTTGAATGGAATACAGTTTTCTAACATAAATTTTAAAATAAATACAGTTTATCCAAACTGAGATACCATAAGAAACAATAGGAAGGAAAACACAGTCTAAAGAAGAGATAGTGCCCCCACCTCTAGTACCCCAATCCTACCCAGTAACCCTTACTATCACGTTAACAAACTTTGCAACCTTTTCAGATAGAAAATTGATATGGGTGTCAAATCTCAGACCTCTGTCAATGAAGACTTTTTTACTGAAGGTATTAATATTCTTAATGGATTTTAAACATCCAGAACCAATACGCACACGAGGTTCTCTATGTACAGATAGGTTCCCCTTTATAAACAATATTTTTGTTTTCGACCTAGATATTGTTAATTTATGGAAGTCACACCAAGCATTCAGATCTTTTATTATTTCCTTAGATCATTGTTCAATTTGTAGCCATGAAGAGTCTTCAACTGAGATTGCCAAGTCATCAACATATGCAATTGTATGAACATAACTATATTCCTTCCATAACCAATCCTCTAATACCAATTTCCACATTACAAAATCTCAAAAACACATCCCTGCATATATCCTCAAATAGCAGATCTAGTTACTGAATTCCAACTTGACTTAAGCTTAAATGATTTTTTCTTAAAATAATCCATATGACGCTATAAAGCTGATGGGAGCATTTTGCGATGTGAAGCATCAGTAACACACTGTGCCAGGAGATATTATCAAAAGCCCCTTCAAAATCAACAAAAATGCCAAGAACATATTTAGCATCCTCTGTACACACCAGGACCAAGAGTAAAACCATATTGTATATTTGAGAGTCCCAAATTTTCTTGTGTATACTGAAATTTTTGCTGCAAAAGCATGTAGTAGTAGTAGTGGCATGTGATGCAAGAAAGCACGTGTATGAGCTTATGCAGCATCAGCCAAAAATATAAAAAAAAAAAAAAAAAACAAACACACCATTCCCTCCAAATGCCTGTCCAGCTCCTCCTTAAATTTATTCAACCTATCAACTTCCACAACGACAGATGGAAGTTTGTTCCAGCAATTAACCACCCGCTGGCTAAAGGCAAATTTCAGCACATCTATTCTACATCTGTCTTTTCTTAATTTGAATTTATGCCCCCTTAGGTTCGTAATCTGAACAAGTGGAAGGATCCCATCAGAATTCAGCATGCTCAACCCATTCAAGGCCTTATATACCTCAATCAGATCGCCGCACAGGTGCCTAGTCTCCAGCCACTGCAATTTGCAGAACTTAAGCCTCTCTTGGTAAGAGTATCCTTTCATTCCCCTCGCCAATCTTGTTGCCCTTCTCTGTACACGCTCAAGTAAATCTACATCCTTCCTAAAATGAGGCCTCCAGACCACCTACGCAGTACTCAAGGCGTGGCCTGACCATTGCCTTATACAGAGAGATAATCACCTCCTTTTCCCTGCTGGCAAAATTCCTATATATCATTGACAAAACCCCATGACCTGCCCTGGCAGCCTGTCTGCATTGCTCAGAAAACTTCATATCTGACTGCACAATTACTCCCAGGTCTTTTTCATTTTCTACCACCTTTAGTGTAGTACCACACAGTTGGTATGTTTCTCTGGGGTTACTTCTACCCATATGCAGTACTTTGCATTTGTCAAGGTTAAACTTCAGTTGCCACTTCTTAGCCCCTCTGCCCAAATTATCTAGATCCTGTTGCAGTAGCACACTGCCATTACTGTCATTAACAGCCCTGCCAACCTTTGTATCATCTGCAAACTTCGACATTAAGCCTGATATACCTTTATCAATATCATTGATAAATATACAAAACAACAGTAGACCCAACACTGAACCCTGTGGGACTCCACTAATAACATTAGTCCACGAAGAGCAGCACCCATTGATTACCACCCTCTGTCTTCTCGCACTTAACCATCCTTTTATCCATTGTAGCAACTTACCCTTAATACCATTCTGCTCCAATTTGTACAATAGTCTTCCATGAGCAACAGTGTCAAAAGCTTTCCTGAAATCCAAATATATGATATCAAAATTATTTTTTGCATCCAGTTCCTTTGTAACCACATCATAATATCCTATCAAATTTGTCAGACAAGACTTTCCCCTTAACAAACCCATGCTGTGTCTGAATTATTGCTGCAGTCTTGTCTAGATGATCCTGCAATGCATCTTTAACCAGCGACTCCATTATTTTACCCGGAACAGAAGTTAAAGTAACTGGTCTGTAATTACTCGTGTCACCCTTTGATCCCCCTTTGTGAATTGGAGATGCCCTCTACAAATTTTCTTCATACGTGTATGTAACTTTCAGGTTTTCAGGTGCCCCTTCAATGTTAGTGCCCAGGTGCAGAGAACCCCTAGTGCCCTCAGGACAGCCTGGCCCAGCAGCCAGGCGTCACATAATGTGAGTTCAATTGACATGTTTTTAAGTTACCGCTATTTGAAAAAATTATACTCCTTTTCACTTCACACGATGCAAATTTCCAGTTAACATGATCTCTTTTTAGGCGATAGCTGAAAAAGATTTGAATTGTGAACTACACTTATTGTGCGTTGGATGGCCAATGAACATGTGTTTGCCAGCCTCAGTGTGTTCCATCAACTATCGGAAACAGAAGTGTTACTTGACAGGCTCCTGCTAATAAAGTCATGTGTAGACTTGCATTTAAAATTAAAATTACAGAATTAAATGTTTATTGCATAAAACACACAACAAAGAAACTATATATTACAGAAATATTTGAACAGGTTTGTTTGCACAGCATTTTTTTTTTTTTTTTTGTCAAATCAACTTCTGATAGCTGAAAACAATCTTCTCTAGTTCATGGTGAAATAAATATCACAGAGAACCTCAAACCTTTTGTTTGAGATTCTCTATGATATAAAAGATTTCATCTAGTTCTTTTACCGTTACTCCTCATTTAGCTCATAAGAGTAGGAGACCGGTGGAATTACTTAACAAGTACAGGTCAGTGTTAAAAAAAGCCGTGAATTAGGGTTGAATTTGAAAGTGTCTGCAATTCTGCCCAGACACGATAAGGGCCTTATCAATCAATTCGGCCCTGGAAAGATTGTGCAAGGCTCAGGGGGTAGAATTTTTTTTCAGCCTGGTCTGTACTTGTTAACAGGAGAGACTGCTTCTAGAGGGATGGGATACACTTAAATAGAAAGGGTGCAAGAATATTTTCTGATGCTATCGAAGCAGTGTTAGGTGGGTCGGAAAACTGCCAGCTTGGGGGGATACAAGGACTAATAGATTAACAGTAGCCACTGGCAGAGGTGAAAGTGATTCTTGCACTGCTTCTATTGGAATGAGCAGCAGCCTAGAAAACAAGATGCAGGGTATTTCAGAGACTGCTGGGAGTCATTGCGGTACATGTAAACACATGGGTTGTGTTAGGGTAGATAAGAATAGGAACACGTGCATGTATACTTGCGTGTACACCAATGCTAGGAGTTTGGTAAATATATTTGATAAATTTGAGGTACTGCTCAAAACATCAAAGGCAGATATTGTTGGGATATCAGAGATGTGGTATCACACAGATATAAGGAACGCAGAACTGGAATTTGGGGAGTACAATGTGTACAGAAAGGATAGACAGGATAGGAAGGGAGGAGGGGTTATGCTATTAATTAAGAAACATAAAATCCAAGGAATTGAAGCCAATAGACACCGCTGGACAGTGCAGTATCGAGTGAGTTTGGTGTGACATAAGTATTGGGAAATCAACATTGAAAGTAGGAGTGTGCTATAGTCCTAATGACTGTGATGAGCATAATAAGAAACTGTACAGGGAAATGGAGTGGGTCAGTAAATCAGAGAGTGTTATAATGGGGGATTTTAATTTCCCAGATATTGACTGGAATTTTTGGGTTGGTCACTCACACACTAGCAAGGCTTTTGTGGATTTATTGGATAACTGTTTTCTACATCAGCATGTTCGGGAGACAACTAGAGGGAGTAATACGCTTGATCTGATTATCAGTAGTGATTCTTCATGTATTAAGAATCTGCAGATAAAGGAACCACTAGGTGGCAGTGATAACAGTGTGCTGAAGTGGGATTTACTCAAAGAGGTAACTACCTCTTTGAGTAAATCCCACGGATAAAAGGAAGGTTTTTTGCTTTATGGTCTGAGACAGTATTTAATTTCTATACAGTGGGACCAACTGATGATGTTACCAACAGCAAATCCAAAATGGGAAGCATTCAAAGAACTTATCTTGGAAGCTACTAGGCTTTACATACCAACTAAGAAGTATTGTTCAAGGTTTAGGCCTAAATGGATGCCAGATGAACTAATGAGACATATGGCAGAGAAGAAAAATGCATGGAATACATATAAATTAATGGGTAACATGGAAGCCTATGATAGATATAAGCTTTGTAACCAAGTCGCAAAGGAGATTAAGCAGGCAAAGGCAGATTATGAGAAATCCTTGGCAAAGGATGCAAAGAAAAACAGAAAAGAGTTCTTTACTAGGTAAACAGTAGAAGGAAAGGGATGAATCAGATTGGTCCACTGGATATTGATGGTTCAACAGTTGAGGATCCTGCTCAGGTAGCTAACAAATTAAATGAGTATTTTGCAACTACATTCACACATGAGGAGTTATTCAGGAAATGAAATGCCAGAGGTAAAGTAAACTCTGGCAGTGAGCTAGATGATTTTGTAATAACTGAGAGGAAAGTGGAGGAGAAATTGTTGATGATAAACATAAAAAAGGCAACCAGGGTGGATGGGATCTATCCAGTTATATTAAAGGAGGCAGCAAAGGAAGTAAGCAAACCCTTAGCCATAATTATGAGCGCTTCTTTGGACACAGGGGAGGTACCCATAGACTGGAGATGTGAAAATATGACCCCAATTTACAAAGGAGGATCAAAGGCTGACACAAGTAATTATAGACTTGTGAGTTTAACTTCTGTTCCAGGAAAATTAATGGAGGCACTGGTTAAAGAAGCACTGCAAGATCATCTAGACAAGACTTCAGTTATAGCTCAGACACAGCATGGTTTTGTTAAGGGAAAGTCTTGCCTGACCAATTCGATTGGTCTCCTACTCTTAATATCATTTGTGCCAATGTGTACAACAATATAACCCTTTGTGCCCTTAAAAGATGATATCTGCTCTACAACATCATCAACCTTTGTCCCTGGTCCTGTTCCATCTATCTTTTTTGCATAATATGGTCCCCATTTCCCTGACAACAGAGTCACCTACAACAACTAGTTCCTTTGGGACCAGTGCATTCTGCCTTGGGGTTTACAACTGTGTTGCTTGATGTTCAAGTGCAAGCTCTGGCATTGATGTGGGCCGCTGTGTTGCTTGATGTTCAAGTGCAAGCTCTGGTACTGATGTGGGCAGCTGAGAGCTTGATGGACCCTCAATTTAAATCCTTTGAGGGCATCCACCCTGTCCTTCAAGCTCTAATATAAGCCCATAACAATGCTGAGTCCTTGCCTGATTTCCTCGCACTACTTATATCATGCGCACACACAAAGATATTCTCTTTGGCAATATCATGTCCCGTTCCTGATTGCTCCAGAAACATCAACGAAGCAGTGCATTTCATTAGACTGTAATTCAGAGGCCAACTGCCCCCCCCCAGTCTCCCGTGAGCCTTTTGCTTTGCTTTTCTGTTCTGAGTCATGATTTTTATTCAAGTTCAATAAAATTCCAATACAAAATATAACCCTAAAATTATATCCCAATGCATAACTTATAATATAACACTATATATATATATATATATATATATATATATATGTATTTTGGTATCGAATATTATCTCTGAGTTACATTATATGACTTTCTTATCCCCTGTCAACTTATATGTATTAATTTATGATGTTACCTTTGTAAAAACTATCGCTATATTTATTTAGTTAAAGTAAAATTCAATTGACAGTGATATTTAATAAGATTAATAAATTTTACTGATTAATTAATATTACTATACTTGCTATCTAGTTTTCCGTTAAACCTTACGCTCTCTAATTTTCCATTACACCTTATGCTATCTAGTTCGGTGCACATGCTGTATCTTATAACAATGGCGGCAAGTTATGAATGGTTAATCTACAGACACGAGGTATTATTTACTTTCCAAATTGCGCTATCTAAATTCAAAATAAACCACCGAGCTTGACTAGGTCTATAAGCTGCTTATAGAAAATAATTTAATCTAACAATTAAGTCAATAAAGTGGCTAAGTATAATTAAAAACTTTGCATTCGCGGGAGCTGCAAAACCTGTTCAACAAGTGGATTTGATACCCTTACCGATACTAAGTAATAACCTACAAAATCTCTATCTAAATTCAAATTAAACTAAAGTATTGTTACTAGAAATATAAAGCAACTCTAAAAAATAAATTAATATGCCAGTTTAAGTCAATAAAAACGCAAAACTTCTCTATACTGGCTCCAGCAAATAGTTGCTGGAGCCAGTAAAAACTTTGCCTGTTCACAGGTACTGTCGCACCCATTCGATGTTAGTTTATTATACTAATAAACTAATATTATAACACACTGATCAAAATCTAATCAGAAAATCACCTATGAAAATATCCTGCGTCTCTATTTATGTATCATATGATTCAATTTAATTCTCCCAGGCAATTCATTCACTTGCAGCTTTTTAAGCCCAAATAGCTAGCTTTTCTTCCAATTGACTTTCAAACCAATTTCAGACAACCACATATCATAAAGTGTGTCAACAATTACTTAGAAACTCTGATTAAACAGGGCAACCCCTACTCAAATATTTATACACCATTTATACATAAATAAACATAGAACTTATATTTGAACTATAACTTATAATATTAGAACTTACTTTTGATATATATATATATATATATATATATATATATATATAAAAACATGCACCACTCATGGTAAATGAATATATAGATCACAGAGATCATTCATGAAAATACACATATACTTGCATATGCACCAAGGTTAAGACAAAGTTTACAAGGGACCAAAATTTTCAGGTTTTGTAATATAAGGTCTGTAATAATAAGGTTTGCCAAAAAATATGAAAACTAGACTGGTTTTTCTCTAGTATATATTTTTTAACTTCAAACTTCATCTATCAATAATAAGAATAATACTTTGATTTTCTTTTATTATAAGAGAAATCATGAGAAAAGAAATAACATAATAGAAATGAAAACATAATTATTATCACATAACTAGAAAAGAAAAATCACAGTATTAATATGGAAACCTATAGGAAACACAAAACCAATTAATTCTTTGATAAATTAATAAAATTTAAAAGAAAGAATCCAATTTAAATTTAATTTGCATAGTTTATGTCATACATGCATAGTTAATTAAAGCAAAGACGTAACTCTGGTCAAAAATAACAGATGTAAACTATTCTGATGTGGTCATGCTGAAATATAAAAAGAACATTTATTTATTGAATCACACTAAAATTTGTGCACTGCTAGAAGAATTTCTAGTCACCGAAGAGATGGCTGCTTGCCCTAGAAACAAATGCAACTGGAAGCTCATAAGAGACTGAAGGTTTTGTTAACCTGTCAAGTGATGCAACCCAAATTCAGGCCTCAGAACAATCGAGTGTATGTATACTACCATAGTTGAAAAAGAATTATAATTAGTGATGCCATTGTCAGGGAAATGAATAACGTTTTTGGGAACAGCAGATATGCTGGGAAATACTTCTACTAGAGTATTGGCAATAGCAGTTGGGTCTGCTACTTTACACCCATTGTGCTCTAATACAGAGGAGGGAAGTGTTGTATATTAACCCTTCATTTTCCAAATAAACAGAAACAGTTTATCCCAGATGACTAGTAGTGAGGCATGTTAAAAGGCTAAAGATGTTGAATGGTGGAGTAACACCAAAATTTTCACCATGCTCGATTTTTGCCTTCTTTGTTTCTTTACACTTTTGGTTCCACTATGGTTTCGGAGAGCACGGTAATTATGAGGACGTTTTTGGAACTGCCATAACCACTGAACAGATAATACATTCTATGACATACTTGGCTATATCATCAGCTGATTCCCACTGGATTTCAACAGGTAGAAATTCAGTAAGTTTTGCAAATGTATTGCAATCTGCTTCATCAAACTTCCACTGTGGATACTAGATTCATGTCTGCCCACTAAGGTGGATATTACAGGAAAGTCAGCACATTCATAAAGATTCTGTTCCACTTCCCACGAAAGCAAAGGAAAGATGGAATGGGAGCAGATAGAGAGATTGATTGCAGAGAAAGAACGTGTAGGCATGTGGAACAGGTAGGTGTTGATTCTCACATTTAACAATGTAAAGTCATTATTTTCGAGCATACATTCAACAATACAACTTAGTTCATTAATATCTACACTACTGCACAGGGTATTATGTCCATTAAAGTCTCCAAGAAGTAGAAGCAGAGAGGGCAATTGCAAATTATGATCATCAAGATCTGTCTGGATGATGGTTGTCCCAGGAAGAAAATATACAGGACAGATTGTGAGAAAGAACCCAATTGCTACTACTTCTAAATTAGTGTGCAATTGAATCCACATGAAAGGGGTATGTTGTCCACAAGGATTGCAACTCTTCCATGGACCAAACCATCCCCATTCCTATCTTTTCAGAAAGTAGTAAAATTCTGCATTATTCTTTGCCTTTAAATACATTTCCTGCAAACAAATGTTGTTGTTTGGTTTTTAGGAGCATTAGCAACTAAGGCCATATTGCTCCGGGGATATGCGGTGGTTATTCCCTGACCTTTCCGCATCCTCCATATTTAGTGGGTCACCGGCTCAAATCCCAAATCTAATCAAGAAGCGTGTGCTATACACTGCTGCTCCTGCCCACCTGGCTATGGAGGCGCCACCTGCAAACAAAGGCAGACAGGTATATGTTTATGAAAAAGCATTTTGATATCCTCCATATTTCATCAGACTGCATGGCAATTCCATTGTAAGAGGTTAGTCATTACTGCTTGGGTTTAGTGGATCCATTAGCTGGCTTCTGAAGTAATTCAGGTTTTGGTTTAACACTTCAGTTTCTGATTCGGATTTTAGGAAATAAAGGGTGCCCAGCATCCATATCTTCCTCAGGATATAGATCCAAGATAGGATCATCTGCCCTTTTCTTTTCTTCATTTTGTATCCCACTAATAATGGGTTGGGTCTTAGCGCTGGGGGAAGGGGTCTCTCATTAGATGCAACTGCCTTGGTTAGCATGAAGATAGGTGTAGTGACTGTTTCTTCTTTGTGTTCTTGCATCAACAAGTAGCAAACATGTCGGGTAAAAAGACTCTCATGGTGGAACTGAAATATTTGTTTGTGTTGATGTATAAACACTTGTACAAAACTGCGTAAGAGCAAAACATTCCATATATGCCTATGCATATAGAATATTTTGCTCTGTTTTCATTTTCAGATTTGTTTCTCATCTTTCCACTGCAATTGCTGTCTTTCCCTGTGGTTGGTTAAATTATTTGTTAAATTGCTCAAATGTATTATCAGGCCAGCTACTTTGTGTTATCCTTGCTATTATTTTCTTTAATTATTAGACTAGACTTTTCTCAAAAATTACTTTTCCCCTTTAAGAGTTGTCTTAAAAAATTTTCTTAATTCTCCAACTAGTATATATTTTCCTTCTTGGGTCATCAGTCTTTCTGATTTCCCCTTACTTTTCTTCGTGAAATAGTAGTTCCTGGCTGTCTCCTCATGGCTAGGGCCAGGAGCAGGGAGTCGGGCATTGTGGGCTCTTTGCCTCGGCTCCCTGCTGCTAAATGCCAGGTGCCGGCACACACACAACAGAAACAACATATCACACACACTTATTAAACACCTTTCTTCTTTCTTCTTTTCTCTCTCATTTTTTTTTTTTCCCTGCCGGCTTTTGGCATACGCCTAACATACGGTGGAGATAGGGGAACCCTGTAGGCCACTAATAACTTTACAAGCATACTTTGAATATGCTTTGAAGTATACGTTGATAGCATACCCTTGAGTAGGCAGGATGTTCACTGCCACAGTTTAAGCATACTCGTTTCAAAGAGAGCATTCCTTGTTTGTATTGCTTTGCATCACAGTGGGGACAAGCAGAAGAGTCACAACATGCCATATACAAATTATCATACTTTTGGCATATAAAACATTGTAATAGATTAGAATGTAGAGCTTACAGGGGAAGTTCAGATATCTTGCCTTCGTGGAAGCAGGCAGTTTAGCTATGTTAAGAATAAGGAACCCAGCTGGAACTAAATTTTCTTTCTTATGAATGAATATCCTCTTATTGGCTGTCACCCGGTCTCTGAATTCACTACATATCTCCCCTTCAGATGTTTCAAAGAGATCCCATTCAACTGCAACCCCCCACATGATGTACTAAGTGTCCTATCTAGTGTTACTTTAATTGGAATGACTCAAAGAGATGTTGCTTAGAGGAGCAATTCCAAATATCACACTGAGGATTTCTACAGAAGGACACCAGGTCTAAGTTACAAAAAGGACACCTGATCTTAAGTTATTTTATCAACTTCAGGGATACTGCCTGTCCTACAAGATCCTTCTGAATGAAGAAGGGAAAATTTTACAAGTTCCTTTTCTTTTATAGAATGTTTAATAAGAAAATGTGGTAGGAGGCAGTGGTGTAGCTTCTGTTTGGTGCTTCTTTTTGTTTATTTAATTTTCTTCTATCTCTTTATTAGGTATGGTATCTCTTTCTCTTCTAATTTTCTTCTATCTCTTTATTAGGTACCTGTTAGCAGTCCCAGAGGAAGAGGAAACACTTAAATTACTAACAGGAGTATGATAATAAATTCGTTATCTTTAAGGCTCTCCACCCACCATGGAGCCCAATGAGGAGACATCCACTCACAGGCTAAAAAGTAGGGTGTATGCAAGTGGCAGCCAGAGTTAATGAGATACTAAACCCATACATCCAAAAAGGTCTTGACCCTGGCCCAAAGGGAAGGAGACCTATTGTACTATAGCTGACTCCAGCAAGGATACATGAATGAGCCAAAACCAGCCTCCCATATTGGCTGAAGCAAGGACCAAAGTGGTGTATTAAGGCTGGGCTCTCCTGAAACACCAGGCTTCCCAATTTTGGAAATCCACGAGTTGCTACATATGACAAACACACCAGATTACATTTTGTCTCCATTTCCCCTCCTCATAGTCTTGACTTTGTCATATATCATGTTTGTTGAACCCAGTTGGGGTGTGTAATCCACGCCAACTGGGTTCAACAAATAAATTCTATAATTTTTACTCTATCTAGAGAGCTGAACCTTGCTATAACTGGAGCCAGAACTGTTTTCTTAAATTTTTCCACTTCAATTTTCAGAAATTTCTGTTCAATTTCCCGCAAACGACAAAAATGTGACATCAAGTTTGCAATTTTTTAGGCCTTTTTCAGTTATTTTTTTTTTTTTAACTCCCCACCCTAACTAGTCTAGGGCTTATGAAACACGATACTTGATTCATTTGTTGTTTTAGAGAGAGCATGCATCTCTGTTTACAGAGGGGAGTTGTTTATGAGTGAAGCGTGAGAACAGTTCATTCTGCCATTCGGTCAGTTCTCTGTACAGCTTTATCAAGAAGGCAAAAAAACAAACAAAAGACAAACGAAAGCTACTATTAGTTGCCATACAAAGCAATAAGATCGTATTTCCTTTCTTCAATGTGTATTGCACCTACTAACAGAAAATCAAGGAAATTCATCTATTGGAAACCACACTGGAAATGGAAAAAACTGGTGTAAAACTGATAACACTGTAATGTGCATTTGATAAAAAAAAGTTTGCCCTATTGTAATAGTTTTTAGGGAACAATATCAGAACAGCAGTTTCCTGGATTTGACCTTCTAAAGAAATTTCAAGAAATATTTTATTGATAGCTGCGTTATAAACTTTGAAAACTGGTGCACAAAAGAAGAAGAAAAAAATCATCTGCTATGAATAACAGATTGATTTTTGAAATGTGTATTGTTCACAAAAATGCAATATTTTTGAAGAATACAAAGCTAACAGATTACAGCTAATGGGCTGCTCAAAAAATATTGTTAGAAAATATTTCCTTGGTATGTATTTGACGTTATCACAAAGGGAGAAATTCTTTTTTAGTACACAAGCTGAATAAATTCACCATCCATGGTCATATGCTGTTCTGAGCTGCAATAAAAAGATATACCCACTGAAAAATAGATTTACTCCATATCTCTTTTGTTTTTCTGTGGTTTTTGGCAGATGCGCAATTTCACACAATCAAGCCAGTAACTGCTAAATGCAGTGCAGTTTCTTGTATTCTCTCTCTCTCTCTCTCTCTCTCTCTCTATACCTTGGGATCTCCTATGACCATGTGGTCATCCCAGAGTATAAACAGAAAATTTGTTTGTTGGAATGCTGCCTACCAATGGCACAAATTATCAACTCTTTTACTGTCTTTCTAATTTACATTGTGTTCAGATAATATGCTTTTGGAAAATTCGAAAGTGCTGCATCAATTAGGAGCAAAAACCGTTTCCCCCAACGTAACGAATGACTTTAGGTACAATAAAGGACTACTATTGATGATTTTACTGGAAGGACGTGTAAGATTTGGAAATCTTACAAAAAAAAAAAAATATTTTTATTAAGACTTTGAAAGTTAGTTTTCTTTTGATTCTTGCCGTTAATAGGATAAATGGGTAATATATGCAGTTTCAGAAATAAGAATTATTCTGGTAAGAGGTATAAAAATTAAAAGAGTAGCGGGAACGAAAACAGAGCCATTAGCTTTACTTCCGTTAAACCAGGGAACAGATGGAGGATACTATGACAAACCCACCAGGGGGTCCGGCGCTACAAAAACAACTTAAGGTTTAGGAGTGGTCACACACCGGAAACGTATTCTGTACAACACACACTAGTTTCTAAAAATAGACGCTATAGTAGCCAGTGTCACAATTTGTGGTTTTTTTTGAGTGCAATAGAGACAAGCTGTTATGAGACAGGAAGAGTTGTTTTGGAATATTCGGCCGACATCAAAGAACACATGTTAACAAGTTGAAAATAATAAAAGAGAGGGATATTGGGAATCACGTGCTAGTGCTACGGGGCAGGCTGAATTAGGCCTTCCAACAAATGAAAAGAAAGAAAAAATGAAAAAGAAAGAGTGATTGGAAGAAAACACTGTGGGAAGGCGTGGAAAACTCCTGGAGAAAATTGTGGATGGATATGGACACAAGAGGGGAGAGTGGAAAAAGGAAGAGAAGGGGAGAGGAGAGTTTTTTTTTGAGCGGTGCTAGTGAAAGGGTGAGTCGGGAGGAGTTGCTTGAAAGATGATGAAGAAATAGCCGACAAAAAAAGTCGAAGTGGGGTTATCAGTAATGTAGTGAGTGAGAAATTAGGAGATGAACTGGAAAGGGGTAGTAAAAGGAAGTTCTGCAAACAGTGAGAATGAGAGAAGAAGATTCCCTTAGAACACCCAGTCCACCGAGGAAGGCGATAATATCCTGAAAGCGGAGTAGCAGTTGTGATGCCATATGATGTTGCCCTGGAAGCTGTATGATGTTGCCCTGGAAGCTGTATGATGTTGCCCTGGAAGCTGTAAGATGTTGCCCTGGAAGCTGTAAGATGTTGCCCTGGAAGCTGTAAGATGTTGCCCTGGAAGCTGTATGATGTTGCCCTGGATAGCAGAAGATAACAGCTCTGGATAAGGATAGGATAGAAGGCCCTTATGAAGATATCTGATCACAGAAATTAAGTAAGTGAAAGTTAATTTGAGAATACTGTAAGTTAAAAGCTAGAGAAAGGACTGTGGAGCGATATTTGGGGAATTCAATGATAAGAGAAAGTTATTTTTGAAAATACTGTAAGTTAACTGCTAGAGAAAGGACTGTAGTGCGATAATTGGGGAATTTAATGATAAAGATAAGATTAGATGGGTGAACCAAATAGGAGTAAATTCTACTCTAAGGCAATTATGGTTGGTTTAGGCAGTAATTTGGAATAAGGAGGATAGTAATGTAGATGAGAAAGTTAACGGAAGGAATTGTAGTAAAAAATAGAAATACTAAATGTGTGGAGATAAAATTTATGTATATTGCCAACCCTTAAAGGTGTGTTTGAATGTAATATTGTATTTTGGTAATCAAGTTCTGTAACTGATAATGGTTAAAGAAATATATAAGAAAGAGGAATAGGGAATTAAAGAATAAATTGGTAGTTATGATGATACATAAAAGTAATATGATCAATGATATGTTTAACTTTAATGATTAAAAAAATGTTAATGACACCTATGAGGTATGATTTGATTGTGTTGTAATAGGAGCAGAAATAAGGTGAGCATATAAAGAGTGTAACTATTTAACCTGTGTATGCATAATGAGAAAGGTGAGATAAAAAAAAAAAAAGTCAAGTCTGTAAAGGAGCCTGTTTGTTAGATAGGAAGAGACTGGATATGTTGGAAGTACCTTGGTGTTGAAACAGTGAAATTTTATTCTTAATGAGATTTGTTATGATTTAACTGTAAATATGCATAATAAACTTATTTTTTTTGTATAACATTTGTGTAATTATTTGTTGTACTGGACACAAGCCTAACCAATGGGAATTAAACATATAAGAGTTTCTCCCCTATGAACTTAGAATTTTCTGAGAAGTAAAGTCAGATGCGCTAGTGGGGAGATATTATAAAGGGGAGTTGTGTAAATAGGGGAATAAATTAAAATAATATAGATATACAACAATAAAAATGTAAATAAATTAAATCCCCCCCACAGACATATCCACAATAAAACATCTCTACAAGGCGAAAACATGCAGTCACTCGAAAGAAAGTAACCATAGTCATTTGAATTTAAGGACAAGCTATATAATGATGTTTAAAATTTATAATGCAGTTCACTCGCTAATATTTCCAGAGGGATGGCAAAATATTGTTCCCTAAAACAATTATAGTAAAGCAAAGTTTTTTTTTTTTATCACATGCGCACCAGATCAAAATCAGACTTATTAGAACTTCAGCATTGTAGGATGAAGCTGACTTATTAAAACTCCAGCATCTGTGATGAAAGTTATAGCTCTGCACATCTCCTGGCCATCTCCCCACCAAAAGAGTATTTTTATCTCTCTCTCTCTCTCTCTCTGGTCAGACTAGAAAGGGTGAACTTGCTCTCCTAATGAATGAAAGGAACTGGAAATTTCATGAAAATTAACCATGTTTTCCTTCATTCGGTAAACAGCTACTTTGTCAGTGCAAGAAAAGTGATGACAAGAGAAGTAAAATTACATTTGCAGCTCAGAATGAAATTCAAGCATCCAAACATATGACACTTTATGTTGAATTTTTCTGGCGTATGTGTGATAATGAAAATAGAATTTTTCCCTTGAAATATTTTGATGGTATCAAATGCATATCAAGGAAATATTGAAGTATAGAGTAACAATTACTTACCTTTTCCTAATCTGTTACTCATAGCGTATTTTATTTTATTTCGTTTGCACACTAGGTGAGATGCATGCAAAGTTCCTTCGACATAAGTTTTTGAAGTTTATAACGCAGCTATCAATAAAAATATTTTCTTGAAATTTCATTAGAAGATCAAATATATATCCAGGAAACTGCTGTTTCAATATAATCCTCTAAAAACAATTACAATAAAGCAAACTTTTTTTTTTTTTTTTTTTATCAAATGCTCACTGTAGTGATCAGTTTTACACAAAGTTTTTACCTTTTCCATTGTGGCTTCCGATAGATGAATTTTCTTGATTTTCAGTGAGTAGATACAATATATATTAAAGAAAGGAATGCAGTCTTTTTTCTTTTTCAAAACAAATTGTTGGAATTCTTTTTTTCTGCTTTTGCACACCAGTTTTTAAAGTTTACAATGCAGCTATCAATAGAAATATTTTTTAGAAATTTCATTAGAAGATAAAATATATATTTGGAAAACGTCATGCACGGCAACAATTACGTAAAGCAATAAAGCAAAATATTGCTAGAAAGTAAAAATGCAAAATATTGTTCCGTAAAACAATTACAGTAAAGCAATGTATTTTTTTTTTTTAAATCAAATGAGCATTGTGTGTTATCAGTTTTATGATAGTCCCCCCCCCCCCTACGTTTACACTGTGGCTTTCAATGGATGAATTTTTTTGATTTTTTGTTAGTAGATACAATACATACTGAAGAAGGAAATATATTTTTGTTTTTCAAAAACAATTCATTGCAATTCTTTCGTACAACAATTACATACAGCAATAAAACAAAATATTGTAACAGAGCTATAATGCAAAATATTGTTAGAGAGTAATGATGCTCAACTGTTTGTTTTCCAAGAAAGTTGCTTACATTTTTATTTTCTCCTTGAATCACCTTGGTAACACTAATGACGTAAGCTTGACCAGTAAATTATGACTCTGTGTGTGTTGATTCATTTTAGCAAGCGATGCCGCAATGATTCGCTGAATTCAAATGAATGCAGTGACACATTATAAAATCAAAGTGAACGGCTGCTTTTTTTGGCAGTCATAATTACATAAAATGATATGTGATCATACGTTTTTGCTGTTTTCAAATGAATTAATAGTTTTTGCTGCAATTTAAAGGTAGGAAATCAAAGAATATACTTTTGTTTATGTATATTGAGAACTTCGATTTTGTAAACTGAGTAGAAATTATAGAAATGATTAGTTTTTTTTCAGGGGACAATTTTAAAGTTAGGGTTAAAAATCTAGGTTTGGGGGGGGGTGGACTACGATGGGTTAGTGAAGGGGTTCAAGTGCAGGTGTGAGAGTTGTATCCCAGTGACACTAATATATAGAGCCAACAACATTACTGGGAGGTCACCTCACCATGTACAGGTGCCCACATCAAGGGAGGGCTCTGAATGGATTGAGTGAGCTAAATGCTAATAGCATTTTTCTTCAACCTCACACAGACAACACACATGAGGGGGGACTCAATAATTAAAACTGAGGAAGGATAGTTGTAGGATAGATGTGTGGAAATTTTCCTTCAGCCAGTGGATAGTTGACTGTTGCAGCAAACTACCATCTGTGTTGTGGAAGCAGACAGTTTGAATAAAATCAAGGAAGAACAAGATACACTAATAGAGGAGATGGTCAGGTGATATGCTAAGGGTGTTTTTGTTTTTTTTTGGTTGATACTCTATAAGCTGGATTAACTGGCTTTCTTAGATTATTTGCCACTGACTATTAATACTAATACTATTATTAGTGTTATTGTTATTATACAAAAGTGACATAGATGACATTTACTCTTCTTTGTTCATTTGTTATACTATATATATATATATATATATATATATATATATATATATATATATATATATATATATATATATGTGGAATCTGGAAGTTATATTCACATAATAGTTTTATTTACATATAAATATTAATATATACATTTCTTTGAATGAAATAAAAAATTCGGATAATAGGCATTCAGATAATGTCAATTTTACAATATATCAGATACTATTGATTACTTCCATTTAAGTTTAAGTTTAGAAATTTCTTAAACACACAATTTCCAAACAGACTTGTGGATTAATCTATGCTTATATCTTACATATATAAAAACACAAACACAGAAAAATAAATTCAAACACAAACAGAGAAAAAATAAATAAAAACACATATGCATAGTTGCACGGTTTATGTCTCAATAGGACTGAGATAGCCAAGTGGTCAGTAGCAAGCGCTCTTTGACTGGACCATGGTTCAAGCCCACCACTGCTAAATATGATTAATGATTGTATTTGTGATTTATCATAATCTCCTCTGACCTGGTGGTCATACCAGAGTACAAACAAGAACATTAATGAATACTGAATAAGAGTATACTTAACTTTTCATCTGCATGCATGCACGTATGCAAGCATTGGTGCAGCCCAAAATTCCGATGGTCAGATTCCCAACGGCCAAAATCACACCAGACTAAAATCCTGACAGGCCAAAATCACGACATATTAATTGTATTTAAAAAAAACAAAGTTTGAGTCCATATCTCAGAAACTGTTTGCGATAAAAAATGTTTTTCGTGTAATCAAAACGGCCACTAAAAATATTACAGTATATATATGAAAACGCTAATGTTTAATGCCATATTAATGAATAAACAACACACATACACACACTTTATATATATATATATGCATAAAATAAAATAATATTTATGAAGATACATTGTGTGCTGCACAATACCACAAACGTAATCTATCACAGATCTATTTTCACGATCATTCACAAACATCATTATTCTTGTTTCTCTCTCAACTGTCACCTTCTTGCGTTTTAAAGAGGATTCACCACAAAGTATGCATTTAGCCTGTTTATCACCCTGTTGCTGTTCTTTCTGAAATTTCTCAATGATCCTATATACGCCAATAATGCTCGTCTAACTATACACTTCTATCTTCTATGCCAAGCCTCAACACTGTTTCGGGTGCATGGAATTTCCCAATGAATGGAACTGTATACAAACCACAATGGTGGAGTGCGAATTACCTTACCATTATGAATATATCAACTACTTCTTCCAAATATATAATTGTCTTCAAACCGCTCTATCACATCACTAGCTTCCCTCGGTAAATGTGGCTTCAGAACTTTAAATGCTTGAGGTATCTCACCAGAATGAATAAATGCCAAGGCACACAAAAGTCAAAGCAGCAAACTAAATTCTTCATCGGCACTGTACTCAGATGCCAGGCCACTTGCTTGAATTTTCCTCAAAACACATTGTTCCAGGAACATTTTAGATATCTGTAACAAACAGACCTTATTAGACACATTAGGGAACTCACCTTTGGAGGCATTTATTGCAGCTAATTCCAGGTCAGTTAATATGGCCTGTGGTCTAAATTCTATTTCATTTTCTTCAGCAAAGTGAATCATATCTTGAACAAACATTTATAACTTTCTTCACTCTTATTTGTCATCAACACATAAACTAAGGGAAGAATAAGAGAGTTTTCATTACCAATGGTGCATGTATTGTATATAATTGTGGGCACGGTTTTAAATGTACCATCCATAATTCAATATTGAGCAAATGATAGGCACTGAATATTTACTTTTGTTGTAAACAGAATAATTCTTTCCTCTCCCACTGCAGAATCTTTAACAAGAAATCCAATTTTCTTCTTTTTATTATATAATAATAAGAAGAAAATGGAATATTTTTTCCAGGGTTATATTTTCTGTGATAATTTTTCTTGTTACCCCTTTCAAAATATCTTGCCAGTGCTAATGCCTAATGTACTTGTCAAAGAAATTTGTGAAAGTACATCTAATAACAAATACCTGTATAATTACAATTTTAGTTATGCTAATGATATTTAAGACAAATGTTACTCAGCTCCAAAAAACACATTACTCTAAATTTTCATATTCCGAAAGTATTCTTATTTCAAGTTTTTTATCTTTAGCATTTCAATGCTGTACCTCTAATTATTGCTCAAACACCCTATACAAATAACAAAATTTGACTTGAAAAAATTATGAATTAAATGCAATATAATAAAGTAAAATTAAATAAGTTGTTTTTATTTGCTGATCATATTTTAAAACTGTTTGTTTCTGTAACAGAAAACATGATCTTAAAATTGAGAGAGGTATTTGTTGTTAAAATTTGTTATTTTTTTATATTCTTTCTACAAAATTAATCTAATAAGGTAAATTTTTACTTACTAAAAAACTAATAAATATACAGAATTATATTCATATATTATTACAATAGTAGATACTGTTGGGATTCTGGGCCAGACCCATGCAAGCATATATACATGTACTTATTTCTAGTATCTATTTAATATAACTGTATTTTGTTTTTGGTGGCAGACTCAACTTCATAGAAATATAAAAAAGGTACTTAGCCAGCCACAAAGGCTTGACAGCACTACTATAGATCATTGGAATTAATTATTTGTGAGTGTCCAAAAGCATGAGCAATTAGGGATTTTTTTTTTTTTCTGCAGATATCGAAAAAAGTCCATGTTCTTGCATCATTAACCATTCTAGTACTAATAAGAAAATGAATCAAGACCATTAACACACCTTTGAGACATTACCACACAACTGTTTCTGCTGCAGAATGAAGAGTGACTAAACAAACATCCAGTAACATATAGATGTTATTGTATTTTTTAGAGTGACTAAACAAATATCCAATAAGCAGTAAGAAAGCCACAAGATATCTGCCCAATATGACATAGTAGTTGGTTTTAACTGATCAGTATGATATGACAATTGCTGACCAATGTTTGGGCAACATTTCGTATCACATTACCCATGGCTTCATGCCTCCACACTGAAACTAATTTTAAAAGTCTGGCATATTTTCAAATAAAATTAATTCATATTAATTTTTAAAATGCAGAAATTTGATAGTGTTTTATTGAAACTATTCTAGAGAAATGAAAATAATATTCTTACTGGCACTCTTCTTTCCTTAGACGAGACTTGTCTGTACAATAAAAAAATTTCCCATTGAATAACTGTACTGCAACTACTGCAAATATGAACTGGAACAGGATATAAACTATCAAGATGTTGACTACATTCTTCAGTGATGTAACCACACAGTCAAATACAGCCTAAGAATAGAAAGTTAAAAAAAAAAAAAAAAACAAACAAAGTGATATTTACAACAGTAGATATCGTTTCTTATAGAATACCTATTTATTAACAGAAATTATTATAACAGCAAAGTTTATATCCATTTTTATTCAGCAGGCCAGGGGTATAATCACTTATTGGCACAAAATTAATAAAACATTGCATAAATATTATAATAGCAAATTTTAATTATAATTACAATAAGCAGTATAATTACAATATTAAGAAAACTTAGATAAAATATATTATATATATATATTATTAAGAAAAATAAAATACTTTTGTTATATACTTAAACAAAAAGGGTTAAAAATATGCACAAACTCAGTGAACCACACCGTCAGCAAACTGGGTCAGATGGTGCGACTTCCTGGAACCACAGTAAATCTACATGCAGGCAGGAATACATATATGACATTTTGCCAATCTCCTGCTTGTTGAATACTCTAATCCACTGTTTCTCAACCTCTTTTATAACATGACCAACCTAAATACAGAAATAAAGGTGATGAGATTTTCCTTTATGTTATATAAACTTTCAACCTTGCATCGTTTTGCCACTAAAGTTTTCCTTCAACCGCAGAGTGGCTAATTATTGGAACAGGCTTCTTTCTGTTGTTGTGGAAGTGGATGAATTAAATAAATTCAAGGAAGAATCAGAAAAATTCTTGAAGGGTACAATGGGTGAACTGTGTAGGTTTTTGGGGCTGATGCTATATAAGCTTGTTTTCTTGCATGATTTTCCATTACTGCTAACTACATGCTCACAAATACAAAAAAAAAACACAAACATCATTTGCCATTACTGCTACTACATGCTCACAAATATATATACACAAACATCATTTTAATATTTTCAGCTCTTAACAGTTTTGGAGACTTAAAAACGGAAGAGACTTATTATATTGAGTTATATATATTATATTATTATATACGAAGCTAATATATATTTAAAATATTAGCTTCATGATTATATTTTGTGAATGACACTTTTTTTTTTTTTTTCCCCCATTTTAATCCAATATAATATATTTTTTGTTCTTTTATTTTAAAAATAGTGTGTAAAAAAACACAGCAGTTTTTAAATGATAAATTTTTTTATTGTTGTTGTTGGTTTTTTTGGCACAAGGGCTACTACAGCCGAATTGTGTCTGTTCCTGAGGAGAGACACTGCACAGATTAGTAAAAAGAGTTTATAAGAGCATATATATACATTAATCTATTTTAGATATCGGAAAAATTCAGATAAATTGGAGTTGTCTCCAATAATACAGTATGTCTTAGTTGAAAAGACTAGTTCAACTTATGGAGAGATGGGAATGATGTGGATCTGGCAAGCTAATTTTTTTTTTAATTAAAAATTAAAATGTTGCATATTATTATTATTATTATTAGCTATAGGGTGCAAGGAAGCCAAAGGCTTATGCTGCACCAGCCAAAAAAAAAAAAAAAAAAAAAAAATCCCGAGTTACCCTGAGAGAGAGAGAGAGAGAGAGAGAGAGAGAGAGAGAGAGAGAGAGAGAGAGAGAGAGAGAGGAGAGTCAGAATTAGAAAGGAATCACTAAGAAAGAGAAGAATGATGATATCCAGCTCAGGATCCTGGGTGTGCCAAGCCCATACTCACCAGATATGAGCCCCTCTAGGGTTATATCAGGGGGTATCAAAAAGTTCATACCTTGACCTAGATAAAACATCAGTAGGAAGATGCCATTTTTAATATAAGTTGTCTATATATTATTATTATTATATCATATACTTGGATTTCAGGAAAGCTTTTTATACTGTTGCACATGGAAGACTGCTGAACAAATTGGAGAGGTATGGCATCCCAGGGTAAGCTGCTACAATGGATAAAGGGAAGTATGCTCTTCGTGGACAAATGTTATTAGTGGAGTTCCCCAGGGTTCGGTGTTGGGCCCATTGTTGTTTTGTATATTTATCGATGATATTGATGAAGGTATATTAGGTTTAATGGCCAAGTTTACAGATGATACAAATGTTGGCATGGTTGTCAATGACAGTATGCTACTCCAACTGGATCTAGATAAGTTGGGAAAATGGGCTGAGAAGTGGCAACTGGAGTTTAACATTGACAAATACAAAGTACTACATAAGGGTAGCAATAACTGAAGAGAAACGCACCAACTGGGTGGTACTACACTCAGAGAAGTGGAAAGTGAAAAAGACCTGGGAGTAATTGTGCAGCCAAATATGAAGTTCACTGAGCAGTATAGAAGGGCTCCCAGGGCAGGTCATGGAGTCTTGTCAATGATATATAGGAATTATGCTAGCAGGGACAGGGAGGTGATAATCCCATTATACAAGGTAACGGTCTCGCCACACCTAGAGTACTGTGTACAGGTCTGGAGGCCTCATTTTAGGAAGGATGTAGAGTTGCTAGAATGGCAACAAGATTGGTGAGGGGAACAAAGGGGTGTTCTTACCAAAAAAGGCTTAAGTTCTGCAAATTGCAGTCCCTGGAGAGTAGGCACCTGTAAGGTGCTCTGATTGAGGTGTATAAGGCTTGAATAGGTTGAGCAAGCTGAATGCTGATGGGATTCTTCGTCTTGCTCAGATGAAGAACCTGAGGGGGCACAGATTCAAATTGAGGAAAGATAGTTGTAGAATAGATGTGCGGAAATTTGCCTTTAGCCAGCGGGTAGTTGATTGCTGGAACAGGCTTCCATCTTTTATTATGGAAGCTAATAGCCTAAATAAATTTAAGGCAGAGCTGGACAGGCATTTGGAACGAATGGAGGAATTGAAATGGGAGGGTTTTTTTTTTTTTTTTTTTTGGCTGATGCTACATAAGCTTGCTTTCTTGCATCGTGCGCCTCTACTAATGCTAATTATTAGCCATATGGTGCAATGAAGTCTGAGGAATAGGCTGCACCAGGCAAACAAAAAAAAAAAAAAAAAAAAAATTCTGAATTACCCTGAGAGTGAGAGAGAGAGAGATAGAATAATTAATGTGAAATTTCATTCCCATAGGTGATCGTGTGCCAGAGGAGGAGCCCGAAATCTCAGGAAGGATGCTATGGTTGACAAAGTGGAATATCAACCAATGATTAAGTTCCTGCATTTGCAGGGCAAGAAACCTGAGGAAATTTACAAAGAAATGTAAGCTGTGTATGGGCAGAATTGTCCATCCTATGACACTGTAAAAATGTGGAAACGGTAGTTCCAGTAGAGTTCTACAAGTGTCGTTGACAAGCCAACCATCAACATCCAAAGACAGTGAGACAGTTGCAAAGGCTGTGCAGCTGGTGCTGAGTGACAGACACGTGACAATTCATTTCATGGCAAATGCAGTTGGAATTAGTTACAGGTCTGCCCACAGTATTTTACATGACCATTTGCACATGTCTAAGGTCTCTGCACGATGTGTTCCAAGATTGCTGATGCATTTCTAGAAGTAATGTCGAATGCAATGTTCTTGCCAATTGTTGGATTTGTGTAATGAGGATATTGAGAACTTTTTTCATCGATTGATGAGAAATGACAAATGCTAGGTGTACCAGTATGATCTGGAGACTAAAGACATGTCAAAGCAGTGGAAGCACACCTCATCCCCAACTCCCAAAAAGGCAAAGACCAATCAATCTGCAAAGCAGATGATATTGTCAGTGTTTTGGGACACAAAAGAAGTTATCCTGACAGATTACCTACTTTGTAGTTCCACACTTACTGGAGAATACTACAGAAATCTTTTGAAAAAGTTATGCAATGCTTTAAAGGTGAAAAGGGGTGGAATGTTAACCAAAAATGTCCATTTTCTTCAGACAATGCACCAGTTCATACAGCAGTTGCTACCACCAACTTTATTCCCCAGTGCAGCTTCAAACTACTGCAGCACACACCCATTCTGCAGACCTAGCACCGTCAGACTTCTTGTTTCGAGAAATGAAAAAACCATTGCATAGACAGTGATTTGACTGTTGGCTACATGTGTTTGGACTGTTTTGAAAGAGAGAGCGGGAATTATAGAAGCCAATTCAGAAGAACAGTGCCCATGGAAGTATCTATAGAAGAGGCATGCAGTAGAAACCGTATGTCTATAAGACAGCGAGTGGAAAGACTCTGTTAGAGATGAATCATTAATTAATCTAACTGCCCTCTTCTGAATGGAATCAAGAAGCCCGAGAGAAATTTTGGGGGCACCACCCCAGATGTGGTAACAATATTCCATGGTAGGGCGGATTTGCGATTTATACAGAGTGAGCAGCTGTTTGGGAAAGAAAAGTAACGCCAAGAGCAAAAGAGAAAAACGAAGCTTTTTAGATGAAGAGGAAGCAATATTTACAATGTGCTTGTGCCAAGAGAGATTATAAGTCAGGGTAATCCCCAAAAGAGATATATCATTTTGCATACAAATTGGAGTGTCACCTCCAATTTCTAGGCAAAATGATAAGCATAGGAGCAGAAGAATCCTTTTTGTGAGATAGATTTTTTTTTTTTTTTTTTTTTTTTTTTTTTTTAGGAGCATTAGCAACTAAGGCCATATTGCTCCGGGATATGCGGTGGTCATTTCGTGACCTTTCCGCATTCTTCGTATTTGGTGGTGACGGGCTCGAACCCCGGTCTAATCAAGAAGCGTGTGCTACGCACTGCTCCTCCTTCCCACCTGGCTACGGAGGCGCCTGTGTGAGATAGAAGACAAGACTCAGTTTAGAAGGGTCGAAATTAACTAAGTTGTCTTTACCCAACTGGAGAATTACCTGAAGATTGGCATTTAAGGAATTGGTAGCAGATTTTCGAGAAGTTGAAGCTGATTGAGCAGGACAAGGTTTCTCAAAATGGAAAGTGGAATGCAATATGCTATCATTGGAAAAACTATGGATAAGATTTCCAGTCAAGGGAAGAAGGTCATTAATATACAAGAGGAAAAGGGTGGGGGAAAGAACTGAACCTTGGAGGACACCGGCAGTAGTGGAGAAGGTAGAAGACAGAGAGCCATCTACAATCACCCTCAGTGAGCGATCAGAGAGAAAACTGGATAACCAATTAAAAAAACAGTTGGCAAACCACAAGATGGACGCTTGTTTAGAAGACCTTTATGCCAAACATGATCAAGAGCCTTTGGGATGTCAAGAGCAACTACTTTTGTTTCACTGAACCTTTCCATTGAATTAGTTCATAAATGGGTAACATAAGCCAGAACATCACCAGTAGATCGACACTGACAGAATCCATACTGGCGCTCGTTAATCAGACAGAAGGTTTATAGGCAATTTAAAAGTTGCTGGTTAATTGATTTCTCCATTACTTTAGAAAGAGTAGAAGTAATTGCAATGGGACGATAATTCGATAGGAGGGATTTGTCACCCTTTTTAAGGAACTAGCTGGATATGAGCAAATTTCCAAGAAGAAGGAAAAACACCGTTGGAATAAGAAAGTGAAAAAAGGCAGCAATGAATAGGAGTAAGCTCAGGAGCACAGGTTTTGAGAACAAGCGGAGAAAGATCCATTGGGACCTGGATCTTTCTTAGCATCAAGATTCGTCAAAATCCTTCTGACATCCTTTTGACGGAAGATCCACAGGAGGCATGAATGGAGCATGTTGGGAATAGTGGGTGGTGTTTTACCAAGATCATTAATACATGAGTTGGAAGAAAAATGGGATGCTATCAGGTCAGCTTTATCCTTGGCTGAAAAACAGAACCATCTGGTTTGGACAGAGGTGAATGCAGAGATGGGCAAAAGTTGCGGCCAATAGCTTTGGCAAGAGACCAGAATGCTCGGCTACCATTAGGGCAAGAAGCAAGTTTTCTACTCTTAGCCTGTTCAAACTCTAGTTTGGACTGATTAATAACTGCTTTACAATTGTTGCAAGCTTTGGTGTAGGCAGAAAATGAAACTGAAGAATTAGAAACAAGCCAATTACGATATGCAACGTTCTTCTCTTGAACAGCCTTAGCACATTTATTGGAAAACCAAGGTTTAGATAAAGGATGAGATTTTAAAGTGGAGTGTGCGATAAAGGATTCCATTCCTGCAAGAATAATTTCACTGACACGATCTGAGCAAATGTTGATATCAGAAGTTTTGAAACAGTAATCTGAACAAGGAAAAGAAATCTCGCAGGTCATCCCATTTTGCATTCTTTTAATGCCAAACAACACGGGGTTGGGAACAGCCATGAGATAAAGGCTCTATTGGAGAAGAGACAATCACCAAGTTGTGATCTGAAGTGCCTAAAGGACCTCTCACTTCGACCGTGTACTTAGAAGAGTTGTTTGTGAGAAAAAGATCAAGCGTGTTGGTTGTATGGTTAAGATTGTCAGGTATTCTTGTAGGTTATTGAACAATCTGTGCAAGGTCATTAGTAATTGCAAAAGCCTAAGCATCTCGACCAGCTGGGTCGGTGTGACTAGAAAACGGAAGCCAGATAGAGTTTTGGACATTAAAATCACAAAGGAAAATAACCTCACTGTTAGGAAAGTTGGACAGGAGAAAGTCAAGCTGCAAAGAGAGGAAGTCAAAGAGCTCCAAGTGATTAATAGAGTTGGAAGAACGGTAGACACAACAGATGAATTTGACACAATGAGGTAGAGAGATTTTAAGTGAGAGAAGATCAAAGAGAGGAGATTCCAAATTGCCAAGCCTCTCACAGGGAATATCAGAACGGACATATGCACAAGTACCACCTTTGAGGTGAAAGGAATCATACAGTGAATAATTTGGGCATCTGAAATGAGCGGTAGTTGAATCAAACGATAACTGAGATTCTGTCAGAAAAAGTACATGGGGTTTAGCAGATGCAAGTGGAAATGGACATCGTTGAGATTAGAATTGAGACCACGTATATTTGTGAAATTAATTAGGAAGTGGGCTGTACTTGTTAACAGGAGAGAATGCTTCTACAGGGACGGGATACACTTAAATAGAAAGGGTGCAAGAATATTTGCTGATGCTATCGAGCCAGTGTTAGGTGGGTCGGAAAACTACTAATGATAAGAGCCTTGTCAATCAATTAGGCCCTGGAGAGACTGTGCAAGGCTCATGGAGTAGAATTTTTTTTCTCAGTGTGGTCTATACTTGTAAACAGGAAAGGCTGCTTCTACAGGGATGAAATACACTTAAATAGAGAGGATACAAGAATATTTGTTGATGTTATCAAGGCAGAGGAAAACTGCTAGCTTGGGGAGATACAGACTAACAGATTAACAAAAGCTACAGGCAGAGGTGAAAGTGATCCTCACACTATTTTTATTGGAACATTCAGCAGTCTGGAAAGCAAGGTGCAAGGGATTTCAAAGCCAGCAGTGAGTCATCATGGAATAGGTGTCTATACATAGGCTGGGTTAGGTGACTAAGATAAACAGGTGCATATACACTGAGTGATCACTGAATTATGTCCACCCCTATGAAAAGTGAATGTGACCCGTTGACCACGTGATGTACGACAGCACGGAGTTAGTCGACCTATGTAGCATAGATAAGGTTTGGTTTGGTTTGGTTTTGATTTAATTGTGCATTAGCTACTAAGGCTATAATGCGCCAAGAACCGGACACATAAAAAATTTTTTTTTAACTTTCAGTGACCTAATTAGTTAGGTCACTATGTCAAAATGTATAACCAGCATAGATAAAGTGTCAGTGGTTCAGTAGGTAGTAAAATTCCAAGCATGATGGGTAAAAGGAAGGATTTATTGGACTTTGATAAAGGACAGATTGTGGGTCTTGACGAGCTGGTGCCATGATTTCCCAAACGGCTGAACTGGTGGGATGTTCGAGAGCCACAGTAGCTAAAGTGTACCAGGACTGGCATCAAAATAGTCAAACAACGACCTGATGGAAAAACTGCAAAGGTCGGCAAAAGGTTGATGCTAGAGGCGAGTATCAGGTACAATGACTCATACAGGCGAACAGGCGCAGCACTGTTGAAGAGTTGACTACCCAATACAACATGGGCCAACCCGAAACAATATCTGGCATGACCATGCATCGCATGCTCACACGTATGGGCTATACCAGCAGGCGACCCCTATGGCATCCTCTCCTAAACAAGGTTCATCGGCATAAAATACTCGCCTGGTGCAAAGAGCATGCAAGTTGGTAGAAGACTGGAAGAAGGTGTGCTGGTCAGATGAATCATGTTATTTACTCCACACAGTGGATGGTAGTGTACAGATTTGGCATCAACAACGTGAGGCCCTTCACCTATCATGCATGGTATCAAAAGTGCAGACCAGTGGAGGCGGTTGTATGGTGCGAGGTATGTTTCACTGGCAGGAACATGGACCCCTGGTACATGTGGAACAACATATCAGTGGTCTTTGCTATCGTCAACTGCTTGCTGACTGTCTGCACCCCACTACGTGGGGTGCACACAGCCAGCAAGCAGTTGACGATACACTTTTTCCAGAATGATGATGGTGTCTTCAAAGATGACAATGAGCTGAGCCATCGGGCATTTGTTGTGCAGGAATGGTTTGATGAGCACAGTTCTGATTTCCAGCATATCGATTGGCCACCAAACTCCCCTGATATCAATCCCATATAGCACATGTGGGACACCATGAAAAAGCATATCAGGAATCTGGATACACCAATTGCCTCCCTACCTGCATTGCTGACTGCATTACACAGCTCGGTTGGCCATACCTCCTGAATGCTTCCGACATCTTGTTGAATCAATACCACATCGGATAGCTGCTGTACTGAGAGCAAAAGGAAGATCTAAGAAGTATTAAGTAGGTGGTCATAATTCAGTGATCACTCAGTGTATAAGAATGCTAGGGGCATAAGAAGGTGCTCAGACATGTTGCCAGAGTTCTAGTGGCATCAGAGGATCATCAGAATGGGAGAATCAATGAGATCAAAGGGAAGAGCAACTGCTAACTAGTGAGAGGAAAGAGATCTTTCACAATCTGCCAGATTTCTAACATTATAATGCCATCCCTGTTTGTGCCTGTGTCAGGAAGTATGATTGAAAGATGACTACAAGAACAAGGGCTACATTCTCACGGTCTATTGCCTTGTCTACCTCTGATGCCATTCCATCATTGTCACCATCTGCAGTAGTGTGGGGAGAGAGCAACCTGGGGAGGATAATAATCTTTTGAAATGAATTATATTTCAGATTGGGAACAAATGAGCTAATGTGCATCTGAAAATATGCACAAGGACCGGGGAAATCCAGCCAACATCAGAGGGCAGCACACGAGGCCAATACTGGAATCATGGTATGAGAGACTATTATCTACAACAGTCATTCATCTGTGGTTATGTTTATATTTGGTTACTGAAGGCAAGACATTATGTCGAAGCTATTCTAAGCCCACTGCTTATGCCCATTCTATGCTCCGCCCCACACACTAGTTTTCAGCAATGCTTGCCCATATATGGTTTTTGTATCCTGACAGTGCCTAATATGGACATGCTCCACATTGGCCTGCGTGTTAGCAATCACCAGATAAACAAACCAAAGCATTTGCATTTGATTATTTGGTGATCGCTAACATGATCGTGTGGGGCGGACCATTCTATGCTCTGCCCCACACACTAGTTTTTAGCAATGCTTGCCCATATATGGTTTTTCTATCCTGACAGTGCCCTCATGATATGGACATGCCCCACATTGGCCTGCGTGTTAGCGTTCACCGGATAACCAAACCAAAGCATTTGAGATATGAGGGGACATTAAATGAATTCCATCTCTGAGATCCTAACAATGATGCCCAACTAATAGCACAAATGTGAAAACCATGGCTCAAATTTCACCTAAATGGTAGTTACCATCGTCTGTGTGTCTTAAAACAGCATTTGGGATGCTTGTGTCACTGTTCATGGAGGTTAATTCGCATTGATTTGCAGTGCATTTTCTTGAGTAAAATTTATACATGAATTGCTGCACTTAGTGATACAGTTATTTTGAAATTAGAGTGTGTATTAATTTGAGGTATGGTAATTTCAATGACAAGCAGCATATGTTAATTAGCCAATAAAATTAATAAAACCTTAGATATATATCTTAAAATATAGTAGAATTACATTTGTTTTTAATTACATGTTCTTCATTTAAAAATAAGGGAAAAATATAATTGAAAGGAACAAAAAATATCGATTACATCCTTTTAACTTTTGATATTTTAGTTTGTAAATCTAAACCCTTGAAAGCCAGAAGAAGACAAGGTAGTCTTAAGAAGCTATGTGTGCTTTCGTATACGAATGCAAAAATCGTTTCTTTCTATATCAATGAAGGGTAATACAATATATTATTATAATTTGTGTACATTTGTTCCCTTCAGTTGTGTAATTTGTTCAACTGTTACAGAAAAAAAAAAAAAAAGTGATGCATTCAATCAATCAATAAAAACAGTAAATACATGCCAAGATCTACCAATATTATTACTGATTATATATACATGTATGTTCATCAATTTGAAAGCCTTTTCGAAAATTATTTTGAATATTTCGACATATTTTACTTTAGATTTAATATATTTACAAAATAAGAAACATTAGAAAACTCAAACCTTCAGTTTAGGCACTCTTTTAATTGTTTTGAGCGGTCGAAGTACCCTTAGAACTCTGAGTGATTTGATGGTGCTGAGATTTTGACCTGTACTGCTACCCCTGAAACATAAAAAAATACACACCGAGGTATTCCGTAAATTCCAAGAGCTTTTATAAATGTCTCAATTATGAATAACCTAAAACTAGTACTGCTTTTATTTATTAGTGTGCAAAGTAATCAAGCAATGCTTATCCCATTATCAGCCATATGGAGAGTGAAATCCAAATGGAAATACTCCCAATAAAACATAAATGGTCAAAAAGACCTTCAATGGCATACAAGAAACAATAACATTGACACACATTAAAACTAAAAATACTTCCCCAAAGTGAAACAAACAAGTTTTTGCATTGTTATCAAGAGAACAGTACAAATGACACAATTACCAAAAGCATGCACAGAGATGCACTTAATTACTGTAGTAATCCACAGTTCTCACTAACCCTGCCCTGTACAGTTGTTAAATTAATCCAGAACTTCAGTTTGGTTTTTGTTTGTTTTGTTTTTTTTTATTTAGTTGTTGGCGCATCGGCTTCTGTGGCCATAATGCACCTCCCAAGGTTTTTGCAGTACTGTGATCCAAGCCCAAGGTGGGATTCGAACCCGCGATTTTTGGGTTGCCAGGCAGGCACTCTACCCAACCAGCCAGCCCACAACTTCAATACTATAAGTGGGGTAGGATTGGTGAGAACTGCAGATTACTGTATACTGTAATTAAATATAGTCCCGTGCATTTGAGATAAAAAAAAAAAATTCTGAGACAAGCTAAGGTAATCAAGAAAAATAAAGGCATTCCACATTCCTAAAGGTACACCAAGTTTAGCCCTGGTAAGTTCAATCATAATCAGAAAGTTCTGTATGATAAACTAAGCTGTGTTTGGGCAGAATAACATCCCTATGATTTGTAAAATGCAGTGAAAATGATTTCACTACTGACCAGTACATAAAGGCAAGGTCAGCATCACAAAATAAAGAATTCAACCCTTTAGACCATTTGGTATAAATGGTAAACATGTATATTTTCTCAGGCTTCATGGATTTCTTTCCACAGTAAAGGAAACATATTTATCTAATACATTATGCTGAGTGGAATTTAGTAATGAATAGGGGTTAAATTTTTCCACAAGTTTTTTAATTTATATCTTTCTGTGTTGTACTGAATTTTACTGTGTTAATAAACTGATTGTACATAACAGACATTTTGTGTGATTGATAGGATGGAAACTATAAAAATGGAAGTATAGCCCTAAATCTATCTTTCTATTTAAAATTTTTGTAAGTAAGAATTATTAGAAATATAATAGAGAGAATAATAATAAGAATAATAATAAGAATAATGGAGAGATTCAAAACCATTAACATGACAATCATTACAAAGACCTGTCAGGTCTCTTATAAAAAAAAAAAATCTGTGCATTTTTTTTTTTTTTTTTTTGTTGGTTCCCGCTCAATGACTGAAGCATTTTCTACCTTCCTATATCATTTTCAGAGAATAATTAAGTGAAAGTATCAGTCATGTACCATCTGCCTCTTTTGCAACTTTTGTGTATTGCAGGCCTAAGGAACTTCTCAAATCACACTCTCATATTTTCATTTCACATTATATGATTGCTTTTCTAATTAGAGATAACCTACTCTTATTAGCAATGGCTACATGGTGCAAGGAAGCCTATGGCTTATGCTCTCTAATTCTAAATATAACACTGTTTCAACTCGAAGAGTAAAATTTTTACACTTTTAATGAGAAATTGGCTGAATTATAGGTACATGGGTCCTCACAGGTTCTGCCACAATAGTTTGATTGCATGTCGAACGAATTGTCGTTAGAATTCAATAAAATCACTGTTACATTAAAATTCTGAATGTTGCATCATCTCATATTTTGGAGGAAAAGTTCAAGTCTTTTCATGAGTAATTAGCTGAAAACACATTCTCAGAAAACAAGAGAACTCTTGAAAGAATTGTTCCTTGCAAATCTTCTTAATTTGAAGTGCTGATTAATTAAGAGGGGATAGGAGGGGGGTTATGCTCTTAATTAAGAAGCACAAAAAGCTAAGGCACACTCCAACCAGCAGACATGGGTGGCCAAGGCAATGTTGAGTAACTTTGGTGTGAAATAAGCACTGGGAATAAAACTGAGTGTAGAAGTATGTTATAGGCCAAATGGCTGTGATCAGTATAATGAACAAGCTTGTGTGTGTGTGTGTGTGTGTGTGTGTGTGTGTGCGCGCGCGCGTGCATACACAAACCTACTCTTATGCTATATACTGTATATAGCATAAAAGTAGGTTTAAATTTCCAGGTTTTGACTAGAAATTGTGGGTAAGTCACACTGAAATCCAAATATATAGGGTATCAAAATTACTTTAATCCAAATATATATGATATTAAAATTACTTTTTGCATCTAGTTCCTCTGTTACTGCAACAGAGTATTCAACCAAACTGGTCACACAAGATCAGCTCTTAACCAATCCATGCTGTGACTACAGTTTAACTGCACTCCCATGTAGATGGTCCTCAATTATTTTCTTAATCAGAGACTTCATTATGTTTCCTGGATTGGATGTTAAGCTAATAAGTCTGTAATTACTCATGTCAACTGTGACACTCATTTGTGAAATGTGATCCATTTGCACATCTCCACAAGGACCTACCATGAATCCATAATTCAAGCTGAGTTCCTTTCCTCGTTTGCTGCCTCTCATCACAATTGGATAGATTCCATCCACCCCAGATGCCTTTTTTATGTTTAACTTCCAACGATTTTTTTTCCACTCTCTTTTCAGCTACACAAAATCATTTAACTCTCTATTAGAAATTGTTAAACTTCCAGCATCTTCTTCCCTAAAGAATTCCTCTTGTGTGAATGCAGAGGCAAAATAGCTATTCAGTTTTTCAGCAACCTGAGCAGGATCATTAAACAGTTAAATGATTCACATTGAGTGGACCAATGTAATCGTTCATTTCCCTCATTCTAGTGTTTACACAAGTAAAGAAGTATTCTTTGCAAATAATTTTTTGCCAGAGACTTCTCATAATCTACCATAGCTTGCATAACCTCCTTTGCGACTTGATTTTAGACTAGTTTTTATCTACTATAGGCATATGCAATAAGTAATAATTTATATTTGTCCCATGCAGTTTTCTTCTCTTCCACTTATTTCATCAGTTCATCTGGCACCCATTTAGGTTTAAATTTTAAACATTACCTCGCTGAATGCTTCCCATTTATAATTTTTCGAATATTGAAGGTAATGAGTAACTTGTGGCTGACAATGAGGTCAACTGTTGGCAATTTCCCATGCTCACGGGCAATATCTCATACCCATTGGTGTAATGAAATTAACTTTGACAAGAAGTTCATTTCATTATACAGTATATACAGAGACTAATGGTATGAGTATAGTTCCTATGAAGTGAGTAACTTTGCAAACCATTGACAAAATTAAGATTTTACAAGGTGTAGATAATGGCATGTTTTCTAAGGCCAATAACAGCTAAACAGTTCAGTACTTCTAAGAATACACTCTTCACAATTTTTAAAGATCAAAAAAAAAAAAAAACAAAGCTTTTTTGTGATCAGACCCTGCATGGTGTAGAAAATAGAAAAATTTTCTACATTAAGCAGATTTAGAGCACAAAAGGCGATGTATTTTTTGATCTTGAAATAGCTAATGATGACCATGTGTGCAAAATATGTTCCCATAGAGGAAATCTTTTAAACTTTGCATCTCAAGAACTTACTTATGCAACATTATAAAATTTAAATGTTTATTAAAGGTAATTTAGAATATAAACAGGTGCATGTATACTTGCATGTACACCAATGCTAGGAGTTTAGTAAATACATTTGATGAATTTGAGTTGGTCAAAACATCAAAGGCAGATATTATTGGGCTATAAGATATCTGGTGTCACACAGATATAAGGAATGCAGAACAGAAATTTGGGGAGTACAATGTGTACAGGAAGGATAAACAGGATACTATGATACTATTAGGATACTATTATATATTAGAGGAGTTACATATTAGTTAAGAAACACATAAAATCCAATGAAGTACAGCCAGTTGACATGGCTGGACAGTACAGTATCGAGTCTGTTTGGTGTGACATAAGCAGTGGGAAAGCAAAATTAACAGTAGGAGTGTGTTATAGGCCTAGTGACTATGATGAATATAATAAAGTGTACAAAGAAATAGAGTTGGCCAGTAAATCAGAGTGTCATATAATGGGGGGATTTCCATTTCCCAGATATTGACTGCAATTTGTGGGTTGGTCACTCACACATTAGCAAGGCTTATGTGGATTTATTGGATAATTGTTTTCTACAGTAGCATGCCTGAGAGGCAACTAGAGGGAGTAATACTCTTGATCTGATTATCAGTAATAATTCTTCATGCTTAAGGGAAATCTTAAAGAAATCAGGCCACAACTTAGTGTTGTTATGAGCCTATATGAGAGCTTGAAGGACAGGGTGGATGCCCACGAAGGATCTAAATTGAGGAGCCCATCAAGCTCTCAGCTGCCCACATCAACGCCAGAGCTTGCACTTGGTCATCACGCAACACAGCGGCAACTCCCAAGGCAGAATGCGCTGGCCCCACAGGAACTAGTAGTTGTTGCTGACTCTATTGTCAGGGAAACGGGGAACATGTTTTGTAAAAAGGATAGGTGGAACAGGACCAGGGTTTGTCTGCCAGGGGCAAAGGTTGATAACGTAGAGCGAATATCAGTTTTTAAGGGCACAAAAAGTGATATAGTTGTACACGTTAGCACTAATGATATTAAGAGTAGGAGACCAACAGAATTACTTAACAAGTACAGGTAACTGTTGAAAAAAGCCATAAATTAGGGTTGAATTTGAAAGTGTCTGCAATTCTGCCAAGACACGATAGGAGGGAGTATATGATGTGAGCTTTGTGGATCAATTCGGCCCTGGAAAGATTGTGCAAGGCTCAAGGGATAGAATTATTATCAGCCTGGTCTGTACTTGTTAACAGGAGAGACTGCTTCTACAGGGATGGGATACACTTAAATAGAAAGGGTGCAAGAATATTTGCTGATGCTATCGAGGCAGTGTTAGGTGGGTCGGAAAACTGCTAGCTTGGGGGGATACAAGGACTAATAGATTAACAGTAGCCACTGGAAGAGGTGAAAGTGATTCTTGCACTGCTTCTATTGGAATGAGCAGCAGCCTGGAAAACAAGATGCAGGTTATTTCAGAGACTGCTCGTAGTCATTGTGGTACAAGTAAACACATGGGTTGTGTTAGAGTAGCTAAGAATAGGAACAGGTGCATCTATACTTGTGTGTACACCAATGATAGGAGTTTGGTAAATAAATTTGATGAATTTGAGGTATTGCTCAAAACATCAAAGGCAGATATTGTTGAGATATATGAGAGACGTGGTGTAATACAGATATAAGGAATGCAGAATTGGAATTTAGGGAGTAAAATGTGTACAGAAAGAATAGACAGGATAGGAAGGGAGGAGGGGTTATGCTATTAGTTAAGAAACACATAAAATCCAAGGAAGTGAAGCCAGTCGACATCGCTGGACAGTGAAGTGTCGAGTCAGTTTGGTGTGACAAAAGTATTGGGAGATCAAAATTGAGAGTAGGAGTGTGCTATAGACCTAATGACTCTGATGAGTATGATAAAAAACTGTGCAGGGAAATAGAGTGGGCCAGGAAATCAGAGAGTCTTATAATGGGGGATTTTAATTTCCCAGATATTGACTGGAATTTGTGGGTTGGTCACTCACACACTAGCAAGGCTTTTGTGGATTTATTGGATGATTGTTTTCTACATCAGCATGTCGGGAGGCAACTAGAGGGAGTAATACTTTTGATCTGATTACAGTAGTGATTCTAAATGCATTAAGAATCTGCAGATAAAGGAACCACTAGGTGGCAGTGATCACAGTGTGCTGAAATGGGTTTACCCAAAGAGATAACTACCATCAGGGGTAAAGGGAAGGATTTTTGCTTCGTAAAGGTGACTACGATGGTCTGAGACAGTATTTAAATTCTATACAGTGGAACCAACTGGTGATGTTACCAACAGCAAATTCAAAATGGGAAGCATTCAAAGAACTTATCTTGGAAGCTACTAGGCTTTAAATACCAACTAAGAAATATTGTTAAAGGTTTAGTCCTAAATGAATGTCAGAGGAACTAATGAGACATATGGCAGAGAATAAAAATGCATGGGATACGTATAAATTAATGGGAGACATTGAAGCCTATGATAGATATAAGCTGGTCTGTAACCAAGTCAAAAAGGAGATTAGGCAGGCAAAGGCAGATTATGAGAAAGCCTTCGCAAAGGATGCAAAGAAAAACAGAAAAGAGTTCTTTACCTATGTAACCTCTAGAATGTAAGGGATGAATCAGATTGGTCCACTGGATATTGATGGTTCAACAGTTCAGGATCCTGATCAGGTAGCTAACAAACTAAACGAGTATTTTGATCTACATTCACACATGAGGAGTTATTCAGGGAGGGGAATGCCAGATATGAATTCAACTCTGGCAGTTTGCTAGATGATTTTGTAATAACTGAGAGATAAGCATAAGAAAGGCACCTAAGATTAATAGCATCTATCCAGTTATATTAAAGGAGGCAGCAAAGGAAGTAAGCAAACCCTTAGCCATAATTATGAGAGCTTCCTTGGACTCAGGGGAGGTACCCATAGACTGGAAATGTGCAAATGTGACCCCAATTCACAAAGGAGGATCAAAGGTTGACACAAGTAATTACAGACCTGTTAGGTTAACTTCTGTTCAAGGGAATTTAATGGAGGCACTGGTTAAAGAAGCAATGCAGGATCATCTAGACAATACTACAGTAAGATAAGACAAAGCATGGGTTTCTTAAAGGGAGGTCATGTTGGACCAATTTGATTGGATATTTTGATGTGGTCACAAAGAGCTGGATGCAAACAATAACCCAGTGGCTCGCATGTCGTGGCAAACATCTCTCTCTAAAGATTTTTTTTGGCTGGTACACAGGAAAAATCCTAACAGAATTTTTTTTTTTGCCTGGTACAGCATAAGCCTCAGGTTTCCTTGCACCTTATGGCTAATAATAATTTGGATTTTAGAAAGGCTTTCGATACTGTTCCTACATGGAAGACTGCTGCACAATTTGGAGCAGAGTGGTATTGGAGGCAAATTACTGCTATGGATAAAGGGATGGTTGAGTGGGAGACAACAGAGAGTAGTAATCAATGGACACTGCTCTTCGTGGACTAATGTTATTAGTGGAGCCCCCCCCAGGGTTCTGTGTTGGGTCCATGGTTGTTTTCTGTATTTATTAATGATATTGATGATGGTATATCAGGCTTAATGTCCAACTTTGCAGATGGTACAAGGTTGGCAGGATTGTTAATGACGCTATGCTGCTGCTGCTGCAACAATATCTACAAAAGTTGAGCAGATGGGCTGAGAGTTGGGAACTGAAGTTTAACATTGACTAATGTAAAGTACTGCATATGGGAAGCAGTAATCCCAGAGTAACATATCAACTCTGTGGGTCTACAGTGATAGAGAATGAAAAGAACCTGAGGCTAATTGTGCGGGCACATATGAAGATTTCTTCTGAGCAGTGCAATGTCTTGTCAATGATATACAGGAATTTTTCTAGCAGGGATAAGGAGGTGATTATCCCCTTGTATAAGGCAATCGTCAGGCCAAACCTTGAGTACTGTATACAGGTCTGGAGGCCTCTTTTAAGAAGGATGCAGAGCTGATGGAACGAGTACAGAGAAGTGCAACAAGGTTAGTGAATGGAACAAAGGGTTGCTCTTATGAAGAAAGGCTTAAGTTTTGCGAATTACAGGGTCTGGAGACAAGGAACCTGCAAGATGATCTGATTGAGGTGTGTAAAGCCTTGAATGGTTTGAGCAAGAGGAAGAATTGCTGATGCAATTCTTCCTCTTGCTCACAATAATCACCTCAGAGGGCATAAATTCAAACTGAGGAAAGACAGTTGTAGGATAGATATATGGAAATTTGCTTTTAGGCAGCAGGTGCTTGACTGCTGGAACAAACTTCCATCTGTCATTGTAGAAGTTGATAGCTTAAACAGATTCAAGGCAGAATTAGACAAATATTTGGAGTGAGTGGATGGGTAAAATGTGAAGGTTTTTTTTGGCTGATGCTATATAAGCTTGCTTTCTTGCATCATGTGCCTTTACTAATGCTAGTGATAATACAGAATAATTTGTTATTAAATTTCAAAATTGCATTTTTGATAACATAGATATGAAATAGTAAAATGGAATAGGCCTTACCCAAACAGATAAGTATTATTGTCAAACAAAGCCACAATAAAACTTCTGGATAATTAGCAGATAATTATAAGCAAGTGGCCAAAAATTCACTGAATGACAAGAAAGCTAAGGGCATTAGGACTAGTCATAAATATGTAAACTTTGCGGACCTATATCACAAACATATAGTAATTTGGAGACTGCAAATTATTCAACATATATTGAGGGAGAAAATGTCCTATGGATTTAAGTTCAGCTCCAGAATCAGAGCTGAACTTCGATCCCTAGGACATTATTTTTTTAAACAAAAAAAATACTGATTACTAAAATTAACTTGTTTAACCTAATTACTAAAATAAAATTAAACAAAAGACAGCTATCATCATCATCAGCCATTTTCAATCCACTGCAGAATGAAGGCTTCTCCAGCAACTTTCCAGTTCCTTCTGTTTTGTACAATGGCCATCCATTTACTATCCACAAACTCATGAATTTCATCTATCCATCTCTGCCGTTGTCTTCCGGGTTTTCTTCTAGCTCCTCTTGGGTACCATTCTGTTATTTTCTTAGTCCATCTGTCATCATGTCTTCGAGCTATGTGTCCTGCTCAAGACCATTTTAGTTCTTTAGTTTTGATAAGAATGTCCTTTACTTGAGCTTGCTGCCTAATCCATGTGTTCTTCTTATCAAACACTCTGATTCCCAATATAATTCACTCCATTGTTCACTGTGTAGTTCTCAGCTTCTCTTCCATTCTTTTGGTGAGTGCCCAAGTTTCACTTCCATAAGTCATGGTGGGGAGTATACATTGGTTCATTATTTTACGTTTCGGACAAACTGGGATATTGCTCTTCAGTATGTGACTATATTTCTTGAATGCTATCCATCCAAAATTTATTCTTCTCTTGACTTCCAGCCATTTATAATTATTACAGCTAATAACTTGTCCCAGATAAGTATACGACTCCACCTTTTCAATTACTGCTCCTTCAATCATAATGTCCCTTTCTATGGCATACTTGTTCACCATTACTTTTGTTTTAGCCATATTCATATTTAGTCCAAAATCCTTACTAATTCTGCATAACTTATTAAGATTTTCCTCTAATTCTTTTGGATCATGGCTTATGACCACAGTGTCATCTGCAAATCGTAAATGGTTTAGGTACTCTCCGTTCACATTGACTCCTTTCTGCGACTAGTCCAATCTTCTGAAACCTTCCTCAAGGGCAGCAGTAAACATCTTCGGAGATATTGTGTCTCCTTGTCGAATTTCTTTCTCAATTTTAAATTTGCTACCGCCTTTGTCTAGTCTAATAAAGGAGGTAGCGTTCTCATATATTTTCTTCAAAATCAGAATATATGGGGTTCTATGCCTCTTTCCAGTGCCCAAAACATTGCCTTATGCTGTATGGAGTCAAATGCCTTTCCATAATCCACAAATGCAAGGCATAATGGTGCTTTATATTCATTTGCTTTCTCCATTAGCTGTGATATTACATGAGGGTGATCCATAGTTGAGAATCCTGTCCTAAAGCCAGCTTGCTCTTTCGGTTGATTCTCATCAAGTATTCTTCCTAATCTGCTAGTAATGACCCTTGTGAACAACTTGTAGATGTGGGATAACAAACTAATTGGTCTATAATTTCCAATTTCTGATTTATCTCCTTTCTTATGCAGCAAATCTTATCTCCTTTTTTTATGATTAGATGATTCCACTGCTTAGGCATCACACCTTTTCTAATGCACTTTGTGAAGAGCCTTGCCAGTTTTTGTGTTATGTCTCTTCCTCCCAGTTTAACAACTCTGCAGTAACTTTGTCTTCCCCCCCAGGGCTTTCTGATTCTCCATTTTCTTCAATGCATGTCATACCCAATATTCATCAGGAAGAATATTGGGTATGTTGTATGTGTTGCTAATTTGCGATCCATTCTCCCCACTGCTGGCATCATTCCCTCGCTCCTTGTATAAGTCTCTAAAGTAGTCTTCTGCTATTTGAATTATGCCTTCTCTGCTATTTATAAGTACACCATCGCTATTTTTCAGCTTTAGTATCATTTATCTTTCTGTATTACTGCTCATGGCTGCTGATTTAAGTCCTTTGTTTTCCCTTAACGCTTGTTCTACTTTTCTTGTGTTAAATCTTTTTATGTCCTCTCCGAGACTTTTTCTAATGGCTTTGAATAACTCAGTATACTCAATTTTCTCCTTCTCAGTGTTTATCTTGCTGTTCATTTGTCACCGTCAATTAATCATAACAAGTATTTCTTGACTAATTTTTTCTTCTTTGGATTTCTTTTTCCCTATATGTTTCTTGGGCTTTATCACTTTCAGAAAGTTGTAATATTCCTCGAAATCTTGGTCCTGAGCAGTCTGCAGAAGCTCAAACTTGTTCTTAAGTTCCAGTACATACTGCTTTTTCTCCTCTTCTGTTATCTCAAGGACCTTTGTATTATTTACTCGAGTCAGTTTTTTACTTTCCTTTCCTACATCTATATCAAGTGTGCATCTTACCATTTTGTGATCACTTCCAACATTTACCTTATTCAGGACGGTAACATTATTCACAATATATCTTCTGTTAGTGAGAATGAAGTCGATTTCATTAGGTGTTAATCCATTTGGACTCTTCCATATCCACTTTCTGTTAACCCTTTTCTTGTAAAAGTGTTCATTACTGACAATCCTTGAGATTCTGCAAATTCCACAAGTCTTTCACCTCTTTCATTTCTTTCACCAATTCCAAAATTTCCTATAGTTCCCCTTTCTGCGCTGTTTTGTCTTTTTCCAACCTTAGCATTGAAGTCCCCCATAATAATAGTGTAGTAGGTTTTCTGCTCATCTAGACTCTCAATTTCGGTGTACATTTCTTCAACCTCTTAATCACCATGGCTCGATGTTGGTGCATAAATCATTATAACCTTTAACTTGTACCTCTTAGAAATCTTGAGTATCATTCTTGACACACTTGGTGATGTACTTTTGAATTTCACAATGTTGTTTTTTAAATCTTTATGGACCAAGAACCCAACTCCACCTTCACTCCTTTCACTGTTTCCATTGGTGTACAGCAGATTTCCACTTGATAAATTTATAAGTGATTCATTTCTTCTTCTTGTTTCAGCCAAACCGATGATATTCCAATTCACATTTTCTAATTCCTTTTCCAGCTCTAATATCCTGTCTTCACCGATGAGCGATCTTACGTTGTAACAGGCCAAGTTCAGTGCATGGCAGCCTGGTCATACCAAGAGATTCTTAGCACCCTCTGCTTCCACTCTGATCCTCTCGTTGCCGTAAGAGGGGTAGTGGAAGCCGCTGGGGACTGAGGGCCATTTGTTTCATTGTGCTGTCATATGCTGGAGGGTTTGGTCTTTTCCTCTTCACACTGACCAGGCATCTTGAAGAGACCCACTCTACACGTTCGTTGACACCTAAGTGACATAACAGGGCTTACCCTCATGCATGAATGGATTTTAGGGAGGCAGGCCAACTGGACTTCTCCTAAATCTTCTGTAATAGAAAGATATAAGATCCATCAGTGTTTTAGACTGAATGTCTGATAACACACAGAATACCTATTCCCCTCTAAGCCCCTTCTAAGACAGTTATATTTAGACTAATTACAAATTTCTTTAAAACTTTCAGACAGATATGGGATACCTACCAAAGCATTCATCATGTGAATTGCACTGGCTGATCAAAACATTAGGTAAACAGTTGAACTACTGAATGCTAATGTAGATTCTAGAGGGTTTAACATGATATTGCGTAAACAACAGTTAAAGGAAATATTCCATTAGTTTCAATATATTTCTTTAACTGTTGTTCAAGTATTTCCTTTAACTTTATAAAAAATATGCAAATTTATGTAAAACAAAAAGTAATACAGTGACTTCTTAATTTACGTGAGGGTTACATTCTAGAATGTCTCAAGCAATTTAAATTCACGCATGATGTAAATAATCACCAAAAAATTAGATAATAGGCCTATAAAAGTGTGTGTGTGTGTGTTATGGAGGTTTAATGGCGCATAAGCTGCTGAGGCTATAGTGTGCAAGCCTATAAAAGTAACTCTTGCATTTAGCTTTTACCCCTACCAGTATGCACCATTCATTTTCTTTGGCTGGAAGATTGGGCACTCTGATGAACAACCAAAGAGATTCATTCATCTTTATTGATTTACTTATTTTATTATAAATTTATTTATTTTTTTTTTTTTGTACAGTAAGAAAAAGTATGTTCACTATATACAGAAAAACACAAACAACAATTGAGAGAGCAAGAGAGAGAGAGAGAGAGAGAGAGAGAGAGAGAGAGAGAGAGAGAGAGAGAGAGAGAGAGATTGAGGTCAGATTCTGTTCCTTCAGATTCAAACCAGATAGGTTTGGTGGAGGTGTTGTTATGCTAACCCACGAGGTGGAGGGTTCACTTGACTGCTCCTTTGAGCGCTTGAAAAAGGAATCCAGAGTTCATTGCTTTGCACATTGACTCTTCTGACGCAATCAATTAATTAATTAATTGACACCAACTGCTTCCACTTCAGTGAACCCTATCTTTTTAATGAGTTTTACGCATTTTTCTTGGGTTTGTGCATAATATTAGTATCATGTTAGTCTTATGAAGGAGTTGCTAGGATCTGGACATAACTTATGTCATGAACTTTGAATACAGTTATGTGGAACTTCCTGCCATGCAGCATCAATGAATATTAAAATAATGAATATCTTTTATATACAAGGCTCACCAATATTGCTGCACACTTATCTTTTCATGGTCAGTCTTGTCAATTAGATCAGCCAGAATTCGATTTAAATACTGAGCCTTAAAAAGATTTAATCACATGTTGGTCCATAGGCTGGATTACTGAGGTTGTATAACCAGTGAATAGTATTTGCTGGGAAAAAAACAATCTTGATATTGGAACAGACAACAATACTGGGTGGATGGCTTGTGGCGTTATCAAGAATAAGTAAGATGTTGAACGGAATTCCTATGTTTTTTTTTGCAATACACTACCAATTCTGGTCGGAACCGAGTTCCAAAATAATTTCTGAAAATAACAGCAGGCATCCACTCTTTAGGGTTTGAGTATCACTACATGGGTATGTACGACCTGTTTTAACCTTTAAGGGCATGAGGGTTTTGATAGTGGAAATGCACACAGGTTTCAGTTTATGACCCTCCATAATAGCACCAAACAGAAGTGTTAGCCGATCTTTAACAGCCTTAAAGCAAGGCGCAGTCTTTTCAGCAATGAAAATGTAAGTGCAATTAGGCATTTTTTTCAATATAAACCTGTTTCGTCGAGGGTGACTATCTGTTTAGGTATGTACCCCCCTCTCATGGCACTTTCCGCAAATATGGTCACCACGCACTATTTTAATTCACATAATTTAAACAAGCGTAAAGTAAGAAGTCACTCTAATGTGAAAAATATGTAAACCTATGTAAAAAAATTTTATCAAGAAAAACTTAAAAATAGAGTATACAGCGGAACTGCATATCCAGTCATTGAAGTCAATCAATATCACTGCCAAGTAGTTTCTTAACTTAGGGAAAATATTAGATATCAAAATAATAACAATTTTCCAATTGTATATTTAATACCAAAATTCCATAAATCACCACTGGGGTCCAGGTTTATTACTTCTTGCAGGAAAAGTCCAGGTATACTACTAAGTACTATAGGTTCTATTACCTCTCATGCTTGGGGTTTCATAAAACTATCTTTTGTGTATTCATAACAAGGAGATAGCAATGGCAGTGAGTAATTCATGTGCTGCCAAGAACCTTTGTTTACATCATCCTGAAATGAATCTACAACCTAAGCAGTATTACGCATAGATTTGTGTTAAAAAGTAAGAGATTACCTCAATCTTTTTCGTGGAATGCTTCCAGTCAATTCTCTCCCATATATGACAAATAAAATAAAATGGAAAAAGGTGACAAAAACAAATTAATGAATTCACTCACTCATAGAGATATGACCAAATCTGATGTGCAATGGAATCGAAAGCCGAGAGCCCCAACCCAACCCCGAAACACATCAAACCACTGCAGCAAGAGTGCGAGAAGACATTGGTTCAGAATAAATAGTTAAAACTGCTTCCAATAATAAATAATTAAAATCACTATTAAAAAGATTAAAACACTATTAAAATTAAAAGGATTAAAAGTTACAATTTGGATGAATACTCAAATTAAATCAAATTCACAGCTGTTTCCTTTCCTTAAGTAGACCATGCTTTATGGTTGATTGCCATGGTCACAGGATGGGAATATCGCGAAGTGTTTGTGTGTGTGTATTTGACTCTGAAATAGAGAGATTATTTATATTGGCGCATGCACAAAAAAGACCAGAAATCCGAAATTAGGTAAGGCTGTCACACATTGATAGAATTTTCGTGTAGTTTCATTTCAAGCATTTCAGCTATCAATAATTTTATGTAATTGTGTTGTATATTTAAAATTACCGCTTCACTGAATAGGAATACGTGACCATCACTGACCACATGAAAGGCCAACTGCGAAACATTTGCGGACAGAAGCAGCATGCTGCTTGACACATAAATCTAACATGCAGCATTCCAAGCAAGTGGAATCCTTGTACGATGAATCACACTGACTACATGAAATCTTGTACACAAGATTATTTACCTGTGCCAAGCAAGAAGGAAGAATTGTGTGATTTTTTAATATATTATGGAGCTTCTGCATGGGCCTGGCTATAATTTCGAATTCAGTATTTCTAAAGAGTTTATTAAGCTGCCTGTACCATTGTTCAATGTACAGTATGGAAATAAAGTGTGTTTTATTGGTATTATTAATGGGTATCATATTTGCTGTTTTATTTTTAGCCTTTAATCTGATTTGATTTATAACAGAGTGAGGATAGCCTCTATTTAAAAACGGTTAGTGTAACAATTTCTAAGTGTAAGGTGGATTCAGACATGGAATATTTCTAAGCATTAAAAAACTGGTTAAATATAATATATCTCCTATACGTGAATGGATGATAACTTCAGTAATGCAGGTACATCCCCGAATTGGTGGGTTTTCAGTAAATGTTAAATTGGATTTTTTGCATGTCACGTGTGAGAGTGAAATTTAAGAAATTCAGGGCTTTTGTTTCTATTTGTTTCTCCTCCAGTGTAAAATGTAGTCTCATGTGAATATTACGGAATACCCGTAGAATGTCCTCAGTGGTGTTGTGATCTGTTATAACAAGTATATCATCAATATATCTCCCATAGTAAGTAATGCGGGGGAGAAACAGTGTTAAATGAATATCCTCGATAAGATAAGATAGATGGTAAGGTAAGAAAGATAAGCTATAAGACCGCTCAGGTTCAAACCCATCGGTAAACCAAAAACCTGTTTGTATATAGTCTCTTTAAACGTGAAATAGTTAGCTTCATGTGTGACGGCCTTACCTGATTTCGGATTACTGGTCTTTTTTGCGCATGCGCCAATATAAATAATCTCTATTTCAGAGTCAAATACACAAACACTTCACGATATTCCTATCGTGAAGTGTTTGTATATGCAGCTGTGCATTTCGTTTAATTTGACTATTCATCCAAATTGTAATTTTTAATCCTTTTAATTTTAATAGTGTTTTTAATCTTTTAAATTGTGATTTTAATAGTGATTTTAATTATTTATTATCGGAAACAGTTTTAACTATTTATTCTGACACAATGTCTTCTCACACTCGTGGTCTTGCTGCGGTTGTTCAATGTGTTTTGGGGTCGGGTTGGTGCTCTCGACTTTAAATTTCGTTGTGCATCAGATTTGGTTGTATCTCTATGAGTGAGGGAATTCATTAATTCATTTTTTTTTTCATCTTATTTTATTCATCACATATGGAAGAAAATTGACTGGAAGCATTCCACAAAAAAGATTGTGGTAATCTCTTATTTTTAATATATTAAAAAGCCATGGAAGTTATTGAGCCCTGTAGCTCTGAATTTTTTACTAATTTTTAATAGATCTGTGTTGACTATCAATCAACCAAATTTCAATGAAAAAATTGCACACATCTACAGATATACAATAAAGACCACAGTAATAATATAAGTACAAAAATTTACAAAGAGAAACATTTTATTTCCAAGCAATATTTTCTGATTGGCACTTTCCAAGTAAGTTTTCCTGATTGGCACTTGAATATTTCTAAATAGGGTTAAGGCAACATTATTAAATTAGTGTATGAGGGTCATTACAATTTGTAGCAACATTAATTATGCTATAGCTGAAATAAAAAAGAGAAAAGTGTAATAATGTAACCATAAAGTGTGTAAAATTCCATATAAGCAGAATATTGCCTATGATGACAAAGAACACATTGCATAAATGAGTTCTTTATCAAAGAACACATTTATGCAACATTCCACATTGAAGCAATGAAATATTCCACACCGAAGTGCCTATCAAAGTGTAATTAGCATTAGTTTTATAATTAGTTTTGAGTATAGTTTTGAAATTATTTTTTTATTACGGCTAACAGTATACATATATTTCTGAATTGCATGTTGCTGTTTTACATTTTGGTACTGGGTATTACTATTTAATACCACCATTTATATATATATAGGTTAGATAACTGAAGAGGAACAAAACAGCCAAAGAGCTACCAAATGGAAATTGGAACTATGGAAAATATGGAAAAGATATCGATACAATAAAAAGTACTTAATGCTGAAAAACTTATGATTTCAACATCTTTGTCAAGGGTGAACCATAGGAATCAGAGCAAGTAGGCCTCTGTTTCTGACATGAAGCAGAGAGAGACCTAATGAAATATATGTAAACACATGGTGGTATCGGAAATGCATTTTAAATTTGGCAGTGATCAGAGTTAAGCCTAAAGGTAGAGATAAGCATAGGAAAGAAGTACATATATTTTATGGCTGACCCAACAGAGGCAGAAAGCATAGCAGACAATTAAAATCTAACTTACTGAAACCAAAATGTTATGCAGTCAGTGGAAATATCAGAACTGTAGAGGTGCAAGGTAAAAGGATTATTGTAGTCGCTAAATCTTATTTATAGTTGCTCTCTACACTGATAACCCCCATGTATCGAAATTTGGAAACTGTAAAATTAAATTAAATTAAATTAAATTATGATGTTGTTGTTGTTGTTTGTTTTTTAGGAGCATTAGCAACTAAGGCCATATTGCTCTGGGGGATGTGCAGTGGTCATTCTCTAACCTTTCGCATTCTCTGTATTTGGTGGTTATGGGCTCGAACACCGGTCTAATCAAGAAGCATGTGCTACGCACTGCTGCTCCTGCCCACCTGGATATGGAGGCGCCATTAAATTATGAAGAGTATGTGCTAAGACTAATTTCTGCTTCTTTGTAAGTATTTTATTTTCTTTCTATCCTGGGATATCACACTTCATGTGTTTACTCCCATAATCTCAACATATATACTCTTCATAATTTGTAGAGTCTTGGCAAGAGGAAAAATGTCAACAACATTGAGGTTACTCAATCCATTAAAGGCCTTAAACACCACAATCACATCTCCTCCTAGCTTCTAGTCTACAAATCCTACAATTTTCACAAGTAAAGCCTTTCCCAGTAAAAGCACCCTTTTGTTTGCTTCACCAAAATTGTCGATTTTCTCTGCACCCATTCAAGCAGATATACATCCTTCTTAAAATGAGGTCTCCAAGTCTGATATACCTTATATATCAATATCACTAATAAATATCAAACAACAATGGGCCCAGAAGAAATCACCAGTCACTTAGGTAGTGCTAAGATGCAGCCTAACCTGTCACCACCGTAATAATAATGCCTGATCACTGCATTTTTGCCGTCATCATAAGTGGGCCACAAAACGTACATAAAGAACAAAAGTACACTACACAGAATTGAGAAAAGTGAAAGCAAAAGTTGAATGTAAATGTACTTTATTTTCTGTGCATATTGGAAAAATAACATATGTTGCAAGGGACAATATGAAAAAATAAATGAGATGAATAAATAAAAAATATCAGTTTTGATACTTAAGCGTGATAATTTTTGTTAATGAAAATGTTAATGAAATGTAACTATTTTATTACATTTTGAATGTTTTACATGTAATTTGTAATCCAACTAATGTATACATTTATTCTTTAAATCTAATAATCTCGTCACAATAATTGAACAGAAATTATTTTTATTTTAAATTTAGCTCATTTTCAATGTTTGAAGTTTATATTTATGTGTTGCTTTTAATACATCATTTTTCTTTTTACGATAATTGATGAGCAAAATATTGATAATGGTATTAATTAGAAAATTTTAAATTATTTCTCTGAAATACTTTTTCTGTTAATTGAAATATTATCACTTACAATTGCTACAACATTATAAATAATTTTCTTCAAGCCCACAATAATTTTTTCAAAACAATGTATTTTTTCTGCAGTAATTTTTTTCACAAATAAAACATAAATGACATCTTTGTAATTTGACAATAAGTTTAGAATCATAAATACATATGCACTTGTAGCTGCATCAGTACTATCAAAAGAATTTCCCAGTACATTTCCACCTTTGTAATCAATATAAGGTTTCAGATGAATTTCATCAATCATTAAACTAATTTTGCGTTTTCTCAAGAATTTAAAAAAGCCAATTTCTGTACAGCACACATCAGAAAATGATTCTCTTGGTAGTCATCTGGAATTTTTGGGTTTAGAGAAGAGCAGAGCCTACGAATAGTACTTGGATGATGAAGAAATAGGAATGCAGAATGCTGTAGAAATTTCTAGGCATGTGGAGATATTGAAAACCCCAAAGATGAAAATATTAACACTTTGGTGGAATATCTGTATGCATTCCTTTCACATTCTAACAAATGTAATTTTTCACTTATGAATTCAAACGCTGTTGCTCTCTCACTATTAATGTCTCCCACAATTCAATTCAGTAAACTACAAGCAGCATTTAAAACAAAAGAAATATTATTAACATCACTGCTGTTGGCAATTACTAGTATCTGTTCTTAGATGTCAGTAATCTGATTGAAACTATTCGCCTTCATAGGACGTTCCATTGACTGACTTTCCTAAATTATGAATTTCAGAGCTCAACAACATAACTCTTCACTAATCATAATTGAATAGGCAACGAAAGGTGCTGGTTGAAATATTAAATATAAAAACATGATACAGCTATTTTTTGAAATAACTTGCCAGCATTCAGGTGCTGTGTGTCTTATTCAGGCACTCTGCTAGTTGTGGTACCATAGGAAATTCTCGAGCTTTTTCATACTCATGTTTACTCTTAATACTATTTTTCCAGAGCCTTCTTAAAGTTTTTTCTTCTAATCTTCGCTTCTTCTTTTCATGACTGTCTCTTGTAAATGCCTGTAATGACAAATAGCTTGAACAGTTCAGAAAATGTGATGGAATGGCTCTGTGAATTAATTTTGGATGCTTGAAATCTACAGAGAGTCTTCTTTTTTTTTCCCCATCAAATTTAGATGTCCAATGAACTATCTGGGATGGCTCAAAATGAATCTGACATACCTGTAACAATAAAAAGTGTAGCCATTATCAACCCACTGCAGGATGGAAGCCTCCTCGACAATTCATGCTGAGGGAAATGGACCATAATCTGCCACACTGGTCCACTGCAGGTTGGCAGATCGACCGTATTCAGCAATCAGGAGCTTGAACCCCGGTCTACTCAAAGAGCGTGTGCTACTGCACTCCCGCTCCTGACCACTCGGCTACAGAGGCCTATGCTCTCTTCTGAATTTCACTTTACTTATTATTAGCATCTCGTAGACGATTGTTATTAGCTTTTACAACTAAGGATATCTCAGTGCATTTATCTACACTACAAGTTTCAATAAATAAAATTAGTATTACGTATCACACAAATATTGAGATTTTTTGATTTCTTAAACAAGCATGCACACACTTTTCTTCAGTGTATCTAATATATGAAAGGAATATTTCATATATAAATGAAACCATAAAAGCCGAAATTCTGATGAAATTTACTTCTATATTCTGACAAAAATATATGTTTCATATCCTTATATATTATCGTTCCATTATTGTTAATAATACTCCTATTTAAGATCACTGCTATTAACATACCACAAACTTATTTTAGCAAACTTACCTTAGAATGATCAGATGGCACAGTCTTTCCTAGTTATAGTTTTCAACCATTTGTTAGTTAAAACAGTATACTTCAATGGAAATCCAAAGATGTGTACTTTCAAACCATCTTTATAATTTCCACGGCATCAGGGAACACAACATTTTCCAGACATTATTAAAAACTTCAGAGAACTTTTATGAGATAAATAACACAAGACATGGCCGCACAAAACGGCAATGAACAAAGGCAACGAAGGAGATTAAGCTCTATCTACTAGAATTACAGTAGTTCTTGATCATTACCCCTTGGCCCAATTAGAACACCGGATTAGTCCACTGATGACAAAGTGATAAGGCATTATTATTACGATGGCAATGCCTAACAATGGCCTTGTACAAAGGGATAATTACCTCCTTATACCTGCTAGCAAAGTTTCTGCATATCATTAACAAAATCCCATGAGCTGTCCTGGAAGCCTATCTGTACTGCTCACAGAACTTAATAACTGATTGCACAATTACCCCCAAGTCTCTTTCATTTTCCACTACACTGAGTGTAATACCACACAGTTGATATGCTAATGAGAGATTACTGCTACTCATAAGAAGTATCCTGAATTTGCAAATGTTAAATTTCAACAGCCATTTCTGAGCCCATCAATCTAATTTTTTCACATCTTATTGCGGTGGCTAACCTGAATAACTGTCAACAATCAGCCTGCATGCCTTTGTGTCATTAGCATTAGTAGAGTCATTTGATGCATGAAAGCAAGCTTATGCAGCATCAGCCAAAAAAAAAAATAAAGTAAAATAAATAAATAAAAAATAACCACTTCCACTTCACCCCTCTGTTCATTTGAAATACCTGTCCAGCTGAGCCTTAAACTTATTTAGGCTATCAACTTCCACGACAAGGGATGGACGTCTGTTCCACCTACCAACCACCCGCTGGCTAAAGGCAAATTTCCGCACATCTATCCTACATCTGTCTTTCCTCAATTTGAATTTATGCCCTCTCAGGTGATTATTCTGAGCAAGAGGAAGAATCCCATCAGCATTGAGCATGCTCAAACCATTCAAGGCTTTGTGCACCTCTATCAGATCACCTCGCTGGTGCCTAGTCTCCAGACACTGTAATTTGCAAAACTTAAGCCTTTCTTCGTAAGAGCACCCCTTTGTTCCATTCACTAATCTTGTTGCCCTTCTCTGTACTCATTCCAGCAGCTCTACATCCTTCTTGAAATGAGGCCTCCAGGCCTGTATACAGTACTCTAGGTGTGGCCTGACCATTGCCTTATACAAGGGAATAATCACCTCCTTATCCCTGCTAGAAAAATTGCTATATATCATTGACAATACACCATGAGCTACTCTTGCAGCCCGTTTGCACATGCATACCTCTGTGTCATCTGCAAACTTAGATGACAGAGGTATGCATGGTATCAACTGCAAACTTGGTGATATTGATGAAAGTATCTGAGGCTTAACATCTAAGTTTGCAGTTGATACCATGCATGCATTTGTGTCATCTGCAAACTTAGATGACACAGAGGTATGCATGGTATCAACTGCAAACTTAGATGTTAAGCCTCAGATAATTTCATGAATATCAAAATAAATATTGAAAACAACAATGGACCCAGAACTAAACCGCGGAGGCCTTCACTAATAACATTAGTCCACGAAGAGCAGTAACCATTGATAATGACTCTGTCTGCTCCCAGTCAACCATCCCTTTATCGATAGCAGTCACATGCCCTTAATGCCACATTGCTCTTGTTTGTACAATAGCCTTTTATGTGCAAGAGTATCAAAAGCCTTCTCAATGTCCAAGTATGATATCAAAATAATTTTTTCTAAACAGTTCCTATGATACTACATCATAGTATCCAATCAGATTGGGGCGCCTCCGTAGCCAGGTGGGAAGGAGCAGCAGTGCGTAGCACACGCTTCTTGATTAGACCGGGGTTCGAGCCCGTCGCCACCAAATACGGAGGATGCGGAAAGGTCAGGGATTGACCACCGCATCTCCCTGAGCAATATGGCCTTAGTTGCTAATGCTCCTAAAAACCAAATAACTAACTATAATAACCAATCAGATTGGTCAGACAAGACCACTCCTTAACAAATCCATGACATGACTGCAGCGTAACTCCATTCCTGTCTGGATGTTCATGCATTACATCTTTAACTAGTGACTAAATTATTTTCCTTAAAATAAAAGTTAAGCTAGCAAGTCTGTAATTACTCATGTCACCTTTTCATTCCCCTTTGTGCACATGGGATACATTCCCACATCTCCAGTCCATGAAGACCGGCAAATCCAAGGATGCTCTCATAATTATGGCTAAAAGTTTGCTTACATCCTTTGCTGCCTCCCTTCTTACATTTAGATAGATCCCATTTACCCCAGGCACTTTTTTATATTTCTATTCAAAAATTTCTCTTAAACTTCCTTTCAGTTATCACAAAATCATTTAGATCTCATTAGCATTAGTAGAGGCATACAATGCAAGAAAGAAAGCTTATGTAGCATCAGCGAAAAAAAAAAAAAAAAAAAGAAAAAAAAACTCCCATTTCACCCCTCCATTTGTTCCAAATGCCAGTAATCTCAACCATCAATTTATTTAGGCTATCAACTTCCACAACAAAAGATGGAAGTCTCTTCCACCAATCAACTACCTGCTGGCTAAAGGCAAATTTCCACACATCTATTCTACAACAATCTTTCCTCAATTTGAATCAGTGCCCCCTCCGGTTCTAAATTTGAGCAAGAGGAAGAATCGCATCAGCATTCAGCTAGCTCAATCCATTCAAGGCCTTATACACCTAAATCAGATCACCCTGCAGGTGCCTAGTCTCCAGACACAGTAAACTGGAAAACTTAAGCCTTTCTTCGCAAGAGCAACCCTTCATTCCATTCATTAATGTTGTTGTCCCTCTCCTTACTCATTCTAACAACTCTACATCCTTCCTTAAATGAGGCCTCCAGATTCTAGGTGCTCTAGAGTCTGGAGGCCTCATTTTATAATGAGATAATCACCTCCCTGACCCTGCTAGCAAAATTCCTATATATATATCACTGACAAGACTCCATGGCCTGCTCTGCTAGCCCTTCTGAACTGCTCAGCAAAATTCATATTTGGCTGCACAATTACTCCCCCCCCCCCAAGTCATTTTAATTTTTCCACTTCCCTGAGTGTAGTACCACACAGTTGGTATGTTTCTCTTTGGTTATTGCTACCCATATGCAGTACTTTTCATTTTTCAATGTTAAATTTCATTTGCCACTTTTCAGCCCATTTCCGAGCTTATCTAAATCCATTTGGAATAGCATACAGTCTTTACTGTTGTTAAAAATCCTGTCAACCGTTGTATCACCTGCAAACTTGGACATTAAATCTGATATACCTTCATCAATATCATTGTTAAATATACAAAACAAAAATGGGCCCAACACCGAACCATGGGGAACTCCACTAATAACATTGGTCCACGAAGAGCAGTGTCCATTGATTACCACTCTCTGTTGTATCCCACTCAACTATCCCTTTATCCATTGTAGCAACTTACCCTTAATACCATACCTCTCCAATTTGTACAGCAGTCTTCCATGTGCAACACTATAAAAAGCTTTCCTGAAATCCAAGTATATGATATAAAAATTATTTTTGGCCTTCAGTTCCTTTGTGACCTCATCATAGTATCCAATCTAATTGGTCAGACAAGACCTCACTTTAAGAAATCCATGCTGTCTCTTAACTATTACTGCAGTCTTGTCAAGATGATCCTGCAATGCATCTTTAACCAGTGATTCCATTATTTTCCCCAGAACACAAGTTAAACTAACAGATCTATAGTTACCTGTGTCACCTTTTAAATCCCCTTTGTGAATTGGTGATACATTTGACCACCTCCAGTCCATGGGACCTCCCGAGTCCACGGAAGCTCTCATAATTATGGCTAAGGGTTTGCTTACTTCTTTTGCTGCCTCCTTTAATATAACTGGATAGATTCCATCCAACCCAGGTGCCTTTGTTATGTTTATCTTCAACAATTTTTCCTCCACTTTACTCTCAGTTATTACAAGATTATCTAGCTTACTGTCAAAGTTGAATACAACTCTGGCATTCCCCTCTCTGAATAACCCCTCCTGTGTGAATGTAGATGCAAAATATTCATTTAGTTTATACCTGAGCATGATCATCAATAGTGAACCCACCTATGTTAAGTGGTTCAATCTGATTCATCCTTTTCCTTCTAGAGTTTACATAAGTAAAGAACTCTTTGCTGTTTTTTTTTTTTTTTTTGCATCCTTTGCCAAGGATTTCTTGTAATCTGCCTTTGCCTGCCTAACCTCCTTTGTGACTTGATTACAGACTAGTTTATATCTGCCATAGGCTTCTGTGTCACCTGATACTTTATATGCATCCTATACATTTTTCTTCTCTGCCACAAGCCTCATTAGTTCATCTGACATCTATTTAGGCCTAAACTTTGAACAGTATTTGTTAGTTGGATGAAAAGCCTAGTGTCCTCCAAAATTAAGTCCCTGAAGGCTTTCTGAAGGCATTTAGAATTCAACGTTGGTAACATCAACAGCAGTTGATCCCACTGTACAGAATTTAAAAACTGTCTGCTACCCCTGTAGTCACCTTTACGAAAGCAAAACCCTTCCCTTTAGTCTTGATGGTAGTTACATCCTTAAGCAATTCCCACATCAGTACATTGTGATCACTGTCACCCAGTGGTTTGTTTATCTGAAAATTCTTAATGCATGAATAATCACTGCTAATAATCAGATCAAGAGTATTACTCCCTCTGGTTGCCTCTCGAACATGTTGGTGTAGAAAACAGTCATCCAATAAATCCAACCACAAGTCTTGCTAGTGTGCGAGTGATCAATTCACTAGTTCCAGTCAATATCTGGAAAGTTAAAATCCCTCATTATAAGACATTCGGATTTACTGGCTCATTCTATTTCTCTGCACAACTGCTCAGTATACTCATCAGATTCTTTAGGCCTAGAACAAACACCTACTCTCATTTTTTCTTTCCTAGTGCTTATGTCACACGAAACAGACTCAACACTGCATTGTCCACCAAAATCATTTGGAGGCACTTCCCTAGATTTTATGTGTTTCTTAACTAACAGCATAACCCCTCCTCCTTTCCTGCCTTGTCTTTCCTTTCTGTACACACTGTAGTCCCCAAATTCCAATTCTGCATTGCTTATGTGTGTGTGTGTGACACCACGTCTCTGATATCCCAACAATCAATATCTGCCTTTGATGTCTTGACCAGTAATTCAAACTCATCAAATTTATTAACTATACTCCTAGCATTGGTGTACATGCAAGTATACATGCACCTATTCCTACTCTTAGTTACCCTAACACAGCCCATGTATTTACTTGTTCCACTATGACTCCCAGCAGTCCTGGAAATCTCCATTGCCCTGCTTTCCAAGCTGCTGCTCACTTTAATAGAAGCAGTGCAAGAATCACTGTTGCCTGCAGCCACTGTTAACCTTTTAGTCTGTGTATCCCCCCCTCTAAGCTACAGTTTTCTGACCCACCTAACACTGCCTCGATAGTATCAGCAAATATTCTTGTACTCTTTCGATTTAAGTGTACCCCATTCCTCTAGAAGCAGTCTTTCCTGTCAACAAGCATTAGAGTTTGATAATCTTCTGGCATTGCTTCCATAAAAATTCCTCACATGTGTATGCAGATACAAAATACGTATTCAGTTTGTCAGAAAAATGAGTAGAGTCATCAAAAGTTAAACCACTGATATCATGAGCCCTGATGTGATTCAACCCCTTCCTTCTACTCTTAATATAAGTAAAGTCTTTCCTGCTGTTCTTTCCATTTTTTGCCAGACATTTCTCGTAATCTACCTTAGCTTGCCTAACCCCCATTGTGACTTTATTACAGACTACTTCATATCTACCATAAGCTTTTGTATTCTTCATAATTTATATGCAACCTATACATTTTTCTTCTTTCCTACAAGTCTCATCGGTTCATCTGACATCCATTATAAGCCTTGAACAGTATTTCTCAGATGGTTTTAAAAGTGTAGTAGCTTCTTTGATCATTTCCCTGAATGATTCCCATTTAGAAGTTACTGTTGTTAACATCATCAGTTGGTCCCAATGCAGAAAATTTAAAAACTGCCTGAGACCACTGTAGTAACCTTTATGAAAGAAAAACACCTCTTGATTTACCCTTGACAGTAGTTATATCCTTTAGTAAATTTGACTGTGATCACTGTGATCTCAGCATGCAGTAGGCCTTTTTACCTATAATGCATGAAGAACTTCTGCTGATAACTAGATCAATACTATTGCTACCTCTTGTTGAAACTCTAACATGCTACTTTAGACGACAGTCATCCAATAAATCGACAAAAATCTTGCGAGTGTATCAGTGACCAAACCTCAAATTCCAGTCAACATCTAGAAACTTAAAATCCCCATTATAAGACATTCTGATTCACTGCTCCACTCTATATTGTTATTGGAATACTCATCATAGTCATTAGGCCTATAGTACACTCCTATTCTTAATTACATTTGCCCACTGCTTATGTCACACCAAACTAACTCATCATTGCACTGGCCACCAGTGTCAACTTGTTTGCCTTAGATTTAATATGGTTCTTAAAAGCATAACCTTTCCCAACTCCTGTTCTGTTTGTTTTTTGTATAAAGTGAGACTCTGGGCAGAGGCCCCTAAAGAAAGAGGGCCATCTATCATACCGTTTGATGTAAAGAAGCTGCTCAGACGTTGGAACTCATAGATAATATTTATCAAAAAAAATTTCTCTGAGAAAATTACTAAAGAGCAAATGATAAAGGAATTTGTATTTAGATGAGTTACTAACTCGAGAGAACCAGCTCTTTGCAACTGTATTATGGACGTCTATCGAAGGGAATGGAAGCTGCTGTGGGCACAGGCATGGATCTATGATGGGTTCACAGATTATGTGAACATTTTTCTATTTTAAAGTGCTACCAATGTCAAAGGTATATTCACACTATTCATATTGGCACACAAAAAGACAGCATATGAAGGCACTATCCTGTCACAAGACATATATATAGGCAATGCTGAAGTAGAAATTCCCAACCTAAATTTGCAAACTCCAAGGCAGCATGCCTAAAATTTTGCTCAAACCATCAGGGATCTGAACTGCCCGGTCTATCGGAATGCTGTCAAACAGCATAAACTTAAAATTAACTATAGATAATTCTACAACTGGCTAACAATTGCTGAAGTTCCTCCAAGTAATACCTGACCTACCATAGTTGGTCAGGTGAAACTCATCACGAAAAAACAAAACAGCGATATCGTAACCACCCAGGAACTGTACACATTCTAGGTAAGGGGCTGCCACCGGTCCTTCATAGTAGTCGAGGGCACCTCCATAGCCAGGTGCGAAGGAGCAGCAGTGCGTAGCACATGCTTCTAGATTAGACTGGGGTTCGGGCCCATCACCACCAAATATGGAAAGGTCAGGGAATGACCACCGCATATTCCCAGAGCAATATGGCCTTAGTTGCTAATGCTCTAAAAAAAAAATAAATAAATAAATAACAACAATAGTAGTCGAAGTCACTTATGATCTGGATGGCAATAATAAATATTACTCTCACACAGTGACAAAGGTTAATCTTCTTTGCACAAATCACAAGTCACTTAGGTTCCCTCCATGTCATCTCAGCCTCTATGCAGCCAGGAGTAGACATCACTCCTGTACTCACTATTTTCAAACTGGTTTGGCACAACAACCAAGTCAGTGAATACTGGTGGCAATGGATCCCAATTGCCATTCCAGACTGTCACACAGCTTGACTGAGGCCCATTCAGGTACTCGCAACAGCAAAATTTTAGTGGACTTCCTTGTTATAATGCCATTTGAGGTTCTAAATAAGCCTTATCATCTGGTACTTTTAGTTAGATCTACCATGTGCATATCTAGCATTGATATGACCTTAGCAACTGCCTCCACAGCACCTAACTGGTGATTCCACAAAGCATGGACTACATCAGACCATAGAGCAATAAGCTTTGACATACATCAATTGGAAACACTCCCATCCATTCTTTGAAATTATAAGGTATAACATCAAAAAATTCAACTGGGATACATTCCAGAAGACTTTAAACTCAGAAATGAATCAGAGTTACCACACTGAAGAAATAGAAGCATACTTTCCCCAAGATGAGGTAAAAGCAACTTTAGGTTGCATGAAAAATGGCAAATGTCTTGGAATTGACCTGTTGGAGGTGGAAACTGTCAAAATATTTGCTACAGCCTTCCTGACCCACTATTTCATCTATACAATATATCAAAAACTTGTCCCACCGCATGAAAACAGGCCCTACTAAGTGTCATCCTCAGAACCCTGATAAGCCACCTACTATGCCCATATCTCATGGGCATAAGGTCATTCGCTCCATAATCTTACCAGTGTTTGGTAAGATCATGAAGAGAATGATCTTATATTGGCTACTAGACCACAACTGGAAGAAGCTCTGTATTCAGATAAGCAGTTTGATTTAAAGCCAGGAGGCTCATTCAAGGATGCAATGCAGCAAATGCTAAATACAATCAATAATGCAGAGGGAAAATATCTGCTGGCCATTTCTATAGATTTTGCTGGTACTTTTGACACTTTGTAGTGGTCCAAAATTCTCAGAAGGCTATGCCAGGCCAATGTGCCCATGAACCTCTACAAAATTATCTGTGGCTACTTCAAGAACAGAAAAGCATTAGTCAGAATCAAGTTCCAAGAAAAAAGTAAAATAATTACAAAAGGCTGTGCACAGGGCTCTGTACTGGATACATTCTTTTCAGCCATACTGGACAAATTCCCGAATATGAACTTCAATCCAGCAGATGCCTTTGCATTAGATAAGACCTAGTCATCGCAGTGTGGGAAAACAACCATAGGTATTTGAAAAATATGGCTAACACCACTTTACTAAAGCTACAGGATTGGACACAAGACCATAAATTAAAAATCACACAAGGTAAAACCAAAACTATCCTCGTAAAAGGTACCCTTAGAAGAGCACAGCACCACTTATAAAAATTAATGGCACTTTTATCAGAATTGTCCAAGAAGTAAAATATCTTGGCATCATCTTTATTGGAAAGCTGCCTTTTGTCCTCCATATTGAATATTTATCAAGAAAAGTTAGAAACTATGCTGCCATAGACTCCAGGATCAGGAGGGCCAACTGGGTTCTAAACAAAAAAAAAAAAAAAACAACACTAAGCCTTTTATACAAATCAGTCTTTATCCCTATTACATCCTATCAAACTGGTAACTTGTTCCATAGGACAACAATATTTGGTTTTTAGGAGCATTAGCAACTAAGGCCATATTGCTGCGGGGATATGTGGTGGTCATGGGCTCGGACCGCATCCTCCGTATTTGGTGGTCATGGGCTCGGACCCCGGTCTAATTAAGAAGCGTGTGCTATGCAATGCTGTTCCTGCCCACATGGCTACAGAGGCACCATAGGACAACAATGGACAGTAATAAAAGAAAATCAGAGAGTATCAGCAGGACTAGCTAAAGATGTTATCAGCAAATTCTAAATGGGAAGTATTCGGATAAGTAATCAAAGAAGCTCCTAAGCTTTTCATACCAACAAAGAAATACTATTCAAGGCTTAGACCTAAATGGATGACAGATGAACTATTGAGACACATGGCAGAGATGTATCACCTGATAATTTATAAGAAATGCATAAAAATTATCAGGTGATAACAGTTAACCCATAAACATCAGTTGAAGTTTATGGGTTAACTGTGGGTGACCCTGTTTAGGTTGCAGACAAATTCAATACGTATTTTGCATCTACATTCATGCATTAGGAATTGTTTAAGGAAAGGGATGTCAGAAGCCAATCAAACTCCAATGCAGAGCTAAATGACTTTGTGATAACTGAAAGGAAAGTGGAGGAAAAATTGTTTAGAAAGGACATAAAAAAGGCACCTGGGTAGATAGAACCTATCCAATTATATTAAGGGAGACAGCAAAGGAGGTAAGCAAACACTCAGCCATAATTATGACAGCATCCTTAAATTCATGGTAGTAGTAGTAGCAGCAGTGGCATTTGACGCAAGAAAGCAAGTCTATGAGCTTATTCAGCATCAGCCAAAAAAAAAAAAAAAAAAAATCACACCATTCCCTCCAAATGCCTGTCCAGTTCCTCTTTAAATTTATTCAACCTATCAACTTCCACAACGACAGATGGAAGTTTGTTCCAGCAATTAACCACCCGCTGGCTAAAGGCAATTTTCCGCACATCTAATCTACATCTGTCTTTTCTTAATTTGAATTTATGCCCCCTTAGGTTCGTAATCTGAACAAGTGGAAGGATCCCATCAGAATTCAGCGTGCTCAACCCATTCAAGGCCTTATACACCTCAATCAGATCACTGCGCAGGTGCCTAGTCTCCAGCCACTGCAATTTGCAGAACTTAAGCCTCTCTTGGTAAGAGAATCCCTTCATTCCCCTCACCAATCTTGTTGCCCTTCTCTGTACATGCTCAAGTAAATCTACATCCTTCCTAAAATGAGGCCTCCAAACCTGTACGCAGTACTCAAGGCGTGGCCTGACCATTGCCTTTTACAGAGGGATAATCACCTCCTTTTCCCTGCTAGCAAAATTCCTATGTATCATAGACAAAACCCTATGACCTGCTCTGGCGGCCTGTCTGCATTGCTCAGAAAACTTCATATCTGACTGCACAATTACTCCCAGGTCTTTTTCATTTTCTACCACCTTAAGTGTAGTACCACACAGTTGGTACGTTTCTCTAGGTTTACTTCTACCAATATGCAGTACTTTGCATTTGTCAAGGTTAAACTTCAGTTGCCACTTCTTAGCCCATCTGGCCAAATTATCTAGATCCTGTTGCAGTAGCACACTGCCATTACTGTCATTAACAACCCTGCCAACCTTTGTAACATCTGCAAACTTCGACATTAAGCCTGATATACCTTCATCAATATCATTGATAAATATACAAAACAACAGTGGACCTAACACAGAAACCTGTGGGACTCCACTAATAACATTAGTCCAAGAAGAGCAACACCCATTGATTACCACCCTCTGTCTTCTCCCACTTAACCATCCTCTTATCCATTGTAGCAACTTACCCTTAATACCATTCTGCTCCAATTTGTACATTAGTCTTCCATGAGCCTGAAATCCTGAAATCCAAATATATAATATCAAAATTATTTTTTGCATCCAGTTCCTTTGTAACCACATCATAATATCCTATCAAATTTCTCAGACAAGACTTTCCCTTAACAAACCCATGCTGTGTCTGAATTATTGCTGCAGTCTTGTCTAGATGATCCTGAAATACATCTTTAACCAGTGACTCCATTATTTTACCCGGAACAGAAGTTAAACTAACTGGTCTGTAATTACTCGTGTCACCCTTCGATCCCCCCTTTGTGAATTGGGGATACATTTGCACATCTCCAGTCCGTGGGAACCTCCCCTGAGTCCAAGGACGCTCTCATAATTATGGCTAAGGGTTTGCTTAGTTGCTTTGCCGCCTCCTTTAATATAACTGGATAGATCCCATCCACCCCAGGTGCTTTTCTTATGTTTAACTTCAACAATTTCTCCTACACTTTCCTTTCAGTTATTACAAAATCATTAAGTATCCTGCTACAATTTGATAACCTTCTGCCATTTTCAAACCTTAATAATTCCTCATGTGTGAATGTAGATGCAAAATACTCATTCAGTTTGTTTGCTATCTGAGCAGGATCATCAATAGTCGAAACATCGATGTCAAGTGGACCAATCAGATTCATCCCCTTCCTTTTAAAGTTTATATAAGGAAAGAAATCCTTGCTGTTTTTCTTAGCATCTTTTGCCAAGGATTTCTCGTAATCTGCCTTCGCCTGCCTAACCTCCTTTGTCACCTGATTACAGACTAGCTTATATCTGCCATAGGCTTCTGAGTCGCTTGATAATTTATATGCATCCCATGCATTTTCTTCTCTATTACGAGTCTCATTAGTTCATTAGATAACCATTTAGGCCTAAACCTTGACCAATATTTCTTAATAGGTATGAAACTTTTAGTAGCTTCCACGATTAATTCCTTGAATGCTTCCCACTTAGAATTTACTGTTGGTAACATCGTCAGTTGATCCCACTGTACGGAATTTAAAAACTGTCTGAGACTACTGTACTCACCCTTACGGAAGCAAAAACCCTTTCCTTTACCCCTGATGGTAATTAAATCTTTAAGTAAATCCCAGATCAGTACACTGTGATCACTGCCACCTAGTGGTTCCTTTATCTGCAAATTCTTAATACACGAATGATCACTGCTGATAACCAGATCAAGAGTATTACTTTCTCTGGTTGCCTCTCAAACATACTGCTGCAGAAAACAATCATCCAATAAATCCACAAAAGTCTGACTAGTGTGTGAGTGACCAACCCACAAGTTCCAGTCAATATCTGGGAAGTTAAAATCCCCCATTATAAGACATTTCGATTTACAAGCCCACTTTATTTCTCTATACAATTGTTCATTGTACTCATTAGAGTCATTAGGCCTATAACACACTCCTACTCTTATTTTTGCTTTCGGAGTGCTTATGTCACACCAAACTGACTCAACAGTGCACTGTTCATCTATATCAACTGGATGCACTTCTTTTGATTTTATGTTTTTCTTAATTAACAGCATAACACCTCCTCCCTTTCTATCCCTTCTATCCTTTCTGTACACACTGTACTCCCCAAATTCCAGTTCAGCATTCCTTATATCTGTGCGACACCACATCTCTGCTATCCCAACAATATCCGCCTTTGATGTCTTGACCAACTCTTCAAATTCATCAAATTTATTTTCTATACTTCTAGCATTGGTATACATGCAAGCATACATGCTCCTACTCCTATTCTTAGTTACCCTAACACATCCCATATACCCACCTATTTCAGGATGACTGCCATCCGTCCCTGAAACCCCCAACACCCCACGCTCCAGGTCGCTATTTATTCTAATAGAAGTCCCTATGGACTAAAGAAGTGCGAACATATACCCGATTCATAAAGGGGAATCAAAAGGCAACATAAATAATTACAGACCTGTTAGCTTAACATTTGTTCCAAGAAAAATAATGGAATCACTGGTTAAAGTAAAAATGCACGGCCAGGAATGCAATTAGACTGCAATCAAGCAATCATAGGAGTTGTATTTGTCAAGGATTGAACTTGCCTAACAAATTTGATAGGTTACTATGATGCAGTGCCCAAGGTCTAAAAAAGAAAAAAATGTTGACATCATATACAGTCAGTCCTCGTATAGCATGGTAGTTGTGTTCCTAGAAGCCCTCATGTAATATATAAATAACAGGCCTTATGGGAAAAATAGGGTTAGGCGTCAACCACACAAGATTGAACACACATTTATAACTAAAACATTACCAAACACAATTAATAATCTTAATAAAATATTTATGTATTTTATTACGATTATTATATAATAAAATATTGCTAATGCTTATGCTTTTATCATATGCAAACTTGTTCCTGATGTCTTCTTTCTTTGATTTTCTATCCAAACAGATAACAGACGTAACGGTTAGAATCTCTTCCAATTCTTTATGTCTTGATCTAATGGATTTTGTTCCACTTTGGGTTGTTCCTGCTATAAAAGTTGCTTTTATTTTCTCTGCATTCTTTCTAACTGTTCTCCGCATTGCCTCATTTAGGCCTGTAGTATACAAACAATATTACATGTTCTTTCATTTCACTCAAACCACTAGGCTTTACATACCAACTAAGAAATATTGTTCAAGGTTCAGGACTAAATGGATGTCAGATGAACTAATGAGACATATGGCAGAGAAGGAAAATGCATGGGATACATATAAATTAGCATATGACAGAGAAGCCTATGATAGATATAAGTTGATCTGTAACCAAGTTACAAAGGAGGTTAGGCAGGCGAAGGCAGATTTCGAGAAATATTTGGCAAGGGATGCAAAGAAAAACAGCAAGGAGTTCTTTACTTATACATACTCTGGAATAAAGGGATGAATTAGATTGGCCCACTTGATATCAATAGTTCAACTCTTGATGATCCTGCTCAGCTAGCTAACAAACTAAATGAATACTTTGCATCGACATTCACACATGAGGACTTATTCAGCGAGGGGAATGCCAGAGCTGTATTCAAATTTGGCAGTAAGCTAGAGAATCTTGTAATAACTGAGAGTAAAGTGGAGGAGAAATTGTTGAAGATAAACACAAGAAAGGCACCTAGGGTGGATGGGATCTATCTAGTTATATTAAAGGAGGCAGCAAAGGAAGTAAGCAAACCCATGGCCATAATTATGAGAGCTTCCTTGGACTCAAGGGAGGTACCCACAGACTGAAGATGCAAATGTAACCCCAATTCACAAAGGAGGATCAAAGACTGACAAAAGTAATTATAGACCTGTGAGTTTAACTTCTGTTCCAGGAAAATTAATGGAAGCACTGGTTAAAGAAGCACTGCAGGATCATCTTGACAAGAATTCAGTTATAGCTCAGACACAGCATGGTTTTGTTAAGGGAAGGTCTTGTCTGACCAATTTTATTGGATACTAATGATGTAGTCACAAAAGAATTGGATACAGGGAATAACTTTGATATTATATATTTGGATCTTAGAAAGGCTTTTGATACTGTTGCACATGTAAGACTGCTGCAAAAATTGGAGCAGTGTGGCACTGGTGACAAATTGTTGCTATGGATAAAGGGATGGTTGAGTGGCAGAAGACAGAGTGGTAATTAATGGACACTGCTCATCGGGGACTAATGTTATTAGTGGAGTTCCTCAGGGTTCAGTGTTGGGTCCATTATTGTTTTCTGTATTTATAAATAATATCGATGATGGTATATCAAGCTGAATGTCCAAGTTTGCAGACGATACAAAGGTTGGCAGGGTTGTCAAGGACACTATGCTGCTGCAACAGGATCTTTTATTTTTATTTTTTTATTTTATTTTATTTTATTAATAAAAAGATACACAACAGGTAACCATTAACAGTGTATCTGAGATCAGATCAATAAACATAATAACAATAATGTGAAATCCTACAGGACGATAAACATTGATACAAATTCAAACAATAAAGCATATGTACAAAAGAGGATTGTATTAAGTTAAGTTACCGGTAAAACAAGTAATAATTAATCCGTTAGAGAATAGAAAAATAATATAACAAATAATAAGCTACAATAATTAGATGTGAGCTAGTCACTTTGCAGTTTAAGTGAAGAGGCAAACTTGTGGATGGAGTTCATCAGTGATTGGGAGTTGTCAAAGAAGTCAATGCGAGAGTCATTTGCTGATTTGCTGATTCTGTTCAGTGGACTGAACTTCATTAAGTCCGTGTTGGCAGAGTCAAGGCGAAACGGTGTAAGGTTCCTGACTTGTCTACAGGGAGCATTAAAGTTTATTTTACTCAGGATATCAGATGCTTCATAAATTCCAGTGATTACTTTGGCTAGGAGGGCGATGTCAGCAGTAACTCTTCTAGTGCACAGAGGCCTTAGATGAAAGTAATCACACAGCGATTCATAATACACTGAGTGATAGAATAGAGGATTGCGGTACGTAAGGTAACGGATAAAGTTTTTTTGGACTGCTTCAATTTTGTTAGTTAAAGTCTTTGTGTGAGGATTCCAGATGGGTGAACTGAATTCAAGGATTGGCAGTACAATAGTTTTATAAAGGATAACCGCATATCTGTAGTTTTTGAACTTGTATGTGTTCCGTTTGATGAATCCCAGTGTTTTGAATGCTTTGCTGGTGATTTTAAGGACATGGGCATCGAATTTAGCACTGCTGGAAAAGAGAATCCCTAAGTCGTTAACTTGGTCACACCTTTCGATGATCACAGAGTTAATACTATACTCCGTATTCATTAGTTGTGGAGATCTGCAAGATGAGAAAGAGATAACTTTGCACTTCGAGGGGTTAGCAGACAAGCCATTCAGAGATAGCCACAGAGAGAATTTATTGAGAGCACATTGAAGTTGTTGAGAATCGGTAGTCTCCTTCACTGCTGAGTAAATCTTAAGATCATCTGCATAGAGAGCAACTTGAACATTGGAGGTGTAGATGAAAGAAGGAAGATCATTTACGAAAACAATGAAGAGAAGAGGACCTAAGGGAGAGCCTTGTGGTACTCCGCTTAGTGGTATAAAACAGTCTGAGTTCACTTGATCGATGATAACGCTCAAGGAATGATGTGTAATATAGCTGCGTAGCCATGAGAGCAAAGGGTCACGGATGCCATACAGCTTAAGTTTTTCCAGAAGTTGTTCGTGCGGGACTTTATCAAATGCCTTAGATATGTCTGTGTAGACTGCATCAACTTGTAGGTGGTTATCAAGAGCTTCAGAGGTGTATTGCCAGAAAGGAAGTAAATTTGTGACTACTGACTTGCCACTGCAGAAACCATGTTGATTCTGATCGATAAAAGGCTTGAAGAATTCGAAGAGATGTTTGTGCACTGCTGTGTCGAAGAGTTTAGCCAGGCTGTTTTGCAAGGTTATGGGTCTGTAATCGCATACGTCATTTTTATCACCTTTTTTGAAAATAGGAACTATATTGACCTGCTTAAAGTGATTAGGATACTTCCCCAGCCTGAGAGACAGGTTGAAGATCCGGAGTATGAGGGGTTTCAATGTAGTGACAGTCCTTTTCCAAAATAGGCCTGGAATGTCATCTGGGCCTCTAGTATAGTCATTTTTCATGCTTTTTAATGCCGAGTTTAAATCTTCATCAGTGATAAAGAGATTAATGAGGATATCATCTTTAACAGGTGTGAAGTCAGGAAATGAGGCAGGTCTCAATGTATCATTTGTTTGAATTCTAGAAAAGTGTTTGGCAAACTCTTGAGCAATACTGAATTCGTCAGATAAGAGAATTCCATCTGCGTTTCGGAGTTGTAACTTTCTACTGGTTATGTTCTTATGCTTCATGAAATTCCAGAATGGTTTGATATCTCTGTGAGTAAGCAGACTATCCTGAACTGACTCTGTATACATGTTGTAGGAGTTTAATATGAGAGTTTTCACTTCTTTGCGGAGTTGGCTGAATATTTCATAGTATTGACTGTCACCTGTTTGCTTATATTTGTTTCTGTAGAATTCTTTGGATTTAATTTTACGTATTAGTTCACTATTATACCAGTGCGGGTAGGTAGAGCGTGCGGTAAGATGGGATTGAGGAACAATGTCAGATATAACTGAATGGACACAGTTAATCAGGTTGTTGGTGAGCACATCGATGTCATCCATAGCGTCAGCGAGCTGCTTGTCTACGTTTCTTAGAGCTAGGTTGAGCAGAGGCCAGTCAGCCTTTCTGAAATTGAATCGAGGAGTACGGGAGCTGCATTTGAAGTTATGAGAAGTCACTGTGATGTCAAAAGTAATTGGTGAATGATCCGAGTGAAATATGGGGTTGTCGGTGTGAACATCTATATGAGTAGAGGAAAATATTAGGTCGAGGTAGGCATTTTCTCTGGTTGGAAAGTTGCAAATTTGTTCCAGACCATAGCTGTGAAGCATATTAAAGAGAGCCCTAGTCTGCAGTGATGGAGAAGAAGATTCTAAATTGGCCATTTGACAGTTAAAGTCACCCAAAACCATTGCTATGTCGGCAGATTGAATTAGTGGGAAGATTGATTCCAGCGAGCTTTCTAAGTACTGGAGGTCTATATTAGTTAAGGGAGGTGGAAAATAAAGCAATACTATTAAAACCTTTAACTTGCCAAGATGAAGAAGGCAGTATACTGATTCAATATTTGTGAAATTTGATGCAGTTTCACAGAGTATATGGTTAGAATGTATAATAGCTACTCCGCCTCCACGAGATCCTCTGTCCTTTCTATGGATTGTATATTGTCCATCTATAATCTCCTGATCATCAATATTTATGGAGAGCCAGGTTTCAGTGAGCAGGTAAATGTCGTAAATATGTGAGCCTTGGATTGCTCTGAAGTGGTTTAGGTTGCTAATTATACTCCTGCAATTCTGAAGGTAAACACTGAACAGTTGGGATCTGGGGATTCTATGATGAGAGGAGAACGTAGTATGTGTAGATAGCAGGGTATCTGATTGCTATGCCGGTGGAGAGGAGATTTTGGACTCCCTTGATGGTCTGTCCGTGAAGCGTTTTACTAGAGCCCCTGATAAAAGGGATCTTAGATTCAACACTTTTTCTGTTTGTGATGGAAGGCATGTTATTATAAAAGATGAGTAGGCGGGACATCGTGTCTTCAGAGAACGGACATCTACTCCGAAACCATATTCTTCTTTAATTAGGTTGATAAGATCTTCAGATTTAGTGGAGGGTCCAAGTCTAGAAAGAAAAATTCGGTCTTTTGTGGGAATAATTGTGATATTATACTTGTGTTTGAGTAACTGAGATTTTTCTGCAGTAGTTACATTCTGTGTTTGATGAGTTATGGCTGGAAGCTTGGAGAAAGTACCTTGAGATATAGATGCTTTAATATTTTCTGACGGTTTGTTCTGTTTTGATCTTTGGTGCGATATTTGAGACTGGCAATTAGAAACAGGTTTACTCACTGTGGCGGCAGATCTACAGACAGGTTTGCAGACCTCATTAGATGTGGCAGCAGTTATTTTTGCATATGTTGCCTTAACTGATGTTGAAGAGGATTCCGCTTGGTGACTCTGAGCTTGTGAAATAGAAGTACAGACAGAACTGTTCCACAGAGGAGAGTAGGTGGGAGGAGTGGTTCTATTTACATCAGAAGAATCATCTAACAAAGTCTGTTTGGCAATAAATTGCTCAGTTGAATGACTTGAATCATGAATGTTAGCAGGCTTGGGCAAGTTAATATTTGCAGCAGTAGAACTATTGAGGCCGGTGGAAGGTGAAGATCTGGTCTCAGTACTGAGGGCATCGTCAGTTAATGAAGAATTCGTATTCACTTTGAGCCCATTGGTGTCGAGAGTAGGTTCAGAATTCTTCCTAGCTTCCCTTAAGTGGCAAGACATAACTGATGTGAGATTTTTAATTTGGGCGTTAATGTCAGAAATTTCAGCCTGTTGATTAGCTAATATTGTTTTTATACCACAAATCTCCGTGTATAGCTCGCTGTTTCCTTCATTGAGTGTATTAGAATCCAGGAGAATTTCAGAGTTTGCAGTATGAGGTGCACTGATTAGGTGAGTTTGAATGAGGATTTTCTGCATAGTGTTAAAGAGTAGTTCCTGGAATTCAGTTGATTGCAGAATACCAAAGGTTGGATTCAGAGTTTCCATAGGGAAGGAGTTAGCGCTGAGATCTTCTGACAGCACAGATGTTTGAGTTGATGCATCTGAGATTTGATGCGACAACAAAGAAGGATTAGAGGCTTCATCCATGTACGATTCAGAGTCGGTATTTCTAGTTATTGGCATGATATTTGTCTCAAATGTACTAGAGTACGGCATTTCAACTTTGTTAGCCGAAGAGGAGGAAAGTGACTCAGGTTCCGTGCTGTTTGGCGTTGCAACAGTTATAGGGCTTTTCTGAGAATTTCTGAGTCGACATCTATCACAACAGAATGATTTCCGCCGACTTTTATTTAATTTTTTCAGGTCAGAATGTGTACAGTCATTGCATATTAATTGTTTGCACTCAATACATTGGACAATGGGGTCAGAGCTGGTCCCACAGATGGTGCAGATGTTAGAATTTTGACAGGAGGTAGTATTTGTCATATTGAATTCAGTTACTGTAGTTTTACTAGATAATTTAATATCACCACAGTTGTGGTTTAGCAAGCAATAGGCACTGTGACCAGCCGGTCGCCTTAGTTGCCCTGCAGTGAAATCCATAGGGAGCAGGGGACTAAGTAGGGAGGGAAGAACAGAGCGGCTAGGCAAAACTCTAATGCCTGGTCAAGGTCAAGTGTCTGTTGGACACATGTATAAGTTGAACTACAAGATAATGGCTGAAAGCGCTTGTATGGAGTAGCGGAATGAACATGCAGAAATTCATTTAATACTTATCTGTTGTCCGTTCAAATAATACAGTACTTGCACCTGGCAGTCCAAGGGCCTATCCTTATGTGGTGGCACTAATAGGAACTTAATACTTTAAATAAAAAACACACAAAACAAGAAAAGTTTACGGAGCATATCATACAGACAGCCGGACACAATCATCCCCCTAGCGGAAAAAAGAAAGGTTGAGCAGATGGGCTGAGACGTGGCAAATGAAGTTTAACATTGACAAATGTAAAGTACTACATATAGGAAACAGCAAACCCAGAGCAACATATCAACTCTGTGGTACTACACTGACAGTGGTAGAGAATGAAAAGAACCTGGGGGTAATTGTGCAGGGAGATATGAAGTTTTCTGAGCAGTGCAGACGGGCTGCAAGGGTAGCTCATGGTGTCTTATCAATGATATACAGGAATTTTTCTAGCAGGGATAGAAGGATGTAGAGCTGCTGGAATGAGTTCAGAGAAGGGCAACAAGGTTAGTGAACGGAACGAAGGGTTGCTCTTACGAAGAAAGGCTTAAGTTTTGCAAATTACAGTGTCTGGAGACTAGGCACCAGCGAGGTGATCTGACAGAGGTGTACAAAGCCTTGAATGGTTTGAGCATGCTCAATGCTGATGGGATACTGCCTCTTGCTCAGAATAATCACCTGAGAAAGCATAAATTCAAATTGAGGAAAGACAGATGTAGGATAGATGTGCGGAAATTTGCCTTTAGCCAGCAGGTAGTTGTTTGGCGGAACAGACTTCCATCCCTTGTTGTGGAAGTTGATAGCCTAAATAAATTTAAGACTCACCTGGACAGATATTTCGGAAGAACGTAGGGGTGAAGTGGAAGGGGGTTTTTTTTTTTTTTTTTTTTCTGGCTGATGCTGCATAAGCTTGCTTTCTTGCATCATATGCCTCTACTAATGCTAACCAGTTCACTCACAATTTCATATTTTTAGAAACTATTTTCTTTTTCTCTATAAACCTGCAATATCTTCACCAAACACACTTACTTTTCACACTTTTTCGAGTATGTTACTTATTTTTGGGGAATAAAGCATAATTACAGGGAAAAAAAGAACAAAAATGTGGAGGCACGCTTGATACTCACAAACAAAGCAGAGCGCATGTAGCAACTGAGTAAACAATGCAGTAAGTGTTGTGTTTAGCTGGGGTGATTCCACCGTGTTCGACTGCCATTTCTTATAAATGCAATGTCGAATCATGCATAAGCGAATTTGGTTCATGTTATATGTGACATCATACCCCTATTTAGAAATCATGTATAATTGAATTCGTGTAGTGTAAACACGTATTAAACGAGGACTGAATCTACTTTGATTTCAGGAAAGCTTTTGATACTGCTGCACATAAAAGACTGCTGTACAAACTGGAGCAATGTGGAACTAAGGGCAAGTTACTGCTATAGATAAACAGATGGCTAAGTGGAAGACAGAGAGTGGTTATCAATGGGTACTGCTCTTCATGGGCTAATGTTATTAGTGGAGTTTCCAAGGTTCACTGTTGTTTTCAATATTTGTCAATAATATTGATGAAGGTATATAAGGCTTAATGTCTAAGTTTGCAGATGATACAAAGGTTGACAGGATGGTTAATGACAGTCATCAGGGTGAGCTACTACAACAAAATCATGGGAAAATTGGGTCAATGGGATGAGAAATGGCAGTTGAAGTTTAACGTTGACAAATGCAAGAACACATGGGTTGCAATAACCCTAGAGTAACTTATCAACTTTGTGGTACTACACTTAGCGTAGTGGAGAAGGAAAAAGACCATGGGCTAATTGTGCAGTCAGATATGAATTTCTCTGTGCTGTGCAGACATGCTGCCAGGACAGCTCATGGGGTTTTGTCAATGATATACAGAACCTTGGCTAACAGGGATAAGGAGGGGTTTATCTCTTTGCATGGTTAGGCTGCATCTTGAGTACTGTCTGGAGGACTCACTTCAGGAAGGATGTGGATCTCTTGGAAATGGTGCAGAGAAGGGCAAACAGGTTGGTGAAGGGAACAAAAGGTTGCTCTTACTTAGAAATGCTTCATTCTGCAAATTGGAGAATCTCCAGACAAAGCATCTGCGGAGAGATCCATTTGATATGTTCAAAGACTTGACCGGATTGAGTAAGCTTAATGTTAAGGGTATTCTTCCACTTGCTGAGATTACACACGAGAGGGCACAAATTCAAGTTGTGGAAGAGCGGCTGCAGGACACGTGTGGAAGTTTATCTTCAGCCAGAGGGTGGCTGATTGTTGTAACAGGCTTCCATCTGTTGTTGTGGAAGTGGATGGGCTGAATAAATTCAAAGGAGAACTAGACAAATTCTTGAAGGGTTCAGATGGTTGAGGGCTCATATGAACTGTTTTCTTTTGGCTGATGCTATATAAGCTTGCTTTCTTGGAACTTTTGCTATTACTACTATTGGTATACCACCTTTTCTCACAGTTTTGGTGGTTGACTCTTGATAACTCATGACCCTAAGGTTCCATGTTGTATGAAAATATGAGTCTGCACGTGTGTGTGTGTGTGTGTGTGTGTGTGTGTGTGTGTGTGTGTGTGTGTGTGTGTGTGTGTGTGTGTGTGTGTGTGTGTGTGTGTGTGTGTGTGTGTGTTCCTTACCTCTTTTATTCAAGCTTCTTTTACAGCTTGTTTTTTTATGATTTTTATATATTCATTATAATTGTCCTTTTGCTTTTCTGTGACAGCTCATGTGGTTCTTATTCATAAAATTTCTTTTCTCTTTTTTCATAATATGCAGGTTATTCTTCTATTCTTTATTACTACCATTATTCATATACATATATAAATATACAGTGTGTGAGTGTATACCCTTATTAATGAACTGTATAGACATATCAATTTGCATAACACTTCTGATGCATGTATGTATTAAACAGTATTCCAAGTGCTGTGCCATAATGCATATAGGGCACCTCCGTAGCCAGGTGGGAAGGAGCAGCAGTGTGTAGCACAAGCTTCTTGATTAGACCGGGGTTCGAGCCCGTCACCACCAAATACGGAGCATGCGGAAAGGTCAGGGAATGACCACCGCACCGGAGCAATATGGCCTTAGTTGCTAATGCTCTTAAAAAACCAAATAACAAATAACAATGCATATAGGCAGTCATTTTTATGTGGTCAATATGCAAATGAAGTAAAAGTATATAAAATTAACTGCTTAATCCTGTTGAAACACTGATTGAACAGTGGGCTATTAGCATCAACAATTCACTTTTGTTTATAGCTTGGCACACATTTGTATTTGATTTTTGCTTGTGTTGAGGTTAATTTATGTACATAAAATAAACTTTAGAAAAACGTTTGGAGTTTTTTTTTTTTTTCATATTTAGCGCTTAGTCCAAAAGTAAGTGATGTTTGCTTTTATCTATGAATTCCAAAGTTTTAATTTTCAGCCATTATTTACAAATTTTTGGAATCCTGTTATTATTCAACATTCTGAAAATTAAGGCACACTGAATGGGCTTAATCAAATATAAGTAGCAGTGGGTGTAATAAATGGTTCACTGCATTTCTCTACATTCATCATGCTTTTGGTATCATGTCATAATTTTCATTATACTGTATTATACATTTAAGTTGATGTGTCTATCTTCTCTATGTTTTGCTGCCTGCTATCCATTTCTTTGTAATATATTTAAAATTAACCACATTAAGCACTCAGGAATATATTAAAAACTAACCACATTAAGCACTCAGGAATATATTAAAAACTAACCACAGGTATATACTAATAACTAACAACATATATATACACATATATATATATATATATATATAGATAGATAGATACACACGTGAAGGCAAATGCAACTAAAGCACATATCACAACAATTGCATCTAAAATATTCCAGGGGTCTCTACAGTAGGAACCAGGATGAAAGATAATTCCTTGATCGACAACCTACAAAAAAAAAAAATAAAGAATCAATTATTTACTAATTAAATCAAATATTTTATACAGATATTTGCATACATGCTAACTTTATTATTACTATTTTGGTAGAAGTTTTCCAATATTCATGTGCCTTTTATAGTTTTCAGCAATTTTAGCTTTTTTTTTTTTTTTTTTTTTTAAATGTCCAATATATGTTTTTATGTTTTCTTAATGTAATATGATATAATGTTTGTTTGTTTGTTTGTTATTTGGTTTTTAGGAGCATTGGCAACTAAGGCCATATTGCTCCGATATGATATAATATTACCTTTGAGAGGCATATGCCTCTCAAAGGTTATACCTGTACAATATTTTACAGGTATAATAGCTACAAGCTTAAAGTTAAGAAAATCAGCACTTCCTGCATTAGAACAAAGTTGCATTTTATTTCTTAATATATACATAAAAAAAAAAATAATAATATAAAAAATTTAATGGCATGAATTTGTCTCACTTATTTTGTGTCTTCCATGTTTTAATTCACACTGAAAAACTTAGTAAATCAATACTGAGATTCTCTACCACAAAAGCAGCACAAAGGTATTGCCTTGATAACAGAAAATAATAACACGAAGTATCAACTTTTGTATATATTTCTTAGGAAATAAAATGCATTGTACATGGTCAATTCTTCTAATTATTTGCTCTGAAAAAATTTTTTGCACATGTGCAGTTTGCCCGAGGATTTTTTTCAGTTATTTTCCATGAATATTGTTTATTCCAAATGTATTGCATGTCACACACTACAACAGGGGAGAAAAATCCTTTCCTTTTACAGGTAGAGGTGCTATTTATTTCCACTTATAACATCTTTAACTATTTAATGGTATAAACTATTCAACAAACTGGATATTATTAAATGGACAATTGTGCTTGTGAACAGTTGTATTAAGGGGGGGGGGGAGAGAGAGAGAGAGAGAGAGAGAGAGAGAGAGAGAGAGAGAGAGAGAGAGAGAGAGAGAGAGAGAGAGAGAGAGAATAATTTAATTTAAAACTCAAAATTCTGTTTCTTTAAATTCAAAAGTACTTATAGTTTCACTTTTCAAACCTACTTGTATTAAACTGAAGTAGTGCATGATTACAATGAGTTTTTGGATAAAGTATAATAATATTAATTAATTTCCTGACATGGATTTCATTTAATCAATTAAATACAACAGGCAAGCAGCAGCAATTACAGTATTTATATTTCTCCATGATATAATTAATGTAACCCAATACCGAGGTACAACTTAAAGAAAAGTATACTATATACTTCATAATTATGTATACATACAAAATCATCTACAGTGGAGCCTCAAGTTCCATTAACATTGATATCACATATCCTCGAGAAACAATTTACCATCCATAAGAGCCTTCATTTTAAGGACTGATGATATTTGCAGGAACCAACGGCCTTCTTATACAACTGGGAATGATGCATAGGTGGAAATTTCTGGCTATATGGGAGGAGTCTTGGCCAATTAGCAAGTGGAACATCCCACATATGTTCTTCAACATTCTCAACCAATAAGCTTCTTTGTTATTGTTCAACATGTCACTGCTTCATTTTGAAATGTAAAATGGGCACAGTTATTTTTTGTTAATCTTCTGTTTCATGCGGTTGTCGGTGTAAACAGAGTGCATTTTTATGAACTGTAATTAATTTAATTGTGGTTCTTTTTTGAATTTATTAATAATCATATCTCCTAAAGTGCAAGTTAAGAATAAAATTTCCATTAAAGTGAAGCAGGAGACAATAAAAAAACATGGAGTAAATACTTCTTAAAATTATGCAAGAACTTTTTCAGTTCTATTAATGTAAAAGGCTGATTATATGGAAAAGAAGCTAAATTAGAAAAATTGATCTTGCACCACTCAACACAAGATTTAATATGATTAAAATGTGTATCATATGCAGCAGCAGCAGCTGATACTGCAGAGAAAGCTTCAGCTATCTTGGCAGGAGATGACAAGTCATTACCCCCTCAAGCAAAGGACTGGGGAAGGAGCTTGATGATATTTACCATTCAGAACCTGAATTATTTTCCAAATTAACCTGGATTTTGTGTCTTTGTAAGTAGTGCTGGAAAATTTTAATCCAACATTCTCATTTGGTCTTCCATCTGATTTGTCATGATTTGGCTTTGTGTTTCCCATAATTAATGAGGTTATAGCAGTGGGAAATTCACAGAATTGGTTCCAGGCTTTAATCTTCCTTGATTTCGCAAGGGCACAGTCCTTATTCTACCAGTGATTGTAAAGATATCTACCTGATCTTGGTATTGATATTAAATTTTTTGTATTGTTATACAGCAGAATCTAATATTTGGTTAGTGATATGGGCAGTTACATCTTCAATAGGAGAGGACTGAATCATTGATCATTAAGATGGATGTGTTTTCAGTCTACTTAGGGAAGTACCAAGAGAGAGATTCAACTTGAAAACCAAATGGCCAACTGAGTTTGCATTTTAGAGATAATAGGAAATAATCACTGCGTTGTGGATCACTCAGCACTGACCATCTCATACTCAGGTTTGTATATAGAAGGAGAACATATTGATAAATCTACAGTAGATGGAGTAGGTGACAGGAGATAAATATGCGTGTCAGACCCAGTGTTTAATAAAGTGAGTTGGTAGTCATCCAGCAAAGATTCTATTAGCCTATCTCTAGCATCCAAGTGAGAAGATCTCTAAAAAAAGGTTTGTGGTCATTCGGATCTAAAATACAAAGTAGACATGAAAGCTGAGGTATTACAATATCAAGATCACTATGAGCAAGTGAAATGTTTGGAGGGATATCAATTGCGACAATGGTCAAAGAAATTACAATAGAGATGAATACCACCACTATTTCTAAGTCAGTTGGGAGAGGAATATGTCTGGCTGAAGTACTGGATTTAATGAGCATTGCAACTCCCCCATGAGCTGGTGATTCTATGCTTCTGTTGAGTCTGTAGATAGTATAGTTTCTCACCTTAGGAAATACCCTAGGGTTTACATAAGTTGCCTGTAGGCCGAGACTAACAGGATCATATTGTTCAACTAGATCTGCTAACTCAAATATTGCCACACAAGCCTCAGAAATTCCACTGAATTATATTCTGAATTATTAAGTTTTAGACTTGTTTGTTTGTTTGTTATTTGGTTTTTAGGAGCATTAGCAACTAAGGCCATATTTCTCCGGGGATATGCGGTGGTCATTCCCTGACCTTTCCGTATCCTCCGTATTTGGTGGACACGGGCTCGAACCATGGTCTAATCAAGAAGTGTGTGGCACACACTGCTGCTCCAGCCCACCTGGACACGGAGGCGCCAGTTTTAGACATGGATCCTTGATCTGACTGCTTCTTTGAGAAGCAGTCAGATCAGATTTTTGATGGTCCTGTTCTCTCTTACCTTTCTTTGGAAATACACGGCAGCCTTCATCAATGTTATCTTCAGCATAGCTTCAGTATTGCATCATTTTCGTCCTTTGTTCATCTATTTCCATGTTAACAAAATTCAATGTTTTGATGGCAACAACCTCCCTTTGTTGCCATCAAAACATCGTGCTTTCATTCGTTTAATTCTTGTGAGGTTGGCTCTTTGGCGGGTGCTATAGTAATTGCAATGTAAGTTATCTCATCAGCTGTATCTGATATGTGTTTTTTCTCATAGGTTAGAATACTGATCAGGCCCAGGTGGCCAGAGATATATTCGGAGCAACCAAGGCATCTGTTTGAATGGAAACCATTTTGTAGCTTTTAACAGTAGATGAACATTAGTGTGCAGGCATGCCTCTTAAGATTTGTTTTCATGCTTCTGATAAATTACTTTCTTTTCTACCTTATACTTCAGGATTTTTTTTTCAAGTTTCCACAGTTCACAAGTCTTAAAGAAGGCTGGATGATTTCCTTTGAAATTTGGCATATATGAAGAGAAACAGTACAATCTGATCAGTTGTGATCTTTTAACCCACAAATAGGGCAGACTGCTTCACCTTGTTTTGTCACCTGCTAATAATCATATTAATAATCAAATTAGTCAAACAAGACTTCCCCTAAACAAACCCATGCAGAGTCCGAGCTATAACTGAAGTCTTGTTTAGATGATCGTGCAATGTTTCTTTAACCAGTGCCTCCATTAATTTCCCTGGAACAGAAATTAAACTAACAGGTCTTAATTACCTGTCACCCTTTGATCTTCCTTTGTGGATTGGGGTCACATTTGCACATCTCCAGTCCATGTGCACCTCCCCTGAGTCAGGGAAGTTCTCATAATTACGGCTAAGGGTTTGCTTACTTCCTTTGCCACCTCCTTTAATATAACTGGATAGATTCCATCCACCCCAGGTGCCTTTGTTATGTTTATCTTCAACAATTTCTCCTCCACATTACTCTCAGTTATTACAAGATTATCTAGATTACTGCCAGAGTTGAATACACTTCTGGCATTCCGCTACATGAATAACTCCTCATGTGTGAATATAGATGCAAAAAATTCATTAAGTTTGTTAGCGACCTGAGCAGGATCATCAGAAGTTGAACCATCAATATCAAGTGGACCAATCTGATTCATCCCCTTTCGTCTAGAGTTTACATAAGTAAAGAACTCTTTGCTGTTTTCCTTTCCATTCTTTGTCAAAGATTTCTTCTTTTTTGGTAGTTGTTCGCGCATCAGCTTCTGCGGCCATAATGCACATCCCAAGGTTTTGCAGTACTTTGATCCAAGCCCAAGGTGGGATTTGAACCCACGACCTTTGGGTTGCTAGGCAGGCACTTTACCCACTCGGCTAGCCGGTCGGCGTCAAAGATTTCTCGTAATCTGCCTTTCCCTGCCTCACCTCCTTTGTGGCTTCGTTACAGACCAGCTTACTTCTAATAGCATTAGGAGAGGCATATGATGCAAGAAAGCAAGCTTATGCAGCATCAGCCAAAAAAAAAAAAAAAAAAACAACTTCCATTTCACCCCTCCAACATTCGTTCAAAATACCTGTCCGGCTGAGCCTTAAACTTATCTTGGCTATCAACTTCCATGACAAGGGATGGAAGTCTGTTCCACCAACCAAACACCCGCTGGCTAAAGGAAAATTTCCGCACGTCTATCCTACATCTGTCTATCATAAATTTGAATTTATGCCCTCTCAGGTGATTATTCTGAGCAAGAGGGAGAATCTCATCAGCATTGAGCATGCTCAAACCATTCAAGGCTTTATACACCTCTATCAGATCACCTCGCTGGTGCCTAGTCTCTAGACACTGTAATTTGCAAAACTTAAGCCTTTTTTCGTAAGAGCAACCCTTTGTTCCATTCACTAATCTTGTTGCCCTTCTCCATACTTATATCAGCAGCTCTACATCCTTCTTGAAATGAGGCCTCCAGACCTGTATACAGTACTCAAGGTGTGGCCTGATCATTGCCTTATACAAGGGAATAATCACCTCCTTATCCCTGCTAGAAAAATTCCTGTATATCATTGACAAGGCACCATGAGCTACTCTTGCAGCCCATCTGCACTGTTAAGAGAACTTCATATCTGCCTGCACAATTACCCCCTGGTTCTTTTCATTCTCTACGACTGTCAGTGTAGTTCCACAGATTTGATATGTTGCTCTGGGGTTGCTGTTTCCCATATATAGTACTTCACATTTGTACAGGTTAAACTTCATTTGCCACGTCTCAGCCCATCTGCTCAACCTTTTCAGATTCTGTTGCAGCAGCATAGCGTCAGTAGTGTCTTTAACAACCCTGCCAACCTTTGTATTGTCTGCAAACTTGGACATTAAGCTTGATATACCATCATCAATATCATTTATAAATACAAAAAGCAATAATGGACCCAACACTGAACCCTGATGGACTTCACTAATAAAATTAGTCCACAATGAGCAGTGTCCATTGATTTCCACTCTGTTTTCTCCCCCTCAACCATCCCTTTATCCATAGCAGCAATTTGCCTCCAATGCCACATTGCTCCAATTTGTGCAGCAGTCTTCCATGTGCAACAGTATCAAAAGCCTTTCTAAGATCCAAATATATAATATCAAAATTATTCCCTGCATCCAGTTCTTTTGTGACTGCATCATAGTATCCAATCAAATTGGTCAGGCAAGACTTTCCCTTAACAAAACCATGCTGTGTCCGAGCTATAACTGAAGTCTTGTCTAGATGATCCTGCAGTTCTTCTTTGACGAGCGCCTCAGTTAATTTTCCTGGAACAGAAGTTAAACTCACAGGTCTGTAATTACTTGTGCCAGCCTTTGATTCTCCTTTGTGAATTGGGGTCACATTTGCACATCTCCAGTCTATGGGTATCTCCCCTGAGTCCAGGGAAGCTCTCATAATTATGGCTAAGGGTTTGCTTACTTCCTTTGCTGCCTCCTTTAATATAACTGGATAGATCCCATCCCCCTCGGGTGCCTTAATGTTTATCCTCAACAATTTCTCCTCCAATTTCCTCTCAGTTATTACAAAATCATCTAAGCTCACTGCCAAAGTTTACTTAACATCTGGCAATCCCCTTCCTGAATAACTTCACATGTGTGAATGTAGTTGCAAAATACTCATTTAGTTTGTTAGTCACCTGAGCAGGATCCTCAACTGCTGAACCATCAATATTTAGTGGACCAATCTGATTCATCCCTTTCCTTCTAGAGTTTACATAGTTAAAGAACTCTTTTCTGTTTCTCTTTGCATCCTTTGCCAAGGATTTCTCATAATCTGCTTTTGCCTGCCTATTCTGTTTTGTGACTTGGTTACAGACCAGCTTATATCTATCATAGGCTTCCATGTCACCCATTAATTTATATGTATCCCATGCATTTTTCTTCTCTGCCATATCTCATTAGTTCATCTGACATCCATTTAGGCCTAAATCTTGAACAATATGTCTTAGTTGGTATGTAAAGCCTAGTAGCTTCCAAGATAAGTTCTTTGAATGCTTCCCATTTTGAATTTGCTGTTGGTAACATTATCAGTTGGTCCACTGTATAGAATTTAAATACTGTCTCAGACCATTGTAGTTGCCTTTACTAAAGCAAAAAACTGTTCCCTTTACCCCTGATGGTAGTTACCTCTTTGAGTAAATCCCACTTCAGCACACTGTGATCACTGCCACCTAGTGGTTTCCTTTATTTGCAGATTCTTGATGCATGAAGAATCATTACTGATAATCAGATCAAGAGTATTACTCCCTCTAGTTGCCTTCCGAAATGTGCTGCTTCTGTAGAAAACAATCATCCAATAAATCCACAAAAGCCTTGCTAGTGTGTGAGTGACAAAAATCTTTATTTTGAGAACTAAAATTCTTCTTAAAATCCTCCATACTTAAAATTTCAGATCTCCTTTAAGGTAACATTGCCACAACAAGTTATATTCCCCTCAAGCACAAGTTGGCATCGTTATTGCCTCTTCATATGGAGGAGGAGGTGACATATCCTTCAGTTTAATTTCTTGTAACTGCACATTATGCAAGTTCGGATTGCACTCTATGCAATTGCACTCATAGCTTGAAAGACACTATAAGATATAGCTTGAAAGACACTACAAACACCACATTATAAGACATTCTGATTTACTGGCTCACTCTATTTCTCTGCACAATTTCTCATTATACTCATCACATTCATTAGGCCTATAACATACACACCTACTCTCATTTTTCATTTCCCAGTGCTTATGTCACACCAAACAGACTCAACATTGAATTCTTCACGAAAATCAATTGGATGCACTTCCTTAGATTTTATGTGTTTCTTAACTAAAAGCATAACCGCTCCTCCCTTTCTGTCCTGTCTATCCTTTCTGCACATATTGTACTTGCCAAATTGCAGTTCTGCTCTGCTTATGTCTGAGTGACACCATGTCTCTGATATCCCAACAATATCTGCCTTTGATGTCTTGACTAGCACTTCAAGATCATCGAATTTTTTAACTGTACGCCTGGCATTGGTGTACATGCACCTGTTTCTACTCTTAGTTACCCTAACACAGCCCATGCATTTACTTGTTCCACCATGATTCCCAGCAGTCCTGGAAATCTGCATTCCTTGCTTTCCAGTCTGCTGCTTGATTGCATTTCAATAGATTTAATGCAAGAATCACTTTTATCTCTGCCAGTGGCTACTGTTAATCTATTAGTCCATGTATCCCCCCCCAAGCTAGCAGTTTTCCGACCCATCTAACTCTGCCTCAATAGCATCAGCAAATATTCTTGCACCCTTTCTATTTAAGTGTATCCCATTCCTGTAGAAGAAGTCTCTCCTGTTAACAAGCACAGAGTAGGCTGAGAAAAATTCTACCCCTTGAGCCTTGCACAATCTCTCCAGGACTGAATTGATCGACAAGACTCTCATCATATACTCACTCCTATCGTGTCGTTGCACAATTGCAGACACTTTCATATTCAACCCTAACTCACGGCTTTTTTTCAGCATTGACTTGTACTTGTTAAGTAATTCCGCTGGCCTCCTACTCTTAATATCATTAATACCAACGTGTACAACAATATCTCCCTTTTTGCCCTTAAAAGATGATATCTGCTCTATAACGTCATCAACCTATGCCCCTGCCAGACATGTTCCATCTATCCTTTTTGCACAATATGTTCCCCATTTCCCTGACAATAGAGTTACCTACAACAACTAGTTCCTTTGCGACCAGCGTATTCTGCCTTGGGGTTTGCCGCTGTATTGCTTGATGTTCAAGTGCAAGCTCTGGAATTGATGTGGGCAGCTGAGAGCTTGATGGGCCCCTCAATTCAAATCCTTCGAGGGCATCCACCCTGTCCTTCAAACTCTCATATAAGGCCATAACAATGCTGAGTTGGTGCCTGATTTCCTTGCACTCCTTACATCGCATACACACACAAAGACATTCCCCTTGGGAATGTCTTTTGGTTTGCTTCTCTGATTTCTATTGAAGTTCAATAAAATTCCAATACAAAATATAAACCTAAACTTATATCCCAATGCAGTTATAACACTATATATATATATTTCGGTATTGAATGTTATCTCCGAGTTACGTTATATGACTTTCTTATCCCCTGTCAACTTTTATGCATTAATTTATGATGTTACCTTTGTAAAAACTAGGTTTCTATATTTATTTAGTTAAAATACAATTCAATTGACAATGAAATTTAATAAGATTAATAAATTTTACTGATTAATTGATACTACTATACTCACCATCTAGTTTCCGTTAAACCTTATGCTATCTAGTTCGGTGCACATGTTGTATCATATAACAATGGCGGCAAGTTATGAATGGTTAATCTATGGATACGAGGTATTATTTACTTTCCAAATCGACCTAACTAAATTCAAAATAAACCATGGGGGCTTGGCTAGGTCTATAAGCTACTTATAGAAAATAATTTAATCTAACAATTAAGTCAATAAAGTGGCTAAGTATAATTAAAAACTTTGCGTTCGCGGGAACTGAAAAACCTGTTCAACACCTGGATTTGATACCCTTACCGATACTAAGTAATAACCTAAAAAATCTCTATCTAAATTCAAATTAAACTAAAGTATTGTTACTAGGAATATAAAGCAACTCTAAAAAATAAATTAAAATGCCAATTTAAGTCAATAAAAAATGAAACTTCTTTATTTCCTGTAGCCCATAAAAACTTTGCCTGTTCACATGTATTCTCAAGTTGATGACGTTGTAGAGCAGATATCATCTTTAAGGGCACAAAAGGTGATATTGTTGTACATGATGGAACTAATGACATTAAGAGATCTGCAGATTTACTTAACAAGTACAGGTCAATGTTGAAAAAAAGTCACGAGTTAGGGTTGAATATTAAAGTGTCTGAAATTCTGCCCAGACACGATAGGATTTGTTGATGCTATTGAGGCAGTGTTGGGTGAGTTGGAAAACTGCTAGCCTGGGGGGGAGGAGATACACAGACTTAAAAGGTTAGCAACTACCGCAGGCAGAGGCAAAAGTGATTCCTGCACTGCTTCTATTAGAATGAGCAGCATGGAAAGCAAGGCAATGATTTCCAGGACTGTTAGGAGTCGTAGTGGAACAGATAAATACATGGGCTGTGTTAGAGTAACTATGAGTAGAAACAGGTGCATGTGTACTTGCATGTACACTAATGCTAAGAGCATAGTTAATAAATTTGACGAGCTTGAAATGTTAGTCAAGACGTTAAAGGCAGATACTGTTGGGATATCAGAGACGTGGTGTCACACAGATAGAAGCAGTGCAGAATTGGAATTTGGGGAGTACTATGTGTACAGAAAGGATAGACAGGGCAAGAAGGAAGGGGTTATGCTGTTAGTTAAGAAACAAAATCTAAGGAAGTGGATCCAACTGATTTTTGTGAACAATGCAAATGTTGAGTCTGTGTGGTGTGACTTAAGCACTGGGAAAGGAAAAATGAGAGTAGGATAGGAAAAATGGGAGTAGTGTGTTATAGACCTAATAAATCTGATGACTATAACGAGCAACTGTGGAGAGAAATAGAGTGGGCCAGTAAATCAGAATGTCTTATTATTATTTATTATTATTATAATTAGCCATATGATACAAGGAAGCCTGAGGCTTTTGCTGCACCATCCAAAAAAAAATTTGATTTACCCTGTGATCCATAGAAAAAGAGAGAAAGAGAGAGAGAGAGAGAGAGAAGTAGAGGGAAATCACCAAGAAAGAGAAGAATGATGATATCCATCTGAGGACCTTGGGCGTACCAAGCCCACACTCACCAGATGTGAGCCCCTGGATTTATAATGGGAATTTTAACTTTCCTGCTATTGACTGGAACTTGTGCATTGGTCACTTGCACACTAACAAGACTTGTGGTTGGATTTAATGGATGACTTGGATTTATTGGACACACAAGCAAGACAAGAAAGTTTGGATTTATTGGATGACTGTTTTCAACAGCAGCATGTTCGACAAGCAACCAGCAGGAGTAATACTCTTGATCTGATTATCAGCAGTGATTATTCATACATTAATAATTTGCAGATAAAGGAACCACTGGGCAACAGTGATCACATTGTACTGATATGGTTTGTTTGTTTATTTGCTATTTGGTTTTTAGGAGTATTAGCAACTAAGACTATATTGCTCCGGGGATACGGGGTGGTCATTCCCTGACCTTTCTGCATCCTCTGTATTTGATGGTCACAGGCTCGAACCACGGTCTAATCAAGAAGCGTGTGTTATGCACTGCTGCTCCTTCCCGCCTAGCTATGGAGGCACCTCCATGAGATGCATATAAATTATCAGGTGACACAGAAGCCTATGGCAGATATATCAGCTTGTCTATAATCAAGTCACAAAGGAGTTTAGGCAGGGGAAGATTACGAGAAACCTTTGGCATAGGATGCAAAGAAAAACAGCAAAGAGTTCTTTACTTAAGTAAACTCTAGAAGGTTGTTGTTGTTGTGTTGTTATTTGGTTTTTAGGAGCATTAGCAACTAAGGCCATCTTGCTCTGGGATATGCGGTGGTCATTCCCTGACCTTTCCGCATCCTGCATATTTGGTAGTCACGGGCTCGAACGCCGGTCTATCAAGAAGCGTGTGCTACGCACTGCTGCTCCTGCCCGCCTGGCTACGGAGGAGGCCACTCTAGAAGGAAAGGGATGAATCAGATTGGACAACTTAACATAGATGGGTTGACTAGTGATGATCATGCTCAGGTAGCTGATAAACTGAATCAGTATTTTCCCTCTACATTCACACATGAGGAGTTATTCAATGAGGGGTATGCCAGAAGTTTATCAAACTCTAACAGGGAGCTAAGTGATTTTCTAATAACTGAGAGCGAAGTGGAGGAGAAAATGTTGAAGTTAAACATAAGAAAGGCACTTGGGGTTAGCATTAGCATTAGTAGAGGCATTTGATGCAACAAAGCAAGCTTATGCAGCATCAGCCAAAAAAAAAAAAAAAAAAAACCCACTTCCACTTCACCCCTCTGTTTGTTCAAAATACCTGTCCAGCTGAGCCTTAAACTTATTTAGGCTATCAACCTCCACCACAAGGGATGGAAGTCTGTTCCACCAACCAACCACCCGCTGGCTAAAGGAAAATTTCCGCACGTCTATCCTACATCTGTCTTTCCTCAATTTGAATTTATGCCCTCTCAGGTAATTTTTCTGAGCTAGAGGAAGAATCCCATCAGCATTGAGCATGCTTAAACCATTCAAGGCTTTATACACCTCTATCAGATCACCTCGCTGGTGCCTAGTCTCCAGACACTGTAATTTGCAAAACTAAAGCCTTTCTTCGTAAGAGCACCCCTTTGTTCCATTCACTAATCTTGTTGCCCTTCTCTGTACTCGTTCCAGCAGCTCTACATCCTTCTTGAAATGAGGCCTCCAGACCTGTATACAGTACTCTAGGTGTGGCCTGACCATCGCCTTATACAATGGAATAATCACCTCCTTATCCCTGCTGGAAAAATTCCTGTATATCATTGACAATACTCCATGAGCTACTCTTGCAGCCCGTCTGCACTGCTCAGAGAACTTCATATCTGCCTGCACAACCACCCCCAAGTCCCTTTCATTCTCTACCACTGTCAGTGTTGTACCACAGAGTTGATACATTGCTCTGGGGTTGCTGTTTCCCATGTGTAGTACTTTACATTTGTCAATGTTAAACTTCTTTTGCCACCTCTCAGCCCATCTGCTCAACCTTTCCAGATCCTGTTGCAGAAGCATAGTGTCAGTAGTGTCCTTGACAACCCTGCCGACCTTTGTATCGTCTGCAAACTTGGACATTAATCCCGATATACCATCATCAATATCATTTATAAATACAGAAAACAATAATGGACCCAACACTGAGCCCTGAGGGACTCCACTAATAACATCAGTCCACGATGAGCAGTGTCCATTGATTACCACTCTGTCTTCTCCCCCTCAACCACCCCTTTATCCATAGCAGCAATTTGCCTCCAATGTCACACTGCTCCAATTTGTGTAGCAGTCTTCCATGTGCAACAGTATCAAAAGCCTTTCTAAGATCCAAGTATATAATATCAAAGTTATTCCCTGCATCCAGTTCTTTTGTGACTGCATCATAGTATCCAATCAAGTTGGTCAGACAAGACTTCCCCTAAACAAAACCATGCTGTGTCTGAGCTATAACTGAAGTCTTGTCTAAATGATCCTGCAGTGCTTCTTTAACCAGTGCCTCCATTAATTTTCCTGGAACAGAAGTTAAGCTCACAGGTCTATAATTACTTGTGTCAGCCTTTGATCCTCCTTTGTGAATTGGGGTCACATTTGCACATTTCCAGTCTATGGGTACCTCCCCTGAGTCCAAGGAAGCTCTCATAATTATGGCTAAGGGTTTGCTTACTTCCTTTGCTGCCTCCTTTAATATAACTGGATAGATCCCATCCACCCCGGGTGCCTTTCTTGTGTTTATCTTCAACAGTTTCTCCTCCACTTTACTCCCAGTTATTTCAAGAATCTGTAGCTTACTGCTAGAGTTGAATACACATCTGGCATTCCCCTCGCTGAATAACTCCTCATGTGTGAATGTCGATGCAAAATATTCATTTAGTTTGTTAGCTACCTGAGCAGGATCATCAACACTTGACCCATCAATATCAAGTGGACCAATCTGATTCATCCCCTTCCTTCTAGAGTTTACATAAGTAAAGAACTCTTTGCTGTTTTTCTTTGCATCCCTTGCCAAGGATTTCTCGTAATCTGCCTTCGCCTGCCTAACCTCCTTTGTAACTTGGTTGCATATCAACTTGTATCTATCATAGGCTTCTGTGTCATGTGTTAATTTGTATGTATCCCATGCATTTTTCTTCTCTGCCATATGACTCATTAGTTCATCTGACATCCATTTTGGCCTAAACCTTGAACAATATTTCTTAGTTGGTATGTAAAGCCTAGTAGCTTCCAAGATAAGTTCTTTGAATGCTTCCCATTTTGAATTTGCTGTTGGTAACATCATCAGTTGGTCCCACTGTATAGAATTTAAATACTGTCTCAGTCCATCGTAGTCGCCTTTACGGAAGCAATAACCCTTCCCTTTACCCCTAATGGTAGTTACCTCTTTGAGTAAATCCCACTTCAGCACACTGTGATCACTGCCACCTAGTGGTTCATTTATCTGCAGATTCTTAATGCATGAAGAATCACTGCTGATAATTAAATCAAGAGTATTACTCCCTCTAGTTGCTTCCCGAACATGCTGATGTAGAAAACAATCATCCAATAAATCCACGAAAGCCCTGCTAGTGTGTGAGTAACCAGCCCCCAAAATCCAGTCAATATCTGGGAAATTAAAATCTCCCATTATAAGACATTCTGATTTACTGGCCCACTCTATTTCCCTGTACAGTTCCTTATTATACTCATCAGAGTCATTAGGCCTATAGCACACTCCTACTCTCAATTTTGATCTCCCAATGTTTATGTCACACCAAACTGACTCCACACTGCACTGTCCAGCGATGTCGACTGGCTTCACTTCCTTGGTTTTTATGTGTTTCTTAACTAATAGCATAACCCCTCCCCCCTTCCTATCCTGTCTATCCTTTCTGTAGATGTTGTACTCCCCAAATTGCAGTTCTGCATCCCTTATATCTGTGTGACACCACGTCTCTGATATCCCAACAATATCTGCCTTTGATGTTTTGAGCAATACCTCAAATTCATCAAATTTATTTACTAAACTCCTAGCATTGGTGTACACACAAGTATACCTGCACCTGTTTCTATTCTTAGCTACCCTAACACAACCCATGTGTTTACTTGTACCGCAATGGCTCCCAACAGTCTCTGAAATACCATGCATCTTGTTTTTCAGGCTTCTGCTCATTCTAATAGAAGCAGTGCAAGAATCTCTTTCACCTCTGCCAGTGGCTACTGTCAATCCATTGATCTTTGTCTCCCCCCAAGCTAGCAGTTTTCCGACCCACCTAACACTGCCTCGATAGCATCAGCAAATATTCTTGCACCCTTTCTATTTAAGTGTATCCCAGCCCTGTAGAAGCAATCTCTCCTGTTAACAAGTACAGTCCAGGCTGAAAAAAATTCTACCCCTTGAGCCTTGCACAATCTTTCCAGGGCCGAATTGATCGACAAAGCTCTCATCATATACTCCCTCCTATCGTGTTTGGGCAGAATTGCAGACACTTTCAAATTCAACCCTAATTCTCGGCTTTTGTTCAACAGTGACCTGTACTTGTTAAATAATTCTGCCGGGTTGATGGGATCTATCCAGTTATGTTTGTTATTTGGTTTTTAGGAGCACTAGCAACTAAGGCCATATTGCTCCGGGGATATGCAGTGGTCATTCCCTGACCTTTCCATATCCTCCATATTTGGTGGCAAATGGGTTCGAACCCCGATCTAATCAAGAAGCGTGTGCTACTCACTGCTGCTCCTACCCACCTGGCTATGAAGGCTTCCCAGTTATATTAAAAGAGGCATGAAATGAAGTAAGCAAACCCTTAGCCATAATTATGACAGCTTCCGTGGACTCAGGGGAGGTCCCCACGGACTCGAGGTGTGAACATGTATCACCAATTCACAAAGGGCATTCAAAAGGTGACACAGGTAACTATAGATCTGTTAGTTTAACTTGTGTTCCGGGGAAAATAATGGAATCACATGTTAAAGATGCATTTTATGATCATTTAGACAAGACTGCAGTAATAGTTAAGACACAGCATGGGTTTCTTAATGGGAGGTCTTGTCTCACCAATGGATTGGATACTACGATGTGGTCACAAAGGAACTGAAGGCCAAAAATAATTTTGATATTATATACTTGGATTTCAGGAAAGCTTTTGATACTGTTGCACAAGAAGACTTCTGTACAAATTGGAGAAGTATGGCGTTAAGGGTAAGTTGCTACAATGGATAAAGGGATGGATGACTGGGAGACGATGGAGAGTGATAATCAATGGACAATGATCTTCATGGAAAAATGTTACTAGTCGAGTTCCCCAGGGTTCAGTGCTGGGCCATTTGTTGTTTTGTGCATTTATCAATGATATTGATGAATATCACAAAACAACATCAGGATTAATATCCAAGTTTGCAGATAATAAAATGGTTGGCAGGGTTGTTAACAACAGTAAAGACAGTATGCTACTCCAACTGGATCTAGATAAGTTGGGCAAATGGGCTGAGAAGTGGCAACTGAAGTTTAACCTTGACAAATGCAAAGTACTGCATATGGTTAGCAATAACCCAAGAGAAACTTACCAACTGTGTAGTAATACACTTAGGGAAGTGAAAAAGACCTGGGGGTAATTGTGCAGTCAAATATGAAGTTTGATGAGCAGTGCAGACAGGCTGCCAGGGTAGGTCAATGATATATTGGAATTTTGTTAGCAGGGACAGGGAGGTGATTATTCCCTTATACAAGGCAAGGCAATGGTCAGGCTACCTCATTTTAGATGATGTAGAGTTGATAGAATGAGTACAAAGAAGGGCAACAAAATTGGAGAGGGGAACAAAGGGGTGGTCTTACCAAGAAAGGCTTAAGTTCTGCAAATTGCAGCATGTGGAGAGTTGGCACCTGAGAGGTGTTCTGATTGAGGAGTATATGGCCTTGAATGGGTTGAGCAAGCTGAATGTGGATGGGATTCTTCCTCTTGCTCAGATTAAGAGCCTGAGGGGGGCATAGATTCAAATTGAGGAAAGACAGTTGTAGAAGTTGTAGAATCGATGTGTGGAAGTTTGACTTTAGCCAGTGGATGGTTGATTGGTAGAATAGACTTCCATAGTTTGTTGTGGAAATTGGTAGGCTAAATAAATTTAAGGCTGAGCTGGACAGGCATTTGGAACGAATGGAGGGATGAAATAGGATGGTTTCTTTTTATTGGCTGATGCTGCATAATCTTGCTTTCTTGCATCATACGGCTCTACTAATGCTAATTTCCTCCTGGGAGGGGATCAACAGGTCCCACTCTATTATAACTACTCTGGACCTATTCAGGGAAGCAAGAGAAGTGACTGTAACTGGGAGTCCACCAAAATTTTGTTTTGCTTTTTTTAACATCTGTTCTGAATGTCTTGGGTGAGATGTTTCTATTAGGAGATATCCAGAATGAAGTCTCTTAAATAGTTTTGAAGAGCCAGCTACTACATCAATACTTTTCTTTATAAGAAAAGGAGACAATTTACTTAATGGTTACGTACCCAGGGAATTCATAACCAGAAAAGATGGTATTTCCTGCAAAGATAAGTGTTTTTTGATTCTTTCAGCCTGTGAAATCTCATGGTCCTTTTTCACTGATGTGTTCTTAGTTAAAGCATGATAGCTCTATTAAAAGTTTTTCTCTGAATAATTCATGAGCTCCATTTTGTGCTCCTTTTAGCTGTAGATACTGTCTTTACAACCATGTTCAGAGCAGTTCCAACCAGTGGCAATCAGAGCAGTATATTACTAGCAGTGACGCTGCTAGCAGGGGTACACAGTAACATTGTGAGTGGTAAGCAGTAACCGTGAAAGCAGAGGAGGGTTTATGAAAAAAAAGTTAGTACTTGTCCTAGGAAAAACCACTAGACAAATTGTACTATGAAAATCACTTGGTACTCATGGCTACTGCATTGGTAAGTTTGTGTTGAGAAGCACGTCTTATAATACTACAACCATTTCATGTGTAGTGTGTGTGTGTGTGTGTTATTTAAGCCATTTTTTATATTTAAGAGAGTATCGAAAATCAGGGTAGGAGGGCATCTTGTATTTTTTTGATTCAAGTTGATTCATCTTAATTCAAGACAATGTGGGTTGAAATTGAAAAAAATCTTTGGAATTTGGATTGAGAAGTTGATGAAACTGAATCAAATGTAATACACATAAAATTGTAGAAGGCATTACTGCAAAGGAAAAAATATTTAAATATTTTATTTTTTAACTAAAAAATATTGACTTTGATTTTATTTTTGACAATAATCTTCCTCTAATACTCAGATAGAAAGTCAAAAAAAGGACAAATTAATATTTAAAATATTTAAGTACATAGTTTTTCAATTTTTAAAAAGTTATAGATACCTAAAAAAAAAAAAAAAAACAACGCTCGATTTATGCATACAGTTCAGAAACTTACTTGCAAAAGGGATAAGAAACTAAACTAGTTCTCAATTTATTTGGACTTTAAATGTCATACCAAAGCCACAGAGAATTAAATACATAGAGAAAAAGTTTTTCTCTGTTTAATTCCAATATAAATATGATATAAAATAATTTAACTTTACTATATTAATATAATTTACTATGTTTCTCAGTAATTGCTATAAAGATAAGCACTTATCACTTAGCAGTAGGCCGCAGTAATTCCACTGAAGATTTATGTTGAAATGAAGCATACTTACCTGCACAGCAACTTCTTACAAGTACAGCAATTCAGATCATGACTGGTTAACAAAAACTTTTTATGATGGATCAAAGATATTACCTATCTCAAAAATAGTAATAACCAACTGTGGCAAAAGACTAAAGACTCAGTTTAATTAAACTGAGACTGCATATTAAATATGCATAAAAGTCTCAAGGTTTTCAAAATATGAAAACAATTTTACGCATATAAAATACAATAAATAAAATATAAGCTGATATACTAGGTAACCAAAATGAAATGCGACGTAATGCCACTAGCTGAAATAAAAATCTGCTTGGTCAGTTTAATCAAGCATCAATTGCAGGTAAGTTGCAATTGTTGTACCAAATTCAGCATTTTCTTACATGTAGTTTATTTTTATGCAGCAAAATGGACATTGCAAAAGAATACACCATGCCTTTGCATTCATTTTCTACAATACTGAAAAAGCCAAAAAAAAAAAAAAAAAAAAAAACTTAAAGTGCATCACACTGGAACAGTAATAAAAAACAGGAAACAAATTTGTGGTGTAAAACATGAGCTTAAAATAAACTTTTTAAGTGTTACCAACAAATGCATGTATTTAATTTGCCAACATCAGGAATGCCAAATGCAGCAGTGGATGGCACCAAAGCTTTAAGGACATGAATAATTTAATTTAACAAAATGTTTGCAGTGAGTCTGTATAAGGAGACAAAGAAAGGCCATAGGCAGCTTGTGTTCCTTATGGATGGTCCATTCTTGAAAAATATGAGGCAAAGAATATTTTCAATCTTGACAAGATGGTATATTTTATAATTTGCTCCTAAACAAAACACTTTCTTTTCAAGGAGAGTCTTGTAACAGTGGAAAATTAAGAAAAAACAAAGAATCACTATTCTCTTAAGTTACAATGCAAGTAGCACTATAAAACTGTGCCTATTTGTGGTTGTTATTTTTTTCCAAGCCAAGATGTTTTGGTAAAGTTAACCAACTCCCTTGCAATTATGAGGCTAACTGAAGTGCTTGGCATTCAATCAAAATTTTTCAATCTTAGATATTGAGAGTGGACAGAAGAATGGCTTCAGAAAAAAAAATCAAGGAACATTTTTATTATTGTAGATCATTGCACAGCCCATTCTGCTGACACACTGAAGTCAATGAATATACAGCTGTTGTTTTACATTGCAGTACAAATTATGCAGCCATTGGATCAAGGCATTATTTATACCCTCCACGGAGTATATAAAAGGCGCCTCCGTAGCCACGTGGAGAGAAGCAGCAGTGTGTAGCACACGCTTCTTGATTAGACCAGGGTTCGAGCCCGTGAGCCACCAAATACGGAGGATGTGGAAAGGTCAGGGAATGACCACCGCATATCCCGGAACAATATGGCCTTAGTTGCTAATACTCCTAAAAACCAAATAACAACAACAGACTATATAGAGCCCCGTTGATAAGGAACCTGATCCACAACATAGGAAGTAACAAGTGTTACCTCCTATGTTGATCCACAACATAGGAGGTAATTTGCAGCCAAAGTGGAATGGATTGGAATTGGATTCTATTTGAAATATTTTTATTGCTTGGTAGAGTACTGCATCTAGTGTAATAATCAACTGTTTAGAAATAATAGTTCTGGAGAGAATATAACTGAAAAACATGGTCCAGAAAAAGAATATGATGCAATGTTGAGGAACAGCATGGTTTTGTTAAGGGGAAGTCTTACCTGACCAATTTCATTGGATACTATGATGCAGTCACAAAAGAACTGGATGCAGGGAATAACTTTGATATTATATACTTGGATCTTAGAAAGGCTTTTGATACTGTTACACATGGAAGACTACTGCACAAATTGGAGCAGTGTGGCATTGGAGGCAAATTTCTGCTATGGATAAAGGGGTGGTTGAGGGGGAGAAAACAGAGAGTGGAAATCAATGGACACTGCTCATCGTGGACTAATGTTATTAGTGGAGTCCCTCAGGGTTCAGTATTGGGTCCATTATTGTTTTCTGTATTTATAAATGATATTGATGATGGCATATCAAGCTTAATGTCCAAGTTTGCAGACGATACAAAGGTAGGCAGGGTTGTCAAGGACACTATGCTGCTGCAACAGGATCTGGAAAGGTTGAGCAGATGGGCTGAGAGGTGGCAAATGAAGTTTAACATTGACAAATGTAAAAGTACTACGTATGGAAAACAGCAACCCCACAAGAATGTATCAACTCTGTGGTACTACACTGACAGTGGTAGAAAATGAAAGGGACCTGGAGGTGGTTGTGCAGGCAGATATGAAGTTCTCTGAGCAGTGCAGATGGGCTGCAAGAGTAGCTCATGGTGTATTGTCAATGATATATAGGAATTTTTCTAGCAGGGATAAGGAGGTGATTATTCCCTTGTTTAAGGCAATGGTCAGGCCACACCTTGAGTACTGTATACAGGCCTGGAGGCCTCATTTCAAGAAAGATGTAGAGCTGCTGGAACGAGTACAGAGAAGGGCAACAAGATTAGTGAATGGAACAAAGGGGTGCTCTTATGAAGAAAGGCTTAAGTTTTGCAAATTACAGTGTGTGGAGACTAGGCACCAGCGAGGTGATCTGATAGAGGTGTATAAAGCCTTGAATGGTTTGAGCATGCTCAATGCTGATGGGATTCTTCCTCTTGCTCAGAATAATCACCTGAGAGGGCATAAATTCAAATTTAGGAAAGACAGATGTAGGATAGACGTGTGGAAATTTGCCTTTAGCCAGCGGATGGTTGGTTGGTGGAACAGACTTCCATCCCTTTTCGTGGAAGTTGATAGTCTAAATAAGTTTAAGGATCAGCTAGACAGCTATTTCGAACGAACAGAGGGGTGAAGTGGAAGTGGTTATTTTTTATTTATTTATTTTTTTTTTTTTTTTGGCTGATGCTGCATAAGCTTGCTTTCTTGCATCAAATGCCTCTACTTATGCTAATGCTAACTGGGGACTTTGAAGGAGCATATGGACTTTTTTGGTTAATTTAAAAAGTTTGTTAAGATGGACGATGAAGTTGGACACATTAAAGAGTTAATTGATTTGTATGTTTCCTTTAATGTTAAGACTGTAATGCTTTTCCTACTTTGTGATATTTAATTACATATGCAATATATTTTTATTTCAAATACTCTATTTCTTTTATCTTAGTTTATCTTATAAATAAAAGAAAATCTAAACAAAATATGTATTATTCTTAGACAAAGCTTTCATTATTATTCTTATTTTTACTATTTAAATTTATTTATTTTTGTTATTATTATTTAATATCATTGGACATGCACACAAAACACAAAAATTTAGGTCCCCTGAACTGTGAGTGAGTGAGTGAGTGAGTGAGTGAGTGAGTGAGTGAACTGTTTTTAATTTAAAAACAGAGCTACACAACTCAATATGTTCTACATTGCAACAATATTTTAAAAGAATAAAAGGGATTACCTCAATCTGGTCTGTAGAATAATTTCAGGACAATGCTCTCCAGATGTAATCGGAGAAATTAATTTTCATGAATTCTTGCATTCAAAGCCCCAATGATTCGACACACCCCAGAACGAAGGCCAAGAATCCCAACCTGACCCCAAAACACATCAAACCATCCCCACAAAACTATGAGTGAGAGAAGACATTGTGTCAAAATTAATTAAAACTAAAGAATTGATCACGGCAATGAAATAAATTGAGATGAAGAATTTACCATCTTGATCACAGGTTGGAAATAATGCGAAATAATAGTGTGTCAAGATATTAAATAGAGAGATTATTTGTCTTGGCGCATGTGTATAAAAGACCGTGAATCCAAAATGAGGTATGGATGATGCACATTGAAAGAATTTTCTTACAAGTTAATTTCAAGGGTTTTAGCGATTAATAACTTTGTGTAGTTGTGTTGAATGTTCAGAATTTTTGCCTCATTAAATAGAAATATATGACTTTCATTCAGAGAATGAAAAGCTAATTCTGATGCAGTTGCATGCGAAGGATTGCCAGAAGTTGCATGTTGCTTCATCCTCAAATCTAGGGTACACCGAGTCGAGCCTTGACAATAGACGATTCACATTCACCACAAATATTATATACAAGGTCATTTATTTGTACCTAAAAAGAAAAAAAACACTGCAATTTTTCAGAATAGTAAGTAGTTTCTGCATTGGTCTTGCTACAGTTTTAAATTCTGTATCTTCAAAGAGTCTACTAAGCTGTATGTGTCATTGTTCAATATACAGAATGGAAATAAAGTATAATTGATTATTGGTTCTATTGATTGGTGTGATATTTTGTTACCTGTTTTTTGCTTGTAATTTGATTTGGTTAATAGTGGTGAGAAGAATTTATACCTCAATCTCTGAGGATAAAGTGGGCTCAGTTGTGGAATATTTATAAGCATTAAGAAATTTGTTGAATATGATGGCCCTTTTGTAAGTGAACAGGTTATAGTAAAATAAATAACTATTATAGTGAAAAAACATTGGTATTTATAGGCTTACAAGAAATGTTAAATTATATTTTATTCATATCCCATGTAGGTGTGAAATTTAAAGAGTTTGTTTCATTGTGCTTTAACAATGTAAAATGTAGTCTTGAATAAATATTATTGAATGGGGTGCTCTTATGAAGAAAGGTTAAAGGTCTGAAAGTTGCATCTTCTGGAGACTAGGCACCTGCAAGGTGATCTGATTCAGGTGCATAAGGAATTGAATGGTTTGAGCAGGCTCAATGCTGATGGGATACTTCCACTTACTCAGATTAAGAACCTGAGAGGAGCATAGATTCAAATGGAGGAGAGACAGTTGTACAATAGATGTGTGGTAATTTGCCTTTAGCCAGTTGATAGTTAATTGCTGGAACAGACTTCCATCTGTTGTTGTGGAAGTTGATAGTTTAAATAAATTTAAGGCTGAACTAGACAAACATTTAGAGTAACCAGATAAATGAAATGGGAATGGGGTGTTTTTTTTTTGGCTGATGCTGTATAAGCTTGCTTTCTTGCACCATGTACCTCAACTAATGCTAATGTCTGTGAAATGTCTTGAGTGGTGCAATCATAGGTAATAACGAGCACATCATCTAGATACCTCCCTTAATAAGTAATACAGAGAAGAAATGGTGTTAAGTGTATGTGTTCGATGTTAGCAAGATAAATCTCTGATATCAGGCCACTCAGGTGATAGGTGTTTTTTTTTTTTTTTTTTTTTTTTAGTTGTTGGCGCATTGGCTTCTGTGGCCATAATGCACCTCCCAAGGTTTTTGCAGTACTGTGATCCAAGCCCAAAGCCGGATTCAAACCCGCGACCTTTGGGTTGCCAGGCAGGCACTTTACCCACCCAACTAGCCCAGCCGGCAGGTCATAGGTAGACTGAAAATTTGTTTATATAACTTGCCCTGAAAGGTAATATAATTAGCTTCAATCAGAAGCTTAATTAAATAGAAAATTTATTTTTTCTGCAGTTTGGTATAATTAATTATGATGGTATTATTATTAAATAACTCACAAACTATATCAAGTGCATATTCAACATTAACATTCATGTTCAAAGATGTGATGTCTAATGAAAACAACTTATCATTACCACTGATTTTGCAATCTTTAAGACTGTTAAATAATGTGTCAATTTTTTCATCCTGAATTTTATTATCTGTCTGAAATGGTTTTATGATATTGTATAAATGCGAGGCCAAGAGCGAAAATACTGAGGTTCTGTAAGGCACAATCGGGCGGATGGATGGGGCACTCAGGTTTAACTTGTTGGAAAAGTACTGGAATATTATATGCACTTTCTTTCAGTTCTTTTAATTGAGCCATTGAAATGAAATCACTTTTTTGGTATGAAGTTGGTGTTTGGTTCTACTGGTTAACTTAATTTGAAAATATAGACGAGTCTATCTCCTAATAAGTTGAGCTGTCCAATATAATGGGATCTAATTTGTTAATATAGTCTATTCTATTGAGCATGACTACTGTGACTCCCTTATCGAGAAAATACAGACAATCTATATTTTCTCAAAGATTACACAATGCTATAACCTCATTACTATTCAATCTAGAAAACATCTACTTTTTGAATTGTTCACTACTTGGTTGACTTGTTAAACGAGCAATTTGTTTTGTGGGGCATTCCAGAGACCACACTAAAAATCTATCACAAATTATAACTGAGCCAGCTTTAGACTCAGAGGTTGTGGTATTCACCAATAGGTTTTAAAATAGGGGTTATCCTCTCACCACTATTAACAAAATCAAATTACAAGCAAGATGTTGTTGTTATTTGGTTTTTAGGAGCATTAGCAACTAAGGCCATATTGCTCTGGGAATATGCGGTGGTCATTCCCTGACCTTTCCGCATCCTCCGTATTTGGTGGTGACGGGCTGGAACCCCGGTCTAATCAAGAAGCGTGTGCTACGCACTGCTGCTCCTTCCCACCTGGCTACGGAGGCGCCCTTACAAGCAGGAAACAGGTCACAAAATATCACACCAATCAATAGAACCAATAATAAAAAATACTTTATTTCCATTCTGCATATTGAACAATGGCACAAACAATTTAGTAGACTCTTTAAAGATACAGAATTTAAAATTGTAGCAAGACCAATGCAGAAACTACATACTATTCTGAAAAACTGCACAGTCCTTTCTTCTTTTGAAACAAGTAAATGACCTCGTATATAATATTTCTTGTAGTGAATGTGAATCGTCTTATCAAGGCTCAAATCGGTGTACCCTAGATTTGAGGGAGAAGCAACATGCAACTTCTGTCCATCGTTTGCACACAACTGTGTCAGAATTGGCTTTTCATGCTCTGAATGAAAGTCATATATTTCTATTTAATGAGGCAAAAATTCTGAACATTCAACACAACTACACAAAGTTATTAATTGCTGAAACCCTTGAAATTAACTTGTAAGAAAATTCTTTCAATGTGCATCATCCTTACCTCATTTTGGATTCACGGTCTTTTATACTCATGTGGCAAGACAAATAATCTCTCTATTTAATATCTTGACACACTATTATTTCACATTATTTCCAACCTCTGATCAAGACGGTTTGTCGAAAAGCCTAGTCAGCTTAAAGAAGGAAAGTTTATTAAAATTGCTTTCGATTCTTCATCTCAATTTATTTCATTGCAGCAATCTTATTTATTTTATTGCCATGATCAATTCTTTTGTTTTAATTAATTTTAACACAATGTTTTCTCTCACTCATAGTTTTGTGGATCGTCATTTTTCTTAGTACACTTTCCACTTCTTTCGTGCTTATGCCTTGCACTACTCTTTCATTCGAGGATGGAGAGACAAATGAAAGAGTAGTGGAAGGCATAAGCAGGAAAGATGTGGAAAGTGCACTCAGAAAAATGGAGAGGGGGAAAGCAGTAGGTGTTGATCAGATACCAGTAGAGGTATGGAGAAGTCTGGACGAAAAAGGGATTGATATCCTATGGAACTTTATGGAAAAACTGTGGCAGCAGGAGAGGTTACCCGATGACTGGAGGGAAAGTATACTTGTGCCAATCTATAAAGAAAGGGTGATGTGCAGGAATGTGGGAACTAGAGAGTAATAAAGTTAATGTCTCATTCGATGAAGATCTGGGAAAGAATTGTGAAAGGAAGGAGATGGAAATAGGAGAGGAACAGTTTGGTTTCATGCCTGGAAGAGGAACAACAGATGCAGTCTTTGCTTTAAGGCAGGTGATGGAAAGATACAGGGAGATGCAAGTAGAGTTGCACATGGTGTTCATAGCCCTGGAAAAAGAATATGATAGAGTGCCCAGACAAGAGGTGTGGAGATGCATGAGGGAGAAGGGTGCTTCTTAAGGCTTGTGAAAGAAATGTACGAGGGAGCAGTGACTCAGGTTAAGAGTAGTGTAGGTATGACTGAGGGATTCTCTGTAGAAGTTGGACTGCACAAGGGATCAGCTCTCAGCCCATATCTGCTTGATCTGGTAATGGATGTGTTGGTGAGAGAAGTGAAGAGTAGAGCACCGTGGAGTATGCTGTTTGCAGATGATACCGTACTGTGCGAACCATTCCAAGGAAAGGTAGAGAAGAAATTGGAGGAATGGAGGAAAGCGCTGGAAGAGAGAAACATGAGGATAAGTAGAACAAAGACAGAATATATGGTATTGAATGGAGAAGATGAGAGTTCTATAAAACTGCAGGAGGAAAAGCTACCATCAGTTTCGAAATTTAAGTATCTGGGATTGAACGTTGAGAGGGATGGAGGATTGAGTGCAGAAATACAGCATAGAGTGCAATGTGGATGGTTGAATTGGAGAAAGATGAGTGGGGTGCTGTGTGATAAGAAAGTAAATTGTAGAATGAAGGGAAGAGTTTATAAAACTGTGGTTAGACCCATATTGAGGTACGGTGCTGAGACATGAGCGATTACAATGGCCCAGGAGAAGAAGATGGAAGTGGTAGAGATAAGGATGCTAAGATGGATGTGTGGTGTGAGGAGGAAGCATATGAAAAGAAATTACTACATCAGAGGTACAGTTAAGGTGGGGCCCTCCGAGTAAAAAAATGCAGGAATCTAGATTGAGGTGGCTTGGACATGTGGAATGAAAAAGTGAGGAGTATGTGGGGAAGAGATGTGAAAAGTTGGAGGTGATAGGGAAGAGGGGGAGACCTAAGCTGAGATGGAAGGACAATATGAGAGGATTTAAAAGAGAGAGGATGGAGGAGAGAGGAATCCCAGGATAGGGAGGAATGGAGGAAAAGAATTAAGGACGGAAATGCCAACCCCATATAAACGTGGGAAGAAGGCGAAGATAAAGAAGAAGTTTTGTGGGGATGATCTGATGGGTTTTGGGGTCAGGTAGGGGTCCTTGGAATTCAATTTAATTCTGAGGTGCATTGAATCATCCCATGGGGGCTGTGAGTGCAAGAATTCATTAAAATTATTTTATCCGATTACATTTGGAGAGTGTCATCCTGAAATTATTTTATGGAACAGATTGAGGTAATCTCTTTTATTCTTATAAAATTAGAGGAAATATGTATTACTGGTTACCAAACGAGAATTAGGTAAAACTCTAGAGGTTTCTGGTGGACACAATTGTGCATGATTACATATAGTTCAGTAGAAAAGATGTGAAGAAATCCTTGAATGTTGAAAAAAGCAATATATTATGAATAAGAATTATGAATTCTTTTGTTACATTTTAATTTCAGATCATTCTGCCCATACAGAGTAAATGAGAGAGAACAAACCTTAAGGACCATCTCTACGGTAAACACTCCTGTAAAGGCATAATCAAAATAGTTGAGGATGCGATTGCTGTAGGACTCCTCCATGACTGGGTCTTCGGCAGCTAAAGCAATGCTACTTAGTGAAATTATAATCATTATGAAGAGATCAAAGTAACGGAGATTAACAACATAATGGGCTGCACGACGAATCCTATAAAAAAAAAAGAAACTTTATTTAATAAATTACTTATTCAATAAGTTGAGATCAACATTAAAAAGCCTGTACTGTTTAATATTTTACTAAATACACACACAAACATAGTTGACAACAAAATGCAAATCAGTCCTTGCCCAAAGTCATTCATATAAATAATAAACAAAACAACTTATGTGAAACGATATATATATATATATATATCATAACTAAAATAAACAAAGCACCAGAAAATTCCAAACAACAATCACATACACTGTGCTGCCATTTTATTAGGTACACCTACCTAGTAGCGTGTTGAGCCTCCTTTAGCCTTCAAAACAGCATGAATTTGTCTAGGCATGGATTGAACAAGATGCTGAAATGTGCAGGTATGGAGTACCATGCAGACATGAGTGTGTCACGCAGTTCCTTGAGATTCAACGGAGGTGTAGACCTGCAGTGAACAGCTCTTTCCAGCTCATCCCAAAGATGTTCATTAGGATTGAAATCTGGGGACTCAGAGGGCCACTGCAGCAAAGAAAAGTCATTGTCACGTTCCTGGAACCATTCCATAGTGATTCAGGCTTTGAGCACCAGCGCATTATCCTGTTGGAAGTAACCATCTGACTGAGGATAAACTGTCAACATAAATGAATGCACTTGGTCAGTGCCGATGTTTAGGTACGATGTGGCATTCAGACGTGAATCTATGGGTATCAATGGACCCAATGTGTGCAACGAAAATATTCCCCACGCCATTACACTGTCCCCACCACCTTGCACAGTAGTTGTCAGACATGACAGGTCCATGGATTCATGTTGTTTTTGCCAAATTCTGAGCCTTCCATCAACATGATGCACCAGTAACTTCAACTCATCAGAACAAGCAACTGTTTTCCAATCCTCGATAGTCCAGTGCTGGTGTTGCTGTGCCCACAGGAGGCGTGCTCTCTTGTTCTTCATTGTTAACAAAGGTACACAATGTGGCTGTCGGCTGTTGTAGCCCATTCGCAACAAAGTGTGACCAGTGGACCTTTGCAATATTTTGTTCTGTGTACTAAGGTTGTATTCTGACATGATGTGCGACATTGTGTCCCATCTGTTTGCTTGCAGAATTCTAGCCATCCTCCTCTGACCTCTCTCAATCAACAAGCAATTTTCTTCCAGAGGAGTGCCATTGAGAGGATGTTTTCTGTTTGTTGCACCATTCTCAACACACCCTTGAAACTGTGGTGCGTGAAAAAATTCAGAACTGCTGTTTCAGAGATGCTTTGTCCAGCATGTCTTGCACCTACTACCATGCCACTTTCAAAGTCCGTTAGATCACTCCTTTTCCCCATTCTTGCTATAGTTTGTACGCTTAACTGGTACTAGAAAGGTTGTTCTGCTGCATTTATATCCACAATTGTGGTCACATGCCTTGCAACGTTGTGGGACAAACCATTTGTGTGCACAGCAGGGGTGTACCTAATAAAGTGGCAGCACAGTGTATAAATAAATGAAAGATAAGAAATATTTATATTTTAAAAGGTCAAGACAAAACTGAAAAAAGTATGAGAGCAGGACTTAAATTAATGACTAGCTGAGTAAATTTTTATTTTATAAATTAATAGTATGAACCAGAACTGTAATGCTCAATACGTTCTACGTTTATATCAATATTTGCAAAAGAAAAAGAGAAGTTTACATAAATATGATATGTAGAACACTCTCCAGAAATTAAAATGAAAACAATTAAATTAAAAAAATCAAAAATCTTACATTACAGTAAAAAATAATTAAAAATCAAATCAACACAATTAAAAATCAATATAAAATTGCAAAACGATTTTCCTTACTGAAGCTAACAATGCTTTTCGACCATATATCATGATCACAGGAATGAAAATTACCGAATAGGGATGAGAATGAAACTTAAATAGGGATTATTTGTCTTCGTGCATAAGCTTTTTAAATGACCACGAATCGGAGATTAGATATGGCCGGCGAACGTTAACAGAATTCTCATGTAATTTAATTTCAACGGTTTCTGCAATTAATAGACTCATATAATTACATTGGAAACTAAGTATTTTGGCCTCGTTAAATAAAAAAGTATGTTTCTCATTGATGGCACAAAAGGCTAATTCTGACACTGCTGAATGAGAAGCACAAACTGAAGCCGCGTGTTGATTAAGCCGCGTGTTGATAGTATGTGATATGGGGTAGAATAAGCATCAAAAGTATATGCTCAATCGTTGAGAGATAGACCTCCAATATTAAGCTGCTCAGGCTCAATCCCACTGACAAACCAAAAATTTGTTTGTATACTTTGTCTCGAAAGGTGATATAGTTAGCTTCAACTAAAGTTTAATTAAGTGAAAAGTTTCCTTAATAGAAAGCTTAGTATAATTAATTGGTCTAGAGTTATTATTTAAAATATCCCAAAGAATATTTAATGTGCATTCAACATTTACATTTGCATATAACAAGATAACATTTAGTGAGAATAAATTATCATTATCACCAAGTTTACACCAAGTTTTGATAATGTATCATAGTTCTTAATCCCAAAATTGTATTGCCTTTCTAAAGGGTTTTATAATGATATTTACATGTGTGGCCAAGGATGAAAATGAGTTTCTGCAGGAAGCGATGGGCCGAATAGGAAATCCAGTCATACGTAATTTTCCCTGTCCGAAAAGTGCAGGAATATTGTATGTTCTAGCCTTCAGTTCCTTTAACTAAGCCATAGTAATGTAGCAATTTTTTTGATACGTGGTTAATGTTTTATTGTATTGATTGACCAAATTGGTAAATAGTGCCTGGTCTACTTAAAGATACGTAGAGTTATCTCCACTTATCTTGAAGCCCATAAATATTCAATGACGGAATCTGCTTTGGGCTCAGGAATACAAATATTAACCAGCAGATTCTTAAACAGGGATTACCTCCTTGCCACAATAAACCAAATTAGGGTACAAGCTAAGGATAGGATACAAAAAACTACACCAACCAACAATAGTAATATCAAAAAATACTTTATTTCTGTCATACACTTTGAACAGTGGCACGAACAGCTTAACAGATTCTTTAAAGTTACCAAATTTAAAATTGTGGCCAGGCCAATACGGAAATTACACATTATACTGAACTCAGTCCTTTCCTCATTCACAACACAAATAAATGACCAGGTATACAACATTTCTTGTGGCGATTGCAACTCGTCTCATAAAGTTTCTGCACAGTTTCATGGCGCCTCCGTAACCAGGTGGGAAGGAGGAGCAGTGTGTAGATTAGATTACACGCTTCTTGATTAGACCAGGGTTCGAGCCCATCACCACCAAATACGGAAGATGCGGAAAGGTCAGGGAATTACCACCGCATATCCCGGAGCAAAATGGCCTTAGTTGCTAATACTCCTAAAAACCAAACAACAACAAACAAACAGCACAGTTTCCTCTGAATTTTCGTGTTAATCAACATGCAGCCTCAGTTCGCGCTTCTCGTTCGGCAGCATCAGAATTAGCGTTTCATGCCATTATAATGTAAAACATACATTTTTATCGAATGAGACCAAAATACTTAAGTGTACAACATAATTATACAAGACTATTCATTGCAGAAGCCATCAAAGTTAAATTACATAAAAATTCGGTTAATGTTCACCAGCCGTATCTAATCTCCGATTCGTGGTCTTTTACATGCATGCACGAAGACAAATGAACCCTATTTAAGATTCATGCTCACCCTTACTTGGTAATTTTCATTACTCTGATCATGACATATGGTTGAAAAGCGTTGTCAGCTTGAGGAAGGAAAACAGTTTTGCAATTTTTTAATTAAATTATTTTAATTAATTTTTTACTTAATTTTTAATTGCATTAAATCGATTTTTAATTGTGTTCAACTGATTTTTAATTATTTTGTACTGTAATGTAAGATTTTTGATTTTTTTAATTAGAAATTCGTTTCAATTTCTGGAGAGTATTATATAATGAAGTGTTCTATGTATCATACTGAAGTAAACTTCTCTTTTTCTTTAACAAATATTTATAAATTAATGCATTTAATATCTTTATTCCATTAGAAAATCTCTGGCAGCAAAACCTGAAAATGTTTTTTTTTTTTTTTTTTTTTTATTTAAAGAAAATTAGAATAGCAGTCTTCAATGAGCAGGTTTAGAATAAAAAATAAATAAATAAGGATAGTTTAACTGCAAATTTAAAGAAGTATGCATGTAGAATTAAATGATAAAAAGGTTTTTGATTCCTAACCATACAGCCCTTGATCTTTTTTTTCCTCACAAACAACCCTTCCAAGTACATGGTCGAAGTGAGTGGTCCTTTAGCACCTCAGATCACAACTTGGTGATTGTCTCTTCTCCAATGGACCCTTTATCTTGTGGCTATTCCCAACCTTGTGTTGTTTGGCATTACAAGAATGCAAAATGGGATGACCTGCGAGAATTCTTTTCCTTGGTTGGATTACCGTTTTGAAAACTTCTGATGTCAACATTTGCTCAGATTGAGTCAGTGAAATTATTCTTGTAGGAATGGAATCCTTTTTTCCACATTCCACCTTAAAATCTCATCCTTTATCTAAACCTTGGTATTCCAATAAATGTGCTAAGGCTGTTGCATATCATAATTAGCTTGTTTCCAATCCTTCAATTTCATTTTCTGCCTACAGTAGAGCTAGCAACAATTGTAAAGCAGTTATTAATAAGTCCAAACTAATTTTGAAAGGCTAAGAGTAAAAAACTTACTTCAGTGGTAGAGAAAATCTTAGACAAAGATTAAGAGTGTAATCCAGGGATATTTAGATATGCCCTAATGAAAGCCGAGCATTTTGGTTTCTTGCCAAAGTGATTGGCCGCAACTTTTGCATCTCTGCTCCCACCTCTGTCAAAACCAGATGGTTCTATTATCACTTCAGCTAAGGATAAAGCTGACCTGCTAGCATCCTATTTTTCTTCCAACTCATGTAGTAGTAGTGGCATGTGATGCAAGAAAGCCAGTGTATGCAGCATCAGCCAAAAAAAAAAAAAAAAAAAACACACATTCCCTCCAAATACCTGTCCAGTTCCTCCTTAAATTTATTTAACCTATCAACTTCCACAACGACAGATGGAAGTTTGTTCCAGCAATTAACCACCCGCTGGCTAAAGGCAAATTTCCGCACATCTATTCTACATCTGTCATTTCTTAATTTCAATTTATGCCCCCTTAGGTTCGTAATCTGAACAAGTGGAAGGATCCCATCAGAATTCAGTGTGCACAATCCATTCAAGGCCTCTGTATTTGTGTATTAATGATCTTGGTAAAACACCATTCCCAGCAGGCTCCATTCAATGCCTCCTGTGATCTTTGGACAAAAGGATATCAGAAGCATTTTGACGAAACTTGATAATAAGCAAGCTCCAGGTCCTGATGATATTTCTCCACTTGTTCTCAAAACCTGCACTCCTGAACTTACTGCTGTTCTTTGCCAGATTTTCACACTTTCTTATTCCAAAGGTGTATTTCCTTCTGCTTGGAAATTTGCTCATATCCAGCCAGTTCCTAAAAAGGATCACAAATCCCCCACCCCCACCCAATTATCGTCATATTGCAATTACCAACTGTTTTTTTAAATTGGTTATCCAGTTTTCTCTCTGACTGTTCACTGAGGGTGATGGTAGATGGCTCTCTGTCTTCTAATCTCTCCACTAATGCTGGTGTCCCCCAAGGTTCAGTTCTTTCCCCCACTCTTCTCTTCTTGTATATTAATAACCTTCTTCCATTGACCAGAAATCTTATCCATAGTTTTGCTGATGATAGCACATTGCATTCCACTTTCCTGTTTGAGAAACCATGCCCTGCTCAATCAGTTTCAACTTCTCGAATATCTGCTACTAATTCCTTAAATGCCAATCTCCAGGTAATTCTCCAGTGGGGCAAAGAAAATTTAGTTGACTTCAATCATTCTAAAACTCAGTCCTCTCTTATATCTCGCAAAAAGGATTCTTCTGCTCCTATGCTTATCTTCGGTGACACTCCGATTTCTAGGCAAGATGATATATCTCTTTTAGGGATTACCCTGGCTTCTAATCTTTCTTGCCACAAGCACATTACAAATATTGCTTCCTCTGCATCTAAAAACTTGGTTTTCTCTTTTTCTCTCAGCGTTACTTTTCTTCCAAACATCTGTTCACTCTGTACAAATTGCAAATCCATCCTACCATATAATATTGTTCCCGCATCTGAGGTGGTGCCCCCAAAACCTCTCTCAGGCTTCTAGATTCCATTCAGAAGAGGGCAGTTAGGTTAATTAATAACTCCTCTCTAACAGAGTCGCTCCACTCACTGTCTCATAGACGTACTGTTTCTGCTGCATGCCTGTTCTACAGATACTTCCATGGGCACTGTTCTGAATTGGCTTCTATAACTCCTGCTTTCTCTTTTAAGGCAGTCCAAACATTCCTGTGCTGCATCCAATCAATATCCATTGACTGTCCAACTTCAAACTCACAGAAACAACTTTTCATTTTCCTTATTTATTCATTCAACTGCATTTTCTGGAGTAACCTTCCTTCATATGTATTTCTTGAAAATTACAGTCTACAGAAGTTAAGTCTAATGTTAACAAATATCTTTTTTGATCTTCTCAACCTCCAACCCATGCAAGTACTAAGTACTTTAATACCTCTCGTGTCTGGGGTATTCATTAAAAAAAAAAAAAAAAAAAAAATCTGCAAGGAATTTCTTTCCCCATTTTTGAAAATAGAGGAATCAACAGTGAGGAAGATTTACAGACCAGGGCGGACACGTACATCAACCTGTTGAAAGATATTGTCAAAATTAATATTCCAGGTGTGAAACAAATCTTTTAGTCTAATACCAGTGTACCTATTTTTAGTCAGTTTGCTGTTATAGAATTCTGTCCATTCACGGCTGAAAAGCAACAATTGAACATGATGGGCTGGTAGATGTTAAATATTAGCTGCATAATTGAGGAGCAGCATTTTCCTTCTAAGGTGAAGTGGAGGTTTGTGTACCTCTACATAGACTTTGGACAGGAGATGTACTAAATGCACCTAGAGCACTACGAAGTACTGGCACTGTGTGGTAGAAAAATGTTAGAATTCAGTATTGATCCTTGTGGGACACCTACTTTCTCAGTCCTACACTCAAGGAAGTGTCCCACAAGGATCATTACTGAATTCTACCCTTTTTGCACTTAGACTGAACACCATAACACAGAACATCCCCAATACTGTAGAACTATATATGTATGCTGACGATCTTACTATATCTTGCCATTCACTAAATATTCATACCATTCAAAGACAGTTCCATAAATAAGTTATAGACATGGGAACTGCAGGATGGATATTGTGTATCAGAACAAACAACAACTGCAGTTCACTTCTGCAAGACTGATAACAGACCCGAAAGGTTCTGAAGTGCTCTTGCAATCCTACAGAAAAATGTTCTCTCAATATGACATACCTCCAGGTAGTTAAAAGCCTTTTCAATATCAGGAATTACCATTACAAAATGTTCATTTTTGATGTAAGCATTATGAATGTTAGTCTCGACTTTCACCATTAGATCCAAAGTACAACTATTTTGTCAGAATATCCAAACTGACTGTTGTTCATCAGTGTTTTAGTTTCAAGAACCCAGTAAGTCATCTGTGTGTCATTCTCTCTAGAGCTATACTTAGGCAGCTGGTGAAGGAGATAGGTCAGTAATTTTCTGGGAGTGATGCCAGAAACAGGATTATGTACTTCAAGAAAAATCTGGTTATAGAACATTGAGTAAATTCAAGACTGTATTGTTTAGATGTTTCAGCATTACACAATAGATTCCATCAGGTCCAGCTGCACTGTTGGGTGATCTATTTAATGGGTTAAATATCAAATAGGTTAAACTGTTGATTATAGGCACATTATTGTGTAGTATGAAAGTTTATCTTGTATCGTTCTGCTAAAGCTTTGTTTGAAGAGAAGAGAAGAGTTGTCATATACTGAAGTGGCAGATGTTTGGGAGAAAATCTCTGCAACGACATTAGCTATTTCTTGAGAAGATATTTCCTGTCCATTATTGGTTTTGGAGCAGAAGGAGGTAGATTAGATATTTACCATTCAGTTGCCAAAACTTTTTCCAGATAGGTGGACTGCTAGTATGCTTTGTGACATTGGAGGCAACCTATATCCATTAGTCTTTTTGGCTTTTCTTAAAATTTTTTGAGGTTTTGCTGTCTGCCTTTTATACTGAATTAGGTTTGAAACTTCTAGAATAGGATCCAGGCTTTATTTATTTATTTTTTTCCTTTTTGGCATTGGTACAAGCTTTGGTCCACCAGTGTTTAAGGTTTTTGTGTTTAAGTACAGAGGCCTCAGGTACTGATTCAGAAGCTGTGGGCAGTATTTGCTCAGTAATGTGCTCAGTGACATCATCAATGGACTGTAGTCTGATCAAAGGAAAGGCTGGTTGAATACTTTTCCCAATCTGCTTTGGAGAATTTTCATTTTACCTGATAATCAGGGAATGGAGTTTGTAGCATTTGGATTCTGCATATCATTGGGAAATGATCGCTCTCGTTTTTTTTTTTTTTTTTTTTTTTTTTGGTAGTTGTTGGCGCATAAGCTTCTGTGTCCATAATGCACCTCCCAAGGCTTTTGCAGTACTTTGATCCAAGCCAGAGGCGGGAATCGAACCCGCGACCTTTGGGTTGCCAGGCAGGCACTTTACTCACCCGGCTAACCCGGTCGGCGATGATCGCTCTTGTGTGGATCATTTAAAACTCTCCATTCTATACTGGAATACAATATGGGGGAACAGACAGTTAAATCAATTGCTTACATAGATCCAGTGAGAAGGTGAGTATAAGTATTTTGATCAGTGTTTAGTAATGTTAGGTTGGATTCATCTAGAAGCATTCCTACCAAGTGTTCTCAATTGTCCAAGTGGGCAGATCCCCATAATGGATGATGCACAGTGAAGTCACCAAGGAGACAAAAAGGTGGTGGTATTTGTTTTATAAGGCCTTCTAGTTTTTTCAACATGCAGATATTGTTATGTGGAAGACACAGTGATACTAGATTTAGTTTGTCCCACATATACACAAACTGCAACAGCATCTGAGTGGATCTCAGTGGAATGTCTTTAGAAGGTATTTTATAGTCAACTAAAATCATGATGCTTCCACATGCAGACAATTAAGATTTTCTATCTTTTTTTTTTGTAAGTTTAAAATTTTTAATTGGAGTAACTTGTGGAGTTAGATTAGTCTCTTGTAAGCAATTAAATCATAGATGTCATCGGTATGGCTACCTAAACCTCTACAATTCCAATGTACAATGTGCTGCATTATTTGGGTTTGAAGAGGGAAGGTGACTCTGTCCGTTTATTGGGACAGAGTCACTATTGCTTTTGATGGTCATATTTCATTTTATCTTTTTTTTTGGGAAAAAGAGATGTCCAGAATCTGTATGCCCTTCTATGTCATTGGTTTCACTAGGTGAAAATCGAGTCTCCATGTCATCTTCTACATGAAGATCAAATACTGTCCCATCTTGTGAATTTATATCTTCAGAGTCCTTGCTGTTTGAATTTGACTGTGGCCTTTTGCCTTTGTGATTTATTTGGCATATTATCACTTGGTGTAACTTTAGGCAGAATTGTGATAGGGATATTATTTATTTCATCAACTAAAACAAGCTTTGTAGTAGGTCGATGTTTTGATAGTACAGATCATGCCCATTCTGTAATGGATGCATTAGGCAGAATTGAGACCTCAGTTCGGATTGAAACAACTTGCACTTTTGTGAAACAGAAGCACAGGTGCATTTTGGGATCATTAACTTTATTTGCTTTCTTGCTTCTTGATATTCTCAATTGTAAACTTCATTCTCAATAGTAAACTTTTGTACTCTTTTTTTCTATTTTCCAAAGGTTGAATGGTTTTGAATATGCTGGATGGTCACTCTGGAGCCTTTGCAGTACACTCTGTTTATGAATCATTTTTTGACCCACAGTCAAGACAAATAATTTCACCTATGCATATTTTCTGAGCATGACCAAACTTTTGGCACTTAAAACATTTTCAAGGGTTTCAAATATATGGTTGGATATGGCAGTGTAGGTTGCTAACACTAGGTAGAAACTAGAAAATCACACTAAAAATCGCTTGGCAAGTGGGGCCTGTTAATTTGGAGAAAAGTACTTATTTCATTGTATATTTACCCATAAGGTATTAATAGTTTGATATATGTATTGTTATTACTTATGTTCTTTCAGCTATTTATGAAATATCAGCTCTCAGTATAAGAACAAACAACCAAAAAAATGAGGATATGCCATTTTGTTTTTTATATATATATATATATATATATTATTTATTTTTTTTTTTTTGATAAATCTTATAATCTGTTATTAAAATTATACTGTAATTTGTTCCTTTTATCCAATAGAGTCAGGATACAGAATAAAATTATAAAGTTTGCTATTTTCAACTATTTCTTGCATTTTGTCCAAAATAAAATGCTTTATCATTATTATTTTTATTATTATTTTTTCCATTATGATTATTATTTTTTTTTTATTTCACCCATTAAAACGGCAAGAGAAATTTTTACTGGTCATTTTCTTTTTGGCTCTGAGCCAGCCAAACATATACAATCTTGCTGGGGGGGTAGATGTATAGTGGACAACTGGCGTATCAGTCTTGTCACATTTTGATAACAAGACTAATAGGCACGATAAAAAACCACTCTGCATGAAGTTAAAGCTATGTTTACTGAGTGCCAGTTGTCTCTCCAATAAACATCAAGTGCAGAAAATATTTTCAGCATTAATCAGAGAAAATAGGAGCCAAACAGTAGCACAGAACAATAAACACACAGAACAAAATAACAATTCAATTTAATTCTGCATGTTTAGAAGTGTGGAGATGACTAAAGAAAGATTAAGCAAAGTAAAATAAAATAAGGTAAAATACAGTAAACTGTAACAGATTATATAACAAAGGGTGGAAGGAATCAAAAGCCATATATTACAGCCAAATTGTTGCATCACTGAGATCTGAGGGAGATTTGTTTAAAAATCAAAATGCAGCTGAGGACCATATACTATGCCTCACATCTCAGTGATGGCATGAAACAATGGAGGCAGCAGTTCTGGGATCTGATCTGTACTTCTAGAGATGCACAGTATGGTGGACATCAGAGTGAGCATTGACTCTTTGCCCTGGGAGTTTACAATTGGTCTGTTAGTTAGCAATAGACAAATAGCACAAGGGAACCATAGGGTTTTGATACTCCAGCCAAAATTAAATAATAAAATTGAAAATATAAAAATATAAAAAAGAAACTACACTAACTATGTTTTCCTCCACACACAGGAAACCATCTAACTGACCTCTCAATTGCTCAGGCTCAACTACCCAGAGAGGTAACTAACTCTAGTAATTAACAATTCACTAGATAAAATAAAACTTCCTATACTACAATCCGGTCTAAATCACTTTCCCATAATTCAAATTTATGGCCACTAGTTCTGCAATCATTTATAACAGCGATTAGTTTCCCCTTCATTCATTTTAATTTACTTCCCCTCACAGCCTTATAGACCTAAATCAGATCCATTCTTGGGTGCCTAGTTGCCCACATATTTGCAATCTCCTCATACGGGAGTCCTTCTGCAGATTACACTAAATCAGTCAACAGACTTTGGTTCCATTCAAGAAGCTTGATGTCTTTTCCAGTGGAGGCTCGTGACTCTGATGTATGGAGGTGCTGCTTCCTACATTAAACTGCCTTGATTATAAGACATGTAAACATAGATGGTAATAATAATAAGCAAGTTAAAAATACTACAAAACATTAAATGGGCACTTCCCGTTAACAGACTTGGGTAATCTCAAAATTTTATTTAAAAATAAAATCCATTCTTTGGTTTTTATTTGCTGAAAATAGATTAATAACTTTTTCATTCATATTTGGTCCACTGTTCAAATCGGCACTGCTCGCTCTGCAGTTCCTTTGACTCATTTTATCAATTCTAAAAAAATATGTATTGCCAACCTACCAATTAGGCATTAACTCAACCACTAGGGCCAACATGCGAAACTGTGTAGCACACAGTTCCACCTACGGTTAAACTTCAAAGTTGAAAACGATTATTGAAATGATTACTGGAAATAGAGGATGAGTATAATACAGAGTCCAGCAGAATGATCTGACCGTTTTGTTTCGACTGTGAAAAAGAAATAAGTCATCATATTGGAACTTTTAATATGTCATTGTATAGAGTAATTATAACAATTTTACTTACAATTTCTTGTTGGATAGCATCCTTGAGTTCATCAATAGAAGTCAGTCTGCTTTTAAACACTTTATTTTTGAGGTAGTCCCAAAGAAAGAAATCGCACACTGCAATGTTGGGCGATCGTGCCGGCCATGGAAGGTCGCCATGATGGGAATGAGATGCCCAGGGAAGAATCCTCTGATAACATTCATAGAAGCTCTTGCCGTATGGGCGGTGGCGCCATCTTGTTGGAACCAAATAGGCCTATCTCCAAATTGATTGACCTTCAGTCTTAGAAAGTCACGCAACATTTGCACATATCGATTCGAAGACATGATTGTCCTCCTCAAAAAAGTACATGCCTATGATTCCTTAGTTTGAAATTGCACACCAAACAATCACGCATTCACTGTGAAGTGAATGTTGGTGAAGATCTCGCGGGTTAGTGTCAGACCAAAAACAAAAATTTTGCTTACTTACACATCCTGAGAGGTGAAAATCAGCTTCATCACTGAAAAAACAATGGCGTTGGCTTCGACGTTTTCAAGAATGGCCACACAAGCTGCTCTGCAGGAAACACAGTCATTTGAATTTAACTCCTGTACAACCATCAATTTGTACAGATGAAACTTCAGATCTGCGTGTAAAATTCGCCTTACACTTCGATCTGAAATCCCTAGCACTTGAGCATGCTCTGTGGCTGAATGACATGGAGAATACCTTATGGCTAACCTGACGGCTTTAATGTTTTCGGGCATTCTTACACTACATTTTCGTCCAGGAGATTTCTTTTTCAAAGCTAAACCTGTATTTCTGAAATTATTTAACCATAGCAATATCGTATTCCTACTGGGAATACCCAGGTTTCGATCCAAGTTAAAATGTCTTCAAAATAAACGCTTTGTTACAACAACAGAATCATTACTTTTGAAATATACATTTCAATAAAGAAAGCTCAGTGTTCACCGAACCATGCCATGTTGGCAACTGAAATGGTATACATAGCACTAATCATCATCACTACCTCACCCAGGTCACAGTGGAATTCCTGGAAATGAGTGCGCTGATGATGATGCTGCAAAGCATCCCTCCAACGTAGCCTTAACAAATGATCTGGTCCCCTATCCTGATTATAAACACAAAATATGTATGGAACAATGGACACTTTTGTGGAAAAAGCAAACTGAAACCTGAACCACAATTATGGACATCTAGCCTCCATAAAATTCGAAAGGAAGAAGTACTTCTAGCCAGAACCCAAATTGGCCATACCTCACTCATCTATTTCTGCTCACAGGAAATGGACCTCCTCAGTGCACGCTCTGTTTGCAACTGCTGTCAGTGAAGCACATTCTGATTGAATGTACCTTGTTCAACATTGCCCGACAGTCTATATTTCAGCTCCATCTCAAACCCCTTGTCACTCAACAGCATCATAAGTAATGATGCAAAAACTCTCAGAATCTTTCACCTACTTGAAAAAAATTAAAATGTATTATCAATTCTAATTGCTCCCAGAGTAGTTATCACATGTATACTTACTTACTTTGATAGGCACAATATGGCCTATGTAGCCGTTGCGCAGAAATCCCACAACAACAACAACTCACACCTCCACACACAATAGTACATTTACAAAACTGTCAGATCATTCGCCCAGACCTTGTTAAAAATATTCATTGTGTTGCATTGTTCTTCACAAAATTTCATATAACTCTGTTGACTATATATTTAGATTTAAAAAGCTGAGGGTGCTGCAGTTTCACAGTGCCTACCAACAAAACCACCCCTAGTCTTTCCTTAGGTGTGATCCCCATACCTGGACACAGTATTCCAGGTGAAGTCTAATAATTGCCTCATACAGAGAGAGAGAGAGAGAGATGCTACTGCTTTAACTGCTTTATAAAGCAATTATCAGTATATGAAAAATATTCAAAATGACCACCCTATCAGTAGAGGCAAATGTTCAAAACGGCCTCCATACCACCACGGGCAAATGTTCCTTAAATCACTGACAGTACACCATAAGCCCTACTTACCACCTGTCTCTACTGCACAGATTACTCCATATCCACCGGTATTGTAATCACAAATTCCCTTTCTTCATCTATATTTGTATTATTAAATCCTACAAGATGGGGAATTTATATTAGGGTTGCCATTCCTCACATGCTAATTCCTCACCTTGGATTTTCATGCATTATTATTAGTAAATTAATAAGAGGAGTTTACCTCAATATTAGTAAATTAATAAGAGGAGTTTACCTCAATATAGTACGTGGAACACTTCCGTATGATACCCTCCAGAAATTAAAACGGAAAAAACGAAAAAATCGACAACTTACCGGTACATTAAAGTAAATTATAAATATAATTAAAGTAAAATATAAATAATTAAATAATCAATTTAACACAATTCAAAATCAATTCAAAACAATTAAAATTCAAATTAACGCAATTAAAAGAATCTAACGAAAATATTCAAAACGATTTTCCTTCCTTATTATTTTCCTTATTATTAATAACCCCGGGGGCTCACATCTGGTGAGTATGGGCTTGGCAAACCCAGGGTCCTGAGCTGGATATCATCATTCTCCTCTTTGTTGGTGATTCCTTTCTACTTTCTCTCTCTCTCTCTCTCTCTCTCTCTCTCTCTCTCTCTCTCTCAGGGGGTAATTTGGGAAATTTTTTTTTATTTTTTTTTTTTTTTTTCCCCGCTGGTGCAGCATAAGCCTCAGGCTTCCTTGTACCATATGGCTAATAATAATAATAATAATAATAATAATGCAGTTCTTAATAATATTATAACAATATTATTAATAATACCATCAATATTATTAATAAAACTGATTTAATAATAAAAATAATAGGTACAAAATGGCTACCTACCTGATTGACAGAGAAATACCCAACACCAGCAACCACCAGAAAACAGAAAAATATCTGTCACAGAACTATGACAGGAAGTCAAAGAAATGTGACAGAAAGTCAAAGAAATGTGACATGCAGAACAAGTAATGACCATCTGTATCAACCAATGGCATGATGCCAAAGAGCCTCCATAAGAAATTAGCAGCAGTAGGCCTCACAGAGAACATTTACATAGAACCCTAGAGTGCAGCAATTCTGAACAGCTGTAAGATAGTCAGAGAGTTCCTTGGCCAATAACACACTGCTCAACAAAATTAACAAAACATGTAGAAAACACAGTGTAACTCATGAATTCAGCTTGATATGAAGTGGGATAAAATTTAGTATTGTGGTGTACCATAGAATAACAATGAAATGAAGAGACAGCAAGAAACCTCGCACAGGGATATTTATAGGGGTTGTGTAAACAAATTACCAAAAAAGGTCACATTACAGAAGTTGATACAAGGGGCTTGAAAATATGGTCATATGACATCAATACAATGCATCATTCCCTACAACATCAAAACAGGCCTAACAGAAGTGACCATGCTTTACATAAGAATGTCTTTAAGAATCTAGAACAACAAATCTCATTCTTCCAGCAGTGCAGACCTTAGCTCACAAGTGACCGAGGAGGTGGCTATCAGCATGAAATCCAATGCCCCAGGGCATTCCACACAAGATAAATTGGATTTAAGTCTGCTGATTGTGCTAGCCACAGCAGTCATTGGTTATCTTCAGTTTCAAGATATTCCTCCACCACTTAAGCTTTATGTGCAGTGGCGTCGTGAATGAAAAGAAAATCTGGGCAAACTGCACCACTAAAAATTCACACATAGGGTTCGAGAATCTGTTCTCAGTACCTCTGTAGTTACCCCTATCAAAAACATGAAGAGGTTGTGGCCACTGATCATTATTACGCCCTGCACAAGAACACCACCACCGCAATTGTCCCTTTCTCTGATATCGGAGGGATGGTACGACATTCGTCATTGAAATAACATCTAGAATCTGTTTGAAGGATAAAATGGAACTCATTAGAAAACAGAACTGTATCCCATTTGCCAGGGCTCCAATTCATGTGTTCATGGCACTGGTTTCAACGAGCTCTACAGTTGTTTGGGGTGAGTGGGATACAAACCACTGGCTTCCTTCCATAGAGTCCACTTGAACTGAGCCTTCTTAATGGAGTTTGGTTCGCAATGTTTACACCTGTGGACGCAGCAACCTCAAGGGACAGTTGATGAGAGGAGATCATGGGGTTGAATCTTGCTGCTACAGCCAGATAGCAGTCTGCTCTGGTTGCAGCTCACGGGCAACCCTGGCCAGCTCTTCTTGTAATGGTTCCTGTTTCAAGAAACTGTTTCATAGTGCCGAAATGATGCTGTGTGACATATTAAGCTAATATGCCACCTTCACCTTGAACTGCCCACCTTAAAGTCATCCACTAGCCTGCCATCTTACAGAATCAACTAAACAACAACTTAGCAATCCTGAGTAGTGGAAAGAGTAGTAGTAGTAGTAGTAATACAGGCATGTGATGCAAGAAATCAAGCATAAGAGCTTATGCAGCATCACCCAAAAAAAAACAAAAATTTCACACAACCATTCCCTCTAAAAGTTTGCCCAGTTCCTCCTTGAATTTATTTAAGCTATTAATTTCCACAATGACATATGGAAGTTTATTCCAGCAATTAACCACCCGGTAGCTAAAGGCAAATTTCCGCATATCTATTCTGCTCCTGTCTTTCCTCAATTTGAATTTATGCCCCCTCAGGTTCATAATGTCAGCAAGTGAAAGAATCCCATCAGAATTCACTGTGCTCACCCCATTTAAGGCTTTATACACCTCAATCAGATCACCTTGCAGGTGCCAAGTCTATGGCCACTTTCTGGAGAACTTAAGCCTTTCTTGGTAAGAGGGTCCTTTCGTTCCTCCTCAACAATCTTGTTTCTCTCCTCTGTACATGCTCAATCAACTCTACATCCTTCCTAAAATGAGGCCACCACACCTGTAAGCAGTACTCAAGGCTTGGCCTGATCATTGCCTTATACAAAGGGATAATCAACTCCTTTTCCATGCTAGCAAAATTCCTGTATATCTTTGACAATACCCTATGACTTGCTCTTTGTTTGTTATTTGGCTTTTAGGAGCATTACCAACTAAGACCATATTGCTCCAGGGATCTGCAGTGGTCATTCCTTGACCTTTCCGCATCCTCCATATTTGGTGGTCATGGGCTCGAACCACGGTCTAATCAAGAAGTGTGTGCTACGCATTGCTGCTCCTGCCCACCTGGCTATGGAGGTGCCCCCAAGACCTGCTCTGGAAGCCTATCTGCACTGCTCTGAAAACTTCATATATGACTGCACAATCACTCACAAGTCTGTTTCATTTTCTACCCTAAGTGTAGTATCACACAGCTGGTACGTTCCTCTGGGGTTTCTTCTACCCACATGCAGTACTTTGCATTTCTCAATGTTAAATTTCAGTTGCCACTTCTCAGCCAATTTGCCCAAATTTTCAAGATCCTGTTGCAGTAGCACACTGCCATTACTGTCATTAACAAACCTGACAACCTTTGCATCATCTGTAAACTTCAATACTAAGTCTGCTATACTTTCATAAATATCATTGATAAATATACAAAACAACAGTGGGCCCAACACTTTACAGTGTGGGACTCCACTAAAGCAACAGTCTATGAAGAGAAGCACCCACTAATTACCACCCTCTGTCTTCTCCCACTCAACTACCCTTTTATCCATTATAGCAACTTGACCTTAATACCATTCTGCTCCTATTTGTACAGTAGTCTTGAACACGCAGTGCCAAAAGCTTCCTGAAATCCAAGTATATGATAACAAAATTATTTTTCGACTAGTTCCTTTGTAACCACATCATAGTATCCAATCAAATTTGTCAGACTAGACTTTCCCTTAACAAACCAATGCTCTGTCTGAATTATTACTGCAGTCTTGTCTAGATGATCCTGCAATGCATCTTTAACAAATGACTCCATTATTTTCACTGGAACAAAAGTAAAACTAACTGGTCGGCAATTATCTCCAGTCTGTGGTGACACCCACTGAGTCCAAGGATGCTCTCATAATTATGGCTAAGGGTTTTCTCACTTCCTTTGCCGCCTCTTTTAATATAACTGGATAGATCCCATCAACCCCAGGTGCCTTTCTTATGTTTAACTTCAACAATTCTTCTCCACTTTGCTCTCTGTTATTACAAAATCATTAAGCAGTCTGTTACAATTTGATAAACTTCAGGCATTTTCCTCCTTTAATAACTCTTCATGTGTGAATGTAGATGCAAAATACTCATTCGGATTAAGAAGTATCTGAGCAGGATCATCAACAGTTGAACCATAAATATCAAGTGGACCAATCCGATTCATCCCCTTCCAATTAGAGTTTATAAAAGTAAAGAAGTTCTTGCTGTTTTTCTTAGCATCCTTTTTTAAAGATTTCTTGTAATCTGCCTTCGTTTGCATAACCTCCTTTGCGAATTGATTACAGACTAGTTTATATCTGCCATAGGCTTCTGTGTTGCCTGATAATATATATGCATCCCATGCATTTTTATTCTCTGCCATGAGTCTCATTAGTTCATCTGACATCCATTTAGGCCTAAACCTAGAACAGTATTTCTTAGTTGGAACAAAAAGCCTAGTAACTTCCAATACCTTGAATGCTCCCACTTAGAATTTGCTGTTGGTAACATCATCAGTTGATCCCACTGTAGTCACCTTTACAAAAGCAAAAACCCTTCCCTTTACCACTGATGGTAATTATATCTTCAATTAAATCCCAAATCAGTATACTGTGATCACTGCCACCTAGCAGTTTCTTTACCTGCAAATTCTTAATACACAAATGATAACTACTGATAACCGGATCAAGAGTATTATCCTCTCTAGTTGCCTCTCGAGCATGCTGCTGCAGAAAACAATCATCCAATAAATCCCGAAAAGTCTTGCTAGTGTGCGAGTGACCAACCACAGGTTCTAGTCAATATCTGGGAAGATAAAATCCCACATTATCAGGCATTGTGATTTACTGGCCCACTCTATTTCTCTGTACAATTGTTCTTTGTACACATTAGAGTCATTACACCTATAACAAACTCCTACTCTTATTTTCGCTTTCCCAGTGCTTATGTCACACCAAACTGACTCATCATTGCACTGGCCATCTATCTCAACTGGATGCACTTCCTTAGATTTTATGTTTTTTTTTTTAATTAACAACATAACCCTTCCTCCCTTCCTATCCTGTCTATCCTTTCTGTACACATTGAACTCCCCAAATTCCAATTCTTTATTCCTAATATCTGCATGACACCACTTCTCTGATATCCCAACAATAATCACCTTTGATATCTTGACCAGCACTTCAGATTCATCAAATTTATTTACTACACTACTATACTAAACCAAATGTGACTATCCCACTGAGCAAGCCAAAGAAAACAGGAATGAAGTGATGTGGTCGCAACCTGTGTTTTTATAGGCATGAATAATTTTCATAATTCGGCTCTGTAAGGTGGTCAATCGATTTCTATTGGATACTTGGAATTTGAATACCTATTCTTGATTAGAAACTACCACAGGAACTTCCACAACTGGCAAAACCCAGGAATAGATAACATACATAACTACTGGTAAAAGAAGCCCACTTGTACACACAAGCAATTTGCGGCGCCTCCGTAGCCAGGTGGGAAGGAGCAACAGTGCATAGCACACGTTTCTTGATCGGGGTTCAAGCCCGTCACCACCAAATATGGAGGATGCGGAAAGGTCAGGGAATGACCACCGCATATCCTAGAGCAACATGGCCTTAGTTGCTAATGCTCCTAAAAACCAAAATAACAATAACAATAACAACAAGCAATTTGCAGAGCAGTTCACTCGAATGATACGGCATCTAGAGACAATCTCGAAGTTTGTCACTCAAGGATGCAAAATAAGCAGTCTGTTACAGTTTGCACAAAGCAGTCTTCACGTATCTGAAGCCTAAAGATGATGAAATATAGGCCAATCTCCTGCGTCACAATGATGCACAAGATCCTGACTAGCTGTATAACCAACAAGATATCAGACCACTTGGAGAGCCAGAACATAATGGTCGAACAGCAGAAAGGATGCAAGGAGTAATTAACCATAGATGTCACAGTTATAGGGCTAGCATACAAGAAGCACCGCAACCTGTACATTGCCTACATCGATTATTGCAAGGCCTTCGACTCAGTGCCTCATAGCTGACTAATACAGATGCTGAAGATCTATAAAGTCAATCCGACAGTGATAAACTTCCTAGAAGCAATGATTGTGAAATGGAGAACCAGCATTAAGGTCAAGAACATCACAACCAGACCAAACCCAATCAGGAGAGCAATCTTTAAGGGAGATGACCTGAGCCCACTGTGGTTCTGTCTAGCACTCAACCAGCTATCCACTAGGCTCAACAGCAGCAAGTACGGATATAACCTCAAAGAAGGAAGGACGAACCTGTACACCTTCTCCCACCTGATGTACATGGATGACTTCAAGCTCTACATGGCAAAAGAGAAGCAACTACTCCAGATCATCGAAGAATTCAGCAATGATATCAGGATGGATTTGGTCACTTTGGCCATAAGAAGATAGACAAGTGGTATACCCTACTCAACCTAAGCGAGGAGTCCCCTCCCGCACAGATGGCACAAATGAATCTAGAAAGATGGGCAAAGAAGACACTACAATACTACAATGACCATCAAGATCACAGATAAAACTGCTTCCAATGCATGGCTCATGAATGAGATACTCCTCTCCAAGACAGAAGGATTCATGCTCACCATTCAAGACCAAGTAATCAACACCAGAAACTAGAGAAAATTCATCAACAAGGAGCCTGGAGTGTCCAATGCCACCTGGCCTCAGAAATGATCCAACACATCACTACTAGACCCAAGGTGATTACCCAGACTGAATACAGTCAGAGACACGACCAGGTAGCCAGAATAATACATCAGAAGCTGGTGAGGAAATGCCAATTGATCAAAGAAAGTGTAGTGTACTAAAAGTATGAACCCCAGGCAGTACTAGAGACCCCAACCCACAAGCTGTACTGGGACCATGCCATAATAATGGATAAGGCGTCCCACATAACAGGCCGGACATAAGCCTTGTCAACAACAAGGAAAAGGCTACCTATCTGATTGACTAGCAGTGCCCAACGCTGGCAACTTTCAGAAAACCCATGAGGAAAAAATCGGGAAGTACAGGCATACCTCGATTAACGAATAGGATGCGTTCCACGAAATTACTTCGTTAAGCGAAACTTCGTTTTCAGAGGTAAAAATACTATGGCCAGAATAGGGATATGTTCCTACGTAAAGAAAATGAAAAGCTTTTTTTCGAACAAAGAAAAGTTTTATTAAATAAACAGTCAACTTACATACAAAGTGAAATCACATTTTAAAATACGAGTCTAAAGTTGTTGTTTATGCTCTTTTTCTCTTTCATTTAACAATTGCCTATAAGGAGTTATTGCATTTAACACTGATCGCTTAACAATAACACTTCCACTTCTTCCTAAATCGGGATCATTTTCACTAAAAAAATTTAAAACGTTTTCAATGTCATTTAAGCACCTTTTTAAATCTTTGGTTGTTAACACTTTTTCGGCAGGAACTTCTTTAACTTCGCCTTCATTATCTTTGTCTTCGTTGCTAACAAGGTTTTCTAAATCTTCCACTGAAAAACCATCATCTTCTGCATTCAATAAATTTCTAACATCCTCTTCATCGACATTTTCGAAACCTATTGATTGAGCCATCTGGATAACTTCATTTCTAATTTCTTGGATGTTATTTTCTTCTTCTAGTACAACTTCTGGCCATATTTTGCACCAAACTCCATTTAAGCATTTCTTAGTGACTTCTTTCCAAGAACTATCAATGTTTTCAATTGCGTTTTTAATGGTGTAGTTTTTCCAAAAAGTTTTAACTGTCATTTCCACTTTATCCTCTAGTTCAGTTAAATTGCTTAAAGTTCGACGCAGATAATAAGCTTTAAATGATGCTATTACTCCCTGATCCAATGGTTGAATCAGGGAAGTTGTGTTTGCTGGAAGAAACACAACTTTGACAGGAATGCATGTGTCCAACGTGTTAAGATCAGTAGGATGTCCCGGAGCATTGTCTAACAACAAAAGAGCTTTTTCTTCAAAGTTGTTTTTTTGACAATACTGTTTTACTCCAGGACAAAAGTGGTTAACAAACCAATCAGTAAATAACTCCTTGGTAACCCACGCTTTTCTATTTGCTTTCCATATTACAGGTAAATTCATTTTTATGTTACCTTTTAACGCCCTCGGATTTTCTGAATGGTAAACTAATAGCAATTTTAATTTATAATCACCAGAGGCATTTGATCCAAAGAGTAACGTTAAACGGTCTTTGGCTGCTTTAAATCCAGCAGCTGATTTTTCTTCAATAGAAATGAAGCTTTTTGTTGGTAGCCGTTTCCAGAACAAACCGCTTTCGTCAACATTGAACACCAAATTTGGTGGAAAATTTTCACGTTCAATTATTTCCTTTAGTTTTTCTGGAAACTTATTTGCAGCTTCAACATCTGCACTTGCAGCTTCTCCTGTTAATTTTACACTATGAATCCTGGCCCGTTTTTTAAATTTCTCGAACCAACCACGAGAAGCCCCAAAGGTTTCCGTAATTTCTTCAGTTTGTTTAGATTTCAGGTGATTAAACAAAAATAATGCTTTTTCTTGAATCACCATTTGACTTAAAGGCATATGACGTTGTGACATATCATCTATCCACAAACTTAACATTTTCTCCATTTTTTCTAAAATTGGATTCCTTAAGCGAGTTAATTTTGCCGCTGTAACATCTGTACAATTCTGAGCAGACTGTTTTATTTTTTCTGATTGACTTAGTATGGTTGTTAAAGTTGATTGCGCTAATCCTCAAGAATGTCCCATATAGGATTTTCTTTCGCCGCTTTTAACACGTCGTACGATATTTAGTTTAGTTTCCAAAGAAATTGCTTTTCTTTTCTTTGATTCTGACATTTTAATTAACTAAAACAAAAATATTTCTATTAAAATTTACAAAATCTACGTTATGTAATGCTATAAAGAACCTACGTCGATTATTGCAATGCGCCACACTGAAACAACATCAATCACATAAACAACAACTAAATTACGCGATTGACACGCAAAACTGTTATAACAGACATGCCCGCAGCTCGGGAGCACTCGGGAATACGTAACGAGTCGCCGTCAGTCACCAATCGGATGATTGTCGGGCGTTGGCCTTAAATTGGAATATTTTTTTATGTTAAATGGGGCTTGAAATTGCGGACTTCGTTATATCGAGGCTTCGTTATCAGAGGTAACGTTAACCGAGGTATGCCTGTATATGAACCTAAGACAGGAGATCAAAGAGATGTGGCATATGCATATGCAACAAATAACGACCATTCAGATCATCATGTCAACCACTGGCTTAACATAACAGGTTAGCAGCAATACGTATCTCAGTGAACACCTACAATGAGCTCTATAATGTCGCAATCCTGAATACCTGTAGGATAGTAAGAGAGTTCCTCGACCAACAGTAAGGCCAGACATAACTATCCTGTATACTTGTTGGCAATACCCATCACAATGCAAAACATCCAATCAGGGAGAAATAATATAAGAGCAACAACAACAATAATAATGATAATAATAATAATATGGGAGTGTAACATTGGTTGCGACATCGATCCACAGACCAGCCTACTCAAGTTCTAGTCCTGGGCCAGCAAGAAACAGAACTGTGAAAGTTGCTTCATCAGATCTACCTCACCAAGGTTGATTTGAATACAGAGGTTGAAAAGTGGCACCATCTGGTGCTTCTGAGATTAATTAAGACCCACAAATGGATGCAAGCTGAAGCAGAACAGATCTGCCTCCATAAATGGACAAATATGTCGAATGGAAGCCTTAAACATATTGTGCCAAACATGGTGCAGGATAAAGTAACTTACAGTGATCCCTTAGTTCAAAAGAAATGAGGGATTAGTTCAAAAAGTTGGCAAGAGCCTCACATGGGAAAAACAGAAAAGCCAGCGGTGCTGTCCCCTGTATCATTGCTGACAATGTAATTGTATTCTTTGAGTGCAGCAGAATATATATATATAGACAAGTGGTATACCAAAATCATTAAGCAGTCTGTGGTATTTATATGAACACCAACAGTATACAGCTTACAGTAGGCCATAAGGCCAAAATAACTTAAAGACTAAAATAGCCCATGTAGGCCTACAAGGCCAAACCCTGGAAATAAACATATAATTAGTAATAAAATATAAATACAAAGGGTACTAGGAAAGTTTTGCAATACAGCTTTGTTTATTTAATTTTTTCAAAGTAATTTCCTCTACATTCAATACACCTCTCCATCCTCCGAAACCAATCTTTAAACCGGTTCTGCCAAGTTTCACTAGGGAGTAAAGCACACTCGTTGTCCCAAGCCCGTAGAAGGTCCTCATCACTGGAAAACCGCCTCCCTTTTAGCTTCATTTTCACATGCGGGAACAGTGCAAAGTCGCAGGGAGCAAGGTCTGAACTGTAGGGAGGGTGCTCGAGAAGTTTCAGTCCTGTCGTGGTCAAATATTCGGTGCAGGCTTTGGCGCGGTGAGCTGGAGCATTTTCGTGATGGAGGTACCAGGAGGTCCATTCTTGACTTTGGCCGCAGGTTCTTCATAGATCCAATGACTTTAGGCAGGCATTGTTCAGTATACCACTTAGCTGTGACTGTCTTCTGCGTGTCCAAAACGACACGTTCCACAATTCCACTCGATTTGAAAAATACAGCTATCATTTTCTTCTTTACAGATCGGGATTTTCTGACAATTACGGGTGTGTTGTCATCATCAAAGACCCAAACTTTGTTTTGAGCCTTGGTCGGCAGATCGTAATAGTACAGCCAAGTCTCGTCACCTGTCACGATGTTGTTCACATACCGAGATTGTCCCTTATCAAACTTTTTTAACATCTCCCGGCACCAAGTCACACGTCGTGTCATCTGCTCTTCAGTCAGTTGATGCGGCACCCAGAGAGAACAAAGTTTCTTCACGTGCAAATGATCTTGCAGAATCGAACAAATTGCTGGTGCATTTAGGCCCAAAGTATCCTCTATCTGTTGGTAGGTCACTTGCCTGTTTTCGTCAAGCATTTTCCTCACAGCAGTAACGTTTTCCTCCGTAACTGACGTTCGTGGCCTTCCCGGCCTCTCAGAATCCTCCAGAGTGAAATTTCCCCTTTGGAATTCTCTATACCACCCGAATATCGTTGTACGATGTGGACAATCATCATCTAGTGCAAGAGTCATTTCTTCTAAGCACTGGTCTATGGTTAAACCACGCACAAAATTATACCGCAAAACAGTCCTTATCTCATTTCGTGACCATGATGCCATTGCAAGCACTTTACACTCTCACTACTAATGAATAACTGAGCCCATCGACTTGGCGCGGCGGCTACTATGCACGTATGAACATGTCTCAACATGCAGCAACAAGGAGCTTCCTGTGATTCATTGTTGCGTCATATTGCAAAACTTTCCTAGTACCCTTTGTATATAATATAGTGATGATTATGTAGTTAACTATTGGTGTAGAGATACATTGAAAGGGACTTCTTCAAGGGCTTACCCTCTCAATATATCCTACTAATAATTAACAGAGCTATCTATTTCTGATTACCATCTTCCTGTTTATCAGTGTCCAAATTTAAACTTAATTTTGTTATAATTTAGTAGCAAACAGGCAAGATAACATTTAGCCCAACAGATACCTTCAAAACAAATATATAGAAAAAAGAAAAAAAAGAAGGCCAATTATAATTTTCAATTTCTGTTGTGATATTATTTTTTATTTATAGAAAAGCAAGCTATAGCTAACATAAGGAGAAAGGAAGTAGGGATAAGTATAGTAATAGTACCTCAATTTGGCTAGTATCTGGCTAATAACTTTTATATTCATCCCTACTGTTTATATATATATATATATATATATATATATTTTTTTTTTTTTTTTTTATTGAAAACCCCAAACACGAGAGATATTAGAACCTATAGTACTTAGTACCGTGCTTGGGTTGGAGTTTGAGAAGACGAAAGGAGATATTTGTTGACATTAGACTTGAACTTCTGTCGACTGTAATTTTCAGGAAATACGTATGAAGGAAGGTTGTTCCAGAAAATGGCAGCTGAATGAATAAACAAGGAAGATGAAAATTTGGTTCTGTGAGTTTGAAGTTGGCCAGTAAATGGATGTTGGTTGGTGGTGGCACATGTTTGGACTGTTTTGAAAAAGAGACGGGAATTATAGAAGCCAATTCAGAAAAACAGTGCCCAAGGAAGTATTGCTAGAAAAGGAGGAATAGTAAATCTATGAGACAGAGAGGAGAGAGAGACTCTGTTAGAGAGGAGTCATTAATTAACCTAACTGCCCTCTTCTGAATGGAATCTAGAAGCCCGAGAGAGATTTTGGGGGCACCACCCCAGACATGGGATCAATATTCCACGGTAGAGCGGATTCGCGATTTGTACAGAGTGAACAGCTGTTTGGAAGAAAAGTAATGCCGAGAGAGCGAAAGAGAAAACCAAGTTTTTTAAGATGCAGAGGAAGCAATATTTGTATTGCTTGTGCCAAGAGAGATTAGAAGTCAGGGTAATCCCCAAAAGAGATTTTTCATTTTGCTTAGAAATCGAAGTGTCATCAAAGATAAGCATAGGAGCAGAAGAATCCTTTTTGCAAGATATAAGACAAGACTGAGTTTTAGAAGCATTGATAGCAACTAAGTTGTCTTTGCCCTACTGGAGAATTAACTGGAGATCGGCATTTAAGGAATTAGTAGCAGATATTCGAGAAGTTGAATGTGATTGATCAGGGCAAGGTTTCTCAAAATGGTTGTTGTTATTTTGTTTTTAGGAGCATTAGCAACTAAGGCCATATTGCTCCGGGGATATGCGGTGGTCATTCCCTGATCTTTCCGCATCCTCCGTATTTGGTGGTCACGGGCTCGAACCCCGGTCTAATCAAGAAGTGTGTGCTACACAGTGCTGCCCCTGCCCACCTGGCTATGGAGACGCCTCTCAAAATGGAAAGTGGAATGCAATGGATGCAATACTATCATTGACGAAACAACGGATAGGATTTCTGGTCAATAAAAGGTCATTAATATACAAGAGGAAAAGAGTGGGGGAAAGAATTAAACCTTGGGGGACCAGCATTAGTGGAGAAGTCAGAAGATAGATAGCCATCTACCATCACCCTCAGTGAGCGATAAGAGAAGAAACTGGATAACCAATTACAAAAAACAGTTGGCAATCCATAAGATGGAAGCTTGTTTAGAAGACCTTTATGCCAAACACGACTGAAAGCTTTTGACATGCAACTACTTATGTTTCACCTAACTTTTAAATTGAATTTGTAAATAAATGGGTAACATAAGCCAGAATATCACCAGTGCATCAACACTGACGGAATCCATACTGGCAATCATTGATCAGACAGAAGGTTTCTAGGTAGTTTAAGAGTTGCCGGTTAATTGATTTCTCAATTACTTTACAAAGAATAGAAGTAATTGCAATGGGACGATAATTGGATGGGGGCGATTTATCACCCTTTATAAGAACTGGCTGGATATGAGAAAATTTGCCAGCAGAAGGAAAAACAATTTGAAATAATAAAGTGAAAAAAGGCGGCAAAGAACAGGAGTAAGTTCAGGAGCACAGGTTTTGAGAACAAGTGGAGAAACACTATCAGGACCTGGAGCTTTCTTAGCATCAAGATTTGTCAAAATCCTTCTGATATCCTTTTGACAGAAGACCACAGGAGGCATTGAATGGAACATGTTGGGAATGGTGGGAGGTGTTTTACCAAGATCATTAATACATGAGTTGGAAGAAAAATTGGATGATAGCAGGTCAGCTTTATCGTTAGTTGAAGTGACAACAGAACCATCTGATTTTGACACAGGTGGGAGCAGAGATGGGCAAAAGTTGCAGCTAATAACTTTGGCAAGAGACCAGAATGCTTGGCTACCATTAGGGCAAGAAGCAAGTTTTCTATTCTTAGCCTGTTCAAAATCTAGTTTGGACTGATTAATAACTGCTTTACAATTGTTGCGAGCTTTGGTGCAGGCAGAAAATGAAACTGAAGAATTGGAAACAAGACAATTACAATATGCAATGTTCTTCTCTTGAACAACCTTAGCACATTTATTGGAAAACCAAGGTTTAGATAAAGGATGAGATTTTAAAGTGGAGTGTGGGATAAAGGATTCCATTCCTGCAAGAATAATTTCACTGACACGATCTGAGCAAACGTTGACATCAAAAGTTTTGAAACAGTAATTCGACCAGGGAAAAGAAGGAAAGAGATCTCGCAGGTCATCCCATTTTGCATTCTTATAATGCCAAACAATAAGAGGCTGGGAATAGCCATGGGATAAAGGCTCCATTGGAGAAGAGACAACCACCAAGTTGCGATCTGAGGTGCCGTAAGGATCATTCACTTTGACCGTGTACTTAGAAGGGTTGTTTGTGAGAAAAAGATCAAGGGTGTTGGCTCCGTGGTTAGGACTGTCCAGTATTCTTGTAGGTAAATGAAAAATCTGTGCAAGGTCATTAGTCATTGCAAAAGCCTCAGCATCTCAACCAGCTGGGTCGGTGTGACTAGAAAACGGAAGCCAGCTGGAGTTCTGAACATTAAAATCACCAAAGAAAAATTACCTCACTGTTAGGAAAGTTGGACTGGAGAAAGTCAAGTTGCAAAAGGAGGAAGTCAAACAGCTCTAAGTGATTAGTGGAGTTGGGAGAACGGTAGAGACAACAGATGAATTTTACATAATGAGGTAGAGAGATTTTAAGCCAGAGAAGATCACAAAGAGGAGATTTCATATTACCAAGTCTCTGACAGGGAATTTTGGGACGGACGTATGCACAAGTACCACCTTTATTGCAAAAGGAATTATACAGCAAATAATTTGGGCAACTGGGATGAGCAGTAGTTGAATCAACTGATAACTGAGATTCAGTCAGAAAAAGTACAGGGGGTTTGGCAGACTGCAATTGGAAACGAACATCGTTGAGATCAGAATTGAGACTACGTATATTTGTGAAATGAACTAGGAAGTTTTTGGGAGGTATAGATCTTTTCCCAGATAAGCTTACTCTCTTAGTTTTACAATTCATGGTTCAATAGTAAGAAAAAGTGGGGGGGAGAGAACATGCTGTATGAAGTAATGAAATTTTTGGATATGGCGTACACATGGTAAGAATATACCCAAATTCTTGACATAACGTGGCCTCAACATGAACTATATTAAAAATAAATCAAGAAACCTTCTGAACAATGCGAGTCTCTAAGCATGATTAATGATGAAAATTACGTCATACTCGCCTGACGTTGAAAGATTTGCTCAAGAAGTTCAGCAGAAAAAGTCACTTTTATTTGTACCTAATTGGATGTTTGTTACGTTTTTTCAGTATTAATAAATAATATTTCAAAAAATATTTTTTTTTCATAAAACACCTTCCCACTCTATTGCATTTCTTAAATAACTCTCCCCCCCCTCCCAGCTTGAGCTGAGGTGCAGCTCCTAGGATTCTCTTTATTTTTAATTAAATCAAAATTGGCTCTTTACTCAAAAAAGTTTGCTAACCCCTGCCATAGTTTATAGGGAGTTATATAAAATTAAAAGAAGGGAGTATCAAAAAGCCATTTATGACCATAAGTATAATGCATGGAAAGAGTTGGTTTCTACGGTTTGTAATAATGACCCATGGGTTCTACTGTTTAAGATAACTAGGAACAAGTTAACTGTCAACACCTTGATTAGTACTGTGGTTTCAAATAATAATGAATCAACTTATTGGAATTTCACTATAGTTGCAATTACTGATCAGCTATTTTTAAATAATAACAGTTGTGAAGATACTGTGGAGCAGGCTGAAATTAGATGGGAGAACAGTCAATACATTGGATCTTCTGAGTTTGAGCTATTTAATGTTAATGAAGTAAAAACAATTTGTGGTAGTATTAATAAAAATAAAACACCAGGAATTCACTTGGTAGAAAACAGCTGTATTAAAAAATTTGTTGAGATTTTTCCAGATATATTGGTAAATAAGTTTAACAAATATATTATTGAGACAACTTTTCCAGGGTTCTGAAAAGTTGCCTTGCTTAAGTTAATTCAAAAACCTGGTAAATTGATAACACAACCATGTGCCTATATACCAATTTCTTTATTGGATAATCTAGGAAAAATATTTGAGATCCCTGATATTATTAAGGTTTAAAAATTGTTTAATGATAAGAAGTTGAATTTTGATTATCAATAGTTTTAAAAAAAATGTTCTACAGAAGACACAATAAATGATTTGATTAACTCTAGTCAGAATTTTAATGAAAAGTATGTAATGGCTTTATTTATAGACTTCGAAGGGCCCTTTGATATTGTGTGGTATCAAAGTGTCCTTTCAGCTTTAAGGACTCAGTCATGCTCGAACTTGTTATACATTAGTAGGAGCTACCTTACAGGTAGGAGAATCGTTGTAAGATCACAGCATTTAACTTATAGTACAGATGTTAATAGGGGCTGTCGACACAGGTTTCAGTCTTAGGACCAATATTCTGGAATTTGGTATTAAACCAGTGGTTGCAAAAAGCGTATCCTTTTTTGTCATAAATTGGCTTGTGCTAATGATCTGCTCTCCTATGTAGTAGTAGTAGTGGCATGTGATGCAAGAAAGCAAATGTATGAGCTTATGCAGCATCAGCCAAAAAAAAAAAAAAATCACACCATTCCCTCCAAATGCCTGTCCAGTTCCTCCTTAAATTTATTCAACCTATCAACTTCCACAACGACAGATGGAAGTTTGTTCCAGCAATTAACCACCCGCTGGCTAAAGGCAAATTTCCGCACATCTATTCTAAATCTGTCCTTTCTTAATTTGAATTTATGCCCCCTTAGGTTTGTAATCTGAACAAGTGGAAGGATCCCATCAGAATTCAGCGTGCTGAACCCATTCAAGGCCTTATACACCTCAATCAGATCACCGCGCAGGTGCCTAGTCTCCAGCCACTGCAATTTGCAGTGGCTGGAGAATAGGCAAACTTCAGTTGCAGTAGCACACTGCCATTACTGTCATTAACAACCCCGCCAACCTTTGTATCATCTGTATCGACACTAAGCCTGATATACCTTTGTATCATCTGTATCGACACTAAGCCTGATATACCTTCATCAATATCATTGATAAATATACAAAACAACAGTGGATCCAACACCGAACCCTGTGAGACTCCACTAATAACATTAGTCCAAGAAGAGCAGCACCCATTGATTACCACCCTCTGTCTTCTCACACTTAACCATCCTTTTATCCATTGTAGCAACTTACCCTTAATACCATTCTGCTCCAATTTGTACAATAGTCTTCCATGTGTCCGGTAAATCTCGGACAGTGAATGAGGCCAGATTAGAAATAATAGTCAGTGATCTGGTAGCATGGGCATATATGAATAAGCTTAAAATTTTACCAAATAAGACTGTTATGATGCTACTAAGGGGAAATCTTGATTATAACAGGCCACCCTGAATGCAAACAAACAACACACAAATACTCCGCAGGTCAAATATTTAGTCTCGCAGGTCAAATATTCAGGAATAATCTTGGATAATAAACTGTTATTTACACATCACTTGGAGCATTTGAGTAATAAGATTAAAAATTATACTGCGTCTATGGTGAGGAGACTAGGAAAGACTGGGGATTAAGCAAAAGAGTTTTGAACCTTTATTACAAGGCTATATATCTCCCAATAGTGGTATATGGTGCACGATTTGTATGTTTGAATAAATAAAGAGGAATTCAGACAGAAGCTAATATCCATCCAAAGAATTATGCTATTGACAATATTGAAGGTTTCAAAACAGTGTCGACGACTGCTCTGCAAGTTATTACAGGAACTCTTCTGTTGGATTTGGCAGTCTTATACAGAGCATTTTGCAATTTTTTGCATACAGGGGCACAGATATCGTTTATGGGTGTTACTAAAGATTTGACAGTCGGAATTAATCAGGAAAAGTAAAATATTATGCTGAAATTAATTGAAATTTGCAAACTCGTTGGGATAGTAGCCTGACTTGCAAAAGAACATTTTTTATCCCTAATGTAGGCTTTAATTTTAAAAATAAACTGAATAGATGGTTTTACCCATGTATGGAGGCCTAATATTTGATTACAGGGCATGGCTCCCTAAGAAGTAAGCTATTTCAACTAGGATTAGAGGAGCAACCATTTTGTATGTGTTAGTCTTGAAACTTGGGATCACATTTTATATGATTGTCCATTACAATTTTAGAGTTATATTAAGAAATTTAAAACCAGATTTTAATAGGTGTTTTGAGGCTGTCTTCTGTAGAGCACTATTTGGTTTTTGAAGAATATTGTAGGCAGGTGATTAGAAAAAGGAGGCTAATTCCAGTTGTTACTGATACCAGCTAGTTTAACTGTACACATTTTTTTATTATTTTATTTTGTTATTATTACTTTTTTTATTATTTTATTTTGTTATTATTACTTTTTTTATTTGTTTATTTATTTTCATTTTATTTAATTTTTTATTTATTTATTTTTTAAATTTTTTAAAATTGTTATTATTTATTTTATTTCATTTCTTTATTTGGGGGGCTACGCGTGGGAGCAGAATGTTTGCATCTACCCTTTTTTTTGCCTTTGGTGGATGCAGGAAAACTTTTATTTTTTATTTATTTTTTTTTGATGGCTCTCCCAGGTGTGGGCAGCCTGGGAGCAGGACTGCTGGCATCCACCAGTATTGCACTATCTCTGGTGGATGCAGGAAAATAGTGCAATGTGCACTGACAAATTAGTAGACGATACACTACACTAACATACATATTACTACGTCGATACAGAATGATTAGGTGGAGATAGACATGTGTCTGGGTGTCCCCTGTATACAAGGATATATATATAATGCAAACAAAAATGTATCATTGCTATTATTTTGCTAATATTTTGGCACCACCGGTCTTCTCTCTTTTTTTCATTTTTTCGTTCGCGTCTTTTAACCTCTTTATGACAACCAAGGATTGGAGATCTGCATTTCTACTTCCTTGCGCTCGTTTTAAAATCTGTTTTAAATATTTTCACTCCATTCCCCGCCTTAGTTCTTTTTAATGCTTCTTCCAACCTAAATTTAGCCACCATCTACCAAAAAATTTATTGCAGATTTATAAAAGGTGAGTACCGTTTTCTAAGCATTTGCTATTCATTTTTTAGTCAGAGAACAGTATTTAATAGTTAGATTAATTTTTTTTTTAATTTTAGTACATAAAATGTTTAAAATTTTGCACACATAGCAGTCTTTTCAACTATAAAATCGGACTGGACTAATCGATTGCTGTATATATTTTGTCGGATTTTTTTTTTTTTTTTTTTTTAAATTTTCAAAATTAATATTCCTTTTGCCTTTTTTTAAATTAAGAATTGATAACAATTAACAAAAAACAAAGCATTGCTTTGTTTTTTATTATTTCTAAAAATAATTTTTTCTACAAATTTCAAATAAAACTGACATCTGTCAGATGCCACGCCACCATTTGCACAATAGATTTTGTGTTACCAACACTCCTCAGTTAACCATAGCATTTGCAGATCTTCTATTTGTGAAAATCATCATAAAGTTTGTGAACAGAAAGGTTAGGGTGATATAAAAAAATAACTTACGGATTAGTAGGAGAAAAAACAAACATAGATGAATATGGCAGCATAGGTCTTGGACCCGTGACTTCATCATCCTTGGTATCTCCATCATCCCTGTTTTGGTCTTCATCATGGAAAGATACTAAAAAGATAAGATACCAGTAAAATATTTTACATATAAAGTTTATTTCAATAAACATCATACAAATTCATTGTATAACATTAATGATTATAGTAGTTTTCAATAACATTATCACCTGTTATTGAAACTAGTACTTTTAATAATAAAACATTTCTGATCATATATTTACATCTTGGTAGTTGTATCACAGTATAAAAAAAAATAATAATAAATATGACTAGCATGCAGATAACTGGGCCCCTAAATTGAATTTTTGGGTAAATATAGAGTTGTTCATTTAAAACAAAACTCCATATGAAGGATTTAAAATTATGCAAATTGAGATATTTGAAATGACTTTTAAAATGTCCTGTCACCGTGCCTATATCATAACTGTGACTGCTATTTCAATTTATTCATTTCCATAGAGAATACCCAAGAGCATCCTGAACCCCAGTTAATTTTTCTACCATTAACAGTGATTTAGAGTGGCTATATTTTTTCTTATGAACACTATAAATGTCACCTTGTTTGGAAAGGATTCATGGAATGCACAACGTTAATGGAATACATGGAATGGAGTAACACAACAACTGTGGAGTACTAAATTCAGGGTAGTGGAAAATGAAAAAGACCTGGGGGTAATTGTGCAATCAGATATGAAGTTGTCTGAGCAGTGCAGACATGCTGAGAGAGCAACTCATGGGTCTTGTCAATGATATACAGAAATTTTGCTGGCAGGGATAAGGAGGTGATTATCATCTTGTATAAGGCAATGGCCAGATCACAGCTTTTTTTTTTTTTTTTTTTTAATGAAAACCCCAAACACGAAAGGTATCAAAACCTATAGTACTTAGTACTGTGCATGGGTTGAAGGAGAAGTATGGGGGGAGGGGGATGCCGGAAACTTTGCTCTAGAGACTAAACATGGGTTTCACCACTTCAAGCCTCCAATAAGCAAAGTGGTGGTATTTCACCGGTTGATGAAAGTCATCTACCACCTTCAGGTCTGGAGGGCTCATTTTAGGAATGACATAGAGCTGGTGGAACCAGTACAGAGAAGGGCAATGAGATTGGTTATGGGGGGAAAAGGTTGCTCTTACCAAGAAAGGCTTAAAGTGTGCAAATTTCAGGATCTGTAGACTAGGCACCTGTGAGATGATCTGATTGAGGTGCACATAAGGCCTTAAATGGTTTGAGTAAGCACAATGCTGATGGAAATTTTCTTCTTGCTCAGATTATTTGAATTTATGCACCCATAGGTTGCATAAATTTAAATTGGGGAAAGATGCTATAGAATATATGCAGAAATTTTCCTTTAGCCAGACGGAGGTTAATTGCTGGAACAAACTTCCATCAGTCATTGTGGAAGTTGATAATAAATTCAAGAAATAAATTCAAGGAAGAAATGGACAAAGTTTTGGAGCACAAATGAGTGAAATGTGAAGGTTTTTTTTTTTTTGGCTGATGCTGTATAAGCTAGCTTTCATATGCATCATATGCCTCTACTGATGCTAACAGCACACTTCTTATAAGATTAAAACTTGAAAAAATATGATTTTTTTTAAAATAAAGTTTCAAAAATTTCACCAAAAAAAAAAAAAAAAAAAACATACTCTTTTTAATTTTAATCAATCAACTAATCAACAACTGCCATTTTCTGCATAAAATCAGTACAGAATACTTCAACAAAAAAATTAAAGCAAAGTTGCACAAATGAGGGTTCAGTGACAGAAATCCTACCCATCTGCAAAAATAGAAGCACCAATAGTAACAAAGGCTATAAAAAATCTAAAAGACAATGCTCAGCCAACTAACAGCAATGAACAAAGAACTCAGGCTAGTGGTAAGGGACGTAAACATATAATCATTGAACTCAAAATTTGCAAAAAAACTATTTACAAATAATGAATATATACTGAAGTTAACCATGAATATACAACATGATGGGATTGGTTAAATTGAATTTATTTATTTTTTTAATTTATTTATTTAGTTTTTTTTTTTTTTTTTTTTGGCTCATGCTGTATAAGCTTGCTTTCTTGCATCATATGCCTCTACTAATGCTATACTAATAATGTGAGCATATACCTTTATCCAAAGTGTTTTAGTAATGGCAGATGCAGTGGAAGCCAATGGTATATAAGTGGCAGCTAACCTGTCCTGACCTCTGGTTTTTATTATTATTAGTAGAAGTAGTACTGGAAAACGCCAGGTGGGAAGGAGCAGCAGTGCGCAACACATGCTTCTTGATTAGACCGGGGTTCGAGCCCGTCACCACCAAATACGGAGGATGCGGAAAGGTCAAGGAATGACCACCGCATATCTCGGAGCAATATGGCCTTAGTTGCTAATGCTCCTAAAAACCAACAAACTGGAAAACGATGCAAGAAAGCAAGCTTACACAGCATCAACCAAAAACATAAACAAAAAAAAAAAAAAACCAACATTACTATTTCACCTATCCATCCCCTCTAAACAGATTACTGAGCCGTCCTTGAATTTATTTAAGCTACCCAACCCTATAGCACCACATTGAAGTTTGTTCCAACAACCAACCACAATATGCGTGAAGGCAAATTTCCACAAATTCGACTTACAATCATTCTTCCTCAGTTTGAATTTATGCACCCCTTGTGTGTGCAGTAGTAGTAGTAGCGGCAAATGATGCATGAAAGCAAGCTAAATATAGCATCAGCAAAAAAAAAAAAAAAAAACCACACACACACTTCACCCTCCAAGAATCTGTCTAGTTCTTCCTTGAATTTATTCAAATCATCCACTTCCACAACAAAATGATGGAAGCCTGTTCTAACAATCTAACATTCCCAAACTTCTGCATGTCTATCCTGCAACCATCCTTCCTCAACTTGAATTTATGCTGGCTCATGTGTGTAGTCTCAGCAAGAGCAGGAATTCCATTAACATTTATCTCATTGAATCCATTCAAGGCCTTAAACACCTCAATCAGATCTCTCTCTCTCTCTCTCTCTCTCTCTCTCTCTCTCTCTCTCTCTCCCTCCACAAGTGCTTCGTCTCCAGAGGCTGCAATTTGCATAATTTGGAGCCTTTATAGGTAAGTGCACCCTTTTGTTCCCTTCACCAATCTAGTTGCGCTTCCCTGCAACCATTCCAGCAGATCTAAAGTGAGGCCTCCAGAACTGTATACAGTACTCAAGATGTGACCTAACCATAGCCTTGTACAAGGGGATAATTGCATCCTTATCCCTAGTAGCAAAGTATCTGCATATCACTGACAAAACACCATGAGCTGTCCTAGCAGCATATGTGCACTGCTCCAGAGAATTTTATATCTAACAGTACTATTGTCATCAGAACATTTTCATTTTCCACTAGCCTGATTGTAGCAACACACAGTTCAAAGTTGCTCTGGAATTACTGCTACCCATGTGCAGTACTTTTCATTTGACAATGTTAAAGTTCAACAGCCATTTCTCAGCCCATTGACCTAATCTTTCTAGATCTTGTTGAAGTACCTCACCCTGATGGTTGCCATTAACCACCCTGCCAACCTTTGTTTCTTCTGCAAACATAAACATTAAGCCTGATATATATCTTCATCAATAACATTAATAAACAGAGAAACAAACAATGGGTCCAACAATGAACTCTGGAGGTTCCACTAATAACATTTGTCCACAAAGAGCAGTTATCGTTGATAACTATTCGTCTTCTTCCATCTAACCAACCCATTATCCTTAGCAGTAACTTGACCTCAATGGCAACTGCTCTAGTTTGTAAGGCAGTCTTATGTGCAACAGTATCAACAGCCTTCCTGAAATCCAAGTTTATGATATGAAAATTCTTTTTTTGCATCCAGTTCCTTGGTCATTGCATTATAGTAATTTATTAGATTGGTTAGACAAGACCGGACCTGAACAAATCCATGATGTGATTGCAGTATATTTGCAATCCTGTCAGGACGGCCTTGCATTACTTCTTTAACCAGTGACTCCATTATTTTAATCTTCAGAACAATAATGATCAAGGCTAATATTCCCAATGACCTATTTTACAAAAATTTCAAAGAACACAATTTTGAACAGAATGATCTGGACAGTGACATTATCTTTCATTTCAAACCCTCTTTTAAATCCAGAAATTTTTTAAACTGGGTGCTGGGTCTGTCACATGATTTTAGACAGATTATTTGTGGGTTGGACATCACATCACTTTAAAACATTTTCACATTGTCTTTGTTGCTTGATATATGACTATGTTACAAATTCTACAAAGGCTCTTCTTCTGCACTTCTGAAAGTGTCCTTTCAGAAGTGCAGAAGAAGAGAGGGTGTTGATTGTCATTACAAGTGCTAGCAGTGAATCTCAAGCTCCAAGAAATAATAAGTTTTTTTAAAACTTTTGCCATTTTATTTGCTTAATTGTCATATTACATTGTACTTTATAAGTAGCTTTATAGTCCTAGTTATATTCATTATTTTATTTTGAATTTAGATAGAGACTTTGAAGGTTACTACTGAATATAAGTAAAACAGTTGTTTTGTTTGAATCTTGCAAACAATGTTATTGTAGAGTGAGTAGTAGGGAATTCAAAATTTTAATTGTGGTAAATAGGTAGCTCTAACACAAAACTAGATAGTGTTATATGTATCACTGCATTTAGGAATCTATTAGATGGTGTAGTAGTGATAATTAATTAATTAATCTTATTAATTTTCATTGTTAATCAATTGTATTCAATCAGATATCATGCCCCAGACTAGAGCAGCAAAGCAACGGGCACAAAGTAACAGGAGTGCTGTGTCTTGAGGTAGAACAGAGGGGGGGGGGGTGATTCTCCAATGCATCATAGCCTAAAAAAATCTTGCAACTTGTGAAATGTTTGCAGACTTTCTGGAATAGGACATTATCTAGCCAGGGGGGGGGGGGGAGAGAGAGAGAGAGAGAGAGAGAGAGAGAGAGAGAGAGAGAGAGAGAGAGAGAGAGAGAGAGAGAGAGAGAGAGAGAGAGAGAGAGAGAGAGAGAGAGAGTGTGTGTGTGTGTGTGTGTGTGTGTGTGTGTGTGTGTGTGTGTGTGTGTGTGTGTGTTAGGTACAGAGAGTGTCAAGATATTAGGCGCCAACTCAGGGTTCTGATGGAGTCTTCTGAGAGTTTGAAAAGTCGGGTAGATGTGTTTTTTTTTTTTTTGTTAGTTGTGGCATATCAGCTTCTGTGGCCATAATGCACCTCCCAAAGTTTTGTATTTTACTCTGATCCAAGCTCGAGGCAGGATTCGAACCCGCGGCCTTTTGGGCCCGGTTGGCTCGGTTGGATGTCTGCAAAGGTATTAAAGTGGGGGAGTAATCAAGCTCTCAGCTGCCCATCTCAATGCCAGAGCTGACACTTGTGCATCAGGCAAAAAAAAAAAAAAAAAAAAACTGCAGCCATTATCAACCCACTGCAGGATGGAAGCCTCCTCAACAATTCATGGTGAGAGAAAATGGACCATAATCTGCCACGCTGGTCCACTGCGGGTTGGCAGATCGACCGTATTTAGCAGTCGGGCTTGAACCCCAATCTATTCAAAGAGCATGTGCTACTGCACTCCCGCTCCTGACCACTCAGCTACTGAGGCTGCATCAGGCAATAGAGTGGCAATTTCCAAGGCAGAATGAGCTGGTCCCACAGGAGCTATTATTGTCAGGGAGACGGGGAAATATATTGTGCAAAAAGGATAGGTGGAATAGGACCAGGGTACATCTGCCAGGGGCAAATGCAGATATCATCTTTTAAGGGCACAAAGGGTGATATTGTTGTACACACTGGTACTAATGACATTAAGAGTAGGAGACCTGTGGACTTACTTAACAAATACAGGTCAATTTTGAAAAAAAAAAACGTCATGAGTTAGGGTTATATTTGAAAGTGTCTAATTCTGCCCAGACACGATAAGAGGGAGTATATGATGAGAACCTTGTCAATCCATTCAGCCCTGGAGAGATTGTGAAAGGCTCATAGGGTAGAAACTTCTGATGGTACTTAAACTCTCATCTGGTCAACTGCTGTCAACACAATTTGAATTATCTTATTCCACCTGACAATCCAGACCGATACACCAGTTCAGTCACTGGTAAGGCGAATAACGGTGTTTATTGTCCATCAGAAGAAATTCTACCATTCACTGTTGAATAAATCCCTACCATTCTTAAAAATATGTTTCCCAAACAGTGCCTCGGTGCTGACATATTAATACTGGTTAAAAAAGATCATACCCAATATCCTTTTATAACTTTATAATAAATGCCTTTCCTCTGGTCACTTCCCTACAGAATGAAAATTTGCTATCATAAAGCTTATCCCTAAATTTAACAAGCCATCAGATGATTCTGCAATTAGAGAGGAGTGCCATACTGCTACTCTCTAATCTCATCCTGATACAGAACCTCATTTCTACTTACATGTATGCACTAGTATTCTTTATTGACTTTGAAGGCACTTTCTGAAATCTCTAGTGGAGAAGCAACCTCTGTCAATTTCAGGATATTCATTGCTTCTGCCAGTTATTTTTCCAACAGGATTTTAACTGTTACTACAAAATCCTAGACTATGCAACCAACACTCTCAGGGATCAATTCATGGATCCTTGATCTGTGTCCTGCTTTAAGATAAAAGGCTCTTGGGAACTAGGATATGACTAACATCTGGCAAACAACTTTTGCCAACACCCTCTCAATTATTGTTCATGGGAACTCTACGGCTGACTTTAAGTTGAATGTTAATCAAATTCTTACATGTCTCTTTTTGCCTGAACTGCTGACAACGAACTCATCTTTCTGGATCAAAAACAAATTTCATTGTTTTTCAAGTCCCAATTTGACTACAATTGTCCTCCAGGTATAAAACTTAATGGTAACAAAATTCCAATTGTTAAAATGAACAAATACCCTGGAATTATTTTGTATGATTGCTTCTCTTTTTCTGCCAATCTCCAGCAGACAGCCATTTAAGTTAATTAATAATTATTTGTGGATACACTTAAGTTCCCTGCGACAGGTTTGGCAGATCAGCAGCTTAAATTTATTGCTTTCAATAGAAAAAGAAGCCTCAGAACTAATAAGCCCAAATATGACACAGCTGATCTTATTAGTGATATCTGTAACAGCAACAAGCCTGATGACGACATATATTAAACTAGCCACACTCAATATTAAGACATTGTCAGAAAAAAATTGAGGAGTGTGTGTGGACATATTAAAGGACTGAAAAATAAAAATATTTGGATTGAGTGAATCAAAATGGAAAGGAAATGGGTGTAGAGAGTTACAAAGAGCTGATTGCTTTTATTTTTCTGGGGGTGATGTAGCGAGGAAGGGTTTAGCCACCATTATAGATTACAGGACTATTAAGGAAAGGCTACTGGAAGTGAATACTATCAGGGACAGACTCATGTCAATTAAACTATAAATGAAAGACAGTGAAACATTCAAGATAGTACAACGTTATGCACTGCAAACCGGCTGTGAAGAAATGAAGAAGCTAGGGTTTGAGGACAAGCGCAAAGAGAACATCACAGGTGACCTGAATGCAAAAGTCGGAGTGGAGAGACAAGGACTAAAATAAGTTATGGGTCCACATGGTTGGAGACCTAGGGATGCTGATGGTAACAGGATGTTGGATTTCTGTTTATGGAACAGTTTGGTCATAGGAAACACCTGGTTCAAGAAGAGAAAGAGTCACAAAGTGACAAGATATGGTTGGGATGGTAAACAGGAATCCCTTTCTGATATATGCTTGTGGATAAAGAGCGACAGAGAAGGCTAGTGGACTTCAAGGTCATTCCTAGTGTCTCCCTGGATAGTGATCACAGATTAGTTGTTGGAGTTTTATGATTCCCTAAATTGAAGAAGATCAAAATAACAAGAGAGAGAGAGAGAGAGAGAGAGAGAGAGAGAGAGAGAGAGAGAACTACAGGTGTGGAAATTGAAAGAAGAGTAAAAAAAGGGGCGATGTTCAGAGAAGAGTTCAGAAAGGTTGTACCTAAGACAGTGGTGAACAGTGTGGAATTGGAATGGAAAGCATTCAAAGACTGTAAATTAGGACTGGCAGAGCAGGTTTGCATTCAAAGACTGTATAGTAGGCCTGACAGAGAGGGTTTGTGGAATGACAAGCAATAGAAAGAGATGGAAAGACAACCCGTGAATGAGAGGAATGAGAGGATGAGATAGGCTGTGAAAATCAAGAATAATGAATTCAGGACCTACTTCCAGAACAGAAACGATGAGAATAAAGAAGGAAATGAAACCGTGAAGAGAGAAGCCAAGAGGATAGTAATGAGGAGAGAAGACTGTGGTTGGAAGAATGGAGTGAAACCCTACGACAAGATATCAATGGTAATAAAACGGCATTGTATAGTATGGTGAGGAATAGGAGAAGAGATGGTGAACAGAGCAAATACTTGATGGATGAGAATGAGAACCTAATAACCAAGGATGAAAAGATAAGAGAAACATGGAAGAAGTATTTTGAAAATCTGTTGAACATGCAGGTCAGCCAGCAAAAGATACAAAGGCAGGTTGATCACAAAAGAGGGAATGAAAAAGAAGAGACAGAGAGACACCAGACAGACTTTACATGGAATAATGTAGTGCAGGCATAGAAAAAAATCAAGACAGGTTAGTCTGCTCGTATACATGAGATAAATGGAGAGATGCTGAAGGCTACAGGCGAGGCAAGTATAGCGTGGACATACAGACAGTTCCGCAAGAACTGGGATGAGACACAGGTGCCAAAGGATTGGAAAGAAGGTTTGATTATCCCATTGTTCAAGAAGAGGAACAGGAAAAAGTGATCCAATTATAGAGGCATCACACTGACATCACATGTGATGTCAGTGTGATGTCAGTGACATCACATGTGAATAAGGTGTATGAGAGAGTGTTAGAGCAGATGATAAGAGGAACAATTGAAAATAGGATGGCCAAGGAACAGTATGGCTTTATGCCTGGAAGATTGATGGTGGATATAATTTTCCACATCAGGAAACTGATGGAAAAGTGTTATGAACACAATAAATTTGATACTAGAGAGCTATTACGTGCTCGATAATTCCTATATTCTATTATATTATGAATCAACAGGGCTTACCTTTATTTTTTGATATAGGAAGCTTCTTTTCCAACTCTCCTTGTCCAACTCGCTAATACTTCATGGGGAAGGCGATGTCAATTTTGCAAAACATTGTCATAAAGTTAGATTTTGGAGGTCTAAACGGGCTAATAATTAAGGATCGATTTTACATTTTGGTCCTATGGCTGGAATTTTGAGTTAAATTTAGGGGTCTAATAATTGGGTAAGGGGCGGGGGTGGGGGTAGGGGTTGGGGTTATTCTCTACATTCCTTAAGTTGGACTAGAACTTTTCGGGGCATCATGTTCACAGGAAGAGAGTTACTCACAATTAATCCGAAACTTTTTTTCTTTCCTTATGTTGTAGTATTTGTTCTTCACGTATGCGTATAAGTGACCAATCGTCGGACAATAGGAATGGCCTACGGATATTGATTGAAGTTTCATGTAGTTTCATCTCTAAGGTTTCTGCAATGAGTAGTTTGTATATTTATTAGTTTGGTTGAATATTTATAATTTTTGTTTCCGTAAAGCCGAAAGTATGTCTTTCATTTATTGCGTGGAACGAAAGTTCCGATGCATTTGAACGACCCGCCCGCACCGAAGCTTCGTGTTGTTTTGCTCGAAGCTGTGCCACTCCCATGGTGGATCCTACGTAGACAGCGTCACAATTTTTGCATGGTATACTGTATACGAGGTCATGCTGTGATTGGAATGTGGTGTTTGAAGGCCGATTTCTGAAGAATGTGTATAATTTGTTCATGGGTTTTGCTATGATTTTCATGTCGGTTCCCTTGCATATTTGGTTAAGTTTATTGTACCAGTGCTCGATATATGGGATGGTGATGAAATATATTTTTTTGGTCTTGTCGGATTTTTTTGCTATGTTTGTTGCGAGGTTGTTGTTATTTATTTTATCACGGGCTATTTTTTTGACTTTGTTTATATAGGTTAGAGGGTAACCCCTATTTGAGAATCTTCTTGTTAGTTCATTTATTTCAGTGGTTAGAGAAATCTGGGTGGAAGAATATTTATAGGCATTTTGAAATTGGTTCAGCATGACCGATTTTTTGTATGGTTGGGGGTGGTAACTGTGGAAATGTAGAAGCATCCCTTTATTAGTGGGTTTTCTGTATATGCTGAAATTTAGTTTTTGGTCTAATCTGTGTATGGTAAAATTAAGGAAATTTATGGAGTGGGATTCTGCTTCAGTTTCTAATTCAAATTTTAGTCTCTGATGGATGTTATTAAAAACCTGTAGAATATTGTTTATGGTCGAATGGTCTGTGATGATTAGGATGTCGTCCAGATATCTTCCGTAATATGTAATCTGTGGTATAAATGGATCAAGATGGATCTTTTCTAATTTGTCTAAGTATAGCTCGGCAATGAGTCCGCTAATGTTTAAGCCCATTGGGAGGCCAAAAATCTGTCTGTATATTTTTTCTTGGAATAGAATGTAATTTGCATTTACTAATAGTTTTGTTAGTTCGAATATTCTGTCTTTGGGGAGTCTGGTGTTATTAATTTTTGTTTTATCATCGTTTAAGTAGGCCCAGTAGGCCATAACAAATTGCTCACCACCTATAGGAAAGATGACCACATCACTATGGCCCAGCTCAAACAAATTAAAGCCCGCACATACAATATCCCAACCTTATTCGGCCAAGTAAAATTGCACAAAACAGGATACCCAATACGACCCATAGTGTCATATAAGAATTCAGCTTTTGCCTCCCTAGCCACGTTCATCTACCCATTCTAAAACCACTCCGAGAACTCCTAACATATAATATAAAAAACTACGATGCTTTATTCATGAACCTCAAAGACCTCCATATCAAGGAGGATATGAAGTTATATTCACTCGATGTGACTTCACTATACACCAACGTAAATGTACCCTACGCATTGGACATAGTCTGGGCCTACTTAAACGATGATAAAACAAAAATTAATAACACCAGACTCCCCAAAGACAGAATATTCGAACTAACAAAACTATTAGTAAATGCAAATTACATTCTATTCCAAGAAAAAATATACAGACAGATTTTTGGCCTCCCAATGGGCTTAAACATTAGCGGACTCATTGCCGAACTATACTTAGACAAATTAGAAAAGATCCATCTTGATCCATTTATACCACAGATTACATATTACGGAAGATATCTGGACGACATCCTAATCATCACAGACCATTCGACCATAAACAATATTCTACAGGTTTTTAATAACATCCATCAGAGACTAAAATTTGAATTAGAAACTGAAGCAGAATCCCACTCCATAAATTTCCTTAATTTTACCATACACAGATTAGACCAAAAACTAAATTTCAGCATATACAGAAAACCCACTAATAAAGGGATGCTTCTACATTTCCACAGTTACCACCCCCAACCATACAAAAAATCGGTCATGCTGAACCAATTTCAAAATGCCTATAAATATTCTTCCACCCAGATTTCTCTAACCACTGAAATAAATGAACTAACAAGAAGATTCTCAAATAGGGGTTACCCTCTAACCTATATAAACAAAGTCAAAAAAATAGCCCGTGATAAAATAAATAACAACAACCTCGCAACAAACATAGCAAAAAAATCCGACAAGACCAAAAAAATATATTTCATCACCATCCCATATATCGAGCACTGGTACAATAAACTTAACCAAATATGCAAGGGAACCGACATGAAAATCATAGCAAAACCCATGAACAAATTATACACATTCTTCAGAAATCGGCCTTCAAACACCACATTCCAATCACAGCATGACCTCGTATACAGTATACCATGCAAAAATTGTGACGCTGTCTACGTAGGATCCACCATGGGAGTGGCACAGCTTCGAGCAAAACAACACGAAGCTTCGGTGCGGGCGGGTCGTTCAAATGCATCGGAACTTTCGTTCCACGCAATAAATGAAAGACATACTTTCGGCTTTACGGAAACAAAAATTATAAATATTCAACCAAACTAATAAATATACAAACTACTCATTGCAGAAACCTTAGAGATGAAACTACATGAAACTTCAATCAATATCCGTAGGCCATTCCTATTGTCCGACGATTGGTCACTTATACGCATGCGTGAAGAACAAATACTACAACATAAGGAAAGAAAAAAAGTTTCGGATTAATTGTGAGGAACTCTCTTCCTGTGAACATGATGCCCCGAAAAGTTCTAGTCCAACTTAAGGAATGTAGAGAATAACCCCAAGCCCTACCCCCACCCCCGCCCCTTACCCAATTATTAGACCCCTAAATTTAACTCAAAATTCCAGCCACAGGACCAAAATGTAAAATCGATCCTTAATTATTAGCCCGTTTAGACCTCCAAAATCTAACTTTATGACAATGTTTTGCAAAATTGACATCGCCTTCCCCATGAAGTATAAGCGAGTTGGACAAGGAGAGTTGGAAAAGAAGCTTCCTATATCAAAAAATAAAGGTAAGCCCTGTTGATTCATAATAAGAACACAATAAAGAATTACAGATGGCATTTTTGGACATAAAGAAAGCATTTGATGCCGTGAAGAGAGAGAGAGAGAAAGTGTAGGAGGTTTTGAGAAACTTGGGGATAGAGGAACAAACCTCCTGTGAAGAGAATTGAGAATATGTACACCAATATAGTGAGCAAAGTAAGAACAGTGATGCGGTTGACAGAGAGCTTCAAAATAACATCAGGTTTGAGGCAAGGAGGCGTCCTGTCATCATTACTGTTCATAGCTGTCATGAATGATGTGCACTGTAGAGTGGCAGAACAAATTGGACAAGACCAGATGAAAGTCATGCTCTTCACAGATGACCTCTGCATATGGGTAGAGAGCAGGGAACAAGTGCAATGGCAAACTGATATATGGGCTAGTATGGCCAATAAATTTAGATGTTTTGAGTCAGGAGAAGAGTGAAATAATGGTTCTAAAGAGGAGTGGTAAGCTGGACAGATACATTACAATAGTAGGGAAAGAGCTAAAAAATGTAAACACTATTACAAAGACTGGAGTAATAGATGAAGAAAGAAGTAGAAGAATACAAGCAGGCAGGAATTTCTAAAGGCAAACAAGAGATCTGACCTGGAACAGGAACATACCACTGAAGTGCAAGAAGACTATATATCAGTCCTATTAAGTACCAATTCTGACATATGCATCTGAAACTTGGACTATGAGGAAAAAGGATGAAAGCAGAATGCAGGGGACAGAAACGAGATTTGTGAGGAGCATAGCCAGAAAGACAAGATGTGACAAAATCAGGAATGATGTGATTAGGGAGAGAATTTAGGTTGAAAAACTCCAGAATAGGATTGAAAGGTCCCACTTGAAATGGTTTGTACATGTCAAGAGGATGAAAGAGAGGCGTTTGACAAGAAGAATATTTGATTAACAATTAAGGGACAAAAGACCAAAGGGGAGCCCAAGAATGAGGTGGCAGGACATGATAAAGACTGATGTCATTAAGAGAGGAGAAAAACTGGAGTGATATCAACGATGGAGAGAAGTACACGGATAGGGCATGGTGATGAGGTTTCACACGCTGAACAGTGGAATAGCGGAATGATGCCATATGATGAACCTTAAGTTTCGGTTAAATTGAACAGACAAATTGGAAAGCCATATTTTATTTTATGGAACTTACCTCCTTACTGCTTGCATTCAGTTTTGACGGAATTAACTGGAAAGAGTTGTGATCATTAAAAAGTTATTAAAAAGATTTAAATGAGTTCCCATAGAGGAAAGTGCACCTTTCTCTAGTGTTCATCATATTTGGTCTCTGGCATAGTTTTAATATTGAACAATAATTATGAAAAACATTTTTAATAAGTTTTTAATGATTACAACTTATTCCAATTAATTCTATCAAAACTTAACACAAGCAGTAAAAAGGTAAGTTCCATAAAATAAAACTAAGGTTTTCCACCAATTCCTCTTGTCTATGTAAGTTAAAAAAAAATTCACAACAATGCTTGCCAAGATTACGCACCATGAATAAGGACTGAACATCAAAACATTTACCATATTATTTAAACCTGTTTTAACTCCCACCAATACCTATGCTGCTGACTTATCTTATGACTTAAGAGAGCAGGCTACAATTCATTCAAAGTTTTTCTCCTTATCATCCATATTCCAGCAGAACAGTCTCCTACCCTACAAATATTTGCTGGTGTGATACCTTTCAACCTACTACTTATCTACAGAGGATTTGCCTATTTTATAAGTTAAGATTCTATTTTATAAGATTCCACTCACTTTTAAGAATTTTACTACACACATCAATGCAGATCCTAGGCTTGAAAAACTCCACTGTTGTTACTAATTCTGAGCCAATGGCAACTGTGATGGTCCTCTTCTGACAAAGGCTCTACAACTAACAAATTTACATTTACAGTTTCCAATACTTCAGATCAACATTTTTGTAAATGGTTCAGGCTTTCCCATTTACATTATTTTACCATTTGTAAATTGTGTCATTTCAATTTATCTAACAGTTTCTCATTTCTGTCATGAATCTGAAAAATACATGCATGTTCTTTACAAATGTCCTTACTATGCAGTTCTCTGTCACATTCTCATCAATCATATTTGAAATTTTCAAATTGGTACTAAAGACAAACTACTTGCAAATCACAAATCACTTTCCATAATTCAAAGCCTTGCCAAGGCAACTTTCACTCAAAGGAAGGACTTAATGTCAATGCAGATCCTAGGCCTTCAGGTCTTCTGCCATAAACAATTCATAATATTGTTAGCCAACAATCTACTCTGAAATTATACTGATTTCAACAAATTACTGATTCAACAGGCCCTACTGGTTCAATCAGTTCTACAGATTTTACTAACAATGTTCTGGTCATTCAACTGACTTCACAAGTTCTATTGTGCTGTCTTCACTGATTCTTATATAGGACTTATAATATAATAGGACTTATCCTGTTGAAAACAGATGATATTTATGTTACACGTTGTGCAGTCTTCAAGTCTGTCACTTTTCTTTTTTTCTTTTTGCTTGTTTGTTTTTTTTTTTCTGGTCCACCATAGTTTGTTGGTGAGTAGGATATTTTGCTGGTATCTTTGATTTGAGCAACTAAGAACATGGAATTAATGGTATATACTAGTCATACAATCCTCTATTGGGTGTGTAGTTTTACCTCAGTGGGGAAAGGTACAGAAAAGAACCAAAGTTCACCACAGTCCATGCTAGGTTGTGGCCCACCTCCTTACAGTGTAGACAGGCACTGGGCAAGCTTTCCTGGTTACTGTCTTCCTGGGCAAAGTAATCCAGAAACACCTCTGCAAACATATTATACACATTTCTGGTAGTTTTACAGACTTTCCATATATATAATAGACCAGTTTCTTGTATTCTTTGTATCTTGTAAACTCCTCTGACCGCATGGTCATCCTGGAGTATAAACTTTACTTCCATCTCTACAAATATTTGCTTCACGGCTGACACTACTTGCAATTATAGCTCAGAAGAGATTTCCTCTTCAGACACTTTATGAAGATCCCTTACAGAAATCATGCCATGGGGTAAGCTGAGTGAGTTAGGCTGTTCCTTTGATTCATACTCCCCCTTCCAAAGGGGGGTAACTCATATGAGTTGTTGTGGTACATTCTGGGAGCAAAAGTGGACTGTTAAATCTGCCAACCCTTGCAAACCATTTTGTATAAAAATGATTAACATTTTTGCTGTGGATTTTTCAAAAGTAGAAACCATTATCAAAAATCTAGGTGGCAGATTTGTTCTGAGATTCTTTGCCCATTTCTGTGATTACTTTCTGAAAGGGATCATTCTGGTGTCAGAGAAAGGAGATTTAGATTATAATCCAAACACTATGGAATCTAAAGGAATATCTACTACCTGACAAGCAAAAAATTTTCTCAAGAAAGGGATGCCAGAGCTGCCCACATTCCACTCCTACACTTCCCCCAACTTGAATCAAAACCCTCAGCTCTTGATGGTAGGGGCATGATATCAACACAGTTGACCCTTGCAGGCAAACTCACTAGCTGATTGATCCCTGAAACTTCACCCCAGGATCTCTCAGCTTGTTGAAACAGAGGCCAAAGTGGCATAGTACTAGAAGTAGTAGTGGAGGCATGTGATGCAAGAAAGCAAGCATATGAGCTTATGTAGCATCAGCCCAAAAAAAAAAAAAAAAAAAAAAAACAATTTCACACATTCATTTCCTCTAAAAGATTGTCCAGTTCCTCCTTGAATTTATTTATTTAACTCTCAACGTCCAGAACGACAGATGAAAGTTTGTTCCAGAAATTAACCACCTGCTGACTAATTTCTGCACATCTATTTTATAACTGTTTCTCCTCAATTTGAATTTATGCCTGCTCAGGTTTGCAATCTGAGCAAGAGGAAGAATCCCATCAGAATTTAGCATGCTCAGCCAATTCAAGGCATTATACACCTCGATCAGATCACCTCACAGATCCCTAGTCTCCACAAGCTGTAATTTGCAGAACTTAAACCTTTCTTGGTAAGAGGACACCTTTGTTCCCCTAACCAATCTTGTTGCCCTTCTCTGTACATGCTCAAGCAACTCTAGATCCTTCCTAGAATGAGGCCTCCAGACCTGTACGCAGTACGAAAGGCGTGGCCTGACCATTGCCTTATACAAAGGGAAAATCACCTCCTTTTCCCTTAGCAAAATTCCTGTATATCATTAACAATACAACATGACCTGCTCTGGCAGCTAGTCTGCATTGCTCAGAAAACTTCATATCTGACTGCACAATTACTCCCAGGTCTTTTTCATTTTCTACCACCTTAAGTGTAGTACCACACAGTTGGTACGTTTCTCTGGGGTTACTTCTACCCATATACTTTGCATTTGTCAAGGTTAGACTTCAGTTGCCACTTCTTAGCCCATCTGCCCAAATTATCTAGATCCTGTTGCAGCAGCACACTGAAATTACTGCCATTAACAACCCTCCCACCCTTTGTATCATCTGTAAACTTCAACATTCAGCCTAATATACCCTCAGCAATATCACTGCTAAATATAGAAAATAATAGTGGGCCCAACACCGAAACCTGGGGGGACTCCACTAATAACATTGGTCCCGAAGAGAAGCATCCATTGATTACCACTCTGTCTTCTCCCACCACTCAACCGCTCTTTTATCCATTGCAGAAACTTACTCTTAATACCATACTGCTCCAATTTGTAGAGTGGTCTTCCAAACACAACAGTGTCAAAAGCTTTCCTGAAATCGAAGTACAGTAAACCCCTGCTATTCGCGGTTTCGCGTATTCGCGGTCGCTGATTTAATATAAAATGAAACCTAAAAAAATGTGAATTTTAAAGCGGCGTGAACATTTTCCGCCATAAAAAAACATGGGCATGGCTAAATTATCTTTGCCGGTCAAAGCAGCGCTCAGTGGGTGGGGGAGAAGGGTGACAAAATCGCGAGCGTGGATGTTTCTCGCTAATCCTTGTTTAGTATGTGTTCTGCGCTTGTCATGGAAGGTTTCGTCGTTTGCTTTTAATTTATATGCTTATAAATTGAATAAATTCATAAATTGATATGCTTACAAAAGTGATAAATCTACCGTTTTGCAGTATAAAACAGACCTTTTCGAGTGTGTTAATGGAAGAAAGTGACTTTATTGTGGACAAGTTGTTTCTAACACGTACAAAAATATGGCTACGAATAACAAGGGAAATGTGAAAAGATCAAAGAAGGTGATAACATTAGCGAATAAAATTGAGTTATTAGATAAAATTTCTAATGGTGAAAGTGTCTCCTCAGTGGCAAAACATTATAAAATCAATGAGTCAACAGTACAATCAATCAAGAAATCGGAAGAAAAATCCGCCGTGGTGTCCGTGAAAACGCGCTAATTGCTTCAAAAATTTGCTCTGTAACTCGTGATGTTAAATTAGAAAAAATGGAAAAGGCTTTAAATCTGTGGATAGAAGACCGAACTCAAAATAAAATTCCGTTAAATTCACTAATCTTTCGTGAAAACGCAAAACTCCTTTATCAACACTTTAGCGAAACAGGTGATAGCACTGGCAGGATAAGTTTTTTAGCTAGCAAAGATGCTGGTTTGAAAGATTTATTTGAAATTTCTAATAAATATTACATTTAATATTAAATTGTTTCTTATTTTCATTTCATGCCATATGCTTACATTTCACTATGTACATAGTCATATTATGAAGGTACATTTGTACATACATAGACAAAATTTTAGACTAGTTTTTCTTATATATTTCATCCTTTGGAACGGAACCCCTTTATTACTATGGGAGCCATAACTCAGTATTCGCGTTTTCGGTATTCGCGGCATTTCTCAGGAACGTAACCCCGCGAATAGCGGGGGTTTGCTGTATCAAAATTATTTTTTGCATCCGGTTCCTTTGTAAGCCCATCATAGTATCCAATCAAATTTGTCAGACAAGACTTTCCCTTAGCAAATCCATGCTGCAACTGAATTATTACTGCAGTCTTGTCCAGATGATCCTGCAATGCATCTTTAACCAGTGACTCCATTATTTTTCCTGGAACAGAAGTTAAACTAACTGGTCTGTAATTATTTGTGTCACCCTTAAATCCCCCTTTGTGAATTGGGGATATATTTGCACACCTCCAGGCTGTGGGTACTTCCCCTGAGTCCAAGGATGTTCTCATAATTATTGCTAAGGGTTTTATTACTTCCTTTCCCGCTTCCTTTAATATAACTGGATAGATCCCATCCACCCCAAGTGCCTCTCTTATGTTTAACTTCTACAAATTCTCCTCCACTTTGCTATCAGTTATTACAAAATCATTAAGCACCCTGTTACAGTTTCATAAATTTCTGGCATTTTCCTCCCTTAATAACTCCTCATGTGTGAATGTAGGTGCCAAATTTTCATTCAGATTAACAACTATCTGAGCAGGATCAACAACAGTCGAACCGTGAATTTTAAGTGGACCAATCTGATTCAACCCCTTCCTTCTAGAGTAAAGAAGTCCTTGCATATCCAGTCATCGGGCACCACAAACAACCAAATCCCTCCTTTCCAAATTTCCACAGTTCCCAGTGCATGATAAAAATTCTCAATTCCTATGATGATCAAAGTGATATGTAAAGAATATTCAACAGAGAATCTGACATTCTAGAGAAGCTGTTGTTCTTTTTGATGCTGCTGTTGGATTTTCTTCAGTAAGTGTTACTTAAGCCATATTGTACCTGCCAACTTAATCGAGTACATATGATGGCTCCTGGGGAGCAGTTAGAAATGGTGATACTGTGGAATTTGTTTCAGAAAAAGAAAAAATTCAGAGTTTTGCGCCATTATCTTTGATATGGCAGAGTGACAAAGGTTCTTTTAGGTCTGAGAGGAAACTCAATGCAGATCATGGAGTATTGTTGAACCATTGTATTCAATTAGTATAAGGATTATATTTGTTTATTCTGGAATACAATGTTCAAAATGATAAATATTGAATTATAATTACTAACTAATACTGCAAAGAATTACAATAAGAAGAGAAATGAGTGTGGCGGATATGACTGATTTGGGTTCTGGAAAGGAAAACTGCCTCCTTTCTATTTGGATGAAAGCTAAAGGTCTACAATTGTGGATCAGGTTTACATTCAAATAATTTGTTAGGTATTAGTATTTAGTATTAGCAATGGCCACACATTGCAAAGAAGCATATGGCTTATGCTGCACCAAACAAAAAATAAAAATAAAATAAAATAAAATAACAAAACAAAAAATAAATAAAATGAAATAAGAATAAGAATAAAAATAAAATAATAAGAATAAGAATAAAATAATAAGAATAAGAATAAAATAATAAGAATAAAAATAAAATAATAATAATAATAAATAATTAGAGAAAAGGAAATAGACAGCCTATGCGTTTCCCTCCTCCCGTAGGTAATTATCCAGCTGACCTTTGAATTTCCTCAAACTGTCAGCCTCTACCACCCATGTTTGTAACTTATTCCAGTAATTTATAAAACTTGCTGGCTAAAATAAAACTTATTCATTTTGCTTATGCCACTCAGGGCCTTAAACACCTCAATCAAGTCTCCTCTGAGGTGCCTAGTTTCCAAGCTCTGCAACCCACATATTCAGTCTTTCCTCATATGGATGGTCTTTTGCCGATCTCACCAGGTGCGTTACCCATCTTTAGACCCTTTCAAGCTGCACAATGTCTTTCTTTAGGTGCATCTCCATTAGGTGCATCTCCATAATTGAACACAGTATTCCAAGTGTGGTCTAACAATAGCCTTATATAATGGGATTATGACATCCTTAACTCTACTCTCAATTGTTTGATAAATCATCGTTAGGACGCCATGGGCCTTCCATGCATCCAACCTACAATGCTCAGAAAACTTCATGTCTGACTGTATTGTAATGCCCAAGTACTTCTACACTACCAGCTTTAGTTTAGCACTGCCAAGTGTATAAGTTATTTTGGGGTTACTGTTCCCCAACTGCAATGCCTTACACTTTGCTAGATTAAAGCATAGCTGCCATTTTTCTGACCATTCCAGAAGTCTATCTAGGTCACTCTGAAGAAGCTCTGCTTGGAAGTGATCATTAACTGCTCTACCAATCTTTACATCATCTGCAATGTTTTATACATCATGCACTCTATCCCTTCATCGATGTCATTTAGGAAAATCAAAAACAACAGTGGTCCATATACTAATTCTTGGGGAATCCCACTTCTTACATCAACCCAATCTGAGGAATAACCATTTATCACAACCCTCTGCCTCCTGCCCTGAAGTCATCCAGCTATCCATATAAAAGGATTTTCCCTGTGATTCCAACCTGTTCCAGCTGTTGTTTGTTTGTTTGTTTTTTTTTTTTTTTTTTTTTTAGGAGCATTAGCAACTAAGGCCATATTGCTCCGGGGATATGCAGTGGTCATTCCCTGACCTTTCCGCATCCTCCGTATTTGGTGGTCATGGGCTTGAACCCCAGTCTAATCAAGAAGCGTGTGCTATGCACTGCTGCTCCTGCCCACCTGACTATGGAGGCACCCTGTTCCAGCTTATAAAGTAACTGCTCATGGGATTGAGTCAAATGCTTTGCTGAAATCCAAATAAACAATGTCAAAATTATTCCCAAAGTCCAGCTCTTGAGTGACCCTGTCAAAATAGCTAACAAGATTAGTTAAACATGATTTTCCCTTTAAAAAACCATGCTGAGTATCCTTCAGAATTCCATTTCTATCCTGAATTCCACCCTTGATCACTGTCTCCATGATTTTCCCTACTACTGAAGTTAGACTGACTGGCTGGTAATTTGACCCTTCACTCTTAGAACTGCCCTTATGTATTGGAGATACATTGGCACTTTTCCAACCCAACGGAATCACTCCTGAGTCCAGAGATGCTCTCATAATTAGCCTCGATGGCTCAATACATTCACTTTCCGCCTCCCTTAAAATTATGGGGTAAATACCATCAACCCCAGGAGCCTTACTGGCCTGTAGGCTCAAAAGTTTTTTCATTAAATAAATGTGTGAAATTTCAATATCATTAATTACTTTTTTTTCAACTTCACTCCCAGAATTTCTCATTGACATGAAGGGTTTTTTCTTCTGTAAATATCGATGCAAAGTAACTGTTGAGTTCATCTACAACTTGGGGTATCTAATACTATCCCAAGTCCATTACATAAGGGTCCGATCTGGCTGGTCCTTCTCTTCTTTGCATTTACATATGTGAAGAATTCCTTATCCCTTCCTTCTTTGCTCTCTTTGCCAGCGATTTCTCATAATCTGCCTTTACCAGCCTGACCTTTTCTGTGGCACTATTACAGATCAATTTGTAGCTGTTATAGCTTCAGTACTTCTTATTGCTCTGTAACTTTTCCATGGTCTTTTTCTACTCAATTAATCTGGCAACTTCATTAAGAACTTCAAGACTTGGAATCCTCCTCTTGGAACATTCTTTTAATGGTATATAAACATTCAAGGGTTTTGTGATTAATGTTTTAAAGGTATTCCATATTTCAATTGTATTTGCTCTATGTGAAATATCTACCCAGATATCTTAATAGAGGCCATATAGCATCTTATACCATCGTAATTTTCTTTCATGAAATTATAACCCATTCCTTTGCCTTTAAATATTGCTACCTCTCTCTTCATCGTCAACCATAGAACTCTGTGATCACTTCCTGCTAATAGTTCCTGTACTCTCAGCCCTATTATGTCATTTGGTTTATGGGTGATGATGAGGTCTAGAGCATTCTTTTCCTAGTACTTTCCCTGACATGCTGATACAAATAGCAATCATCTAGTTAGTTTAAAAATTTTGTCCCCCATGTGGAGTTTCCTTTCCATTGCTCCAATCAATTAGAGTCAAATTAAAATCATCCATAATAAGATATTCACACTTAATTGCCTATTCCATTTGCATGTCGAGGCTCTCATCATAATCTTCACAATCACCTGGCCTGTAGATTACTCCCACCTCATTATAACTTTGCTTCCACCTATCTCACACCGTAAAGATTCTATAGCAGCATGTGAAATATCTGAATCCAGGAAAGCTTTCGTTGCATTCAGGTTGCTTTTGATAAGAAGCACGACCCCATCATCCCTTCTATCTGCCCTATCCTTCTTAAATACATGAAATTCATCATGGGACCTCATCATCCCCTATCTCTGGGTGGCACCACATATCCATAAGCCCTATTATGTCAGTGTTACTTGTCCTAACCAGCAGTTCGAATTCACTCATTTTATTGACGACACTTCTGACATACTATATAAACAATTAATACTTAGGGTTCTTGTATAGTTAACTACCCTGACGTACCCTTTAAAGTTATTTAAGTTCGCTTCCCTGGCATGCATTAGCTAGCTGCTTATTTGAAACGTTTCTGCCCTCAGAACATCTTGCTACTATGTTCTGTTGCAGTAAGAAGCAAGAACTCTTGAGGTATGTGCAAGTGTTACATTGACCAATAGTATCAGATAAACGCGTATCTATATTACCCTTTTGTCCTCCCAAAACTAGCAATTTCCCTGAACCTTTAAGGTATCCTCAAGAATACTGGAAAAAACTCTTGTGCCACATTTTTATTTAAATATATCCCTTCTCTACAAAACAGAATTCTTCTACCTACAAGTGCAGGCCAAGCTGATAGAAATTTCCCCCCAAAAGCCTTGCAGATCCAAGTCTTGAGTTAATCCACAAGGCTTTCAGTGTATAAATCTTCCTATCGTGCCTGAGCAGAATTGCAAACACATAGACATTGTGACCTAACTTGTGGCATTTCTTCAGCATGGTCCTATATTTGCAAACAAATCATCAGATTGTGTATGCTTAATGTCATTATTCCCCACATGAATAATAATATTCTCTTTACCCCCCCCCCCCCCACTTAAACTATGACAGTCTGTTGGTGACATCATTAATAGTTGCTCCTGGCAGAACTACCCTGGTTCTAGTCCACCTATCCTTATTACAAAAACTACCGTATTTCCACATTTTTAAGACGCACCTTTTTTTCGAAAAATTTGGGGTCTAAAAACTGGGTGCGTCTTATACAGTGGTTGTAGATTTTTTTACTTTCATTTCCTGCTTTTTTGCACTTGTTGTCTTTGCGCTCATTGTTTCGCGCTTGTTACCAGTATATTAGCCAATTCTGGACAGAACGTTTTGCCACGTTCTGTCCAGAATTGGCTCACAGAAAGGATTTTCGTACAGTGCTGAATTCAAGTTATGAGGAGTTGTATGAATTTTATGATGAATAAAACTTGAGTTCAATAACTTTATGTAATATATTTTTTTTCAAATTTCGGGCCCCAAAATTAAGGTGCGTCTTATACATGGGGAAATACGGTATTTCCCATTTCCCTGACAATGGAGTCTCCTAATAAAACCAAGTCCTTTTGAACCAGAGTAGTTTGCACTTGGTTATTCTGTTCTGGGGCCCGAATTGGGAGTGCATCACTTGGTGGGTTACTAGATTCTTGAGTCCCTGATGAGCTTCCAGATACATTATTCTCGAGGGCAAGCACATGTTTTTTTCAGTGACTCAAATTGTTCTAGCAATGCACAAAATTTTAACTTTTAAGATCGGTGCACTCCTTACAACGGTGACAAAGAAAAGAATCTCCAAGTGAGCTAGAATTATCCACTGGGTCGACTTTGGAATACATGCCACTGGTTCTGCAAAGGATAAAATCATGACTCACCCGAGAATTGCCGTCTACTATTTCCTTGAACACTTTGTCAGAGGGTACCATGACTTGTACGGCATTGCTGTCAGCTATTTCCATACGAGTCATGGTATCCTCTGAAGAAGTGCTCAACCTGGATCTCGTAATAACCATTATAAAATTTACTAATTATTAATAAAAGAAACTTTCAAAAAATTATATTTATAATATTAAAAAAAATCAAACCATTACAGGAAAAAAAACTTATGAAAATAAATTTTACAATATATTAAATAACCTTTGAAACCCTGCTCTACTTCACTAATCCTGCTCTACTTCACTAATCCTGCTCTAATCTTCTCTTATCTATACTTCTTTGCTGTCGTTATGAAGAGCTGCAATAGGCATGTATGCTCGCAACGAATGTCAATGTAATGCCCCACATACATAATGTAAAGTATGTGTTACATTTGCAATAGAAGTGTCTATTTTTCCCATCCATATTCTCCTTATATTGCATCTATAATCAGTACATGGGATGTGAAAATTTGCTAGGTTGTGCTGGATGAACGCTTGGCAGCATGACCCTCAGATTCATTTCCCATTATTATAATTTGATGTATAAAAATACAGATCTTATTCCAGTAATTATACATAATTTAAGTGGTTACGATTCACACTTATTTATTAAGGAATTAGGGTTTAATAATGACAATATTAAAATAATTGCAAAAAATTGAGAAAAATATATCTCTAAAAATATACTTTTGAAAAGGAAATTAAACTTGAAGATGAATATTTCATAGATGATGAAGAAAACTCTAAGCAACAACTACCAAAGAGTTACTTGAGATTTATAGATTCACTGAGAATTATGTAAACTATTATAGATAAGCTTCCTAGTAAACTTAAAAAAAGATCAGTTCAAAAACATGAAATAATGTTCAGACGATAAGTTAGAGATAAGTTATCTAAGGAAAGGTGTATACCCCCTATGATTATATGAACTCGTTATAAAAAGGTGAAGAAACTGAATCACATGAAAAAGATAAATTTTATAGCATATTCAATGAAAGTCATATATCTGAAGAAGACTACATTCATGCACAAAAAGGTATGAAAGAATTTAACATTATAAACATGGGTGAATATTCTGATTTGTATCTAAAACTGATGTGTTGTCATTAGCTGATATATTTGAACTTTTAGATATGTTTGGATGCCTACAAATTAGATCCTGCTTGGTATTATACCGCTCCTAGTTTATTCTGGAATACAATGTTCAAAATGATAAATATTGAATTACAATTACTAACTAATATTGATTAGCATTAGCATTAGCATTAGCAGAGGCATATGATGCAAGAAAGCAAGCTTATTCAGCATCAGCCAAAAAAAAAAAAAAAAAAAACCCTCTCCCATTTCACCCCTCCGTTCGTTCGAAATACCTGTCCAGTTGAGCTTTAAATTTGTTTAGGCTATCAACTTCAACAACAAGTGATGGAAGTCGGTTCCACCAACCAACCACCCGCTGGCCAAAGGCAAATTTCCGCACATCTATCCGACATCCGTCCTTCCTCAATTTGAATTTATGCCCTCTGAGGTGATTATTCTGAGAAAGATGAAGAATCCCATTGGCATTGAGCATGCTCAAACCATTCAAAGCCTTATACACCTCTATCAGATCACCTCGCCGGTGCCTAGTCTCCAGACTCTGTAATTTGCAAAACTTAAGCCTTTCTTCGTAAGAGCAACCCTTTGTTCCATTTACTAATCTTGTTGCCCTTCTCTGTACCCGTTCCAGCAGCTCTACATCCTTCTTGAAATGAGGCCTCCAGACCTGTATACAGTACTCAAGATGTGGCCTAACCATTGCCTTATACAAGGGAATAATCACCTCCTTATCCCTGCTAGAAAAATTCCTGTATATCATTGACAAGACACCATGAGCTACTCTTGCAGCTCGTCTGCACTGCTCAGAGAACTTCATATCTGCCTGCACAATTACCCCCAGGTCCTTTTCATTCTCCACCACTGTCAGTGTAGTACCGCAGAGTTGATACATTGCTCTGGGGTTACTGTTACCCATATGTAGTACTTTACATTTGTCAATGTTAAACTTCATTTGCCACCTCTCAGCCCATCTGTTCAACCTTTCCAGATCCTGTTGCAGCAGCATAGCGTCAGTAGTGTCCTTAACGACCCTGCCAACTTTGTATCATCTGCAAACTTAGACATTAAACTTGATATCCCATCATCAATATCATTCATAAACACCGAAAACAACAATGGACCCAACACTGAACCTTGAGGAACTCCACTAATAACATTAGTCCACGTTGAGCAGTGTCCATTGATTACCACTCTCTGTCTTCTGCCACTCAACCATCCCCTTATCCATAGCAGCAATTTGCCTCCAATGCCACACTGCTCCAATTTGTGCAGCAGTCTTCCATGTGCAACAGTATCAAAAGCCTTTCTAAGATCCAAATATATAATATCAAAGTTATTCCCTGCATCCAGTTCTTTTGTGACTACATCATAGTATCCAATCAAATTGGTCAGGCAAGACCTGCCCTTAACAAAACCATGCTGCGTCTGAGCTATAACTGAATTCTTGTCTAGATGATCCTGCAGTGCTTCTTTAACCAGTGCCTCCATTAATTTACCTGGAACAGAAGTTAAACTAACAGGTCTATAATTACTTGTGTCAGCCTTTGATCCTCCCTTGTGAATTGGGGTTACATTTGCACATCTCCAGTGTATGGGTACCTCCCCTGAGTCCAAAGAAGCTCTCATAATTATGGCTAGGGGTTTGCATACTTCCTTTGCTGCCTCCTTTAATATAACTGGATAGATCCCATCCACCCCAGGTGCCTTTTTCATGTTTATCCTCAACAATCTCTCCTCCACTTTCCTCTCAGTTATTACAAAATCATCCAGCTCACTGCCAATGTTTACTTTACCTACATCATTCTCCTTCCTGAATAACTCCTCATGCGTGAATGTAGATGCAAAATACTCGTTTAGATTGTTAGCCACCTGAGCAGGATCCTCAACTGCTGAACCATCAATATCCAGTGGACCAATCTGATTCATCCCTTTCCTTCTCGAGTTCAAGTATGTAAAGAACTCCTTTCTGTTTTTCCTTGCATCCTTTGCCAAGGATTTTTCGTAGTCTGCCTTTGCCTGCCTAATCTCCTTTGTGACTTGGTTACAGACCAACTTATATCTATCATAGGCTTCCATGTCACCCATTAATTTGTATGTATCCCATGCATTTTTCTTCTCTGCCACATGTCTCATTAGTCCATCTGACAACCATTTAGGCCTAAACCTTGAACAATATTTCTTAGTTGGTATGTAAAGCCTGGTAGCCACCAAGATTAGTTCCTTGAATGCTTCCCATTTTGAGTTTGCTGTTGGTAACATCATCAGTTGGTCCCACTGTATAGAATTTAAATACTGTCTCAGACCATCATAGTCGCCTTTACGAAAACAAAAACCCTTCCCTTTACCTCTGATGGTAGTTACCTTCTTGAGTAAATCCCACTTCAACACACTGTGATCACTGCCACCTAGTGGTTCATTTATCTGCAGGTTCTTAATGCATGAAGAATCACTATTGATAATCAGATCAAGAGTATTGCTCCCTCTTGTTGCCTCACGAACATGCTGATGTAGAAAACAAAATGATATGTACTTAATGTAGAAAAACGAAAGAGGAACTAACTGATATCAATATGTACTTAATGGTAGAAAAAGAAAATAGAAGTGGAATTAATCAATGTTGCACTAGATGTGCAAAAGCAAATAATAAATAACAAAAAAATTGTAATAAAAATTAATTTTCAACATTCTTAACGTACTTAGCAAATAACTTATATGGATGGGTGAGGAGTGAATATTTACCTTATGAAGGATTAAAATGGGGCAGATTCAAATATAGATGTAACTGAAATACCTGATGATTATAAAACTGAATATATTTTAGAAGTAGATTCGCAATATTTTAAAGAATTATATGATTTATGTAATGATTTACATTTAGCTTCTGAACATATAAGTATAAATAAAAAATATCCAAAATTGATGACTGTTTTACAATAAAGAAAAGTATTTAGAATCAGGAATAAAACTAACAAAAACACATAGAGTATTAGAATTTAAGCAATTTAATGGTTAAAATCATACACAGATTTTAATACAGGTAAAAGAACTAAAGCTAATAATGTATTTGAGAAAGATTTCAACTTATTTACATTGGAATGAGTATTTTGGATTTATATCTAAGCTATTAATGAATACTTTTCATTATGATGCCATGAAACCTATATATGGTGATAATCTAAGCCTTGTGTACACAGATATGAATAGTTTCATACACAGCAGAATCTCGATTTACTGGGATTGGATTAACCGGGACATTTTGACCCCAAAAAAATCAACCAGAAATCATAAAATCCAAGTAATAATTAGAATAGGTATAAAAAGATGTTTTGTAAGTTGTAAATAAGCAAGAAGCTGCATTATAAGTGTTGTCACTGAGAGATTATTACCTTGAAACCCTGGCTGTCTTCACATCCGCAGCTCAAAAAAATAAATAAACTAAAAATAAATTAATTAATTAAAAGACCAAATGTTTAGTTTCTTTTATGTGAGCTGATTGTTGTGTTAAGTCACACTGCAAAAGGACAAATTTTGTTTTGTTATTTATGTCAAGGATGTTGGATTTTTTTTTTTTTTTTTTGTTTAGAAATTGCGAAAACGATGGGCAAACGCAAGAGTTGTGCTTTCAATTAAACGAAAACTTGAATTATTCAAAAGTTTGAAAATGGTGCATCCGTGAAATCTCTAAAGAAACATAATAATGTTGGTAACAAAATCATACGTGACATTGTAAGAAATAGAGGGAAACTATTAGATTTAAAATCGCCATCGTAAAAAATAAATGCACTACTCGTGTATTGGACACGCAAGTAGTGTGTGGTAAGTTTTCCTTTTTTATCTATCGCCACACTTTTTACGTAGGTTGCTGAACATTTTTAGATACAGCAGTCCCCAACTTATGTAGCTTCGGACTTATGTTAGGTTACTTATATTTTTTATATGACTGAAGACTTCAGTGAAGGGAACACACATTTCACCATAATAACGTAAAAACCCACAGAATTCCAGTTATCGGTATTATCACAAATGCAATAAAATCGAGTTTACTATCCGTTTATAATTAGATGCACTAACAGAAAAAGATGTCATATGAACTAATCAGACATGGCAGAGAAGAAAAATGCATGGGATACATATAAATTAATGGGTGACACGGAAGCCTATGATAGATATAAGCTGGTCTTGTAACCAAGTCACAAAAGAGATTAAGCAGGCAAAGGCAGATTATGAGAAATCTTTGGCAAAGGATGCAAAGAAAAACAGCAAAGAGTTCTTTACCTATGTAAACTCTAGAAGGAAAGGGATGAATCAGATTGGACCACTGGATATTGATGGCTCAACTGTTGATGATCCTGCTCAGGTGGCAAACAAACTAAATGAGTATTTTGCATCTACATTCACACATAAGGAGTTATTCAGGAAGGGGAATGCCAGAGGTGAATTTAACTCTGGCAGTGAGCTTGATGATTTTATAATAACTGAGAGAAAAGTGGAGGAGAAATTGTTGAAGATAAACATAAAAAAGGAACTTTGGGTGGATGGGATCTATCCAGTTATATTAAAGGAGCCAGCAAAGGAAGTAAGCAAACCCTTAGCCCTAATTATGAGAGCTTCCTTGGACTCAGGGGAGGTATCCATGGACTAGAGATGTGCAAATGTGACCCCAATTCACAAAGGAGGATCAAAGGGTGACAAGTAATTATAGACCTGTTAGTTTAACTTCTGTTTCAGGAAAATTAATTATGGCACTGGTTAAAGAAGCACTGCAGGATCATCTAGTCAAGACTTCAGTTAAAACCCGGACACAGCATGGTTTTGTTAAGGGAAAGTCTTGCCTTACCAATTTGATTGGATACAATGATGTGGTAACGAAGAAAGTGGATGCAGGGGAATAATTTTGATATCATATATTTGGATCCGCGAAAGGCTTTTGATATTGTTGCACATGGAAGACTGCTACACAAATTAGAGCAGTGTGGCATTGGAGGCAAACTGCTGCTATGGATAAAGGAATGGTTGATTGGGAGAACACAGAGTGGTAATCAATGGACAGTGCTCTTCATGGACTAATGTTATTAGTCGATTCCCTCAGGGTTCAATATTGGGTTCATTGTTGTTTTCTGCATTTATAAATGATACTGATGATGGTATATCAAGCTTAATGTCCAAGTTTTGCCGATGATACGAAGGTTGGCAGGGTTGTTAAGGACACTAATGACAGTATGCTGCTGCAACAGGATCTAGAAAAGTTGAGCAGATGGGCTGAGAGGTGGCAAATGAAGTTTAACATTGACAAATGTTAAGTACTACATATGGGAAGTAGTAACCCCAGAGTAACGTTTCATTCTCTATCATTGACAGTGATAGAGAATGAAAAGGACCTGGGGGTAATTGTGCAGGCAGATATGAAGTTTTTAAAGCAGTGCAGACGGTCTGCAAGAGTAGCTCATGGTGTCTTGTTAATGAGATACAGGAATTTTTCTAGCAGGGATAAGGAGGTGATTATCCCGTTGTATGAGGCAATGGTCAGGCCACACCTTGAGCACTGTATACAGGTCTGGAGGCCTCATTTTAAGAAGGATGTAGAGCTGTTGGAATGAGTACAGAGAAGGGCAACCAGATTAGTGAATGGAACGAAGGCTTGCTCTTTGGAAGAAAGGCTTAAGTTTTCCACTTTACAGTGTCTGGAGACTAGGCACCTGCGAGTTGATCTGATTGAAGTGTATAAAAGCTTGAATGGTTTGAGCATGCGCAATGCTGATGGGATTCTTCCTCTTGCTCAGAATAATCACGAGAGGGTATAAATTCAAATTGAGGAAAGACAGTTGTGCGGAAGTTTGCCTTTAGCCAGTGGGTAGTTGGTTGATGGAACAGACTTCCATCTTCCGTTGTGGAAGTTGATAGCCTAAATAAATTTAAAGCTCAGCTGGACAGGTATTTGGAACAAACAGAGGGGTGAAATATGAACAGTTTTTTTTTTTTTTTTTTTGGCTGATGTTGCATAAGCTTGCTTTCTTGCATCACATGCCTCTACTAATGCTAAAATCCCAATAAACCGGAAAGTGCAAATTGTTTTTATTTTTTGGCAGTGACCATAAGAAATGTGCTTCAGTAAAATGTAAACTCGAGTGGGGTGATGATAGTGAGTTTTCGCCTTAACAGTGTGAAGTTCTTTTCAGAAAATTTAATTTTGACTGTTATCATGGGGTGCTAACTAAGAGAATAAGTGACAGCGCTATTAGTAAATCTGCCAAGAAAAGGAAAGCAATTGATTTGGATTAGAAAATTAAAATAATAAGGATGTATGAAAATGGTTAAACGTTAACAAGTATAGCGCGGAATTCAGATTTCTCAGTGGCAACAGTGAACACAATAATAAAGTAGAAAGACAGAATATGAGAAGTGGTCGGCACCAATGAAGTTAACTATAATAACCAAGGCTATGAAATATAAATCAGTTTTTACTGTACAATAACATGCATTTCTTTCTTCCTTTTATGTTTTCTTTTCTTATGTGCCACTCTGTCTACTTCACCACTGTCCCCAGATAAAAGTTTTTAATTGAACTAATTAAAAATTTATATCTATTTTTCTTCATTCTTCTGAGGATATTATGCAGTTTTTGTAATTTTGGCATATCAAGGATATAGTAGCAATATTTTATTAGTCATTTTCGAGTTAGTTACATAAAACTCGACTTACGTAAGAAGTCCTGGAACGTATCTCTTACGTGTGTCGGGGACTTGCAGTATTTTTGGATTAACCGGGAAATCGATTATCCGGAAAGTTTTTTTATCATCTATTCCGAAAAATCGAGAGTCTACTGTATGATATTAAGACTGACAACTTTTTTTGAAGATGTGAAAGAAATGATACACAACTTCAATACATAAGATTATCTATAAAATAATTAATATAACATACCTACAGTAAATAAGGAAATAACTGGAAAAATTAAAGATGAATATAACAGAAAAATTATAAATGAATATAATAGAAAAATTATAAATGAATTCATAGATTTAAGATAAAAACTGCATGCAAGCATATAGAATTGATGAGAAAACAGAAAAATAAATGAAAAGGAATTAAACAAATGTGTAATTAAAAAGAATAACATTTGATGACTATAAAGAGTGTATATTCAAGGAAACTGAATAACAAAGAACTATGAATCTAATAAGAAGCATAAAGATTGAAGTTCATTCAGTAGAAGTAAACAAAAAAGCTCAAAGTCCTTTTGATGATAAGAGATATATCTTAGTCGATAAAATTCATACATTAGCATAGGGGCATTATTCAATTTAAAATTAGACTTATTTATCTATCCATGAATTAAACAAATCTGAACAGCCTTTCCATTTAACAAGATATTTCCTTTTTTTTTCTAATAATTTTTTCTATTTGATAAACAATCTTGCTTATTATATTTTACTTACTTTTGTTCATAAAATGAACTTTGTATTTCTTCGTTATTTAAGTCTCCTATCCTATGTGTGATAGGCTTAGTCTTCAAAACTTCAGAAATAACAAATATTTCCTCAATAAAATTATGTAAATAACCCTATATCAACATGCTTTTGTATTTACTGATTCTAACCTTATCACCAATATGAAATTTGGGTTTAGATTTTGATAATTCCTTTTTGTAAAGATTATAATAGACTGTTTTTTCATTTTCAGCTTTACTTGCTTTACTTGCTTTTCTAGGTTTCATTTTAATAGATCTATGATAACAATTACTATAATTTTAAACAAGTTTATCTAATGTATCTATCTACTTCCTAATATTATTAGCTGTAAAGTATTTCCATATTTTTTTGTTTTCAGAGTTTTATTAAATTGTTCTACTGTTTGAGCTTTTGTTTCTATATTCTCAGTAATAAACCAATGAACTTTGTTTTTTAAACATCTGTTGCATTTATTAATTTATAAATTCAATACCTCTTTCGATCTGTATTTTTTCAAGAATGCATTCTTCAAATATAATTTGAAAAGGTTCTGATATCTCATCATGTTTTCTTCTTAATAGGTATAGTCCACATATACTTAGAAAAAACATCTATGACTATTAATATGTAGTTAGTGTTATTATTAAACAATTTGTATTTTTACATATCAACTTAAATTTTCTTGAAACTGATAGTCTATACTAACTAACATAAACTATCTAACATAAGCTCTCTAGCTGCTACTTTGAACTATCAACTGATAAAAGGCAGTCAGGTATTTGTTTACTTAGGCAATGCTAAAATCTACTATGTGTTGTTATCACTCCTTACTGCAAGACTAGGTATAAAACAATGTTATCTTCCTTAAGTCTAAAATATAAAAGTTTCTGAAAGATTTTTTCACAAAAAAAGTGTTTCAGTATGAAGTATAATAGTCCTTATGATATGCACTTATATTACAATATGCACTTGATAACCTTGCAACTGATAAAACTCAGTCAGGGAGCTACCCTGATTACTTAAGCACTAATAAAAAAAACTACAGCATGTTGGTATTGCTCCACATACTATAATGATTAGGTAGAAATAATGTTACAGTGCATTTATAGACAACAGTTAGTAAATTTTAATAGAAGTAAATAAGAGAAATACTAATTAGTTCTTAGATTCTAAAACAAACACCAGAGTGTTTGAGATTATATTCAAATATACCTTTTATGTTTGATAATTTTTATGAAATTGCATTAACCAAGTTAAATATATATAATTTGTGGTTTAACATGAGTAATCAGTATGATACTAATCACTTCAAGTATTTGATAGTCACGAATGGAAATTAATAACGTTTCTTAACTGCATATTAGCACTAGCATTATGTACAAGTTTTTTTTTTTTTTTTGTTAGTTGTTGGCGCATCGGCTTCTGTGGCCATAATGCACCTCCCAAAGTTTTTGCATTTTACTCTGATCCAAGCCCGAGGTGGGATTCAAACCCGTGACATTTGGGTTGCCAGGCAGGCACTTTACCCACCTGGCTAGCCTGGTTGGCTATGTACAAGGTAAGAATAGCATTAGCATTATGCTAATGCTAATATGCAGTTAAGAAACGTTATTAATTTCCATTTGTGACTATCAAATACTTGAAGTGATTAGTATCATACTGATTACTCATGTTAAACCACAAATAATATATATTTAACTTGGTTAATGCAATTTCATAAGAACTATCAAACATAAAAGGTATATTTGAATATAAACTCAAACACTCTGGTGTTTGTTTTAGAATCTTAGAACTAATTAGTATTTCACTCACTTACTTCTGTTAAAATTTAATAACTGTTGTCTATAAATGCACTCTAACATTGTTTCTACCTAATCATTATAGTATGTGGAGCGATACCAACATGCTGTAGTTTTTTTTTTTATTAGTGCTTAAGTAATCAGGGTAGCTCCCTGACAGAGTTTTATCAGTTACAAAGTTATCAAGTGCATATTGTAATATAAGTGCATATCATAAGGACTATTATACTTCATACTAAAACACTTTTTTTGTGAAAAAATCTTTCAGAAAATTTTATATTTTAGACTTAAGAAAGATATTGTTTTATACCTAGTCTTGCAGTAAGGAGCAATAACAATACAAAGTTATCTCCCTCGACGGTAGGTAGGGGAATAAACTCCCCAAGTCTATCATATACCATGGACGCTAAAATTTACTTATTTTGATTCACAAAAATCATCTACTGTTTTTGAGAGTAATTTGTCTACAGGGAGATTATTAGTTAAATTAGATGAAGGTTACGAAATTGAATTTTCAGAAAGAAAGTCATATATTGTGTTAGGGTTTGAACAAAGGATATATAAATATAAAATAAATGAAGGTAAGTATATACCTAATATTACTTTTTGAGTAGATAAAATATTAGTACATTGTTCAGTTGTAAAATGAGCTAATGATAATGGCATTCAATCTGATGTAATATATAACTTTAAACCTAAAAAATATTCATTTTCTACTACAACTGAAAAACCTTACCACCAGTATATTTTCCTCTCAATAAAATAAAATAACATTTAATGAAATAGTTATTTCACTATCAAATTAATATGGAAGATTGATTAACTTAAATGGAAAAGATATATCTTATGTATTACATAAGATATATCTTATGTCTTTCTTTTTTTCATATTACATATGAAAAAAAGAAAGACTACCTATATATGAGCTGATTAAGAAATTTAACTTACTCCTGGATACACTTAATTTAAATAACTCATTCTTAACACAAACATTTATATTATGAAGCTGATCTTCTATAGACATTACTGGAACTAGTAATGATTTGATACAATTAAATGACTAATTAAAAAGGATTAATAATGCCTGGTAAGAAAGCAATTGTAATGGTTAAAAATAAGGTAATATATATGCTAATCGATAAGGGAAAACAACTGATTAACAAATTAAATGCCCTTAACCCCAGGGGCTCACATCTGGGTTTGAGCTTGGCACACCCTGGTTCCTGAGCTGGATATGGGAAGTGGATATGTTAGTGAAATAACTATTTCATTAACTCAAAATGGGAAGCATTCAAAGAACTTATCTTGGAAGCTACTAGGCTTTACATACCAACTAAGAAATATTGTTCAAGGTTTAGGCCTAAATGGATGTCAGATGAACTAATGAGACATATGACAGAGAAGAAAAATGCATGGGATACATATAAATTAACACGTGACACAGAAGTCTATGATAGATACAAGTGGATCTGTAACCAAGTTAGTGGGAGCAAGACGTGTTCAAAGTCGCTAAGTGGATTTTTTTTATTTATTGATTTGAAATTATTGTTTTTCTAAAACTTTTGATTTAAATTTAGTAGTATAGCATTATTTTGTGATTTTCTGATTAATCTAGTGTATTTATTCTTTACTCTGCCTTGTAATTGCATAAAAGTATCAGTAAGGGTATCAAATCCACGTGTTACAAGTTGCAACTCTGCTGAACGAGAAGTTTTTTAGCCATATTTAGCCGCTTTATTGAATATTTTTACATCAAATTATTTTCTATAAGCAGCTTATAGACCTAGTCAGGCTCGTTAGTTTATTCTGAATTGAGACATTGAGATTTGGAAGTTAATTAATACTTAGTGTCCGTAGATTTACCGTTTGTAACTTGCCGCCTTTGTTATATGATATGTTATAATCCGAACTAGATAGTGTTAGTATAATATTGTCAATTAATTAGAAAAATATATTAAACACGTTAAAATTCGTTGTCAATTAAATTGTACTATTAACTAAATGTATATAACGACTTAGATTATAAATGTAACATAATTAATTAATAATTAACATGATACGGAAGTTATATAAAGGGAACTCATAGATAATTAATACTTGATACTGAAAAATATATATACCGTTTGTTAGTTATTTGGAGCATTAGCAACTAAGGCCATATTGCTCCGGGATATATGGTGGTCATTTCCTGGCCTTTCCGCATCCTCCATATTTGGTGGTGACGGGCTCGAACCCCGGTCTAATCAAGAAGCGTGTGCTACGCACTGCTGCTCCTTCCCACCTGGCTAAGGAGGCGCCTATATATACCGTTATAACTGTGTTGGGATACAAGATTAGGCTTATAATTTTGTACTGAAATTGAAATTTTATTGAAAGTAAATTAAAATCATGACTCAGACAAAGCAGCAAAGCAAAAGGCTCAAGTTAATGGCAGTGCTGTGGCTCAGACGAGAACTGGGGGGGGGGGGGTCAGTTGCCGTCTGAATCATAGCCTTTTAAAATGCACTGCTTGCATGATGTTTCTGGAGGTACAGGATATGATATTGCCATGGGGGATGTCTTTGTGTATGCGCGATGCAAGGAGTGTAACGAAATCAGGCAACAACTCAGCGTTGTTATGGGACTATATGAGAGCATGAAGGACAGGGTGGATGCCCTCGAAGGAATTAAATTGAGAGGGCCCATCAAGCTCTCAGCTGCCCACATCAACGCCAGATCTTGCACTTGTTCATCACGTAACATGGTGGCAACCCCCAAAGCACAATGCGCTGGTCCCACAGGAACTAGTAGTTGTTGGTGACTCTATTGTCAGAGAAACGGAGAACATGCTTTTTTAAAAAGGATAGGTGGAACAGGACAAGGGTATGTCTGCCAGGGGCAAAGGTTGATGACGTTGTAGAGCGGATATCATCTTTTAAGGGCACAAAAGGTAAAATAGTTGCACACATTGGCACTAATGATATCAAGAGTAGGAGACCGGCAGAATTACTTAACAAGTACAGGTCACTGTTGAAAAAAAAGCCGTGAAATAGGGTTGAATTTGAAAGTGTCTGCAATTCTGCCCAGACACAATAGGAGGGAGTATATGATGACAGCCTTGTCAATAAATTCCTGGAAAGATTGTGCAAGGCTCAAGGGGTAGAATTTTTTTCAGATTGGACTGTACTTGTTAACAGGAGAGACTGCTTCTACAAGGATGGGATACAAACTTAAATAGAAAGGGTGCAAGAATGTTTGCTAATGCAATCGAGGCAGTCTTAGGTGGGTCGGAAAACTGCTAGATTGGGGAGCTACAAAGACTAATAGATTTAAAGTAGCCACTGGCAGAGGTGAAAGTGATTCTTGCACTGCTTCTATTGGAATGAGCAGAAGCCTGAAAAACAAGATGCAGGATATATCAGAGACTGCTGGGAGTCACTGCCGTACAAGTAAACACATGGGTAGTGTTAGGGCAGCTAAGAATAGAAACAGGTGCATGTATACTTGAGTGTACACCAATGCTAGGAGTTTGGTAAATAAATTTGATGAATTTGAGGTATTGCTCAAAGCATCAAAGGCGGATATTATTGGTTGTTGTTGTTTGGTTTTTAGGAGCATTAGCAACTAAGGCCATATTGCTCCAGGATATGCGGTGGTCATTCCTTAACCTTTCCGCATCCTCCGTATTTGGTGGTGACGGGCTCGAACCCCGGTCTAATCAAGAAGCGTGTGCTACGCACTGCTGCTCCTTCCCACCTGGCTACGGAGGCGCCTGGATATTATTGGGATATCAGAGTTGTGGTGTCACACAGATATAAGGAATGCAGAACTGGAATTTGGGGAATACAACATCTACAGAAAGGATAGACAGGATAGGAAGGGAGGCGGGGTTATGCTATTAGTTAAGAAACACATAAAAGCTAAGGAAGTGAACCCAGTCGACATCGCTGGACAGTGTAGTGTCGAGTCAGTTTGGTGTGACATAAGCATTGAAAGATCAAAATTGAGAGTAGGAGTGTGCTATAGGCTTAAAGACTCCGATGAGTATAATAAGAAACTGTACAGTAAAATAGAGTGCGCCAGTACATCAGAGAGTCTGATAATGGGGGATTTTAATTTCCCAGATATTGACTGGAATTTGTGGGTTGGTCACTCACACACTAGCAAGGCTTTTGTGAATTTATTGGATGAGTGTTTTCTACATCAGCATGTTCGGGAGGCAACTAGAGGGAGTAATACTCTTGATTTAATTATCAGTAGTTATTCTTCATGCATTAAGAATCTGCAGATAAAGGAACCACTAGGTGGCAGTGATCACAGTGTGCTGAAGTGGGATTTATTCAAAGAGGTAACTACTGAAGTTCTCTGAGCAGTGCAGAGGGGCTGCAAGGTACTCTTATGAAGAAAGGCTTAAGTTTTGCAAATTACAGTGTCTGAAGACTAGGCACCAGCGAGGTGATCTGATAGAGGTGTATAAAACCTTGAATGGTTTGAGCATGCTCAATGCTGATGGGGTTCTTCCTCTTGCTCAGAATAATCACCTGAGAGGGCATAAATTCAAATTGAGGAAAGACAGATGTAGGATAGACGTGTGGAAATTTGCTATTATCCAGCTGGTAGTTGGTTGGAGGAACAGACTTCCATCCCTTGTCGTGAAAGTTAACCTAAATAAATTTAAAGCTCAGCTGGGCAGGTATTTTGAATGAACGGTGGGGTGAAGTGGAAGTGGGGTTTTTTTTTGGCTGATGCTGCATAAGCTTGCTTTCTTGCACCATATGCTTCTACTAATATTAATGCTAATATCGTCATTCTTCTCTTTATTGGTGATCTCTCTCTCTCTCTCTCAGGGAAACTCAGAATTTTTTTTTTTTCCTGGTGCAGCAAAAGCCTCAGGATTCCATGCACCATATGACTAATAATGATATTGATCTCTCCAGACATGTAGACTGGCTGTTACTTCCTTGGATTTCATGCTATTAGTTAAAAAGCACATAAAATCTAAGGAACAACAGCCAGTCGGCTTGGCTCGCCAGTGCAGATTCGAGTCAGTTTGGTGGGAAATAAGCACTGGGAAAGCAAAATTGAGAGCAGGAGTATGTTATAGGCCTAATGAATCTGACGAGTATAATAAAAAAGTATGTTATAGGCGTAATGACTCTGATGAGTATAATAAAAAACTGTACAGGGAAATAGAGTGGGCCAGTAAATCAGTGTCTTATAATGGGGGATTTTAATTTCAGGGATATTGACTGGAATTTGTGGGTTGGTCGCTCACACACTAGCAAGGCTTTTGTGGATTTATTAGAAGATCGGTCTACAACAGCATGTTCGAGAGGAAACTAGAGAGAGCAATACTCTTGATCTGATTATGAATAGTGATATTTCATGCATTGAGAATCTGCAGATAAAGGACCAACCAGGTGGCAGTGATCACAGTCTGCTGAAATGGGATTTACTCAAAGAGGTAATTACCATCAGAGGTAAACGGAAGGGATTTTGCTTTCATATAGGTGACTATGGCGGTCTGATACTGTATTTAAATTCTATGGAGTGGGACCAACTGATGATGTCACCAACAGCAAATTCAAAATGGGAAGCATTCAAAGAATTAATCTTGGAAGCTACTATGCTTTCCATACCAACTAAGAAATATTGTTCAAGGTTTAGGACTAAATGGTTTTCAGGTGAACTAATGAGACATGTGGCAGAGAAGAAAAATGCATGGGATAGGGATACATATAAATTAATGGGTGACACGAAAGTCTATGATACTATATATATAAGCTGGTCTGTAACCAAGTTGCAAAGAAAGTTAGGCAGGGCAAGGAGATTACGAGAAATCCTTGGCAAAGGATGCAAAGAAAAACAGCAAAAACTTCTTTACATATGTAAATTCTGGAAGAAAGGGAATGAAACAGATCGGTCCACTTAATATCAATGGTTCAACTGTTGATGATCCTACTAAGGTAGCTAACAAACTAAATCAATATTTTGCATCTACATTCACACATGAGGATTCAAGGAGGGCAATGCCAGAAGTGAAATAAACTCTGGCAGTGAGCTAGATGATTTTGTAATAACTGAGAGTAAATTGGAGAAGAAATTATTGTGATTTTAAATGTTTCTCACCAACCACGTATTAAAATAAAACATGGAAATTGGAATTTTAAAAAACTATGTGTTTACTAGTATATATTTACAATTAAAATAACTTTATAACTAAAAAGTATAAAATACATAAAATATATATATATATACCTCGAATAAAATACATTAAAATACCGGGTTAAGAGCGATAAAACCGACCGTAGCTTTCGAAGGCTCCTGCCTTCTTCTCCAGACAGGAAGATTACGAGAAATCCTTTACCAAGGATTTCTCGTAATCTCCTCTCCTAAACTTCACCCCCTCCATTCATTCCAAATACCTGTCCATCTCCGGCTCAGCCTTAAATTTATTTAGGTTATCAACTTCCACAACAAAAGATGGAAGTCTGTTCACCGATCAACTACCCGCTGGCTAAAGGCAAACTTCCGCAACTATTCTACAACTGTCTTTCCTCAATTTGAATTTATACCCGCTCATCTGATTATTCTGAGCAAGAGGAAGAATCCCGTCAGCATTGAGCATGCTCAAACCATTCAAGGCTTTATACACCTCTATCAGATCACCTCGCAGGTGCCTAGTTTTCAGACACTGTAATCTGCAAAACTTAAGTCTTTCTTCGTAAGAGCAACTCTTCGTTCCATTCACAAATCTTGTTGCCCTTCTCTGTACTCATTCCAACAGCTCGACATCCTTCTTAAAATGAGGCCTCCAGAGCTGTATACAGTACTCAAGGTGTGGCCTGACCATTGACTTATACAAGGGGATAATCATCTCCTTATCCCTGCTAGAAAAATTCCTGTATATTATTGACAAGACACCATGAGCTACTCTGGCAGACTGTCTGCACTGCTCAGAAAACTTCATATCTGCCTGCATAATTACCTCCAGGTCCTTTTCATTCTCTACCAGTGCCAGTGTAGTACCATAGATTTGATACGTTACCCAGCAGTTACTACTTCCCATATGTAGTACTTTACATTTGTCAAGGTTAAACTTCATTTGTAACCTCTCAGCCCATCTACTCAACTTTTCTATACCCTGTTGCAGCACCGTATTGTCATTAATGTCCTTAACAAGCCTGCTAACTTTTGTATCGTCTGCAAACTTGGACATTAAGCTTGATATACCATCATCATTATCATTTATAAATAGAGAAAACAGCAATAGACCCAAAATGAACCCTGAGGAACTTCACTAATAACATTAGACCACGAAGAGCAGTGTCCATTGATTACCACTCTGTCTTCTAGCAAACAACCATCCCTTTATCCATAGCAGCAATTTGCCTCCAATGCCACACTGCTCCAATTTGTGCAGCAGTCTTCCATGTGCAACAGTATCAAAAGCCTTTCTAAGATCCAAATATATGATATCAAAGTTATTCCCCTGCATCCACATTCTTTGTTACCACATCATAGTATCCAATCAAATTGCTTAGGTAAGACTTTCCCTTAACAAAACCATGCTGTTTCCGAGCTATAACTGAAGTCTTGTCCAGATGATCCGGCAGTGCTTCCTTTAATTTTCCTGGAACAGAATTTAAACTAACAGGTCTATAATTACTTGTGTCGCCCTTTGACCCTCCTTTGTGAATTGGGGTCACATTTGCACATCTCCAGTCCATGGGTACCTCCCCTGAGTCCAAGGAATCTCTCATAATTATGCATAAGGATATGCTTACTTCCTTTGCTGCCTCCTTTAATATAACTGGATAGATCCCATCCACCCCGGGTGTCTTTTTTATGTTTACCTTCAACAATTTCTTTTCCACTTTCCTCTCAGTTTTTACAAACTCATCTAGCCCACTGCCAGAGTTTAATTCACCTCTGCCATTCCCCTCCTTGAATACCTCATGTGTGAATGAATATGCAAAATACTCATTTAGTATTTTAGCTACCTCAGCAGGATCATCAACAGTTGAACCATCGATATAAAGTGGACCAATCTGATTCATCCCCTTCCTTCTAGAGTTTACATAAGTAAAGAACTCTTTGCTGTTTTCTTTGCATCCTTTGCCAAAGATTTCTCATAATCTGCCCTTTGCCTGCCTAATCTCTTTTGTGACTTGGTTACAGACCAGCTTAAATCTAACACAGGCTTCCATGTCATCCATTAATTTAAATGTATCCCATGCATTTTTCTTCTCTGCCACATGTGTCATTAGTTCATCTGACATCCATTTAGGCCTAAACCTGAACAACATTTCTTACTTTGTATGTAAAGCCTAGTAGCTTCCAAGATTAATTCTTTGAATGTTTCCCATTTTGAATTTGCTGTTGGTAACATCATTAGTTGGTCCCACTGTATAGAATTTAAATACTGTCTCAGACCACCTACTCGTCTTTACGAGGGCGCCTCCGTAGCCAGGTGGGAAGGAGCAGCAGTGCATAGCACATGCTTCTTGATTAGACCGGGGTTCGAGCCCGTCACCACCAAATACGGAGTATGCGGAAAGGTCAAGGAATGACCACCGCATATCCCGGAGCAATATGGCCTTAGTTGCTAATGCTCCTAAAAACCAAATAACAAACAAACAACAACATCGTCTTTACGAAAGCAAAGACCCTTCCCTTTACACGTGGTAAAGGGAAGGGTTATAAAGAAATAAAGAAAATATTTTCCTGATGGTAAAGGAAGAGAAATAAAGAAATTTGAAGATCCCTTTGCTACCTATTGGTTCCTTTATATGCAGTTTCTTAATGCATGAAGAATCACTACTGAAAATCAGACCAAGAGTATTAATCCCACTAGTTGCCTCCTAAACATGCTGATGTAGAAAATAATTATCCAATAAATCCACAAAAGCCTTGCTAGTGTGTGAGTGACCAACCCAACAGTTCCAGTCAATATCTGGGAAATTAAAATTCCTCATTACAAGACTCTCTGATTTACTGGAGATTAACTATTTGTCTGTACAGTTTTTTATTATACTCATCAGAGTCATTAGAACACACTTCTACTCTCAAATTTTGATCTCCCAGTGCTTATGTCACACCAAACTCTCTCGACATGGAAGACTGCTGCACAAATTGGAGCAGTGTGGCATTGGAGGAAAATTGCTGCTACGAATAAAGGGATGGTTGAGTGGGAGAAGACAGAGAGTGTTAATCAATGGACACTGCCCTTTGTGGACTAATGTTATTAATGGTGTCCCGCAGGGTTTAGTTTTGGGTCCGTTGTTGTTTTCTGTAATTATTAATGATATTGATGATGGTATATCAGGTTTAATGTCTAAGTTTGCAGATGATATGAAGGTCGGTAGGGGTTGTTAATGACACTAATAACCCACAACGCTCCCACATCAGATGGCTCTTATGATGTAAGCTGTACAAGTAGCAAGATTAAATTTATTGTCTAAATATAAGTTCAATATATGAAAGTTGTTGGAAAGACGAATCAGATTGTTTTTTAAATGTATTTCTGGATCTGGTGCAGTTTGAATTTTTTAGAAAAATAAACTGCAATGGATTTCATTTCTGCTAGGAGATAGCCATTCATGAATATATTTTGCCTGTGGAAATTTGAAGATTCCTTTTAATGGTATTCACAAATTGCGATTGAGAAGAGGCAATGAGGTTGTCAGCAAACACATACAATTCAAAGTTGTTTTGAATGTTCACAGTGTTATGTCTGTAATTCTTATCGTAAATAATGTTACACCGAGGATGGATCCCTCTGGTACATCCTACTCTTGTTGAAATGATTTGGATAAATTTTTCAGATAACTAACCTGAAATTTCTGTGGCACAGGAAGTTATGTATGAACTGGGATATCTCTCAAACCAAAAGAATGAAGATCTTGAAAAACACCATATCGTCAGGAGTTATCGAAGGCTTTTTCAATGTGGAGATTAACCATGACCAGATATCTTCTCATTGCAGATATTTGCTACTGGTTTGATTATCACATCTAAAGTGGGCAGATTCTTTCAAAACCCATAATGATTACTGTTTAGCGAGCTTTTAATTTCCAGGAACCATGTTAGCCACCTGTGAACCAAGTAGATAACGTTTTTATCAAGACTTTTCCTGAACAGTCAGTCAATGAAACTGGCTTGTAATTATGGGGAAAGGTATGATCCTTCACTGACTTCAGGAAGGCTAGGACAATTGAGTGATGCCAAGAGTTTGGGTTTTAAAGATTCTAAAAGTTCCATTAATGTGAATGGCTGGTTGTGTCAGTATGATACCATAGTAGGGAACTTGATTTTATGCTGTTCTGCAGATGCCTTCAGTTCTTGAAAGATACAGTTGTAAGCAGATATTGCAAAAAAACCAGCAAATGATTCAGCTAATGCATTCACTATTTCATCCAGTGAGGAAAACTCCTGCCCTTTCCGGTTTAGTCCTGAGGCTAGGGATTGCACGTAGTGGCCATAAAGCATATTCTTTTTCCTCCAGATTAGACTAATGTTTGTAAACTTGTTATTAGTTGCAGAAAAACTAATCCAAGCATCTTTCTTTGCTTTTCTTCTTATTTGGTGGCACTTACCTTTGAGCCCTTTAAGTAAATGAGGTTCTGCGAAATTTGTGAACACACTGCATGCATACATTCCTGATTCCACCGGTAATTGTTGTGATTGCAATTTCCTGGCAAAGATTTTGGTATTACCAATGTAGCAGCTTGTAAAATCTAGTTAGTTATACATTCAATGACATTATCTATGGGTCAACGTTGGATGATATCATCATCAAATTGATACACATATTCATATTCATTCTAGTGTGTCCAATGAATTTCCAAGTGGGATGATACAGTGGAAGCAAGTTAACCCATGTTTGCAGATTGCAAAGAATAAGTAAATGATTATGATTTAATGGAGAAATAATCACTCCATATTAGTATATATGTTAGGAGAACACACTGAAAGTTCTATTGCAGTCATGGATCCAGTAGCAAAATGGATATAGGTAGGCTCACCACTGTTCAACAGAGTAAGTTGATACGCATCAAGCAGGAATTCTATTAGCTTACCTCTCTTATCAATTGTTGGAGATCCCAAAGAGGATAATGGCCATTGAAATTACTGAGTAATCAGAATAAAGATAGCTTTGCATCCATTAGATTTCTGAGGAGAATGAGAAATTGGGAGGGAGATATACAGAAGCTATTATAAGAGTGATACGAATTAGAATGCACAAAACCGTTACTCCAAAGGGAGTCTAAAGGAAATCATATTTGGATAGAATATTGTTTCTACCAACAATCCCCCCACCCCTCCAAAGGCTAGCGAATCAATACTCATTACTCATCTAAATATAGTATAATTTTTGATGGTAGGACACAGTTATGGATTTATATAGGTGTCCTGTAAGGATATACCTTCTGGTGCATATCGATCAATTATCGCAATGAATGCACATCAATCATGCAAATCGCCCTTTGTAACAGAGGGCGATTATAAAATTCCACTGAAAGGTTCTTTCCATTATGTGTTTTATGGGTTCTTTTTGATTTACTGCTTTTTAGTTGTAGATTGTTTACAACAATCTATTTTTGTTTAGTCTTTCTTAGGAAAGAAGGGATACATTAAGTCAATCTCATTATTCATGTGGAATTCTAAAATTCCATCATATGGATCATTCTGTTCATAAAAAATCATTCTGGTGGAGAGTGATGGTTAAAGTTTGATGTTTTCTATTATTTTTATTTTGTTCTTAGAGGAATAATGGCTGGAATGGTAATTAGAGTATTACTTTGTTGAGTTGTTTATTAGAGATGATATTGTTTCAAAACAAAGCAAGGAACGTGCCCAATTTGCAAGATAGACATGATTGGATGAACTAATACATTTGTCTGAATACCTAATGACTGAAAATGTTCAGCAGCTGTGACACACACACACATACACTTTGACTGTGCTTATTATTTGTCTTTTTACCTCTGAGTATGTGACTTTGTTCTCCACTTTATCTTGCTGGATTTTTTTTTCCTTGCTTCCAAAGTTCACATATAATGCTGGATGATTACCCTTACAATTTGTATAATGAAGATTGATAATAGTGCAATCAGATTGGTTGTAGTCCTTTGATCCACAATTAAGAGGAACTGCCTTAACTCGATATGCAGCATGGAAGTGGACGTATTTTTGGCACTTGCAGCACCTGATAGAGTATTGGATATAAGGTCAGATGCAGAAATGCAGATATCCTGCTTTATCAGATGTTGGTAATATCTGTTGTTTAACAGATATCTCTATTAGAGATTGCCCTGACTTCTAATCTATCTTGGCATAAACACAAAAAACATTACTTCCTCTGCATCTAAAAAACTGGGTTTTCTCTTTCGTTCTGAGGATTTTCAACACCTTTCAAACAGCTGATCACTCTGTACAAATTGCAAATCCTCTGTACCATGGAATATTGTTCCCACATTTCGGGTGGTGCCTCTAAAACTGCTCTCAGGTTTCTAGATTCCATTCAGAAGAAAGCAGCTAGATTAATTAATGACTCATTTCTAACAGAGGGTCTTCTCTCTATCAGACATTCTGTTTCTGCTGCAGGCTTTTTCTATAGCATTAGCATAGGCACATGATGCAAGAAAGCAAGCTTATATAGCAAGAGCCAAAAAAAAAAAAAAAAACCCCTTTTTTTAACCATCCACTCGCTCCAAATGTTTGTCAACATCTGCCTTGAATCTATTCAAGCTACCAACTTCTACAACGACAGATGAAACTTTGTTCCAGCAATCAACCACCCGCTGGTTAAAGGCAAATTTCCACACATCCATCCTACAACCGTCTTTCCTCAATTTGAATTTATGCCTTCTCAGGCGAGCAAGAGGAAGAATCCCATTCGCATGAGCATTGAGCATGCTCAAACCATTCAAGGCTTTCTACACATCAATTAGACCACCTCACAGGTGCCTAGTCTCCAGACATTCTAATTTGCAAAATGTAAGCCTTTCTTCGTAAGAGCAACCCTTTATTCCATTCACTAATCTTGTTGCCCCTCTCGGCACTTGTTCCAACAGCTCTACATCCTTCTTAAAATGAGGTCTCCATACCTGTATTCAGTACTCAACTTGTGGCCAGACCATTGCTTATACAAGGGGATAATCACCTGCTTATCCCTGCTAGAAACATTCCGGTATATCACTAACAAGCCACCATGAGCTACTCTTGCAGACTATCTGCACTGTTCAGAAAAATTCATATCTGCCTGCACAATTACCGCCAGGTCCATTTCGTTTTCTACCACTGTCAGTGTGGTACCACAGAGTTGATACATTGCTCTGGGATTACTGCTTCCCATATGTAGTACTTTACATTTGTCAATGTTAAATTTCATTTGCCACCTCTCAGCCCATCTGCTCAACTTTTCTTGATCCTGTTGCAGCAGAATAGCATCAGTAGTGTCATTAACAAACCCTGCCAACCTTCGTATCGTCGTCAAACTTGGACATTAAGTTTGATATACCATGATCAATATGATTTATAAATACAGAAAACAACAATGGACCCAACATTGAACCCTGAGGGACTCCACTATTAACATTAGTCCACGAAGAGCAGTGTCCATTGATTACCACTCTCTTTCTTCTCCCACTCAACCATACCTTTATCCATAGCAGTAGTTTGCCTCCAATGCCACACTGCTCCAATTTGTACAGTAGTCTTCCATGTGCAACAATATAAAAAGCCTTTCTAAGATCCAAATATATGATATCAAAGTTATTCTTTGCATCCAGTTCTTTTGTGACTGCATCATAGTATCCAATCAAATTGGTCAGGCAAGAATTTCATTTAAAAAACCATGCTGTGTCCGAGCTATAACTGAAGTCTTGTCTAGATGAACCTGCAGTGCTTCTTTAACCAGTGCCTTCATTAATTTCTCTGGAACAAAAGTTAAACTAACAGGTCTATAATTACTTGTGTCAGCCTTTATCCTCCTTTGTGAATTGGGGTCACATTTGCACATCTCCAGTCCATGAGTACCTCCCCTGAGTCCAGGGAAGCTCTCGTAATTATGGCTAAGGGTTTGCTTACTTAATTTGCTGTCTCCTTTAATATAACTGAATAGATTCCATCCACCCCAGGTGCCGTTTTCTTTTGTTTATCCTCAACAATTTCTCCTCCACTTTCCTCTCAGTTATTACGAAATCATCTAGCTCACTGCCAGAGTTTACTTCAGCTCAGGCATTCCCATTGCTGAATAACTCCTCATGTATGAATGTAGATGCAAAATACTCATTTAGTTTCTTAGCCACCTGAGCAGGATCATCAACAGTTAAACCATCGATATCCAGTGGACCAATCTGATTCATCCCTTTCCTTCTAGAACTTACACAGTAAAGAACTCTTTGCTGTTTTTCTCTGCATCCTTAGCCAAAGATTTTTCGTAATCTGCTTTCGCCTGCCTAACCACCTTTGTGACTTCGTTACAGACCAACTTATACCTATCATAGGCTTCCATTTCACACATTAATTTATATATATCCCATGCATTTTTCTTCTCTGCCATATGTCTCATTAGTTCATCTGCCATTCATTTAGGAGTAAACACTAAACAATATTTCTTAGTTGGTATACAAAGCCTAGTAGCTTCCAAGATAACTTCTTTGAATGCTTCCCATTTTGAATTTGCTGTTGGTAACATCATCAGTTGGTCCCACTGTATAGAATTTAAATACTGTCTCAGACCATCGTAGTTGCCTTTACGAAAGCAAAAATCCTTCTCTTTACCCCTGATGGCAGTTACCTCTTTGAGTAAATACCACTTCAGCACACTGTGATCACTGCCACCTACTGGTTCCTTTATCTTCATAATCTTAATGCATGTGATAATCAGGTCACGAGTATTACTTACTCAAGTTGCCTCCCGAACATGCTGCTGTAGAAAACAATCATCCAATAAATCCACAAAGCCTTGTTAGTGTGCGAATGATCAACCAACAAATTCCAGTCAAGTATCTGGGAAATTAAAATCCCCCATTATAAGACTCTCTGATTTACTGGCCCACTCTATTTCCCTGTACAATTTCTTATTATACTCATCAGTCATTAGGTAGTAGCACACTCCTACTCTCAATTTTGATCTCGCAATGCTTATGTCACAGGGCTCCTTCGTAGGCAGGTGGGAAGGAGCAGCAGTGCGTAGCATACACTTCTTGATTAGAACGGGGTTTGAGCCCGTCACCACCAAATACGGAGGATGCAGAAAGGTCAGGGAATGACCACCGCATATTCCCAGAGGAATATAGTCTTAGTTGCTAATGCTCCTAAAAAACAAAATAACAAACAAAGCTTAGGTCACACCAAACTGACTCGACACTTCACTGTCCAGTGATGATGACTGGCTTCACTTCCTTGGATTTTATGTGTTTCTTAACTAACAGCATAACCCCTCCTCCCTTTCGATCCTGTATATCCTTTCTGTACACATTGTACTCTCGAAATCCAATTCTGCATTCCTTATATATGTGTGAAACTACGTCTCTGATATCCCAACAATATCTGCCTTTGATGTTCTGAGCAATACCTCAAATTCATTTACCAAACTCCTAGCATTGGTGTACACGCAACTATACATGTTCCTATTCTTAGCTACCCTAACACAACCCATCTGTTTACTTGTACCACAATGACTCCGAGCAGTCTCTGAAATAATCTGCATCTTGTTTTCCAGGCTGCTGCTCATTCCAATAGAAGCAGTGCAAGAATCACTTTCACCTCTGCCAGTGGCTACTGTTAATCTATTAGTCCTTGTATCCCCCCCCCAAGCTAGCAGTTTTCCGACCCACCTAACACTGCCTCGATAGCATCAGCAAATATTCTTGCACCCTTTCTATTTAAGTGAATCCCATCCCTGTAGAAGCAGTCTCTCCTGTTAACAAGTACAGACCAGGCTGAAAATAATTCTATCCCTTGAGCCTTGCACAATCTTTCCAGAGCCGAATTGATCAACAAGGCACTCATCGTATACTCCCCCCTATCATGTCTAGGCAGAATTGCAGACACTTTAAAATTCAACCCTAATTCACGGCTTTTTTTCAACAGTGACCTGTACTTGTTAAATAATTCTGCCAATCTCCTACTCTTAATATCATCAGTGCCAACGAATACAACTATATCACCTTTTGTGCCCTTAAAAGATGATATCCGCTCTAGAACATCACCAACCATTGCCCCTGGCAGACATACCCTGGTCCTGTTCCACCTATCCTTTTTACAAAGCATGTTCCCCGTTTCCCTGACAATAGTCACAAACAACTACTAGTTCCTCTGAGACCAGAGCATTCTGCCTTGGGGGTTGCCGCTGTGTTGCGTGATGACCAAGTGCAAGCTCTGGCATTGATGTGGGCAGCTGAGAGATTGATGGGCCCCTCAATTTAGATCCTTCGAGTGCATCTACCCTGTCCTGCAAGCTCTCATATAGGCCCATAACAATGCTGAGTTGTCGCCTGATTTCCTTACACTCCTTACATCGCGCACACACAAAGACATCCCCGATGGCAATATCATGTCCCATACCCGATTGCTCCACAAACATCATGCAAGCAGTGCAATTTAAAAGGCTGCGACTCAGAGGGCAACTGCCCCCCTCAATCCTCCCCTGAGCCACAGCACTCACTCTAGCTTGAGCCTTTTGCTTTGCTGCACTGGTCTGAGTCATGATTTCGATTTAATTTCAATAAAATTTCAATTTCAGTACAAAATTATAACCCTAAATTTGTATCCCAACACAGTTATAACGATATATATATATTTTTTTCAGTATCGAATATTATCTACGAGTTCCGTTTACATAACTTCCGTATCAAGTTATATATTAATTAATTATGTTACATTTGTAATCTAAGTTGTTATATCTATTTAGTTAAAAAGTACAATTTAATTGACAGTGAAGTTTAAGAAGATTAATAGATTTTACTGATTGATTGAAAATATTATATTATATACTATACTATACTTAGCTTACGCTGTCTAGTTCGGGCTATAACATTGTATCGTATAACAATGGCGGCAAGTTACAAACAGTAAATCTACGGACACTTAAGTATTAATTAACTTCCAAATCTCGCTGTCTCAATTCAGAATAAACTACGGATCCTGACTAGGTCTATAAGCTACTTATAGAAAATAATTTGATATAACAACTGGTCAGTAAAGCGGCTAAATATGGCTAAAAAATTCTCGTTCAGCAGAGCTGCAACTTGTAACACATGGATTTGATACCCTTACCAATACTAAGTAATACCTACAAAATCTCTATCTAAGTTAATCTTTAAACTAAGTATCGTAACTAGGAATATAAAGCTACTCTAGAAACTAAGTTAGTATGCCAATTTAAGCTAATAAAACAGGAAAAACTTCTCTATTTCAGGAGCAGTAAAAAACTTCGCCTGCACAAGGCTAAGCTTGTTCTCAAGCATTTAGCCCCACTGAAAAGACTATCTAAGAACATTTTAGTCACCTTTACAAAAGCAAAATTCCTTACTATTTACAGTAGTTACATCTTTATATAATTCCAACAAGCCAATAAATATAGAAAGGATCTCTCTCTCTCATCCTGTCTATCTTTTCTATCAGCAGCATACTCTCCATCTTCAAATCCTGTATCATCTATATTTGAATGGCACCATGTTTCAACATATTTTAAAATTTTTTATTTAAGAGTATGCCATACTTGTAAACCAGTCCATCCTGTTAACAAGTGTAGCCCACGATAAGAAATATTCTATCCCCTGAACCTTGCAATATCTCTCCGTGGCCAAATTTGATTGACAAGGTTCTCGTCATGTACTATCTCCTAAAATATCTGGCCAAAATTGCAGACTAAATTTATCAGTTAGAAAGAGTCTGATTAATGATTTAGCCAAGTGGTGCTCTTGGCTAAATCTACAGATGCTTTGCTGATGGCCATACCCAGCTCCCAGGCTGGGTCTGGCTCTGAACAAGGTTTTATCTGGCCTGCAAAAGAATTTTGAAAATTATCGCTAGTCAATCTAGGTGTCCTATAGACCAAATACGGAACCACACTTCACACATCAGCTGGTTTGAAGGCTGTTTTGATATAAGTATGCACCGGAATTTTGATATATACAGATGCAAGTGCTTTAAGATCATTTCTAGAAGTTTAAATAGTAAAAGGTTTTTTTTTTTTTTTTTTTCCTTTATTGATATTCATTAATTAAATATAAATTTTCAAAAGAAATAATTTCTTATTAAGCTTAAATGCTGCAATTTGGTGTTAAGTTATTTTTCATGAACACTCCATGCATTTTCATTAGATTTTATGGAGCAAAACAATATGACACTAAACAGAACGTTTCTTTATCCAGCCCACAGAATCTCAACAAATCCCCCATGCAATTCAACATAAAAGATAGAGCAATGTCAATTTAGACCACTTTCATTTTTCTAGATATTTTCAGAAGTGTAATTTATAGTAGAGCTAAACTTCCAAAGACACCAATTGAATAATAATAATATTAGTTAAACCTTACCATCCTCTGACAAGTCTATGGTAATATTCCCTTTATCTTCATCAACTACAGTTAACTGCTTTTCCTGGCTTCCTTTCCAATTTATGTTATCCTGTACACTATTAAAGACAACAAAACTTCAAATAAGAGGATTATTTACCAATAATTATCTTTAAAATATATATCAATAATAACCCATTGTTGATTGTAGGTGTCATTTTAATCATGTTTTTTTTTGTCTTAATCCCCCCCCCCAATAAAAAACCAAATAATTCAGTTCACTGAGTCAAAAACTTTCAATGCTTTCCAAGGCATTTCTTCAAAGTTTTTCTATTGCAATTTGAGAATTACTGACAGGTTCAAAATGACTGTCAGTATGGCAATATCAGTATACTTACACATATTTATATCAAAAGAATGAATTTTTTAAATTAAGAGTGACAGATAACGTATTATAAATAAGTTTCTAAGAATGATACAAGGTCTTTAGAAACACAGCTATATAGGTCTACTGGAAGATTTTGCAGGAAAACACTAAAATTTGGACAACTACTGATGATCATGATCAACATTTCAATCTGCATTCTAAATGATTGAATGAATATTCTTAATATAAATATCAAAATGTATATTTTTTCTAATCATTTGCATTCTTCGAAATGCAATCAAGGATATTCTCTAATTATCAGTTGGTCTCTTGATCAGGAGAGACCACCTGACAGCATTTATGCAACTTTTGGCACACAGAGCTCTCAACAGGGGCAAACCTCCCAGAGTGAAAAAAAAAATAACATAACAAATCATAATACAACTGATTTGAAAAATTAGAAATTGCTTAAAAAAACAAACAGAATTTAAATTTCTTTTATCGAGATATGGCCCAGGTTTAAACGTGACAGGAACTTATTATGGCTCACATTTCCCCACTTTTAGCATTAATTTAGCACAATTATATAGGAATGAAAGTGAGCTCCTCATGCCATCAATTCTGTAAAATCAAACACCTTATCATAAACAACTTGCCTAACACTGCTTCAACAGAATCAGCAGGAATATTTGCTGATGCACTTGAGGCAGTGTTATGGTGAGTCAGAAAACAGCTAGCTTGGGGGGGGGGGAGATACAAGAACTAATAGATTAAAAGTAGCCACTGGCAGAGGTGAAAGTGATTCCTGCACTGCTTCTATTGGAATGAGCAGCAGCCTGGAAAAGAAGACAGAGTATTTCAGAGACTGCTGGGAGTCACTGTGGTACAAATAAACACATGGGTTGTGTTAGGGTAGCTAAGAATAGGAACAGGCGCATGTATACTTGCGTGTACACCAATGCTAGGAGTTTGGTAAATAAATTTGATGAATTTGAGGAATTGCTCAAAATATCAAAGGCAGATATTGTTCGGATATCAGAGATGTGGTGTCACACAGATACAAGGAATGCAAAATTGGAATTTGGGGAATACAATGTGTACAGAAATGATAGTCAGGATAGGAAGGGAGGAGGGGTGATGCTATTAGTTAAGAAACACATAAAGTCCAAGGAAGTGAAGCCAGTCGACATCGCTGGATAGTGCAGTGTCGAGTCAGTTTGGTATGACATAAGCATTGGGAGATCAAAATTGAGAGTAGCAGTGTGCTATAGGCCTAATGACTCTGATGAGTATAATAAGAAACTGTATAGGGAAATAGAGTGGGCCAGTAAATCAGAGAGTCTTATAATGGGGGATTTTAATATTGCAGATATTGACTGGAATTTGTGGGTTGGTCACTCACACACTAGCAAGGCTTTTGTGGAATTATTGTATGATTGTTTTCTACATCAGCATGTTAGGGAGGCAACTACAGGGAGTAATACTCTTGATCTGATTATCAGTAGAGATTCTTCATGCATTAAGAATCTGCAGATAAATGATCCACTAGGTGGCAATGATCACAGTGTGCTGAAGTGGGATTTACTCATAGAGGTAACTAACATCAGGGGTAAAGGGAAGTGTTTTTGCTTTCATAAAGAATACTACGATGGTCTGAGACAGTATTTAAATTCTATACAGAGGGACCAACTGATGATGTTACCAACAGCAAATTCAAAATGGGAAGCATTCAAAGAATTAATCTTGGAAGCTACTAAACTTTAGATGCCAACTAAGAAATATTATTCAAGGTTTAGGCATAAATGGATGTCAGATGAACTAATGAGACATATGGCAGAGAAGAAAAATGCATGGGATACATATAAATTAATGGGTGACATGGAAGCCTATGATAGATATAAGCTGGTCTGTAACCAAGTCACAAAGGAGATTAGCATTAGCATTAGCATAGGCATATGATGCAAGAAAGCAAGCTTATTCAGCATCAGCCAAAAAAAAAAAAAAAAAAAAAAAACCCTCTCCCATTTCACCCCTCCGTTCGTTCGAAATACCTGTCCAGTTGAGCTTTAAATTTGTTTAGGCTATCAACTTCAAGAACAAGTGATGGAAGTCGGTTCCACCAACCAACCACCCGCTGGCCAAAGGCAAATTTCCGCACATCTATCCGACATCCGTCCTTCCTGAATTTGAATTTATGCCCTCTGAGGTGATTATTCTGAGAAAGATGAAGAATCCCATTGGCATTGAGCATGCTCAAACCATTCAAAGCCTTATACACCTCTATCAGATCACCTCGCCGGTGCCTAGTCTCCAGACTCTGTAATTTGCAAAACTTAAGCCTTTCTTCGTAAGAGCAACCCTTTGTTCCATTTACTAATCTTGTTGCCCTTCTCTGTACCCGTTCCAGCAGCTCTACATCCTTCTTGAAATGAGGCCTCCAGACCTGTATACAGTACTCAAGATGTGGCCTAACCATTGCCTTATACAAGGGAATAATCACCTCCTTATCCCTGCTAGAAAAATTCCTGTATATCATTGACAAGACACCATGAGCTACTCTTGCAGCTCGTCTGCACTGCTCAGAGAACTTCATATCATTAGGCAGACAAAGGCAGATTATGAGAAATCCTTGCCAAAGGCTGCAAAGAAAAACAGAAAGTGTTCTTTACCTATGTAAAGTCTAGAAGAAAAGGGATGAATCAGATTGGCCCACTGGATATTGATGGTTTACCAGTTGAGGATCCTGTTCAGATGACTAACAAACTAAATGAGTATTTTGCATCTACATTCACACATGAAGAGTTATTCAGGAAGGGGAATTCCAGAGGTAAAGTTAACTCTGGCAGTGAGCTAGATGATTTTGAAATAATTGAGAGGAAAGTGGAGGAGAAATTGTTGAGGATAAACATAAAAAAGGCACCTGGGGTGGATGGGATCTATCCAGTTATATTAAAGGAGGCAACAAAGGAAGGAAGCAAACCCTAAGCTATAATTATGAGAGCTTCTTTGGACTCATAGAATGGAGATGTGCAAATGTGACCCCAATTCACAAAGGAGGATCAAAGGCTGACACAAGTATGACCTGTGAGTTTAACTTCTGTTCCAGGAAAATTAATGGAGGCACTGGTTAAAGAAGCACTGCAGGATCACAAGACTTCAGTTATAGCTTGGACACAGCATGGTTTTGTTAAGCAATTTGATTGGATACTATGATGTTGTCACAAAAGAACTAGATGCAGGGAATAACTTTGAAATTATACAGGGCATATCAAAAAATATTAGTACAAATGTTTAGGGAAGGTAGGTAGCATCTAAAGGAATGTGAATCGCATAGGAACCCATAACCGGAAATGTCACGGGAAAATAGTAGCAGAGGCACAAGAATCAGAAATGACACAAGACAGTAATTAGTGGCAAACATTTATTTGACATAATATTAAAAATGGAGTACGAGATGGATGCATTTCATGATGTTACAACAGATGGTCGAAGGTTCCACTATGAGATGCGACACCGACGCAGCATGGATTGGCGGACACGGTCGAACACACCCGGCGTTTCTTTGACAGTAGCAGCAGCGCAGATAAGTCTCGCCACGAGATCCATTTCCATCTCCACAGGCAATTCATACACGATAGATTTGAGGGCCCACCACAGAAAGAAATCAAGGCTCAATAAATCAGGTGAACGTGGGGGCCAGGCAATGGGTCCACCACGGCCAATCCATCGATGCCCAAAACCCCTGTTCAAATGGTCACAAACACACCTTCCATATTGGGCAGATGCCCCGTCATGTTGAAACCAAATGTTGCATCTCACATTAGCTGGAACATCGTCAAGTAACCCTGGTAGAACTTGTTCAAGAAAGATCCGATATTTAGCGGAGTTCGTGCGGGATGGTAACAGGTATGGGCTGACTAAGCAGTCACCGACCATACCTGCCCACACATTTATTGCGAAGCGATGTTGTGCCGCATGGGGGCGTACACCATGTGGGTTGTCGTGAGTCCACACATGAGCACTGTGCTGATTGAATAAGCCTTCACGAGTGAAATAAGCCTCATCCATAACCAAAACATAGGCTGGAAAATTCAAATCTTGAATACTTTCTTGGAGAAACCACTACGCAAAAGCCACACGTGCAGGATGATCTTGGGGGAGCAGTAACTGAACCCTTTGGAGATGAAAGTGGTGTAAGGAACCGTCGTGCCAGACATGCTGTACACTGCAACGAGACACTCCTAAGGCAGGCACAATGGCACGTGTGCTGGTAGTAGGATTATTCTGGACGGCATTCAACACAATTTCTTCCAGGGCGGGAGTTCGTGTCGAACGTGGTCTGCCCACACTACTCCTGTTACCTCTAAATGATCCATAATCGCACAAATTTTGATGCACACGTGCAAAAAATGGTGGTCCGGTACATGTCTGTCTGGGAAGCGTTCTCCATAAATTCGTTGAGCGGCTCGTTAATTGCCCTCTGCTAATCCATACACTACGTGCATGTCTGCCAGCTCACAGTTCGTATATCGATGCATGCTCTTTGTGCGGTGACTACTGCTTGAATGAGTAGACCAGAAACTTTCCCTCTCGCGAACTCATGAACAGCACAGTATACTGACTTACGGTGACGTTTCTGGTTATGGGTTCCTATACAATTCACATTCCTTTAGATGTTACCTACCTCCCCTAAATGTTTGTACTAATATTTTTGAGACACCCTGTATATTTGGATCTTAGAAAGGCTTTTGATACTGTTACACATGGAAGACTCCTGCACAAATTGCAGCAGTGTGGCATTGGAAGCAAATTGCTGCTATGGATAAAGGGATGGTTGAGGGGGAGAAGACAGAGAGTGGTAATCAATCGACACTGCTCATCGTGGACTAATGTTAGTGGAGTATCTCAGGGTTCAGTGTTGGGTCCATTGTTGTTTTCTGTATTTATAAATGATATTGATGATGGTAGATCAAGTTTAATGTCCAAGTTTGCAGAAAATACATAGGTTGGCAGGGTTGTTAAGGACACTACTGACGCTATGCTGCTGCTGCTGCAACTGGATCTGGAAATGTTGAGCAGATGGGCTGAGAGGTGGAAAATGAAGTTTAACATTGACAAATGTAAAGTACTACATATGGGAAACAGTAACCCCAGAGCAATGTATCAACTCTGTGGTACTAAACTGACAGTGGTAGGGAATGAAAGGGACCAGGAGGTAATTGTGCAGGCAGATATGAAGTTTTCTGAGCAGTGCAGATAGGCTGCAAGAGTAGCTCATGGTGTCTTGTCAATGATATACAGGAATTTTTCTAGCAGGAATAAGGAGGCGATTATTCCCTTGTAAAGGGCAATGGTCAGGCCACACCTTGAGTACTGTATACAGGTCTGGAGGCCTCATTTCAAGAAGGATATAGAGCTGCTGGAACAAGTACAGAGAAGGGCAACAAGATTAGTGAATGGAACAAAGGGTTGCTCTTATGAAGAAATGCTTAAGTTTTGCAAATTACAGTGTCTGGAGATTAGGCACCGGAGAGGTGATCTGATAGAGGTGTATAAAGCCTTGAATGGTTTGAGTATGCTCAATGCCAGTGGGATTCTTCCTTGCTCAGAATAATCACCTGAGAGGGCATAAATTCAAATTGAGGAAAGACAGATGTAGGATAGATGTGCGAAAATTTGCCTTGAGCCAGTGGGTAGTTGGTTTGTGGAACAGACTTTCATCCCTTGTTGTGGAAGTTGATAGCCTAAATAAATTTAAGGCTCAGCTGGACAGGTATTTCGAACGAACGGAGGGGTGAAGTGGAAGTTTTTTTTTTTTTCTTTTCTGATGCTGCATAAGCTTGCTTTCTTGCATCATATGCCTCTACTAATGCTAATGCTATTTTGTGAGCTAACAGTTTTTATTTATTTATTATTTTTTTTTTTATTACAAGTACTTAGCATAAATTTTCCTTTAAATGGTCAGCAAAAACATTCAGTTGCTGGGTAAGCACCACCAAATGTTTTTTCTAACTTAATAAGCGGAGGAGAGGTGTGATTATTAATTCTTCTAGCTTCTGTATTTGCCACTAGATGGCATATAACACATTTACAACATAATATGTAGCATGTGGAAGTTAAAGTTTCACTGCTGTTGCCCCAGATTACCTTTAAAACGTTTGGAATAGTCCTGAATAAATGACCAATTTAATTTGAAAGGGAAATTTTAAATTTTCTTGTTTGTAATTATTTGGACACAAATACAAACACAGTGAAGTGCTTTTAAAATGATTCAGTATTAAGTTCATGTTAGTTGAATCTGTGCTTCAGTGTGAAAAATTAATTTGATTTTTAATTTTTTATAGTTTTTTTCATAATCAACTTCATTTGTAGTTTATGTAAATTGGACTATCTGATCCAACATCAAATGCTTTTTAGATCACTTTATCTAGTATTTCTATATAGTGCATTGATAAATGGATCTGGATAAAAAGTTTAATTTGTAATAACAGAATAGAGAAGATAAATATACCTTTACTAAATTTGCAAGTCAACTGTATCACTGGAACGTAATGCCTAATGAAAAACACTGGTCATTATGTACATTATGTGATTACCTAAATGTTGGTCAATAGATCTGAACTCTGGAATGCAAGATCCTTATTAAAGGAAATTATTTATAAGTACCATCTTAGAAACTAAGCAAACTTTTCCCCAGGGGCTAACATCTGGTGAATATGGGCTTGGCACACCCAGCCCATGGTCCTGAGCTGGATATCATCATTCATCTCTTTCTTGGTGATTCCTTTCTACTTCTGAGTCTCTCTCTCTCTCTCTCTCTCTCTCTCTCTCTCTCTCTCTCTCTCTCTCTCTCTCTCTCTCTCTCTCTCTGGGTAGCTCAGGTTTTTTTTTTTTTTTTTTGGCTGGTTCGGAAAAAGCCTCAGGCTTCCTTGCACCTTACAGCTAACGATACTAATAACTTTACCTTATTATAGTATTGCACGGGGGAATTATGTTGAAAATGCAGAAGTTGTAACAAATTTATATGCTTTGCTGCATTTAATTTTCAATCTGGAATACTCGGCACTAAGGCTTGGGATAAGTTCAGCTTAAAGTGAACCCCAGGGATGGGTTTGGCACACCCAGGGCCCTGAGCTGGATCTCTCTCTCTCTCTCTCTCTCTCTCTCTCTCTCTCTCTCTCTCTCTCTCTCTCTCTCTCTCCCCCCCCCCTCTCACACACACACACACAGTCAGGAATTGGCCAATGCAATACAAGGCTCAGGCTTCCTTGCACCATATGGTCAATAATAATAATAAAAGACAAATACTGTTATCCATGGTTCATTCCGTTACAGAGAAATAGAGTGGACCAGTAAATTAGAGTGTCTTATAATGGGGGATTTTAATTTCTACATTATTGATGACTTCCATAACTTGATAAATCACTATCATCCAGTAGACATCTGCTACATGAAAGGAGTCTCTATCCACAAGTGATTTTTTGAATTAGAAACTATATAATGTATATGCATGATAGGATCAGTACCCATAAGTTCACACAGTGTAGCTATATTAGTTGACTCTGAAATCCTCTCCAGATGTATTCCTGATTTAACAGAATGGAATTTGTGGGTTGGTTCACTCACACAATACCAAGGCTTTTGTGGATTTATTGGATGACTGTTTTCTACAGCAGCATGTTCAGGAGGCAACTAGAGGGAGTAATACTCTAGATCTGATTATCAGTAGTGATTCTTCATGCATTAAGAATCTGCAGATAAAGAAACCACTAGGTGGCAGTGATCACAGTGTGCTGAATTGGGATTTACTCAAAGAGATAAATACAATCAGGGGTAAAGGTAACTACACGGTGGGACCAACTGATGATGTTACCAACAGCAAATTCAAAATGGAAAGCATTCAGAGAGTTAATCATGGAAGCTACTAGGCGTTTCATACCAACTAAGAAATATTGTTAAAGTTTAGGCCTAAATGGATATCAGATGAACTAATGAGACATGTGGCAGAGAAGAAAAATGCATGGGATACATATAAATTAATGGGTGACATAGACGCCTATGATAGATATAAGTTGGTCTGTAACCAAGTCACAAAGGAGGTTAGGCAGGCTGGTTGGTTTAAATGGAAGTTTATTGGCACAAGGGCAACTAAGGCCAAATTGCACCTGTCACAGTAATTCTGCAAATGATATTTTTTTTTCCAGTCATATGTCAGATAAGTTCATATAAATGAATTTGTTTTAAAAAATTACATAAATTGGATAAATTTGCTTCATCACTGAGAATATGGTTCATCTCTAATGAATTGTTTTGGGTTAAAACCGATTTAAAATTTGTTATTCGAGCAGCATGATTGTAGGGACACTCGAGGAGAATGTATTTCACTGTAAGTAGGGCGGAACAGTGATGACAGTGAGGAGGTTCATCACCTGTCAACAAATGGAGGTGGGTCAGATGGGAATGGCCAATGCATGTCCTTGCAAGAATAATCTCTTCTCGTCTGTTTAATCGCGAACTAGATTTCTAGTATTGTGGCTTTTGCTTTATTTGGAAAAGTTTGTTATGGGTCTGTTGCTGCCATACTGATGTCCATTGGTCAATACATAACTGTTTTATGATGAGTTTACAGTCCATATAAGGAATCAAGGCAAGTGAAGGTTAGGCAGGCAAAGACAGATTAAGAGAAATCTTTGGCAAAGGATGCAAAGAGTTCTTTACTTATGTGAACTCTAGAAGTAAGGGGATGAATCAGATTGGTCCACTTGATATTGATGGTTCAACTGTTGATGATCCTGCTCAGGTAGGTAACAAACTAAATGAGTATTTTGCAACTACATTCACATGTCAGGAGTTATTCAGTGAGGCTAGAGATGAATCAAACTCTGGCAGTGAGCTAGATGATTTTTAATAACTGAGAGCAAAGTGGAGGAGAAATTGTTGAAGATAAACATAAGAAAGGCAACTGTGGTGGATGGGATCTATTCAGTTATATTAAAGGAGGCAGCAAAGGAAGTAGATCATTACTTCATTACTTAATTAGATTAGCCATCATTATGAGAGCTTCCTTGGACTCAGGGGAGGTACTCATGGACTGGAGATGTGCAAATGTGACCCCAATTCTCATAGGAGGAGCAAAGGGAGACAAAGGTAGTTACAGACCTGTTAGTTTAAATCCTATTCCAGGGAAATTAATGGAGGCACTGGTTAAAGAAGCACTGCAGGATCATCTAAACAAAACTTCAGTTATAGCTCGGACACAGAACATTTTGTTATGGTAAAGTGACCAGATTCTTAGGATTCCAATGTAGGACATTTTTCAACCCCCCTAGAAGCAACATACACATATTCTTTTAAAATATTTTTTCTATAAAAATATTCACATGCAAAATATAAAGTAAATACGTTGACTTCTTGGAACCTAAACTTATTAAATAAAAGATCAAAATTCTTAAAAAAAAAACCAAATATAGTGAATATATATATAAATTTCCCCCCCCCCCACAGAAAGGCTGAAATTCACTATATGGTACCTCTCATGTTACGTACATCATGAACAGAGGGTTGCGTGAATGATGTGAATTGAGAAAAATAATTGCAATTAGAAGAAGAAGAAGAAGCAGCACTTATTAGAGGGGTCATGTTTTTAATCAATTTTCATTTTAGTTTTGTGAAAAAGGGTTAGGTTTTTTCTGTGAAATAATAATAATAATGGCGGCCATAATAACCTCAAAGAAGGAAGGAAGAACCTGTAAATCATCACCCACCTATTCGCAGCAACCAAGAAGTAACTCCAGCAACTACTCCAGATCACTGAAGAATTCAGCAATGATATTAGGATGGAATTTGGTCTAGACAAATGCAAGACCCACAGACTGCACCAGGTAAAATTAGTCAACTAAAACTACCAGCTGCAGAGTGGTAAAGAGATCGAAGCCATGGCACAGGAAGAGGCCTACAAATACTTTTAGGATGATGCAGGTTCAGCAGTTACAGCACAAGAAAATTAAGGCCTACCTGACCAAAAAATAACATCAGAGGCTCAGAAGCCTGCTGAAAGCAAAGCTGAATCGAGGGAACACAGTTAAAGCCATGAACACCTATGCAGTCCCAGTGCTAACATATTCCTTCTGGGTCATAGATTGGACTAACACCAAACAGGAGGATATCATGAGAAAGACTAGGACAATGATGACCAAGAGGCGCCAACACCACCCAAAGTCAGCCGTAGAGAGACTGACAATTGCTCAAAAAGAAAGAGGAAGGGGCCTGATAGACCTCATCGAACAACAAAAAGCAGCCACTGCTAACCTGAAGGATTACTTCCAGAAACACACAGCAGCACTCTACCAGGCCATAAGGAAGATAGACAAACGGTATGCCCACTCAACCTAAGCGAGGAGTCCCTTCCCATCCAGAAGGCACAAACGAAGCTAGAAAAATGGGCAAAGAAGACACTCGACGGCAGACACTACAATGGCCACCATCAAGTTCACATAGATAAAACTGCTTCCAGTGGATAGCTCTCGAGCGGGATGCTGTTCCCCGAGACTGAAGGATTTATGCTCACCATCCAAGACCAGGCAATCAACATCAGAAACTATAGAAAATACATCACCAAGGAGCCCAGAGTGTCAGATGACACATGTCAACAATGCTACTTGGCCTCAGAAATGATTCAAGACATGACTGCAGGATGCAAGGTGATCACCCAGACTGAGTACACTCATAGAAAAGACCAGGTAGCCAGGATAATACATCAGAAGCTAGCAAGGAAATACAAGTTGATCAATGTACCTGTAGGATAGTCAGAGTTCTGACTGACACCTGTAGGATAGTCAGAGTTCTTCAACCAACAGTAATTCTCCCAGGGGCTCACATCTGGTGAGTATGGGCTGGGCACACACCCAGGGTCCTGAGCTGCATATCATTATTCTTCTTGGTGATTCATTTCTACTTCTGACTCTCTCTCTCTCAGGGCAACTCAGAAATGTTTTTTGGCTGGTGCAGCATAAGCCTCAGGCTTCCTTGCCCCATATGGCTGCTAATAATAATAATAACAACAACCACCCTGTGTACTTGGTAGCAATACCAGTCGTGAGGTGTAACCTGCAATCAGTGATAAATAATATAAAAGAGCAATAATAATAATACAATACTTCTTTTAACAATAAAAACAAATTAAATTTAATAATATAATTAAATATATTTTTCTGCTGAGTGCATTTTTTCTTAATTCTTCATCATTTGCAATTTCTTTGTAAATTTCTTCACAAGAATTAGCAAAACTGCACTTAACTTGTAGTTGAACTTGTAGTTGCTTTCAATGTTCCTATGGTCAGTGTGTTTTTGTTGACATCCACAGCTTAATTACTATCGAAAAAGATCTTTCCGTTGTACCATTGGTTCCCAGAAAACAAAATGCAAATGATTTGTATTATGTTCGCCATTAAGAATGGAGGCTACGTGTCCAATCCGGGACATTTTCCAGGCCAATTTGCAATGCGGGGCAAACAACTGAAATCCAGGACAATCCCACATAATCCGGGATGTATGGTCACTATAGTTAAGGGGAAGTCTTGTCTGACCAATTTGATTGGATACTATGATGTGGTCACAAAGGAACTGGATGCAAAGAATAATTTTGATATCCTATATTTCAATCTTAGAAAGGCTTTTGATACCGTTGCACATGGAAGACTGCTGCACAATTTGGAGCAGTGTGGCATTGGAGGCAAATTGCTGCTATGGATAAAGGGATGGTTGAGTGGGAGAAGACAGAGTGGTAAGCAATGGACACTGCTCTTCGTGGATTAATGTTATTAGTGGAGTCCCGCAGGGTTCAGTGTTGGGTCCATTGTTGTTTTCTGTATTTATTAATGATATTCCAAGTGCAATGCATACTGTAACTACTTCTAAAGAGGTCTGCATGGGAATACATCTGGAGAGGATTTCATAGTCAACCAATATAGCTACACTGTGTGAACTTATGGGTACTGATCCTATCATGCATGTACATTATATAGTTTCTAATTCAAAAAATCACTTGTGAATAGAGATTCCTTTCATGTAGCAGATGTCTACTGGATGACACTGATTTATCAAGTTATGGAAATCATCAATATTGCTATAATCTATGGTTTGTATAGTTTGATTGCTATGTTCTCTACAGTTCCATTGAATGAACTGATCCATTATTTAGCTTTGAAAGAAGAAAGTGTTTCTGACTGCTTTTTAGAGGTGATCTGTTTATAGCATTCCAATTTTATTTTATCCTTTCTTGGAAATATGGGATGTGGAGTATCTATATCCTCCTGTGCATGTATTTCTCAGATAGTTTGGTCAATGTTGGTGGTGTCACTGATTTCCACATCTGTGATTAAAGTCTTTTGCGAGTTAGAGTTTTTCAGTCTCCCAATATCTGAAAGTACTGGAGTAGTAGTCAGTGGTACTGTGACAGGGATATCACTTAATCTTTGAAGTGTTCTTTAAAGAACTGCTGCAGAGTTGCCAGAACAGCCCAAGCCCAATCAGAAATGCATGTAGTAAATGATATGGATCCTTCAGTTTTAGTTCCTTCTGATGTATATTTTTGTGTTGCAGCTACATATGTGTATTTGGGTACACTGAGTAAAACTTGTTTCCTCACTTTTTGGTAAGTCACTTTACATTCTATTTTATACTTTTGTATATTCTTTCCTGTTTTCCAGACTTCTGAATAAGCTGGATGGTTACCCATACAGTTTTCACACACAGGTGTCTGCATTATGCAGTCTGTCTGTGCGTGTGTTCCCTTGAATCCACAGTTGGGGCACACTGAATCAACTCTGACACAACACTAAGCATGGCCAAATTCTTGGCACTTGATGCACCTGGATTATGGCTATAAGGTCTTAAATGGCAGTTCAGGTATCCAGCCTTAACTACAGGTGGAAGAGTTGGTGTAGAAAAGGTCAGTAAAAACACTGAATAGTTTGTCCAGTTTCACTGTTTGTACAGAAAGATCACTGTCTTTCTGGATTTTCATTCTCTTTGCCATTACAACTTTCTGTTCTTGTAGTTCTTGGACTAATTCTTCTTCAAAAATGTTTAGTAAGTCCCATTCAAACAGGATGCCTTTAGAGTTATTTAGGGTGGCATGTAGAGTAACTGTGACAGGAATACCAGCAAAGATTGATATTCTGAATAAGGCATCAGAATGTTTATAGTTCATGTTCTCTAAAAGTAAATCTCCATAGCAATCTTCACCATTTTAGGTGATTAAGCAACATTCTTGAGACATTTCTGAATAAGAAACGGAAAAATGCATCTATCAAGTGGCTTATTTGGGAATGTATTATTAGGAACAGTGGTGATTCCTTTTATGATACTGTTCTGTCTCTCTTAGCATGGTACATGTCAAAGTCGGTGTGGTCTGTCCTTGAAAAAGTTGAGCTCAGAAGCTAAAGTGATGGATAACATTTTTAGTTATCCATGTTAGCTCGTTTCAGCCCTTGGCAAACTAACTTTTCTGGCAAGGTTTCTGACCCTTTCATACGGAGGAAGAAAAAGTTCCTGGTTTGACCAAGCAAATATTAGTACGAGTTAGTAATAAAATTATGAAAAATAAAGAAAGGTGACTTTCCCTTCTTGTTCTTTACCTGTACTTTTGAAACATGAGCTGCTATTAAATAAAAAGATTTCTTAAGGACACGAATGTAAAATAACTAGAAGAACTGGCTTTACTGAAATTTGCAGTGAAAGCTAAGAGAAATCATTCAGTCACAAATAACTTGATATCCACAGAAAACTAATAACCTCCTTGTTTGTATATTAATAAATTTATTAAATTTAATTATTAAAAACGTTAGATAAAAGAGTTCCAAATATTTTTACATCACATGCAGAGAAAATGACACCACTTGAATTAAATATATTGCACAATTGAATAGGGTTTCATCTCGTTTACGACAAGCGTGTAGCATGGATGGTATTTGAGTATTTGTTATTCCTGTGTAAGCATAGCAAAATTAAACAAGATCATGGACTTATTCTAACTCTCTCTTTGGACTGGACCAAATCTGCTGCTTATAAGATATTTTTGATACCTGCTTTACTTTGAATCTGTGGGTGATTGCATACACTTGGGGTATAAAATATTTAGTTTAACATTGGACAAATAAGTTAATAAGCATCAGAAAAAATAAAAGAACATATCAACCCAACAGCATTACACAGAAAATCTTCACGTATACCATCAGGTGGCATATATGCACATGGCTGATGGTCACTGGTCTGAATATTTAACTATTAAAATATTTAACAATTGTAAAATATTTGAATATTTTAAAATTGTTAAATATAGAATATAAGCACTGAAAATAATTCTGATTTTACTTTCAAAGGGTGATGCTTTATGAAACCACAGAAAAGCACAAAAACAATATCTGAGTTTGCAAATCAAATATCTGTTATAAAATATTTTTATTTGTAAGATCAAATGTTCATAAATTAGATGTTTGTAAACCAGGAACTAGCCGTATTCCCATCTTCAAACTGTTTTACCCTTCTTCTTACACTTCTGATAACTGCATAGGCATCCCACACACACATTACGGAATGTCCCACAAATGTATGCTGTTACATTTTCCTTCTTCAGAAATAATAAAGGAACCACTGGGTGAGAGGGATCACAATGTATTGATGTGGGAATTACTTAAAGATGTAACTACCATTAAGGCTAAAGGGAAGGGCTTTTGCTTTCATAAAGGTGACTACAGAGGTCTCAGACAGATTTTAAATTCTGTACAGTGGGATCAACTGATGATGTTACCAACGTTGAATTCTAAATGGGAAGCCTTCAGGAATTTAATTTCGGAGGCTACTAGGCTTTTCATTCCAACTAAGAAATACTGTTCGAGGTTGAGGCCTGAATGGGTGTCAGATGCACTGGTGAAGCTCGGGGCAGAGAAGAAAAACATATGGGATGCATATAAAGTATCAGGTGACACAGAAGCCGATGGCACATATATCAGCTTGTCAGTAATCAAGTCACAAAGGAAGTTAGGCAGGCTAAGTCAGATTACGAGAAATCTTTGGCAAAGGATGCAAAGAAAAACAGCAAAGAGTTCTTTACTTATGTAAACTCTAGAAAGAAAAGGATGAATCAGATTGGACCATTTAACATAGATGGGTTGACTATTGATGATCATGCTCAGGTAGCTGATAAATTGAATGAGTATTTTGCATCTGCATTCACACATGAGGAGTTATTCAATAAGGGGAGGGCCAGAAGTTTATCAAACGCTAACAGGGAGCTAAGTGATTCTGGATTAACTGAGAGTAAAGTGGAGGAGAAATTGTTGAAGTTAAACATAAGGAAATTATCCCCAGGTGCTCACATCTGGTGAGTATGGGCTTGGCACACCCAGGGTCCTGAGCTGGATATCATCATTCTTCTCTTTCTTCGTGATTCTCTTCTACTTCTCTCTCTCTCTCTCTCTCTCTCTCTCTCTCTCTCTCTCTCTCTCTCTCTCTCTCTCTCTCTCTCTCTCTCTCGGAGTGGTTCAGAAATTTTTTTTTGGCTGGTGCAGCAAAACTTCGGGCTTCCTTGAACCATATAGCTAATAATAATAATAATAATAAGGCACCTGGGGTGGACGGGATCTATCCAGTTATATTAAAGGAGGCAGCAAAGGAAGTAAGCAAACCCTTACCCATAATTATGAGAACTTCAGGGGAGGTCCCAATGGACTGGAAGTGTGAAAATGTATCACAAATTCACAAAGGGGTTCAAAAGGTGACACAAGTAACTACAGACCTGTTAGTTTAACTTGTGTTCCAGGGAAAATAATGGAATCACTGGTTAAAGAAGCTGCAGGATTCTCTAGACAAGACTGCAGTAATAGTTAAGGCACAGCATGCGTTTGTTAAAGAGAGGTCTTGTCTAACAAATTTGATTGGATACTATGATGTGGTCACAAAGGAATGGAACTGAATGCCAAAAATAATTTTGATATCATATACATGGATTTCAGAAAAACTTTTGATACTTTTGCAAAGGGTAGACTGCTGTACAAATTGGAGTATTATGACATCGAAGGCAAGTTGCTACAATGGATAAAGGGATGATTGAGTGGGAGATGACAGAGAGTGGCAATCAATTGACACTGCTCTACATGGATTAATGTTATTAGTGGAGTCCCCCAAGGTTCAGTGCTAGGACCATTGTTATTTTGTGTATTTATCAATGAAGGTATATCAAGCTTAATGTCCAAGCTTGCAGATGATACAAAGGTTAGCAGGGTTGTTAATGACACTAAAGACAGTATGATACTGCAACAGGATCTAGAAAAGTTAGGCAGATGGGCTGGGAAGTGGCAACTGAAGTTGAACATTGACAAATGCAAAGTACTACATATGAATAACAATAATCGACCAGAAATGTACCAACTGTATGGTAATACACTCAGGAAAGTAGAAAGTGAAAAAGACCTGGGGGTATATTTCTGGTTGATTATTGTTATCCATATGTAGTGCTTTGCATTTGTCAATGTTCAACTTCAGTTGCCACTTCCCAGCCCATCTGCCTAACTTTTCTAGATCCTGTTGCAGTATCATACTGTCTTTAGTGTCATTAACAACCCTGCTAACCTTTGTATCATCTGCAAGCTTGGACATTAAGCTTGATATACCTTCATTGATAAATACACAAAATAACAATGTAGCACTCCATGACCTGCCCTGGCAGTCCATCTACACTGCTGAGCAGTGTAGATGGACTGCCAGGGCAGGTCATGGAGTCTTGTCAATGATATACAGTAATTTTTCTAGCAAGGACATGGAGGCGATTATCCTGTTATACAAGGCAATGGTCTGGCCACACCTAGAGTACTGTGTACAGGTCTGGAGGCCTCATTTTAGGAAGGATGTAGATTTCCTAGAATGAGTATAAAGAAGGGGAACAAAGGGGTGTTCTTATCAAGAAAGGCTTAAATTCTGAAAATTGTAGCACCTGGAGGGTAGGCACCTGTGAGGTGATCTGATTGAGGTGTAAAAGGCCTTGAATGGGTTGATCAAGCTGAATGCTGATGGGATTCTTCCTCTTGCTCAGACTCAGAACCAGAGGGGGCACAGTTTTAAATTGAGCAAAGATAGTTGTAGAATAGATGTGCATCAATTTGCCTTTATCCAGCAGGTAGTTGTTTGGTGGAACAGGCTTCCATCTTTTGTTGTGGAAGCTAATGTGTGAAATGTGGAAGCTAGTGTGGAAGCTAGTGTGAAAGCCTAAATAAATTTAAGGCTGAGCTGGACAGGCATTTGGAACGAATAGAGGGGTGAAATGGGAGGGTTTTTTCTGGCTGATGCTGCATTAGCTTGCTTTCAATTAATTAATGCCAATTCAATTAATACACTTTCCTTATAATCCTTGCAAAGTAATTGAGACTTCCAAGATTATGAAGAACTGATGGTTGTTTTTGCAAAACTTAAGAGTTACAATCTCAATGCGGGACAATAATACAGATTCAAGAAAAGATGCTCTACCATACAGATACCCTAGACAAGGTCTACCCTACCATACAGATACCCTAGACCCTACATACAGATACCCTAGACAAGGTTATGGAAATTGTTCATATGTCAAACCACACCTACATCCTAGGAATTTTCATCAAAATACTGGGTGGTTTTAATTCTATATGGTGGCCAAGTGTTCTGAAGCAGTGGCATATCACACAGCTAACCACAAAATTTTTTATCATAATGAAAAGCTACTACACATGCTGACAGATAGACTATCATACAGACCAAGTTCCATGGTGTTTGGGAGAGTTAGTAAAGACTATCCTCAGCTACTGTGCTGGGTCTACTCTAATGGAATTTTATCTTTAATGAGCAGATCAGCTCAGCACTGCTCTGGACAATAGTAATAGTAATAATAGTAATAGAGGCATATGATACAAGAAAGCAAATGTATGAGCTTATGTAGCATCAGTCAAAAGACAAAAAAAAACAACATTTCACACAACCATTCCCTCTAAAAATTTGTAAAGTTCCTCCTTTAATTCATTTAAGCTATCAATTTCCACAACAACAGATGGAACTTTGTGCCAGCAATTAACCACCCACTGGTTAAAGGCAAAATTCCACACATCTATGAAAAATGTTACACAACACTACACCTCCCAAAGCCCACACACTTTGAAATCTCTGGCCTCAACAGTGTATTGTTTCACATGACAATGTATATTACGCGGAGATGGTGGAAACCCCTGGTGCCATTAGACACGACCACACTATACACTATGATAATGGTTGTTGTATTGCACTGTGTTAAACATCTTACTTAGTGTGTTAGCAAAGAGCAAATATGATTTTTATTGGTGGCTTCTCCTTTCAAATTTCTTACTTGAATTTATTTAAGCTATCAACTTCCACAACGACAGATGGAAGTTTGTTCCAGCAATTAACAACATACTGGCTAAAGACAAATTTCCACACATCTATTCTACAACTTGTCTTTCCTCAATTGGAATTTATGCCCCATCAGGTTCATAATCTCAGCAAGTGGAAGAATCCCATCAGAATTCAGCATGCTCAACCCATTCAAGGTTTTATATACCTCAATCAGATCAACTTGCAGGTGCTTAGTCTCCAGCCACTGCAATTTGCAGAACTTAAGCCTTTCTTGGTAAGAGGACCCATTCATTCCCCTCACCAATCTTGTTGCCCTTGTTTGTTCAGGATATTCACTATTCTTCTCCAGGCGTGATCTGATTATGGATATGATTATGCTCTTCTCTGTTCTAGTATCATGATATTCACAAGGTGGAATACACCAATGATTTGCTCATCCCCACTGACAGCTCTTGATAACTGAACTTGTAAATTATCAATTTGGAATCCAATTTTATTTGAATAATAAAAATTTATAAGTTTTAAAAAAATAATAACAGTAAATAATAAAAATAATTTAAATAAAAAAATCCTGTAAACTATAGTGCATAAATAGGAAATAAGGACCAAATGAGCCTAGTGGCCATTATGGCAGGGGGTCAAACACAAGGATATGACCACTCAGCTATGATGAGGGATCACAGGTGAGGGGTACAAGAGAAAATCTTTCTCTTCTCTAACAGGGATGAAATCACATTTAGATTGCCAAAAGCTGCTAAAGGCATAATGCAAAGTGTGCATGAATTGATGCACAGTTTGTAGATTTTTATAAAAACTGTTCATCATATTTTTGTATGCTGCGTGATTAAGGTATTAGTGGAAATCATTGCATAGGCAAAAACTAACATCTCAGAAATATTTTCTGTAGAAAATTGTGTATGGCTGAATTAAATTCTGAATCAGAATATGGGATTCCCCCCCACCAACCACAATATACTACTTTGGGTTAAAAACAAATTTCTAGGGTTCTACAGAACAATAGCAGGGGGTCAGCAAAAAATTTTGGAATGGATAAATAAGTCGGAAATACTGCAAAAAAATTTCATATATCCTTCAAAATATCATGGAAATTTTGTCTGGCAATTAGTAATGCTGGAGTAGTCGTTGCGTGCTACCAGTTCCCTCTTTGTTTTGTTTTGGTCAGTTTTCATTTAAGGTTATATTTAATTGTGTCTGTGTTCATTTCATTTTGTTACAGAGCCACTTCACCTGTGGTGACAGAAAGGCAAGCCCTGTGCTGCCAGGGAGAGCAGCAAGTGAGCACTCTTCTGGGAAGCTGTCTCTGTATTTCCAGTGGATATGCATCAGCCAGTGTTTAATAAAGTGAGATTCTGGTTGTAAAGGATTATTTCAATGAGGTTTTGTGATGTTTCCATTTGTGGAGTCCCCCACATAGGATGCTGCCAGATGAAATCCCCCAATAGGCAAAAAGGAGATGGAAGCTGCATAATAAAATTCTCTGGCTCTTTCAAGATGAATTCTTTGTTTTGGGAAATATATATAGAAACTGTGATTAACAGAAAACTCAAAGCAACATGTACCATTACAGCCTCTAATGTGGTCTGCAGTGTATTGGTATTGTTATTTCTGGTGCAAGGGCTACTAGGGCCATATTGTGCCTATCAAGGGTATGGAGTTCAAACATAGTGAATATAGAATCATGTCAGAGGTGATCATATAGCTGTATCCCTTTTAGGAAGCAGAAAAATTCTGGAAGATTTGCATCATTGCCTATAATATGACGAAGTGTTAAAGGTTCTTGACGATTTCGTAGAATACTGAATGTGGCTTTTCGGGCTTCAGTGTATAGAGTACCATCAACGAGAATGTTTTTGATTGTGAGAAAAGATTTGCAGTATGTACACTTTGGGGGATCATCTCCTGTGAGTAGATAAAGATAGGTGAGGTCACTGTGACCAATTCATGCTCTGGATAGGACTTCTTCCTTTCTGTTTACATGGAACCTGGAAGCCCATAACTTTGGTTCAGATTTTATTTCAAGGAGCTTGTTCTGCAGTTGAGCTTCATATAGAAGTTTCCACTGTTTCTTACATACATATTTTATATAAAATCTGTAGTCAATATAACAGACGCTTGAGAACGAGGGAAGACTTCTGCAGGCAAAGTTTTTTACTGCTCCTGGAATAGGGAAGTTTTTTCTGTTTTATTAGCTTAAATTGGCAAATTAACTTACGTTCTAGAGTAGCTTTATATTCCTAGTTACGATACTTAGTTTAAAGTTTAACTTAGATAGAGATTTTGTAGGTATTACTTAGTATCGGTAAGGGTATCAAATCCACGTGTTACAAGATGCAGCTCCGCTGAACGAGAATTTTTTAGCCATATTTAGCCGCTTTACTGACCAGTTGTTATATCCAATTATTTTCTATAAGTAGCTTATAGACCAAGTCAGGATCCTTAGTTTATTCTGATTGAGACCGCGAGATTTGGAAGTTAATTAATACTTAAGTGTCCATAGATTTACCGTTCGTAACTTGCTGCCATTGTTATACGATACAACGTTATATCCCGAACTAGACAGCGTAAGCTTAGTATAGTATAGTATAGTATAGTATCGTATATAATATAATATTGTCAATCAATCAGTAAAATCTATTAATCTTATTAAACTTCACTGTCATTTAAATTGTACTTTTTAACTAAATACATATAACGACTTACATCACAAACGTAACATAATTAATTAATACATAGCTTGATACGGAAGTTATGTAAACGGAACACGTAGATAATATTTGATACTGAAAAAAAAATATATAGCATTATAACTGTGTTAGGATACAAGTTTATGGTTATAATTTTGTAATGAAATTGAAATTTTATTGAAATTAGATCAAAATCATGACTCAGACCAGAGCAGCAAAGCAAAAGGCTCAAGCTAATGGGAGTGCTGTGGCTCAGGGAGGACTGGGGGGGGGGGAGTTGCCCTCTGAGTCACAGCCTTTTAAAATGCACTGCTTGCATGATATTTGTGGGGCAATCGGATACGGGGCATGATATTGCCATGGGGGATATCTTTGTGTGTGCGTGATGTAAGGAGCGTAAGGAAATCAGGCGAAAACTCAGCGTTGTTATGGGCCTATATGAGAGCTTGAAGGACAGGATGGATGCCCTCGAAGGGTCTAAACTGAGGGGCCCATCAAACTCTCAGCTGCCTAGATCAATGCCAGAGCTTGCACTTGGTCATCATGCAACACAGCGGCAACCCCCAAGGCAGAATGCACTGGTCCCGGAGAAACTAGTAGTTGTTTGTGACTATTGTCAGGGAAACGGGGAACATGCTTTGTAAAAAGGATAGGTGGAACAGGACCAGGGTATGTCTGCCAGGGGCAATGGTTGGTGATGTTCTAGAGCGGATATCATCTTTTAAGGGCACAAAAGGTGATAGAGTTGTACACATTGGCACTAATGATATTAAGAGTAGGAGACCGGCAGAATTATCTTGATTAGACCGGGGTTCGAGCCCGTCACCACCAAATACGGAGGATGCGGAAAGGTCAGGGGATGATCACCGCATATCCCGGAGCAATATGGCCTTAGTTGCTAATGCTCCTAAAAACCAAACAACAACAACCGCAGAATTATTTAACAAGTACAGTTCACTGTTGAAAAAAAGCCGTGAATTAGGGTTGAATTTGAAAGTGTCTGCAATTCTACCCAGATGTGATAGGGGGCAGTATATGATGAGAGCCTTGTCGATCAATTTGGCCCTGGAAAGATTGGGCAATGCTCAAGAGGTAGAATTTTTTTCGGCCTGGTCTGTACTTGTTAACAGGAGAGACTGCTTCTACAGGGATGGGATACACTTAAGTAGAAAGGGTGCAAGAATATTTTCTAATGCTATCGAGGCAATGTTAGGTGGTTCAGAAAACTGCAAGCTTGGGAGGTATACAACACTAATAGATTAACAGTAACCACTGGTAGAGGTGAAATTGATTCTTGCACTGCTTCTATTAGAATGAGCAGCAGCCTGGAAAACAAGATGCAGGATATTTCAGAGAGTGATGGGAGTCATTCCGGTACAAGTTAACACATGGGTAAACATATACTCGCGTGTACACTAATGATAGGAATTTGGTAAATAAATTTGATGAATTTGAGGTATTTCTCAAAACATCAAAGGCAGATATTGTTGGGATATCAGAGATGTGGTGTCACACAGATATAAGGAAAGAAGCCCTGGAATTTGGGGAGTATAATGTGTACAGAAAGGATAGACTGGATAGAAATGGAGGAGGGGTTATGCTATTCGTTAAGAAACACACAAAATCCAAGGAAGTAAAGCCAGTTGACATCACTGGACAGTGCAGTGTCGAGTCAGTTTGGTGTCACATAAGCATTGGGAGATCAAAATTGAGAGTAGGAGTGTGCTATAGGCATAATGACTCTGATGAGTATAATAAGAAACTGTACAGGGAAATAGAGTGGGCCAGTAAATCAGACAGTCTTATAATGGGGGATTTTAATTTCGCAGATATTGACTGGAATTTGTGGGTTGGTCACTCACACACTAGCAAGGCTTTTGTGGATTTATTGTATGATTGTTTTCTACATCAGCATGTTAGGGAGGCAACTACAGGGAGTAATACTCTTGATCTGATTATCAGTAGTGATTCTTCATGCATTAAGAATCTGAAGTTTAAGGATCCACTAGGTGGCAGTGATCACAGTGAGCTGAAGTGGGATTTACTCAAAGAGGTAACTAACATCAGGGGTAAAGTGAAGTGTTTTCCTTTCGTAAAGACTACTACGATGGTCTGAGACAGTATTTAAATTCTATACAGTGGCACCAACTGATGATGTCATCAACAGCAAATTCAAAATGGGAAGCATTCAAAGAACTTATCTTGGAAGCTACTAGGCTTTAAATACCAACTAACAAATATTTTTCAAGGTTTCGGCTTGAATGGATGTCAGATGAACTAATGAGACATAGGGCACAGAATAAAAATGCATGGGATATATATAAATTAATGGGTGACATGGAAGCCTATGATAGATATAAGCTGGTCTGTAACCAAGTCACAAAGGAGATTAGGCAGGCAAAGGCAGATTATGAGAAATCCTTGGCAAAGGATGCAAAGAAAAACAGAAAAGAGTTCTTTACCTATGTAAACACTAGAAAGAAAGTAATGAATCAAATTGGTCCACTGGATATTGATGGTTCAACAGTTGAGGATCCTGCTCAGGTGGCCAACAAACTAAACTAGTATTTTTCATCTACATTCACACGTGAGGAGTTATTCAGTAAGGGGAATGCCAGAGGTGAAATAAACTCTGGCAGTGAGATAGATGATTTTGTAATAACTGAGAGGAAAGTGGAGGAGAAATTGTTGAGGATAAACATAAAAAAGGCACCTGCGGTGGATGGGATCTATCCAGTTAAATTAAAGGAGGCAGCAAAGAAAATAAACAAAATGATGACACACAGAATGGGTTTGTTAAGGTAAAGTCTTGCCTGACCAATTTGATTGGATACTATGATGCAGTCACAAAGAACTGGATGCAGGAACTCTGATATTATATATTTGGATCTTAGAAAGGGTTTTGATATTGTTGCACAGGGAAGACTGCTGCACAAATTGGAGCAATATGGCATTGGAGGCAAATTGCTGCTATGGATAAAGGGATGGTTGACAGGGAGAAGACAGAGAGTGGTAATCAATGAACACTGCTCAACGTGGACTAATGTTATTAGTGGAGTCCCTCAGGGTTCAGTGTTGGGTCTATTATTGTTTTCTGTATTTATAAATGATATTGATGATAGTATAGCTACTGATGCTATGCTGCCGCTGCAACAGGATTTGGAAAGGTTGAGCAGATGGGCTGAGTGGTGACAAATGAAGTTTAACATTGACAAATGTAAAGTACTACATATGGGAAACAGCAAACCCAGAGCAACGTATCAACTCTGTGGTACTACACTGACAGTGGTACTGGGGGTAAAAGGACCTGGGGGTAATTGTGCAGGTAGATATGAAGTTCTCTGACAGTGCAGACGGGCTTCAAGAGTAGCTCATGGTGTATTGTCAATGATATACAGGAATTTTTCTAGCAGGGATAAGGAGGTGATTATTCCCTTGTATAAGGTAATGGTCAGGCCACACCTAGAGTACTACAGGTCTGGAGCCCTCATTTCAAGAAGGATGTAGAGCTGCTGGAACGAGTACAGAGAAGGGCAACAAGATTAGTGAATGGAACAAAGGGTTGCTCTTACGAAGAAAGGCTTAAGTTTTGCAAATTACAGTGTCTGGAGACTAGGCACCAGGGAGGTGATCTGATTAGCATTAGCATTAGTAGAGGCATATGATGCAAGAAAGCAAGCTTATTCAGCATCAGCCAAAAAAAAAAAAAAAACCCTCTCCCATTTCACCCCTCCGTTCGTTCGAAATACCTGTCCAGTTGAGCTTTAAATTTGTTTAGGCTATCAACTTCAACAACAAGTGATGGAAGTCGGTTCCACCAACCAACCACCCGCTGGCCAAAGGCAAATTTCCGCACATCTATCCGACATCCGTCCTTCCTCAATTTGAATTTATGCCCTCTGAGGTGATTATTCTGAGAAAGATGAAGAATCCCATTGGCATTGAGCATGCTCAAACCATTCAAAGCCTTATACACCTCTATCAGATCACCTCGCCGGTGCCTAGTCTCCACACTCTGTAATTTGCAAAACTTAAGCCTTTCTTCGTAAGAGCAACCCTTTGTTCCATTTACTAATCTTGTTGCCCTTCTCTGTACCCGTTCCAGCAGTTCTACATCCTTCTTGAAATGAGGCCTCCAGACCTGTATACAGTACTCAAGATGTGGCCTAACCATTTCCTTATACAAGGGAATAATCACCTCCTTATCCCTGCTAGAAAAATTCCTGTATATCATTGACAAGACACCATGAGCTACTCTTGCAGCTCGTCTGCACTGCTCAGAGAACTTCATATCTGCCTGCACAATTACCCCCAGGTCCTTTTCATTCTCCACCACTGTCAGTGTAGTACCGCAGAGTTGATACATTGCTCTGGGGTTACTGTTACCCATATGTAGTACTTTACATTTGTCAATGTTAAACTTCATTTGCCACCTCTCAGCCCATCAGTTCAACCTTTCCAGATCCTGTTGCAGCAGCATAGCGTCAGTAGTGTCCTTAACGACCCTGCCAACCTTAGTATCATCTGCAAATTTAGACATTAAACTTGATATCCCATCATCAATATCATTCATAAACACCGAAAACAACAACGGACCCAACACTGAACCCTGAGGAACTCCACTAATAACATTAGTCCACGTTGAGCAGTGTCCATTGATTACCACTCTCTGTCTTCTGCCACTCAACCATCCCCTTATCCATAGCAGCAATTTGCCTCCAATGCCACACTGCTCCAATTTGTGCAGCAGTCTTCCATGTGCAACAGTATCAAAAGCCTTTCTAAGATCCAAATATATAATATCAAAGTTATTCCCTGCATCCAGTTCTTTTGTGACTACATCATAGTATCCAATCAAATTGGTCAGGCAAGACCTGCCCTTAACAAAACCATGCTGCGTCTGAGCTATAACTGAATTCTTGTCTAGATGATCCTGCAGTGCTTCTTTAACCAGTGCCTCCATTAATTTACCTGGAACAGAAGTTAAACTAACAGGTCTATAATTACTTGTGTCAGCCTTTGATCCTCCTTTGTGAATTGGGGTTACATTTGCACATCTCCAGTCTATGGGTACCTCCCCTGAGTCCAAAGAAGCTCTCATAATTATGGCTAGGGGTTTGCATACTTCCTTTGCTGCCTCCTTTAATATAACTGGATAGATCCCATCCACCCCAGGTGCCTTTTTTATGTTTATCCTCAACAATCTCTCCTCCACTTTCCTCTCAGTTATTACAAAATCATCCAGCTCACTGCCAATGTTTACTTTACCTACATCATTCTCCTTCCTGAATAACTCCTCATGCGTGAATGTAGATGCAAAATACTCGTTTAGATTGTTAGCCACCTGAGCAGGATCCTCAACTGTTGAACCATCAATATCCAGTGGACCAATCTGATTCATCCCTTTCCTTCTCGAGTTCAAGTATGTAAAGAACTCCTTTCTGTTTTTCTTTGCATCCTTTGCCAAGGATTTTTCGTAGTCTGCCCTTGCCTGCCTAATCTCCTTTGTGACTTGGTTACAGACCAACTTATATCTATCATAGGCTTCCATGTCACCCATTAATTTGTATGTATCCCATGCATTTTTCTTCTCTGCCACATGTCTCATTAGTCCATCTGACAACCATTTAGGCCTGAACCTTGAACAATATTTCTTAGTTGGTATGTAAAGCCTGGTAGCCACCAAGATTAGTTCCTTGAATGCTTCCCATTTTGAGTTTGCTGTTGGTAACATCATCAGTTGGTCCCACTGTATAGAATTTAAATACTGTCTCAGACCATCATAGTCGCCTTTACGAAAGCAAAAACCCTTCCCTTTACCTCTGATGGTAGTTACCTCCTTGAGTAAATCCCACTTCAACACACTGTGATCACTGCCACCTAGTGGTTCATTTATCTGCAGGTTCTTAATGCATGAAGAATCACTACTGATAATCAGATCAAGAGTATTGCTCCCTCTTGTTGCCTCACGAACATGCTGATGTAGAAAACAATCATCCAATAAATCCACAAAAGCCTTGCTAGTGTGCGAGTGACCAACCCACAAATTCCAGTCAATATCTGGGAAATTAAAATCCCCCATTATAAGACTCTCTGATTTACTGGCCCACTCTATTTCCCTGTACAATATATTATTATACTCATCAGAGTCGTTAGGCCTATAGCACACTCCTACTCTCAATTTTGATTTCCCTATGCTTATGTCACACCAAACTGACTCGACACTGCCCTGTCCATCGATGTCAACTGGCTTCACTTCCTTTGACTTTATGTGTTTCTTAATTAATAGCATAACCCCTCCTCCCCTCCTGTCCTGTCTATCCTTTCTATATACATTGTATTCCCCAAATTCCAGTTCCGCATTACTTATATCTGTGTGACACCACGTCTCTGATATCCCAACAATATCTGCCTTTGATGTTTTGAGCAATACCTCAAATTCATCAAATTTATTTACCAAACTCCTAGCATTGGTGTACACGCAGGTATACATGCACCTGTTTCTATTCTTAGCTACCCTAACACAACCCATGTGTTTACTTGTAATGCAATGACTACCAGCAGTCTCTGAAATATCCTGCATCTTGTTTTTCAGACTTCTGCTCATTTGAATAGAAGCAGTGCAAGAATCACTTCCACCTCTGCCAGTGGCTACTGTTAATCTATTAGTCCTTGTATCCCCCCCAACTAGCAGTTTTCCGACCCACCTAACACTGCCTCGACAGCATCAGCAAATATTCTTGCACCCTTTCTATTTAAGTGTATCCCATCCCTGTAGAAGCAATCTCTCCTGTTAACAAGTACAGTCCAGGCTGAAAAAAATTCTACCCCTTGAGCCTTGCACAATCCCTCCAGGGCCGAATTGATCGACAAGGCTCTCATCATATACTCCCTCCTATCGTGATAGAGGTGTATAAAGCCTTGAATGGTTTAAGCATGCTCAATGCCGATGGGATTCTGCCTCTTGCTCAGAATATTCACCTGAGCGGGCATAAATTCAGATTGAGGAAAGAAATATGTAGGATAGATGTGCGGAAATTTGCCTTTAGCTAGCGGATAGTTGGTTGGTGGAACAGACTTCCATCCCTTGCTTTGGAAGTTGATAATCTAAATAAATTTAAGGCTCACCTGGACTGGTATTTTGAACGAATGGAAGGGTGAAATGGAAGTGGGCTTTTTTTTTGGCTGATGCAGCATAAGCTTGCTTTCTTGCATCATATGCCTCTACTAATGCTAATGCAGAATATAGTAATCTGTCGATGCTATATTGGATGATTGTTTTTCTGCATAACCCGCTTTTTCATTCCCTGATATCCCAGTATAGCCTGGGATCCAACAAAAGATTACTACCTGCTGGTGTTCATGGATATGCATCAGGTGACATTCTATTGTTGTTATTATAGGATGTGTTGGCGAGGAGGAATTTTACAAGGCTAAAAATGCCCTCCGTGAGGCTGTATATACAGTGAAACCTCCCTTTACGGACAGCCATGGGGAACGAAAATGTGTCCGTTAGAGAGAAGTGTCCGCCAACAAGAAGTCTGAGGGAAAAAAAAAAAAAAGAAAGAAAGAAAAATCGTTAAACGTTTAATGTAAAATTAAATTAAAATATATACAGATTTTGAACAATATTTTTGTAAATAATATACAATTATATACACAAGATATAAAGTAAAATCGTTAAACGTTTAATGTAAAATTAAATTAAATTATATACAGATTTTGCACAATATTTTTGTAAATAATATACATACAATTGTGCTATGCATATTGTGACTTTATCTTAAGAAAAATGCATACAGTAATCACTTATTTTCTTCTGCACCTTCTTCCGGCTGATAATTTTGTTTTCAACATTTGTTTGGAGTGAAGAAACCATCGAAAGTCCTGCAGTATCTTCTTCAGCGGCGAAAAACATTTTTAAACGATTGATTTGTATGAGCGCTTCTTCTATTTTCATCGGTGGTTCGTCGTTAATATGTTTCTTCGACAGAATGACCTCCTTCCATTTCTTCATCTTCATGAGGAACTTCTAGAAAAATATCAATGATAATGTCGCTGATATCTAGAGTACCATCTTCAGTAGTGAGGTTCGAGTCTATATCTTTGTAGCCAGGATCACTTGTAGCTGAAGTATCGTACATTATCAATAGATGTTGAAGTTCTTGTTCTTCTTGGTGCTCAACATTGCTGTTCACAACTTCAATTTTTGCGTTTGAGAAGCCAGACTTTACAAAACAGTTCACGACAGTTTGTTTTCTAATTGCGTTTACTGAAGAGGAAATCCATTGAATCGCATCTAGGATGCCAATTTTCTTTGCAAGGTCACTCGCACATGTTACATCGTTCATGTTTGCAATGAGATGTCTTAAAACACGTTTTCTGTAGTGAAGTTTAAAATTTTTTATTATCCCTTGATCCAAGGGCTGACACTCTGCAGATGTGTTTGGTGGCAGAAAAACGATTTGAATGTTGGACAATTCAATGTGCGGGTGAGATCCAGCATTATCCATGAAAAGAATAATTTTTCTGTTTTGACGAATCATGTTTTGGTTAAAGTGACTTATCCATTCGCTCATGATATCTCGTGTCATCCACGCTTTTTTATTAGACTTCCAGCCAACATTCAAAAGATTCAACTTTATGCCCTTGAAACAGCAAGGATTTTGTGGTTTTCCTATAACAAGAGGTTGTTCAAAGTCTCCCAGCATATTTGTACACAATAGTACAGTCAAGCGTTCCTTAGAAATTTTTCCGCCCTGGCACTTTTGGTTTTTTAGACTCATTGTTTTTTCAGGAAGAGCTTTAAAAAACAACCCTGTTTCATCACAGTTGTAAATATCCTTAGCTTCAAAATCACGACATAAATCTTCCAATTTGACGGTCCACTCTGTTACAACCCCAGTATCAACAGATCCACCTTCACCACTTACGGTTTTCCAAGAAATTTTATGCCGAGTTTTGAACTTGTCTAGTCATCCCACAGAAGCTTTGAACTCATTTACTCCCATAGATTTCGCAACCTCCAAAGAATTTTCCCTAATAATAGGCCCATTAATGGGAATTTTTTTAGCACATGCGTGACAAATTTGAAGTCCAACAATTTTCGGGAATGATTTTTGAACCTGATCATTTCTGTGTTGCCAAAATTGTTTGAGCAGTTAATTTTTTTTCTTTAGGATGTCGCTTACCTGCGTCTTCCCGATTTTGAATTTTGCAGCGAGATTGCGAACACTATTTTTTTGCCGATCATATGCATTAATGAGTTCGACTTTATCTTTTAAAGTTAAATGTTTACGAGAAGACATTGTGCACTTCACACAACACTGAACAAAACTGAAAACTGAAAAGACGAAAGGCCGACCAAATTCCCCCCCCTGCATACACCGAATTCATCAGAAGTTTTACACGTGCCTTAAAATTCTTGAAAAAGGGTTTAGAACCGCTACGTAAACCTTGATAAAATTCAGAGAATCGGAAATAGAAAATAAACACACAATTGAGGCAATACGTGGAAGAAAAGTTCCTCGAAAAAGGGCCGTGAGCTCGCCCGCTGTCCGTTATGGGGAGATCAAATTAAGTGCTAATATAAACGAAACAGTGCAGATTGCCTGTCCGCGTCCGTTACAGAGAATGTCCGCTAGACAGAAGCTGAAAACACGTTAAAACCAATGGAGGTGAGTTGGGGAATTTGAAAATGTCCGTTGTAGAGAGATGTCTGTTAACGAGAGGTGTCCGTTAGGAGAAGTTTCACTGTATTACACTTCTTTGATGGACAGATGGAGGACATTTTCTAAGGCAAGCTTGATGGCACATAATTCTGTTGTATAACTGCTGCATTCAGTGGGCAAGGAAACAGAGATGGTGTTATAGGGAAAGACGGCTGCAGCCCCGACTCCACTTTCAGACTTTGATCCATCAGTGTATACTTTTGTAAAACATGCATAATTTTGTGTGTGTGCAGTATGGAGTTGCTGTATATTAATATTTGCAAGCGAGTGTTTTCCTCAGTTTAGGAAATAGATGTCACAATATGCTTTAATAGAAGACCATGGAGGAACTGCACTATTTGAATCTTGGAGGACTTTGTCAAGATGTACATTCCAGGTTTGTGATAATGCCTGCAATCTAATGCCAGTAGGTTGGACTGCTCTAGGTTTATTTTTATAGTGCATTGAGAACTGTGGATCATTAAGTATTGGCCTAATGGGGTGAGTAGTTAGACTTTGAATTTTGACCGCATAATTCAGAAGTAACATCTTTCTTCTGAGTCTCAGGGGAGGTTCATGGGCTTCAATATAAAGACATTGTACTGGCAATGTTCTACAAGCACCTACAGAAATCCTGAGGGCAGAATGTTGAATAGGGGCAAGCCGTGCTAGCATGCTGAGTCTAGCAAAATTATACACGGTGGCACCAAAATCAAGGCGAGATCTGATTAGGGCTGTATACAAGTGAAGTAAGATGTAATGATCTGCACCCCATGATATAGAAGAGATAACTCTTAGTAAGTTCATTTTTTTTCAGGAAAACCGTCCATAGATGTTTGTTTTATTCTGAAAAGTTCAATTTATTATCAAAAATCACACCAAGAAGATGAACGCTGTTCACAGCAGTGACAGGCTTATTTCTTAAGTGTATTTCCGGATCTGGGTGCATCTTTCATTTGTTGCAGAAATGAATGACGTTTGATTTCTGATAAGACAGTCGGTAACCATTCTGCCATAGTTTGATACTATTAATTGATGTTTGCAGTTGACTTTCAATAAAGCTCACGTTTTGCGAACTGCGAGAGACAGTCAGGTCATCAGCATAAAAGGTATGAATTCACTGTATTGGGAATAATTTTGGTCATCTGATTTATTCTTATTGCAAACAAGGTTGCACTAAGAACAGAACCCTGAGGGACTCCTTCTTCTTGTATGTTTTGGAAAGAACTTGCCGACAGCGAACTTGACAGGTCCTGTGCTGTAGGAAATTCTTTATGAAGTAAGGTAAGTGACCTCTCGGATCCAGGGAATGAAGTTCTCTCAGAATAACAAAACGCCAAGTGGTGTCAAAGGCTCTCTCTATATCAAGACATGCCATGATGAGATGTTTATTTTGAATAAATGGATTCCCAATATTTGTTTCTGCTTTGATCATGAGATCCAGGGATGATTAGTTTTTCCTGAAACCAAATTGATTATCAGATATATTTTGGGAATCGAGGTACCACGTTAATCAATGGTGTATTATTTTTTCTAGGATTTTAATTAAGCAGCTGGTGAGAGAAATGGGTCTGTAATTATTAGGAATAGAGTTCTTTCCCTGGTTTGGGTATTGCCAGTAAAAAAGAGTAATGCCAGGAACTGGGGAATGAATGTTCCATGAAGATGGGATTATACAAGATCAGCAGCGAAGATAGTGATTTATTATCTAGGTGTTGTAGTATTATGTAGCATATGCCATCAGGGCCAGCAGCGCTGTTCTTTGCAGCAGATAGAGCCTCTTTAAGTTCTAGCATAGTGAGTGGTTGATTGTATGGTAGCAAGGATTTGGTTCTGAAATTCAGATGGGATTTTTCGGCTGAATTCTTCTGAAATGATGGTTCGTATGCTGTCGATTCAGATAACTGTGAAAATATTGTGCTTAGGGCATCTGCAATCTCTACAGGAGTAGACAGTTCCAGCCCATTCCAAGTGATAAGTGGGGAGGACAATGGGGAGAATTTTCTATTTAATTGCCTGATTTTTCTCCCTATAATTCTTATGTCAGTATTTTTATTGATTCCAGTTGCAAATCAAATCCAAGAGTCTTTTTTTGCTTTCTTCCTAATATGGCAGGCCTTAGCTCTAAGTTTCTTGTAGTTTATAAGGTTAGCAGTGATAGGATATTTGCAGAATAAATTCCATGCACGGTTTTTTTCTTTTTTTTTATTCCTACAGTCCTCGTTCCACCAATAATTTCTGCTTCTTCTGGATGCTTGACTGTGAGATGGCAATAGAGGCAAACTAGGATCTGTTTTGTAATATGGTTCACAGCTTTGTCAATTGGATGGTATTCAATGGCTTGATTGTCAAAGGATACATGAGAAGCATACTTTGTCCAATCTGCCTTGGAAAATTTCCATTTTGTGCTGGTTTTTCTTAAGATATGCAGTGTGTATTTTGCAGCTTATAGCATAGTGGTCACTGTTGAGCAGATCATGCAGAGCTGTCCATTCAATACTAGGGTTTTTTTTTTTTTTTTTTTGATTTGGTAGTTGTTGGCGCATCGGCTTCTGTGGCCATATTGCACCTCCCAAGGTTTATGTCGTACTTTGATCCAAGCCCGAGGCGAGAATCGAACCCGCGACCTTTGGGTTGCCGGGCAGGTACTTTACCCACTCGGCTAGCCCGGTCGGCTTCAATACTAGGGAAGAGGATTGGAGAGCAGATAGAGAGGTCTATTGCAGAGCCTATTCCTGTTGGGAGGTGGAGATAAGTTGGTGATCCAGTATTTAATATGGTTAGATTTTGTCTCTCAGCAATTATTTCAATGAGTTGTCTTTGTGTCTCTGCATTGGGAGATCCCCATTGAAGCCACTCAATAAACAGAAAGGGGTTGGCAACTGCAGAATGAGATCTTCAAGTTCTTTAAAGGTACAAGGATAACTGGGCAGCAGGTAGATAGAAACGAGTATTAGAGTAATGCCAATTGTTATTCGCGTAGCAACAGCTTCAACAGCAGTTTGTAACAGAATGCATTTACAAGGGACTTCTGAGTCCCTTGTAAATGCATAAGCATTAGTGGTAGTAGGTCTATCTTGCCAGAAGAGAGTATAATTTTTTATCAACATATTTAACTGAGGTGTTAAATATGTCTCTTGTAAGCAGATTCCAATTGGATTATGATTCATAATTATTTCGTGAATGTCATCAATATTGCTGCGAAAGCCTCTGCAGTTCCATTCGACGATGTTTTTCATTTTTTGGGTTTAAATGGAGAAGCTGCGTCTGTCTGCTTTTTGGAAGTCTGTTTCAGGTGGTCAACTTTAATTTTGTCTCTCTTTGAGAAACAGGACTGGTATCTATTTCGTCTTCTGGATGGATTTCAAGAATGGTTTCATTTTCTTCTTCATTGTAATTCTCATTTGTGTTCATAGCAGAAGAAGATTCAGCATGCTGTTTGTTAATGGGATCAGAGAGTTTTCTCTTGGAGCAAGTCTTATACAAATTGCATGAGCAACAGGTGGTATCGTGACTGGCGTGTTACTGGATCTGTTTGAAGTCTTATGCTTTGAGGACTGAGGATTGGAAGAGAGTATAGATCGATCCCATTCAGAAATACAGATACTCGGTGGTATTTGATGTATCAGTCTGAATGGATATTGCATGAAATCTTTTAGCAGCATCAGCATATGTATGTTTCAGGCATCAGTTGCTGTATTTGTTTTCTTGCTTCTGAAAATGAGACTTTTTTTTTCTATCTTGTACTTCTGGATTTTCTTTTCATATTTCCACTGGTCACGTGTTTTAGAGAAAGCTGGGTTGTTGCCTTTACAATTAGGGCAGAATGAGGACTGTGATTTACAATCAACTTGGGCATGCTCCTTTGAGTCACAGTTAGGGCATACAACATCACCTCGAACAGACCATGTGGGAGTGTCCAAATTCCTGACATTTATAACATCTTAATGGATTTGGAATATATAGGTGAATGCGGCAGTTCAGATACCCGGCTTTCACCAATGAAAGTAGGTTTAGTGAACTAAATGTTAGTATGATGCTGCAAGTTGGGATAAGTTCGCCATCTTCCTTCAGCATAATTCGTCTTGCTTGTGTGACCTTCTGATCTTGTAATTCATTTACAATTTCCTCCTCTGAGACATTCATTAGGTCCAATTCTGAGATGACACCTTTGGCAGTATTGAGTGTGTAGCATGCGGTGACACCTTGACTGGAGTTCCACCAAATGTAATGAGTTTAAGAAGGGGCTCAGAGTGTTTGGAACTGGTGATCTCAACCAGTAGGTCACCAGATTTAAGACATCTCACCATTTTTGGGGACAGATCTGCGGAAGTTTGCGTTTAGCCAGAGGATAGTTGGTTGGTGGAACAGACTTCCATCCTTTGTTGTGGAAGTTGACAGCCTAAATAAATTTAAGGCTGAGCTGGACAGGTATTTAGAATGAACGGTGAAATGGGAGCAGGGGTTTTTTTTTTTTTTTTTTTTGGCTGATGCTGCATAAGCTTGCTTTCTGGCATCATATGCCTCTACTAATGCTAACCTGCTACACTTTCCAGACACTTCTGTATGAGAAATGGCGATAGATATTTAACAGATAAAGCCTGATCTGTTAAAGAATGCGAGGTCAGGAAACTTGGATGTTCTACTCTGGAAGCATCCTTCTTTAGTCTCTTTCTGTTGGTTGCATCATCATTGGGTTGGTGCCAATCCACTGAATTTGGATTTGCTGTCTGAATCGGCGGAAAGTTGTTGTAATCCATATTTTGCTCCTTTTGGCCCTGGGGGTTTGCTTTACCACCCAGGTTTCCGCCCCTGCCATGGGGAGGCAGGAGCAGTGCCATGAGGTGACCAAGTGGCTGAGTTAGTAAGTTAGTACTAATAGAAAAGGAAACAGACAGGTGGATTTCCTTTCTGGACTTCTGCCTTTCTGGAATTCTTGTAATGCGAAAGAGCTACTTTGATATAGAAATCAAGAAAATGGTGTTTGAAACTTAAAATAGAAACTGCTTAAATGCTCTTTTTAGAGCATTTAAGCAGTTTCAGAGACACAATAGAATCGCTTAGCCACAGAACGCTTGGCACCCTGGGCAAGTCTGTAGTGGATGTGTTTGGAAGGAACCTTGTTGTCAACAAGAATGGCTACACCTCCTGTGACTGAGTTTGTGATGTTTCTGTCTTGTTGATAAGTAGTATAGTTTTTAATCACTGGGGGTCACCTGTGGTGTATGGCTGGTTTCTTTCAGACAGATACCTGCTGGACAGTAATGTCTGATTAGATCATAAATATCACTTCGTAGACCTCTACAGTTACACTGTATATTTTCTGCATTACAGGTGGCCCCCGCTTAATGCTGATAATTCGTTCCAGAAAAATAGAGCGCTAAGTGAATTCACGTTAAGCGAGTGCCGTATTCCCATAAAGTAACATATGTATTTGTGAGTTGGTCGGTTGGTCGGTTTGAATATTAAATATTTAATATTCAAATATTTGTACATATAAAATATTCTGCATTACATACGTATATAATTATGTGGTAACTACTTACGTATCAAAATTAAACTTAAAATTCCAATTAAAATCATGAATTTAATTGATCTAAATTGATTTTTATTGATTTAATTTAATTGATGAATTTAATCATGAAAAATGTATCGATTTTGGGTTGTACTTTGGCTCGCTTCCTGGGAACCTAAAAGGGGTTTTAATTTTAAATCCCCCGCAGCATTACCAACAATAAAGTCAACCAATCGTTTGCCGCTATGAAACCTGGCATGTTTTTTTTCTTCTTTCAATATGAAATTTCTTTTAGACATTCGTTTCCAAAAAAAGTCCTGCTTCATCTATTTTAAAAACTTGTTGAGAAGTATAACACATAATACCCCTCTTCAATCAAGTTCTATTTTGAAAGGTTTGTCTCCTTGATCTACACTTGCAGCTTCTCCCTGGATTTTAAATCTATTCAACCAGCCCTTACTAGTTTTAAATGGTTCCACATTTTTTTTTTTAAGGTGAGTTTTCTTCAGATCATCATATAGGCTAATCTCTCTCTCTCTCTCTCTCTCTCTCTCTCTCTCTCTCTCTCTCTCTCTCTCTCTCTCTCTCACACTCTCTTTTTTTTTTATAATATTTAACTTAACTGAATTCTGCATTGGATATTATCTTCAATAAAATTAGTTAAAGTCTCTCCATTTCAATCCTAATAGCCAGCCTGGACCTAGTTGCTTGCAGTGGAACAGCTGTCTTTCCCAATGCTAAAATTAATTCTTTATTTTTTATAATTGCTCTTACAGTTAAACTTGCCAGTCCTAAATTATTATTATTATTATTAGCCATATGGTGCAAGGAAGCCTGAGGCTTATGCTGCACCAGGCAAAAAAAAAAAAAAAAAAAAAAAATTCTGAATTACTGAGAGAGAGAGAGAGAGAGAGAGAGAGAGAGAGTCAGAATTAGAAGAGGAATCACTAAGAAAGAGAAGAATGATGATATCCAACTCAGGACCCTTGGTGTGCTAAGCCCATACTTACCAGATGTGAGTTATGGCACACATCTGCTTGTCGTTGACCGGAATTGATTGGCTTCAAAACATTTAATTTAATTTTCAAATTCAGTCTTTTTTTTACATTTATAGTCTTCATACTGCGTCCAGACAATGTTGTTTTTTCATTCTTATCCGCCATTATTAACTCTTCGAAAATGTAACTGCGTTGGTTGCATTAATTATGATTCCATGTTCGAGTAAACTGTCCGTTAGGCACTATGTCTAATACTGTACTGTGTGATGACCAGACTTCGGATAAATGCATATAACGAAAGCAACATACTTGATCATTTTTTAAAATGTTGATCTAGGAACTACGTAACAAGTCACTGTACCGCAATTAAATTAGCGTGAGAGAAAATTTCACTAAGAGTGGGAAAATTTCTCAAGTCGACGTGGGAAACGTTTTAATGCTGTTTTGCTATTCATTTTCAAGCTGTCAACTCCATCAAATGAAACGATTTCATTAAATATGCATCTGTAAAAGGGCATTAAAGTGATTTGTGACAATGTTGTAGTCAGATACAGGTTATAATATAAGAACAGCATTACAGCGAATGAGCGTAAAGTGAACCACGTTATAACGAGGGCCTGCTGTATTTGGTTTTAGATATTGTTTATGATTTTATCTGTTTTTATATCCTGCCTATTTGTATGAATCTAGTTTCACCTTTTCTGTTTTTTTTTTTTTTTTTTTTTTTTTTATCTTCAGCATGTAGAGCTAAGATTAGCTCATTCTGAAGGATACAATCACTGATATTCATATTTCCTTAGTATGGTTGGTTTGTCTTTTTTTGGGCTGATGCTTTCAATTTTACAGTTTCCAGCACAGTACGAGAAGCAGTTGGTGGTACTGTTAATGGAGTGTTGCAAGCACAATTCATTTTACATTGTTCTATTAATGTCTGCTATGGAGATGAGAGTACAGATTGAGCCTATTCAGAAATTGAAATGGATGGGAATATAGAGACAGCCATTCGTGTTCCTCATTTGAGTTCCAGAAACTCCTGAGTAGCTGAAGCATAAGTGAGTTTAAGCATGTTGAGCATAACTTGCTTCCTAGTTTCCTGATAGGTTGTAACTGTTTGTTCAAACTTTTGTTTGTGAATTTTTTTTTCCTACCTTCCACAGTTTGCAAGCTTTTGAGTAGACTGGATGCTGGCATTTACGCTCTGGGCACTGCAGCATTTCTGCAATTTAGTCCATTTATGTATGGACTTTGGAACTGCAGTTCAGGCAAACTTTCCCCTGAACGTACTGTTTGAGACTGCCAAATTTTGACACTTGTAGCATCTGATTGAATTGGGTACAAAGGAACATATGCAGCAATGACTTTAACACAACATGATGGAAAGGCTGGCATACCAGACATAGGAATAATATTTCTAGTAAGAATAAATTTACCATCTTTTTTTGTATCATTATTAATTTTGCTTGAATGACTTTATAATCCTTTAATTCCAAAATTAGCTCACCTTCAGTGACATTCATCAGGTCCCACACTGCAATTACCCCTTTGGAACTATTTAATGTATCATGAAGAGTAATTTCTACACATATCCAGCCAAAAGTTGGGATTTTTAAGAGCCTGAGAATGCTGATAGTTAGCTGTTTCAATGAGTAAATCTCCAGATCTGAGTCTTTTCATCATTTTCAGTGAACCAGCCACACTTCCTAAACAACTGAATTAGAAATGGTGAAAGGGTTCTCAGAGATTTAGCTGAATGATAGTGTAATATAATTAATATTGGGTATTCCTGCTGATGCTCATTTTTTCAGTCTTTTGGATTGAGAGGTCATGATATGTTTCATTTAGGTCATAATAAAACGAGCATCTATCCTCAAGTGCAGGGTAGTACTTGACCATAATCTCTTAACTGTTTTAGGTGGACTGGCAGCATTTTCTAAACATTTCTGAATAAGAAATAAAGAAAATATACTCACAGATTGATGAATTATAAAAATTAGTGCATTATTTACACACTCTTGTCATTCTTTTCGGATTTGAGGCATCATAATCAGTTTCAGAGTCATGATATGATGAGCCATTGGGCTCCACTGGTGGAAAATATTGGGCATCCATTCGACTCCATTTGGCCCTGGGAGTTAGCTCTTCCACCCAGGTTTCCGGCCATGCCACAGGGAGGGAGGACCGGTGCCTGGTGTGACTAACTGAAGATTACAAAGGATTAGTGACTAACAAGGAAAGCAAAAAGAGAGATAACTTTTTTATTTCTCTATCACTTCAAAACTTTTTGAGATGTTTGTTTGTTATTTGGTTTTTAGGAGCATTAGTAACTAAGGCCCTATTGCTCTGGGAATATGCGGTGGAGGATGCGGAAAGGTCATTCCCTTGACCTTTCCGCATCCTCCGTATTTGGTGGTGATGGGCTCGAACCCTAGTCTAATCAAGAAGCATGTGCTATGCACTGCTGCTCCTTCCCACCTGGCTACGGAGGCGTCCTCTTTTTGAGAGAAGATCTGATATTAAATAAGGAGTTTTAATAAACATCGAAACTTAAAAGAACTAGTAGAGGCTCTGGAAGAAGCACTCAGTGAAACCACAGATAAATTCTTAGTCACAAATCACTTAGCACCTAGACCCATGACGGCATTATATACAAGAAGAAAGGAGCCTTTTGTTTTCTTTTTAGAAAAGAAATAAAATAACTGTGTAAATGAAAACTTGAATATTCTATGCAATCTACTGATTGAAAAGAAAACACTTTTAAATTCACTTGACAATAGATATCAGTGGGTTTCAGATTTAAAAAATAAGTTTTAAATAAAACCATTAACATAATTCAATGGCTGATATACTTGCTGATACTTTCCTTGTAATTCTAACCTCAAATCACAAAGTAAATTAGTAATGTGAACTAAAAAAAATTTACATTGCACTGCCACTTCAGATACTCAATATTATTCATAATTTTGTTATTGAAGCACAAATATATTAAAATTTCATTCAGTGGGTTCAAGGATCTTCCCAGCATTTTCCTGTACTCATTCAGCATATTTTTCAGTAGTACAATCCATCTTTTGTATTCTGTTTAGATTTCTTCAAGGAATTGTTTAAACAGGTGATGGTTAAGTCCTCTTGGTTTTAAAAAAAATTGCTCCTTTCATATTTGTTCAAAACCAAATCATCTCCACAAAATTTCAATTTCTATATGCAATAGAACTACTGCATAAACTTCAAAAGGCTTAAGGGGTAAAAAAGTCAGTCAATTTTTTTTTTGTTTCATTATCTCTTGAGCCTTTTGGGAGGCAATGTTACGAATTTTACACAAAAGTAGCACTTGCATAGCATTTGCTTCTTCTTGTACTCGAAACACTCAATGCACTTTGACAACATAGTTTCAACTTCACAGTGGCTAATTATGTTTGCTGTTCCATGAGCAGCAGCTTTTTCTTCTTCAGTTTCAGAATCATCTGAAATCATCATCACTCTTTGCACAATTTCATAGCATTTTAGTTCTTTAGTTTTAGCATTAGCGTTAGCATTAGCAGGGGCATATGATGCAAGAAAGCAAGCTTATTCAGCATCAGCCAAAAAAAAAAAAAAAAAAAAAAAACCCACTCCCATTTCACCCCTCCGTTCGTTCGAAATACCTGTCCAGTTGAGCTTTAAATTTGTTTAGGCTATCAACTTCAACAACAAGTGATGGAAGTCGGTTCCATCCAATGTCCATTTGGCCATATCCAGCCAATCATTTACTTCCTCAATCGAAATCTTTTTTTTAAAACAAGGAACATTATTCGAACATAAATGCAAAATTTCAGTTTCTTTTGGAATGGTTTCTGTATCAGTTGAATATATTTCTGGCCACAAGTTATTCCAGCTTCTTTGTATTGTTTGAACTGGAACATCATTCCAGACATCAGTGAGATGCAATTTTCAATTGCATCTTTTATAATGTAGCTTTTCCAAAACTCTATCATATCTAATTTATTTTCTGCTGAAACAACTTTTTGAGTGAACATTTTGTGATAACGAAATTTCATACTCTGAATCACACCTTGGTCCATCGGTTGAATGAGAGATGTCATGTTTGCTGGCAGAAAGTGGCATGATATTTTGCCATCATCGCATTTTAATTCACATACATGTATGGGATTGTGTAGGCGCATTGTCCATCAGTAGCATTGCAAATTGTAGTAAATCTTTTGATGCCAAATGTGATCTTACACATGGTACAAATATTTTATGAAACCAATCATGAAATATATCTTGGCTCATCCACGTGTTGTTTCATGAGAAATATTTAACTGACAAAGCATTTAAATTAATATTTTTAAATGATCTAGGCCTTTTTTTGGTTTTCCTATAACAACCAAAGGCAATTTATGACTACTGCTGGCATTAGCACATACCATTATAGTGATGCGATCTTTTATCCTGGTGCCATATGTTGTCACTGAGGCCAGTATCTTTTGAGGTATTGCCTTCCAAGTAAGGCCAGTCTCATCGCAGTTGTATATTTGGTTTTTAACCAAACTTCGATCATCTATTTACTTCTTTAGTTTTTCACGATAAACAGAAATTTCTGCGCCATCTGCACTTAGCTTCTCACCCTGGATCAACAACTGTGAAATACCATGGCAAAACTTAAATTTGTCCAACCATCCAATGCTAGCATTGAATGAAGGATCTCCGCCTAGTTTTTTATTGATTTCAACAGCTTTTTTGATTTTTATAGGTCCCAACAATGGAATTCCTTGGCTACATTTTTGAACACACCATTGAAACATTGCAGCATCCAGTTGTTCATTTTTAGCATGCTTCATTGTTTTACAGTCAGTGGTTTCCATTTTTGATACGTGGTTTTCAATTTTGTCTGCATCATGCTTTATATCATTTATCGTTGTTCTTCCTATTCCATAAACCCATACTATACCTTGTAGCACTCACACCTTTTCTTAGATGATTGGTTATTTTTTGTAATAATCCCAAAACTACTCGTTTACGTCATTTCAATGGGTTTACTAAATAAAAATTAAAATATGAAACAAGAGGTTAAAGTACAACCATATACAGTGAGTTGTATACAAAGACTGAGTGACACATGGCATAATATCACAATGCATTATGGCATAGTGGGGTTAAACGACGGTTAACAGAGACTGGCGGTAAATAGGGTGATGGACATTCAAAGTTGTATTGTAGTATAACATATCTTAATCAGTAAAGTAATTCAATGTGTTCAAGGAAACCATAACACTAACCCATGGTTCATTAAAAACATCATTCACTCTAGTGATTAAGAAATTTTAATAAAAATTAGAGTACTAATAATCAGGAAATTTTAATCAGTTATGTTTGACTAAAAATTTTCTTTTCAAAACAACTATTTCTTATTTTCTTAATTTTCATGCAGTATGGGTAAAGCCATTTAAAAGGTCAGCTTGTCTTGTATGTTAAGGTTTGTGAACCCTTGTTCTAGAACAATCAACAACCCTATGCAAATGTGCAAACTGGTTGCAGGTGGGAAGATTTTCTCATGCATTATATCCAGATAGCACTTGTCATAGTATCATATGTGAAGTTTTAGACCTAAAATAAACAAAAATGGCACTCATGAGGAAAAAGGTTGCCAACCCCTATTCTAGAGACATGATAAAGCAGATGGCTTGTGAAACTTTTAACCAATTTAATATTATTATTATTACTTACATAAGAAATTATTTTAATTCACTTTCTTCTCTTGCACTTTATAATAATGTAAACACTTACTATTTAAAATCTTTAGCATTTGGTTCATCTAAGTTAACTTGTGGTGATGGTGGGCATATGTTGACCTGAGGTGGATCCAGATTAGAACCAGACATCTGAAGATCAGCAATCTCTCTCTCAAGTTCTTCTTTGGCACGCTAAATTAAATAATATATCCATAACCTGTACTATAATGTATATACATTAAAAATACTTTAAAAGGAGATGTCATACCATAAAACTTTTTTTTTTTTTTTTCATGAATTACTGTGTCAAATATGCTCCCATTCTATCTGGTTCTTCCCCACCCATTCTTTTTTCAATTTTTAGAATAATGTGCTGGGTACTATAGAAAATGAAGATTATGAGACATTTCTTACATACTTTAATGTTATAAAAAATTTTCAAGATTTCAATATATGTTTTCATAGTGAAACAAAGATTTTGTTATTACTATTCGAGAATATATATCATAAGAAAATAACAAAACGTCTTTTAACAGATTCTGCATTCAATAAATATAGGGGAAGGATAGATATAATATAAAGATTGTGGATATGATAAGAAATGAAAAATAAAGTTAAAAAATTGAAAACTGGATGAAGCAGGTTGAGGGCAAGTCCAGCTTTGGGGCAGGGCAAAAAAAGCAACTGCACCAAGTATTAAGATATTGGAGATGATCAAAATGAGGAAACTGGTATTAGGCATGAAGTACAGTGCTTGGAAAATAGATAATGAATTCCAAATTTCTATTTATTCTATTACATATTATTTCAAATAATACTGTAAAAATTAAAAAAAAAATCAAGAAGCTCTTCAATTCATCCATAATATGAATATGAATGATACCTTCCTGAAGATGGATGGCACTATACATTTTACTGACATTATGAATAATGGCTGCCAGTGTAAAAAGAAGTTTCTCAAAATTAAAACTAATAATAAAACTGATAAATAATAAAACAAAAAAAGAAGCCTCAAAACTAATGAGACCGGACATGGTGATATCTGCAACAAACAAGATCAGCTGATGACAACATATATTAAACTAGCCACACTCAATATTATGACATTGTCAGGAAAAATTGAAGAATGTGTCGACATCTTAAAGGACAGAAAAATAAGCATATTTGGATTGAGTGAATCAAAATGGAAAGTAAATGAGTGTAGAGGGTTACAAGGAGGTTCTTACCTATATTGGTCTGGGGGGGTGATGTAGCGAGGAAGGGTGTAGCCATCATTATAGATCACAGGATTAAGGAAAGCTAATGGAGGTGAACAATATCAGCGACAGACTCATTTCAATTAAACTGCAAATAACTTAAAGAGAAACATTGAAGATAGTACAATGTTACACACCGCAAACTGGTTGCAGAGAAATGGAGAAGCTGGAGTTTGAGGACAAGCTCAAAGAGAACATCACAGGTGGAGATATAGTTATCATGGGTGACCTGAATGCAAAAGTCGGAGTGGAGAGACAAGGACTAAAATAGGTTATGGGTCCACATGGTTGGAGACCTAGGGATGCTGATGGTGACAGGATGTTGGATTTCTGTTTATGGAACATAGGAAATACCTGGTTCAAGAAGAGAAAGAGTCACAAAGTGACAAGGTACAGTTGGGACGGTCAACAGGAATCCCTCCTTCACTATATACTCGTGGAAAAAGAGCGACACAGAAGACTAGTGGACATCAAGGTCATTCCTAGTGTCTCCTTGGGTAGTGATCACAGGTTAGATGTTGAAGTTTGAAAATTCCCTAAATTGAAGAGGATCAAAATAGCAAGAGAGAGAAAACTACAGGTGTGAAAGTTGAAAGAAGAGGAAAAAGGGGTGCTATTCAGAGAAGAGTTCAGGAAGGTTGTACCTAAGACAGTGGTGAACAGCGTGGAATCAGAATGAAAACCATTCAAAGACTGTATAGTAGGATCTGACAGAGCAGGTTTCTGGAAGGACAAGCAATAGAAGGAGATGGAAAGAAACCCCGTGGTGGAATAATAGCACAAGAGAGACTGTGAAAATCAAGAATAATGAATTCAGGACCTACTTTCAGAACAGAAATGACGAGAATAAAGAGATATGAAACCGTGAAGACAGAGGCCAAGACAATAGTTAACGAGGAAAGAAGACTGTGGTTGGAAGAATGGAATGAAACTCTACGACAAGATATCGACGGTAATAAAAAGATGCTGTATGGTATAGTGACTAAAAGGAGAAGAAATGGTGAACAGAACAAATACTTTATAAATGAGAATGAGAACATAATAACCAAGGACGAAGAGATAAGAGGAACTTGGAAGAAGTATTTTGAAAATCCATTGAACATGCAGGACAGCCAGCAAAAGGGACAAAGGCAGGTTGATCATAAAAAAGGGGATGAAGGAGAGGATACGGAGAGAGAGCAGGCAGATTTGACTTCAAATAATGTAGTGCAGGCATGGAAATACATCAAGACAGATAAGTCTTGATGGATTTCCATACATCAAGACTTATTTCTCCATTTAGCATTAGTAGAGCCATATGATGAAAGAAAGCAAGCTTATGCAACATCAGCAAAAAAAATTTAAAAAAACCACTTCCACTTCACCCCTCTGTTCGTTCGAAATACCTGTCCAGCTGAGTTTTAAATTTATTTAGGCTATCAACTTCCACAACAAGGGATGGAGCCTGTTCCACCAACAAACAACCTGCTGCCTAAAGGCAAATTTCAGTACTTCTATCCTACATCTGTCTTTCTTCAATTTGAATTTATGCCCTCTCAGGTGATTATTCTGAGCAAGAGGAAGAATCCCATCAGCATTGAGCATGCTCAAACCATTCAAGGCTTTATACACCTCTATCAGATTACCTCGCTGGTGCCTAGTCTCCAGACACTGTAATTTGCAAAACTTTAGCCTTTCTTCGTTAGAGCAACCCTTTGTTCCATTCACTAATCTTGTTGCCCTTCTCTGTATTCGTTCCAGCAGCTCTACATCCTTCTTGAAATGAGGCCTCCAGACCTGTAGTACTCTAGGTGTGGCCTGACCATTGCCTTATACAAGGGAATAATCACCTCCTTATCCCTGCTAGAAAAATTCCTGTATATCAGGAATATACAGGAATACACCATGAGCTACTCTTAAATACACCATGACAATACACCATGAGCTACTCTTAAAGCCCGTCTGCACTGTCAGAGAACTTCATATCTGCCTGCACAATTACCCCCAGGTCCTTTTATCCCCAGTACCACTGTCAGTGTAGTACCACAGAGTTGATACGTTGCTCTGGGGGTTGCTGTTTCCCATATGTAGTACTTTACATTTGTCAATGTTAAACTTCATTTGTCACCACTCAGCCCATCTGCTCAACCTTTCCAAATCCTGTTGCAGCAGCAGCATAGCATCAGTAGCGTCCTTAACAACCCTGCCAACCTTTTTTTCATCTGCAAACTTGAACATTACGTTTGATATACCATCATCAATATCATTTATAAATACAGAAAACAATAATGGACCCAACACTGAACCCTGAGGGACTCCACTAATAACATTAGTCCACGTTGAGCAGTGTCCATTGATTACCACTCTCTGTCTCCTCCCCCTCAACCACCCCTTTATCCATAGCAGCAACCTGACTCCAATGCCACACTGACTGCTCCAATTTGTGCAGCAGTCTTCCATGTGCAACAGTATCAAAAGCCTTTCTAAGATCCAAATATATAATATCAAAGTTATTCCCTGCATCCAGTTCTTTGTGACTGCATCATTGTATTCAATCAAATTGGTCAAGCAAGACTTCCCCTTAACAAAACCAGGCTGTGTCCGAGCTATAACTGAAATCTTGTCTAGATGATCCTGCAGGGCTTCTTTAACCAGTGCCTCCATTAATTTTCCTGGAACAGAAGTTAAACTCACAGGTCTATAATTACTTGTGTCAGCCTTTGATCCTCCTTTGTGAATTGGGGTCACATTTGCACATCTCCAGTCTGTGGGTACCTCCCCTGAGTCCAAGGAAGCTCTCATAATTATGGCCATGGGTTTGCTTACTTCCTTTGCTGCCTCCTTTTATATAACTAGATAGATCCCATCCACCCCAGGTGCCTTTCTTGTGTTTATCTTCAACAATTTCTCCTCCACTTTACTCTCAGTTATTGCAAGATTCTCTAGCTTACTGCCAGAATTGAATACATCTCTGGCATTCCCCTCGCTGAATAACTCGTGTGAATGTCGATGCAAAATATTCATTTAGTTTGTTAGCTACCTGAGCAGGTTCATCAACAGTTGACCCATCGATATCAAGTGGACCAATCTGATTCATCCCCTTCCTTCTAGAGTTTACATAAGTAAAGAACTCTTTGCTGTTTTTCTTTGCATCCCTTGCCAAGGATTTCTCGTAATTTGCCTTCGCCTGCCTAACCTCCTTTGCAACTTGGTTACAGATCAACTTGTATCTATCATAGGCTTCTATGTCACGTGATAATTTGTATGTATCCCAAGCATTTTTCTTCTCTGCCATATGTCTCATTAGTTAATCTGACATCCATTTAGGCCTAAACCTTGAACAATATTTCTTAGTTGGTATGTAAAGCCTAGTAGCTTCCAAGACAAGTTCTTTGAATGCGTCCCATTTTGAATTTGCTGTTGGTAACATCATCAGTTGGTCCCACTGTAAAGAATTTAAATACTATCTCAGACCATTGTAGTCACCTTTATGAAAGCAATAACCCTTCCCTTTACCCCTAATGGTAGTTATCTCTTTGAGTAAATCCCACTTCAGCACACTGTGATCACTGCCACCTAGTGGTTCCTTTATCTGCAGATTCTTAATGCATGAAGAATCACTACTGATAATCAAATCAAGAGTATTACTCTCTCTAGTGGCCTCCCAAATATGCTGATGTAGAAAACAATCATCCAATAAATCCACAAAAGCCCTGTTAGTGTGTGAGTGACCAGCCCACAAATTCCAATCAATATCTGGGAAATTAAAATCCTCCATTATAAGACTCTGATTTACTGGCCCACTCTATTTCCCTGTACAGTTTCTTATTATACTCATCAGAGTCATTAGGCCTATAGCACACTCCTACTCTCAATTTTGATCTCCCAATGCTTATGTGACACCAAACTGACTCGACACTGCACTGTCCAGCAATGTCGACCGGCTTCACTTCCTTGGATTTTATGTGTTTCTTAACTAATAGCATAACCCCTCCTCCCTTCCTATCCTTTCTGTAGACGTTGTACTCCCCAAATTCCAGTTCTGCATTTCTTATATCTGTGTGACACCACGTCTCTGATATCCCAACAATATCCGCCTTTAATGCTTTGAGCAATACCTCAAATTCATCAAATTTATTTAACAAACTCCTAGCATTGGTGTACACGCAAGTATACATGCACCTGTTTCTATTCTTAGCTACCCTAACACAACCCATGTGTTTACTTGTACCACAATGAATCCCAGCAATCTCTGAAATATCCTGCATCTTGTTTTTCAGGCTTCTGCTCATTCCAATAGAAGCAGTGCAAGAATCACTTTCACCTCTGCCAGTGGCTACTGTTGATCTATTAGTCTTTGTATCCCCCCAACTAGCAGTTTTCCGACCCACCTAACACTACCTCGATAGCATCAGCAAATATTCTTGCACCCTTTCTATTTAAGTGTATCCCATCCCTGTAGAAGCAGTCTCTCCTGTTAACAAGTACAGTCCAGGCTGAAAAAAATTCTACCCCTTGAGCCTTGCACAATCTTTCCAGGGCCGAATTGATCGACAAGGCTCTCATCATATACTCCCTCCTATCGTGTGTGGGCAGAATTGCAGGCACTTTCAAATTCAACCCTAATTCACAGCTTTTTTTTTTCAACAGTGACCTGTACTTGTTAAGTAAGTCTTCCGTTTTTTTTTATGTATTTTGATATATTTCCATACATAAAGATAAATGGAGAAATGCTGAAGGTTATAGGCGAGGTAGGGATAGCATGGACATACAGACTGTTCCGTAAGATCTGCGATGAGAGGCAGGTGCCAAATGACTGGAAAGAAACACGTTAAATTCGGCTTTACATGCAAAATTCTGCTTTTACCTTACTCAATGCACTATTGACAACAATTATTCTGCCATTTTAACCCTGTACTGTCTGCATGAGTTGAAGATCTCATAAAGAGTGATAAAATTATTTTGTAGAGAAATACTCATTAAAATACAGTGAAGTTGCTTTAGAATTTTGAAATGTATTTTGGGTTGTAGTAATCGATTTATGACATGAGAAGAGTTTTTTAGGTCATAGGATTATCTGTTGCATTTGGCAACGGATTTTATCAAGTCACTGATAATTATCAATGTAAAGTTTCCTAGCTTTATAATTCTTACATGAAGCAATAGCTGACCTTCTGCATTTCTTTTAGACTGTTTAGATCACTTGGTTGTAATTCTTCAAATTCAATTTATGCCCCTTCATGTGTGTAGTCTGAGGAAGAGGAGACATCCATCAGCAGTGAGCTTGCTCAATTCATTCAAAGCCTTAAGCACCTCAATCATATCACCTCACAGGTACCATTCTCCAGATGCTACAATTTACCAACAATAAAAGGTGTTCTTACCAAGCCTTTTTTTGGTAAGAGTACCTTTATTCCCCTCACCAATCTTGTTTCCCTTCTTTGTACTCATTCCAACAACCCCACATCCTTCCAAAAGGTGAAATTCTCACTGTTCTAAAGAATTCCAGAACTAGGGGTCATAAATTCAAATTACAGGGCTTGAGGATTATATTAGATAGATTGTAGGAAGTTTTCTTTTAGCCAATGAGTCATTGATAGCTGCAAAAAAGTTGCTTTCACATGTAGTTGAGGCTGACAATTTGAATAAATTCAGAGCTCAACTAGTTACTTACCTATGTGAGGAGGGAAGCATATAATTTGTGTTTTCTTATCTACTTGGTTGGTTTTTTTTTTTTTTTTTTTTTTTTGCAATATATTGCAAATTCTATAGCAAATGAGTCTCCAGATCTGTATGCAGTACTCAAGATATGGCCTGACTATTGCTTTATACAGTGGGATAATCATCTCCTTATCCCTGCTAGTAAAATTCCTGTATATCATTCACAAAATCCTATGAGCTGCCCTGGCAGCCTGTCCGCAATGCTTAGACAACTTCATTTCCAATTGAACAAAATCATGAACAAACCAATCACGAAATATATCTTTGGCCATCCACGCATTCTTTTGGGCTTTATAGGTCACAGGTAAGTGCAGAATTCCTTTAAAGGCCCGTAGGCACTGAAATTTTCCAATAACCAAAGGCTTAATTTTATGTTGACCTGAAGTATTAGCACACAAGAATGGTTACTCTTTCCTTATTAAGCTTAAACACTGTTGCATTTCGTTCCCAGCCAAAGTTTTTGTGAGCAAACACTTCCAGTAAATCACTGTTTCATCAGCATTATAAATTTGATCGGCTGTAAGGTCACAGTCAGATACAATTTTTACAAATGTTGCACTATATTCTGTTGCTGCTTGTGTATCAGCCGACTGTCTTTCTACAGCAATATCTAAGTGTCTAATACCATGATAAGTCTTGGAATTCCTAAGCCATCCATCACTAAATGTGCACTCTGATTCAATGTTCATTTGCTCCGGCAATAAGCATCAGCCCAAAAATTGCCATTACTTTCTGATCGTTTTAATAAAAACCAACCATACAACACTTTATCAAGATTCTTAATTTTGGCCAGTGTAAACCTTTTCTCTCAGAAATTTTATTGTAAGGCTCAGATGAGGTGTGAATTCTAGAATTTTATTTTCCTTTTTTTTATATTGCAAATTGTAGACTTTCCGATGTTGTATGTTTCCATTAAAACAGCACTGTTCACACCACTTTCTAGTTTCTTAATAATTTCAAGCATGTCACTCAATTTCAACGTGTTCTTTCTCTTCACACCATGAAGTTTATCTATTTTAGGAGCCATTATTATGGACTTGTAAATATGTATGCTATATATATGGTAAATGGAAAGAGCAGGACAAAAATTAGTGTTGCCACAGAACATTATGGATTTGATTGCTCATTTCAAAATATCGACCATGAGCTTGTTTGTTGTCACTGGTCATCTGTGGTGCACACGCACAAAAGTCTGCTAAATTTAAAAAGTTTGTGAGGTTTCAAAAAGTCCAGATTGTTGGCATCCGGATTTTCGGACTTTTACTATATATGATATCAAAATTATTTTTGATTGCTCATTTCAAAATATCGACCATGAGCTTGTTTGTTGTCACTGGTCATCTGTGGTGCACACGCACAAAAGTCTGCTAAATTTAAAAAGTTTGTGAGGTTTCAAAAAGTCCAAATTGTTGGCATCCGGATTTTCGGACTTTTACTATATATGATATCAAAATTATTTTTTCCATCTTTTGTGACCAAATTGCAGTATTCAATCGAACTGATCAGACAAAATTTCCCCTTAACAAATCCATAATGTTCTGAAGTATAACTGCAGTCTTGTCTAGATGAGCCTTCATTACTTCTTTAACCAGTGACTCCATTATTTTCCCTGGAACAGAAGTTAAACTAACAAGTCTGTAATTACTCACATCACCCTTTGATCTCCTTTTTTGAACTGGGGAAACATTCGCACATCTCCAGTCTACGTGAACCCTCTCCAAAATCCAAGGATGCTCACATAATTATGGCTAAGGGTTTGCTTGCTTCTTTTGCTTTCTTCTTTAATATAATTGCACAAATCTCAAATGCACAAATCTCAACTGCTCCAGGCATATTCGTACTGTTTAGCTTCAACAACTTCTCTTCCACTTTCCTCTCGGTAATTACAAAATCATTTAGGTCCTGTTAGAGTTTGTTAAAGTTTTGGCCACTGCTTCTCTAAAGAATTCCTCATGTAAATGTAGATGCAAAATACCTATTTAGTTTGTCCCTAACCTGAAGAGGATAACCAATAGTCAAACTAAAGATATGAAGTGGACCAATTTAATTCATCCCCTTCCGTTTGGTATTTACTTTGTAAAATAAAACACGGAAGTATTCTACATACTATATTGAGATAAACAACTCTTATTATTTTACAAATATTAATATCAACGTAGAAGATATTGAGTATTACAGCTCTGATTCATACTACCTAGTTTGGTATTTACATAAGTAAAGAAGACTTTGCTGTTTTTCATTGCATCCTTTGCCAAAGATTTCTCAAAATCTACCTTCACACCTACCCTCCTTTGTAACTTGATTATACAACAGTTTATATCTACCATAGGCTTCTGTGTCACCTAACAATTCATATGCATACCATACATTTTTCTTTTCTGGCACAAGTCTCATTAGTTCATCTGACATTTATTTATGCCTAAACCTTGAACAACATTTCTTAGTTGGTATGAAAATCGTAGTAGCTTCTATGATTAATTCCTTGATAGCTTCCCACTTAGAACTGGCCGATGAAAACATTATCAGTTGGTCCCACTGTTTAGAATAAAAACAGTTTAGAAGAGAGTCTACGACCATTAACCTAAGGCTGCAAAAAGATTACATTTTAACACCATCCACAAAGAAAATCATGTAGCTTGGGACCATGTGGTTCAGAAAATGATGGAAAATGAGCCTTGGGAGTTAGCCTACAAGGTCATCAGAGAAAAAAATTCCCCTCCCGAAACCTAATCAATCATCGAACCAAATTGTAGAGAGACATTATCTTGCCAAGAAACTATGAATGCTATCTTTGATGAGATCATTCATTAGGATTATTCATTTCCTGAGTGTACAGAGCAAACTGATATGTGTATGGAACATTTAATGTATGCTGCTCCCACAAATGCAGATCCATTTACAGCAAATGAAGTCCTGATGCAATCTGTTTCATGCAGGATAGAAAATGTACAGGGCTAGCTAGATCTGGTAGAATTATCAGTCCTAAAAACGATTTGATTTGGAGGTTGAGGCCACAGACTGTTGTTAATATCATGAACACCTGCTTAAATGCTGGCTGTTTCCCAGAGCCATAAAAGCTGGTAAACTTAAAAGTTTTTCTAAAATCTCCGGACAAACCTGCGGATGGACCAACATCATATCGCTCCATTGCACTTTGTGGACTAACTTTGTGGACTTCGAAGGGGACTTTGACACCCTTGGCTGCAAAGTGTCTTGGCAAGGTTCCAGGGGACTGGGGTCTCAGCTCATATGTACCATTTGGCTGCAGATTATTTCAACAAAAGAAACCTTGTTGTCTTCTTGGGAGTTTGCTTGGTCACGATACGGGTTACTTGCAGCTGCCCCCAGGGATCCGTATATGGTCCAATTTATTAGAATGTGGTTCTTGATGGGTCGTTTGATTTTGATTTTGATTTTTGTGGTGCAAAAACAGCAAGGTTATAGTGCGCCATGGAAAGATTAAAATTCAAAAAAGATTAGACTTGTTAGTTTTAAAAAAGTTACTTCGTCTAAAGTTGCATATATATATGTATACAGACATATCAATACATAAAATCAGTATAATGATAAAAGCAAATTGTATATTTCATATGAGTGTATACATATTGATCGATTTTAAAAATTTAAAAACTGCTGACACATTGTCATTGTCATTTAAAATCTGACTGAGTGTGTATGGCTCAGTCAGATGGGTAAAAGCAGAAAAACGAGAATTTATAAAACTGGTACAATCACATAAAATGTGTTGGACAGATAAAACGGTGTCGCATTGCTCGCACATAGGAGGGTCATCAGCCCTCAGCAAAAAGGAGTGTGTCACATGACAGTGTCCTATGCGGAGCCGAGCAAGAACAACTTCCTCTTTGCGATCCCTGCGTAAGCTGGACCGCCAAGGATGGATCACAGGCTTAATTCGACATAGTTTGTTTGTAGTAATCAGTCGATGCCACGAATGTTGCCACTGAGCTTGATTGGTGGCTAGCTTCTGATCATGCCGATCTCCGTAGGATTCCTTACACAGATGACCTGGCCCTTTTGATTACGGGAAACTCAAGATCAGAGCAAAAGCAAAAATCAAATAACATCTTGGATGACCTAAACTCATGGTCCAATGTGCACAAATTAGTTATTCCCATTCCCAAAATGAAACAACTTCTTCTTAAGGGCAACTTAAATCTAAATAGACTGCCAGTTGCTAAATTTAATAATCAAAGCATCAAACTAGAAAGAACATACAAATATCTTGGAGTAATATTTGATCAAGCTCTTTCATTCATGTAAAGTATATTTTGAACAAGATTAAGGCTTTAACAGGGAAAATACATAAAATTAGTAAAAATATCTTGTCTTGTTTCCTTCATGGATTAGGTGATCCACCTGTTCCGATTTCAAAGAGGAATGCCCATCTTTTCTTCGGTCATCCTCCGTCTCTTTTTCCTTTTGCTCTATATGTGTAAGCTAATTTAGGGAATCTATTATCTTCCATTCTTTCTACATGTTCTTTCCATCATTGTCTATATTCTATATTTTTTTCATTAATTGAATAAATCTTTAATTCCTTTCTAATATTTACGTTTGGTATTTTATCTAATTTTGTACATCCTTTTAACATATCTTAAAAATTTCATTTCTGCAGCTTGTATTCTATTAATGTCTCTTTTTTTCGGTATCCATGTTTCAGAACCCTAAAGAAGTGTTGGTATTGCCATTACTTTGTAGAATTTCAATTGTGTTTCTTTCCTTGTTTTCTTATCCAGAGTTCTTTTTATTATTCCACATATATTTTGAAATTTCGCCAATTTCTGGTTCATATCTTCTTCAACATCATATGTTTGTAAAAATGTTTGGGGTATAAAATCAAGCATATTAAAGCTTTACTATAAAAGTCTATTTTTGCCCATCACATGTTAATTAACCACCTTAAAGCCCCATGCGGCAGGTGCATGGGGCTTTAAGGTGGTTAATAGCATGGTGAAAAAATATCTTATCCAATCTCAATGTTTTTCATTCTAGCCACCTACAGAGCATGGAACTGTTTCTAATGTTGCTCTGCAGGTTAAAATACATATTTACTATGAAATAATACTGCAGTATCAATTATATCACCAAAGAAGGGATCTCTCAGCTAATATCGGTAACTATACTTTGAACATGGATTTATCTGAAAAGGAGGATGTTGCTAGATTATGATCAAAGTTTATAAGAGATTGGCAATTGGAATGGAATGGCTAAGAGTTACATATAGTTTTATTCCTAATGTCTTTGAATACACTAAGCAGTTAAAATGGTTTTTACCCAGCTTAAATGTCACATTTATGATTACAGGTCACAAAAGTATAAACTCAAATTAAATGCACTTGGATTGTCCACATCACCACTCTGCCCTTGTTGAGCTGTTCAGATGTTCAATCATTTAATCCTAGAATCTAACCACTATTTAGATATTAGAAATAAACTACAGCTTTTAAGTAATGTATATAGTCCCACTGATTTTCCATGGTTGATGGAAACAAGGGAGAATTTCTTATATTTCTCTGAATTTGCTTATAGTGTTTAGGAAACAAAAAAGCATTGTAAATGTTAATCCTTAAGGAGGTGTTAACACCAAAGAGTTTATAAGGTTTTACTTGGTTCTGAGATTTGCTGAGTCATATATTTTAAGTTGTAATATTAATAGTGGCATGTGATGCAAGAAAGCAAGCATATAAGCTTATGTAGCATAATCCAAAAAAAAAAAAAAAAAAAAAATTACACAACCATTCCCTCTAAATGTTTGTCCAATTCCTCCTTGAATTTATTCAACCTATCAACTTCCAAAATGACAGATGGAAGTTTGTTCCAGCAATTAACCAACCACTGACTAAAGGCAAATTTCTGCACATCTATTCTACAACTGCCTTTCCTCAATTTCAATTTATGACCCCTTAGGTTCATAATCTGAGCAGGGGAAAGAATCCCATCAGAATTCAGCGTGCTCAACCCATTCAAGGCCTTATACACCTCAATCAGATCACCTTGCAGGTGCCTAGTCTCCAGCCACTGCAATTTGCAGAACGTAAGCCTCTCTTGGTAAGAGGATCCCTTCATTCCCCTCACCAATCTTGTTGCCCTTCTCTATACATGCTCAAGCAAATCTACATCCTTCCTAAAATGAGGCCCCCAGACCTCTACACAGTACTCAAGGCGTGACCTGACCATTGCCTTATACAAAGTGATAATCTTTTCCCTGCTAGCAAAATACTTGTATATCATTGACAAAACCCCATTACCTGCTCTTGCAGCCTGTCTGCATTGCTCAGAAAACTTCTATCTGACTGCACAATTACTCCCAGATCTTTTTCATCTTCCACCGCCTTTGGGGATTGTTCTTAAGAACTGTTGTTGAAATTAAAGTCTTGTGCATATGAGAGGTTAAATGGTTATATCTTTGTAGGAAAATAAGTCCTGTTAATGATATACATTATAGGTACTGAATTTTAATGATTATGTACAAGACCAAAGGTCTTGTATATAATCATTAAATTAAATTGATCTTGAACATAATCATTAATTAATTGCAGGAAATTATGTTCTAGAAGATAGTGTCAAATATACTAAAGTTTTATTGCTGTAGCCATTTATTATGAATTATCTTTCTCTTGGAGACTTTTAGTAGTAGAAGTAGTACAGGCATGTGATGCAAGAAAGCAAGATTATGTAGCATCAGAAAAAAAAAAAAAAAAAACACCATTTCACACATCCATTCTCTCTAAACATTTGTCCAGTTCCTCCTTCAATTTATTTAAGCTATCAACTTCCACAACAACTGATGAAAGTTTGTTCCAGCAATCAACTACCCGCTGGCTAAAGGCAAATTTCCACACATCTATTATATAACTGTCTTTCTTCAATTTATGCCCCTCAGGTTCATAATCTGAGAAAGAGAAAGAATCCCATCAGAATTGAGCCTGCTCAACCCATTCAAGGCCTTATACACCTCGATCATATCACTTGAGAGGTGATATGATTGAGAATCCAGATGCTGCAATTTGCAGAGCTGTTACCTTGGTACTGGAAACCCCCTGTTCCACTCACTAATCTTGTTGCTCTTCTCTGTACTTGTTCTAGTAGCTCAATATCTTTCCTAAAATGAGACTTCCAGACCTGTATGCAGTATTCAAGGTGTAGCCTGACCATTGCCTTATACAAAGGGATAATCTCCTCCTTGTCCCTGGTAGCAAAATTCCTATATATCATTGACAAGACACCATCACCTGTTCTGACAGCCCATCTGCACTGCTCAGGGAACTTCATATCTGATTGTACAATTATCCCCAGGTCTTTTTCATTCTCCACTTCCCTGGGTGTAGTACAACAGAGTTGGTACGTTTCTATTCGATTACTTCTATTCATATCCAGTACTTTGCATTTGTCAATGTTAAACTTCAGTTGCCATTTCTCACCCTAATCTACTTAAATTTTCATAGATCCTGTTGGAGTAGCATACCATCATTACTGTCATTAATAACACTGCCAACCTTTGTATCATCTGCATACTTGGATATTAAGCCTGATATACCTTCACCAATATCATTGATAAATGTACAAAACAGCAGTGTCCCCAACACCAAACCCTGTGGGACTCCACTAATAACATTAGTACATGAAGAGCAGCATCCACTGATGCAACAATGTCAAAAGATTTCTTGAAATCCAAGTATATGATATCAAAATTATTTTTGAACCCAGTTCCTTAGTAACCACATCATACTATCCAATCAAATTTGTCAGTCAAGACTTTCCCTTAACAAACCCATGCTGCATCTTAATTATTACTGCAGTCTTGTCTAGATGATCCTGCAATGCTTCTTTAAGCAGTGACTCCATTATTAAGTTATGGGTTAAACTAACTGGTCTGCAATTACTTGTGTCACCCTCAGATCCTCCTTTGTGAATTGGGGATACATTTGCACATTTCCAGTACGCCAGGACTTCCCCTCAGTCCAAAGATGCTCTAATAATTATGGCTAAGGGTTTGCTAACTTCCATTGCCACCTCCTTTAATATAACTGGATAGATCCCATCCACCCCAGGTGTCTTTCTTATATTTAACTTCAGCAATTTCTCCTCCACTTTGCTCTCGGTTATTACAAAATCAATAAGCACCCTGTTACAGTTTGATAAAAGCCTGGCATTTTCCTCCCTTAACTCCTCATGTGTCAATATAGAAGCAAAATACTCATTCAGATTATCAGCTATCTGGGCAGGATCATCAACAGTCAAACCATTGATATCAAGTGGACCAATCTGATTGATCTCCTTCCTTCTAGAGTTTATATAACTAAAGAGTTCCTTGCTGTTTTTCTTTGCATCCTTTGCCAAAGATTTCTCGTAATCTGCCTTTGCGATTTGATTACAGACTATCTTATAACTATCATAGGCTTCTGTGTCATCTGATAATTTATACGCATCCCATGCATTTTTCTTCTCTGCCACAAGTCTCAATAGTTCATCTGACATCCATTTAGGCCTAAACCTTGAACAGTAAGTTTTAATAAGTATAAAACACCTAGTAACTTCCACGATTACTTTCTTGAATGTTCCCATTTTGAATTTGCTGCTGATAACATCATCAGTTGGTCCCATTGTATACACAGTCACAGTTAATGAGATAAACTTTAAAAGCGTGAGGACTAGGAACATTTGCTCGACTTGGATTCCTTTAGCCTGAGTTTTTCAGCTGCTGTAGGAGACAGCTGGTTTCTACTGTTGCCTTACTGGATCTCAGTTAATGGATGTCTTAGGTTCGTTGGATGTGGTTGAGAACTGAATTAAGATTCTACATGAAAACTATTTTCAATTACTTGAAATGGAGGACTTTAAAACTGATTCACTCCGTGAGACTCCTCTAAATGGGGTTGTTTCCCTTCACTACTCAATCAGAATCAAATTAATTTTGGCATTCTCATTACCTTGGTTGTGACACTCGTTACCCTGATTGTGACACTCATTGCCCTGATTGTGACAACTAATTAATGCAATTATATTTTTTCCAGATTACTTCATGCATCATGGCACTGTTGTCATCAACCTGTTTCAGTGGAAACTTAAACAAGAGAGTTGTTGTGCTAGGTTATAGTAATAGTCATGTGATGCAAGAAAGCAAGTGTATAAGTTAATGTAGCAACAGACAAAAAAAGAAAGAAAAAAAATTCACACAACCATTCCCTCCAAATGTTTGTCCAGTTCCTCCTTGAATTTATTTAAACTATCAACTTCCACAATGGCAGAAGGAAGTTTGTTCTAGCAATTAACCACCCGCTGGCTAAAGGCAGATTTCCGCAGACCTATTCTACAACTGTCTTTCCTCAATTTAACCCCGGGGGCTCACATCTGGTGAGTATGGGCTTGGCACACCCAGGGTCCTGAGCTGGATATCATCATTCTTCTCTTTCTTGGTGATTCCCTTCTACTTTTCTTAATCTCTCTCTCTCTCTCTCTCTCTCTCTCTCTCTCTCTCTCTCTCTCTCTCTCTCTCTCTCTCTCAGGGTAATTCGGGATTTTTTTTTTTTTGGCTGGTGCAGCATAAGCCTCAGGCTTCCTTGCACCATATAGCTAATAATAATAATAATAATAATAATTTGAATTTATGCTCCCTTAGGTTCATAATCTGAGCAGGGGGAAGAATCCTATCCGAATTTAGCATGCTCAACCCATTCAAGGCCTTATACACCTCAATCAGATCACCTCGCAGGTGCCTAGTCTCCAGCCACTGAAATTTGCAGAACTTAAGTCTCTCTTGGTAAGAGGATCCCTTCCTTCCCCTCACCAATCTTGTTGCCCTTCTCTGTATGCGCTCAAGCAAATCTACATCCTTCCTTAAATGAGGCTTCCAGACGTGTACACAGTACTCAAGGCATGGCCTGACCATTGCCTTATACAAAGGGATAATCACCTCCTTTTCCCTGCTAGAAAAATTCCTGTATATCATTGACAATACCCCATGACCTCCTCTGGCAGCCTCTCTGCATTGCTCAGAAAACTTTATATCTGACTGCACAATTACTCCCAGGTCATTTTCATTTTGTACCACCCTAAGTGTAGTACCACACAGTTGGTACATCCCTCTAGGGTTACTTCTACCCATATGTAGCACTTTGCATTTGTCAACGTTAAACTTCAGTTGCCACTTCTCAGCCCATCAGCCCAAATTTTCTAGATCCTGTTGCAGTAGCATACACCCATTACTGTCATTAACAACCCTGCCAACCTCTGTATCATCTGCAAACTTCGACACTAAGTATGATATACGTTCATCAATATCATTGATAAATATAGAAAACAACAGTGGGCCCAACACCAAACTCTGTGGAACTCCACTAGTAACATTAGTCCATGAACAGCAGCACCCACTGATTGCCACCCTCTGTCTTCTACTACTCAACCACGCTTTTATCCATTGTAGCAACTTGACCTTAATACCATTCTGTTCCAATTTGTAGAGTAGTCTTCCATGCGCAACAGTGTCAAAAGCTTTCCTGAAATCCAAGTATACAACATCGAAATTATATTTTGCAACCACATCACTAAAAAATTGAATGTCCAAATGTGTCAGGTTAGAGACAAATTTAACTCTATTTTAACATGTTCACTTCTTAAGATTGAAGTGAGTGTGTTGATATTTATTTTAAAACATTCTGTGGCAGCTTGTTAGATTACTTATTATTCCAGTTTTAAGTCTAACCCAAATATTTTGTAAATAGGTTTACTAAAAGTTAAAATTATTATCACTGGGTTGCCCAAGAAAGGCACTTTGCTGAGTTTCTTTTGGGTAATATTTTTTTGATTTCTCCTAGGTGCAGTTGAAGAAATTGATTCTTGGCTGCCAGAACTGCAGTCTTAACTGAAAATCATTGAATCGTTTGGTTTGCAAAGTATTGTGATTATATCCTGAAATCATTGTAAATAACTGTTAAAATTGTAAATTTAGATAGGTTTTATGTTCATTAGTACTTTCACTTCTAATTCTATTTCCTATTATATATTTTTCTCTTCGTTTTAATGGGAAATGCCATTTCCATTTCACATATTCTTTAGGGTCTCCAGCTAGCTCTGGAAATCTCAGTACATGTGTCACACTGATGGTAGTCCCCATTGTGCTTCCACATGGCTAGGGTTGGGATTCAGGGGGCAGGGACCAGCTATTCCCTGCCCCCTGGTAGCAAAGTCACCAGGTGCCAGCACACAACATTCAACACACACACACTGACTCGCACTTGCTAGCATTACCTTCTGCCTTACAGATGCTACAGTGGCATATAAGGGAAACTTGGAGACCACCTACTTTAACCAATAACATTTTGTCTAAGACCACTGTAGTCACCTTTACGAAAGCAAAAACTGCCCATTTCCTCTTGATGTTAGTTACGCATTATAATGTTTCGCACATTTCACATATTTTATGCAACATTCCAACTAAACAGGAAAAATTAAATAAAAACAAGGAAAATTTTGAATAAATGTTTTAGAATACCCAAATTTAATGGTCTACATTTTCTTTTTTATTATTATCTATTTATTATTTTATTTTTTTTTTTTGTTGTTCTGTGGTGGTTGGGAGGGGAGGAAAACTTCATTAAGATTGTGAGCAGGAGAATATATATTTATATAAGTGTTTCACATATATACAGAGAGTTGACAGCTATGCAGTAGCCATAATGCATAAAAACCTTCATATTTCAGTAAAAATTTTTATACTAAATTAATACTTTTATATGTAAAGCTACAAAAAACAATAAAAAATTAATAACAATTTTAAATTCAAATAATTACAAATTCATTTTAAAATCATGCTCTGAGCTATTTATAGGAGAGTATATTTATTATTTAATATGTACACATTAGGCTTCACATATATTAATATATGTGTTTATGAATAAACAATTCACTATGTAATGTATTTACTTCTTTATCCTCTTCTGCTTCTTCTTCCTCAGCTGCTGTTAGTTCCTGAGCATTAGCTAGGTTATCCACAGCAATGGCTAAAAATACATTCAGCAGGGTGTCTACACAGAGTTAAGAAGTAACTGCTCAGAAATTAGGGCTTTTCTCTCATAGGTTATTTCTGGTTTTTCAGCCCACGCAACATGCAAATCAACCCATAAATATCAACTTCTACAGAAAAATACACAGAATATCTAATATGAATGAAAAGTTCTGGTGCCAACAAAAACAAAAATAATAATTTGGAACTTTTGAATTACTCTCAACCTAGAAATTATCCTTGATTTTCTGAAGATTCCCTCAATCCCATTCCTTACTTACGTATATTTTTGCAAGAAACACACACACATTATATATATATATAAACTGATATTAAATATTAAATCAAAACTAATGCCAGTAGCATGGCAAAACTGTTGAGCAAAAATAATAAATTAAACATAATGATTAATCAACAAGGAGAGAGAAGAAAAGGTAAAACTAAAAATTGTAGCAGAAAATCTCCAAATAATTTAGAAAATCCAATTAAAAATAATAAATCAATTTTAAAATTTAGAGCCACTTACATAAGAATTTAATGGCACCCCCTCGTAAGATGCCAGTTCCAAATTATATGAAATATCACAAAGAAACTAAACTAACTACAATAACATACCCGGACTATTAAAAATACCCAGATATTAGAGATACTCGGACTATTAGAAAAGAGTATCTCTTATTTTACTTGAGAAGTGAGGAACTTTTTAAATGAGTGATATAAACGTTGAATCGGTCATGACAGAACAATTGCTTGGCCACCATGGTTGCCAGATTTGACACCTTTAGACTTTTACTTATGGGGTCATATTAATGCAATTGTATATTCCAAAGACATCATCAGTCTTATAGAATTGAAGGAAAGGATTGTACTGGTGTTTGAAACGTTAAAAACTTGAAACACACGAGAAAGGCTTCAAGATAATCTAGTGAGAAGAGCGCAGCTTTGTATGTAACAGAATGAGCACATTTCCAACAATTCTGAAACTAATAAAAGGAAATTATCAAAAGGAAATATTGTGTCTCATTTTAATTTACATGTCCTATTTTAAAGTATGCACTGGACACTGTAAACAGAAGAGTAAATAGTGACTGGCAAAAAGATCTGCTCAACGGTGTCTTAGTCAAGTGCACGTGTACTCAAATAATATTTAAAGTTGATTTTCTTAAAAACGAAGCCTCATATGAAAAAATTTTATTCTGCAATTTCGACTTATCTTTTAATGAAGAACCATCCTCTTGCCGGTTGTACCATGAATTATGGACCACCCTGTATAGCATATGTATTATATATATATATGTGTGGATATGTACATATATATAATAAAACATTACACAGTAAATCTTGTACAAAACAAATAGTCTAACTAGAGAAAGGAAGTGTATAATTAAATAATATATGGACACACTATATTAGCTACAATATCTGAGATTGCAAAAATAGCTCAAAATAACTATGTCAAGTTTTCACTTAACAGTTTAAGGTACAATATACATTACACAAAGACCAGACCAAGGTACTTATGCACCCTGTTCAGAAAGACTTTTTTGCATCCCTTACTAAGGATATATATATATATATATATTTTTTTTTAAATCATGATTTGTAAAATTTAGCACCCCTTAAAGAATGGTGCTGCAGGCAAGGGCCCTGCTAGCTCATACCTTAATCTGGCAATGCATTACACACAAACAAATTACAAATCAATTAATAGTAACTGTTTTGTAATTTGTTTTCCTCCCCTACCCAGAGGAAGGAAATGGGGTTCAGTAGAAACTTGAAATACAGTCTAACTGTGTTTTGCATAGATGGTTGAAATAAAACTTTAATAAATAATTCAAAAAATGTTGAAATGTTTATGTGGTGTAACAGTTTCTTTGCTTTTTCATTTGAAATACAATTCTCTATTTTAGCAAGTAAAAATTACAATAATAAAAATGAACTGTTGCAAACATGAAAGAACTGAAATAGATTTAACAAAAATGAAGATGACAGTATCAACTGCTGATAAAATATTAATTAGCATATTACATGCAACAATAACCTATCAGTCCAATTTTCACAAAATAACAAGGTTAATTGCAAAAAAGACATGAAATAGTTGAATAAGAGGGGTATTCCATAGGGCGGGAATAAGGTTTCCAACGAACACAAGAGGAATCAACAGCTGTTGATTCCTCTTGTGTTCATTGATTTTTTTAGACCTATAAAAAGGTGAAATGGAAATTGGCCTAAAGTCAATTTCAGAGGTAAGCAGGCATTTTGGAAACTGGTATAATACAATATTTCATTAACTAATGAAGAAAATCTGCTTCTTTCAACAAGAGATGCAATAAACCCTTCCCTATCTCTTCCATCATGCAGTATGATTGATGACTTTCGAGGTTATGATGAATGTTGTGGCGAGATCCAATATTCCTTACATTTCGAGGGTACAGCTCTAAAACGGTGTTCGCAGGCCAGCCGCTAGATAGTACACCAGACCGAACCTATTGGTAACTCTCTAGGAGGCTTCCGGATCAGCTAGTGTATAATCTTGCTACCTCTACTCTATCAGATAGTGACTGCAGGGAGTCCGAGTAGTGTGTATGCGAGGGAGCATTTTCGAGGCCACGTTATGTCAAGGATCTGGGTATATTTTTACCACGTGTACGCCATATCCAAAAATTTCATTACTTCATACAGCATGTCCCACCCACTTTTTCTTACTATTGAATACACCATGAATTGTCAAACTAATAGAGCAAGCTTATCTGCAAAAAGATCTAAACCTCCCAAGCACTTCCTAATTCATTTCTAATATACGTGGTCTCAATTCTAATCTCAACGATGTCCATTTCCACTTGCAGTCTGCCAAACCCCATGTACTTTTTTCTGACAGAACCTCAGTTATCGGTTGATTCAACTACTGCTCATCTCAGATGCCAAAATTATTCGCTGTATGATACCTTTTGCCTCAAAGATGGTACTTGTGCATATGTCCATTCTGATATTCCCTGTCAGAGACTTGGCAATTTGGAATCTCCTCTCTTTGATCTTCTCTGGCTTAAAATCTCTCTACCTCATTGTGTCAAATTCATCTGTTGTCTCTACCATTCTCAAAACTCCACTATTCACTTGGAGCTCTTTGACTTCCTCTCTTTGCAACTTGACTTTCTTGAGTCCAACTTTCCTAACAGTGAGGTAATTTTCCTTGGTGATTTTAATGTTCACAACTCCAGCTGGCTTCCGTTTTCTAGTCACACCGACAGAGCAGGCCAAGATGCTAAGGCTTTTGCAATTACTAATGACCTAGCACAGATTGTTCATTTACCTACAAGAATACCGGACAATCCTAATCATACAGCCAATACGCTTGATCTTTTTCTCCCAAACAACCCTTCTAAGTATACGGTCGAAGTGAGAGGTCCTTTAGGCACTTCAGATCACAACGTGGTGATTGTCTCTTCTCCAATGGAACCTTTATCTCATGGCTATTCCCAACCTCGTGTTGTTTGGCATTACAAGAATGCAAAATGCGATGACCTGCGAGACTTCTTTTCTTCTTTTCCTTGGTCAGATTACTGTTTCAAAACTTCTGATGTCAACGTTTGCTCAGATTGTGTCAGTGAAATTATTCTTGCAGGAATGGAATCCTTTATCCCACACTCCACTTTAAAATCTCGTCCTTTATCTAAACCTTGGTTTTCCAATAAATGTGCTAAGGCTGTTCACAAGAGAAGAATCTTGAACATATCATAATTGGCTTGTTGCATATCATAATTGGCTTGTTTCTAATTATTCAGATTCATTTTCTACAGACATCAAAGCTCGCAACAATTGTAAAGCAGTTATTAATCAGTCCAAACTAGAGTTTGAACAGGCTAAGAGCAGAAAATTTGCTTCTTGCCCTAATAGTAGCCGAGCATTCTGGTCTCTTGCCAAAGCTATTGGCCGCAACTTTTGCCCATCTCTGCTCCCACCTCTGTCCAAACCAGATGGTTCTGTTGTCACTTCAGCCAAGGATAAAGCTGACCTGCTAGCATCCCATTTTTCTTCCAGCTCATGTATTAATGATCTTGGTAAAACACCTCCCACCATTCCCAACACGCTCCATTCAATGCCTCCTGTGGTCTTCCATCTAAAGGATAACAGAAGGATTTTGATGAATCTTGATGCTAATAAAGCTCCAGGTCCTGATGGTATTTCTCCACTTGTTCTCAAAATCTGTGCTCCTGAACTTACTCCTATTCTTTGCCACCTTTTCTTCACTTTCTTATTCCAAAGGTGTTTTTCCTTCTGCTCGGAAATTTGCTCATATCCAGCCAGTTCCTAAAAAGAGTGACAAATCCCTCCTATCCAATTATCGTCCCATTGCAATTACTTCTACTCTTTCTAAAGTAATGGAGAAATCAATTAACCGCCAACTCTTAAACTACCTAGAAACCTTCCTTCTGATCAATGATCGCCAGTATGGATTCCGTCAGTGTCGATCCACTGGTGATATTCTGGCTTATGTTAGTCATTTATGGACTAATTCAATGGAAAGGTTCGGTGAAACACAAGTAGTTGCTCTTGACATGTCAAAGGCTTTCAATCGTGTTTGGCATAAAGGTCTTCTAAACAAGCTTCCATCTTATGGATTGCCAACTGTTTTTAGTAATTGGTTATCCAGTTTTCTCTCTGATTGCTCACTGAGGGTGATGGTAGATGGCTCTCTGCCTTCTAACTTCTCCACTAATGCCCGTGTCCCCCAAGGTTCAGTTCTTTCCTCCACTCTTTTCCTCTTGTATATTAATGACCTTCTTCCATTGACTGGAAATCCTATCCATAGTTTTGCCGATGATAGCACATTGCATTCCACTTTCCATTTTGAGAAACCTTGTCCTGCTCAATCAGCTTCAACTTCTCGAAAATCTTCTACCAATTCCTTAAGTGCCGATCTTCAGGTAATTCTCCAGTGGGGCAAAGACAACTTAGTTGATTTCAACTCTTCTAAAACTCAGTCTTGTCTTATATCTCGCAAAAAGGATTCTTCTACTCCTATGCTTATCTTTAGTGACACTCCGATTTCTAGGCAAAATGATATATCTCTTTTGCTGATTACCCTGACTTCTAATCTCTCTCTTGGCACAAGCACATTACAAATATTGCTTCCTCTGCATCTAAAAAACTTGGTTTTCTCTTTCGCTCTCGGTGTTACTTTTCTTCCAAACAGCTGCTCACTCTGTATAAATCACAAATCCGCCCTGCCATGGAATATTGTTCCCACATTTGGGGTGGTGCCCCTAAAACCTCGCTTAGTCTTCTTGATTCCATTCAGAAGAGGGCAGTTAGGTTAATTAATGACTCATCTCTAACAGAGTCTCTCCACTCACTTTCTCATGGACGTACTGTTTCTGCTGCATGCCTCTTCTACAGATACTTCCATGGCACTGTTCTTTTGAATTGGCTTCTATAATTCCCACTTTCTCTCTCTCTTTCAAAACAGTCCGAACACGTGACGCCACCAGTCAACATCCATTTACTGTCCAACTTCAAACCCACAGAACCAACTTTTCATCTTCCTCATTTATTCATTCAACTGCTGTTTTCTGGAACAGCCTTCCTTCATATGTATTTCCTGAAAATTACAATCTACAGAAGTTCAAGTCCAATGTCAACAAATATCTTCTTTCGTCTTCTCAACCTCCAACCCAAACACGGTACTAAGTACTATAGGTTCTAATACCTCTCGTGTTTGGGGTTCACATAAAAAAAAAAAAAAAAATGATGAAGGAAATCAAACTGGGGAGAAAAAGAACAACTAAACTTTTCTGAGCATAACTTGGGATCAAATCTAATAAAATAGCAGAATTATCCCTCATAAAATTAACTATCTGTTTAAATTTTTCCTTCAAGACCTAAACAAAAGCAAGATGTGTTAAATAATTATCAAAATTGCAATCAAACAAACGGACAGGGGGAATTCACCACCTCATTCATCCTTTTAGTTAAATCTGAATCAAAAATAGTTTTAGATTGTTACTTGTAGAAATCCTCTTTCCTTAAACAGTCTTTTTTAGCAATGCAGCACAGTTTAATTTTACAGTATTAAAATTAGAATGTACCAAATGAAAATTACGTTGATGTTCCTCAAAACAATCCTTCTGCAACAAACTAAAGGTTCGCTGTTTAATTTCAAATAATGCAGAAAATCACCAAGTCTTAGCATTAGCATAGGCATATGATGCAAGAAAGCAAGCTTATTCAGCATCAGCCAAAAAAAAAAAAAAAAAAAAAAACCCTCTCCCATTTCACCCCTCCGTTCATTCGAAATACCTGTCCAGTTGAGCTTTAAATTTGTTTAGGCTATCAACTTCTACAACAAGTGATGGAAGTCGGTTCCACCAACCAACCACCCGCTGGCCAAAGGCAAATTTCCGCACATCTATCCGACATCCGTCCTTCCTCAATTTGAATTTATGCCCTCTCAGGTGATTATTCTGAGCAAGATGAAGAATCCCATTGGCATTGGGCATGCTCAACCCATTCAAAGCCTTATACACCTCTATCAGATCACCTCGCCGGTGCCTAGTCTCCAGACTGTGTAATTTGCAAAACTTAAGCCTTTCTTCGTAAGAGCAACCCTTTGTTCCATTCACTAATCTTGTTGCCCTTCTCTGTACCCGTTCCAGCAGTTCTACATCCTTCTTGAAATGAGGCCTCCAGACCTGTATACAGTACTCAAGATGTGGCCTAACCATTTCCTTATACAAGGGAATAATCACCTCCTTATCCCTGCTAGAAAAATTCCTGTATATCATTGACAAGACACCATGAGCTACTCTTGCAGCTCGTCTGCACTGCTCAGAGAACTTCATATCTGCCTGCACAATTACCCCCAGGTCCGTTTCATTCTCCACCACTGTCAGTGTAGTACCGCAGAGTTGATACGTTGCTCTGGGGTTACTGTTTCCCATATGTAGTACTTTACATTTGTCAATGTTAAACTTCATTTGCCACCGCTCAGCCCATCTGTTCAACCTTTCCAGATCCTGTTGCAGCAGCATAGCATCAGTAGTGTCCTTAACGACCCTGCCAACCTTTGTATCATCTGCAAACTTGGACATTAAACTTGATATCCCATCATCAATATCATTCATAAACACCGAAAACAACAACAGACCCAACACTGAACCTTGAGGAACTCCACTAATAACATTAGTCCACGTTGAGCAGTGTCCATTGATTACCACTCTCTGTCTTCTGCCACTCAACCAACCCCTTATCCATAGCAGCAATTTGCCTCCAATGCCACACTGCTCCAATTTGTGCAGCAGTCTTCCATGTGCAACAGTATCAAAAGCCTTTCTAAGATCCAAATATATAATATCAAAGTTATTCCCTGCATCCAGTTCTTTTGTGACTACATCATAGTATCCAATCAAATTGGTCAGGCAAGACCTGCCCTTAACAAAACCATGCTGCGTCTGAGCTATAACTGAATTCTTGTCTAGATGATCCTGCAGTGCTTCTTTAACCAGTGCCTCCATTAATTTACCTGGAACAGAAGTTAAACTAACAGGTCTATAATTACTTGTGTCAGCCTTTGATCCTCCTTTGTGAATTGGGGTTACATTTGCACATCTCCAGTCTATGGGTACCTCCCCTGAGTCCAAAGAAGCTCTCATAATTATGGCTAGGGGTTTGCATACTTCCTTTGCTGCCTCCTTTAATATAACTGGATAGATCCCATCCAACCCAGGTGCCTTTTTCATGTTTATCCTCAACAATCTCTCCTCCACTTTCCTCTCAGTTATTACAAAATCATCCAGCTCACTGCCAATGTTTACTTTACCTACATCATTCTCCTTCCTGAATAACTCCCCATGCGTGAATGTAGATGCAAAATACTCGTTTAGATTGTTAGCCACCTGAGCAGGATCCTCAACTGTTGAACCATCAATATCCAGTGGACCAATCTGATTCATCCCTTTCCTTCTCGAGTTCAAATATGTAAAGAACTCTTTTCTGTTTTTGTTTGCATCCTTTGCCAAGGATTTTTCGTAGTCTGCCTTTGCCTGCCTAATCTCCTTTGTGACTTGGTTACAGACCAACTTATATCTATCATAGGCTTCCATGTCACCCATTAATTTGTATGTATCCCATGCATTTTTCTTCTCTGCCACATGTCTCATTAATTCATCTGACAACCATTTAGGCCTAAACCTTGAACAATATTTCTTAGTTGGTATGTAAAGCCTGGTAGCCTCCAAGATTAGTTCCTTGAATGCTTCCCATTTTGAGTTTGCTGTTGGTAACATCATCAGTTGGTCCCACTGTATAGAATTTAAATACTGTCTCAGACCATCATAGTCGCCTTTACGAAAACAAAAACCCTTCCCTTTACCTCTGATGGTAGTTACCTCCTTGAGTAAATCCCACTTCAACACACTGTGATCACTGCCACCTAGTGGTTCATTTATCTGCAGATTCTTAATGCATGAAGAATCACTACTGATAATCAGATCAAGAGTATTGCTCCCTCTTGTTGCCTCACGAACATGCTGATGTAGAAAACAATCATCCAATAAATCCACAAAAGCCTTGCTAGTGTGCGAGTGACCAATCCACAAATTCCAGTCAATATCTGGGAAATTAAAATCCCCCATTATAAGACTCTCTGATTTACTGGCCCACTCTATTTCCCTGTACAATATCTTATTATACTCATCAGAGTCATTAGGCCTATAGCACACTCCTACTCTCAATTTTGATTTCCCTATGCTTATGTCACACCAGACTGACTCGACACTGCCCTGTCCATCGATGTCGACTGGCTTCACTTCCTTGGACTTTATGTGTTTCTTAATTAATAGCATAACCCCTCCTCCCCTCCTGTCCTGTCTATCCTTTCTATACACATTGTATTCCCCAAATTCCAGTTCCGCATTACTTATATCTGTGTAACACCACGTCTCTGATATCCCAATAATATCTGCCTTTGATGTTTTGAGCAATACCTCAAATTCATCAAATTTATTTACCAAACTCCTAGCATTGGTGTACACGCAGGTATACATGCACCTGTTTCTATTCTTAGCTACCCTAACACAACCCATGTGTTTACTTGTACCGCAATGACTACCAGCAGTCTCTGAAATATCCTGCATCTTGTTTTCCAGGCTTCTGCTCATTTCAATAGAAGCAGTGCAAGAATCACTTCCACCTCTGCCAGTGGCTACTGTTAATCTATTAGCCCTTGTATCCCCCCCCAACTAGCAGTTTTCCGACCCACCTAACACTGCCTCGACAGCATCAGCAAAAATTCTTGCACCCTTTCTATTTAAGTGTATCCCATCCCTGTAGAAGCAATCTCTCCTGTTAACAATTACAGTCCAGGCTGAAAAAAATTCTACCCCTTGAGCCTTGCACAATCCCTCCAGGGCCGAATTGATCGACAAGGCTCTCATCATATACTCCCTCCTATCGTGTCTGGGCAGAATTGCAGACACTTTCAAGTTCAACCCTAATTCACGGCTTTTTTTCAACAGTGACCTGTACTTGCTAAGTAATTCCGCCGGTCTCCTACTCTTAATATCATTAGTGCCAACGTGTACAACTATATCACCTTTTGTGCCCTATATCACCTTTTGTGCCCTTGTCTTATTTCACTTTGTGACAAAGAAATGTGTAACCTTTACGTTACAATGAGAAAAGCAAAAGCAACCACCTTAAAACTCAGAGCCAAATATAGAATACTGAAAACTCAAAACAAATTTTTTGCTAATGAAAGAAATCAAATAGACATGAAGCCATGGAAGTATTAACAAATTTAGGAGAATAAATATGTTTACTTTTGCAGACATTATCAATCCACTGCAGGATGGAAGCCTCCTCAACGATTCATGTTGAGGGAAATGGACCATAATCTACCACGCTGGTCCAGTGCGGATTGGCAGATCGACCATAGTTATCAGTCAAGGGCTTGACCCCCAGTCTACTCGGAGCGTGTGCTACTTCTCTACCACTCCTGCCACTTGTAGACACCCTTACATAATTATTATTAACAATGACCTAGTACAGAAACTCAAGTAAAAACCACAGACATCTCTAATGCAGAGTGATCTGACTGAAAAAAATTTACCTGAGTTTTATCACCCATAATTAGTGACAAGTTAGTAAAATCTTGTTCCAACCTCACTAAAGAAGTAATGACATCATTAATTTCACCTGCTATTAAAACTCTATCCCCAATGGGGAATGAGGTCAATTGGAAACCCACTGAACTAATCCGTCAAATAAAGTAATATTCATGGAGTGGGGGTGTGGGGATACAATGCAATTATCAACAAAATAGATGTGCCAATTAACAGCAAACACTAATCACTTCAAAACTCAGAGGTGATGGATGAGAGGTAATTTTTGAAATTAAAACTTGTCTATTGCTCTTATTGACATGGTTATGCTGAAATACCTCATAATCAAAATTCCTGATAAGAACATAGAATATCATTATACTTTTTAGATATAGAATATATCTAAAAAGCCAATGTTTCGATTAAAAAAATAAAATAAAAGAAAGAAGCCACAAAAATATCTACGAAACTCTCACATTTAATAGACAGAGCATTAGATTAAAAAAAAGATGAGACGTCGGGATGTAAAAACAACATTATCTCACTTCTTGAAACCAATCTTCTGATTAGACCTACAACTCCTCTTATCTCGCTTACAATAATGAAATAAAAGGAGTCAAATTAATCTTAAAAATATTAGGTAATTATGTACCAGGTACATAATGAGTTGCTGCCACTCTACTCTGAGACTGATAGTGTCACTGATAATGTCACAGCGACAGCCGTTAAAAACATCTTTACTGCGAGAACTCATTTTAAACTAAAATTGTGTAAAGTTACCATTTTGCATACATGCTCGTGAAGACATGTTGTATTATAATTCCGATTCTTCTTCTTCTTTAATGCTGCCGAATGGCGTTTCCGACTTCGTTTTGATATTGTTCTCTGTCTAGCGCTGCGTGTAGAATTTGTGCTGTTGTCATGTGAAGCCAGGTGTTGATGTTATCTAGCCATGCCATTTTCGGTCTGCCTGGGCGTTTCTTGCCTTTGATCTTTCCCTCCAGGATGAGTGGTAGTAGGTGATATTTTTGTTGGTTCCTAGCAATGTGACCTAGGTATTTGCATTTCCTGCTGATGATGGTTTTGAGCAGGTCCCGTTCCGTGTGCATGTCCTGCAGGACCTGTGCGTTGGTTATCTTGGCTGTCCACGGAATTTTCAGCATTCTTCGGTAGAGCCACATTTCGAAGGCCTGGAGCTTTTTTGTAGTGGCTGATGTTAGAGTGCTACATCTGGCCAATACTGCTCTACACCGTAGAGCAGTATTGGCCAGATGTAGCATTTCAATGTGCGTAATTTGAGCATGATGTTCAAGCTTCTGTTGGTGAGGATTGTTCTCCATTTGGTGAATGCCTGCCTGGCTTGTTCACTTCTGCTTTTGATTTCGGCCTCATGGTTCAGCTGGTCATCAATGAGTACTCCGAGATACTTGAAGCGGTGTATTTGCTCTAATTTTTTCGTTGTTTAGTTTGATCGTGATTTTGCTTGCAGTCCTGCTGACCTTCATCACCTTTGTTTTCTTTTTGTTGATTCATAGCCCCCATGCTTGGCTTTCTATGTCCACTTCGTTCAAGATGGTCTGTAAATCTTGTTCTGAATCCGCTATTAGTGCTGTGTCATCGGCATATCTTAAGTTATTGATGTAGTGTCCGTTAACTTTTATGCCGATGTTCTTGTTAGCCAGTGTTTGGTCGAAGATCATTTCCGAATAGATGTTAAAAAGAATGGGAGATAATGGACAGCCTTGCCGAACGCCTTTTTTTTTATTGGAATTGGGTCTGTCAGGTCGTTGTCATAGCGAAGCCGGGCTGTTTGATTCCAGTAGAGAGTTGTAATAAAGTTGATATCATTGTTTTCAAGCCCAAGTTTTCTCAGTCGGTCAATTAGGCGGTCGTGGTCTACTGAATCGAAGGCTTTCTCGTAGTCAATAAAACATATATACACGTCTTTTTGATGTTCATAGCACCTTTGTAGCAATATTTGTAAACAGAAAATTGCTTCTCTGGTGCCTAGTCCCCTGCAGAATCCGAACTGTGTGTTTCCTAGTGCACTTTCGCACTTACATCTTATCCTTTGCTGAATCACCTTGAGGAAGACTTTTAACACCTGGCTCATTAGACTGATCAGCCTGAAGTCTTCGCATTTCCGGCTGGTAGCCTTTTTTGGTAGGGCCACAAAGATGGATTGGAGCCATTCGGATGGAATGTCGTTGTTGTTGTAGATTTGATTGAACCATTTCGTTAGTTGTTGGATGTTGCTGTAGTCTAGTTGTTTCAGCAGTTCCACATGAATCTGATCAGGTCCACAGGCCTTGCCTGGCTTTGTTATTCGGATGGCATGTTCCACTTCAGATGTTAATATGTGGAGATTGTCTTCCTGTGTTTGTTGTTGCGTTTCTGCCGGTTTTCTGTTGGTGTCGAACAGATTGTATATATAGCTCTTCCAGGTGTCGAGTTTGGCTTGTTTGCTTAGTATAGGTTGGTTGTTGTCCGTATATAAACTTGGGATAGGAGCCGGTTTGTAGATGTTTCCAGCTTCTTTAAGCTTCTTGTGCAGGTTATAGTTGTCATTTTTCTTGATTAGGCCTTCGATTTCTGCACACTGATCTTCCATCCATTTTTCCTTCGCCTTCCGGATTTCCTGTTTGATCTTTTGTTGTATTTCTTTGTATTTTTCCCGGTTGTTGTTGCTTTTGAATATTCTCCGTTCATCCATTAGGTCTAGTATGTGCTGGGTCATCCACCGTTGTTTCTTTTTCGACGCCTGATGTCCTAGCAGGGTTTCTGCTGTTTCATTGATGCACTGTTTGAGTGAACGCCCGAATGCTTGCACGTCTGTTGTTACTGCTTCGATCGATCGGATTGTAGTGTTGAGATGAAGCTGTACTTGTCGCCTGTTGGCGGTGTTCTTCAGTTTCTCCAGGTCGATTCTTTTTGTTGTGCTTGTGCGTTTGACTGCCCGTAATTTGAGACGTAGTGTTGCTATTACTGGGTTATGGTCTGATGATATGTCAGCTCCGGGGTAAGTTTTTGCCTTGAGGACACTTGACTTATATCTGATGTTGATTAAGATGTAGTCAATTTGGTTCCTGACGATATTGTTGTCAGAGTCTTGTGGTGAGGTCCAGGTGTATAGTCGTCGAGGTGGTAGTTTGAACCAAGTGTTGGCAATGCTAAATTTTTCTTCTTGGCAGAACTGGACGAGTCTGTCGCCTCGTTCATTCCGTGTCCCCAAGCCATGTTCTCCGACTATGTTTTGTAGCTTTCCTTGACCGATTTTGGCATTAAAGTCACCGAGGATGACCATCATGTCGTGCTTCTTCAGCGACTTTAAAGTGTTGCTTAGCTTGTCGTAGAACAATTCAATTTCTTGATCGTCTTTGTCCGCTGTTGGTGCGTAGCCCTGGAGCACATTCAGGTTGATCTTGTCTAAAATAATTCCGATACTGAATTATTTTAGGAAATTGTCTTTTCACCCATCCCCTTTTCAATAATGAGCAGTAAATTCTGCAAGAGTTATATCTTTTAATGTTTCACTCCATTTTTCATATTTATCAAAAGTACTATCTTTCCATATATCCAAAGACTCACTATCAACTTATTGTTCATCCAATTTTAGCTTTTGATTTACTTAATTTCTGATGCTCGTGTGGCCATACCGTTGGAACCTATTCAATCGCTCTGGAAGACACGGATATCGGTATCTTAATAAATACCAAGCTGCCTCTTGTGAACTCATCTCCACAGAATTCATTACATCTACACTTAATGCTTGTGTCAGATCAGTTATATCCATATCAGGATATTCTTCTTGTAGCTCTATAATTTTTCATTGCAGGTTGCTTATTCCTCTTTAGTTTTATTCACATATTCAACTACATATGCTGCACATGAATATTCTTCTGTGATAAATTATAAATCCGAATTAGACTTGAGCACTCCTAAATTCCAACGATTGTAATTATTCATAAATTACTCTTCTATCTTGTGTTTAAGAAATACATGTGGCCGTTTGATACCAGCCCTAAAAATATATAGATATTCTTCTTCTGATTGGCACTGGTTTGATTTAAGGAATTGTTCGAAATTAACATGATTATTCAATTCTGATGAGCTGTGCATTTTACAATATTTTTTGTGATAAGTTAATCTTCTATTTTCATCTGTGACCATCAGGTAAAAGTATGTTTATGTTGCTGTAAATTTCAATAATTTGAAGTTTTCTCTATAAAACATCATCATTTGGATTGCTTCTTCCATCCCATCTTCTTTTTCTTCTAATGGTGCAGAGAGTGCATTGTTCATCTATAATAATAATAATAATATATGTGCATGTGGACATCCTCAATGTAGAAATTCAATGCATTTAAAGAAATTCACAACATAATATTTCCCAAAAGGACTACAGGTTTTCGATTTTAAAATTTTGAGTATACTCTCAGCAATTTTATTAAATTATATGGCACACGTTATGGGGTCTTCATTTATTAATGTAGCTATTTCCATGTAAGGTAGATTCATAACTTCATTAGTTGTAATTTCTCATTTATATCTGAATTTGTATATCATACCATAGTAATACAGGCCATGTTGGTTCACATGGCCTGTATTACTATAGGATATCATGATGTGGTTACAAAGGAACTGGATGCAAAAAATAATTTTGATATCACATATTTGGATTTCAGGAAAGCTTTTCACACTGTTGCGCATGGAAGACTATTCTACAAATTAGAGCAGAATGGTATTAAGGGCAAGTTGCTACAATGGATAAAAGGATGGTTGAGTGGTAATCAATGGGTGGTAATCAATGAGTGTTGCTCTTCATGGACTAATGTTATTAGTGGAGTTCCACAGGGTTCGGTGTTGGGTCCACTGTTGTTTTGTATATTTATCAATGATATTGATGAGGGTATATCAGGCTTAGTGTCGAAGTTTGCAGATGATACAAAGTTTGGTAGGGTTGTTAATGACAGTAATGGCAGTGTGCTACTGCAACAGGATCTAGAAAATTTGGATAGATGGGCTAAGAAGTGGCACCTTGACAAATGCAAAGTACTGCATATGGGTAGAAGTAACCCCAGAGAAACATACCAACTGTGTGGTACTACACTTAAGGTGGTGGAAAATGAAAAAGACCTGGGAGTAATTGTGCAGTCAGATATGAAGTTTTCTGAGCAATGCAGACAGGCTGCCAGGGCAGGTCATGGGATTTTGTCAATGATATACAGTATAGGAATTTTGCTAGCAGGGAAAAGGAGGTGATTGTCCTTCTGTATAAGGCAATGGTCAGGCCACGCCTTGAGTACTGCGTACCGGTTTTTTTTTTTTTTTTTTTTTATGTGAACCCCAAACACGAGAGGTATTAAAACCTATAGTACCTAGTACCATGCTTGGGTTGGAGGTTGAGAAGACGAAAGAAGATATTTGTTAACATTGGACTTGAACTTCTGTAGATCGTAATTTTCAGGAAATACGTAGGAAGGAAGGTTGTTCCAGAAAATGGCAGTTGAATGAATAAATGAGGAAGATGAAAAGTTGGTTCTGTTAGTATGAAGTTGGTCAGTAAATAGATGTTGGCTGGTGGTGGCATGTGTTCAGACTGTTTTGAAAGAGAGAGCGGGAATTATAGAAGCCAATTCAGAAGAACAGTGCCCAGGGAAGTATCTGTAGAAGAGGCATGCAGCAGAAATAGTACGTCCATGAGAAAGCGAGTGGAGAGACTCTGTTAGAGATGAATCATTAATTAACCTAACTGCCCTCTTCTAAATGGAATCAAGAAGACTAAGCGAGGTTTTAGGGGCACCACCCCAGATGTGGGAACAATATTCCATGGCAAGGTGGATTTGCGATTTATACAGAGTGAGCAGCTGTTTGGAAGAAAAGTAACACCGAGAGTGAAAGAGAAAACCAAGTTTTTTAGATGCAGAGGAAGCAATATTTTTAATGTGCTTGTTGTTGTTTGTTATTTGGTTTTTCAGGAGCATTAGCAACTAAGGCCATATTGCTCCGAGTATATATGCGGTGGTCATTCCCTGACCTTTCCGCATCCTCCGTATTTGGTGGTGACGGGCTCGAACCCAATGTGCTTGTGCCTAGAGAGATTAGAAGTCAGGGTAATACCCAAAAGAGATATATCATTTTGCCTAGCAATTGGAGTGTAACTAAAGATAAGCACAGGAGCAGAAGAATCCATTTTGCGAGATATAAGACAAGACTGAGTTTTAGAAGGGTTGAAATCAACTAAGTTGTCTTTGCCCCACTGGAGAATTACCTGAAGATCGGCATTTAAGGAATTGGTAGTAGATTTTCGAGAAGTTGAAGCTGATTGAGCAGGACAAGGTTTCTCAAAATGGAAAGTGGAATGCAATGTGCTATCATCGGCAAAACTATGGATAGGATTTCCAGTCAATGGAAGAAGGTCATTAATATACAAGAGGAAAAGACTGGGGGAAAGAACTGAACCTTGGGGGACACCGGCATTAGTGGAGAAGTTAGAAGACAGAGAGCCATCTACCATCACCCTCACTGAGCGATCAGAGAGAAAACTGGATAACCAATTACTAAAAACAGTTGGCAAACCATAGGATGGAAGCTTGTTTAGAAGACCTTTACGCCAAACACGATCGAAAGCCTTTGACATGTCAAGAGCAACTACTTGTGTTTCACCGAACCTTTCCATTGAATTAGTCCATAAATGGGTAACATAAGCCAGAATATCACCAGTGGATCGACACTGACAGAATCCATACTGGCGATCGTTGATCAGAAGGAAGGTTTCTAGGTAGTTTAAGAGTTGGCGGTTAATTGATTTCTCCATTACTTTAGAAAGAGTAGAAGTAATTGCAATAGGACGATAATTGGATGGGAGGGATTTGTCACCCTTTTTAGGAACAGGTCTGGAGGCCTCATTTTAGGAAGGATGTAGATTTGCTTGAGCATATACAGAGAAGGGGAACAAGATTGGTGAGGGGAATTAAGGGATCCTCTTACCAAGAGAGGCTTAAGTTCTGCAAATTGCAGTAGCTGGAGACTAGGCACCTGCACGGTGATCTGATTAAGGTGTATAAGGCCTTGAATGGGTTGAGCACGCTGAATTCTGATGAGATCCTTCCGCTTGTTCAGAATACAAATCTAAGGGGGCATAAATTCAAATTACGAAAAGACAGATGTAGAATAGATGTGCGGAAATTTGCCATTAGCCAGCGGGTGGTTAATTGCTGGAACAAACTTCCATCTGTCATTGTGGAAGTTGATAGGTTAAATAAATTTAATGAGGAACTGGACAGAATGGTGTGATATTTTTTTTTTTTTTTTTTTTGGCTGATGCTGCATACACTGGCTTTCTTGCATCACATGCCACTACTACTACTACATGTACTCAACATCAAGAACATTGTAGGATTTCCTAATCGACGAATCATGGCAAGCACAACTCGTTTACGTTGACTCCAATAATATGCTCAATTGGGAATTGATTTTAGAAATTCCAAGCTAGACTCTAATGACTTGTTTATAAATTTTTTTGATTCCAAAATAGAACGAGTAATGTAAGCTGTTATTCCTACTGTTTTACATGCAATTTGCAAATTTTCTGCAGTACGAATTCGCATAATTTTCATTGCCATATATAGCAAATGTCGGAGAGTTACTCCACGATGATCAGATCTATGAACTTCGCTCAATGCCATCATAAAGGGAGTAATTTTCAATCCATGTCCCAAATATATAGCTGGCAAAGTAAGTTCTTCAGCATGTATATCAAATATGAAACTTGTTGGAGATGATATTTAAATTCTTACAGTGGGACCAACTGATGATGTTACCAACAGCAAATTCAAAATGGGAAGCATTCAAAGAACTTATCTTGGAAGCCACTAGGCTTTACATACCAACAAAGAAATATTGTTCAACGTTTACGCCTAAATGGATGTCAGCTGAAATAATGAGACATATGGTAGAGAAGAAAAATGCATGGGTTACATATAAATTAATGGTTGTTGTTGTGGTTGTTTTGGTTTTTAGGAGCATTAGCAACTAAGGCCATATATTGCTCCAGGATAAGCGGTGGTCATTCCCTGACCTTTCCGCATCTTCCGTATTTGGTGGTGACGGGCTCGAACCCCGGTCTAATCAAGAAGCATGTGATACGCACTACTGCTCCTTCCCACCTGGCTTCGGAGGCACCATATAATAATAATAAATTAATGGGTGACATGGAAGCCTATGATAGATATAAGCTGGTCTGTAACCAAGTCACAAAGGAGATTAGGCAGGCAAAGGCAGATTATGAGAAATACTTGGCAAAGGATGCAAAGAAAAACAGAAAAGAGTTCTTTACCTATGTAAATTCTAGAAGGAAAGGGATGAATCAGATTAGTCCACTTGATATTGATGGTTCAACAGTTGAGGATACTGCTCAGTAGCTAACAAACTAAACGAGTATTTTGCATCTACATTCGCACATGAGGAGTTATTCAGGAAGGGGAATGCCAGAGGTGAAGTAAACTCTGGCAGTGAGCTAGATGATTTTGTAATAACTGAGAGGAAAGTGGAAGACAAATCGCTGAGGATAAACATAAAAAAGGCACCCGGGGGTGGATGGGATCTATCCAGTTATATTAACGGAGGCAGCAAAGGAAGTAAGCAAACCCTTAGCCATAATTATGAGAGCTTATTTGGATACAGGGGAGGTACCCACAGACTGGAGATATGCAAATATGACCTCAATTCACAAAGGAAGATCAAAGTCTGACACAAGTAATTATAGACCTCTGAGTTTAACTTCTGTTCCAGGAAAATTAATGGAGGCACTGGTTAAAGAAGCACTGCAGGATCATCTAGACAAGACTTCAGTAATCTCAGACAGAGCATGGTTTTGTTAAGGGAAAGTCTTGCCTGACCAATTTGATTGGATACTATGATGCAGTCACAAAAGAACTGGATGCAGGGAATAATTTTGATATTATATATTTGGATCTTAGAAAGGCTTTTGATACTGTTGCACATGGAAGACTGCTGCACAAATTGGAGCAGTGTGGCATTGGTGGCAAATTGTTGCTATGGATAAAGGGATGGTTGAGTGCCAGAAGACAGAGTGGTAATTAATGGACACTGCTCATTGTGGACTAATGTTATTAGTGGAGTCCCTCAGGGTTCAGTGTTGGGTCCATTGTTGTTTTCTGTATCAGTATCTTATAAATGATCATCGTCAGTATCTTATAAATGATACTGATGATGGTATGTCAAGCTTAATATCCAAGTTTGCAGATGATACAAAGGTTGGCAGGGTTGTTAAGGACACTACTGATGCTATGCTGCTGCAAAAGGATCTGGAAAGTTTGAGCAGATGGGCTGAGAGGTCGCAAACAAAGTTTAACATTGACAAATGTAAAGTACTACATATGGGAAACAGTAACCCCAGAGCAACGTATCAACTCTGTGGCACTACACTGACAGTGGTAGAGAATGAAATGGATGTGGGGGTAATTCTGCAGGCAGATATGAAGTTCTCTGAGCAGTGCAGAAGGGTTGCAAGAGTAGCTCATGGTGTCTTGTCAATGATATACAGGAATTTTTCTAGCAGGGATAAGGAGGTGATTATTCCCTTGTATCAGGCAATGGTCAGGCCACACCTTGAGTACTGTATACAGGTCTGGAGGCCACTTTTCAAGAAGGATGTAGAGCTGCTGGAACGAGTACAGAGAAGGGCAACAAGATTAGTGAATGGAACAAAGGGTTGCTCTTACAAAGAAAGGCTAAAGGTTTGCAAATTGCAGTGTCTGGAGACTAGGCACCAGCGAGGTGATCTGATAGAGGTGTATAAAGCCTTGAATGGTTTGAGCATGCTGAATGCTGATGGGATTCTTCCTCTTGCTCAGAATAATCACCTGAGAGGGCATAAATTCAAATTGGATTCAAATTCAGATGTAGCATAGATGTGCGGAAATTTTCCTTTAGCTAGTGGGTAGTTGGTTGATGGAACAGACTTCCATCCCTTGTTGCGGAAGTTGGTAGCATAAATAAATTTAAGACTCAGCTGGACAGGTATTTCGAATGAACAGAGGGGTGAAATGGGAGTAAGTTTTTTTTTTTTTTTTTTCTTGCTGATGCTGTATAATCTTGATTTCTTGCATCATATGCCTCTACTAATGCTAATGGTTTCTGACCCGGTGCTATATATAAATATTTATCTTCAGACCATAATAACGTTTGTTGTTGAATTAACAATAGTTCATCATCGTTGTTGACAGGTTCAACAATTTCATCTGAACGTTCCTGTTCACTATCATCATTTGTCCCCAAGAAATCATCATTGACTTTTATGACATAGCATTTATGCAAAGGTGAATTTATAAAATACTGTAACCATATTTTCACTATTTTCTTCTGCACACATCCTTGTAGATATGATGATTTATGTATAAGTCTTCATTTTATATGTACATTAATAGCATAATCTTCATCTAATTCTCTAGGTAACTGATGAACCATTGAATTTACAGTAACTGGTACATTTATTTCTTGTCCAATGATCCCATATTGTCCGTGTTCATAATGTAAATGACAAATTTGCATAAAAGGCAATCGTGGTGATATCAAACGCTCAGCTAAAACATCTAGTGGAGGCAAATGAGTAGGATATGTTGGATTTATAAATCCATTTCACGTGCCCATAGTTGGTATCCGTCCCTCTTTTAAAGAAATGACATGTATTACACATTATGAAAGTACTCACTTCTTGTAAATGAAATTAATTTGAAGTAATTCAAATGAAGTTGTTGGAAATGGTTTCAAATTTAACTGAAACCATAAACAATCACAAACATTACAACTAAATCCAAATGGGTTTTTGTACACTAGTTGTTCAAACTCACTGTCAGCTCATGTAGACACTATAGGGTTGTAATCAGGAATCTCATTATTAGCCATTTCTAATTTCACATTTTTTTTTTTTTGCACGATATTCCTTCATTCGTTCTGCTGGAGTTTTGGATTCCTGGTAAGTATCAGGCATAGTAGAACTCTTTCATTATGATTCGGAATAGTTTGAATTTCTAATTTCCTTTTCTTTCATTCACGATATTCCTTCATTATTTCAGTTCAAGTTTTTTTGGGTGCAGTTTGAGAAGTCCCAGGCATAACGAAACACACTTGCTGAATTTCATCTGGATTCACATTTCTGTCCAACTTCCCTTTCTTTCTTACACGATATTCCTTTGAATGCTTGGCTGTAGATTTTGGCACAGTCACTTGAGTATTAATCATTATGCCGATATAACGTAGCATGCAACTGCTCAATTGTACTTGTTGCGTCACTGCACTTGTTGCATACAATTCAGTTTTCTTGGGTGCATGCGTTGTACTTGTTATGTCACTGCACGCAACAAGTACAATGCATGCACATCAAGTTTTGTGATAATTTCTAGGTAACATAATCATTTTTTCCAAATAATGCCAGTAAAATCGTTTTTAACATCAAAAATTTAGAAGTTTATTTTTTAAATCATTTTCCTGTGTTAAAATTTTAAATCACATATGAATCACCCTCCCACCTTCCCCTAGCTGAACAAATTGTGTTTAAAATGCTGCAAAATAAATTTCAAAAAAATCTAAAGGAACTGACCAAGGAATCTAATAAAAAAAAAATTTTTTAAAATCTGAGATCATTAAATACAGAAATTTTTATTTTTATGTTTTTTATTGTTTTGAACTACTGGCTATCTTGGTTTGTTCACGTCTATACAAAATTATGATAATGTAGTAAGTTCAACAGGGTAGCCATCCTACCTAATGGTGCTTACACATAGAATGCAGGTGGCATGCTTTCCAAGAACCAGCAGCCACAGGTAGCCAAAATGAATGACATAAGTTGATGGGAGTGCATACAATAACAGCATGTGGACAGTGACATCACTTGTATTTTTCCGTCAGCTTACCTCAATAAATTAAACTTGCTGATTCTCAGCAGACGTACAGATGTCACTCAACTGGGTATGCATTGCTCGCACCTCTAGCTTTTACATAATTATTAGAACAGCCGTTGTTTCTGCAGAAAGCAAGAATTCATAGTGATGTAATGAAAACTTGTGATACAGAAGTTTTAGGCATAATAGTGAAATTTTAATTTAAAACATTTATGGATTTATGTAAAACATGCAAAGTGTCAAACTGCATTCAAACAGGAATACCATGGAAAAATACTGGCAAGAAAAAATATTAATACCATTTAAGTTATTTTTTTTTATTGTCTCAAAGTAAGTTCTTTTTTTCTTATATTTTTATTTCTATTTCTACTAATAAATAAGTAGAAATAGAAATAGTCAGTTAGTCTGTGTTTTTGTTAATTGAATTTAAAACATAACATTTCTTGATTTGTTTTGATAGATTTAAAAATTGCCTTTCGTAATCTTTCAATCCATTACATAAATTATAATATTCAAAATTTTTTTTACTATAATGTAGAAGGATTGGGTATACACATCAGTTCCTTACTGTTTTCAAATCTCTATAAAAAAAAATTAATCAATATGACAACGAAGAAACAAATAATTCTGGAATATGTAAAATTACCTTTTCATTACTTCATTTTTAGATTTGTACTTACTCGGTTTCTAAAAATATCACACTGCATTTTACTAGCATTGAGTTTTTTTTTTGTGAATGTCTTCTTTTTTAAAGTTTTGTACTGTTTTACTTGTACAATAAATTTAAGCCTGCATGGTGCATAAAATATGTATTATATTTTAAAGCATGGCCTAAAAATACAGTAATTGCTAAACACTCACAATTTCATATCTCCTAATTAATTTAGGTTTTTCCATCTGCAATTAACATTAAATGAAACTGAATTTTGAAAACTACATGCTATATTCAGCTTACTAATAGAAATCAAATGGTGTATGATTTCTATTACTAAGCTAAACCTGAAAAAAAAAAAAAAAAAAAAAAAATCACTGATTATCATCCATAATTAACCCATTAACACAAAATGTGATTCACCTCCTTCTCCCCACCAAGTCACAAGAAGACAATCATGTCCGTAAAAATGAATTGGAATTGGTTAGTGCTGATTGTGTTAATCCTCCTGCTTGCTGAAATAAATTTTAATTTAAGCCACTAGTTTCCGCAGCTAGGCATTAATTGCAACATGGACATAGAACCTTTAATTTCAAAGGTTTCCATTAGATGGCCAATATGGGACAAAAGAAAAAAACTGCATTCGAACAGGAATGAATGCTGTGGAGAAATGTTGGCAATAAATAAGCAGCGGAATTAATGTAGAAGGGAATTTTTTAAATTTTATTTCAATAGATTATTATCATTTACATACATTTTTGTCACACAAATAGATTAGTTATAGCAAACCTGTACTGCTGTTGTGTCATGGTAAAATATTGTTTAATGAATGTGTTCCAATTTATTTATTTTATTTATTTTATTTTTTTTCCCTTCTCAATTCATACACAAAGACTGGCTTATTTTTTGGCTTTGTTAACCACTTAAATTCCATTGTTCTTAGCAAAACTGGTTGTTGTTTTTGTGGGGATTTGATGGCACATAAGCTGATTTGGCTATAATACACCTATGGCAAAACTGGATATAATATTATTTGTAAATTTTCAACCAATAGTCAACATGGATTGGAATGCAGTAACTTAATTGCAAACCAATCGGGAGATTAGAAACAATTATTAGGGGATTATGTTGGCTTGATATTTGTAAAAAATATGACTAACAACATTTTTTACATTTACATTTTAAAATAATTAGAGTGCCTTGAAATGAGTGGGGAGGCCTTAGACATGTGCAGATGGTTATGTAAAATGCTGTTAGAGGACCCATAACTAATTCTCACAGCATTTGCGATGTGAATGAATAGACACTTCTGTCACTCAGCACCAGCTGCTCAACCTCTGCAACTGTCTCATTGTCTGTGGATGTTGATGGCCTTCCTTTTCTTGGCTCATCAAAGACACTTGTACAACCACACTGGAACGTTTACACTTTTTTACAGTGTCATAGGATGGACAATTCTGCCCATACACAGCTTTCATTTCTTTGTCAATTTCCTGAGCTTTCTTGCCCTGCAAATGCAGGAACTTGATCACTGCTTGATACTCCACTTTGTCAACCATAGTGTCCTTCCTCAGATTCCAGGCTCCACCTCTGGTGTATGATCACCTACAGGAATGAAATGTCACATGTTAGTTATTGAATATGTAGACAACTTATATTAAAAACGGCATCTTCCTTCTGATGTTTTATCTAGGTCAAGGTACAAATTTTTGATATCCCACCATATTTATGTACGTATTTCAATCTTATGTTTAAAATGTATTATTTTTGTCTTTTATAATTATGCTTTTTACTTTTTAAATTTTTAACTATATTACCTCCTCTCATCTTTCCATTTTCTTTTCTTTTCTTTTTCCTTCTCCAAAAATTTTATCAATACAAACATAACACTTGTATATAGCTTCTGAATTTTTTTCCCCCCTTTTATAAATTTTAAATCCAATAACGTTAGGGAAGGATGTTACGTGGTCATATACCACTCATATACCACATGAAATTAATAATATAGTTTATGAAGCAATTGCCTAAATCACTATACATTAAGGTGATGTTTCAGGCATCTTGCTGATACCTGTCACCAGACCATTTGGCACAATGCCTGAAATGGCACCATAATGTATAGTGGTTTAGGCAATTGCTTAATAAACTATATTATTAATTTCATGTGGTATATAAGTGGTATTAAATATAGTAATAATCTTAATAAATTTAAAATCATTCACCTGCAAAAATATTTTTCCTTTCCACTTTCAATTATTCCAGTGCACATTCCAATGAACATTTTATCAAAATGTCCTGCGATGGGCATTAGTAAATCACTCACTCCTCCTCTTTCCTCCATAATTATTTATCTCTTGATAAGTTTTCATCAGAAAATTACTAGATACTTGCTGAATTGTAGGAGGGGTTTATCGGCAATTTGGTAGTCAATTATAGGGTACCAGTTTACCTGAGAGCTAAAGGGATTAACGTTCTGTAATTCTGTGGCACCAGTAAAACCTACCGAATTGTATACCAAGAAATTACACTGGTCAACTGCTTTCTATGTGTTCATAGCCAGGAAGCTTCAGCTGCATGTCACTGTTGGTTCCAAGTAAGCGGCCACACCTGCATTCTACGTGTAAGCACCCTAAGCTACAATACATAAATAGCATAATTATGAAGTCAACAAGTAAAACAGGGTTGGTGATTTTTACGGTAATTCTAAATATGAAAGACCATAAGATAACACTAAGAGATCCATAACACAGATGAAACTGCAATCTACTGAATGCAACTTCCTTATATATTACATACTCATGAGCCAAAACATTATAACCATCCCTGTCTCCAAAAGTGGACATATTAGTAGTAGCAGTAGTAGTAGTAGTGGCATGTGATGCAAGAAAGCAAATGTATGAGCTTATGCAGCATCAGCCAAAAAAAAAAAAAAAAAAAACACACCATTCCCTCCAAATGCCAGTCCAGTTCCTTCTTAAATTTATTCAACCTATCAACTTCCACAACGACAGATGGAAGTCTGTTCCAGCAATTAACCACCTGCTGGCTAAAGGCAAATTTCAGCACATCTATTCTACATCTGTCCTTTCTTAATTTGAATTTATGCCCCCTTAGGTTCGTAATCTGAACAAGTGGAAGGATCCCATCAGAATTCAGCGTGCTCAACCCATTCAAGGCCTTATATACCTCAATCAGATCACCGCGCAGGTGCCTAGTCTCCAGCCACTGCAATTTGCAGAACTTAAGCCTCTCTTGGTAAGAGGATCCCTTCATTCCCCTCACCAATCTTGTTGCCCTTCTCTGTACACGCTCAAGTAAATCTAGTAAATCCTTCCTAAAATGAGGCCTCCAGACCTGTACGCAGTACTCAAGGTGTGGCCTGACCATTGCCTTATACAGAGGGATAATCACCTCCTTTTCCTTGCTAGCAAAATTCCTATATATCATTGACAAAACCCCATGACCTGCCCTGGCAGCTTGTCTGCATTGCTCAGAAAACTTCATATCTGACTGCACAATTACTCCCAGGTCTTTTTCATTTTCTACCACCTTAAGTGTAGTACCACACAGTTGATACATTTCTCTGGGGTTACTTCTACCCATATGTAGTATTTTGCATTTGTCAAGGTTAAACTTCAGTTGCCACTTCTTGCCCATATGCCCAAATGCCCAAATTATCTAGATCCTGTTGCAGTAGCACACTGCCATTACTGTCATTAACAACCCTGCCAACATTTGTATCATCTGCAAACTTCGACATTAAGCCTGATATACCTTCATCAATATCATTGATAAATATACAAAACAACAGTGGACCTAACACCGAACCCTGTGGGACTCCACTAATAACATTAGTCCAAGAAGAGCAGCACCCATTGATTACCACCCTCTGTCTTCTAGCACTTAACCATCGTTTTATCCATTGTAGCAACTTACCCTTAATACCATTCTGCTCCAATTTGTACAACAGTCTTCCATGCGCAACAGTGTCAAAAGCTTTCCTGAAATCCAAATAGATGATATCAAAATTATTTTTCGCATTCAGTTCCTTTGTAACCACATCATAATATCCTATCAAATTTGTGAGACAAGACTTTCCCTTAACAAACCCATGCTGTGTCTGAATTATTGCTGCAGTCTTATCTAGATGATCCTGCAATGCATCTTTAACCAGCGACTCCATTATTTTACCTGGAACAGAAGTTAAACTAATTGGTCTGTAATTACTCGTGTCACCCTTCGATCCACCCTTTGTGAATTGGGGATACATTTGCACATCTCCAGTCCGTGGGAACCTCCCCTGAGTCCAAGGATGCTCTCATAATTATGGCTAAGGGTTTGCTTAGTTGCTTTGCCGCCTCCTTTAATATAACTGGATAGATCCCATCCACCCCAGGTGCTTTTCTTACGTTTAACTTCAACAATTTCTCTTCCACTTTGCTCTCAGTTATTACAAAATCATTAAGCACCCTGCTACAATTTGATAACCTTCTGCCATTTTCAAACCTCAATAATTCCTCACATGTGAATGTAGATGCAAAATACTCATTCAGTTTGTTTGCTATCTGAGCAGGATCATCAACAGTCGAACCATCGATGTCAAGTGGACCAATCAGATTCATCCCCTTCCTTTTAGAGTTTATATAAGTAAAAAAATCCTTGCTGTTTTTCTTAGCATCTTTTGCCAAGGATTTCTCGTAATCTGCCTTCGCCTGCCGAACCTCCTTTGTGGCCTGATTACAGATTAACTTATATCTGCCATAGGCTTCTCAGTTGCTTGATAATTTATATGCATCCCATGCATTTTTCTTCTCTGTTACGAGTCTCATTAGTTCATTTGACAACCATTTAGGCCTACACCTTGAACAATATTTCTTAATAGGTATGAAACTTTTAGTAGCTTCCACGATTAATTCCTTGAATGCTTCCCACTTAGAATTTACTGTTGGTAACATCGTCAGTTGATCCCACTGTACAGAATTTAAAAACTGTCGGAGACCACTGTACTCGCCTTTACGGAAGCAAAAACCCTTTCCTTTACCCCTGATGGTAATTAAATCTTTAAGTAAATCCCACATCAGTACACTGATCACTGCCACCTAGTGGTTCTTTTATCTGCAAATTCCTAATACATTCTACAGCAACTAGGCCATCACCAACCGGTGCAGCATACATAGCAATAGCAGTGCCTATCAGTTCATCACTAGAAAACACATTCAATGGGGAAAGGGAAGGATCTGATGGCATTTGAACAGGGAATGATTTGTGACACTAGAAAGGTAGGGGCCTGCATCAGCAACTGTAATTTCATTTCCATTCCAATATATCATTGACATATGCAATATTTGGTTTTAAAGCTAGTGGGTGGATACAACTTTTTTTTTTTCTTTTTCGAGGTAGGTACAAAGAATACCCAGAATCTATTTCATCTTTATGAATTTCTAAAATAACACCATTTAGATCATTCTGCTTGTCAATATCCAATCTGGTTGAGGATGGTGATTCAGCACAGGGGTTTCTGAAAATTGTGATTTAGTTATCGATGGAGGATTATCAGCTTGGAATATGACTGGAATGCTGCTGGCCCGATCACCTAATCATTGTATAATGGACTGCTTCAAGTAAAGAGCAAGTCCAGCTGGTAACAAATTTATCTGGAAAGAATAATACATCTGTTTGAACAACTATAGAATGAGAGGATTGAGAAGTTATAACATATGTATGCCTGGAATGATTTGCTTTCTTAACTCTGAGTATGTAACTTTGTTTTAACATTATAACTCTTAATCCACCCCCACTTCATTACAACAGTTCACATATTTTAGAGTAAACTGGTTGCACCTGTAAGTTGAACTGTGAAGGGAAGCAGCGGCAGCATAATCAGATTATGTACAATCCTAAGATCTCCAGTTAGGACACTGCTTCACTGTGACATGCCACTGAGAGTTTCCATATGTCTGGCACTTACAATATTTGTTGGACTATACAAGACACTTTTTTTCCCGGAAGATGTTGCCTAAAATTCCTGTGCCTTATGATTCAATCATGTCAATCCTGTCAAATGCATGCCATGTGCAGCTCTTGTTACCAATGTGAAGAAGTGGAAAAAAGAAGAATGGAAAAAAAAAAAAAAAAAAAAAATCAGAAACGAATATACAGTTTAAATTCTGTTTTATTCCCAAAAATGATAACCTGGATTTCAACATGACACAAAGGTGCAGCTTATATTCTGCTTTTTAGCATCAATATAATGCACGTATGGCATTAGAGATCTCCTCATGATATCATTTCTGTAAGGGCAAACATGTATTCAGTAACTTACATAAACTTTATTTTATAAATGTAGAACTGTTGAAGTTTTTTTTATTAGAAGTGCTTAGCAAATACAGTAATTCCTTCACATAATTAGTAAAAAAGTTTGTTTGCACAGATAAGTAGATAGGTGATGTATTGATCCTAGTAGCTTATCAACATGCCTCTGGTGGCACGTGGCATACTGCAGGAAAAAGTGTGCCACCCCTACTTACTGCTTAGCATATATGAGAGAGGTTTACACATCCAACTAGAACTTGTCCTTCGGTTCCACTAAAAGAAGATAAAAAAATAAAATAAAAACAAGGCTGCCGTAGCCTAGTGGTCGGACATGCAGGTGCATAAGTACACATGCCTTGAGTGACCAGGATTCAAACCTGTTACTGCTGAATATGGTGCTGTTTTTTGTATTCTGTCTATCTTGTGAACTCCTCTGACCATTTGATCATCCCAGAGTATAAACAGAAAATTTAATTTATTTATTTATAAATAATAATAACTTACTCCCTTCTAGAAACTTTTTTTTTTTTTTTTAAAAGATGAGATTGATTATCGCTGTTCCTCCTCCTCTGTTCTGCTTCTCTGAGATCCATGCAACAATAAGCAGCACAATCAGTCCAATTACCAATATTAATAATCTGACTGAGCTTATCTGCAACCTTTGAGAATCACTATTCTCTTCTACAAATCAATGAGTAAACAATGGAAAGAGAAAAGATCTCTTCTCTTCAGTAGCTCATGTTCCTGTGTTAGGTTCAGTATGATAGTTTTAATTCATTTAAATTTGTAGTCCTAAAGAAAGGGATACAAGACAAAATAAATTTTTGTACATACACTGTTGGCTTAAAACTTAAGGTGCTAAATTGTGTCCTTCAGCAACTCATTTTAAGGACTTCATAATTTGGGAAAATTTTAAATAAAAATCAATATGTAAAATGTCCTTCAGATAACTGGAAGCTTCAGATAACTGGTGTGAGTGGTATTTATTGTAACACTGCATTAGAGGACTTATTTGCTATGATATTTATATATATATATAAATATATATATAATGTATTAATAACAGGTGGCTGTAGTGAATAGTAACTGCTTGAAAAGAATGAGAATTAAAAAAAAAAGGGATGAATTATGGACAAGGGGCACTGCTAGTTATAGCAGATATATCCAATGACCATAATGAATTATAGATAAGTAGATCAAAGTATGAATGGAGAAATGCTGACCACATCAGATGTAGTTACAATGGAAAAAATTGAATAGGAACCTGTAAAATAAAAGTAAAATAAAATAATACATATAGTACTTAATGCTATAGATACAATGATTTTAATTTCATCATCCAGGGTCAGCTGCCAAAATCAAAGGAAATACAGCAAGAAGCAAGCAAAGGCCTCTGTTTCCGATATGAAATATATGTAGCAACAGGTAAAAAAATAGGCTGACGTATATTTCATAGCTGACCCGACAGAGACCAGAACAGAAAGGAATAAAAACGAGATCAAATCTAAAATAAAACTAAAAGTAAAAATTAAGATGAAATAAAATAAAATTAAATTAAAATAGCAAGCAACACAAGAGGAATTTAAACACAAATAATGTAAAAAAAAAAAACCCTAACAGATATAGTCAAAGGAGGACAACTTACTATGGTGCCAAGCAGGAGCTGGTGATATGGGCTGAGGAGAGTAAATGTCAGCCTGGCTGTATCGGTGAACCAAAGAAGTTAGTAAATTAGTTTCTGGCGTATTTATAACATGTTAAAGTAACCCCAAGTGTGGTTGGGGGGGAAGGTGTAAACAGGTCAAAGATAATGTTACCAGTGTGATAGGTAGGTCAGCAATTAAACAAATGAAGCATAGCAACCCGGGAGAGGGGAGAAATACCAAACACACAAAGTAGTGTAAAAAAACTCTAAACTTTGTTGGATGATTGTAGTAATGTTATAGTATTATACTATAATTATAAATTATAATTGTTATACTATTATAATTATAACATTATTGTTTTAAACAAATTAAGCATACTCCCAGACAGGATCCTACTACTGGTATGGGTTTTACAACCCCAGACTGCTTGGTATTTACCTTAGCATTAGCATTAGTAGAGGCATATGATGCAAGAAAGCAAGCTTATTCAGCATCAACCAAAAAAAAAAAAAAAAAACACACACCACTCCCATTTCACCCCTCCGTTAGTTCGAAATACCTGTCCAGTTGAGCCTTAAATTTGTTTAGGCTATAAACTTCCACAACAAATGATGGAAGTCGGTTCCACCAACCAACCACCCGCTGGCCAAAGGCAAATTTCCGCACATCTATCCGACATCCGTCCTTCCTCAATTTGAATTTATGCCCTCTCAGGTGATTATTCTGAGCTAGAGGAAGAATCCCATCAGCATGGAGCATGCTCAAACCATTCAAGGCTTTATACACCTCTATCAGATCACCTCGCTGGTGCCTAGTCTCCAGACACTGTAATTTGCAAAACTTAAGCCTTACTTCGTAAGAGCACCCCTTTGTTCCATTCACTAATCTTGTTGCCCTTCTCTGTACTCGTTCCAGCAGCTCTACATCCTTCATGAAATGAGGCCTCCAGAACTGCATACAGTACTCTAGGTGTGGCCCGACCATTGCCTTATACAAGGGAATAATTCTTGTATTATTCCCTTATACAAGGGAATAATACAAGGGCTGGAAAAATTCCAGTATATCATTGACAATACTCCATGAGCTATGCTTGCAGCCCGTCTGCACTGCTCAGAGAACTTCATATCTGCCTGTACAACCACACCCAAGTCCCTTTCATTCTGTACCACTGTCAGTGTAGTACCACAGAGTTGATACATTGCTCTGGGGTTGCTGTTTCCCATGTGTAGTACTTTACATTTGTCAATGTTAAACTTCATTTGCCACCTCTCAGCTCATCTGCTCAACCTTTCCAGATCCTGTTGCAGCAGCATAGTGTCAGTAGTGTCCTTGACAACCCTGCCAACCTTTGTATCGTCTGCAAACTTCGACATTAAGCCTGATATACCATCATCAATATCATTTATAAATACAGAAACAATAATGGACCCAACACTGAGCCCTGAGGGACTCCACTAATAACATTAGTCCACGATGAGCAGTGTCCATTGATTACCACTCTCTGTCTTCTCCCCCTCAACCACCCCTTTATCCATAGCAGCAATTTGCCTCCAATGTCACACTGCTCCAATTTGTGTAGCAGTCTTCCATGTGCAACAGTATCAAAAGCCTTTCAAAGATCCAAGTATATAATATCAAAGCAATTCCCTGCATCCAGTTCTTTTGTGACTGCATCATAATATCCAATCAAATTGGTTAGGCAAGACTTCCCCTTAAAAAAACCATGCTGTGTCCGAGCTATAACTGAAGTCTTGTCTAAATGATCCTGCAGTGATTCTTTAACCAGTGCCTCCATTAATTTTCCGGGAATAGAAGTTAAGCTCAGAGGTCTATAATTACTTGTGTCAGCCTTTGATCCTCCTTTGTGAATTGGGGTCACATTTGCACTTTTCCAGTCTATGGGTACCTCCCCTTAGTCCAAGCAAGCTCTCATAATTATGGCTAAGGGTTTGCTTACTTCCTTTGCTGCCTCCTTTAATATAACTGGATAAATTCCATCCATCCACCCAGGGTGCCTTTCTTGTGTTTATCTTCAACAGTTTCTCCTCCACTTAACTCCCAGTTATTTCAAGATTCTGTAGCTTACTGCTAGAGTTGAATACACCTCTGGCATTCCCCTCGCTGAATAACTCCTCATGTGTGAATGTCAATGCAAAATATTCATTTAGTTTGTTAGCTACCTGAGCAGGGTCATGAACAGTTGACCTATCAATATCAAGTGGACCAATCTGATTCATCCCCTTCCTTCTAGAGTTTACATAAGTAAAAAACTCTTTGCTGTTTTTCTTTGCATCCCTTGCCAAGGATATCTCGTAATCTGCCTTCGCCTGCCTAACCTCCTTTGTAACTTGGTTGCATATCAACTTGTATCTATCATAGGCTTCTGTGTCATGTGTTAATTTGTAAGTATCCCATGCATTTTTCTTCTCTGCCATATGCCTCATTAGTTCATCTGACATCCATTTTGGCCTAAACCTTGAACAATATTTCTTAGTTGGTATGTAAAGCCTAGTAGCTTCCAAGATTAATTCTTTGAATGCTTCCCATTTTGAATTTGCTGTTGGTAACATCATCAGTTGGTCCCACTGTATAGAATTTAAATACTGTCTCAGTCCATCGTAGTCACCTTTACGGAAGCAATAACCCTTCCCTTTACCCCTAATGGTAGTTACCTCTTTGAGTAAATCCCACTTCAGCACACTGTGATCACTGCCACATAGTGGTTCATTTATCTGCAGATTCTTAATGCATGAAGAATCACTGCTGATAATCAAATCAAGAGTATTACAACCCTCTAGTTGCCTCCCGAACATGCTGATGTAGAAAACAATCATGCAATAAATCCACAAAAGCCCTGCTAGTGTGTGAGTGACCAGCCCCCGAATTCCAGTCAATATCTGGGAAATTAAAATCTCCCATTATAAGACTCTCTGATTTACTGGCCCACTCTATTTCCCTGTACAGTTTCTTATTATACTCATCAGAGTCATTAGGCCTATAGCATACTCCTACTCTCAATTTTGATCTCCCAATGCTTATGTCACACCAAACTGACTGAACACTGCACTGTCCAGCGATGTCGACTGGCTTCACTTCCTTGGTTTTTATGTGTTTCTTAACTAATAGCATAACCCCTCCCCCCTTCCTATCCTGTCTATCCTTTCTGTAGATGTTGTACTCCCCAAATTCCAGTTCTGCATCCCTTATATCTGTGTGACACCACGTCTCTGATATCCCAACAATATCTGCCTTTGATGTTTTGAGCAATACCTCAAATTCATCAAATTTATTTACTAAACTCCTAGCATTGGTGTACACGCACGTATACCTGCACCTGTTTCTATTCTTAGCTACCCTAACACAACCCATGTGTTTTACTTGTACCGCAATGGCTCCCAGCAGTCTCTGAAATATCATGCATCTTGTTTTTCAGGCTTCTGCTCATTCTAATAGAAGCAGTGCAAGAATCTCTTTCACCTCTGCCAGTGGCTACTGTCAATCTATTGGTCTTTGTCTCCCCCCAAGCTAGCAGTTTTCCGACCCACCTAACACTGCCTCGATAGCATCAGCAAATATTCTTGCACCCTTTCTATTTAAATGTATCCCATCCCTGTAGAAGCAATCTCTCCTGATACGTTGCTCTGGGGTTACTGTTTCCCATATGTAGTACTTTACATTTCTCAATGTTAAACTTCATTTGCCACCTCTCAGCCCATCTGTTGAACCTTTCCAGATGCTGTTGCAGCAGCATAGCGTCAGTAGTGTCCTTAACAACCCTGCCAACCTTTGTATCATCTGCAAACTTGGACATTAAACTTGATATACCATCATCAATATCATTCATAAACACCGAAAACAACAACAGACCCAACACTGAACCCTGAGGAACTCCACTAATAACATTAGTCCATGTTGAGCAGTGTCCATTGATTACCACTCTCTGTCTTCTGCCACTCAACCATCCCCTTATCCATAGCAGCAATTTGCCTCCAATGCCACACTGCTCCAATTTGTGCAGCAGTCTTCCATGTGCAACAGTATCAAAAGCCTTTCTAAGATCCAAATATATAATATCAAAGTTATTCCCTGCATCCAGTTCTTTTGTGACTACATCATAGTATCCAATCAAATTGGTCAGGCAAGACCTGCCATTAACAAAACCATGCTGCGTCTGAGTTATAACTGAATTCTTGTCTAGATGATCCTGCAGTGCTTCTTTAACCAGTGCCTCCATTAATTTTCCTGGAACAGAAGTTAAACTAACAGGTCTATAATTACTTGTGTCAGCCTTTGATCCTCCTTTGTGAATTGGGGTTACATTTGCACATCTCCAGTCTATGGGTACCTCCCCTGAGTCCAAAGAAGCTCTCATAATTATGGCTAGGGGTTTGCTTACTTCCTTTGCTGCCTCCTTTAATATAACTGGATAGATCCCAACCACCCCAGGTGCCTTTTTTATGTTTATCCTCAACAATCTCTCCTCCACTTTCCTCTCAGTTATTACAAAATCATCTAGCTCACTGCCAATGTCTACTTTACCTACGTCATTCTCATTCCTGAATAACTCCTCATGCGTGAATGTAGATGCAAAATACTCGTTTAGATTGTTAGCCACCTGAGCAGGATCCTCAACTGTTGAACCATCAATATCCAGTGGACCAATCTGATTCATTCCTTTCCTTCTTGAGTTTAAATATTTAAAGAACTCTTTTCTATTTTTCTTTGCATCCTTTGCCAAAGATTTTTCGTAGTCAGCCTTTGCCTGCCTAATCTCCTTTGTGACATGGTTACAGACCAACTTATATCTATCATAGGCTTCCATGTCGCCCATTAATTTCTATGTATTCCATGCATTTTTCTTCTCTGCCACATGTCTCATTAGTTCATCTAACAACCATTTAGGCCTAAACCTTGAACAATATTTCTTAGTTGGTATGTAAAGCCTGGTAGCTTCCAAGATTAGTTCCTTGAATGCTTCCCATTTTGAGTTTGCTGTTGGTAACATCATCAGTTGTTCCCACTGTATAGAATTTAAATACTGTCTCAGACCATCATAGTCGCCTTTACGAAAACAAAATCCCTTCCCTTTACCTCTGATGGTAGTTACCTCCTTGAGTAAATCCCACTTTAACACACTGTGATCACTGCCACCTAGTGGTTCATTTATCTGCAGATTCTTAATGCATGAAGAATCACTACTGATAATCAGATCAAGAGTATTGCTCCCTCTTGTTGCCTCACGAACATGTTGATGTAGAAAACAATCATCCAATAAATCCACAAAAGCCTGGCTAGTGTGTGAGTTACCAACCCACAAATTCCAGTCAATATCTGGGAAATTAAAATCCCCCATTATAAGACTCTGATTTACTGGCCCACTCCATTTCCCTGTACAATATCTTATTATACTCATATAGGCCTATAGGCCTATATGCTTATGTCACACCAAACTGACTCGACACTGCCCTGTCCATCGATGTCGACTGGCTTCACTTCCTTGGATTTTATGTGTTTCTTTACTAATAGCATAACCCCTCCTCCCCTACTGTCCCGTCTATCCTTTCTATACAAATTGTATTCCCCAAATTCCAGTTCCGCACTCCTTATATCTGTGTGACAACACGTCTCTGATATGCCAACAATATCTGCCTTTGATGTTTTGAGCAATACCTCAAATTCATCCAATTTATTTACTAAACTCCTAGCATTGGTGTACACGCAAGTATGCATGCACCTGTTTCTATTCTTAGCTACCCTAACACAACCCATGTGTTTACTTGTACCGCAATGACTCCCAGCAGTCTCTGAAATATCCTGCATCTTGTTTTTCAGGCTTCTGCTCATTTCAATAGAAGCAGTGCAAGAATCACTTCCACCTCTGCCAGTGGCTACTGTTAATCTATTAATCCTTGTATCTCCCCCAACTAGCAGTTTTCCGACCCACCTAACACTGCCTCGACAGCATCAGCAAAAATTCTTGCACCCTTTCTATTTAAGTGTATCCCATCCCTGTAGAAGCAGGCTCTCCTGTTAACAAGTACAGACCAGGCTGAAAAAAATTCTACCCCTTGAGCCTTGCACAATCCCTCCAGGGCTGAATTGATCGACAAGGCTCTCATCATATACTCCCTCCTATCTTGCCTGGGCAGTATTGCAGACACTCTTAAATTCAACCTTCTTTGAATTACTTTTACTGTTAATACACCCTATGTTTTTTACTTCTCGTGAGCAATTAGGTTGACCGAAAGCAATATTCGAGATGGTATTTTTCTGCTATCTCTTGCTCTTTTCATCTCCAACAAAGATTAGAGTCTTTTTACGCTACTTTGTTAGTTTCGTATTTCTCCCCTATCCTGGGTTGCTATGCTTCATTTGTTTAATTGCCAACCTACTTATCACACTGGTAACATTAACTTTGACCTATTTATACCTTCCCCCCACCCACACTTGGGGTTACTTTAACGTGTTATAAATATGCCAGGAACTAATTTACTAACTTCTTGGTTCACCGACACAGCTAGGCTAACGTTTACTCCCCTCAACCCATATCACTGGCTCCTGCTTGACACCACAGTAAGTTGTCCTCCTTTGACTATATCTATTAGTCTTCTTTTTACATTACTTCTGTTTAAATTCCTCTTGTGTTGCTTGCTATTTTAATTTAATTTTATTTTATTTCATCTCAATTTTTACCTCTATTTTTATTTTAGATATTGATCTGGTTTTTATTCCTTTCTGTTCCTGTCTCTGTAGGGTCGGCTAAGAAATATATGCCAACCTACATTATTAGGTCTTGCTACGTATATTTCATATCAGAAACAGAGGCCTTGCTTCTTGCTGTATTTCCTTTATTTTGGCTGCTGACCTTTGATGAAGTTTAAATCATTGGATGGATCTATAGCATTAAGTAATAATAATAACATTCTTTATTAACATAAATTGTATACAATAGTGATTCCTTACACAGAAAGCCAGAGGAATCTTATACAAGTGATTTCTTTTATTAGAAAAAAAATAATAATAATAAAAAAAATAATAATTATTAAAAATGTAATAGTAATTAAAACGAAAAAGGACTACAAGTTGAGCATAACATGAAATGACATAACATAAGATTGGCTCTTACATAATTGTCCTTTACAAACAGAAAGATAGGCCAAGGTGCCATCGCGATATGCCTTGTCAATTGACCACAGGTCGATGTTGAGAGTGTCCAGAGTCACATGTCGGAAATGTCTCTTGAAATTCTGTAACCTTTGGAGCCTTGAGTAAAAGTGGGGGGGGCTGCACAGATGTCTGCAGTCCTTCCCCCTAATATAATTTTAGCACATGGCCTCTATGGACTGTTAGCGTGTATTGCAGGTTGGAGCAAAGTGCAGATTTAGATGTCATGTGGATCTAGTGCAACCACACGTTAGCCCACTTCAGCACCAAAATTTGAGACCCCATAGTTTTCTGAAGCTGGTGGATGGTGCCGCAGAACAAATGGATGTCAGATGGATTAACGAGGCTTGTGGCAGAGAAAAAAAATGCATGGGATGCATATAAATGATCCTATAGTAGATATAAGCTTGTTGGAAAACAAGTCACAAAGGAGAATAACCAAGTGAAGGCTGACTACGAGAAATATTTGGCAAAGGATGCAAAGAAAAACAACAAAGACTTCGTTACTTATGTTAGCACAGGAAGGAAGTGGTTGAATCAGATTTATCCACTTGATATCGATGCTTCGACAGTCGATGATCCTGCTCAGATAGCTGACAAACTGAATGAGTACTTTGCATCAACGTTCACAAATGAGGAATTCTGTAAGGAACAGAAGGACAGAAGCTTACTAAAATCTAACAGGGAGCTAAATGATTTTGAAATAATGAAGAGCGAAGTGGAGGAAAGATTCCTAAAGATAAACATAAGAAAGGCACCTAGGATGGATGGAATCTATTCAGTTATATTGTAGGAGGTAGATGTTTGTTTGTTATTTAGTTTTTAGGAGCATTAGCAACTAAGGCCATATTGCTCCAGGGATATGCGGTGGTCATTCCCTAACCTTTCCGCATTTTTCGTATTTGGTGGTTATGGGCTCGAACCCCGGTCTAATCAAGAAGCGCGTGCTACGCACTGCTGCTCCTGCCCACCTGGCTATGGAGGTAGAGGGAAGTAAGAAAACCCTTAGCCATAATTATGGGAGAATTCTTAGATTCAGAGGAGATCCCCATGGACAGGAGATGAGCAAATGTATCCTCAATTCACAAAGGAGGTTCAAAGGGAGAAACAAGTAATTGTAGACCTGTTAGTTTAACTAGTGTTCCGGGGAAAATAATGGAGTCACTTGTTAAAGAAGCATTGCAGGATCATCTAGACAAGACTGCAGTAATAGTTAAGACACTGAATGGGTTTGTTAAGGGGAAGTCTTATCTGACCAATTTGATTGGATACTATGCTGTGGTTACAAAGGAACTGGACACTAAAAATACTTTTTGATATCATATATTTGGACTTCAGGAAAGCTTTTGATACTGTTGCATATGGTAGACTGCTGTACAAATTGGAGTATTATGGAATCAAAGGCAAGGCAAGTTACTACAATGGATAAAGGAATGGTTGAATGGGAGACAACAGGGAGTGGCAATCAATTGACACTGCTCTACATGGATTAATTTTATTAGTGGAGTCCCCCAAGGGTCAGTGCTAGGACCATTGTTATTTTGTGTATTTATCAATGATATCGATGAAGGTATATCAAGCTTAATGTCCAAGTTTGCAGATGATACAATAGTTGGCAGGGTTGTTAATGACACTAAAGACAGTATGCTACTGCAACAGGATCTAGAAAAGTTAGGCAGATGGGCTGAGAAGTGGAAACTGAAGTTTAACATTAACAAATGCAAAGTACTACATATGGGTAGCAGTAACCCAAGAGAAAGTTACCAACTCTGTGGTACTACACTCAGGGAAGTGGAGAATGAAAAAGATCTGGGAGTAATTGTGCAGTTAGATATGAAGTTCAATGAACAGTGCAGATGGGCTGCCAAAGCAGGAATTTTTCTAGCAAGGTCAAAGAGCTGATTATCCCTTTGTATAAGGCAATGGTCAGGCCACACCTTGAGTACTGTGTACAGGTCTGGAGGCCTCATTTTAGAAAGGATGTAGAGTTGCTAGAACGAGTACAAAGATGGGCAACAAGATTGGTGAGGGGAACGAAGGGGTGCTCTTACCAATAAAGGCTTCTGCAAATTGCAGCATCTGGAGACTAGGCACCTTCGAGTGATCTGATTAAAGTGTGTAAGTAAGGCCTTGAATGATTTGATCGGGCTCAATTCAGATGGGTTTCTTCCTGTTGCTGAGATTATTAACCTAAGGGGGAATAGATTCAAATTGAGGAAATACAGTTGTAAAATAGATGTGTGGAAATGTGCCTTTAGCCAGTGGGTAACTGATTGCTGGAACAGTCTTCCATCTGTTGTTGTGGAAGTTGATAGCCTAAGTAAATAAGGCTGAACTAGACAAACAATTGGATGGGTGAAACGGGAAGGGGGTTTTTTTGGCTGATGCTGTATGAGCTTGCTTTCTTGCATCATAAGCTGCTCAACTAATGCTATTCACAGAAGCTACTAAGCTTTTTATACCAACTAAGAGATGTTACTCTTTGGTTTAGACTAAAATGGATTCAAGTGAATTAATAAATTTAGTAGCAGAAAACAAAAATGTATGCCACGAATGTAAATCATCAGTAAACATTATAGAACCCTCGACTAAGCATAAATTAGTCTATAACAAGTTACTCATTGAATTAGGCATAGTAAATCAGATTAGGAGAAGCCTTCGGCTAAGGGAACAAAGTAAAATAAGGAGGAAATTAAATTGATGAATCAGTGATTGATCTGACAAGAAAAGCAAACGTATGATGATCCTCTATATGTCACCAATGATATGAAAGAAAATATTTTCTATCTACATTCAAATGTGAAGAAATTTTTAGAGATGGGATACCAGAACTATACTTTTAAATTGAATGAAGCATCAAATAAAGTTCTTTAAAAAAAAAAAAAAAAAAAAATTCTGTGTTACCCTCTCTCTCTCTCAGGGTAATGCAGGATTTTTTTTTTTTTTTTTTTTTTTTTTTGGCTAGTGCAGCATAAGCCTCAGGCTTCCTTGCACCATATGGCTAATAATAATAATAATAGAGCAACCTTAAATTTAGAATTTTTTTTTTGTTGCTCTGGAGGTTTAATGGCACATCAGCTGCTAAGGCTATAATGTGCCTATTCACTTATTATATAAGACATGAGTTTTCCCTAAATCAAAAGAAAATCAGAAATAATTGAAAAGCCCAGTTTGCCTGAGAAAGTCAAAAAATTCAGAAATATTTGCCTTATCACCAATCAGGTTTTCAAGAGTAATTGGTTTATGTAGATTAACCAGTGAGATCAAGGATGAAGTTCTGGCTTGTTTATAATAGGAGCAGACAATAAGAATATGTTTTACAGTCAAATTGTTAGAACAATGTGTACATTGTGGTGGATCATCTCCTCTCAGTAAATGAAGGTGGGTCAGATGTGTATGTCCTATTCTTGCCCTTGAGAGGACTACTTCTTCTCGTCTCGATGTACGGACACTGGAGTGCCAAATTTTCGGGTCTTGTTTAAACTGAAAGAGTTTATTATTAGTCTGAGAGTGCCACAGTGCTGTCCATTGTGATAGGCAAGCAGCATTAATGGTTAGTGCATAATCTGATGCTGGAACAGGGATGTTGGTTAGATCTAAGGTAGTTGGATTTTTTGCAGCTTTATCGGCCAGTTCATTTCCTAAAATACCAGAATGTGCTGGAATCCAGCAAAAAGTGACCTGTTGATTGGGTTCTTTAATTTGCAGTAATAAGCTTCTGATTTCATCCAGAACAGGGTGAACTTTATCTGAGGAATTACATAGCGACATGATTGAGCTGAGGGAATCAGTGTAAATAACAGATTTTAAGGAAGAGTTAAAATGAAGATTTTCTAAAGCTAGTTTTATTGCGTATAATTCAGCAGAAAATATACTAAATTCTGATGGAAGGGAAGCTGATACAATTGTATTTGGAAACACTGCAGCTGCTCCAACATTTGAATTAGATTTAGAGCCATCTGTATAAATTGGAGAGAAATCAGAATATCTTTGAATGTGAACTGCGTGAATTTGGTTGATATTTGTTGCTTGCAAGGAATTCTTTCTCCATTGACAGAGATAAGTGTCACAGATTGGAAGAGGAGGAGGAGTCCATGGAGGTTGAGAATAAGTTGCTACCTGCTTTACGGAATGGATGGAAATATTCCAAACTTGCACCAGTTCAAGAAGGCGAAGACCAGCTGGTTTTACTATGCTAGGTTTGTTACTGTATAGGGTTTGTAACGGTGGGTTAAAAAGGTACGACCGAATGGGATGAGAAGCACAACTTTGTATCTTGACAGCATATTTCAGTAACAGTGTTTTCCTGCGTAAATTTAGTGGAGGCTCATGAGCATCAATGTAGAGACTCTGTACTGGCGACGTTCTGAATGCGCCAATTGCAATTCTCAAAGCACTGTGCTGAATGGGATCAAGCCAGCGTAATGCACTCTTTCTGGCAGAATCATAGATTGGAGCACCGTAATCGAGACGAGATCTGATTAATGCCCTGTATAACCGAAGAAGTGAGGTACGGTCTGCACCCCATGTTTGGGCAGATAAAGCTCTGAGTATGTTTAACTTTTTTAGACATGATGTCCGTACATTTTTAATATGATCTAGGAAATTTAACTTATTGTCAATGGTTAATCCTAGAAATCGGATGTTGCTGGTGACCGGGACAAAGACGTTAGAAATTTGAAGTTCAGGATCTGGATGAAGTTTGCGTTGTCTACAGAAATGGATGGCAACTGTTTTCTGTTGTGAGAGCCGATAGCCGTTGAGGCTCGCCCATTGTTGAATTTTATTAAGTGATATCTGAAGCTGTCTTTCTATAGACCTCATGTTTTGAGAATGACAGGAGATGGAAAGGTCATCTGCATAAAGGTAAGTCTCAATTGTATTTGGAAGCTGCTTAGTAATAGTATCTATTCTCAGAGCAAAAAGTGTGGCACTCAGTACTGATCCCTGTGGAACACCTTCTTCCTGGATGAAAGTTGGGGAAAGGGCATGTTCATATCGAACTTGAAATGTTCTTGTATGTAGAAAGTTCTGAATGAATATAGGAAGATTGCCTCGTAGTCCGAGAAGGTAAAGATCACTAAGTATACCATACCGCCAGGTGGTATCAAAAGCCTTCTCTATGTCTATTGAAACCATTACTAGATGTTCATGTTTGACAAAAGCATTACGGATGGCAAATTCCGCCTTGACCATAAGATCTAAGCATGATCTGTTTTGGCAAAAGCCATATTGACAATGGCTCGTTAGATGTTCCGACTCAATGATCCAGACGAGTCTTCTGTGGATAATTTTCTCAAGGATTTTACTGAGGCAGCTTGAGAGAGATATGGGTCTATAGCTATTTGGGTTGGATGGATCTTTTCCAGGCTTCAGGAATGCCAAAATTGTACAGTGATGCCAAGATGCTGGAAAAACATTTTCTAAAAATATGCGATTGTAAAAGACCAGGAGGCAGCGCAGAGCTTTGTCATCAAGATGTTGTAGCATGACATAATAAATTCCATCTGGCCCAGCAGCACCATTGCGAGCTGTTCTAATGACATGTAAAAGTTCAGAATATTGCAGAGGTTTGTTATATGGGAGAAGACGGGTAGTTTGAAAATGAATAGCATGCTTTTCTTTAGTGTTTTTAATTCTTTGGAATGAGGTAGTATAGGCTGACGTTGCTGAGATTTCTGCAAAAGTATTGGCTAAAGCATTAGCTATATCTACAGGATTAGAGAGATCTTTTCCATTCCAGGAGAGGATTGGAGAAGGTATGGTAGGAAACTTACCAGACAGCTGTCTAATTTTTTTCCATATTATTTTGGGATCGGTATTTCTGTGAAAAGTGGATGCAAAACGGGTCCAGGATTCTTTCTTTGCCTGTTTTTGTATGAAGCGTGCTTTTGCCCTTAATTTCTTATAATTAATGAGATTGATTGTGCTCGGACATTTCCGAAACAAATTCCAGGCTTTATTTTTTGCTCTCTTTGCTGTGGTGCATTTGTCATTCCACCAATAATTATAATGCTTTCGGCCCGGCGGATTTGATATTGGTATTGTGTCTTTAGCCACATTTAGAAGATGCGACGTGATGTAATCTGTCACATCATCAATGTGCTGGAGGCGGATTTTTTCCTCATCGAGGTCAATTGATAATTGAAATTTTGCCCAGTCTGCTCGGACAAATTTCCACTTTCTGCAGGGTTGAATTGAGGGAGTCTTTGCTTTTAGAAAGTTGCATACTATTGGGAAGTGGTCACTGCCCATGGGATCGTTTATTACATACCACTCTATGGCTGGGACTAGTACTGGTGAACAAATTGAGAGATCTATTGCTGAGGTGTGTCCTGTTGGAAGCTGTACGTGTGTCGGTGCACCTGTATTGAGTACAGTGAGATTTAGTGCATCCAAAAAACTTTCAATTAGTCGGCCTCGTCTATCCAATTTAGGAGAGCCCCATAATGGGTGGTGCCCGTTAAAATCCCCTAATATACAGAGAGGTGGAGGTATCTGTATAAAGAGGTCTTCAAGATCTTTTAAAGAGTTAGTACAGTTTGGCGGTAGGTATATTGAGACTAGTGTTATTGCACTATGGAGAATTATACGAACAGCAACAGCTTCTATATTAGTTTGGAGTGGGATATGTTTAGTTGGGATCTTTGAATTTACTAAGATTGCCACACCACCATGGGCAGCGCTAGCGGTATTTCGATCTCTTCGATAAATGCAATAGTTCTTTATCGAAGGAGAAATTTGTGTGGTTAGGTAAGTTTCCTGTAAACAAAAGGCAACCGGAGAATATTGATTAATTAGGTATTGAATATCGTCTGTGTTTGAACGAAAGCCTCTGCAATTCCATTGTAAGATGCTGTGGTTCATTTTGGTTTAGATGAGGACGATTCATCTGACTGTTTTTTGTTTGAGGAGGATTTTTTTCGGTCTCTTTTCGGGAATGTAGGGCGACCGGTATCCATAGTATCGTTTGCGTGAAGTTCTAGTATTGGTTCTTCATGATCTGGGTTTACATCTACTTCCATACTACCAGTGGATGATTCAGGGTTATTGTTGTGTTTAGTAGTTTTCAGTTTTTCTTTGTCATGCGGGACTGTCCGAGTCTCAACTGGGATACTGATTGGAGTGTTGGTCGATTCGGTGGTTTTAATTTGATGTGTGTCTTTGACAGGGTTTGATAATGTGTTTTTAACCCAGTTAGATAGAGATGTGCAGGGAGGTATGGATACATCTGTTTGAGCTGCTGTTGAATTAAAGCTTCGAGTGTGAGCTGCATATGAACGACTGGGCATGGTCGACATAACCTGTCTGCGTGCCTCGGGGTACGTGACTTTGTGCTCTATTTTATATTTTTGGATTTTCTTCCCCGTTTTCCACATTTCACAAGATTTGGAAAAGGCTGGGTGACTTTCTTTGCAGTTGGGACAAATGGGACTTGAGGCTGAACAGTCTGTTTGTGTATGCTCCTTGGAACCACAAATTGGACAGATGGCATCGCCTCTACATGCTTGTTGCGAATGTCCATATTTTTGGCATTTAAAGCAACGTAGAGGATTAGGTATGTAAGGCCGTATTCGGCAGTTTAAATAGCCAGCTTTTACTGAGGATGGCAAATCTGGGGTGCTGAATGTTAAAATTATGGATCGGGTTGGAACAAGATTTCCATCTTTTTTGGTTTTTATACGTTTTGCACTAATTACTTTTTGATTGCCCAGTTCCTGTACTAGTTCCTCTTCAGATACTGTAATCAGGTCCCACTCTGTGATGACACCTTTTGACGAGTTTAACGTATTGTGGGGAGTTACAGATACGGGTAGCCCAGCAAAGGTTGTTGTTTTAAGCAGCCATTCTGAATGTTTTGAGGAAGCTGTTTCAATTAGTAGGTCTCCGGACTGCAGACGTTTAACCATTTTCGGCGTACCAGCAATGGATTCCAAAAATCTTTGGATGACAAATGGTGACAATTTGCCGACAGGCTGGTTGGAGAGCGAATGTATTACAAGGAAGTTTGGCATCTCATTGCTCTGCACTTCTCTTCGGAGCCTTTTTGGTTGGTTTAGGTCATCATCATTTGGGATGTCTGGCCTTGAATTTGAAGGCTCTAGTGGTGGATAGTCATTTATATCCATCGTTACTCCTTTTCGCCCTGGAGCATAACTTTTCCCCCAGGTTACCGGCCCCGCCACGGGGAGGCAGGAGCAGTGCCGCTCGGAGGCCAAGCGGTTGAAGTGTTAGTTAATTAGTAAAAATATAAATTGAGGAAAATGTAAAGAAAGGTGTATTTCCTTCCTGTGTTCTACTTGTTACTTTTCAAGTATAGAACTGTTTTTAAAGTAAAACTGTTTATAGAAATGTGAACGTAAAATATAATTTCAATCACTTATCAAGAGCACTTTATAAATCGCAAGAATATAGCTTGGCCTCGAAATACGCTTGGCACCCGGGGCCAAATTTAGAATTAATTCCAAGATATTGGAGATGTGCAAATGACTTCTGTATTCACAAAGGTGCTTCAAAGTTTCAAAGTTTGAAATGTACACCAACAAGTGCTTAACATGCTGCTCCTTCATTTGTGCACAAACATAATAAATATAACAGATCCTTTAACCAATTATACCCAGTTATTATTACAATCACTATTACAATGAAATAAATATAATATTTATTTATATATAATATAATACAATATAATATTTATTTATATTCACAAACAATATAATGGAAATATTATTAATTATTACATAAAATCAATGAATAATGTGAGAAAATCATTTGTTGGATGATAATAGAAAATTAAAAAATATTATAATCAATGACAGGAAAGGATACAGTTACCAAAGAGCACAAGGATTATGAAGTAGAGAGAATAAATCATTCCTTCTTTAATACCTCCCTGTGACTCAATGCCACTGTACATTACTTCATTCCAATCTTCCCCAGTTAAAATCTGTAAATATAAGATTACCATGTTATGTAATATGAGAAAAGGCATAAATATCAATAAGGATGTACAGTTTAGACTATGTATAAGTATAGTGCAAAAGCATCAATAATACATAGCCAAATCTGAATTAAGAGAATGTTAGCAAAACGGCATCATTTTAAGTTATATCTCATATTGTGAATACCTTCACAACAAGTTGCCATGATATTGCACTACCTCGAATAAATAACGTTTCACCTGAGGAGAAGACTAATTACTTATTCTCAGATGGATACCACCACCCAGACGGCACCGTTTTGAATTATGGTATGGGATAAAGTTCTCGGTTATCCTCATACTATCCCTATTAGACTTAGAAAAGAGATAAAGATATAGGAAGGTGATAGTAGGAGAGGTAGAGGAAGGAAATGCCATAGAGGGAAGAAAGGCACAGTTGTACCTTCAACTCAAAGCTCATATATTCCTTGAATAGGCAATGCTTCACCAGTAGAGAAGACTGTAGTTACCTATTCAAGGAAACTCAGCTCCTTCAACTCACACTCAAAGCTCATATATTCCTCGAATAGGCAACTCTTCCCCAATAGAGAAGATTGTTGTTACCTATTCGAGGAAACTCAGTGGCCATCAGGCACCCCAGACGGCACCGTTTCAGGGCTATTTTTTATTTGTGTGGGATAATAACTCTACTATCCAGTATCCCTATTAGACTTTGAAAAGCAAAAAGGTAGAGAAAGTAATAGTAGGAGTGGAAGAGGAAAAGAAACAGTGTAGAAAAATGAAAGGGAACAGTAACTCCTTCAACTCATACCACTCAAAAACTCCTCGAATAGGCAACGCTTCCCCAGTGGAGAAGGCTGTTGTTACCTATTCTTGGAAACTCCGGACATCATCAGGCTCCCCCTGGTGCCGTTTTAGAGTTATTTGGCCCTTCTTCGGTGAGTGGGTAGATACCCAAGAGATGCAATGATGGCAAAACAGTTATGAAGTTTAACTCCACAATATGAGAGATGCCTGATGGGGTATGATGTGTTTAGACTATAAAGCGTTTAGGGCTGAAGCCTCAAGCTTGGAAAAGTCTAGATTATGTATAAGTATAGTGCAAAAGCATCAATAATACATAGCCAAATCTGAATTAACAGAATGTTAGCAAAACGGCATCGTTTTAAGTTATATCTCATATTGTGAATACCTTCACAACCAACGAGTAACATTAGTCTTCTCCTCAGGTGAAGCGTTACTTATTCAAAGTAGTGCAATATCATGGCAACTCGTGAAGGTATTCACAATATGAGATATAACTTAATTTTAGCAAAACGATGCCAATGCCATTTTGCTAACATTCTGTTAATTCAGATTTGGCTATGTATTATTGATGATTTTGCACTATACTTATACATAGTCTAGACTTTTCCATAGCTTGAGGCTTCAGCCCTAAACGCTTTATAGTGATGTACAGTTTATATTACATATGAAAAACCTTTTTAATAAATTCAAACTACTGGAGAAGACAGACATAAAATGGGAAATGTGCGTTTTTTTTTTTTTTTTTTGTTTTTTTTTTTCCCTTTCTGATGCTGTATAAGCTTACTTTCTTGCATCATTTGCCACTACTAATACTAACTAATCCTAGTTTAATTGTATGGAACAAACAGCAATTTTCCAGGCACATCTAACAGCATACATAATCAATTATACCCAAATATGTGTGATGCAGTACAATTAAAAAATAATAATAACAACAACAAGGGGGCTTTGCCTCCTTGCTCGCTTTGCTCACCAACCCGCCACACTATGTAAAATGTAGAGGCATGATGGAGTAAGTCAAATCTTTTCTAGGTAAAAGAAACACCTGTTGAAACACATTGATAGATATCTAATCAGGAAATGACCTATGTAATTATTTACCTGTGCATTTGTAGTGACATAATTGCCCTACCCACTTGTACCACGTGACCTGCATCCCTCTTCTCCCATTGGCTACCCCCCCATTATGCAGCATTCTCAAGGTGGAATAAATATCACTATGTAATTATTTACCCGCTTTTACGTAGGTCACTTAGGAAAAGGCCTTTTGTTTCGGGTTCTATAATGCACGAGGAATATTGTTGCATTCGAAAGAGTAGGACTAAAATATTTACAAACTATAGAAACATTTAAAATATTTATAAACTATAGAAATATTTAAAATATTTACAAAATACTAAACTATTTACAAATATATAAACTATATCGGGTCCCTTCATCAGCTGACATTACAATGGAACCTCAAATGATGCTGGGCATGGTCATGTATTAGAAATGAAGCATGTGCATGAAGTTTGTGAACGTTATGGGGGCAGTTGTCTTTCAATGGAAGACAACAATGTAATTATTTACCTGCACCTTGTAGTGATGTAACTGCCCTACCCTCTTCTCCCATTAGCTTGAATAAATACCACTAGAAGGAAAACTTTTTTAACATATAGACAGAAAACATGATCAGATAAAAGAGGCACACTAAATTAGAGGTAATTAGTTTCTTCATAACATATATTACAATAAATGTAAATCATCATGGTCTGAATCTCTTTCTGGCATGATTTAATAAACATCAAGTAAACATTATAATGATATTTTTTATTTATTTTTATTATTTTTGTTGTTGTTATGGAGGATTAATAGCACATAAGCTGCTAAGGCTATAATATGCCTATTCACTTATTATATTAAAAGATGAGTTTTCCATTAAGTTAGAAGAAAATCTGAAATCAGAAATAATTAAAAAGCCCAGTTTGCCAGAGGAATCAAAAAATTCAGAAATATTTGCCTTATCACCAATGATATTTTCAAGAGTTATTGGTTTATGAAAATCAGTGAGATCAAGGATAAAGTTCTGGCTTGTATAAACAAGCCAGAACTACAATAAAGTTCTGGCTTGTATAAACAAGCCAGAACTACAAGCAAGTAGCACAGCCAATAAGAATATGTTTAACAGTCAAATTGTTTGAACAATGTGTACACTGTGGTGGATCATCTCTTGTGAGTAAATGAAGGTGGGTCAGATGGGTATCACCTATTCTTGTCCTTGAAAGGACTGCTTCTTCTCGTCTCGATGTATGGACACTGGAGCACCAAAGTTTCGGATCTTGTTTAAACTGAAAGAGTTTATTATTAGTCGGAGTGTGCCAGAGTGCTTTACATTGTGATAGCACAACGTGATAGCATGTGGCATTTACGGTTAGTACATAATCTCATGCTGGAACAGGGATAGTGGTTAAATCTAAGGTAGCTGGATTTTTTGCAGCTTTATCAGCCAGTTCATTACCTAAAATACCAGAATGTGCTGGAATCCAACCAAAAGTGATCAGTTGGTTGTGTTCTTTAATTTGCAGTAATAAGATTCTTATTTCATCTAGAATAGGGTGAACTTTATCTGAGGAATTACATAATGAAATGATTGAGCTGAGTAATCAGTGTAAATAACAGATTTTAAGGAACGGAGATTTTCTAAAGCTAGTTTGATTGCAAATAATTCAGCTAAAAAGATACTGTATTCAGAAGGAAGGGATACTGATACAATTGTATTTGGAAACACGGCAGCTGCTCCAACATTTGAATTAGATTTAGAGCCATCTGTATAAATTGGAGAGAAATCAATATATCTTTGAATGTGAACTGCATGAAGATGTTTGACATTTGATGCTTGCAAAGTATTCTTTCTCCACTGACAGAGGTAAGTGTCACAGGTTGGAAGAGGAGGAGCCCATGGTGGTTGAGTATAAGTTGCTACCTGCTGTATAGAATGAATGGAAATATTCCAAACCTGCGCCCGTTCATGAAGGCAAAGACCAGCTGGTTTTTCTATGCTAGGTTTGTTTCTGTATAGGTTTTCTAACAGTGGGTTTAAAAGGTATGATTGAACGGGATGAGTGACACGACTTTGTATCTTGACAGGATATTTCAGTAACAGTGTTTTCCTGCTTAAAGTTAGTGGGCTCATGGGGCTCATGAGCATCAATGTAAAGACTATGTGCTGGCGACATTCTGAATGCACCAATTGCAATTCTCAAAGCACTGTGTTGAATGGGATCAAGCCAGCATAATGCACTCTTTCTGGCAGAATCATAGATGGGAGCACCATAATCAAGCTGGGATCTAATTAATGCTCTGTATAACCGAAGAAGGGAGGTACGATCTGCACACCATGTTTGGGCAGATAAAGCTCTGAGTATGTTTAACTTTTTTTAGACAGGAAGTCCGTATATTTTTAATAGGAAATTTAACTTATTGTCAAGGGTTAATCCTAGAAATTGGATGTTGCTGGTGACTGGGACTGAGACATTAGAAATTTGAAGTTCAAGATATGGATGAAATTTGCATTGTCTACAAAAATGAATAGCAACTGTTTTCTTCTGCAAGAGTCGATTGCCGTTGAGGCTTGCCCATTGTTGTATTTTATTAAGTGATACCTGAAGCTGTCTTTCAATAGATCTCATGTTTTTAGAATGACAGGAGATGGAAAGGTCATCTGCATAAAGGCAAGTCTGAACTGTATTTGGAAGCTGCTTAGTGATAGAATCTATTCTAAGAGCAAAAAGAGTGGCACTCAGTATTGATCCCTGTGGAACACCTACTTCCTGGATGAAAGTTGTAGAAAGGGCATGTTGGTATCGAACTTGAAATGATCTAGTATATAGAAAGTTCTGAACAAATATAGGAAGGTTGCCTCGTAGTCCGAGAAGATAAAGATCACTAAGTATACCATTCCACCAGGTGGTATCAAAAGCCTTCTCTATGTCTACTGAAACCATTACTTGAGGTTCATGTTTGACAAAAGCATTATGGATGGCAAATTCAGCCTTGACCATAAGATCTAAGCATGACCTGTTTTGATGAAAGCCATATTGACTATGGCTCATTCGCTGTTCCGACTCAATGATCCAGACAAGTCTTCTGTGGATAATTTTCTCAAGGATTTTGCTGAGGCAGCTTGAGAGAGATATGCGTCTATAGCTATAGAGGTTGAATGGATCTTTTCCAGGCTTCAGGAATGCCAAAACTGTAGACTGATGCCAAGAAGCTGGAAACACATTTTCTAAAAATATACGATTGTAAAAGAGAAGGAGGAGGAGGTGCAAAGCTTTGTCATCAAGGTGTTGCAGCATGACATAATAAATCCCGTCTGGCCCAGCAGCACCACTGCGAGCTGTTCTAATGACATGTAACGGTTCAGAATATTGCAGAGGTCTGTTATATGGGAGATGGCGGGCAGTTTGAAAATTAATAGCATGCTTTTCTTTAGTGTTTTTAAGTCATTGGAATGAGGTAGTATAGGCTGATGTTGCTGAGATTTCTGCAAAGGTATTGCCCAAAGCATTAGCTATATCTACAAGATTAGATAGATCTTTCCCATTCCAGGAGAGGATTGGAGAAGGTATGGTAGGAAACTTACCAGACAGCTGTCTAATTTTTTTTCCATATTATTTTTGGATCAGTGTTTCTGTGAAAACTGGATGCAAAATGGGTCCAGGACTCTTTCTTGGCTTGTTTTTGTATGAAGCGTGCTGTTGCCCTTAATTTCTTATAATTAATGAGATTGACTGTGACCGGACATTGCAGAAACAAATTCCAGGCTGTATTTTTTTTCTCTCTTAGCTTTGGTGCATTTCTCATTCCACCAGTAATTATAATGCTTTCGACCTGGCGGATTTGATAGTGGTATTGTGTCTTTAGCCACATTTAGAAGATGCAACGTGATGTAATCTGTCACATCATCAATATGTTGGAGGCGAATTTTTTCCTCATCAAGGGCGATTAATGACTGAAATTTTGCCCAGTCTGCTCAGACAAATTTCCATTTTCTGCAGTGTTGAGTTGAAGGAATCTGTGCTATCAAAAAGTAGCATACTATTAGGAAGTGGTCACTGCCCATGGGATCATTTATTACATACCACTATCGTCGGGAGCAGTACTGGTGAACAAACTGAGAGATCTATTGCTGAGGTGTGTCCTGTTGGGAGCTGTACAAGTGTCGGTGCACCAGTATTGAGTACAGTGAGATTTAGTGCCTCAAACGCTTTCAATTAAGCTTGTCTATCTAATTTAGGAGAGCCCCATAAGGTGTGGTGCCCATTAAACTCCCCTAATATACAGAGAGGTGGAGGTCTCTGTATAAAGAGATCTTCAAGATCTTTTAAAGAGTACGTACGGTTTGGCGGTATACAGATTGAGACAAGTGTTACTGCACTGTGGAGAGTTATACGAACAGCAACAGCTTCTATTTCAGTTTGAATTGGGATATGTTTAGTTGGGATCTTCGAATTTACTAGGATAGCTACACCACCATGGGCAGATTTATTGCCTTTATCGAAGAGATCGAAATATTTCGATCTCTTCGATATTTCGATCTCTTCGATAAAGGCAATAAATCTTTATCTAAGGAGAAATTTGTGAGGTTAGGTAAGTTTCCTGTAGACAGAACTGGAGAATATCGGTTAATTAGGTATTGAATATCGTCAGTGTTGCAGCGAAAACCTCTGCAATTCCATTGTAAGATACTGTGGTTCATTCAGGTTTAGTTGAGGATGATTCATCTGACTGTTTTTTGTTTGAGGAACATTTTTTCCAGTCTTTTTTTGAGAAGCTGGGGCATCCAGTATCCATAGTGTCATTTGCATGAAGTTCTAGTACGGGTTCTTCATGATCTGAGCGTACATCTACTTCCATACTATTGGTGGATGATTCAGGTTTCTTGTTGTCTTTAGTAGTTTAATTTTTCTTTGTCATGCAGGACTGTCTGAGTATCAGTTGGGATGCTGAACGGAGTGTTGGTCGATTCACTGGTTTTAGTTTGCTGTGTGTCTTTTCCTGAGTTTGATAATGTATTTTTAACCCAATTAGCCAGAGATGTGCTGGGAGGTATTGATACATGTTTGTACTGCTGTTAAATTAAAGCTTCAAGTGTGAGATGCATATGAATGACTGGGCATGGTCAACATAACCTGTCCATGCCTCAGGGTATGTGACTTTGTGCTCAATTTTATATTTTTGAATTTCCTTCCCTGTTTTCCACATTTCACAAGATTTTGAAAAGGCTGGGTGACTTTCTTTGCAGTTGGGGCAAATGGGACTTGATGCTGAACAGTCTGCTTGTGTATGTTCCTTGAAACCACAAATAGCTTCTCCTCTGCATGCTTGTTGGGAATGTCCATATTTTTGGCATTTAAAACAACGAATGGGATTAGGGATCAACTTTTGCTGTTATGCCTGCCATCACAGGGGCATGTCACTGTAAAACCATTTATATGCTAAAGTTTCAGTTTCATGCTTTTAAAATGAAATATCTGTTTGCATGTGTTCCAGGTTTCGTCTCCATGGTTTCGGGGGGGGGGGTTGTTTTTGTGTGACACCATGCCTGTTGATGGTGACTGTTCTGCAGTAAAAGCACTTGACTCTGACTCATCTTTATGTTTATTGAGCAAAGTGGTTAGCAATGACCAAAAGACATAATCGACTCTTTTTTTTACAAAGTGTGATATTCTTATTTGGGTATAGTGAGTTATTTTTGTTTTGTTTATTTCCCTTTACAATTGCGATTTGAAAGTTACAAAGCTTAATTATAGAATAAAATATATCAATATTCAATATTGTGGTTATTTTCAGAAAGAAGTAATTCTTATAAGCTTCTTTCAATAAATAAATTGTATAACACATATGAATGTTGATCAGATTTGATCAGTGATTATTCTGAAATCTCTTTCCAACTCAGGAACTAAGTTTTTAAAGAGATTTAAGACCAACAATGCAACTTAGAATACAAAAAAAACAAAGAAACTGTTTTTGTCTAACAGGTATCCCTTCCTTATGAAATTAATGTAACCCATGGTTTGTTTGTTGTTGGGTTTTATTGGCGCATTAGCAACTAAGGCTATAATGCATCAAAACCTGGTCGTTAAAAAATAAAATTTTTAGTGGCCTAACGAATTAGGTCACCAAGTCAAAGTAGAAAAAACAAGTATAAACGGTAAAAGACAAATCAGTAAACAAGTAACTTTAACAAAGATTTTTTAAATATGAGTAAAATGGTTTACTGATTTCAAAAAGCTAAAAATAGCAGACACATGGTCATTGTCAGATAAAATCTGACTGAGTGTATACGGCTCAGTCAGATGATTAAAAGCGGTAAAACGGATATTACTAAAATCTGGGCAATCAATTGAAATGTGTCTAATGGATAAAATTGTGCCACATAGGACTCACACATAGGAGAGTCATCAGCCCTCAGCAAAAATGAAGTAACCCATGGTCCACTTTGTATTGTCACTAGCAGTTTTTGCCATTCTATATATGATTTCATAGCTTTCAAAAGGATGTTGAATGCTGTTTTTACAAAGCAAAAATTTTATGTTTAGTACTAAATATGTTTTAGTGTGGAGTTCATTTTCATTTCCACTCTCAGAGAAAAAGTTTTTGCTTTTACAAGTTCCCAGTGTGCAATAACTTTACTTTTTATTGAATATGAATATACACACTGGTGTTCAAAGAAAGTGTATCACCCCGTAAAATTGTAATTGTCGTCTGAATAACATAATTATATGGCACTATTTCTTACAGATTGCAATCATATAAGATTGACATGCATAGGTGATGACATAATATAGCATCAGCTGTTACTTTCAGCTATATAAGCACTCTCTGCAAGAGTTGCAGTCATTCCTTGCTTGTGTCAGGATGGCGAGTTACGTGCCGTTGATGCCACGAAGAAAGAGTGCTATTGTTGCTTTACATGAGGAAGGATGTTCTTCCCATCATATTGCTCATAGGATGTCTTGTGATCAGTCGACAGTGAGTAGATTTCTTTCCAAACTCAAGGATACTGGTTCTGCTAATAGGAAAAAAGGAACTGGGCACAAACGAGGCTCTAGGCCAAAACAGAACCTCGTTTTGAAGCGCTTATGCCTTAAAACCCATAAAGCTTCTTCGTCTGAGCTGAAAAGAGAATGGGAAGAACATACAGGAGTGGTAGCAAGTGCAGTAACAATCAGAAGACACTTATTCAAAAATGGACTTGTAGCCCGTTGTCCTAAGAAGCCCCTCCTCACACAAAAAAATGAAAAAGGCCCAATTAATTTGGTGCAAGGAGCATGTCAAATAGACCCCCGAGCAGTGGAAGTCAGTTATTTTCTTGGATGAGAATAAATTCAACCAGCATTGCTCTGATTGGAGACAAACGATTCGCCGTACATGTGGTGAAGAATACCATCCAGACTGTATGGTGTCAACAGTGAAATTCCCTACCTGCCAAATGATAAGGGAGTGCATTTTGTATCGCGGAGTAGGTCACCTGCAGTGTATAAAAGGTTTCGTAAATGCCAATGGATATCTGGCTATATTGGAAGGTAAATTGCTGCCAACCATTAGAGACCATTTCAACCTGCCAATAACTGCATCTTCCAGGACGACGCTGCTTCTTGTCATCGAGCGAAAAGTGTAAGTAGGCACTTCTCTGGTTATTTTAGCTTCATTTCTGCATTAGAGGTTCAACAGTAATGTGTTTATACATGTTACAGGTGAAAAAATGGTTGGAAGAAAGGTCCATTACAACTCTTAGCTGGCCAGGAAACAGCCTGGACCTGAATCCTATAGAGAATTGTTGGCAGTGTGTAGAATCTGCAGTTGCCAGAAAGAAACTAAAGAAACTTTGTGAACTTCAGGAAACCATAATTCTTGTTTGGAACCACGAATTATCAGTTGATTATCTTCAGAAATTGATCTTGTCAATGCCTCAACAGTGTGCTGCTGCTGTCATCAGGGCCATAGGCGGTTCCACCAAATATTAGTTTGCACTTGGTGAACTTTTCATTTTGTTTGTTATCAGAAGCAAATTGAGGGCTTCTCATAACATTTCAGCCATAATTGTCGTGTTTATCAAAACTGTTGTATAACGTTTGCATATTCTCATTTTTGGAATATTTTGAGAGCACCCATCAAATATTGCTTAGCTTTGCCTTAACTATTAATACATATCTTTTGTTTATATTTCTATTTGTGATGCTAGTCATTAATGTAACTTACCATCATGAAAAATAGTTAGAAATGTGAAATTCCTAGGTGATGCACTTTCTTTAAACACCAGTGTATAATATAAAGTATAATTAATGAAATACTAATTATTTACTTTTTATGTGTTCCCAGTGATATATTGTATTTTTTTTATTGCATCTTTAAATGAGAGAAAAAACTGGACATTACTCCAGTAAATTACTCTGGGATAAGTCTTGCTATTCATAAATATTTAGTTGTCCAATTGGGAGAATGTTCTGCACAAGTGAATACAGTAGGTCAGCGGTCTGCATTTCAAAACTGCTGCATTAACTGATTCACCCCCCATATTAGTTGGCTGTTGTCTGTCAGTGTTGATTTTGTGGAATTCATTCATTTGTGATAACAGGCATCACTTTTTATGTTCTTCATTCGAGACATGATCACACTAGCATTGAAATATATCCAAAAGAATGATGTACTAAAGTGTAGTATATCAGGATTGCACTTTATTTAATAAGGTTATTATTTGTCATAAAATCTCTCTCTCGATTTTCTGGTTATCATCAGAAAAGAATTTAAAAAAATAATTTTTCACCACTCATCAAGGAATAAAAATTCAGGGATTGTCCAATAAATTTGTTACTTTTTGTTTGTTTGCTTTTCATTCACTCTCCCTTTAATTTTGTTTATTTTATTTATTTATTATTATTTTTTAAACAGCTGGGTATTTCCTTGGGATTGGTCAAAGTTTGTTGCCTTGACAATGCAGTACGGTCATGGGAAAGTGCAGCTGTACAGTGCAATGCAAAACAGTCCTAATCATAATTAAAAATCGCTTTCCAGTTTGAAAATTTTTAAAATGGCCCAAAGAGATGATATTCTGCACAGAGAAACAGAAGTTGAAAGCTTGTTATGCTGATGGTAAAGATTCAATGTATCAGTTTGATGTTACCAATGGGTGCAATTTGTTGCAAAAATTTGCCATAAAACGGCCATAACATCTGGAAGGTGAGGCATTTCTGATGGAAAGAACTTTCCCTGTAATATCCAGCAATACTACTGTCAATCATTGAGAAAAGGACATAGGTAGAATGAGCAGGATGGCAGATAAAATTCAGTAGTTTATGAATGTAGTTTGTTAAGTGTAGTTATTCCTTCATTAAATAAAAAATGTAATTTTTCATAAAGAATAGTAGTCATTAAAATTTCTTGAAAAAAAACAATTGTCATTCTACCATGCTCTAGCATTATTCTACCACATATTTATTGGCAAGTGGTGGAGCAATGATAGCTTAGCAGCACATAATTGGTTTAAAAAAAAAAAAAAACACCTTTTGTCAGGATTAAGAGTTTGGTGAGCAGTTGCATTAAATTGCCAAGCCTGTCACATAGTAACGACTCAGAACTAATGTAGCTTTATAGGGTAATCTTGGCGATCTCAATTCCACCACTTCATCATTTAGAGCAGGGTTCACAACTGGCTGACCACGGTCCACATCAAGATGCCAGTGACTTTTCACAGACCATGAGTGATCTGGACCCAAGTCAGTAATTTCATCATAGGTTCATATCACTCATGGTGATCTGAACTTATTTGTAGATAAGTATAAATTCCTTTAATTTTACATGTAATATTTAAAAGTTTAATCATACATTATATTACAAGCTATTTCCTTCTTATTTTGTAATAATAATAAAGAGCTTTGTAATAAAAAGAGGGCCCGGGTGCCAAGCGATATCCTTGTGATATATAGAGTGCTCTTGTAAAGTGATTGAAGTTATTTCCTTTTAAGTTCCTACATTTCTATAAACAGTCTTTCTTTAAAACTAGTTCTATACTTGAAAGCTACAAGTTAGAACACAGAAAGGAAACAAACCTTTCTTTTTCCTATATTTCTAGTTCTACTAATCAACTAACACTTAAACCGCATGGCCTCCGAGTGGCACTGCTCCTGCCTCCCTGTGGTGGGGCCAGTAACTAAAAGGAGTAACGATGGATAAAAATGACTATCCAGCTCTAGATCCTTCAAACTCAAGGCTAGATAAACCCAGTGACGATGAATTAAGCCAACCAAAAAGGCTCCGAAGACAAGTGCAGTGCAATCAGATGCCAAACTTTCTGGTGATACACTCTTTCCAACCAGCCTGTCGGCAAATTATCACCAATCGTCATCTAAAGATTTTTGGAATCCATTGATGGAACAAACTAAATGAATATTCTGCATCGACATTCACACATGAGGAGTTACTCAGGGAGCGGAATGCCAGAGGTGTATTCAACTCTGGAAGTAAGCTAGATAATCTTTTAATAACTGAGAGTAAAGTGGAGGTGAAATTGTTGAAGATAAACACAAGAAAGGAACCTGGGGTGGATGGGATCTATCCAGTTATATTAAAGGAGGCAGCAAAGGAAGTAAGCAAACCCTTAGCCATAATTATCACAGCTTCCCTGGAATCAGGGCAGGAACCCATGAACTGGAGATGTGCAATGTGACCCCAATCCACAAAGGAGGATCAAAGGGAGGCACAGGTAATTACAGACCTGTTAGTTTAACTTCTGTTACAGGGAAATTAATGGAGGCACTGGTTAAAGAAGCACAGCAGGATCATCTAGACAAGACTTCAGTTATAGCTCGGACACAGCATGGGTTTGTTAAGGGGAAGTCTTGTTTGACTAATTAGATTGGATACTATGATGTAGTCACAAAGGAACTGGATGCAAAGAATAACTTTGATATCATATATATGGATCTTAGAAAAGCCTTTGATACTGTTGCACATGGAAGACTCCTGCACAAATTGGATCAGTGTGACATTAGAGGCAAATTTCTGCTATGGATAAAGGGATGGTTGAGTGGGAGAAGACAGAGAGTGGTAATCAATGGACTCTACCCTTTGTGGACTAATGTTATAAGTGGAGTCCCTCAGGGTTCAGTGCTGAGTCCATTGTTGTTTTCTGTATTTATAAATGATATTGATGATGGTATATTAGGCTTAATGTCCAAGGTTGCAGGTAATACAAAGGTTGGCAGGGTTGTTAATGACACTAATGACAGTAGACTGCTGCAACAGGATCTAGAAAAGTTGAGCAGATGGGCTGAGAGGTGTCAAATGAAGTTTAACATTGACAAATGTAAAGTACTACATATGGGAAGCAGTAATCCCAGAGTAACGTATCAATTCTAGGGTACCACATTGCCAGTGGTAGAGAATGAAAAGGACCTGGGGGGAATTGTGCAAGCAGACATGCAGTTTTCTGAGCAGTGCAGATGGTCTGCAAGAGTAGCTCATGGTGTCTTGTCAATGATATACAGGAATTTTTCTAGCAGGGATAAAGAGATGATTATCTCCTTGTTTAAGGCAATTATCAGGCCACACCTTGAGTACTATATAAAGGTCTGGAGGCCTCACTTTCAGAAAGATGTAGAGCTGTTGGAACAAGTACAGAGAAGAGTAGCAACAAGATTAGTGAATGGAACAAAGGGTTGCACTTACGAAGAAAGGCTTAAGTTTTGAAAATTACAGTGTCTGGAGACTAGCCATATGTGAGGTGATCTGATTGAGGTGTATAAAGCCTTGAATGGTTTGTGCATGCTCAATGCTAATGGGATTCTTCCTCTGGCTCAGAATAACTGCCTGAGAGGGCATAAATTTAAATTGAGAAAAGACGGTTGTACGATAGATGTGTATAAGTTTGCCTTTAGCCAGCGGGTGGTTGATTGCCGGAACCAACTTCCATCTTTCGTTGTAGAAGTTGATAGCTTAAATAGATTCAAGGCAGAACTTGACAAACATTTGGAGTGAGTGGATGGGTGAAATAAGGGTTTTTTTTTTTTTTTTTTGCTGATGCTATATAAGCTTGCTTTCTTGCATCATGTGCCTTTGCTAATGCTAATATAGATTCATGAAATACTTATTCTGAATCTGAATATCCTCACTCTTAGGTACAAACTATTATTGTCCCAGGAGATCTTAATCTGAGTTTTGATTCAAAATATTCTTAATTTGAAAGAACAATTCAGAATATATAAATGCAATTAATTGTAAACCACTGTCTTGGTATGTGAGGCTAATGGTGTTATAAGGAGGTGATACAGGATCACCTAAAAAAGACAGCAGTAATAGTTCAGACACAGCATGAGTTTGTAAAGAGGAAGTCTTGTCTGACCAATTTGATTGGATACTATGATGTGGTCACAAAGGAACTGGATCTCTCTCTCTCTCTCTCTCTCTCTCTCTCTCTCTCTCTCCCTCTCTCTCTCCCTCCCTCCCCCCCATGGCTGGTCACCATACAAAACAATTGACGATTAATTAAAATTTTGAATAATAATAATTATTATTTGGTTTTTGAGGTTGTCACAGACATTCTCTCAGATATGCCAGACTAGCTATACTTGCTACCTGGAAGTCTAAAACGCTGATGGAACTGATATTCGGGTGACATTCAAGTCAAGTGGACCCAATTTCGGCGAAGTCCGGACAGTCTATCACAGCCAAATCTTCTGATTACACCTTCACGATGGTGGAACAGTTAGTAATCCTGGGTATAACCTCCATGGGTATAACAAGTACATGGTGGATGAAAACCCAGGTGTGAATCAATGTAAGCAGGGGCGAGGTGTGGCGCCCACACCACATGGAGGAACGCCGCCCCTCTATGTTACCAGGCAGTACTAGGTGGTAGGTGACTCTCATCAACCGGTGAAATAAAACCACTTTGCTTATTGGAGGCTAGAAGTGGTGGAACCCATGTTTAGTCTCTAGAGCTAAGTTCCGGTCAACCCTTCCCTACCTCTTCCATCATGCTCTATGATTGATGACTTTTGAGGTTATGATGAACGTCGTGGCGAGATCCAATATTCCTTACATTTCAAGGTTACAGCTCTAAAACGGTGTTCGCAGGCCGGCCACTAGCTAGTAGATCGGACTGAACCTATTAGTAACTCTCTAGGAGGCTTCCGGATCAGCTAGTGTATAATCTTGCTATCTCTACTCTGCCAGATAGTGACTGCAGGGAGTCCGAGTAGTGTGTATGCGGGGAGCATTGTCAAGGCCACGTTATGTCAAGGATCTGGGTATATTCTTACCACGTGTACGCCATATCCAAAAATTTCATTACTTCATACAGCATGTCCCACCCACTTTTTCTTACTATTGAATACACCATGAATTGTCACACTAATAGAGCAAGCTTATCTGCGAAAAGATCTAAACCTCCCAAGCACTTCCTAATTCATTTCACAAATATACGTGGTCTCAATTCTAATCTTAACGATGTCCATTTCCACTTGCAGTCTGCCAAACCCCATGAACCTTTTCTGACAGAATCTCAGTTATCAGTTGATTCAACTACTGCTCATCTCAGATGCCCAAATTATTCGCTGTATGATTCCTTTTGCCTCAAAGGTGGTACTTGTGCATATGTCCATTTTGATATTCCCTGTCAGAGACTTGGCAATTTGGAATCTCCTCTCTTTGATCTTCTCTGGCTTAAAATCTCTCTACCTCATTGTGTCAAATTCATCTGTTGTCTCTACTGTTCTCCCAACTCCACTAATCACTTGGGGCTCTTTGACTTCCTCTCTTTGCAACTTGACTTTCTCCAGTGATTTTGCTGTTCACAACTCCAGCTGGCTTCCTTTTCCTAGTCACACTGACACAGCAGGTCAAGATGCTGAGGCTTTTGCAATTACTAATGACCTTGCACAGATTGTTCATTTACCTACAAGAATACCGGACAATCCTAATCATACAGCCAATACGCTTGATCTTTTTCTCCCAAACAACCCTTCTAAGTACACGGTCGAAGTGAGAGGTCCTTTAAGCACTTCAGATCACAACTTGGTGATTGTCTCTTCTCCAATGGAACCTTTATCTCATGGCTATTCCCAACCTCGTGTTGTTTGGTATTGCAAGAATGCAAAATGGGATGACCTGTGAGACTTCTTTTCTTCTTTTCCATGGTCGGATTACTGTTTCAAAACTTCTAATGTCAACGTTTGCTCAGATGGTGTCAGTGAAATTATTCTTGTAGGAATGGAATCCTTTATCCCACACGCCACTTTAAAATCTCGTCATTTATCTAAACCTTGGTTTTCCAATAAATGTGCTAAGGCTGTTCAAGAGAAGAAAGTTGCATATCGTAATTGGCTTGTTTCTAATTCTTCAGTTTCATTTTCTGCCTACACCAAAGCTCGCAACAATTGTAAAGCAGTTATTAATCAGTCCAAACTAGAGTTTGAACAAGCTAAGAGTAGAAAACTTGCTTCTTGTCCTAATGGTAGCTGAGCATTCTGGTCTTTTGCCAAAGCTATTGGCCGCAACTTTTAACCATCTCTGCTCCCACCTCTGTCCAAACCAGATGGTTCTGTTGTCACTTCAGCCAAGGATAAAGCTGACCTGCTAGCATCCCATTTTTCTTCCAGCTCATGTATTAATGATCTTGGTAAAACACCTCCCACCATTCCCAACACGCTCCATTCAATGCCTCCTGTGGTCTTCCGTCAAAAGGATATCAGAAAGATTTTGATGAATCTTGATGCTAATAAAGCTTCAGGTCCTGATGGTATTCCTCCACTTGTTCTAAAAACTGTGCTCCTGAACTTACTGCTATTCTTTGCCGGCTTTTTTTCACTTTCTTAATCCAAAAGTGTTTTTCCTTCTGCTTGGAAATTTGCTCATATCCAGCCAGTACCTAAAAAGGGTAACAAATCCCTCCCATCCAATTATCATCCCATTGCAATTACTTCTACTCTTTCTAAAGTAATGGAGAAATCAATTAACAACCAACTCTTAAGCTACCTAGAAACCTTCTGTCTGATCAACGATCGCTAGTATGGATTCCATCAGTGTCGATCCATTGGTGATATTCTGGCTTATGTTACCCATTTATGGACTCATTCAATGAAAAGGTTCAGTGAAACACAAGTAGTTGCTCTTGACATCTCAAAGGCTTTCGATCGTGTTTGGCATAAAGGTCTTCTAAACAAGCTTCCATCTTATGGTTTGCCAACTGTTTTTAGTAATTGGTTATCCAGTTTTCTCTCTGATCACTCACTGAGAGTGATGGTAGATGGCTCTCTGTCTTCTAACTTCTCCACTAATGCCGGTGTTCCCCAAGGTTCAGTTCTTTCCTCCACTCTTTTCCTCTTGTATATTAATGACCTTCTTCCACTGACTGGAAATCCTATCCGATGATAACACATTGCATTCCACTTTCCATTTTGAGAAACCTTGTCCTGGTCAATCAGGTCAACTTCTCAAAAATCTACTACCAATTCCTTAAATGCGGATATTCAGGTAATTCTCCAGTGGGGCAAAGACAACTTAGTTGATTTCAACCCTTCTACAACTCAGTCTTGTCTTCTATCTCGCAAAAAGGATTCTTCTGCTCCTATGCTTATTTTTAGTGACACTCCGATTTCTAGGCAAAATGATATATCTCTTTTGGGGATTATCCTGACTTTTAATCTCTCTCTTGGCACAAGCACATTACAAATATTGCTTCCTCTGCATCTAAAAAACTTGGTTTTCTCTTTCGCTCTCGACGTTACTTTTCTTCCAAACAGCTGCTCACTCTGTATAAATCGCAAATCCACCCTGCCATGGAATATTGTTCCCACATCTGGGGTGGTGCCCCCAAAACCTCTCTCAGGCTTCTTGATTCCATTCAGATGAGGGCAGTTAGGTTAATTAATGATTCATCTCTAACAGAGTCTCTCCACTCGCTTTCTCATAGACGTACTGTTTCTGCTGCATGCCTCTTCTACAGATACTTCCATAGGCACTGTTCTTCTGAATTGGCTTCTATAATTCCCGCTCTCTCTTTGAAAACAGTCCGACCACGTGCCGCCACCAGCCAACATCCATTTACTGTCCAACTTCAAACCCACAGAACCAACTTTTCATCTTCCTCATTTATTCATTCAACTGCCATTTTCTGGAACAACCTTCCTTCATACGTATTTCCTGAAAATTACAATCTACAGAAGTTCAAGTCCGATGTCAACAAATATCTTCTTTCGTCTTCTCAACCTCCAACCCAAGCACGGTACTAAGTACGATAGGTTCTAATACCTCTCGTGTTTGGGGTTCACATTAAAAAAAAAAAAAAAATTACAACCTTTAACAATAGTAAGACAATACAATCTCCTATCATTCATGATTAGGGGGTACATTTTCCACCAATTTTTTATTTTGTGGGTTCTTGCAAGTTTTCTTACACATATTATTCGTAACATATATTCTGGGACAGTTGCAGAGAAAGGCAATAAGATTGGTGAAGGGAACATATGGATGGTCTTAACACAAAATGCTACAGTTCTGCAAATTGCAGCATTTGGAGACTAGGCACCTGTGAGGTGATCTGATTGAGGTGTTTAAGGGTTTAAATGGACTGAGCAAGCTCAATGCTGATGGCATTCTTCTTCTTGCTCAGACTACACATGAGACAGCATAAATTCAAATTGAGGGTTGCAGAACATACGTGTGTAGAAGTTTGCCTTAGACAACAGGTTGATTATTGGAACAAACTTCCATCTGCTCTTGTGAAGTCCGAATCAATTCAAGGAGAGGAGGGGGGGTGGAGAGATGATGTGGGATATTTTGTTGGCTAATGCTTTGTAAGATTGTTTTATTGCATCATTTACCACTACTAATACTAATATGAAGCATAATTTGTGTTCCAGTAATAGAAATATGCAAAACTTTGTGAGAAAGAGTTGCTAGAAGACTGGGAACTGGGTGCAACTATGTTCAGCTACATTCCAGAATGTAGTTGATGCTCAAAACGGAGTTCAAAGCACTTCCAAAACTACTGTACAAGCCATGCAGGCAGTCATATAGGGAACCTCACTACACGAGCACCATTCCCACACAGCTGCCAGCCTGAATCCTTCAGACATGAGGGTAGGGGAATGGCATGGTTGATCCTTGCAGATCAACTCACTAGCTGAGTAATCCTGGGCAAGTCATTGCAGGACTTCCTGTCTTATCAAAGCAAGGGCCCTTCAACCACTAGGATCCAACTGAGTCCCCCCCATAGGTCACAGCATACAACAATATACACCATTACCAGATCAAACTCAGAAAGGGGGACACAGCCCATGCAAAACATGCCAGATTTAAACAGTGTTAGACTAGGACCTAGCTGTGAATGACAGATCCCATGATAGAATGATAGAATGGTAATCTGGAGGACCAGCAGCATCACTAGAGATCTGCTCACCACAGGACAGGTGCCCATAATGAGAGGTTTCTGAAAAGACGATTTTGCTGAAGATGAACCACTGAGATGAGACTCTTACTCACAATTATTTTCAATTTTGTGAACAGTGTCTAAAATGAAAAAATCCTTCTAGCATCCAAAGACACAAGGCCAAAGTCATCACAAAGTTGTATAACATATTTCTCCATGATCTAATGCCTTCCTTGAAAGAAGGGAATAAGCTATACTCATCTGGGAGATTCTAACTGAATATTCATTAAGAAGAGTTCTCAGTAATTATCTTGTAGTACACGTAAAAAAATTTACACTAAATCAGTGTTTCTCTAACCTTTTTAGAACAGACTACTTCAGTGGACAAAAGATCCAGGGGAATCACTTATCCCACCTGCTTCTTCTTGTTGCCACAAATAGTTACCAGTGATGCTACAGCATTAATATAACTTCCAGGCCTCACGGCAAACCTTTACAGACAACACTTTGAGAATCATTGTACTAGATGAAGCTAGAATTTAACATTTTCCAATTACTCTATATAATTATACTAAGAGGTTTCCTTACCTGGAATACTGTGAGCAAGGCGATAGGAAAGGAATTAAAATTTTCTGGTGGTGTGCCATCTTCAAAGTTGAAGCTAAAATAAAGCAGAATACAATATACTATATAATAATAACAATAATAATAATCTAATAATAATAATAATAATAATAATAATAATAATAAAATAATATATATATATATATATATATATTTTTTTTTTTTTTTTTTTTTTCACAGCATTAACAGTATGCAAATAATTCCATAATTTATAGTTAAAAAATATTTATAATCTTAAGATCATATGTACATATGTATACACAGTCCTAGCTCTCTACAGAAATTCTTTACCTGGAGTGGATTCCATTATATTCAAAGAAAATTATATCAAGAGGTCACAAAATTTGCAATAAAACAAAGAAAGGTTTCTACATTTTATGCAATTCTACTAATACAATATAGTATAATCTAATTAAGTATATGTACTGGAGTACTAAACAAGAAAATAAAGATTATACATTGTATACATTGTTATAACTGCATTGGGATATAAGTTTTGGATTATAATTTTGTACTGAAATCGAAATTTTATTGAAATTGAATCGAAATGATGACTCAGACTAGAGTATCAAAGTATAAGGCTCAAGCTAATGGGAGTACTGTGGCTCAGGGAAGAACTGAAGGAGGCAGCTGCCATTTGAATCACAGCCTTTTCAAAATTCACTCCTAGCTTAATGTTTGAGTAGCAATCAGGTATAGGATATGATATTGCCAAGGGGAATGTCTTTGTGGTGCACGATGTAAGGAAATCAGTTCACAACTCAGTGTTGTTATAGGCCTATATGACAGCTTGAAGGACAGGGTGGATACCCTTGAAGGATCTAAATTGAGGGGTCCATCAAGCTCTCAGCTGCCCACATCAAGGCCAGACCTTGCAATTTATCATCACGCAACACAGCGGCAACCTCAAAGGCAGAATGCACTGGTCCCACAGGAACTAGTAGCTGTCAGTGACACTATTGTCAGGGAAATGGGGAACATGGTATGTAAAAAGGATAGGTGGAACAGGACCAGAGTATGTCTGCCAGGGGCAAAGGTTGATGACGTTTTAGAGCAGATATCATCTAAGGGCACAAAAGGTGATATTCTTGTATATGTTTGCACTAATGATATTAAGAGTAGGACACCGGTGGAATTACTTAATAAGTATAGGTCACTGTTGAAAAAAGCCGTGAATTAGGGTTGAATTTGAAAGTGTCTGCAATTCTGCCCGGACACAATAGGAGGGAGTATATGATGAGAGCTTTATCGATCAATTCGGCCTAGGAAAGATTGTGCAAGGCTCAAGGGGTAGAATTTTTTTCAGCCTAGTCTGTACTTTTTAACAGGAGAGACTGTTTCTACACGGATGGGATACACTTAAATAGAAAGGGTGCAAGAATATTTGCTGATGCTAATGAGGCAGTATTAGGTGGGTCGGAAAACTGCTAGCTTGGGGAGATACAAGGACTAATAGATTAACAGTAGCCGCTGACAGAAGTGAAAGTGATTCTTGCACTGCTTCTACTGGAATGAGCAGCAGCCTGGAAAACAAGATGCAGGGTATTTCAGAGACTGATGGGAGTCATTTCAGTACAAGTAAACACATGGGTTGTGTTAGGGTAGCTAAGAATAGGAACAGGTGCATGTATACTTGCGTATCCACCATTGCTAGGAATTTGGTAAATAAATTTGATGAATTTGAGGTGTTGGTCAAAATATCAAAGGCAGATATTGTTGGGATATCAGAGACATGGTGTCACACAGATATAAGGAATACAGAACTGGAATTTGGCGAGTCCAATGAGTACAGGAAGGATAGACAGGATAGGAAAGGGGGGTTATGTTACAGTTAAGAAACAAATAAAATCCAAGGAAGTGCAGCCAGTCAACAATGGTGGATAGTCAGTGTCGAGTCAGTTTGATGTGACATAAGCATTGGGAGATCAAAATTGAGAGTAGGAGTGTGTTATAGCCCTAATGACTCTGATGAGTATAATAAGAAACTGTGCAGGGAAATAGAGTGGGCTAGTAAATCAGAGAGTCTTATAATGGGGGATTTTGATTTACCGGATATTGACTGGAATTTGTGAGTTCGTCACTCACACACTAGCAAGGCTTTTGTGGATTTATTGGATGACTGTTTTCTACATCAGCATGTTTGGGAGACAACTAGAGGGAGTAATACTCTTGATCCGATTATCAGTAGTAATTCTTCATGCATTAAGAATCTGCAGATAAAGGAACCACTAGGTGGCAGTGATCACAGTGTGCTCAATTGGGATTTACTCAAAGACGTAACTATCATCAGGGGTAAAGGGAAGGGTTTTTGCTTTCATAAAGGTGACTACGGTGGTCTGAGACAGTATATAAATTCTATACGGTGGGGCCAACTGATGATGTTACTAACAGCAAATTCAAAATGGGAAGCATTCAAAGAATTAATCTTGGAAGCTACTAAGCTTTACATACCAACTAAGAAATATTATTCAAGGTTTAGGCCTAAATGGATGTCAGATAAACTAATGAGTCATGTGGCAGAGAAGCAAAATGCATGGGATACATATAAATTAATGGGTGACATAGAAGCCTATGATAGATATAAGCTGGTCACTAACCAAGTCACAAAGGAGATTAGGCAAGCAAAGGCAGATTTTGAGAAATCTTTGGCAAAGGATGAAAAGAAAAACAGCAAAGAGTTCTTTAATTATGTAAACTCTAGAAGGAAAGGGATGAATCAGGTTGATCTACTGGATATTGATATTGTGATTTTAAATGTTTCTCACCAACCGATAATAAAACACAGAAACTAGAATTTTGAAAACTATGTTTACTTCTATATATTTAAACTAACTTGACAACTAAAAAGGATAAAATACATAAAATATATATCAAATAAAATACATTAAAATACCGGGTTAAAAGCGAGAAAACCGACCGTAGCTTTCAAAGGCTCCTGCCTTCTTCCTCAGCGGTAGCTTCCTTGTACTGTGGTGCATCTTAAGTACCAGCAGGTTTACGGTCTAAATCACGTGTTCTCCTATGTACTGGGACCCGAAGTGGCTCGGGAGCACATCATATGGAATCGTTCATTCCTTCTGGGGATCGTAGCCTCAAAGAGGAGATGAATCCACAAACCTTTGTCTCTATTAATGTTCTCTGTTGAATTAATCTGCAAATTCTTGAGCCACTTGCAGTCCCAGAAGCTATGCGCCCAATCAGTGATGATAGTTTCGTTCTGGGAGATCTAGTGTTGCTCCTCCCAAAAATGTTCGGCCACGGCGGACTTGCCATAATCTACATTTCTTGTGTTTTATTTTATTATTGATTGGGGAGAAACATTTAAAATCACAATATGAATTTACCCAACCCCAGAGGCCCATTTGAAGAACTATTGGATATTGATGGTTCAACTGCTGATCATCCTGCTCAGGTGGCTAACAAACTAAATGAGTATTTTGTATCTACATTCACACATGAGGAGTTATTCAGGGAGGGGAATGCCAGAGATGAATTATAACTCTCACAGTGAGCTAGATGATTTTGTAATAACTGAGAAGAAAGTGGAGGAGAAATTGTAGAAGAAAAACATAAAAAAGGCACCCGGGGTAGATGGGATCTATCCAGTTATATTAAAGGAGGCAGCAAAGGAAGTAAGCAAACCCTTAGCCATAATTATGAGAGCTTCCTTGGACTCAGGAGAGGTACCCATGGACTGGATATGTGCAAATGTCACCCCAATTCACAATGGAGGATCAAAGACCGACACAAGTAAATATAGACCTGTGAGTTTAATTTCTGTTCCGGCGCCTCCATAGCCAGGTGGGCAGGGCAGCAGTGCATAGCACGCTTCTTGATTAGACCGGGGTTCGAGCCCGTGACCACCAAATATGGAGGATACGGAAAGGTCAGGGAATGACAACCGCATATCCCCGGAGCAGTATGGCCTTAGTTGCTAATGCTCCTAAAAACCAAATAACAACAATTAACTTCTGTTCCAGGGAAATTAATGGAGGCACCGGTTAAAGAAGCACTGCAAGATCAATTAGGCAAGACTTCAGTTATAGTTCGGACACAGCATGGTTTTGTTAAGGGGAAGTCTTGTCTGACCAATTTGATTGGATACTATGATGTGGTCACAAAGGAACTGGATGCAGGGAATAACTTTGATATCATATATTTGGATATTAGAAAGGCTTTTGCCACTGTTGCACATGGAAGACTGCTGCACAAATTGGAGCAGTGTGGCATTGAAGGCAAATTGCTGCTATGGAAAAAGGGATGGTTGAGTGGGAGAAGACAGTGTAGTAATCAATGGACAGTGCTCTTCTTGGACTAATGTTATTGGTGGAGTTCCTCAGGGTTCTGTGTTGGGTCCATTGTTGTTTTCTGTATTTATAAATGATATTGATGATGGTATATCAAGCTTGATGTCCAAATTTGCAGACGATACAAAGGTTGGCAGGGTTGTTAAGGACACTAGTGACAGTACACTGCTGCAAAAGGATCTAGAAAAGTTGAGCAGATGGGCTGAGAGGTGGAAAATGAAGTTTTAACATTGGCAAATGTAAAATACTATATATGGGAAGCAGTAACCCTAGAGTAACATATCAATTCTATGGTACCACATTGCCAGTGGTAGAGAATGAATAGGACCTGGGAGTAATTGTGCAGGCAGATATGAAGTTTTCTGAGCAGTGCAGACGGTCTGCAGGAGTTTCTCACGGTGTCTTGTCAATGATATACAGGAATTTTTTCTAGCAGGGATAAGGAGGTGAACATCCCCTTGTTTCAGTCAATGGTCAGGCCACACCTTGAGAACCGTATACAGGTCTGGAGGCCTCATTTTAAGAAGAATATAGAGTTGTTGGAACGAGTATAGAGAAGAGCAAGATTAGTGAATGGAACAATGGGTTGCTCTTACGAAGAAAGGCTTAAATTTTTGCAGATTACGGTGTCTGGAGACTAGGCACCTGCAAAGTTATCTGATTGAGGTGTATAAAGCCTTGAATGGTTTGAGCATGCTCAATGCTGATGGGATTCTTCCTCTTGCTCAGAATAATTACCTGAGAGGGCATAAATTCAAATTGAGGAGAGACAGTTGTAGGATAGATGTGTGGAAGTTTGCCTATAGCCAGTAGGTCGTTGATTGGTGGAACGGACTTCCATCTTTTGTTGTGGAAGTTGATAGCCTAAATCAATTTAAGGCTGACCTGGACAGGTATTTGGAATGAATGGAGGGGTGAAATGGGAGCATTTTTTTTTTTTTTTTTTTTGGCTAATGCTGCATAAGGTTGCTTTCTTGCATCATATGTCTTTCCTATTGCTAATGTACGGTGTAGTAAGATTAATCTGTAAATTACATAAGTACAGTATCTATGATGGTCTAACCACAGATAGAGAAATTGGTTTCAGGCTTATAAAATAATCTGTCAAAATGTTTCAGTGGCAGGACATGCTTTTAAAGTGAATTACGAACATGGATGATAGCAGATAATTCATTTTTGTACTTAGACTCCACTTCAAAAAAATGATGTACAAATCATAATCCACGATGAGCATCCCTCAATGAACTTACTGCTCAACCTCTTACTCAGGTTCTTCTTCTTCATTACCAAAAATTTCAGGTTCCACTACAACTACAATGAGTTTCTCCTCACTTGTTCATGTCCTAAAGCATGCAATATCCACATAAAATTCTGCACAGTCTAAGCTTAGAGATAAACACATTTCTCTAAGTTTAGGCAATGACGCATATCCTGAAAAAACTTCTTCACTATTATCAGGCTGTTCTTTGCAAAAGAAGTATGCAAAGCTTCACTTGATGTATCATCCTAAAGTGAAAAATTTAAAGCAGTTGGCAATCACTTTTCATCAATCTCAATCCATCATGCTGATATACATAAATACATTGCCTGCAGCATGTCAGTTTCACATTGTGTTTTGCTTTTGAGACAATTTTATTTAACAGTATTCTTTGATAGCTGTCTTAAAGTACTGAGAACCAATATCATATTAGATGACAGTGACTCAACAATAATTGCAAGTAGGCCCATTTGCTTGTAAAGATAAATTTTTCTATTCTCTCAGTTCATCTTGTGATCACAATCACTGATCCATTCTTCATAGATATTTGTTGAAATCCAAGCTTTTTGGTTTCCTTCAATGGCAATGTATTTACATGTTTTTATTAGCCACAGTCAGCAATCAAATATCATCAAACCTTTAAAACATCTTGGTTTGTGAGCTTTCCCAATGATTAATAGAAGAAGCCTCTCTGTTTTCCACTAGAATGGTAACCCATTGTTTTGCCTCCTACCCACCACTACATTTCTCACCTTTAATTATAAGCCATTTTATTCAGTATCAACTTGAAAAAGAAGTCCACTTTTGTCAGCACTGAAGATTTCATTCTGGTCATATGTCAACAAAACATTTATTAAACAACTCTCCTACCATTTTTTAGAGCTACAGTGCCAATGGCTAAACTTTTGTTGAACACTTTTTTTAAAGACAGCTCATGATGAGTCTTACATTTATGGAATCATCCAGTGAAAAACTTGAAATCTTCAATATTCTTCAAATAAGCAAAAAAATTCAGCCTAAGTTTTAAAAATATTTCCAACCATAAGAAATATACAGATAAAATACACATGTCACATCTACAATTACTTAAGAATTACTGCACTATGATCACTGTAGGTGATATACCATAAAGCTTTTACCTAAACAAATAAAATGACTAATTCTAGAAGTGCATCAGAATTTCAAGAACAAAGTATTTCAAGAAACAATAATCTCCTACTTCAGGATCATTTGATCTTATGAAGCAAGAATTTGATACCATAAACTCAATCTGCAAACTGAATCAACCTTGTAAACTTTTTAAATTTCAGCAACTGCAGATGACATTAACATTTTGAAGTAAAATGAATGATATACTTTCAGCAGGTACATTTAGCCTAAACTACACGTATATGGGGGGGAGGGGGAAATGGCACAACACAGTAGAGTTTTGTTTTCTTTTTTTATATAAAATGATTATTGTTACTACATTATTTTTTACTTTATAGTTAATTTAGCATCAGGGCCAATATGAACTTTTATGTAAATAAAGGGCATTAAAATTCACACCATTAACTTAACACTAGAACCACCTGCTGTGGTAACCAACCTAGAACTGAGAGTGCCGATCATTTTGACTGGTGCATATTAAAATTACATGGATAATGAAAAAAAACCTTTATTTTTAAGAGAAAAAACCAATCTATTTTAATTCCAAACAAAGCAATTATAACATGAAATCGAAAAAACATAAACATTAAATATAGGAGCTTTCATTCTTCATTCTGCAATTCTTTGTAATGTTTACAGTACTGACTAGGTGCCTTTGGTATTGCAATATTTTCTGCTGAGATTATTTGGTTTGTGATGTCAGTGACAGAACAAGTAATATCAGAATCTATTACAGCCTGCTCAAATAAAGAAGCAGCACACTGGTATTTTTCCTTGTAAGCTTTGCAAAATTCCCATTTTTTTGTTTCTTACAGTTTGAAGTATATTGATTTTTGATAGTTGCTGTTATTTGGTTTTTAGGAGCATTAGCAACTAAGGCCATATTGCTCCGGGATATACGGTGGTCATTCCCTGACCTTTCCGCATCCTCCGTATTTGGTGGTGATGGGCTCGAACCCCGGTCTAATCAAGAAGCGTGTGATTCGCACTGCTGCTCCATACCACCTGGCTACGGAGGTGCCATTTTTGATAGTTGAAAAACATCTGGAAAATGATTGCTATTATAGATATCATTTGAAACAGACCAGTCAAGAACAGGAAAAAGAGCCAGGGAACAGATGGTGAAATAAACTGCAGAAGTGCCTGTGGAAAAATGTAAATGGGTACGAGTACCAGTTTAAAATCTTAATGTTAAGATAATACAGTTAATGTTAAGTTCTTGTTTTCTGGAAGTTTTTTTAATCATCTGTTGTCTTTTGTCTAGAAGGAAAGAACTCCACAGGAGATGGTGCTCAATGAAATCCCCCATCAAACAGAATCGAGAGGGTAATTAACTAATTAAATCTTCAAAATATTTTAATACATATGCTATGGCACTTCGTCCCCTGCTCGCTAAACCCCGCGCACACTTTTCCTGTTCTACGTAAAATGTAAAGGTATGGAGTAAGTCAAATCTTTTCTATGTAAAAGACACTTGTTGAAATGCACTAATGTTCTTCCTCCCTCCTTCATCTATCTCCTTCACTCATGCTTCTTTTTTTTTTTTTTTTTTTTTTTTTTTCTTTTCTTCTCCATCAGGAATCTCAGGAGACCCCTGATGGAGAGCAGCTAGAGAACTATAGACAGCCTGGCTCACTTCCCAGTGGTGGTGCAGGCAATGCAGAATCCCACTAGGGGGCCCTGCAGCCAAGAAGCCAGCACAAACAACAGAACCCAACACAAAACTGCATATGCAATACACAACACTTCTGGCTTTTACAGAGATTCTGTATTAATGATGAGTACTAAAGGTGCAGATTAGGAAACCACAGGTGGTGCCTTACTCAAACACCGTGCCACTATGATCAATATCTAACCAGGAAATGACCTATGTAATTATTTACCTGTGCATTTGTAGTGACATAACTGCCCCGTCCACTTGTACCATGTGACCCGCATCCCTCTTCTCCCATTGGCTACTCCACCCTCCATTATGCAGTTCTCAAGGTGGAATAAATATCACCATGTAATTATTCACCCATTTTTACATAGGTCACTTAGGAAAAGACTTTTTTTGCATCGGGTTCCATAATGCATGAGGAATATTGTTGCATCTGAAAGAGCAGGACTAAAATATTTAACTAAAATATTTACAAACTATAAAAATATTTAAAATATTTATATAATTCAAAACTATTTACAAATATACAAACTATATTGGGCCCTTTCATCAGCTGACATTATAATGGAACATCAAATGATGCAGTGCGTAGTCATGTATTACAGAGTGAAGCACATGCACAAGGTTGGTGAACATTATGGAGGCAGTTGTCTTTCATTGGAAGGCAACAATGAAATTATTTACCTGTGCATTTGTGGTGACGGAATTGCCCGCTCTCTTCTCCGATTGGCTTGAATAAATATCACTAGGAGGAAACGTTTTTAATGTATAGAGATATTATTAGTGGAAAAATAATTCCAATCATGATGTGTATGGCAACTGCTGCTTAAAGGAGTATTTACAGCTGAATATGCCTTGGCCTGAGTAGCCGAGTGGTCAGAAGCGGGAGTGCAGTAGCAGACGCTCCTTGAGTAGAACGGGGTTCGAGCCCCTGACTGCTAAATACAGTCGATCTGCCAATCCACACTGGACCAGTGTGGCAGATTATTGTCCATTTCCCTCAACATGAATTGTTAAGGAGGCTTCCATCCTGCAGTGGGTTGATAATGACTGCAGTTTATGGCTGGACAGAATATTAGAGTTGACCAAAATGGTGACTCCACCATGAGTAGTTGTTTTTAAGATTTTATCTATATACATTATAGTGCTTAATTGAACGGCTTATGTGGAGTTAGGTTTGTGACTTGTAAACAAACGATTGCAGAAATGAGATATTTCATATCGTTAAGGTTACTTCAAAGACTACAATAATTCCACTGAAGAAATGTAACCACAATTTGGAATTAGTTATTGATTGGGATGATTTATGATGTGTTGCCTGTTTGAACCAATCTGTTTTTAATTTTTCTTTTCTAGGAAAAGTTGGTCAACTATCAGTGTCTATCATCAATTGCACAAAGTTTCAAGATATTTTCGTCTTCTTGCTCCTTTTCATCCATTTCCATAAAATCAGTATTTTGTTGGTTTTTTTTTTTTTTTTTTTTAATAGGTTTGGTTGTTTTTGCATTGCTTGTTGTTGGTGTTGGGCAGGGATCTGCTGGTAAATTTTTAACAGCTGACTCTCTAAAAGAAAGTAGGGGTACTGATGATTTGACCCATTTTAATTGTGGCCACTGCCTAATGGTGATGGCATCTGTCTAATATGCTCGTTTTGTGTAGATGATGTCGTCCATAAAGTCACTCTCCTCTCCCGGATTCCAGCATCTTTTCGCCGCCAGGGGAGCTGGCTGCTTTCCATGATCCTTTGTGAAATGTGACTCTCCGCTCTGTGCTCTGATATTTTTTTCTATTTGCTGCTGATAATCCTTTGTGCAGGCCAGACTCCAATAATTTCTTTGCATTTCCATGGTCCTTTGTGCAGTCACTCTCCTCTTCCGGATTCCAGCGTTTTTTCGCCGCCAGGGGAGCTGGCTTCTTTCCATGATCGTTTGTGAAATGTGACTCTCCGCTCTGTGCTCTGATATTTTTTCTATTTGCTGCTGATAATCCTTTGCACAGGCCAGACTCCAATAATTTCTTTGTATTTCCCATGATCCTTTGTGCAGATCAGACTCATGTGGTTTTTTTTTTTTTTTTTTTCATAAAAATAATTTCATTTGGTCAGATTCAAACTTAGGTCTATGAACTTTATAGGCAGGTACCCTAAATAGGAATATTATGCGAAATTATAAAGTTTTGAAATTAGTTGATAAATTTTTCAATTCTAAGGAGAAATTAAAAGTTAAATGAAATTTTCCGACTGTGGTTAAAGTTTTAAAGTAAATATCCATGTCTGAAAATTATAAGATAAATGTAATTTTCAAGCTTTAATTATAATGTTTTTATTATTCTGGTTAAAATTTGAAAATCTTCATTAAAGAGAGACAGTTTTAACAAATGAAGGTTTTTTATTTGAATAAATTTGAATAAAATTTTTATAGATATAAGGAATGCAGAACTGGAATTTGGGGAGTACAATGTGTACAGGAAGGATAGCCAGGATAGAAATGGAGGAGGGGTTAGCTATTAGTTAAGAAACACATAAAAACTAAGAAGTGCATCCTGTTGACATGGGTGGACAGTGCAGTGTTGAGTCAGTTCGGTGTGACATAAGCACTGGGAAAGCAAAATTAAGAGTAGGAGTGTGCTATAGGCCTAATGACTCTGATGAGTATTATGAATACCTGTACAGAGAAATAGAGTGGGCCAGTAAATCAGATTGTCTTATAATGGATAATTTTAATTTCCCAGATATTGACTGGAACTTGTTGATTGGTCAATTCTCACACTAACAAGGCTTTTGTGCATGATTGTTTTCTACAACAACATGTTTGCGAGGCAATCAGAGGGAGCAATACTCTTGATCTCATTATCAGCATTGATTCTTCATGCATTAAGAATTCGCAGATAAAGGAATCACTAGGTGACAGTGATCCCAGTCTTCTGATGTGGGATTTACTCAAAGAGGTAACTACCATCAGGGGTAAAGGTGTCTACGAAGGTCTGAGACAGTTTTTAAAGTCTATACAGCGGGACCAACTGATGACGTTACCAACAGCAAATTCTAAATGGGAAGCATTCAAAGAATTAATCTTGGAAGCTACTAGGCTTTTCATTCCAACTAAGAAATATTGTTCAAGGTTTAGGCCTAAATGGATGTCAGATGAACTAATGAGACATATGGCTGAGAAGAAAAATGCATGGGAGACATATAAATTAACAGGTGAAACAGAAGCCTATGGAAGATATAAGCTGGTCTGTGATCAAGTCACAAATAAGGTTAGGCAGGCAAAGGCAGATTACGAGAAATCTTTGGCAAAGAATGCAAAGAAAAACAGCAAAGAGTTCTTTACTTATGTAAACTCTAGAAGGAAGGGGATGAATCAGATTGGTCCACTTGATATCGATGGTTCCAATGTTGATGATGGTGCTCAGGTAGCTAACAAATTGAATGAGTATTTTGCATATACATTTTCATATGGGGAGTTATTCAGGGAGGGGAATACCAGTGGTGTATTAAACTATACTAGTGAGTTAAAAGATTTTGTAATAACTGAGAGCATAATGGAGGAGAAATTGTTGAAAATAAATATAAGAAACGTACCTGTGGTGGATGGATCTATCCAGTTATATTAAAAAAAAAGGCAGCAAACCCTTAGTTATGACAGCTTCCTTGGACTCAGGGAAGGTACCACAGACTGGAGATGTGCAAATGTGACCCCAATTCACAAAGTAGGATCAAAGGGTGACACAAAAAATTAACAGACCTGTTGGTTTAACTTCTGTTCAGGGGAAATTAATGGAGGCACTGGTTAGAGAAACACTAGACAACACTTCGGTTATAGTTTTGACACTGCATTGGTTTTTTAAGGGAAAGTCTTGTCTGACCAATTTGACTGGATAGTACGATGTGGTTACAAAGGAACAGGATAAAAAAAAAATAATTTTGATACCTTATACTTGGATCATAGGAAAGCTTTTGATACTGTTGCACGTGGAAGACTACTGTACAAATTGGAGCAGTATGCCATTAAGGGCAATATGCTGCTACGGATCAAGGGATGGTTGAATGGGAAAGACAGAGGGTGATAATAAATGGACACTGCTCATCGTGGGCTAATGTTATTAGTGGAGTCCTCCAGGGTTCAGTGTTAGGTCTATTGTTGTTTTTTATATTTATTAATGATATTGCTGAAGGTATATCACACTTAATGTCTTTGTTTGCAGATGAAGGTTGACAGGGTTGTTAATGACACTAATGACAGTATGCTACTGCAAGAGGATATAAAAACATTGAGGAGAAGAGCTGAGAGGTGGCAACTGAAGTTTAACATTGACAAATGTAAAGTACTCTGGAGTTACTGCATATGGGTAGCAGTAACCCCAGAATAATATATCAACTGTGTAGTGCTACACTCAGGGTGGTAGAGAATGAAAAGGACCTGTGGATAATTGTGCAGTCAGATATGAAGTTTTCTGAGCAGTGCAGACACTCTGAAAGAGTAGCTGCCTTGTCAATGATATACAGGAATTTTTCTAGCAGGGATAAGGAGGTGATTATCCCATTGTATAAGGCAATGGTCAGGCCACACCTTGAGTACCGTATACAGGTCTGGAGGCCTCATTTTAAGAAGAATATAGAGTTGTTGGAACGAGTATAGAGAAGAGCAACAAGATTAGTGAATGGAACAATGGGTTGCTCTTATGAAGAAAGGCTTAAATTTTTGAAGATTACAGTGTCTGGAGACTAGGCACCTGCGAAGTGATCTTATTGAGGTGTATAAGACCTTGAATGGTTTGAGCAAGGTCAATGCTGATGAGATTCTTCTACTTACCCAGATTAATCACCTGAGGGGACATAAATTCACATTGAGGAAAGACAGTTGTAGAATAATGTGCAGAAATTTGCTTTTAGCCAGTGTGTGGTTGATTGTTAGAACAAAATTCTATCTATTGTAAAAGTTTACAGTTTAAATAAATTCATGTCAGAACTAGACAAACATTTGGAGCGAATGGATGGATGAAATGTGTTTTTTTTTTTTTTTTTTTTTTTTGGATGATGCTCTATAAGCTTGCTTTCTTGCATCATATACTAATAGTAGTAATGTGATGCAAGAAAGCAAGTGTATGAGCTTATTTAGCATCAGCCAAAAAAAAAAAAAAATGCTTCTGCTAATGCTAAAGACACGATATCAATTACATAAATTGATCTTTATTAATAATAAATAGAAAATAAAAGAAATAAATAGATCTTTCTTAATAATAAAGTTCTCAATTCAGATAACATACAATTATGAGCACAGTCCATTCTTTTTTTTTTTTTTTTTTTCATTTCATGTATGAAGACTTCAAGTATTATTCAAGAAAGTTTTCATCACTGGTTTGCAGTATGGAAAAATTTTCGAATTCCACTTCTATGCACCGAAGTAATTGTGATGTCATTAAAGATGGACACCTCCTCTAGTAAAACTTATGACCACTTTTTAATGGATACTTTCTCCTAATTCTCTAACAGGTCACTACTCAAGTGCCCTGTTAGAGAATTTGGGAATACTCCTTGATCTGCTCTCTGTTCACCAGTGCAATTTCTCGGTATGTGGGACAGGTGGTCAGATAAGTTTTGCAAATAACACTAAGTTGTAAATCGTAATCCCTTTAGCTCTTTTAATTCATGCTTAGCAGTAGCACTAATTGCCTAAATTGCCTGAAGGCCAGAAGTGTGAACAGTCTCCTATTCTCTCCCCTTAGTCTCTCCTAATCCATTATATGAAAATTTTCTTTGCTCAACAGAAACCATTTTAATTGTAATTACCAAAGGAAATTCAAAAAAATTCACTAAATAGAAAAATTAGCTATAAAGGAGTTTGTTAAACAGAGGTCGATTGACCAATTTAAAATTCTAAAAATGGTTATAAAGTTTTATATAGCAAATGTCTTAACAACAGACAATGCAAAATGCAAATTAGTTAAATAATTATAAGCTTATTTGAATAGTAGGTAAACATGTGAAAAAATTTAATGAATATTGCAAATTTCAAAATTTACTGCATCCAAATGTCACATGACACTATTAATAAAGGTGCTAGTATGCCATGTCATTGCGTACCACCCCAAAAAACACACTGACTGTACTTATTGCTGTGGTATATTTGTATAATTGTAAATAGTGAAAACCTAACAGTACAATAAATAAGAAAAGATATTTTGTATTTGGGGTAGAGAGAAAGTAGAAATTTGATATTGAATGATAAAGCATATTTTATTAACAGCAAGGCACTTATGGCAAGTGCCTCACTTGCACACCCCTAGTGCCAGTCCCGACTTTCAGTAACATAAAGGGCAACTTCCTGTTTGATTTACAACAAAGGGCTTTTCAGAATTTTTATTCTCCTATTGTTATTATCTTCATGTCATGTGGCATTATTGCCAGATAATAATATTCACAAGTACTTTCAATCCATTTGAAGCAGAAAACATTCTCCACTACCCATACTTTAATGGATTACTTTCCATACAGTAAAGGATTCCAACTTCAGTGGTGTAGCCAGGGTAGGGTCAGCAGGTACACTGTACCCTCCTGATACTGAAATCATGTCGCATTTTTAGAAAAGTAATACCAAGATATATATTGCACAACTTATTTATTCAAAGTATTTATTCAATGTTTTTAAAAATATTAACTTTTATATCTGTAATTCATCGTTTCTGTAATATTTTTGCTTTTCATTTTGTTTCACATGTTTATTTTCATAATTGTATAGGTACTGCTTATATTTTATACAACATATCATATATATATATATATATATATATATATATAGATATATATAATGAATAAAAAAACCGTACTAAATATATTAATAAAATAATCACTTATAAAATAGTTTGTTGTTATTATTTACTATATGTTTAATATAATGTTTTTGTAAACAGACATATACACCTCTTCAGGTGCCTTTTTTTCATTTCCAGTGTGGCTTCTGATAGATGAATTTCCTTGATTTTGTGTTAGTAGGTGCAATACACACTGAAGAAAGGAAATATGATCTTTTCGTTTTTCAAAAACAATTCACTGCAATTCTTTCGCAGAGGTTTCTTATGCCAAGAAACAGTTACGTGCATTTCCCCCTCCCCATATATCTGCTCGTGAGTGACAAGGCCTTCCATGTCACTCACTGCTCCATGTAACTTAATTTGCTTTAGCCAGCAGTGAAGCACACACGTGTGGGAAATTCAAAAAAAATTCATTGATGCATTCCATAATTAAGGTCAATCCCTAATTGTTTTTCTCAGGAATAATTAGAAAATGCATACTTGAACATACATTTTTGCTGCTTGTGCATTAATTAATAGATTTTTCTGAATTTCAAAGCTGGGACATCAAAGAAAACATTTGTTTATGTATATTGAGAGGTTCAATTTTGTAGACAGAATAGAAATTACAGAAATAATTAGTTAATTTCACTATGGTAATCACCCCAGCAGAGTAACAATGCTTGAAAAACGAGACGAGACTGAAGCAGGGTGTTTGTTGGAAATAATACTGCTGTAAAATTGCTAGCTGAGATAAATCCCTACACAGGCTGCCACATAGGAAAGGGGAAAGGAAGCACAAAGGGTGCCAAAATAAGCACGCCTTGGCTGGATTTTCAGTGTCACCATATACAAGCTTATCGCCAAAATGCTGCTAGCCATTGTGGACTGAAGTACGTGCCACTCTACAGTTTATAGCCATTGTCGGTTTAACATCGGACTCGCAAAATTCTTGAAAATTTAACAACCAGCTTGCTCAAGCTGGCTCCAGGACACCACTGGTGTTGAGCCTTCAGCATCAGTTGAGATAATTTGGGTGTGCTATTTGCCTGTCAACTTTTGGTTTCATTTGAAAGAGCCATGTTTGTGCCCATTCCACTATTGAGATGTGGGGGGGGGGGGAACTGAGATGTCAATTTGTTTTCCAATTGCTATTGTTTTCAGTACTATTGTTAATGCCACACATTCCCATTGTTGGGAGTAATGGCATCTGCTTTTCGGGTTCTTGGTATGTGACCTCATTTTCAGTTTTAGATTTCAGAATTTGCTTCTCTCTTTTCCATATACTCCAATCTCTGGTCTTGTTTGAAATTCAGGCATCAAGGAGATTGTGTATTGCACTCATTATTAGAATATTCTTTTGAGCTACAAGTGGCTCAAAAAGCTATTCCTCAGCATGTTGTTTCGGAATGGCCATACTTTTTACATTCAAATTATCTCTTACTGGATTGGGGACGTATAGTTTTACCAGGCAGTTCAGATATCCTGCTTTCACCGATGATAGTAGAACTGGAACATTAAAAGAAAGTATTATAGTGCAGGGTTCTTTTGGCTGGTATGGATTCTTCATAAGGGATTCTTTTGGCTTGTATGACATTTTGGTTTTATAATTCTTATATTTCTTCTTCTTCAAAGCTGTTTAGGCGGTCCCATTCCACAGTGAACCCTTTTGATGTATTTAAAGTGACAAGTGGAGTGACTTTAATGGGAATCCCATCCAGGTTTTTAGAAGTAGCTCTAAATGTCAGAAATTTGTTTCTATAAGTAGGTCAAATGATTTCAAGTGGGAAACTGTTTTTAATGGACCAGCTATATATCTAGATGCCTTTATATGACAAAGAAGAAAGTTTATTTACTAAGGTGCTGACTATTAAAGAGTGGAAATATAGAAAGAGTGGAGAGATGATTCAGTTCACATCTTTTTCATGCCTCTTGGCAGTATATGGATTAGTATCATCTTGCTGCTCCATAGATCTAAGTTTGGACTATAGATCCAGGTGAAAGCTGGTTTGTCAAATACACTGCTGCTATTTTTTGCCCTGAAAGGATTACTTTTTACTTTCAGATTCCCAGCCCACCATGGGGAGACAAGAGCAATGCCAAATTGGCTGGAGAAGTCAGTTTAGTTAGTAAAAAACGAAATAAATAAATAATAATAACTATACTATAATAGAAAAAAAAAGGTGCATTTCCTTCCTGGGCTCTTACTTGAAATCTGTTATGTACAGAACTACTTACAATAAACTGAAGACAGAGCAGCACGAGAAATAAAACAGAACTAAATCACTCAGAAAGATCATTATGTGTGGCTCAAGAAATCACTTAGCACTCAGGGCCATATGCCTATTACTGCATATTGTTACACTTTTCACTTTTAAAATGTAATCACTTTTTTTTTTTCTATCAATGCAGTACATGTTCCACAGACAAAATTTTCTCAATTAGGCACAGACATCAATTTCTTTATTTTCACATTTAATTATCTTGCATTTACATCTTTTCCATTCTTATTTGTAATGTTCTGATTCTTTGAGTTTGTCTCTGCAGGCAACAATTGCTCTGTCTTGCATTTGACTATTCTAATAGCTCTTGTGCTAGTTGTGGCATAAAACTGTCTTTTGATTTTTTTTCTCTCTTCATAGTAATAGTGGCATGTGATGCAAGATAGCAAGGTGCCTTCGTAGCCAGGTGGGCAGGAGCAGCAGTGCATAGCACACGCTTCTTGATTAGACCGGGGTTCGAGCCCGTGCCCACCAAATATGGAAGATGCAGAAAGGTCAGGGAATGACCACCACATATCCCCCCTGAAGAAATATGGCCTTAATATGGCTGCTAATGCCGCTAAAAAAAAGAAATAACAATAACAGCAAGATAGCAAGTGTATGAGCTTATGTAGCATCAGCCAAAAAAAAATAATAATAATAATAAAGAAAAAAAACCTATTTCACACATCCATTCCCTCAAAGTTTGTCCAGTTCCTCCTTGATTTTATTTAAGCTATCAACTTCCAAAATGACAGATAGAAGTTTTTTCCAGCAATTAACCACCCGCTGGCTAAATTCAAATTTCCGCACATGTATTCTACAACTGTTTTTTCTCGATTTGAATTTATGCCCCGTCAGGTTCATAATCTAAGCAAGCAGAAGAATCCCATCAGAATTCAGAGTGCTCAACCCATTCAAGACCTTATAGAACTCAATCAGATCACCTCGCAGTGTGTCTAGTTTCCTGCTGCTGCAATTTGCAGAACTTAAGCCTTTCTTGGTAAGAGGACCCCTTCATTCCCCTGACCAATCTTGTTGCCCTTCTCTATACATGCTCAAGCAACTCTACATCCTTCCTAAAAGGAGGCCTCCTGACCTGTACATAGTACTGAAGGTGTGGCCTTATACAAAGGGATATTAATGTTTTAAGTTCCTTTCTCTTCAAATTGTTCCCTGTCATTTCCTTATAAAATATACTGCTATTGATAGGGGAAAGCACAAGGACATTAAAAAACATAATTTTGTGAACAGACCAATTACGCAAACCAGTTTTACAAAATATTTGCTTTCATCGACAACTCCACATTGTGTGTGTCAAAGTAAAATAACATTTTCACTTCTTATTTGAAGATGATAAAGCACTCAAACTTATGTTGGTTAATTATGTTTAGTTCTGATTTGAAAATATGTGCATAATGGAGTAAAACGGTTTACATAATGGAGTCAAGTATGTACATAAATGGAGTTTTGTCCCCTTGATCAGTGACACAAGAATGAGTACTTGTGACCGAGGCGCCTCCATAGCCAGGTGGGAAGGAGCAGCAGTGCATAGCACACGCTTCTTGATTAGTCTGGGGTTCAAGCCTGTCACCACCAAATATGGAGGATGCAGAAAGGTCAGGGAACGACCACCGCATATCCCTGGAGCAATAGGGCCTTAGTTGCTAATGCTCCTATAAACCAAATAACAACAACAACAACTTGTGACCGAAGTGACCTTTTGTAATAGTGATATTGCAGACAGCTGTGACTGAAGAAGTGGTAAGAAAATACCACAAAATTCACTTCATTATGTACATACTAGAATACCCATGGCGAATATTTTTCCAAAACTGTTTCAGAGTAGAAATAAAGATTAATATCCAAAATAATTACAAAAAACTTTCCCTTGGTTTCCATTGCTTCTAGCCAAGGGTAAAAATGCAATATGATAATTTTTTACATATATAGCTATAAAGGCTAAGAAATTGTCTTCACTTCAAAGTAAATAGCAAGTTGGTTTCATTAGGAGCTAAATTGATTCTCAGGGTCTGAAAATCAGCTGTAAAACTTTATAGATAATTATACAGTAAACCCCTACTATTCGCAGGGGTTATGTTCCTGAGAAATGCTGTGAATACCGAAAACGCGAATACTGAGTTATGGCTCCCATAGTAATAAAGGGGTTCCATTCCAAGAAAAATGACAACGTTCGTTTATAAGAAAAATTAGTCTAAAATTTTGTCTATGTATGTATTATATGTACCTTCATAATATGACTATATACATAGACAGTACATAGTGAAATGCAAGCATATAGCATCGAAATGAAAATAAGAAACAATTTAATACTAAATATAATATTTATTAGAAATTTCAAACAAATCTTTCAAACCAGCGCCTTTGCTAGCTAAAAAACTTATCCCGCCAGTGCTATCACCAGTTTCGCAAAAGTGTTGATAAAGGCGTTTTGCCCATTACGTTCACTCATCATTTTAATGATGAGTGAACTTAATGGAATTTTATTTTGAGTTCAGTCTTCTATCTACAGATTTAAAAGCTTTTTCCATTTTTTCTAATTTAACATCATGAGTTATAGAGCAAATTTTTGAAGCAATTAGCGCGTTTTCACGGACACTATGGCGGATTTTTTCTTCTGATTTCTTGATTGTCGTACCGTTGACTCATTGATTTTATAATGTTTTGCCACTGAGGAGACACTTTCACCGTTAGAAATTTTGTCTAATAACTCAATTTTATTCGCTAATGTCATGACCTTCTTTGATATTTTCACATTTCCGTTGTTGTTCGTAGCCATATTTTTGTACGGGTTAGAAAGAACTTGTCCACAATAAAGTCACTTTCTTCCGTTAACACACTCGAAAAAGTCTGTTTTACACTGCAAAATGGTAGATTTATCACTTTTGTAAGCATATCAATTTATAAATTGATAAATTTATTCAATTTATAAGCATATAAATTAAAAGCAAACGACGAAACCTTCCGTGACAAGCGCATAACACATACTGAACAAGGATTAGCGAGAAACATCCTCGCTCGTGATTTTGTCACCCCTCTTCCCCCACCCACTGAGCGCTGTTTTGACCGGGAAAGATAATTTTAGCCACGCCCATGTTTTTTATGGCGGAAAATGTTCACGGCGCTTTAAAATTCACATTTTTTAGATTTCATTTTATATTAAATCAGCGACCGCGAATACACGAAACCGCGAATACAGATACCGAGAATAGCGGGGGTTTACTGTATATACCGGATGGTTATAAAATAAGTTTCCCTATTCAGGAGACCCTAGTGTCAAAACAGGTAGACTTGGTGCTGTGAAAATCGATGAGTATGTCATTCAGGGTATGGGGAAGCAATTTGTAGAAAAGAAAATTAATTCAAATTTCCACCACCAGGGGAAAACAGCACTGCACATATGTAAAAGTTGTCATTTACTTCAAGACACATTGCTTACACAAATGACATCCTGTTAGATAAAAGCAGAAAGGCCACCGTCAATAACCATTATGGCTCTTACAAAAAAGGAACATCCTCTTTTAGTAAAACTGTTCTACCAGAATAATAGTAATGCTAATGCAGCACTGTGAATATTGGAAACTTGAAGGTTTGCGTAAAGGACCTTTGATGTCAGTGGGGCTTCGAAAACTAATAAAGAAATTTGAAGCAACCAGGGAGTTAGGTATAATTCCAGGCAGGAGACGACTATGTATCGGAAAAGACGTAGTGGCGGTTGCAATGGTTAGAATGCAAAATATTACCAGTCAGTAGTGCCAGAGGTGTGTCAAGAGACTTGAACCTTCCTTGGTCTACTGTAAGTAAAGTGCTTCGAATAATTTTATGCTGGTTCTATGGTAACTAGTGCGTGGTACTGCACTCTTCTAAGCGATCACATTATTCCCACACTGCAAGAAAAAGACAATGCTTGGAGACCGTAGTATTCATGCAAGATGGTGCCGCTTCCCATGTTGGTCGGCAAGTGAAGGAACTGCTCCATTCAACATTTGGAAATGATCGCATCATTTTTAGATACTTTCCGCAGTTCTGGCCAGCCTATCACTAGATCTCAATCCCTGTGATTTCAGGCTATGGGGATACCTGAAAGACAGAGTTTACTGTGGCAGCATACAGATGCTTGTTGATTTGAAAGCAAGCATTAAACAGCATTCAGCCAACATCCCCAATAAGACGCTACAGAAAACTGTGTCGCATGCAGTCCTCCATTTTCAGAATGTCATCTCAAGTAAAGGAATGCACATAGAACAATATCTATAGATTTCTAAGTTCTGATATTAAAATCTAATCCCAAGTTAAGTATTCCATCTCATGTTTAAAGTGCCAATTTCTCCTCTGGTGGTGGAAATTTGAACTAATTTTTTTTCTTCTGCAAATCGCTTCCCCATATCCTGAATCACATACCCACCAATTTTCACAGTGCTATCTCTAACAGTTTTGGCCCTAGGAGCTCCTGAATAGGGGAACTTATTTTATACTGACCCAGTATATATTTTTTCCCCTCAATTTTACTGCTAATAAAACCTATTGCAAAAGGAATCAGATCAAAATCTTGTTTAGGCTTTGAGTTATTCAAGTTCAGAGAGCATTCTGGATAGTGGGACGGAAGGACACAGGCAAATTATTATACAGATTTCAAAATTGGAAATACACATAATTAACCAATGTAGGTCTGAATGCTTTATTACCTTCAAATAACATAGTTTACCTATGCATCATGCCGTTTTTTTTTTTTTTTCCATTGGATTCAATACCAATTGAAAGACAATCTATACAGAACTTAACAGAAAGACATTCTGATTTTTAATGTCACTAAGTGACATTAAAAATGAATATCGAATTCCAGACTCCACAGGCCTCTTTAATGAATTCTGATTTCTATTCCATTGTAAAAAATATTTGTGTACACTCATCACTCTTCGAAATGGTAATTTCATACAAAACACCTTTACCTTCCTTTGCAAAATCTGGAAATTACTTTGTAGAACAATTCCTTATTCCTTTTGTTTGTACTTTAATTGTTAAGTATTTAACTAACTTCAGACCAGTAAAAAATTTTATGTAATCGCACTGCCTCTCATGTTGTAAAGCTCAAACTCCACAGAATCCCACTTTTCAGACAACAGTTCAATGTTTAGCATCATTCAACTTTAGTTCTACTATTAATAGAGGTAAAGGATGCAACAAAGTAAGCTTATGCAGCCACAGGGGGGAAAGGCAATACTTCCCATATTACCTGTCCACCTATTCTAAAACTTTTTCTTAGTTCTTCCTTCAATTCAAACTACACAACTCTGCAATGCCAAATGGAAGTCTATTCAACCAATAAAAAACCCATCAGTTGAAGGCACATTTCCAAATATCTATCCTTGCAACCATCCTTCCTCATTTGAATTTATGCCCACCCAATCTGCATAGTCTGTGAAAGAGGAAGCATTCCCTCAGCATTAAGCTTACTAACTCCATTCAAAGACTTAAATACCTTAATCAGATTTCATAGGTACCTAGGCTCCAAACAGTACAATTTGCAGAAATGAAGCCTTTCCTAATAAGAGTTCCCTTTTTGTTCCTCTCACGGATCTCACTGCTTTTCTCTGTATCCATTCCAAAAAATGCACATCCTACCTACCTGAAATGTGGTGTCTGAAGATGTATGCAGTACTCAAGATGTGGTCTGACCATTGCCTTATACAATGGGATAATCACCTTCTTATCTCTGCTTGCAAAATTCCTCTATATCATTAACAATACACCATGAGCTGACCTGGAAGACTGTCTCCACTACTCACACAAATTTATATCTCACTGCACAATTACCTCCAGGTCTTTTTCATTTTTTGCTACCCTGAATAAGGTACCATAAGGTACATTAATCTAGGATTACTGATCCCCATATAAAATACCTTGCATTTGTCGAAATAAAACTTCAATTGCTATTTCTTAGCCCGTTATCTAATTTTGCCTAAACTTGTTGCATTAAAATACCTGGTTTCTGGGATAAACCACCCTGCAAACCTTTGTATCATCTTCAAATTTCGATATTAAGACTGATATGCACCTTAACAAATCCGTGCTGAGTACAGTATAAGTGCATTTCTGTCTAGATGGTCCTCCATCAGTTTCACCATTGTTTTCCCTGAAACAGAGGTCAAGCCAACAGATCTGAAATTATTCTAGTCACATACTGATCCTCCTTTATGAATTGGGAATACATCGTACATCTCCAGTCCCGGAATAAAAGACTGCACTCATAATCATGGATAAAGGTTAGCTTACCTCTTTTGTAGCCTCCCTTAATATAATTAATGATCTCATTCCACCTAGGTGCCTTTTTACATTTAGCTTAAACAATTTCTCCACCACTTTCCTCTCAGTTATTACAAAATCATTTAGTTCCCTGTTGGAGTTTGATAAAATCCTCACTTGCAAATGTAGATGCAAAATACCAATGCAGTTTGTCAGCAGCAGCATCATCATCATCAACAGTTAAATGATGTATATCTAATAAACCAATGTGATTTGTTCCTATCTTATAGTGTTTACATAAATAATCTTTGCTGTTTACCTTTGCATTCTTCACCAGAGACCTCATAATATGCTGTAGCTTGACTAACCACCTTTGTGATTTGATTGCAGACTAGTTTATATCTACTGTAAGGGTCTGTATCACTTGCTAATTTATATGCATTACTTGCATTTTTCTTTTCTGCCACATTTCTCATCAGTTCATCTGACATCCATTTAGGTCTAAGCCTTGAAGACTATCTATCTCTTTGGTATAAAAATCCCAGTAGCTTCCACAATTGCATTTCTGAATGTTTTGCATTTAGAATTTGCTATTGGTAATGTTATCAGTTGATTCCACTACACAGAATTTAAAAACTGTCCGAGACCATTGCAGTCACTTTTAAAAAGAAAGCACGGCCGTTTCCTTTGCCCTTGACATTGAGTACATCTTTAAATAAATCACACATCAATACACTGAGATAATTGCCACCTAGTGGGTCTTTTATCTGCAGATTGCATGAAGAGTCATTGCAAATAATCAGATCAAGAGTATTACTTTCCCTAGTTGCCTCTCTAACAAGCTGATGTAAAAAAAAATAATCCAATATATCCACAAAAGTCTTACTACTGTGTGAATGGAAAACCCACAGGATCCAAGTCAATATCTAAAAGTCCCCTATTATAAGACATTCTATTTACTGGCCACTATATGTCTGTACACTATATGTACAGTTGTTCATTATAATCATCACAGTCATTAGGCTTATTACACACTCCTCCTCTCATTTTTGTTTTCCCAGTGCTTATGTCACATCAAACTGACTCAACATTACACTGCCCACTCACATCCACCGGATGCACTGCTTCTGATTTCATGTGATTCTCAACTAAGAACATAACCCTTCTCCCCCTCCTGTCTTGTTTCTCCTTTCTGTATATATTGTAATCCCATTTATTAAAATTCTGAATCCCTTATATCTGAGTGACAGCATGTCTCCAATAATTCCACAATGTCTGCATTTGATGATTTGACCACAATATCAAATTCATCGTATTTATTTCTTCTGTTTTACCACTATTCTACATGCAGCTGTTTTTATTCTTGGTAACTCTAACAGAGCCCATGTATTTGCTTGCTCCACAAGGGGCCACCAGAAAATATTCAGATCCCAGGTACACTGCTTTCCAGGCTGCTAAAATGATCCAAAAGAAGCAGTGTAGGAATCACTTTCACTTCTTCCTCTGTCTACTTTTAATCTATTAGTCTGTGCATCCCCAAGATTGCAGTTTCCAACAAACATCCTTGCACCATTTCTATTTAAGTTTATCCCATCCCTCTAGAAACGGAATCTATCTGTTAATGAGCATACACGGTGATGTGAAATGTTTTTCTAAATTTTACCTAAATATTTAAAAACGATTCAAAAGGAAATCAGGAGAAGATGCAGTTTCTTCACAGTATTATTATTATCAAGAGCTGTAAAGGAAATGCTGGCAACTAAAGTACCTTTGGTAGAAATTTTCTATGCATAACTCTTTCATGCACAAACAATATCATTTCCATTTTTTTCACCTGAACTGCATTCATCAAATAGTATTAGTAGTGTCAAATGATTCAAAGAAGAAAATGAATATACACAGGAAGGGTAAAAAAAAAAAAACCAACACCTGCCCACATCATCTGCCCATTTCCTCTAAAAATATGTCTAATTCTTCCTTAAATTTATTAATACTAGCCAATTCAACAAAATGTGATTGAAGATTGTTTCAACAATCAATTACTCTCTGGCTGAAAAAACATTTTTCATAAATTATCCTGCAACCATCCTTTTTTGATTTAAGTTCATGTTCACTTGTGTGACTTGTCTGAGACAGAACAAGGATGCCATCACCATGTAGTTTACTCAATCCATTTAAAGCCTAAAACACTGCAATAAACTGTCATTGCAGATGTCCAGTTTCCAAGTTGTTGTATTTGAGGGTTTTTGGCACAAGCAGGTCTCCTGGGCCATATTGTGCCTGATCATGATTTAGTTATGACTAAATATTCCACATTATAATGATTGGAGATGATTACATAAATTAATGCTTCTCAAATTGACGGTCGTGTTCCAAGCCGCTAAGTGGATTTTTCTTATTTATTGATTTGAAATTATTGTTTTTCTAAAACTTTTGATTTAAATTTAGTAGTATAACATTATTTTGTGATTTTTTGATTAATTTGGTGTATTTATTCTTTACTCGGCCTTGTAAAAGTATCGGTAAGGGTTTCCACGTGTTCGTAACTACCGCTACCGTTATTAACTTTCCCGCCATTGTGATACCGTACTAGATATACAGTAGGTTATATACCGTACTAGATAGCGTTAGTTGAACTTCGTTAGCAGTTAAATTGTACGTTTAAATAAATACATATAACGACTTAGATTACAAACGTAATATAATTAATAACATAACATAATTAATTAATAAATTAATAGAATCATGACTCAGACCAGAGCAGCAAAGCAAAAGGCTCAAGCTAATGGAAGTGCTGTGGCTCAGAGCAGAACTGAGGGGGGCAGTTGTCCTCTGACTCACAGCCTTATAAAATGCACTGTTTGCTTGATGTTTGCAGAACAATCGGGTACGGGACTTGATACTGCCAAGGGGGATGTCTTTGTGTGTGCGCGATGCAAGGAGTGTAACGATATCAGGCAACAACTCGGCGTTCTTTTGGGCCTATATGAGAGCTTGAAGGACAGGGTGGATGCCCTCGAAGAAACTAAATTGAGGGGCCCATCAAGCTCTCAGCTGCCCACATCAACGCCAGAGCTTGCACTTGGGCATCGCGTGACACAGAGACAACCCCCAAGGCAGAATGCGCTGGTCCCGAAGGAACTAGTAGTTGTTGGTGACTCTATTGTCAGGGAAACGGGGAACATGCTTTGTAAAAAAGATAGGTGGAACAGGACCAGGGTATGTCTGCCAGGGGCAAAGGTTGATGACGTTGTAGAGCGAATATCATCTTTTAAGGGCACAAAAGGTGATATAGTTGTACACGTTGGCACTAATAATATTAAGAGTAGAACACCGGCAGAATTACTTAACAAGTACAGGTCACTGTTGAACAAAAGCCGAGAATTAGGGTTGAATTTGAAAGTGTCTGCAATTCTGCCCAGACACGATAGGAGGGAGTATATGATGAGAGCCTTGTCGATCAATTCGGCCCTGGAAAGATTGTGCAAGGCTCAAGGGGTAGAATTTTTTTCAGCCTGGACTGTACTTGTTAACAGGAGAGATTGCTTCTACAGGGATGGGATACACTTAAATAGAAAGGGTGCAAGAATATTTGCTGATGCTATCGAGGCAGTGTTAGGTGGGTCGGAAAACTGCTAGCTTGGGGGGAGACAAAGACCAATAGATTGACAGTAGCCACTGGCAGAGGTGAAAGAGATTCTTGCACTGCTTCTATTAGAATGAGCAGAAGCCTGAAAAACAAGATGCATGGTATTTCAGAGACTGCTGGGAGCCATTGTGGTACAAGTAAACACATGGGTTGTGTTAGGGTAGCTAAGAATAGAAACAGGTACAGGTATACTTGCGTGTACACCAATGCTAGGAGTTTAGTAAATAAATTTGATGAATTTGAGGTATTGCTGAAAACATCGAAGGCCGATATTGTTGGGATATCAGAGACGTGGTGTCACACAGATATAAGGGATGCGGAACTGCAATTTGGGGAGTACAACGTCTACAGAAAGGATAGACAGGATAGGAAGGGGGGAGGTGTTATGCTATTAGTTAAGAAACACATAAAAACCAAGGAAGTGAAGCCAGTCGACATCGCTGGACAGTGCAGTGTGGAGTCAGTTTGGTGTGACATAAGCATTGGGAAATCAAAATTGAGAGTAGGAGTGTGCTATAGGCCTAATGACTCTGATGAGTATAATAAGGAACTGTACAGGGAAATAGAGTGGGCCAGTAAATCAGAGTGTCTTATAATGGGAGATTTTAATTTCCCAGATATTGACTGGAATTTGGGGGCTGGATACTCACACACTAGCAGGGCTTTTGTGGATTTATTGGATGATTGTTTTCTACATCAGCATGTTCGGGAGGCAACTAGAGGGAGTAATACTCTTGATTTGATTATCAGCAGTGATTCTTCATGCATTAAGAATCTGCAGATAAACGAACCACTAGGTGGCAGTGATCACAGTGTGCTGAAGTGGGATTTACTCAAAGAGGTAACTACCATTAGGGGTAAAGGGAAGGGTTATTGCTTCCGTAAAGGCGACTACGATGGACTGAGACAGTATTTAAATTCTATACAGTGGGACCAACTGATGATGTTACCAACAGCAAATTCAAAATGGGAAGCATTCAAAGAACTTATCTTGGAAGCTACTAGGCTTTACATACCAACTAAGAAATATTGTTCAAGGTTTAGGCCAAAATGGATGTCAGATGAACTAATGAGGCATATGGCAGAGAAGAAAAATGCATGGGATACTTACAAATTAACACATGACACAGAAGCCTATGATAGATACAAGTTGATATGCAACCAAGTTACAAAGGAGGTTAGGCAGGCGAAGGCAGATTACAAGAAATCCTTGGCAAGGGATGCAAAGAAAAACAGCAAAGAGTTCTTTACTTATGTAAACTCTAGAAGGAAAGGGATGAATCAGATTGGTCCACTTGATATTGATGGGTCAAGTGTTGATGATCCTGCTCAGGTGGCTAACAAACTAAATGAATATTTTGCATCGACATTCACACATGAGGAGTTATTCAGCGAGGGGAATGCCAGAGGTGTATTCAACTCTAGCAGTAAGTTACAGAATCTTGAAATAACTGGGAGTAAAGTGGAGGAGAAACTGTTGAAGATAAACACAAGAAAGGCACCCGGGGTGGATGGGATCTATCCAGTTATATTAAAGGAGGCAGCAAAGGAAGTAAGCAAACCCTTAGCCATAATTATGAGAGCTTCCTTGGACTCAGGGGAGGTACCCATAGACTGGAAATGTGCAAATGTGATACCAATTCACAAAGGAGGATCAAAGGCTGACACAAGTAATTATAGACCTGTGAGCTTAACTTCTGTTCCAGGAAAATTAATGGAGGCACTGGTTAAAGATGCACTGCAGGATCATTTAGACAAGACTTCAGTTATAGCTCAGACACAGCATGGTTTTGTTAAGGGGAAGTCTTGCCTGACCAACTTGATTGGATACTATGATGCAGTCACAAAAGAACTGGATGCAGGGAATAACTTTGATATTATATACTTGGATCTTAGAAAGGCTTTTGATACTGTTGCACATGGAAGACTGCTACACAAATTGGAGCAGTGTGACATTGGAGGCAAATTGCTGCTATGGATAAAGGGGTGGTTGAGGGGGAGAAGACAGAGAGTGGTAATCAATGGACGCTGCTCATCGTGGACTGATGTTATTAGTGGAGTCCCTCAGGGCTCAGTGTTGGGTCCATTATTGTTTTCTGTATTTATAAATGATATTGATGATGGTATATCGGGATTAATGTCCAAGTTTGCAGACGATACAAAGGTCGGCAGGGTTGTCAAGGACACTACTGACACTATGCTTCTGCAACAGGATCTGGAAAGGTTGAGCAGATGGGCTGAGAGGTGGCAAATGAAGTTTAACATTGACAAATGTAAAGTACTACACATGGGAAACAGCAACCCCAGAGCAACGTATCAACTCTATGGTACAACACTGACAGTGGTAGAGAATGAAAGGGACTTGGGGGTGGTTGTGCAGGCAGATATGAAGTCCTCTGAGCAGTGCAGACGGGCTGCAAGAGTAGCTCATGGAGTATTGTCAATGATATATAGGAATTTTTCCAGCAGGGATAAGGAGGTGATTATTCCATTGTATAAGGCGATGGTCAGGCCACACCTAGAGTACTGTATACAGGTCTGGAGGCCTCATTTCAAGAAGGATGTAGAGCTGCTGGAACGAGTACAGAGCAGGGCAACAAGATTAGTGAATGGAACAAAGGGGTGCTCTTACGAAGAAAGGCTTAAGTTTTGCAAATTACAGTGTCTGGAGACTAGGCACCAGCGAGGTGATCTGATAGAGGTGTATAAAGCCTTGAATGGTTTAAGCATGCTCAATGCTGATGGGATTCTTCCTCTAGCTCAGAATAATCACCTGAGAGGGCATAAATTCAAATTGAGGAAAGACAGATGTAGGATAGACGTGCGGAAATTTGCCTTTAGCCAGCGGGTGGTTGGTTGGTGGAACAGACTTCCATCCCTTGTGGTGGAGGTTGATAGCCTAAATAAGTTTAAGGCTCAGCTGGACAGGTATTTTGAACGAACAGAGGGGTGAAGTGGAAGTGGTTTTTTTTTTTTTTTTTTTTTTTTGGCTGATGCTGCATAAGCTTGCTTTCTTGCATCAAATGCCTCTACTAATACTAATACTAAATAGTAAAACAGTTCTTCAAAATTTGCATCATTGCCAAGAATGTGTGATAAAGTTAATGGATCCTGTTAAGTTAGACAAAGAGCAAAAGGATGGATTTCTGGATACTTGACTATTGAAGACTTTCAAGGAGAATATGTATGACTGTTAGCTGGAACTGGCAAGAAAGAACATTAAGGAGGGTTCTCTCCCAAATACAAATGAGTTGTATGGGAACGGCAAATGTGGAATCTTACAAGAATCATTCTTCTCATCTGTTTCTAATGAAATTAGAGGTCCACAGCCTCAGTTCATTTATATCTTTATATCGGGGAGCTCTGGTTGTGGAAGAGAAGAGTCGGTGGATTTTTGACTGCTGTAAAAGGATAGGTATTTTTGATAGTTTTACCGTATTCTTCGTTAATTAACATACTACATTGTGTTTTACAAAGATATTAAATAGGTTTAGTACCATTTGTTAGCTTCTTATTTTGAATTTAACTAGTGATTTTTCAAAATTATGACTCCCGGTGTCAGCGCCAATATTGTTGAACTAGCCGCCACATTGTAATCGATAAGAAATAGCATAACGTATATATCTGGAACTGATAGCATACGATATAAAGTAAAACTAAACATAATACAAAGCAATGTATTAGAAATCTGCTAGCTTAGTAGTCTATTATCAAATAATCAAAAATATTTATTAATCTTAATAAATTTCATTGAAAATTTAACTGTATTTAAACAGAAATCATGACCCAGACTAGAGCTGCAAAGCAAAGATCACACACTAGCGAGAGGGCTGTGACTTGGGGGAGAAACGAAGGGAGTGATTCTCCAATGCATCACAGTCTCAAAACATATGCAAAATGTGAAATGTCGGCTGAACTAAACTTTTTAAAACAGGACATCATCTAGCCAAGGAGGATGTCTTTGTGTGTGGTAGATGCCTAAAGTGTCAAGAAATTAGGTCAGAACTCAGTGTCCTAATGGATGTCTATGAGATCTTGAGGTGTAGGGTAAATGTCCTCAAATAAATTAATATGAGGGGCACATCAAGTTCTCAGTTGCCCAGCTCAATGGCAGAGCTCACTCCTGTGCATCAAGCAACACAGAGGCAATTTCCAAGGCAGAATGGGCTGGTTGCACAGGAACTAGTTATTGATTGTGACTCTACTGTCAGGGAGAGGGGGGAATATATTATTAGCATTAGCATTAGTAGAGGCATTTGATGCAAGACAGCAAGCTTATGCAGCATCAGCCAAAAAAAATAAAAATAAAAAAAATAATAAATAAATAAATAAATAAAAAATAACCACTTCCACTTCACCCCGCTGTTCGTTCCAAATACCTGTCCAGCTGAGCCTTAAACTTATTTAGGCTATCAACTTCCACGACAAGGGATGGAAGTTATTCCACCAACCAACCAACCGCTGGCTAAAGGCAAATTTCCTCATGTCTACCCTACATCTGTCTTTCCTCAATTTGAATTTATGCCCTCTCAGGTGATTATTCTGAGCAAGAGGAAAAATCCCATCAGCACTGAGCATGCTCAAACCATTCAAGGCTTTATAAACCTCTATCAGATCACCTCGCCAGTGCCTAGTCTCCAGAAACTGTAATTTGCAAAACTTAAGCCTTTCTTTGTAAGAGCACTCCACTGTTCCATTCACTAATCTTGTTGCCCTTCTCTGTACTCGTTCCAGCATCTCTACATCCTTCTTGAAATGAGGCCTCCAGACCTGTATACAGTACTCTAGGTGTGGTCTGACCATTGCCTTATATAATGAAATAATCACCTCCTTATCCCTGCTAGAAAAATTCCTATATATCATCGACAACACACAATGAGCTATTCCTGCAGCCTATCTGCACTGCTCAGAAAACTTCATATCTGCCTGCACAACCACCCCCAGGTCCCTTTCAGTCTCTACCACTGTCAGTGTAGTACCACAAAGTTGATATGTTGCTCTGGGGTTGCTGTTTCCCATATGTAGTACTTTACATTTGTCAATGTTAAACTTCATTTGCCACCTCTCAGCCCATCTGCTCAACCTTTCCAGATCCTGTTGCAGCAGCATAGTGTCAGTAATGTCCTTGACAACCCTGCCAACTTTTGTATCGTCTGCAAACTTGGACATTAAGCTTGATATACCATCATCAATATCATTTATAAATACAGAAAACAATAATGGACCCAATACTGAACCCTGAGGGACTCCACTAATAACAATAGTCCACTATGAGCAGTGTCCATTGATTACCACTCTGTCTTCTCCCCCTCAACCATCCCTTTATCCATAGCAGCAATTTGCCTCCAATGCCACACTGCTCCAATTTGTGCAGCAGTCTTCCATGTGCAACAGTATCAAAAGCCTTTCTAAGATCCAAGTATATAATATCAAAGTTATTCCATGCATCCAGTTCTTTTGTGACTGCATCATAGTATCCAAACAAACTGGTCATGCAAAACTTCCGCTTAACAAAACCATGCTGTGTCAGAGCTATAACTGTAGTCTTGTCTAGATGATCCTGCAGTGCTTCTTTAACCAGTGCCTCCATTAATTTTCCGGGAACAGAAGTTAAACTCACAGGTCCTTAATTACTTGTGTCAGCCTTTGATCCTCCTTTGTGAACTGGAGTTACATTTGCACATCTCCAGTCCATGGGTACTTCCCCTGAGTCCAAGGAAGGTCTCATAATTATGGCTAAGGGTTTGCTTGCTTCCTTTGCTGCTTCCTTTAATATAACTGGATAGATCCCATCCACCCCAGGTGCCTTTCTTGTATTTATCTTCAACAATTTCTCCTCCACTTTACTCTCAGTTATTACAAGATTCTCTAGCTTACTGCCAGAGTTGAATACACCTCTGGCATTCCCCTCGCTGAATAACTCCTCATGTGTGAATGTCGATGCAAAATATTCATTCAGTTTGTTAGCTACCTGAGTAGGATCATCAACAGTTGACCCATCGATATCAAGTGGACCAATCTGATTCATCCCCTTCCTTCTAGAGTTCACATAAGTAAAGAACTCTTTGCTGTTTTACTTTGCAACCCTTGCCAAAGATTTCTCGTAATCTGCCTTCGCCTGCCTAACCTCCTTTGTAACTTGGTTACAGATCAACTTGTATCTATCATAGGCTTCTGTGTCACGTGTTAATTTGTATGTATCCCATGCATTTTTCTTCTCTGCGATATGTCTCATTAGTTCATCTGACATCCACTTAGGCCTAAACCTTGAACAATATTTCTTAGTTGGTATGTGAAGCCTAGTAGCTTCCAAGATAAGTTCTTTGAATGCTTCCCATTTTGAATTTGCTGTTAGTAACATCATCAGTTGGTCCCACTGTATAGAATTTAAATACTGTCTCAGTCCATCGTAGCCGCCTTTACAAAAGCAATAACCCATCCCTTTACCCCTAATGGTAGTTACCTCTTTGAGTAAATCCCACTTCAGCACACTGTGATCACTGCCACCTAGTGGTTCATTTACCTGTAGATTCTTAATGCATGAAGAGTCACTACTGATAATCAAATCAAGAGTATTACTCTCTCTAGTTGCCTCCCGAACATGCTGATGTAGAAAACAATCATCCAATAAATCCACAAAAGCCTTGCTAGTGTGTGAGTGACCAGCCCCCAAATTCCAGTCAATATCTGGGAAATTAAAATCGACCATTATAAGACTCTCTGATTTACTGGCCAACTCTATTTCCCCGTACAGTTTCTTATTATACTCATCAGAGTCATTAGGCCTATAGCACACTCCTACTCTCAATTTTGATCTCCCAATGCTTATGTCACACCAAACTGACTCGACACTGCACTGTCCAGAAATGTCGACTGGCTTCACTTCCTTGGATTTTATGCATTTCTTAACTAATAGCATAATCACTCCTCCCTTCCTATCCTTTCTGTAGACATTGTACTCCCCAAATTCCAGTTCTGCATTCCTTATATCTGTGTGACACCACATCTCTGAAATCCCCACAATATCTGCCTTTGATGTTTTGAGCAATACCTCAAATTCATTTACTAAACTCCTAGCATTGGTGTACACGCCAGTATACATGCACCTGTTCTTTTTCTTAGCTACCCTAACACAACCTATGTGTTTATTTGTACCCCAATGATTCCCAGCAGTCTCTGAACTATCCTGCATCTTATTTTCCAGGCTGCGGCTCATTCCAATAGAAGCAGTGCAAGAATCACTTTCACCTCTGCCAGTGGCTACTGTTAATCTATTAGTCCTTGTATCTCCCCCAATCTAGCAGTTTTCTGACCCACCTAACACTGCCTCGATAGCACCAGCAAACATTCTTGCACCCTTTCTATTTAAGTGTATCCCATCCCTGTAGAAATAGTTTCTCCTGTTAACAAGTACAGACGAGGCTGAAAAAAATTCTACCACTTGAACCTTGCACAATCCTTCCAGGGCCGAATTGATCGACAGGGCTCTCATCATATACTCCCTCCTATCGTGTCTGGGCAGAATTGCAGACACTTTCAAATTCAACCCTAATTCACGGCTTTTTTTCATCAGTGACCTGTACTTGTTAAGTAATTCCGCCGGTCTCCTACTCTTAATATCTTAAAATTGTTGAAGTTAAACATAATAAAGATACCTGGGGTGGAATGGATCTATCCAGTTATATTAAAGGAGGCAACAAAGGAAGTAAGCAAACCTTTAGCCATAATTATGAAAGATTCCTAGGACTCGGGGGAGGTCCCCATGGACTGGAGGTGAATCACCAATTCACAAAGGGAGTTCAAAAGGTGACAAATGGAACTACAGACCTGTTAGTTTAACTTGTGTTCCGAAGAAAATAATGGAGTCACTGGTTAAAGAAGCAGTGCAGGATCAACTAGACAAGACTGCAGTAATAGTTAAGACACAGCATGGTTTTTTAAAGGGAGGTCTTGTCTGACCAATATGATTGGGTACTATGATGTGGTCACAAAGAAACTGAATGTCAAAAATAATTTTGATACCATACACTTGGATTTCAGGAAAGCTTTTGATACTATTACAAATGGAAGTCTGCTGTACAAATTGGAGAGGTATGGCATTAAGGGTAAGTTGCTACAATGGATAAAGGGATGTTTGTGTGGGAGATGAAGAGAGTGGTAATGAATGGACACTGCTCTTTCTGGACAAGTGTTATAAGTGGAGTTCCCAGGGTTCGGTTCTAGGCCCACTGTTGTTTTGTGTATTCATCAATGATATCGATGAAGGCATATCAGGATTAATGTCCAAGTTTGCAGATGACACAAAGGTTGGCAGGGTTGTTAATGACCTTAAAGACAGTTTGCTACTCCAACTGGATCTAAATAAGTTGGGCAAATGGACTGAGAAGTGGCAACTGAAGTTTAACATTGCATTTGTCAAAGTACTGCATATTGGTAGGAATAACCAGAGAGAAATGTACCAACTGTGTGGTACTACACTTAGGTAAATGGAAATCGAAAAGGACCTGGGGGTAATTGTGCAGTCAAATATGAAATTTGCTGATTAGTTCAGATGAGCTGCTAGGGCAGGTCATGGAGTCTTGTCAATGATATACAGGGTGTTTGTTTCAATAATGATGGACAATAATTTAAAGGTGAAAAGTACAAACTAAAATAAGCAAAAAAGTCCCAGCGAACATCGGGCCACAAATGTACCATTTTCGAGATAATGCACATTACCTGTTAAGATCCGCCACTGACTATGGGAGCACTAGTTTAGCAAAACGCTATGAATCCTTTGGTAAGGGTGGTTTTATTAAGCATAAGATAATACATTTTTAATTTTTGGTTTCAACACCACAGAATTTTATTATTATTAGTAGCCATGTGGTGCAAGGAAGCCTGAGGCTTATGCTGCACCAGCCAAAAAAAAAAAATTCTGAAATACCCTGAGAGAGAGAGAGAGAGAGAGAAGGGAATCACCAAGAAAGATAAGAATGATGATATCCAGCTGAGGACCCTGGGTGTGCCAAGCCCATACTCACCAGATGTGAGCCACTGGGGTTTACAAAAGGTGTTCAAAATGCTCTCCTTGCATCCATATGCAGCTTTGTTGTCTTCTCTGCATTGAGTTGCAAATCCTCTCAGGCATTCCTGGGTCATTTGTGATTTGATGAAAGGCTCCTTAAACCCTATGCTGCAATTCCTCAACTGTATTAATGTCAGAAGTGTACACCAAGCTTTTTACATGACACCAGATACAAAAATCTATAGTATTTAAGTCTGGTGATCTGGGAGGCCACATTACAAGCCCACCTCTACCTATTCACCATACCTTCTAGTTAGATACCAAGTTACAAGTCAAGCAAAATGTGCCAGTGCACGATGATGCATAAACCACATGTTCTGGAGTTGCTGAAGTGGAACATTATCATCATCAAGGAGGTCGGAGGTCTGGAAGAACATTCAGCAGGAACTGATGGTACAGCTCTCCTGTTAGCCTGTTTGGCAGAAAGTGTGGTCAAATTAGACAGTCTCCTACTAGTCCTGCGCAGACATTCAACGAGAAACATTGCTGATGTCGTGACTCATGAATTGCATTATGATTTTAATCGGACCAAACATGACAGTTATGAAATTTAAAAATACCATCACGAGTAAACCCAGCTTCATCAGTGAACAAAATGTTGTTTAAAAATTTGGGGTTCAGAACACACTGTTGTTGCATCCACTGGCAGAAGTTCACTCTGGGAGGGTAGTCTGTATTGCTGAGACCTTGTACATGCTGGATATGGTAGGGGTACAGTAATTGGCGATGTAAAATTTGCCACACACTACCATGACTCAGTACACTCTCTTGCAGAGCAACCCTCCTTGTCGAAATTCCTGGATTTTGTTCAACATCAGGTGTTATGCTTCTGGGCCTTCCTGCTCGTACTCCATGTGCAAAGTGCCCATGTTCTCCAAGGCATTTATGTACCAATGAATGTGTTCCTGTTGGACTGCCTTCAGCAGGGAAATGCTTCTTAGTACAAACGTGCAGCCTCGAGTGCACTGCCGTTGGCTTTACCATACATGAAGTGCATGTCTGCATACTCTTCATTGCTGTACCACACTATGGCCATAGACGCCGATGCACCTAAAAAATTTCCAAACAAACAATCTTTGTTGCTGTAACCTCTTTCCATTTTGACTTTCCTTTTACAAGTACTAGTATGCCTACTACATCTCAGAGCATTGAGAGAGGGGGGAAAGGGAGAGAATAAGCATAACCTAACCTAAACAAACAAGTCAGTGGTGGATCCCAACTCTGCACAGTTCACCTTGTCAGTGGTGGATCCCAACTAGAAATGCGCAATATCTCGAAAATGATTCACTTAAGAACCCATGTTTACTAGGCTTAGAAATGCGCAATATCTCGAAAATGATTCACTTAAGAACCCATGTTTACTAGGCTTTTTTTGCACATTGTAGCCTGTACAGTTCACTTTTAAATTATTGACCATCGCTTTGAAACACCCCGTATAAGAATTTTGCTAGCAGGGACAGGGAGGTGATCATCCCGGTGTACAAGGTAATGGTCATGGCACACCTAGAGTACTGTGTACAGGTCTGGAGGCCTCATTTTAGGAAGGATGTAGAGTTGATAGAACGAGTACAAAGAAGGGCAACAAGATTGATGAGGGGAACAAAGGGGTGCTCTTACCAAGAAAGGCTTAAGTTCTGCAAATTGCAGCACCTGGAGAGTAGACACCTGCGATGTGATCTGATTGAAGTGTATAAAGCTGAATGCTGATGGGATTCTTCCTCTTGCTCAGATTAAGAACCTGAGGGGGCACAGTTTCAGAACAGATGTGCGAAAATTTGCCTTTAGCCAGCATGTAGGTGGAACAGACTTCCATCTTTTGTTGTGGAAGTTGATAGCCTAAATAAATTTACAGCTGAGCTGGACAGGCATTTGGAATGAATGGAGGGGTGAAATTTGAGGTGTTTTTTTTTTTGGTTTTTTTATTCTTTTTTTTTTCTTTTTGGCTGATGCTGCATAAGCTTTCTTTCTTGCATCGTATTCCAATGCTAATGCTAATCTGCAAGAGCTTGTTATTGATTTCATTTCCCACAGTTGAGACTGGCAATTTGATTCCTACATGCTGTTTTAATAATTGTTTCAAAGAGAAAGACAATCTTTTCCACATAATGTAAAGAAGAACCATCACAGTTTGCAGCTATTTGAGTTGCATTAATTGTTATGCACTGCATCAATCCTCATGCAAGATGATTGCTCTACTAATCCACAACATATGGACTAACAACATATACAGGTAATTCAGCTTTATTAGTCTCAGATAAGGAACATCTACTGGAGTTCAATGGGCTGCACTGATCATTTAGCAGGGCAATCACATCATTACTAATGCAGTTTTACTCATGAAATTTTACTACACTTTTGTTTTATGCATTTAGTAAATTCAATTCATTTTCCATATACTGCATGACTTCAGGTGGATTATCCATTGCTTATCTCATCTAAGTTATCATAATATCACTCTAAGTGAATGTGCACTAATGATGCAAATCCATTACGTTATGTTATAATACAGGCATCACAATATGAAACTAACTAAATAATTAAAAAAAAAACTGTATTTATACAAAAGATAACATAACAGTTCATTATCACATTAAATGATGTTTTAATTTTATTAAAACTTGCATTCTTTTTAATTTCAACATTATTATATATTTAGAAACATCTTAATGTTACTTACGCTCCACCAAACAGTTGCATCCCTAGAAGTGCAAAGATGAGGATGAAAAGGAAGAGAAGAAAGAGCAGGCTAATGATTGAACGCATACTACTGAGTAGTGAAATGACAAGGTTACGTAGTGATGACCAATATCTGTTGAAAAAAATTATTTATCAATTGAGTCATAACTTCATCTTAAGAACTTACAGTGGAATTTCAGAGAGACCATTAGAATATATTTAAACAACATTATATGAAATGCAAATGATTTTTTTTTTTTTTCTGTTTTAGTAAAAAAAAATTATTCAATTATTCATTCATTATAAAAAGTATCTCTAACAATTCTTTGCATTACTCACTTTGTGACTTTGAATATCCTGAGTAGACGCAGAGCTCTCAAAACAGAAAGGCCAAAAGAGCCCTCACGAAGGCTTGACCATATTACTTCGAACACACTACCTAATATGACCTGAAGGAGAGTAAAAATACAGAATCTGATAATTCATTCAGAATGATGATAATTCACAATTACATATTTATTTATTTGTTTCAAAAAATTCTACAAAACAAAAGATACTGAAATTGTAAGGCCAATCAGAAAAAAACTGGAATGTGTAAATAACTTACAGTATAAGATAGCAACTTGCATAGACAGAGTAGGCTGAAAATCAGCACTTAAAGCCAGAAAGGAAACTAAGGAGATTAGGTTTACAAAGGATTAAAGCTGTTGTTGCTGTTCATATGATGTTTCATATGATGTATGATAGACACAAAAATGTGTCTATCATAGTTTATTTAATTCAGCTATTCAGCTATTTAATTATATTGACACGTATAGCCAATATGCTAAAAGTATATATATTAGGAGTTCTTTTATGTTGGCTTGATTTCTGAGGAAATTAGATAAAATCTGAGCTTCATTCAATCTGCTCAATGACTGAAAAGTGATAGAGAAGATGGATGAGTAAAGTGAATAATTACCGGAAAGTGATGGTCCATGAGTTGAATGTGACAAGATATTCACTGGAGTGGATTTTCTTCCAATAATAAAAACAGGTGTAAGATGAGTTTGCCAAATTCTCAGTCTTGCCAATACCACTTCTGATCTGTTCCATCTGAACCCACAGAGTCACAATTTGGATCTTGTTTTATATGGTAAAGCTTGCTGATGGTATTACTTTGCCAGATCTGTGACCAGTTATGGTAACATGCCTTGTGAATTATAGGCTTGTAATCCATATAAGAAACTCCGAAGTTTTGAGAACGTAGGAATAGGTTGTTTAGCAGCAAGGTGGGCACTCTCATTGCTTGGAATTCTGGAATGTCATGGGATCCAACAAAAGGTTACTGATTGATTGGATTTGGTGCAGGAGAGTAACTAATAGTGAATGGTTTTTAGCATAGAATGAGAGGAAGAGAAATTTTCCTTTATGGCAAAGGCCACACTGAGAAAGTCAGTATAGATTAAATACATGAAATGGAAAATTCAACAATCTGGTCAAGTGCTAGCTTTATGGCATACAGTTCGGCAGTAAAGATATTGCAGAACCTATTAAATGGGTGCACCACCCGGTAAATTTAAGCGATTTTGCTTAAATTTTAGCTGAGCAGTGTCAGGAAAAGAGGATAAACATTTTCTGCAGCAATCCGGTTACAGAAAATCAGCAGAATACATAAGTCCTCTTCAAGTAATTGTTTTAGCAAAATGTAATGAATGTCATCTGGGCCAGCAGCAATATTTGAAGATTTATTTAAAGATTCCTTAAATTCTGTTAAATTAACCGTTTGGTTGTATGGAAGTGAAAGCTGTGTGGAGAAATTAATCTTGTGGCATTCTGCATCTGCTTTTATCCACTGAAAGGAGGAGCAGGAAGTGGAAGCAGATATTGTAGAGGATGATTCTGCTAATGCATTGGCAATTTATTTAGGTGCAAAAAGATCTATACCATTCCAGCAGAGTACTGGAGAGGATGGACAAAAGAATTTTCCATTTAGTGCTTGTATCCTTCTCCAGATGAACCATGGATCAGTGTCTTTGGTGATAGTTGAGGAATATGCAATCCAGGAGTCACATTTGGATTGGCTTTTTGCCTGATCTGCTTTGCTTTGGCTTTAAGTCTTTTATATTTGATTAGATTACTGGATTCCAAGCACGGTTTTTCTTATGTTTGGTATCACAGCAATCTGTATTCCAGCATTTGTTTTGGTGGGAGCACTTGTGAGGTCGGGATTTTGGAATGTTATCTTTAGTTGCAGTTAATATCTGATTGGTAATGTAAGTAGTTACATTGTCAATGGTTTGCTGTTGAACATAACTCCTGTGTAAATGGACCTGGGTGGAGTAGCTTCCCAGTTTGCCCTGTTGAACTTCCAGGTGGATTGTTGCTCAAGAGTTGGAGTTACCCCCTGTTTGTAATGAACAAATAATTAGAAAGGGATTGCTGTTTAGATGATTGTTTATAACTGAACATGTCATACTTGGAAAAATTGATGGTGAGTAGATTGTTAAGTCTATTGCAGAGGTAGATCCTGTAGGTGAATATAGGTGGGAAATCCAGAGTTCAGTATAGTATAGGTTGTTATTATTTGTGAATGTTTTGACCAATTTGCTTCTTGTGTCCATTGTAGGTGATCCCCATAACGGACAGTGGCCATTGAAGTCACCAAAAAGACAGATTAATGATGGGAGTTTTTTTTTTTTTGATTTGGTAGTTGTTGGCGCATCGGCTTCTGTGGCCATATTGCACCTCCCAAGGTTTTTGCAGTACTTTGATCCAGCCCGAGGCGGGAATCGAACCCGCGACCTTTGGGTTGCCAGGCAGGTATTTTACCCACTCGGCTAGCCCGGTCGGCAGATGGGAGTTGCATCATAAGATTATCAAATTCTGTATTGGAAAATGGCTGAGAAAGTGAAATATACATAGAAGCTAGGGTCATTGATATACCAATTGAAATATGCACTTCCATGGCTTCTGGACTAGTTTGAAACTGAATGTGTCTGGAGGGCATATTTGGTTTCACAAGCACAGCTACTTCTCTGTGGGAGGGAGACTTTGAGCTCCTGTCTTTTCTATACATCAAGTAATTTATAAATTTAAGTGAAGCTTGTGATGATATGAAAGTTTCCTGAAGACATACTCCTATCAGATTGAATTTAATTAGTAAATCTCTTAAGTCATCAGAAGTACTACTTAGTCTTTTGCAGTTCCACTGTATGATACTAAACATTATTTAGGTTTAGTTGTGGCAGATTGGTCTGACTGTTTTTTTTTTTTTTTTTTGAAAGCCGAACATTTGTCTTGTTTTATTTTGCCTTTTTTCGGGGAGAAAAAAGCATTTTCTCCCCAAAAAGGTGTCATTTGCATGGAGTTCTAAAATGGGCTCATCATTATCTTCATATATATTTTTTTTTAGCTTGTGTCAGATTTTAATTGTTCTTTCACATCTAGTGAGTAGGGGCACCCAGGGTCCTGAGCTGGATATCATCATTCTTCTCTTTCTTGGTGATTCCCTTCTGATTCTTTCTTACACACACACACACACACACACACACACACACACACACACACACACACACACACACACACACACACACACACACACACACAATTTTTTTGACTGGTGCACCACAAGCCTCAGGCTTCCTTGCACCATATGCTAATAATAATAATAATATCCAAGGCCAGGTAATCAACACCAGAAACTATAGAAAATACATCGCAAAGGAGCCCAAAATGTCAGATGACACATGTTGACGATGCCACCTGGCCTCAGAAACAATCCAATACATCACCGCAGGATGCAAGGTGATCACCCAGACTGAGTACACTCGTAGACACAACCAGGTACCAGGATAATACATCAGAAGCTACCGAGGAAATACCAGTTGACCAAAGAAAGTGTACCATACTACAAGTACGAACACCAGGCAGTACTAGAAACTCCAACCCACAAGTTGTACTGGGACCGCGCCATAATAACAGATAAGACCATCCAGCACAACAGACAGGACATAATCCTTGTGGACAAGATGGAAAAGGCTACCTACCTGATTGACATAGCAGTGCCCAACACTAGCAATATCCAGAAAAACCATGAGGAAAAAATTAGGAAGTACACGAACCTGAGACATGAGGTCAAGGAGATGTGTCATAAGCAAGAAATATCGACCATTCCAATCATCGTGTCAACCACCAGTATGGTGCCAAAGACTCCACATAGCAGCCTAGCAGCAATAGATCTCCCAGAGAACACCTACAAGGAACTCCAGACAGTCGCAATCCTGAACACCTGTAGGATAGTCAGAGATTTCCTCGACCAACAGTAACACCAGGCATTACAACCACTGTGTACTTGGTAGCAGTACCCATAGCGGAGTGGAATCCCCAATCAGGGAGAAATAATATAAGAGCAACAATAATAATAATAATCGGATTCTTATAATAATAATGGGATTGTTAAAGTATCGCTAAGGACACTGGGATATTTGTAGCTTTGCTAGGTTTTTTTTGGAGAAACATCTTTTTAAGATGCTGAAAGCATAGATTTCATCCAGTATGCTAGAGAGGTGTTAGGCAGAACCAATACACTATTTCTGCTGTAGTAGAAACAAAGTTCATTGCAAGCTACATAAGAACAACTACTAGGCATGCCTAACATAACTTGTCTACATGACTTTATTTTCTATTCCGTATTTTTGAATTTTCTTTCCTGTCATCCATAGTTCACAAGCTTTGGAAAAGGCTGGGTGGCTTCCTTTGCAGTTTGGACAAACAGGGGTTATGACTGAGCAATCTGCTTGAGTATGCTCTTTCGATTTGCAAATGGGACATATGGCATGACCTTGACATGCCTGCTGGGAATAACTGTATTTCCAACATTTAAAGCAATGAACTGGATTTGGAGTGTAAAGTCAAATCCCACATTTTATATAGCCAGCTTTAATTGAGGATGGTAAGTCTGGAGTGCTGAAAGTTAAAATGATGAATCTAGTTGGAGTGAGTTGGAGTGAGATTTCCATCTCTTTTTAGTCACAATCTGTTTCACATTTATTACTTTTTAACTGCTGAGTTCCTGGAGTAGTTCTTCTTTGAAGACTGTAATTAGGTCCCACTCACTGATAACACCATTCAATTAATTTATGGTTTTGTGGGGAGTAAATGATATGTCAGCCCACCAAATGTTGTTTTCTTTAAAAAGTTGTTTTCTTTTGCAGAGGCTGCTTCAATCAGGAGGTCTCCGGATTGTAGTTTTTTCACTATTTTTGATGATCCAACAATAGATTCTAAATATTTTTGAATCAGGAATGGGTATAACTTGCCCACAAGTTGGGCACATGGAATGTATTACCAGGAAATTTGATATCATCATGACCCTGTGCTTCTCTTCAAAGCCTTTTAAGTTGATTGGAGTCATAGTCAGTGTCAGAAGTTTCTGGTTTGAGCTTGAAGGCTCTGAAGGCAGATAACTGTCTGATGGCTCCTTTTGGCCATGGGTGTTAATCTTTACCACCCAGGTTATGGCCCTGCCATGGGGATCAGACGTGGTCAACCCGATGACGACAACTCAGTGACAGACAAGTTGTTGATGGTAAACTCATTTCAAAAAGTATTTTGAAAAGAAAATTATATACATGTTTTCGTTTAGGTTATTATAAATTTATTAATGGAAATTTGTTAAGTCCAGTATATTAGTGCAATATGTTATTTATTAAGAACACACATTTATTAGAAGGGAATTTATTGCATAGTTAAGTATACATCTTTGAATTTTTTTAACAATCATAAAACTTTAATAAGAGCACCGGCCAATTCAGAATGTCATGCGCAATAATTATACCTGAGAAGTATACCCGTTATGAGTACAGTCCAACAAAATTTGAGTGTTTTCTTCTAGCAGATTCAGAGAGAGACCAGCAGCACATCCTGGTATTTTATAAGGAATATCACTTAATGTGGAGTGAACATATGAAGGAATTATTTATAGACGGCACTTTTTTGCTCTCTCCTTCTCTTTTTTCTCAAATTTTCTTCATATTAGCTAGAAAAGATGGAGGTGCAGTTTTTCCTATATTGTTTTGTTTGCTGCCAGATAAAAGAGCTGAAACATATATTATTTAACATGATATGCGAACTTTGTCCTCACCCAAATCCAGAGAGCATAAACGTGGATTACAAACTTGCAATTCATGAAGATAATCGTGCGGTTTTCAGAAGTAAACATTAACAGTTGCTTATTTCACTTAATTAAAAATCTTCGGAAACACTTGGCATCATGCCATCTTCTAGGAAAATACAATATGGATGCCGACTTTGCATTACATTCAAAAATGATCATGTCTACTGCATCTGTTCCCCAAGAAGACTTTATTCATGCAAGACCAGTGTAGAATATTATTTATCAGAAGAGTTTTAACCCATTTAAGAATGGTTTTACCAATACGTATATAGGACACCTCAGAAACAAATGGTACCAGAGTTGCACCAACATTTCCCTCTAATATTTGGTCGGTGTACCAATGAACATTAAGCGAAAGCAATAGAACAAACAATTTTGCTGAAGCCTTCCATTGCAAATTACAGTTAATGTCCATTACATCCATTAACATCCACAGAAACAAATATGCTATGAAGAAGATAAAAGTAGAATTTTAAATAAGATCAATAACTATAATCAGCAAAATATTATAGAATATCTTCATGGTATATCCTACAACTACAATATGGATTAAAAAAGTAAAGGATTTGTAGTTTTATAGTTTATTTTCCAGGACTATTAAAAAAAAGTCAAAGATGTATACTTAACTATGCAATAATTTCTCTTCTAATAAACATATGCTCTTAATAAATAGCATATTACACTAATACTTAACAAATTTCCATTAATAAATTTATAATAACCCTAAATGAAAACATGTATATAATTTTCTTTTCAAATAAATTTTTGTCGCTGAGTTTACTGTTGCCGATTTGACCATCGCCGAGTTGTTGTGTACCCCCACAGGGATTCAGGAGCAGTGCCACTTGGTGGCCAAGCATAGACGTTAGTTTAGTTAGTAAGACTAATTAAATTAAAGAAAACTGTACTTTCCTTCTTCTAGGCTCTCTTCTTAGTGCTTTTAAGAAAGTAGAGCTATTTAACAGAAAGGTTTAATGAGAGAGAAAACAAGGAAAACTCAGTTTCAGGGAAAAAAATGCTCCTTAAATGCACAAGAATTGCTTAGCCACAGAAATGCTTGGCACCCAGGGACAAGGATTAAAGCAAGCCTGCTGTACTAAAGCAATGTGTAGTTTTGCCTGCCTAAATACTACACTAAATTTGTGCAGAACAGTAAATGTGGAACCTCTTCAAAGTGAAGAAACTCTGACCGATGAATGATCTAATTTGCGTATAACTCAATTTATATTTTGGCAATAAGAAAATAATGGCATAAATCAAAAAAACTGGAAAAATGAAAGGAGCAAATGGTAAAATAGACAGTGGTTTATAAATGTGTAATTATTAGTAACTATATGTGACAAAGTTTGATCAGTCCACATTTGAAGAATCAAACAGTATCATTACAAGATGACAGGAGAAATCAGATCATTTGATTATAAGAAATTTGAACTATAAAAACAAGTAGACAAATATTATATTAGAAAAGAAGATTACATAACACAAAAAGCACAGGTCAGCTTTCAGAGGCATGTGTACTCCATTGCCGACTTATTAGCATTAGCAGAGGCATATGAAAGAAAGCAAGCTTATGCAGCATCAGCCAAAAAAACCGCTCCCATTTCACCCCTCCATTCATTCCAAATACTTGTCCACCTCAGCCTTAAATTTATTTGGCTATCAACTTCCACAACAAAGAATGGAAGTCTGTTCCACCAACCAACTACCCGCTGGCTAAAGGCAAAATTCCGCACATCTATCCTACATCTGTCTTTCCTCAATTTGAATTTATGCCCTCTCAGGTGATTATTCTGAGGATGTGGAAGAATCCCATCAGACCAGCTTATATCTATCATAGGCTTCTGTGTCGCACGTTAATTTATATGTATTCCATGCATTTTTCTTCTCTGTCACATGTCTAATTAGTTCATCTGACATCCAATTAGGCCTAAATCTTGAACTATATTTCTTTGTTGGTATGAAAAGCCTAGTAGCTTCCAAGATTAATTCTTTGAATGCTTCCCATTTTGAATTTGCTGTTGGCAACATTGTCAGTTAGTTCCACCGTACTGTCTCAGACCACAGTAGTCACCTTTATGAAAGCAAAAACCCTTCTCTTTACCCTTGATGGTAGTTACCTCTTTGAGTAAATCCCACTTCAGCACAGTGATCACTGCCACCTAGTGGTTCCTTTATCTTTACCTAGTAATTCCTTTATTAACGATGAAGTCTGATAATTATACAACAAAATCACATGAAGAAGAAATATGACAAATTACATGGCACCTAGCTGGTTGTAAACTACAGAACATTGGAAGAGAAAGCTCTCCAAGTACCTATCTAGTCTCTTTATGGCATTCTGGTGTTGTTGTTTGTTGTTTAAAGGCAAAAGGACCTTTTGGACCAAACTGAGCATCTTCATAATTTGCTTAATTCTATTAGTCCAAAATATGGTCAGATACAGTCAAAACGAAGGATGGACTTTAGATATTGAAGGAATTAATCAAGGTCAGCCTCATTTCCAAGAACATGACAGATTTAAAGGTTCCTGAAGGTTATATGGCTGCTAGGGCCAAGATTTGCCTATCAAAAGATTGCCTGTGAGGCAAGCCAGTTTATGAAGGAAGCCGCAATTCATCAGAATTTATGATATAATTGGATCTGTTTCAAATAATTCAAAATGTCAGTCAGATCTGATTTGTTTCCTATTAAATGTTTTAATGCTAATGGCTCCTGTAAGTTAGATTGCACTATTGCAATCTCCATTACAGATTGCAGTAGTGCTCTCCGGGAATTGTGGTAGTAACTGCAGTCAACAAGGATGTGTTTAATTGTAAGCTGCATGTTGCATAATGCACACACTGAGGAGTCTTGCCCATTAGTAGAAACAGGTGAGAGAGGTATATGCCTGATATGTGACCTTGCTAAAACAACTTCTTCCTGTTGATTTGTTCTGTAACTAGATTGCCATAGTTGTGGTTGCTGTTTGTCCTGATGAAGTTTATTATTTGTTTGCGCCTGCCAGATTTGAAGTCATTTATCTTTACAAGTTCTCTGTATTATCATTCTATAATCCATGTAAGGTGCAAAGCGTTGAACTACGTTTGATGTAGTTGGATCTTTGGCAGCTTTGTCTGCTAGCTCATTCCCTGGGATACCAGAACGTCCTGAGCAGAATGTTACTGTTTGGCTTTTTCTTCTAAAAATCCGTAGGCGGGCTTGAATTTGGTCAATTGCTTGGCAGACACCACTCTCTTATAAACTCTCAAATGTGCCCCTATAGGCAGAAAAACATTGGGTACCACTGATCTAAACTATAATCCCTCCCCCAACAAGGGATGATGACTGTTAAAGTCTCCTAGAATATACATGGGAGAAAAAGGTAGCAGGGTTGTTACTAAATTTCTTAAATCATTATACATGACATTCACAGTGGTGGAAGCAAAGTTAATATAAAAATGAACAATTGGACTAAGGCGCATTTAGGGCTAGAGCCTCAAGCTGCGAACAAATTTAGACTATGTATATAAAGTGCTTAGCATCATAATACACAGCCATTTCTGAATAAACAGAAAATTTTTAAGGTGGCATCGTTTTAGGTTATATCTCATATTGTGAATGCCTTCACAACGAGTTGCCATGATATTACACTACTTCGAATAAGTAACGTTTCACCTAAGGAGAAGACTAGTGTTACTTATTCTCAGATAGGTACCACCACCCAGACAGCACTGTTTCAGGGCTATTTGGCCCTTCGTCAGTGAGTGGGTAGGTACCCAAGTGATGCAATGATGGCAAAAACAGTTATGAAGTATAACTCCACAATATGAGAGATGCCTGATGGTGTATGATGTATTTAGACTAAGGCGCATTTAGGGCTAGAGCCTCAAGCTGCGAACAAATTTAGACTATGTATATAAAGTGCTTAGCATCATAATACACAGCCATTTCTGAATAAACAGAAAATTTTTAAGGTGGCATCGTTTTAGGTTATATCTCATATTGTGAATGCCTTCACAACGAGTTGCCATGATATTACACTACTTCGAATAAGTAACGTTTCACCTAAGGAGAAGACTAGTGTTACTTATTCTCAGATAGGTACCACCACCCAGACAGCACTGTTTCAGGGCTATTTGGCCCTTCGTCAGTGAGTGGGTAGGTACCCAAGTGATGCAATGATGGCAAAAACAGTTATGAAGAAATGTTACTTATTCGAAGTAGTGTAATATCATGGCAACTCGTTGTGAAGGCATTCACAATATGAGATATAACCTAAAACGATGCCACCTTAAAAATTTTCTGTTTATTCAGAAATGGCTGTGTATTATGATGCTAAGCACTTTATATACATAGTCTAAATTTGTTCGCAGCTTGAGGCTCTAGCCCTAAATGCGCCTTAGTCTAAATACATCATACACCATCAGGCATCTCTCATATTGTGGAGTTATACTTCATAACTGTTTTTGCCATCATTGCATCACTTGGGTACCTACCCACTCACTGACGAAGGGCCAAATAGCCCTGAAACAGTGCTGTCTGGGTGGTGGTACCTATCTGAGAATAAGTAACACTAGTCTTCTCCTTAGGTGAAACGTTACTTATTCGAAGTAGTGTAATATCATGGCAACTCGTTGTGAAGGCATTCACAATATGAGATATAACCTAAAACGATGCCACCTTAAAAATTTTCTGTTTATTCAGAAATGGCTGTGTATTATGATGCTAAGCACTTTATATACATAGTCTAAATGAACAATTGCTATTTGTTTAGATGGAAAAAATGAGTTAAAAAATTATACAAGCAAACATATTATTATACATATCTTTCCTTCACAGTGTCAAGTATATCCTGATAACAGATAGTTAATCATAAAATAACTGTTTATATAACAGAAGATATGGGGGAGGGAGGGAGGGGGGGGGAGAGAGAGAGAGAGAGAGAGAGATTTCACCCTATTGTTGTATGGTAATTCAGATGGGGATGTGTGTTTTCAATAGAATAGAATAAATAACATACTCAGAAGTTTTTTTAATATTACAAAGGGAAAAGTCCAATTATGAGCAGCAAATGCTTTAATCCTTAATGAAAATTTAAGAATTGCACTATTCTTTTATACATGTGTAACAAATTCCTAACATGAATGACTTTGAATTATCCAACCTTGAACCTCCATATCCTATGGAGGTTCAAGGGGGGCTAGAAAATAATTCAAAATAACCAATATTTGGAATTAAGTAATTCCAAGCTATCCCTACTCCACTGTTATAATATTATATATATTATTCACATATACTTACAACACAATCAAATCGGTTGAAGGCAGATTCAAAATAGAGACGGGGACCTAGTGCATACACCTTGATGAACATCTCACAGATGAAAAGACCCAAAAATACAAATTCTGCATAGTCTGAAAATTAAAACATTGGTTATGTTAGGTCTAAATATTAAAATATAGGTGTGCATTCATGGAATATTAACCAAAAAATTAAAAAAAATTGTTCCAAATTACTTTCCTTTATCCTGAGAATCTATAATTAAAACAGTTAATAATAATAAAAAAAAAAAGGAAGGAAAATCGATTTGAATATTTTTGTTAGATTCTTTTAATTGTGTTAATTTGATTTTTAATTGTTTTAAATTGATTTGAATTGTGTTAAATTGATTATTTACTTATTTATATTTTACTCTAATGTACCAGTAAGTTATCGATTTTTTCGTTTTAATTTCTGGAGGGTATCATACGGAAGTGTTCTACGCACTATATTGAGGTAAACTCCTCTTATTATTTTACTAATATTATAATTATACATAGGATACTTGCTAAGTAACTTCCTGTTTTTATCTTGTTTTAGCTGCAAAAGTACCACAAATATGGGTCTGGTGGTGATTCACTTGAGATCAGTGGGGATTATTGATGATACAACTTTGAAAACTTAAAAAAAAAAAAAAAAAAAAAAAAAAAAAAAAAAGTTTGGTTGGTAGGTTCATTTCGCAATGTTGGGAGATTGTTGCCACTTCTCAGCCTATCCGTCTAATTCGACTGGACCTTGTTGTAGAAGCATTCCTTGATTAATGTCATTAACCACCCTGCCAAACCTACAAACTTAGATATTAAGCTTGATATACCATCATCAATATCAATAATAAATACTAAAAACAACAATGAAGCTGGGGAACTCACTAATAACAGTGACCCAAGAAGAGCAGTGCTCTTCTTGGGCCACTTTGATAACCCAACTCTGTCTTCTCCCGCTCAATCATTCCTTTATCACACTTTATCTAATACTAAATATCCAATTTGTGCAGGCATTTTATGTGCAACAGACAAGAGCTTTTCTGAAATCGAAATATATATCAAAATTATTTTTTGCATTCATTTCTTTTGTTACTGCATCACAGTACCCAATCAGTTTAGTCAGATGAGATTGCACCTTAACAAATCCAATCCATGAATGCAGTATGGGTACCAGAATAATAAGTACAATTAATGAGAATATGTTTGATTGTTAGTTGCTTCAGACAGTAAAACTACTGAGGATGGCATTCTCCCATAAGTAACAACAGATGAGTGAGGTGGAAATGATCAACATGCAGAGTGACCAGCACCTTGATTGTTGTGCCTGTAGCTTGATATTCATCTTTCATTTATAACCTCTAGAAGTTTATTATTAACACTCAGACTTGCCATAATTGAGAACAGTGGTTTCTGCACACTGCTTGTATGAGATTTTTGTAGTCTATATAGGGCACTTGAAAAGATAGTGGAGTTACATCGTGGGTTGTTTTGTGGCAAGATATGCTTTTTCATTTCCAGTTATGTCAGAATGACCTGAGACCAGCAGAATTTTACAATCTAGTTGGACTCACTACAAGGCAGTAACTGTGAGTGGATGGTTTTGCATATAGGGAGCGAAGAGGAAATATTTCTTAAGGCAATGGCTATGCTAAGATCATCTGTATATATATCCAAGCAGATAAGACAGACAGACAGATCAGTAATCTGATCCAGAGCTTATTTAATGGCACAGAGTTTGGCAGTGAAAATCCTGCATGTTACGAACAGTAATGAGGTAGTAATGGTAAAAAAAGGGAAGACCAGCAACACCTACCCGAGCGTCAGTTTTCAAACCATCAGTGTAAATTTCACAGGCCTGGAGCACGTTATCGAGAAAGCTGCACATAACTGTCCAATGTTGTAAAGAGACACAATATTCTTTCCCCAGTGCTAGAAATTGTCATTGCAAGTTGCAGGAATAAGTTTCTAAGTTTCCAAGCTGGCAATGCAGAAATATGTAACATAGCTTGATATTCCAAGCATAGGATAAATCCATTAATCTGAATGAGGCAAGTCAGTTTTCATTTGGTTGGCTCAATATAAAAGGAATTCCAAAGTACAGTTATATAGATATTTCCAACTGGGATGGCAGGCTATAGATATTATATAGATATTTCCAACATACCATAAAAGTGAATGTTTTCTGAAAAATGTGCAAAGGGGAAGGGTTAGGCTGGATTGTTTAGAATAACTAGGATCAACTAAGGCTCATAATTGTCAATGCAAATTATATGCATTCTAAGGTCAGTTGCTTATTTTCCAGAATGAAACAGCAGGTTTGTGTGCTTTAATATAAAAGCTAGAGAGTTTCTGAAAATTTCCATGGCAACTCTGAGGGCACTGTGCTTTATGGTATTTAGTCTTTGTAATGTACTGTTCTGGTAGAGTCATATATTGGAGATCCATAGTCTAAATGAGATCTGATCATTGCAATCGTTCCTCAATAAAGATGTAATAAAGTGTGGGAGTCTGCACCCCACTGAAGTATTATTAAATTGAAGTTTAAGAGCAGAATGAAGTCCACATCTTTTGCAAAAATGAATGGTGCTGGATTTTTGTTCAGTTATATTGTGCCTGTTCATTACATACTGGTAGGAACTGATATAGGGAGTTAATTAAAAGCAATTATACAGATGAATTTGTTTTAAGTAACTACAGAATTCTATCAAATAGGTATCATTTCCTATGAAGTGATGCAGTGTAAACGGCTCAAATAATGTCGACAAAAATTAGAAGGTTGAGGTCCTGTCAGCATGGTAATGAGAGAAGTGTATAAAGATATGTTTTATGGTTAACAAGTTATATCACAGTATGTTAAGTGTGGCAGTGAACATACTTTGAACAAGCTTTCCCTGCAAGCAGAAAGTCATGCATCATAAAGATGTGGCCAATCAGTGTTCTAGCAAAAACAACTTCTTTGTGTCAATTTTTGAAAAAGCTGGAGTTCCACAGTTGTGGTTCACATTTATTGTAACAGTTTGTTTGTCTCAGACTGCTACAGCTTCTTACACTGATTGAAGTTTATGAGGTTTATAATCTGAATACAGGAGCCGTGCTTGTATATAATACTGGCTGATGGGATGATTAGCAGCTTCATCTAAATTTTTGTTTCCAGGAATTCCCACGTGTCATGGCCAAAAGAATTTGACTAATTGAGAAGTTGCATCAAGCTGAATAAACCAAGTTTGGATTTGTTATATAACAAGATGGGAAGGTGAAGATATGCATTGGTGCAGTCACTGCACTCAGGGTGTCTATATAAATTATGACCTGTGGAGGAGAATCACATTGATATACTCAAGGGCCAATCTAATTGCATAAGGTTTGGCAGTGTACAGGCTACACTATACCAGGAGGGATGTAGAAAGCATGAAAGACTGCTACCGCACCTAGTCATTTCTGTTGTTAATCCATCCATAAATATCTGGTTGCAGTGGGAGTTAGATGTTACCTGTGCTATGGATGCTTTCTCCATTCACAAAAATAGTCATGCCGAGATGAGCATACAGCCCATGGAGGATCTGGTTCAGAAGTTTCTTGGAACACGCTATTTAGCAAACATTCCAGTGTCCTATTAGCTCTTGCAGGAAGGCTGCAAGAGCTAATAGGAAATAAATAATAAATGCAAGAGCTAATAGAAAACAAACCTGCTATTCCTGCAGGTTTATTTTCTCTAAGCTTATTACTATAGTTAATTTTTAACTGTGAGTCAAAGAGATATAGCCCTATGGGATGAGTTAGTTGGCTCTGTATTTTTACTGCATAAATTAGGAGTAGTAATTTTCTCCTACGATGAAGAGGTGATTCATTTATTTCTACACAAACTTTGAACAGGAGATACACAGAATGCTCCAAAGGCTATCTGTAAGGTACACTAATGAATTGGGTTAAGCCATTCAAGGGAACTCTTTTTAGCAGAATTATATAGAGTCTAATTAGCGTATATTAGTATATCTTTATTAGTATATAAAGATCTAATAAGTGTATGGTAAAAGTGAAGTAAGGTTTTATTGGCACCCCATGTCATAGCTAATATTACTTTAAGGATGCTCATCTTTTTCTGGCAGATAGTTCGGATCTTCATTATGTATTTCAGAAAGTTGAGCTTACTGTACAAAGTTATACCTAAGAAACAGATATTGTCAGAGAGCATTACAGCATGTGGATGTAACTTGTGTTTTTAACAAAAATATATTGCAATAGTTTTCTGTTCAGAGAGGTGATAGCCATTCTGTGACAACCACTGCTTGATTTTACTGATTACACATTGCGGTTGTCATTCGATACAGTTCATGTTTAGGGAATGGCAGGATATAGTAAGGTCATCAGAGTACAGGTATGTTTCAACAGTAGCAGAATAACACGGATCTCCTTCTTCTTGGTTGAAAGATTGGGAGAGGGCATTTTGATACAAAAAAAAAACCCTGAAAACCACAGGTTTGTAGGAAGCTTTGTATTAGAAGTGACAAATGTACTTGTACACCAAGTATGTGTAGATCTTGAAGAGAACCAAAACACACAGTGGTGTCCAATGCCTTTTGGATATTGAGCCATATCATTGCCAGGTGTTCATTTTGAATGAACGCATTCTGGATGTTTGCCTCAACTTTGACCATAAGGTTCAAGGAGGACCTGCTTTTCTGAAAACCATATTGATTTTCTGTCACCAGTAATTGTGATTCAAGATACCACTTAAGTCAGTTGTGGATCATTTTTCCTAATGTTTTTCTGAGACAGCTAGTAAGAGAAATTGGTCAGTAATTCTTTGGATGTGTTTGGTCTTTTCCTAGTTTGGGAAAATCCAATACAATTGAGTGGTTCCAAGTTCTCGGGTAGTAATTTTCAAAGAGGATTTGGTTGAAGAAAAACAGCAAGGAATAAAGGGTGTGCTTTCGTTTAACTTTTGCAGTATGAGATAATATGTGCAATCAGCACCAGATGAATTGTTAACTGAGCTACTTAAGGAATTTTTAACTGCAACATAGTAAATGGTTGATTACACAATAGAGAATGATGTGCTAAAGTTTATTTTGTATATCTCAGCTATTACATTAGCATTTAGAAAGGCTTTATCATATCACTCACAGCAGATACTTGAGAGAACATTTCTGCAAAGGCATTTGCAACTTCTTTGGAAGACGATGTATCCTGTCCATTCCAACTGAGGATTGGGAAAGAAACTGGTGGTGATGTGCCATTGAGTTTTTTTAATTATTTTCCAATTCGGTAATTCAAACTTAATCCAAGAATCATTTTTTTCTTGTCTTCTTAAGTTACATGCTTTGTCTCTAAGCTCTTGTCATTGATAATATTATCAGTTGTTAGATATTTGCAGAACAAGTTCCATGCTGTATTATTTTTTTCCCACCTTTTTGGCATTGGTACACTGTATTCCACCAATGATTAGTATGTTTTCCTACGTGTGATTGTGGTATAGTAATGTTAGCTGCAGCTAATATTTGTTCTGTTATGTGTTCAGTTGCATCATCAATGTGCTGAGATTCAATGATGCTGATATCAAATAGAACATGAGTGGCATATTTATTCCAGTTTGCTTTTGAAATTTCCATTTTTTTTTTTTTTTTTTTTTTTAAACTCTTGGCTACTGAAGTAGTTGTTTTTTGGATTTAACAAACTACTGTGTAATAGTCGTTGCTATAGAAGTCATCAATCACTAACCAATGAATGGTTGGAAATAATACTAACAAACAGATGGAAAGACTGATGGTAGAGGTTGATCCTGTAGGAAGGTGAACATATGTAGGAAGATTAGTGTTAAATACAGTGAGGTTGTGCTTATAAATTATTGCTTCGAGTAGTTTTCCCTCGCTTGACCATTTGATGTGATCTCCAAAGTTGGTGGTATGCACTGAAGTCACCTAGTAAACAGAATGGAGTTGGTATCTGCATAATGAGGTTATCTGTCTGTTTTGGTGTATATATGATTTCATGGGAGGTACATGAAGACAAGAGCAAATGAGATTGTATGAGAAATATGAACTGCAAGTATGTAGTGGTATATATTTGGATAGAATTCTTGATTCTAACAAAATGTAAACACCTCTGTGAGCTGTGTTTGTTGAATCTCTCTGTATCTTCGGTAGAGATTATAATTTTTACTAGAAGGAGACAATTCAGAAGTCAAATTGGTTTCCTGCAAACATATGCCTACTGAGCTATAATGAGGGATAAGTTTGTATATGTCATCAATATTGCTAAGTAATTGTCTACAATTCCATTGTAATTGTTATTGTTATTTGGTTTTTTTTAGGAGCATTAGCAACTAAGGCCATATTGCTCCGGGATATACGGTGGTCATTCCATGACCTTTCCGCATTCTCCATATTTGGTGGTGACGGGCTCGAACCCCGGTCTAATCAAGAAGCGTGTGCTACGCACTGCTGCTCCTTCCCACCTGGCTATGGAGGCGCCTTCCATTGTAATGGGGGGTTCATCATTTAGTTAGAAGGTGGATATGCTTGCTTTTGTTGGCAGTTTGCTAATATAGATCACTTTTGTATCTATCTTTTTTAGAAAAGAAGTGGCTTCCTGTATCCATATCATCTTCAGCATAAATTTCTAGCAATTCTTCTTCATTGGCTGTATTATCACAATCTATCATCTGTGTTGGGGAAGTTTTTCACTTTAACAGAATCAGTTCTTCCTGTTTCTATGCATTCTGAGTTACTGGAGGAGCAGAAGTGGATGGGCCTAGATTTGAGGTATTAAAGGAGCCTGATCTGACATCCTCATTTGAGAAGACTGTTGACAATCTGCCAATAGAGATCTTCCCCAGTCAATAAGTAATATATTCAGAGGAATTGTTATCTCTGCCTGTATTGCTATAGCTTAATGTTTTTGTCTAAAACATTAAGCATAGCTACATTTTGGAGCATCAAGGAAGAGTTGTTTCCTTGCCCTCCTGAGACATAACTTCTATCCATATTGCATATTCTATTTTCTATATTTGAATTTTTTTACATAATTTCCCCAACTCATGGGCTTTGGAGTATGCTGGATGGGAGCCTTTGCAGTTTACACATCAAGGAGATTCTGTATTACAGTCCACTTTTATATGGTCCTTGGACCCACAGTTACAGCAAATTGCATCTCCCCAGCATGTTATTTGTATATAGGATTTAGTATATATGAACAAATATGACATGATAGGCAACCTGCTTTTACTGTTGTTGATAAGATCACGGTATTGAATGTAAGTATAATGTTGAGAGTAGGTACTAGTTCTCCAACTATTTCAGTCATTATTATTTTTGCATGTATGACTTTTTGTTCTTGCAATTCTTGTATTATTTCTTCTTCTTCTGATACATTTAATAAATTCCATTCTGCTATGACTCTGTTTTGAGTAGCACTGATTGCTTTGATGAGAATTCCATTAAAAAAATCGAAGTTTAAGCAGAGCATCACTATGCTTTTGTGTCAGTTTCTAAGAAGTCTTTTAACTGCTTTAGGTGGATGAGCAGCATTTTCTAAACATTTCTGAATAAGAAATGAAGAACATTTACTCACAGGTTGATTTTTCAAGGAATGAATTATGAGAAATGGTTCATGATCTTGTTTATGCATTTCTCTTCTTACTCTTTTTGGATTTGAGGCATCATGATCAGTTTCAGAATCATGATATGATGAGTCCATGGGCTCCATTGGTGGAAGAGGTTGGGCATTCATTTAGTTCCATTAAGCCCTGAAGGTTGGCTCTTCTGCCTAGGTTTCCATCCCCACAGCAGGGAGGCAGGAGAAGAGCAGAGCAGAGCATGGTGTGACCAAGTGAAGGTTAGTAAGTGTTAGTGATTAAAGTATAAAATATAAAGAAAGGTAGTTTTCCTTTTCCATTCTCTTCAAGTGCTTTTTTGAAAGAAGTGTTGCTTTGAAATAAGGAGTTTAATAAACATCAAAATTTAAAAGAACTAGTAGTGGCTCTGGAAGAATTGCTCAATGAGCACAAATAAATTGCTTGACATATGGGACATTTTCTAGGAAGATAGAATGACAGTCATCCCTTTCATCTTCAGCATGCAGCATCAGTACTGCATCAGTTTCTTTCATTTAATCATTTATTTCCATGTTAGTGGAATTAAATTGTTTTGTACCCCTAAAAACAGTGAGCTTTGCTTTGGTCAGATCCTGTGGGGCTGGCCCTGTCAGGTGCTAGTGTGATTGAGATGTTAGTTACCTCTTTTGCTGTGAATGTGTTTGTTTTGATGGCTGAGAGTACTGATCAGGTCTAGGTGGCCAGAGATATGTTTGTAAAAAACTGAGACATCTATGCGAATGGAATTGTTTTGCAGCTTTTAACAGTGGCTGCATGAGAGTCTGCATACATGATAAAGGCTACAAAACAATTGCCATTCACAACTGATTTGCTTCTGCATAAGTTATTCTGTTTTTGACCACATAATTTTGAAATTTTTTTTCTCACGTTTTCATAGTTCACAAGTATTAGAGAAGGCTGGATGATTTCCAATGCAGTTTGGGCACAAAGGACAGACAGTACACTCTGACTGGCTGTGTTTGTTTGACCCTTGGACAAAGCCAAGTGGTTAGGAGCATGAGTGCAGTAGCACATGCTCTTTGAGTGGACTGGGATTCAAGCTCGTGATTACAAAATACCATGAACATTTGTATTGATGATTTATTGTAAACTCCACTGCTTGGTGGTTGTGCTGGAGTATAAACAAGAACATGCTTTAACTGTTTGTGATAAGATAGGAGTTCTGAAAGTAAAAATGATGCTGTGTGAGTATTAAATTGCCTTTGTTTTCAATCCTAATCCATTTAGCATGTGTAACGTTCTGATCTTTAAGCTCCTCGACAACTTCCTTCTCTGAGACTGAAACTGGGATGCCACCAAAAGATTTTTGTTTTAACAGTTGCTCTGAATATCTTGGTTGAAATGTTTCTATTAAAAGATCCCCAGACTGAAGTCACTTAACCATTTGTGGAGAGCCAGCGACTGCCCCAATACTATTCTGTAACCAAGAAAATGAGACAATTTACTTAATGGATGGTTCTGTAACCACTGGATTGAGGAAAGATGATATTTCCTGTGCAGATAAACCTTTTTTAATTGTTTATAGCCTATGAAGACATGTGGCACTTTCCATTCATGGTTACTTGGTTACACCATGTTAGCTCTATTGGCAGATAACTCTTGAAATCCATATTGCGCTCTCTTTAGCTGTGGATAGTAGTACTAGTGGCATGTGATGCAAGAAAGCAAGTGTATGAGCTTATGCAGCATCAGCCAAAAAAAAAATCACGCCATTCCGTCCAAATGCCTTTCCAGTTCCTCCTTAAATTTATTTAACTTATCAACTTCCACAACAATAGATGGAAGTTTCTTCCAGCAATTAACCACCTGCTGGCTAAAGGCAAATTTCCGCACATCTATTCTACATCTGTCTTTTCTTAATTTGAATTTATGCCCCCTTAGGTTCGTAATCTGAACAGGTTTCTTACTTGAAACCTTTTAAGTACACAACCGCTTGCAATAAACTGAGGAGAGAAAAGCACTAGAAATAAAACAGAAATAATCACTTCGAAAGAGCACTCTATAATATCGCAACAGAAAATCACTTGGACACTCTTGCTTGGCCCTTCGGGGTGAATAATGGATATAAAGGTAGGTAGGTAGGTAGGTAGGTAGGTGTGTGTGTGTGTGTGTGTGTGTGTGTGTGTGTGTGTGTGTGTGTGTGTGTGTGTGTTTCCACAACATGGCTCAGTCAGTCAGTCAGTCTCAGGTGAAAGTTGCACAATTTTTCTCCTAAAAACTAGGGATTTCCATACAGATAAAGCGAAGCGACTGAAGAATACATAAAATCGGACACAATATACTGATGTCCCATAGCCTAAGTTGCACTGGCAATAAACACACACCCACAACCTAACCATAAATTAATTATACTGCAGAAATCCTAAGGGTTCCTCAATGCCAAAACAACTGTACTAAGTGTAAAGAACTATAAAAGTTTATCACTTTTAAGTGAAACCACCATTCTGCACAACCAGTTCTTGCATACAACTTGATAAATTGCTGATCATTGAGTGATAAATGGAATTCACCCATTTTAATGAAAATAACAGGAACTGAGTGATTTGCAATTGATGTAGTAGAGAAGATTGCAAAAGAAACAAAGAAGGAACAATGCTATACTGGATGACAAGAGTGATGATTTAAGTGTCCCTACTAAGGTGTTTTCAGTGTAATTGAAAACACTTCATAGAGACACATAAGCAATTTGGTGACATTTCAAAGCCAATGGTTCTCGTTGTTAGGTCAATTGGAGAGGTTGCTAGAGGAACCCAAGCCTTGTTGATCCATGAGGCTCTCTAACAAGGTTGTCTTCTGTAGTTCTGCCACTCAAAACTCATTTAGAGTTCAGGGCTTGACCTCTCTCGACAATGGTTTGTTTTTTTTTTTTTTTTTTGTTTTTTTTTTTTTAGGAGCATTAGCAACTAAGGCCATATTGCTCCAGGATATGCGGTGGTCATTCCTTAACCTTTCCGCATCCTCCGTATTTGGTGGTGACGGGCTCGAACCCCGGTCTAATCAAGAAGTGTGTGCTACGCACTGCTGCTCCTTCCCACCTGGCTACGGAGGCGTCCTCGACAATGGGTGAATTTCTAAAATCATCTCGGGTGGAGGGGAAAAGGGTTTGCTTGTTATTTGGTTTTTAGGAGCATTAGCAACTAAGGCCATATTTCTCCGGGGATATGCGGTGGTCATTCCCTGACCTTTCCGCATCCTCTGTATTTGGTGGTCACGGGCTCGAACCCTGGTCTAATCAAGACGCATGTGCTATGCACTGCTGCTCCTGCCCACCTGGGGAAAAGGGTTCCCAACCCTGTAAGTTATTCCACGATTTTGATCCCAAACAACCTGAAATGGCCTATAAACACACACTTCTATAGATATACTACACTTATATGGATATAAGTTATTTGAGTGTCATTAACAAAATAAGTTAATAATAATCTCAAACAGGCCTACCACTGAGAAACAGTGCTTCTCAAAAGGTTGCCAATTTTTTCTGTTGAAGTGTTCTCAATGTAACTGAAAACAAAGAGTTGTTAATTACTTGAATAAATAACTTCCATGGATGACTGAGGCTGACAGCTTGAGAAAATTCAAAGATAAGTTGGATAAGCATCCACGTGAGGAGGAGGGCCAAATAGGTAGTTCGTTTCATTTTACTTTATTATTTATCTATTATTATTTTCCAGTTCAATAAACCCTGCTCTCCACAAATACCCATAACTTCTTGAGTTCCTGACTAATTAAACTAGTAAATTGCTAGTTTAAAATACCCTGCATTCCATTCCCTTAAATTTTTTTTATTTTATTTTTCTGGCTGGTGTAGCAAAAGCTTGCAGTTTCCTAGAACCACATGGTTAATACTAATACTCACATTTTCAAAACAGAAACTTAGTCGTTTAGGTGGTACATTAGTGTTGCTTAATATATTCCCATAAGATGACAAACCACAGTGTTCCTCTTCCAAGTAATTAGCTTCACATAAGTCACGGTAAATAATGTTGATGTTGCTTCTTATATCCAGACTGTTTATGACTTCAACATAGTAATTAAACAGATTTGTCAGACAAGCTTTTATTTGTCAGGTAAGGTTTAACGGAAAACTAGATAGTGATTATAGCAGTATCAATTAATCAGTAAAATTTAACAATCTTATTAAATTTCATTGTCAATTGAATTGTACTTTTTTTTTAACTAAATAAATATAGCGACCTAGTTATTACAAACGTAACATCATAAATTAATACATATAAGTTGATGGGATAAGAAAGTCATATAAGGTAACTCGGATATAATATTCGATACTGAAAATACATATATATGTAGTGTTATAACGGCATTGGAATATAGGTTTAGGGTTATATTTTGTATTGGCATTTTATTGAACTTGAGTGGAAATCATGACTCAGACCAGAGCAGCAAAGGAAAAGGCTCAAATTAGTGGAAGTGCTGTGGCTCAGGGGAGAAATGGGGGGGGGGGGGGGCAGTTGTCCTCTGAATCACAGTCTATTGAAAAACACTGCTTGTTTGATGTTTGTGGAGCAATCAGGAACGGGACATGATATTGCCAAGGGGAATGTCTTTGTGGTTGCACGATGTAAGGAGTGCGATGAAATCAGCTGCGAACCCAGCATTGTTATCAGCCTATATGAGAGCTTGAAGGACAGGGTGGATGCCTTCAAAGGATTTAAATTGAGGGCCCATCAAGCTCTCAGCTGCCCACATCAATGCCACAGCTTGCACTTGAACATCATGCAACACGGCGGCAAACCCCAAGGCAGAATGTGCTGGTGCCAAAGGAACCAGCACATTTCTGCCTTGGGGTTTGCCACTTTTAGGATTTGCAGTTGTTGTCGGTGACTCTATTGTCAGGGAAATGGGAAATATATTGTGCAAAAAGGATAAGTGAAACTCGGCATTGTTATGGGCTTATATGAGACCTTGAAGGACAGGGTGGATGCCCTCGAAGGATTTAAATTGATGGGACCATTAAGCTCTCAGCTACCCACATCAATACCAGAGCTTGCACTTGAACTTCACGCAACACAGAGGCAACCCGCAAGGCAGAATGAGCTGGTCCCAGAGAAACTAGTTGTAGGTGAATCTATTGTCAGGGAAACGGGAAACATATTATGCAAAAAGGAGAGATGGAACAGGACCAGGGTACATCTGCCAGGGGCAAAGGTTGATAACGTTATAGGACAGATATCATCCTTTAAGGGCACAAAGGGTGATATTGTACACGTTGGCACAAGTGATATTAAGAGTAGGAGAATGGCAGAATTACTTAACAAGTACAACGCAATGCTGGAAAAAAGCCACGAGTTAGGATTGAATTTGAAAGTGTCTGTATTTCTGCCCAGACATGATAGGAGGGAGTATATGATGAGAACCTTGTCGATTAATTCGGCACTGGAGGGATTGTGCAAGGCTCAAGGGGTAGAATTTCTCAGACTAGTCTGTGCTCGTTAACAGGAGAGACTGCTTCTATAGAGATGGGAGGCATTTAAATAGAAAGAGTGCAAGAATATTTGCTGATGCTATCGAGGCAGAGTTAGGTGGGTCGGAAAACTGCTAGATTGGGGGGATATAAGGACTAACAGATTAACAGTAGCCGCTGGTAGAGGTAAAAGTGATTCTTGCACTACTTCTATTGAAATGCAATTGAGCAGCAGCCTGGAAAGCAAGGCAATGGGAAATTCCAGGACTGAGTCATAGTGGAACAAGTAAATACATGGGCTGTGTTAGGGTAACTAAGAGTAGAAACATGTGCATATATACTTGCATGTACACCAATGCTAGGAGTATAATTAATAAATTCGATTAGCTTGAAGTGCTAGTCAAGACATCAAAGTCAGATATTGTTGGGATATCAGAGATATGGTGTCACACAGACATAAGCAGTGCAGAACTGGAATTTGGGGAGTACAATGTATACAGAACGGATAGACAGAACAGGAAGGGAGGAGGGGGTTATGCTGTTAGTTAAGAAACACAAAATCTAAGAAAGTGCATCCAATTGATGTTGGTGGACAATGCAATGTTGAGTCTGTTTGGTGTGATATAAGCACTGGGAAAGGAAAAATGTGAGTAGGTGTGCATTATAGGCCTAATGAATCTGATGAGTATAATGAGCTATTGTGCAGTGCAAAGAAATAGAGTGGGCCAGTAAATTAGAGTGTCTTATAATGGTGGATTTTAATTTCCTGGATACTGAGTGGAATTTGTGGGTTTGTCACTCACACACTAGCAAGGCTTTTGTGGATTTATTGGATGATTATTTTCTACAGCAGCATGTTCGGGAGGCAACTAGAGGGAGTAATACTCTTGATCTGATTATCAGTAACGATTCCTCATGCAACAAAAATCTGCACATAAAGGAACCACTACTGACACAGAAGCCTATGATAGATATAACCTGGTCTGTAACCAAGTAACAAAGGAGGTTAGGCAGGCAAAGACAGATTACGAGAAAAAAACTTTGCAAACGATGCAAATAAAAACAGCAAAGAGTTCTTTACATATGTAAATTCTAGAAAGAAGGAGATGAATCGGATCGGTCCACTTCATATCAATGGTTCAACTGTTGATGATCATGCTCAGGTAGCTAACAAACGAAATGAATATTTTGCATCAACATTCTCACACGAGGAGTTATTCGGGGAGGGGTATGCCAGAGGTGTATTAAAGTCTCGCAGCAAGCTAGATAATCTTGAAATAACTGAGAGTAAGTGGAGGAGAATTTGTTGAAGATAAACACAAGAAAGGCACCTGGGGTAGATGGAATCTATCCAGTTATATTAAACGATGCGGCAAAGAAAGTAAGTGAACCCTTAGCCATAATTATGAGAGCTTCCCTGGATTCAGGGGAGGTACCCATGGACTGGATATGTGCAAATGTGACCCCCATCCACAAAGGAGGATCAAAGGAAGAAACAGGTAATTACAGACTTGTTCGTTTAACTTCTGTTCCAAGGAAATTAATGGAGGCACTGGTTAAACAAGCATTGCAGGATCATCTAGACAAGACTTCAGTTTTAGCATTAGCATTAGTAGAGGCATTTGATGCAAGAAAGCAAGCTTGCAGCATCAGCCAAAAAAAAAAAAAAAAAAAAAAAAAACCACTTCCACTTCACCCCTCTGTTCGTTCAAAATACCTGTCCAGCTGAGCCTTAAACTTATTTAGACTGTCAACCTCCACCACAAGGGATGGAAGTCTGTTCCACCAACCAACCACCCGCTGGCTAAAGGCAAATTTCTGCACGTCTATCCTACTTCTGTCTTTCCTCAATTTGAATTTATGCCCTCTCAGGTGATATTTCTGAGCTAGAGGAAGAATCCCATCAGCATTGAGCATGCTTAAACCATTCAAGGCTTTATACACCTCTATCAGATCACCTCGCTGGTGCCTAGTCTCCAGACACTGTAATTTGCAAAACTTAAGCCTTTCTTCGTAAGAGCACCCCTTTGTTCCATTCACTAATCTTGTTGCCCTTCTCTGTACTCGTTCCAGCATCTTTCTCTACATCCTTCTTGAAATGAGGCCTCCAGACCTGTATACAGTATTCTAGGTGTGGCCTGACCATCGCCTTATACAATGGAATAATCACCTCCTTATCCCTGCTGGAAAAATTCCTGTATATCATTGACAATACTCCATGAGCTACTCTTGCAGCCCATCTGCACTGCTCAGAGAACTTCATATCTGCCTGCACAACCACCCCCAAGTCCCTTCCATTCTCTACCACTGTCAGTGTAGTACCACAGAGTTGATACGTTGCTCTGGGGTTGCTGTTTCCCATGTGTAGTACTTTACATTTGTCAATGTTAAACTTCATTTGCCACCTCTCAGCCCATCTGCTCAACCTATCCAGATCCTGTTGCAGCAGCATAGTGTCAGTAGTGTCCTTGACAACCCTGCCAACCTTTGTATCGTCTGCAAACTTGGACATTAAGCCCGATATACCATCATCAATATCATTTATAAATACAGAAAACAATAATGGACCCAACACTGAGCCCTGAGGGACTCCACTAATAACATCAGTCCACGATGAGCAGTGTCCATTGATTACCACTCTCTGTCTTCTCCCCCTCAACCACCCCTTTATCCATAGCAGCAATTTGCCTCCAATGTCACACTGCTCCAATTTGTGTAGCAGTCTTCCATGTGCAACAGTATCAAAAGCCTTTCTAAGATCCAAGTATATAATATCAAAGTTATTCCCTGCATCCAGTTCTTTTGTGACTGCATCATAGTATCCAATCAAGTTGGTCAGGCAAGACTTCCCCTTAACAAAACCATGCTGTGTCTGAGCTATAACTGAAGTCTTGTCTAAATGATCCTGCAATGCTTGTCTTTAACCAGTGCCTCCATTAATTTTCCTGGAACAGAGGTTAAGCTCACAGGTCTATAATTACTTGTGTCAGCCTTTGATCCTCCTTTGTGAATTGGGGTCACATTTGCACATTTCCAGTCTATGGGTACCTCCCCTGAGTCCAAGGAAGCTCTCATAATTATGGCTAAGGGTTTGCTTACTTCCTTTGCTGCCTCCTTTAATATAACTGGATAGATCCCATCCACCCCAGGTTGTGTTTATCTTCAACAGTTTCTCCTCCACTTTACTCCCAGTTATTTCAAGATTCTGTAGCTTACTGCTAGAGTTGAATTCACCTCTGGCATTCCCCTCGCTGAATAACTCCTCATGTGTGAATGTCGATGCAAAATATTCATTTAGTTTGTTAGCTACCTGAGCAGGATCATCAATACTTGACCCATCAATATCAAGTGGACCAATCTGATTCATCCCCTTCCTTCTAGAGTTTACATAAGTAAAGAACTCTTTGCTGTTTTTCTTTGCATCCCTTGCCAAGGATTTCTCGTAATTTGCCTTCGCCTGCCTAACCTCCTTTGTAACTTGGTTACAGATCAACTTGTATCTATCATAGGCTTCTGTGTCATGTGTTAATTTGTATGTATCCCATGCATTTTTCTTCTCTGCCATATGCCTCATTAGTTCATCTGACATCCACTTAGGCCTAAACCTTGAACAATATTTCTTAGTTGGTACGTAAAGCCCAGTAGCTTCCAAGATAAGTTCTTTGAATGCTTCCCATTTTGAATTTGCTGTTGGTAACATCAGTTGGTCCCACTGTATAGAATTTAAATACTGTCTCAGTCCATCGTAGTCGCCTTTACGGAAGCAATAACCCTTCCCTTTACCCCTAATGGCAGTTACCTCTTTGAGTAAATCCCACTTCAGCACACTGTGATCACTGCCACCTAGTGGTTCATTTATCTGCAGATTCTTAATGCATGAAGAATCACTGCTGATAATCAAATCAAGAGTATTACTCCCTCTAGTTGCCTCCTGAACATGCTGATGTAGAAAACAATCATCCAATAAATCCACAAAAGCCCTGCTAGTGTGTGAGTAACCAGCCACCAAATTCCAGTCAATATCTGGGAAATTAAAATCTCCCATTATAAGACACTCTGATTTACTGGCCCACTCTATTTCCCTGTACAGTTCCTTATTATACTCATCAGAGTCATTAGGCCTATAGCACACTCCTACTCTCAATTTTGATCTCCCAATGTTTATGTCACACCAAACTGACTCCACACTGCACTGTCCAGCGATGTCGACTGGCTTCACTTCCTTGGTTTTTATGTGTTTCTTAACTAATAGCATAACCCCTCCCCCCTTCCTATCCTGTCTATCCTTTCTGTAGACGTTGTACTCCCCAAATTGCAATTCTGCATCCCTTATATCTGTGTGACACCACGTCTCTGATATCCCAACAATATCTGCCTTCGATGTTTTGAGCAATACCTCACATTCATCAAATTTATTTACTAAACTCCTAGCATTGGTGTACACGCAAGTATACCTGCACCTGTTTCTATTCTTAGCTACCCTAACACAACCCATGTATAGCTCGGACACGGCATGGGTTTGTTAAGGGGAAGTCTTGTCTGACAAATTTGATTGGATACTATGATTAGTCACAAAGGAACCGGATGCAAAAAATAAATTTGATATCATATATTTGGATCTTAGAAAAGCCTTTGATACTGTTGCACATGGAAGACTGCTGCCCCAATTGGAGCAGTGTGGCACTGGAGGCAAATTGCTGCTATGGCTAAAGGGATGGTTGAGTGGGAGAAGACAGAGTGGTAATCAAATCATGACACTGCTCTTCATGGACTAATTTTATTAGTGGAGTCCCTCAGGGTTCAGTGTTTGGTCCATTGTTGTTTTCTGTATTTATAAATGATATTGATGATGGTATATCAAGCTTAATGTCCAAGTTTGCAGACGATACAAAGGTTGGCAGGGTTGTTAATGACAGTACACTGCTCCAACAGGATTCAGAAAAGTTGAGCAGATGGGCTGAGGGGTGGCAAATGAAGTTTAACATTGACAAATGTAAAGTATGGGAAGAAGTAATCCCAGAGTAACGTATCAACTCTGTGGTACTACGTTGACAATGATAGAGAATGAAAAGGAACTGGGGTAATTGTGCAGGTAGATATGAAGTTTTCTGAGCAGTGCAGATGGTCTGCAAGGGTAGTTCATGGTGTCTTTTCAATGATATACAGGAATTTTTTCTAGCAGGGATAAGGAGGTGATTATCCCCTTGTATAAGGCAATGGGTCAGACCACACCTTGAGTACTGTATACAGGTCTGGAGGCCTCATTTTAAGAAGGATTTAGAGCTCCATTGGAATGAGTCAGAGAAGGGCCATGAGATTAATGAATGGAACAAAGGGTTCGTAAGCCTCTCTTCGTAAGGTGCCCTTATGAAGAGAGGCTTAAGTTTTGCAAATTACAGTGTCTGCAGACTAGGCACCTGCGAGGTGATCTGATTGAGGTGTATAAAGCCTTGAATGGTGTGAGCATAATCAATGCTGATGGGATTCTTCCTCTTGCTCAGAATGATTGCCTGAGAGGGCATAAATTCAAACTGAGGAGAGACGGTTGTAGGACAGATGTTCGGAAGTTTGCCTTTAGCCAGCGGGTGATTTATTGCTGGAACAAACTTCCATCCATCTGTCGTTGTAAGTTGATAGCTTAAATAGATTCAAGGCAGAACTTGACGAACGTTTGGAGCAAGTGGATGGGTGAAATAGGGGTTTGTTTTTTTTTTTTTTTTTTTGGCTGATGCTATATAAGCTTGCTTTCTTGCATCATGTGCCTTTGCTAATGCTAATTTCAAGAGCTGAGATCCATTGAGGGATCTACAATACATTATCAAAAGTTAGTGAACACCTCTGGTTTTTCAAAGCCAATTGCTGATAAAAAAATAATGGGGGTGTTAATTTGATCCATTCCACAACTTCAGCTACTGACTGCAATTTTTTTCACCAGGCAGAAGCTAACATTCCATTTCATCACAAAGGTGTTCAGAGGGATTAAGATCAGTGTATAAAGCAGGTCTCTCACTCTCTCTCATCCTCTATGACAGTACAGTGGTTTCACCACTTCTCAGCCATTTGGAGAGGTCTATATATATATATATATATATATATATTTTTTTAGTTCTTGGCACATCGGTTTCTGTGGCCGTAATGCACCTCCCAAACGTTTTGCATTTTTACTGTGATCCAAGCCCAAGGCGGGATTCAAACCTGCAACCTTTGGGTTGCCAGGCAGGCACTTTACCCACCTGTCTAGGCTGGTAAGAGGTCTATGTTCAAGTTCTGTTGATGACTGGAGGAACTTCTTCAAAAGAGGCTGTAATTAGCTGATCTGACACAGAAGGAGTAGGGTTTTTCTACATGAGCTATTCCTGATTTTTAAGCCCATATTACATGCAAATCGATACACAAACTCACACTTCTCTACAGACAAAATACATACATATGGTTATGAGTTACACCTAACTGAGGGACCACTGAAAGAATAATATTAATTTGACAACGAGACCAACAACGCCTATATGGCTCTTTTTAAATTCCAGGGTTATATATAATGATTTTCATTTTTGGAAGTCATTCTTCAACTTCCATCAAAGCAACTGAATGGTTCTCTGTAAATAATGCAAATTTATCTATTTGACATCCTTTTGTGTAGTTATTTTTTTTTATACAGTCGATTCTGGTTATTTGGGACACATCAGGACTAGTGCATTTTGGCCCGATTATGCGGCTGCCCCAATTATCCGAAGTTTGACATAAAAAAAGTTAAAAATACGATGGATCCCCGCTTCACAATTGGTTCACTGTACAATCAAATCACGTTACGAGGGACTCACCATAGTAAAGTACTATTCACTATACAATGTGCAGTAAGCACCAGTGATTGTGATCATGTTTGTGAATTGAATTTTAATTCTGCTAAGCAGGGATTCTAATTAGTGAAAATAGGAGGAATATTATCCACAGCCTACAAAAGTAAAGATATATTAAGCACAAATTTATCCTTTATTACCTTACCAATTAAAAAATTAAATGATACATGAAAATCGGAAGAATATACATAATAATCAGAATGATTAATACGTACAGTAATATGTACACACTAACTAGTTGACATTTCTGTTCACTGACATTTGAGAGTGGGGGTTAAAATTTAAAATAGTAAAAAGATAAGCAATATCCCAATCAATAACAAAGAACACGGCACACATACAAATTGCAAGTAACACTATATGTGCAAGTGAGAATGGAGTAACAAGTTACAAAGCTTTAAAAATAGGAATGAAGAAAAGATTCTGAAAATAAATTTTTTTATATGATTGAAGATTGCATGGAAGTGTGACCACATTTCACCATAACAATCCACAGAATTCCAGCTGTCTCAGTATTATTGCAAATTCAATAAGATCGAGTTTACTATCTGTTTATGATAGATTGCACTAACAGAAAAAAAAAAAAAAAAAACACGATCAGGCTAGCCAGGTGGGTAAAGTGCCTGCCTCGCAACCCAAAGGTCGCAGGTCTGATCCCGCCTCAGGCTTGGATCAGAGTAGTGCAAAAACCTTGGGAGGTGCATTATGGCCATAGAAGCTGATGTGGCAACAAATAACAAAGGAAAAAAAATAATAATAAACTAACAGAAAAGCCCAATAAACAGGTGATTGCTAATTGTATTATTATTTTATGGTTGTGACCTCCAGAAATCTGACTGAACCACATGGTATGGTCGGAGACAATCGTAGGGTAATCTCCAGTGCTGCAGTCTCCTGCTCCGATTAAACGGCATGTTGCCCCAATTAAGCAAAGTAAACCCTGGCTATTTTCTCGATTGGGTTCTGTTTTTTAAGATTTTCCCAAATAAATGGCTGCCCCGATTAACCAGTGGCCTAAATAAACAGAATTCACTGTATTAACTTATATTGTAGCTATTAATATCTCATTTGAACCATATGGTTAAAATGAGCAACATTTGAACAACAGCAAAAATTTCTAAATGTACTCCATTATATATTTCATTCAATTTTATTACTGCATTTGTTCTTCTTTTCTCTACTCTTTTTTTTTTTTTTTCATTACTCTAAATTCTAAGGTTTCATTTGTTATCCTTTACTATATACAATAAATGGTTTCACTGGTACGTGCATTTGGATTGAAATAATATAAAATATAATAATGAATTTATTGGTGCAATTTTTATTCTTACATGCATTCAATTATTATATTCTTGTGTGCACATAAATAAATAATGAGGTTTGCTCCTGAAAGGAGCAAACCTCATTATTTATTTATAATACAATAACTTTGCAACACAAGGTGAGAAAAGGATTAAAAGTGTGTATGCTCTACGTGAAATTTTATTAGTGGAGCAACATATCTCATTAAATGTTGGAACATCCTCCTATATCACTATTTTTTCTATGAAAAATTAAATTGACAATGATTTTTCTATTAGAAAAGCTATTTCTTAACGTACTCTGTCATACTGATGTACTCAATCTTATTAGCCTATATCTATTTATATTGCATTTTATTGGAATATTAATCATTGCATATAACAAGAGTCACTGTGTACTATGCCATAGTTTTAAAATAGCGCAGCAATCTTTTTTTTTAAAAGGCCAGTTATTATATACTTACATAAAAAGTCGGAGAGCCATTCCGGCTGTCCATAGTGACTAACAGCTACACAAAGGGTGTTTAAAAACACCAGAACAATTACGAACCAATAGAACCCCTGGGTTTTAACAGCATGACGAATAAAAAACCTGGAATTAATGAAAAAATTACAGTCAACTAATATGAAGAGCTTAAATGAAGCTATTGACTTCAATAACCCTTTTTTATTGATACACAGATGATAAAATTAGCAAAGCTTAAAATCAATATAAGATTCACATTGCAAGCTGTAGTAATGAAATATAAGGATAATAAAACTACAATAATTTAATTTAATATATAAAGTATTAATGAATATTACAACACAGACTTTCTTCTAAACAGTTTCCAGAACTGTATAAATGACAAATCAGCCATACAGTGAACAAATTTCAAAGAAAAGTTTGAAAAAAATTCAGCAGCTGCTACCTCAGCCTTTCTAAGGCTTTCCATTAGGGTTAGCATAACCAAGCATTCATCTTATAGGTTCCATGCCAATTTTAACAAACAGGACACCAGTTTTTTTACTGTTTGTTTACAAAATATGATGGTAGATGGATTTCTGTCTTCCAATACCAATACTGGAGTTTTCAAAGAAGCTGTCTCTCCATAGCCTATATTTCCCAATATTAATTTATTACTGTATGTCATTATATCCAATTCCTATCCATATTTGTGAGATAACAGTACAATACACCCTAATTTAACTTTTCAGTTCAATAAACCCTGCACTCCACAAACAGCTACAACTTTGAGTTCCTGGCTTGTTAAACTAGTAAATTACTAGTTTAACATACCTTGCATACCAGTTCCTTAAATACTCTTTTTAAGGTTCTTGAGGATTCCACTGCTGAGAGGTCAAGGGAGAGGATACAAACGTGCACATGCTTTGTTTGCAGGCCTAGCTCACATGAATACTAAATACAGTATAATGCTCTGATATTCTCTCTCTACCTTGTGAACTCCTCTGACCTTATGTGGTCATCCCTGAGTATAAACAGAAAATTTATTTCAGCTCTTTACTGGAAAGAGCTTTAATGTAGTTAGACCTGCAAAGGCCATATATCATTACTGTAAGCAGCCATGATTTCGTGAAAAGTAGCATATCACAAATACCAGTTCCTTCACAAGGCTTTCACTTTTGCCCTTGTGGTAGCACATGGTTATAACCACCATCCTGTCACACTGGGTGACAAAAAGGCTCGATTTAAAATCCCATCAGTGACAACAAATCTTAAAGGCTTTTCTTCAAAACGTGGCTGAGTTTGTTAGAGTGATGCAACGTATTTTCAATGGGAAACTCAAGTTTTTCATCCAGCAAACTGATGGAAGACTACATGCAAACTAACACTTCAGCCTTAGTTGCTTTAGTACAGGGGATCAGGGTCAGCAACCTGCAGCTCTTAGCCCACATGAACCAAAGCTTGAAATGGAGTTAGAGGACTTAAAAATCAAGGACATGTGGAGTACCTTAAAACTTAAATTGAGGATTTGGAGAGGCAAAAGGCTGCCCTTGCAATTCTACATAAATGGATGGCAAGTTGAAAAAGCAAGATCAAATTGTGTTTGATGTGTGGTGTAGGACACATATAAATTTGAAAATATTTGCGTTTGGACTTCTCTCAGTTTTTGGTTCGATGAATTTCTGTGGGCAAATATTTTTGAACATGAACTATATTAAAAATAAATCAAGAAATCATCTGAACTATGCAAGTCTCTCAGCATGCTTAAAGATGAAAATTATAGCATACTTCCCTGATTTTGAGAGACTCGCTCAAGAAGTTCAGCAGCAAAAGTCATATTAATTACAAATATTATTAATAAATAATATTTCAAAATATATATATTTTTAATAAAACACCTTCCCACTCTATTTCATTTCTTAAAAAACTGCCTCCTCTCTCCCCAGCTTGAGCTGGAGTGCAGCTCTTCGGATTTTCTCTCTCTCTTTTTTTTTTTTTTTTTTTAAATTAGATCAAAAATGGCTCTTCACTCAAAAAGGTTGCCGACCCCTGCTTTAGTACATAACACATACATCTAATTTTTTTCTTTCGGTCTTAGCATCACACTTCTGTTTAGCAGAACTCACTGTACAAATTGCAAATCCACCCTATTATGAAACAATCTACTGATGCCAGATTATTATAAGGAACATTATACAGTAGGGAATGTGGTCAAGAATCTCCTATTAAACAACCTATATAGAGTTCAGGATAGGTAATGATCTGTCCCTTACAAACTCACTCTCTCCCCAACATGCAGACTTCCAGTTTCTACTGTATAACCTTTCATAAGTTACTTCCATGGACAATATTCCTCTAAATTGGTTAAAATTTTCATTCAGAGTTTGTCTCCAAACTCAGTTAACTAACTTTCCTTCTTCTGTTATTTGAAACAACCTACATTATGTAATTCCTGAAAATCACAAATCTACAGAAATTCATACACAGTACCAAAAAATTATTTTCTGTCTTACTATAATAAAGTCTTCTTACAAGCCTTTTAGCTCTGGCAATCCCTTCCCTCATGTAGTACGATTGATGCCTTTTGAGGTCATCATGGACATCATGGCAAGAATCCAATATTTCTTACATTTCAAGGGTGCCGCTTTAAAGTGTCTGTAGGCCAATCGCTAGATCAGAGGTTCCCAAATTAGTAAGATCTACGGACCCTTTCAAAAATCAAAAAAAGGTTTGCAGACCTTTTTTTGATTTTTGCAGACCTTTTTTTGATTTTTGTTGGTTGACCATATATATATATATATGGTCAACCAACATTTTCAGGACCCCAAAGGACTTCGTGGACCCCACTTTGGGAAACACTCTGCTAGATAGCACACCAGACCGTAATTATTTGGGGAACCAAAGGGTGACAAGAGCAATTAAGTGATGCAGGATCACCTAGATATGACTGCAGTAATAGTTCAGACACAGCATGGGTTCGTTAAGGGGAAGTCTTGTTTGACCAATTGTCTGGCTGGATACCATAGGGTCACAAAAAAACTGGATGCAAAAAATAATTTTGGTATTATATAATTGGATTTCAGGAATGCTATTGATAGTGTTTCACATGGAAGGCTGTTGTACAAATTGAGCTAATGTTATTAGTGGAGTCCCCCAGAGTTCGGTGCTGGGCCCATTGTTGTTTTGTGTATTTATTAATGATATCGATGAAGGTATATCTATCCAAGTTTTCAGATGATACAAAGATTGGCAGGGTTGTTAATGATAGCAAAAACAGTATAGTACTACAACAGGATCTAGAAAAGTTTGGTAGATGGGCTGAAGTGGCAACTTAAGTTTAATATTGACAAATGTAAAGTACTGCATATGGGTAGTAGTAACCCATGAGAAATGTGCCAACTGTGTGGTATTACACTCAGGGAGGTGGAAAATGAAAAAGACCTGGGGGTAATTGTGCAGTCGGATATGAAGTTCTCTGAGCAGTGCAGACGGCTCATTGAGTCTATGAGATATAGGAATTTTGCTAGAAGAGACAAGGAGGTGATTATACCTTTATATAAGGCAATGGTCAGGCCAACCTTGCGTTCTGCATACAGGTCTGGATACCTCATTTTAGGAAGGATGTAAAGTTGCTAGAACGAGTACAGAGAAGGGCAACAAGATTGGTGAGAGGAACAAAGGGGTTCTCTTACCAGGAGAGGCTTAAATTCTGTAAGTTGCAGCATCTGGAGACTAGGTACCTGCAAGGTGATCTGATTGAGGTGTACAAAGCCTTGAATGGTTTGAGCAGACTCAATGCTGAAGGGATACTTCCGCTTGCTCAGATTAAGAACCTGAGGGGGCATAGATTCAAACTGAGGAAAGACAGTTGTAGAATAGATGTGTGGAAGTTTGCCTTTAGCCAGCGGGTGGTTGATTGTTGGAACAGACTTCCATCTGTTGTTGTGGAAGTTGATAGCTTATTTAAATTTAAGACTGAACTAGACAAATATTTGGAGTGATCGGATGGGTAAAATGGGAAGGGTTTTTTATTATTTTTTTATTTTTATTATTTATTTATTTATTTTATTTATTTTTTTTTTTGGCTGATGCTCTATAAGCTTGCTTTCTTGCATCATATGCCTCAACTAATGCTAATTACAGGCCATTACTTTCCCTGAAACAGAAGTTAAACTTCTGTTCCAGGGAAAATAATGGAATCACTGGTTAAAAAGTAATGCTGAACCATCTACACAAGACAGCAGTTATACTTCATAGATACAACATTGGTATACTAAGGAGAAGTCATGTCTGACCAATTACAGTCCTGTAATGATTGAATACTATGATATGGTCACAAAGGAACTGGATACAAAAAATAATTTTGATATCATATACTTGGATTTCAGGATAGCTATGTGATAGTGTTTTTATTATGTGATAGTGTTTATGTAATAGTGTTGCACATAAAAGACTGCTCTACAAATTGCAGCAGTGTGGCAATAAGGTTATAGATAAAGGAATAGTTGAACAGGAGAAAACAAACAGTGGTAATCAATGGACACTGCCCTTTATGAACAAAGATTAATAGTGGAGTTCCCTAGGGTTTGTGTTGAACCCATTGTTGTTTTCTATATTTATCAACAATACTGATGAAGGCATATCAGGTTTAATGTCCAAGTTTGCAGATGATACAGAGGTGGGCAAGGTGGTTAATGACAGTAATGATGGTATGACACTGCAACAGATCTAGAAAGGTTAAGCAGATGAGAAATGGCCATTGAATTTTAATAGTGACAAATACAAAGTACTGCATATGGGTAGCAGTAACCTCCAGAGTAATGACCAAACTATGTGGTAGTACACTAAGGGTAGTGAAAAATGAAAAAGACCATGGGTAATAGCGCAGTCAGATATGAAGTACTCTCTGCAGTGCAGACTGCCAAGACAGCTCATGCAGTTTTGTTAAAGATATACAGCAATTTTGCTAGCAGGGTAAGGAGGTGATTATCCCATTGTTAAGGCAATGGTCAGGCCACACCTTGAATACCTGCATACAGGTCTAGAGGCCTCATTTTAGGTTGGTGATAGGGAAAAAAGGTTCTGCAAATTGCAGCGGCTGGAGACTAGGCACTTGCAAAATGATCTGTTTGAAGTATTTAAGGCTTTGAATGGATTGGGCAAGCTTAATGCTGATGGGATCCTTCCTGTTGCTCAGGCTACACACATCAAGGGGTATAAATTCAAATTGAGGAAGAATGCTTGCTGAATAGATGTGTGCAGAAATTTTTTTTTAGGCGGCAAGTGGTTCATTGTCAGAACAAATTTCCATCTGTTGTTGTGGAAGTAGACAGTTTAAATGAATTAAAGAAAGAACTAGACAAACTATTGGAAGGAATGAATAGGTGAAATGGGAAGTGTTCTGGTGTGTGTGTGTGTGTGTGTGTGTGTGTGTGTGTGTGTGTGTGTGTGTGTGTGTGTGTGTGTGTGTGTGTGTGTGTGTGTGTGTGTGTGTGTGATCATTTGTTGCTGCTAATGCTATTAGTAACTCTCTAGGAGACTTCCAGATCAGCTGGTGTATAACTTTGCTGCCATCTACTCTGCACATGCTCAGGATATCATTGGAAAAAAATAAATCTATATTTTTGAAAGGAAACCTAAGGAGACCCCCCCCCCTCAAATTAACATTAACGGAAAAACCATAAAAATTATATCAGAATTAAAATATCTAGGGGTTGTATTTAACCCAAAATTAACTTTTTATCCCCATTTGGCATACTTGGCAACAAAAGTGAGAAACTATGCAGGCATGATTGCCAGGATCAGTAGGGCTGATTAGGCGCTCAAAAGAAAGACCTCCGGAAATCATATACCAAACAGTGTTCTTGCCTGTTATCCCTTATTGAGCAGGCACATGTTTACCTGCACAGTCACGGTCAGAAACAGGAACAAATTAAATACAATTCAGAGAACAATACTTCTCACTATCACTAGGGTATATTGCACTGTGAACACACTGGCACTACATGTGCTGGCTAGCACTCTCCCACTTCATTTGTAAATAGCCAAAAGAGGCCAATTTTAGACTGAGGAAGCACATACCCACAGAATTTCTGGGGACAGCCCTTGACACAGCCAATAACATCAAGGCTGAGAGAAAAAGAATAGCCACATAAAGTTCCATAAGCAATGGCAATCAAAGTGGGAGCAGGAAACCAGATGTGCTGTACCAAAAGGTTTCAGTCACAGGTGGCAATGGTTAGCCCAAAGCCACCAAAGTGCTATGCCCTGGACTTTTTATAACCGGAGCAAGTGGATATGCACTTTATGTATGGTTTAGCGGACGGCAATGCTCTGGAGGTTTGTTGTTTGTACCATGAAAGGTTCCCAGAACGAAGATGTCCAGACAGGAAAATGTTTGAAGGTATCCATTGCCGCCTTTGTGAACGTGGGCCCTTTACGCCTCGTGCTGCTGACTGATTTGAATACAACCATGTACTCAAATCAGGAGCAAGCGGATATGCACTTTATGTATGGTTTGGCGGACGGCAATGCTCTGGAGGTTTGTTGTTCGTACCACGAAAGGTTCCCAGAACGAAGATGTCCAGACAGGAAAACGTTTGAAGGTATCCATCAGCACCTTTGTGAACATGGGCCCTTTACACCTCGTGCTGCCGACAGAGGACAACCAAGATCTACAATTCCTGAAGTAGTGGAGGAGATTTTGGATATTGATGCCACTCCTGGAATCAGCCCACATAGAATAGCAATGCAACTGGCTGTTCAACATTCGACTATTTGGAGAGTGTTGCGAGAACACCAACTGTATCCTTACCATCTGCAATGGTTACGGGTCTTGTCACCAGCAGATTACCCTGCGTGAGTAATGTTCTGCCAGTGGGTCTTGCAGCAGTGTAGTACAACTCCTCACTTTCCTGCCCTAATAAAGCACAGTTTGCATGAGACGGAATCCAAAACTTTAACAATCAGTGCATGTATGGGATGAGGAAACCCCACATGCAATTGTGGCAGGTTGTGAGACAATATGAAACACGCCAGGAATTTGGCATCGTCTTTGCGAGTCCGTGACACGTCGATGTGACACCTGTATTCAGGCGGAAGGTGGACATTTTGAACAATTACTATAAGGTGATGTGAACAGTTAAGTGTCATAGACAGACCTTCAAAACTCGGAAACCAAGTATTTCCGGAACTATGTTGATATAAAATATTTTTATTGTCTACATATGAGGAACTCATTCCTGAAGCTATGCCATGTATTTTTGAGACACCCTGTATAGCTTTAGAATATATACACTGACACAAATGAATTTAGCTACTAATAGCATCAATACACTCACTGCATATCTCACTGACCTGCAAGACACGCAACCAGGGACTGCACCCCAAGTGAATAGTAATAATAAGTTGAGGGGCCTGAGGATGCAGTGCAGAGAAACTGGAATTGAACAAGTGAAAAAAATCCTTCAGAGAATGAATGGAAGCATGGGCATGAGTGTGAATGAACACAAACTTTAATTCTTAGTAAGCTTTAAAATACTAACCCTAATTTTAACTGTTTTTAAACTTTAATTAAGTTATTTCAGTTAACCTGATGCAGTGGTTCTCAAAGTGTGGTCCGCGAACTCCTGTGGGTCCACAAGGTCCAAACTATTTTTATAATAATACTAAGACATTATCTGCCTTTTTCACTCTCATTCTCTCACCAGTGTACAGTGGATGTGCGATGACATTATTGCTCTGATTGCTATTAGAATGTGTGCTTGTGTATTCTTGTGTTTCTAGAATTTTCTAAGGTAGTAAAATTGGAATTGAACAAGTGAAACAAATCCTGGAAAGAATGACTGGAAGCATAGGCAAGAGTGTGAATGAACACAAACTTTAATTCTTAGTAAGAATTAAAATAATACTAACCTTAATTTTAACTGTTTTTAAACTTTAATTAAGTTATTTAAGTTAACCTTATGCAGTGGTTCTCAAAGTGTGGTCTGCGAACCCCTCGGGGTCCACAGGTTCAAAACTGTTTTTATAATAATGCTAAGACGTTATTTGCCTTTTTCACTCTCATTCTCTCACCAGTGTACAGTGGATGTGCAATGATATCATTGCTCGGATGGCTAATAGAATGTGTGCTTGTGTATTCTTATGTTTTCTATCATTTTCTAAGGTAGTAGTAGGTTTAGGCACATATTTATAACCTAAACGTTAAGCCCTACAGTTTAGGGTATAAATATGTGTGCTTTCAGAGATTAACTCAGTTTGTTCTCAGTATTTTAACTGTGTTCTTACTAGCTATCTTCAGTTATACCTGCTATAATTCTCTGTAACCTCATTATAGTCCATTAAATCATTATTTTGAAATCACGAAGTTTTCTTTACACCTACATGGAAACACAACAAGAAGAAGGTACACTTTGTCTTATTTTGTAATATTTAAAAAATTTTTTCGAAAACTTTATTGAATTTTTAAATTTTATCTAAAACTGTTATTATTTTAGAATTTAATATTTTATTCTAAAATAAAATAATTTATTTATAATATATTTTTCTTATATTTAAGGAGGGATCATTGGTTTTAAAAAAGGGAGAAAATTGGCTTAAAAAAATGGTGTGTGAGCAAATGATATAAATTGTATGTTCTAATTCCAGCCTCTCCATCAGATGGATAGATGGCCATAGGAATCTTATAGGCCCCAAGGTCATCCATGCTTTTGGCTGTTCCTGGCCAGAATGCTGTGGAATGCTGTTCCAGGTGCAACAAAACCACTAGCACAGCTCAGCTCAGCTCAGCTGCTGCCAATAGGCCTTCCTAGCCACGCTCCCTTGCGTGGTCCTTTGCCTCCACTCACTGGGTGGGGGGGGTTACCCCTGGTCTCTTCCCCACTTGCCACCTCTCTTTCTGCTCTGGTGGGGCATGGGCCTGCTCAACTGATTTGGGAGCAAGATGTGTAGGTCATTTTCTCTATGGACCCCATATCTCAGTCTCCCCCCCCCTTTAACTTACAACTACTAACGTTCGAACCATTGTTAAATTGGTTGAGCCCTATATCCAAAAACTTAACATCAAATCACATAACCAGTACTCCTTTTGACTGACCCCTATCTATAGCTTTTTTTTTTTTTTTTTTTTTTTTTTTTTTTTTAAGGTCCTAGCCACTGAAATCTCAGTAAATTAGGTGGCAGGATCTGCCAGAGTAAATAAGTATAATATTGGTGTACCTGGTCTGCCTCCATGGGGTGGAGTGTGGGCAATGTTGGGTCCCATTAGGGGCCCAGCGGCCAAATGACCAGAAAAACAATAGTACACAATACTACACATATACAAGATTCATACACCTTTAAACCTCTGGCATTGACGGTGTTCTGTTTCACACCTACAATGTGTACTACGCGGAGATGTTGGAAACCCCTGGTGCCATTTGACACTAAACACACTACACTCTACTCTATAACTTTAATTCCTAAAACACCCAGGGCATTGCCATTGCCTCTTCCCAAAATTACACCACAAACACTTCAACTGGTGGGCCCTACCACCCTAAATGCTTTGCCTGCTCTTAACAGTCCTTCCCCAATGGAGGGTGGGTTCCTCCACAGGGGGTGTCACTATCTCTTTAACTACCAAATTCTTGGTGGAAGCCTCCCTATCATCCACCTTCACCTTCACTTTCACCTATACTCCATAACTTACACTGTAACTTCCATGATCTCTTCCAGTAAAAATTATTTTTTTAAGAACCCTCTCTGCAAGCTCAGCCGATGCCAAGATTCAAAAACCTTACATCCTACTTTCAGCCCCACATCCCCATGGTAGCCCCACATCCCCATCCTCAGGGCTAAGAGGCCAGTTGAACAACAGAACAACCCAACCCCAACACTATGCAGACTATACAAAATAACACAATAGCTGGCCTTGACACTCTTTGTTCTGCAATACAAAGCATACAACATGGAGCATTCAACAATGCATACATGTTGCATGTATGCAACACAGGATGTAAACTGTGGGCATCAATTACACATGGCCATCCCACGTCTGACCTCGACTGGTTATTCAACTGCTGCTGAGCCACTCACAGTAGACTTGTGACTTTACAGAATGGGAGCAAATAATAAAGTTGGCTGGTGCCAAGATACTGACACCTACACATCTTGCTTCCACAATCATTTCAATTTCAAAGTTGGAAAAATCTGAATGCCAACCTATTCTTCCTTGCAGACACTCAAAAACTGATCACCATGTGCAGGAAAACTACAATCTTATCCATTCCTTACTTTAAGCCTTCACCAGTATCACACATTGATCATTCCTACAGTATTAGTAATGCAAAGCCAAAACTCAGTGTACTTTCTTTTTCTTGATAAGCTGAATTTGATTTAATAATATCCTTCAATAACATGCTAAAGACATACAATGTAGCATTTAAGAAAAAAAATATATATATAGTATACCTAAGAATTTCAATGTAACATCTGAAATAGTTAATAAATTTGCTATACGTACTGTATTTAGTTTTTCAGTTTCAAGTTATGGGAAATGCTATGTATCCAGACAGTGTGCAAACAGATAAGCATAAAAACAATGTGAAGTGAATTGAAAGAAAGGTGAAAACAGAGTTCTCATTTCAAAGTGAAGATGATAGTGTCATCTTTTCTGAAAGGTTATTGGCATTGTTCATCAGAGAACATTACCTTCCTGAGAGCTCTGCCAATTATGAAGGTGCATTGTTCAGAAATAGTGTTGAAAAGTGGATGTGAAAGAATAAAAACATCAGGCATTGTTAGTAAAACTGCACAAAGAGGTACTAATGGCATTTTAAAAAATGTAATTTTTAATTTCGATAAGTTTGCTTCTCTGAGATAAAAGTGTGAAGACTGAAGACTGACTTAATAAGTCATGCTCTAAAAAATTTGCAAAAATCTCCCGCATCACTGACAGGATTCAAAGTTAGACCATTTCCACCTCTTGTTAGAGAAGAGTGATTACAACCATGGGTTACAAACCCGAGGATACTTTGATCATGATATGATAAGTTCAGACAGTAACTTGACATATAACAATTAACTCAAGTCATGTTTTGACATTTTAATATTTATTCACAGCCAAGTTGAATGTGATGTATTCAACCAGTAGAGGAGAACTCTGAAGTTCATCTCTTTCTGATGAACTTCAGAAATACTCTTAACAGCTAAGTGCAGATTTTGTTTATAGCAGATACTGCTATAAACAAAATTTGGACAAAAAATTTCTGGAGAAAGCAATGTTTTCATCTGCAAACGTTGCTTTCTCCTTCAAGTACCTTGCTTGAAGCCATGGTAATCATTTAGTGGTGTCTAAAAGACAATCCAAGACAGAAATCTATAGACAAAAATCCTGGATGAGCTAAATATTCCTATGGCTGTATCATAATACAAAATGTGTATGTTATCAGTGATATTTAATTTCAAGACCAAAATCTGAATTGAAAAATCTACTTTATTTCTTGCCCCCCCCCCTTTTTTTTTGGATAAAAATTACAAACTACTCCTTTCTGGAAGTCAAAGACTGGCAGACAAGAAGTATCCATATTCACATAACTGCTTTAACCAGTTTTTTTGGCCAGACATTAATATCATTAAAAATTGCAGTTAAGACTCAGCATTCATGTAATTAAGAAATTACATGAATGCTGAGTCTCTCTGAGTGATAATCAGTTTTAATAGCATTACTGATTGTATGTGTATTTCGAGAAACTTTTTTTGTTTTTAGTGATGAAGAAAAATTTCCATTACAGATATTTTTGTTAATACACATCAATCTGCCTTTCTTGTATTAATCCTTGCACAATTCTCTCATACAGAACACTATTCAAAAAAATTTGCACTACATCTGAAAAACTGTAGGAGTGTCACTCACCTCAACCTCTTCTCAGCTCTCCAAAATGCTTTGCATGCTCCTTTGTTTGTCACTTTGGCTTTGATATAGGAAGCCCTTGCAAAGCCTGTAAGAAGATAGTTCTATATTATTCAAAAATTAATATGAATAATAACAACTGCAAACACTTTTTAAACCATGTAACCATATCATATAGTATTTCAAAACAATATTCTGCTATTTAAAAATACTGTAGTAATTATAAAAAAAATTAAAAAATTTAAAAAAAAAAACAAAAAAGGATGTAATATTTCACACAAGCAGTTTGCTGTAGATTATTTACTCATCAGTCTGTGCATGGGCTCTCAAAGTTTCTTACAATATGTTAGTTTAAAAGGGATCCTATACAAGATTCTTAAGCAATTTAAAACAGTTCAACAAAGACAACTTTTTTATGGCAGCCAATATAAATAAAAAATATAGCAGCATGCACCATAATAAATGGTAAAGAAGGCTAAAGGACCATAGCTATAGTTTGAAGAAATTCAAGAGGTGGCTCAAGGACACCCAGTATCACACTCACCAGAATGGAATAATCACGTAAGTATAAACTGTTATTATTATTAGCTACATGGTGCAAGTAAGCCTGATGCTTATGCAGCACCAGCCAAAAAAATAATAATAATTCCCAAGTTACCCTGAGAGAGAGAGAGAGAGAGAGAGAGAGAGAGAGAGAGAGAGAGAGAGAGAGAGAGAGAGAGAGAGAGAGAGAGAGAAAAGTAGAAGGGAATCTCCAAGAAAGAAAACAATGATGGTAGCCAGCTCAGGACCCTGGATGTGCCAAGCTCATACTCACCAGATATGAGCCCCTGTTGCTGCAAAGGCAACAGGGGCTCAACAGTTGCACCATTTTGTGCTCTACTGAATGCGAGTACTAAATACAGTCTTACCATGAATGTTTTTTCCAGGTAAATTGATATTTTATATTCATATTTTATGATTCAACATTATTACTGGCTGTTGGTATTCACATATCTCTGTATAACATTTGTCAACTGTACTTATCCTCAGTAACCCCACCCTTAAGCACTCTGTCTTAGCACTTTCTCTATTTAAGGTCACCCTAAACAATCAAACTAACAGTTGAAACTTGTAATTAACACTTTCATCCCAGTTAAGATGTGCATCTTCTTCTTCTGGTCACATAGCTCCCTGAGGAGCTGCTGCAGTGGCCACCAACAAATTTCTCCAACTGCATCAATCTTGTGCTCTACGAGCAGCATCTCAAAATGTCATGACCAGAAGTTCACTGATCCCATCTTTTCAGAGAGAGAGAGAGAGAGAGAGAGAGAGAGAGAGAGAGAGAGAGAGAGAGAGAGAAGTAGAAGGGAATCACCAAGGAACAGAAGAATGATAGATGATATCCAGCTCAGGATCCTGGGTGTGCCAATCCCATCCCTGTGCTCTTCGACATGAAAATTAAAAGGGTGAGGTGACAAAATGCCACCCTGCCAGACATCTTTACCGATTTTGAAAAAGTCAGTCTTTCCCATTTTGGTTTTTACAGTTCCTTTCTGTTCCTAGTACAGTATTTTAATAAGCTGAATTATATGGATTGGGAATGCCATATTGGTCATCATTTCCCATAGTTTCTCATGTTGAACACAATCAAATGCTTTTGAATATTCTATAAAACAATAAAACAACTGGAACATTGAATTCTTTGCATTTTTCAATAATCAATCATAGACTTAAGATCTGATTTCTGGTTCCTCTATCCTTCCTGAAACCAGCTTACTTAATCGAAGTGAAGAATTATACAGCAGGGCCAGTGGAGGCAGTAACTAAGATAATTTAATAAGTTAAAATTAAAACAAGAAGCTTACTCAATCTGGCATTTCTTCTTCAAGTTTTCATGAAATTGTGTTTAGTATGATTTTAAGAAGAATCTTACTAGCATGAGAAATTAGGCTCATAGCCCTGTAATTTGAGCAATTTTCATATATTTATTTTTTGGTAAGGGAATGAAAAATTAATTTCTTCCAATCTAATTGCCACTGTCCCATTTCCCAAATCTCTACAATCAATTTATGAAAAAAACTTGCCTCCCTTCACATCTGTAGCTTTAATCAATTCTGCTGGGATTTCATCAATTCCAGGAGACTTGCCATATGTCAGTTCTCTGATAGCTTTTTCAACTTCTTGATCACACTCTTGAAAACATGATTCATGATCACACTCTTGAAAACAGGGTGGCAGATTATTTGTGTCAGCAAGTGCTATGAAGAGCTGCTCACAGTATTCCAACTTCTTTTGTGTTCTCCTCTGTTAAAATTACACCCCTGGAGTCCTTAATTACATTAAATTTTGGATGGAACTTTTGTTAAGGACTTAATAACATCATACAGTGTTGTTCTGTTTGTTGTGGTATTTGACTTCTTTGCACTTTCAATTGATATAATCCTGTTTGTCCTGGCTTAAACAATTCTTAAGCCAGGACAAACATGGAAACATGGAAACCATGAGTATCAATTCCTGATACTCATGGTTTCCATGAACATCCTGGACTTTTGCAGTTCTTCTCTGTTCAATAAGTTTAAAAGTGGCTTCTGTAATCCATGACTTCCTAATCTTTTCCTTTTCTCTAATATATCTATTTGCTGAATCCTTAATAATGCTTTTTGTTTATATTAAATGATATATTGCTAGGAAAGTGAGAAACTATGCTGGCATGATAACAAGTATTAGTTGTGATGACTGAGGGATTCAAAAGGAAGACCCATGCTCTTATCTATAAGTCAATCTTCCTCCCAGTCATCACCTAGGGTACAGGCATCTGGTTTTCTAGAGCAGCTCTAACAAGAAAAAGAGGGAAACCTAATCTAATCCAGCAAATCATTATATTGACTATCACACAAGGGCCTGTACTGTCAGCACACCTGCACTGCCAGGTGCTGGCAGACACACTCCCTCTTAATTTGGATGTAATCAGAAGGGACCTCAATAACAGAATAAAGAAGCAAATTCTATCTGACATCTTAGGAATCACATTAAATATAGAAAGTGATAATAAGAGGGGAAGAAAGAAGATTAGCAAACCTGATAGGATGATACCAACAAAGGGGTTGTCATTAGAGGTTCCTCCCACAAGTAACCCTAGTTAGCCCCCACCATACTTGCCTGGCTTATAATACTACATTTATGATCACAGGTTATGGCTCCTTTAATGTCAACTTGAGTTAACCCTAGCTGTGCCAAACAGGGCTAACTCAAGACTCTTAAATGCACTTGTAGTGATGTGGATTGGGTGCCCCAATTACCACAGCCACAAAAGCATACTAATGGCAAAAATAGGACCACTCATACATAGTAGCAAGAAATTCCTCATTTCAGAGGAACAAAACTGCTTTCTCTCACTTCGCCCAGCAGGTACTTCATGACTGGGTGAAGAAACCTTACCACAACCATAGAAACATTGCTTGTGACGTAACTCCACACTAAGTTAAAACTTAGACATCTAAAATACCTTGAATGATTCAGTCTTGACCTGAACTTGACCAAAATAACTGCATAAATTGACCTTGGCCCTGTCTCATTGTGCTCCCTGCCCTAAACTAGTGGACACTGTCTAGTACAACTGACTGAATAACTGTAAGTTGAGAATGTGGTGTGTGTGCACAGGTGTTTATTTACCCCAACATGTGAGTAGTTTGGAGGCATGTTAAATTGTATAAGTTTGCATGTTAGGGAGGTATAAATGTGGGAATAAATGTGTATATTTCTTTTGTATGAAATTTGATAATGTGGTGAGTATATGTGCTTTTTAGCTCTCCTCCCCCACATGTGAGTTGCCTCTATGTATGTACATTAAATTGCATTTTTATGCAATTTAATGCACGATAGGATGTATATGTGTGTGAGTAAACATGTACGTTTGTTGTGTCCCATTATAACAAAGAATAAATGTTAGTTGTGAGCAGCACTCCATTGTTGCTGTTATGGGAGTTTCTGGTGAAATGGCAACGTAGGCCATATTGCACCTACCAAAGTAAGTGAGATTACATGAGAACTGTTCTGAAAACAGTCAGAATTGGTCATATATGTAAATTCCTTTTAGGAAGTAGAAAAATTCAGAGAGCTTATATCATTACCTATGGTGCAGCTGAGTGAAAAAGGTCCCTGTAGATTTCAGAGGGAACTGAGAGCAATCTGCCAAGCATTGATGAAAAAGTAACATGCAAGAAGTTTATGCTTTACTGTTAGTGACTGCAAGCAGTGTGTAAACTGAGGAGGCTCATTTCCTGGGAGCAAAAACAGATAAGTAAGACCTAATCAGGTTCTGGCTAGGATAACTACTTTTCTATTTTTATGGAGGCTAGAAGTCCATAACTGCAGTTCAAGTTTCAGTTGAATCAGCTTGGTATGTATTTGCTTTTACCAGAGAAGTGTCTACTATTCCATCTATAATCAGAATATCGAACTATATCATTTGTAGGCTATGCTGGTGAGATGTTTTGCAGGCTATGCTGGTGAGATGTTTTGCAGCATCATCTACACATTTATTTCCTGGAATACAACAGTGACCTTAAATCCAAGAGAAGGCAACAGTCTGCTGTTCCTCATGAAGATGAATCAGTTCAAGTCTTCTGAGCTTTAATAAACAATTGTAACATGAAGTATTTTTTTGAGTTAAGAGAAAAACTTGGAATCTGTATATACTATACTTTTTATTGATTGCCACGAGTGAAATATTTTCCAGGGCAAGATTAATGGCATGGAGCTCAGCAGTATAACTGCTGCATTCAGCCAGAAGTGGAAGAGAAACATTTCAATTAGGGAAGACAGCAGCTACACCCACTTTATCATCAGAGTTTGAACCACCAGTGCAGATCCTAGAAGTGAGATTTTTTTTTTTTTTTGGCTGATGCTATATTAGCATGCGTTCTTGCATTGTATGTCTCTATTAATGCTAATATAAATTTTGTGTATGAACAAGATCAAATTATTGAATATTAATATTTGCTATAGCACCTTTTCCCCACTGCTAAAAATATTCACCACAAGAAGGTGTGAAGATAATCTATAGGAGATGCAGATTTTTTAAGTATCTGATGATATTATGAAAGTGAACATTACAGCATTCTGTTAGCTACTGTAATTTGATACCGGTAGGTTAGACTGTTCTGGGTATGTTTCCCTAGTGGGTTGCCCATGGCAGATCATATAGTAGTGGCCAAAAAGGATGAGTGAGAAAGCTTTTAATTTTAACTGAGGTAGTTCATCAGCAACATCTTTCTTCTAATAATGAGTATTGGTATTTCTGGTGCAAGGGCTACTAGGGCCATATTGCGACTATCAACAATATGGAGGTCAGACAGGGTGATAATTAAACTATGTCAGAGGTGATCATATAGCTGTATCCATTTTAGGAAGTAGAAAAATTCTGGAAGATTTGCAACATTGCCTATGATATTATAAAGAAGAGTGTTAAAGGTTCTTGAAGATTTCGAAGAATACTGAATGAGGCTTTTCAGGCATCAGTATACAGTGCACAATCAATGAGAATGTGTTTCATTGTGAGAAAATAGTTGCAGTGCGTACATTTTGGAGGATCATCTCCAGTTAGTAGATAGAGATCGGTGAGGTGACTGTGACCGATTCGTGCTCTGGATAAGAGCACTTCTTCCTTTCTGTTTATATGGAAACTAGAAGCCCATAACTGTGGTTCAGATTTTATTTGAAGGAGCTTGTTCTGCAGTTGAGATTGCCATAGAAGTGTCCACTGTTCCTTACATACATATCTTATATAGGATCTGTAGTCAATATATGGAATGTAGCAATCTGTCGATGCTATGTTGGATGATTGTTTTGCTGCATAATCCACTTTTTCATTCCCTGATATCCCAGTGTGGCCTGGGATCCAACAAAAGATGACTACCTGCTGGTGTTCATGGATATGCATCAGCTGAGTTTTTATTGTTGTTATTACAGGATGTGTTGGTGAGAAGGAATTTTGCAAGGCTAACAGTGCCCTCTGTGAGTCTGTATATATTACACTTTTTTTGGATGGACAGATGGAGAATATGTTCTAAGGCAAGCTTGATGGCACATAATTCTGCTATATAAATGCTGCATTCAGTGGGCAGGGAAACAGAGATGGCGTTATAGGGAAAAATGGCTGCAGCCCTGACTCCATTTTCAGACTTTGATCTATCGGTGTATGCTTTTGTGAAATGTGGATAATTTTGTGTGTGAGCAGTATGGAGTTGCTGAATATTGATATTTTCAAGCGAATACTTTCCCCAGTTTAGGAAATAGCTGTCACAGGATAACTTAACAGAAGACCATGGAGGATCTGCACTGTTTGAATCTTGGAGGACTTTGTCAAGATGTATATTTCAGGTTTGTGATAATGCCAGTAGGTTGAACTGCTCTACATTTATTTCTATAGTGCATTGAGAACTGTGAATCATTAAGAATTGGGCTAATGGGATGAGCAGTTAGACTTTGAGTTTTGGCCCCATAGTTCAGGAGTAACATCTTTCTCCTGAGGCTGAGCGGAGGTTCATGCGCTTCAATATAAAGAATTTGTACTGGCGATGTTCTATAAGCACCTACAGCAATCCTGAGTAGAGAATGTTGAATAGGGGTAAGTCGTGCTAGCACGCTTTCCCCAGCAGAATCGCACACTGGGGCACCATAATCAAGGCAAGATCTGATTAAGGTTCTATACAAGTGAAGTAACATGTAACAATCTGCACCTCATGATGTAGAAGAGATAACTCTTAGTAAGTTCATTTTTTTCTGGCAAACAGTCCGCAGATGTTTGACGTATTCTGAAAAGTTCAATTTATTATCAAAAATCACACCAAGAAGATGAACAGTGTTCACAACATTAATAGGTTGTGAACAGTGTCCGGAAATACACTTAAGATTTTCTTAAGTGTATTTCCGGATCTGGGTGAATCTTTCGTTTGTGGTGTCTCCATAGCCAGGTGGGCAGGAGCAGCAGTGCATAACACACGCTTCTTGATTAAACTGGGGTTCGAGCCCGTGACCACCAAATACAGAGGGTGCGGAAAGGTCAGGGAATGACCACCGCATATCCCTGGAGCAATATGGCCTTAGTTGCTAATGCTCCTAAAAACCAAATAACAACAACTTTCGTTCGTTACAGAAATGAATGATACTTGATTTCTGATAAGACAATTGGTAGCCATTCTGTGCCATCCATAGTTCGATAATATTAATTGATGTCTGCAGTTGCCTCTCAATAAAGCTCATGTTTTCCGAACTGCAAGATACAGTCAGATCACCAGCATAAAGGTATGAATTCACTGTACTGGGAATAATTTTGGTCATCTGATTTATTCTTATTGCAAACAAGGTTGCACTAAGAACAGAGCCCTGAGGAACTCCTTCTTGTACATATGTTTTGGAAAGGACTTGTCGACAGCAAACTTGAAAGGTCCTCTGCTGTAGGAAATTCTGTATGAAGTAAGGTAAGTGGCCTCTCAAATCCAGGGAATGAAGATCTCTCAGGATACCAAAATACCAAGTTGTGTCAAAGGCTTTCTCTATATCGAGACATGCCATGACAAGCTGTTTATTTGGGATAAATACATTCCTGCTTTGATCATGAGATCCAGGGACGATTGTTTTTTTCTGAAACCAAACTGATTATTGGATAGCATATTTTGGGAATCTAAGTACCATGTTAGTCGACAGCGTATTATTTTTTCTAGGGTTTTACTTAAGCAGCTGGTGAGAGAAATGGGTCTATAATTATTAGGAATAGAGTAATCTTTCCCTGGTTTGGGTATTGCCAGTACAAAAGTGTGAACGCCAGGAATTGGGGAATGAATGTTCCACAAAGATGCAATTGTAGAAGGTCAGCAGCAAAGATAGTGATTTATTATCTAGATGTTGTAGCATTATGTAGTATATTCCATCAGGACCAGCAGCACTATTCTTTGCAGCAAATAGAGCTTCTTGAAGTTCTAGCACAGTGAGTGATTGATTGTACAGTAGAAAGGATTTGGTTCTGAAATTCAAATGGCATTTTTCGGCTAAGGTCTTAATCTTCTGAAATGATGGTTCGTATGCCGTCGATTTAGATAACTGTGAAAATACTGTCCCTAGGTCATTTGCAATCTCTGCAGGAGTAGACAGCTCCAGCCCATTCCAGGTGATAAATGGGGAGGACAATGGAGGAAATTTTCCATTTAATTGTCTTATTTTTCTCCATATAATTCTCACGTCAGTATTTTTAATTTCGGTTGCGAATCGAATCCAAGTCTTTTTTTTTTTTTTTTTTTTTTTTTTGCTTTCTTCCTAATCTGGCAGGCCTTAGCTCTAAGTTTCTTGTAGTTTATAAGGGTAGCAGTGGTACGATATTTGCGGAATAAATTCCACACATGGTTTTTTCCTTTTTTAGCATTCTTACAGTCCTCATTCCACCAATAGTTTCTGCTTCTACAGATACTTGACTGTGATTGTGGGATTGCAACAGATGCAGCTGCAAGGATCTGTTTTGTAATATAATCGGCAGCTTTGTCAATTGGATGATATCAATAGCCTGATTGTCGAAGGAGACATGAACTTTGCCCAATCTGCCTTGGAAAATTTCCATTTTGTGCTGGTTTCTGAACTTATGCTGTGTGAAGTTTGTATTTTGCTGATTACTGGACAGTGGTCACTGTTGAGCAGATCATCCAGAGCTGTCCACTCAATACTAGGGAAGAGGATCGGAGAGCAGATAGAGAGATCTATTGCAGAGACTGTTCTTCTTGGGAGGTGGAGATAAGTTGGTGATCCAGTATTTAATATGGTTAGATTTTGTCCATCAACAATTATTTCAATGAGTTGTCTTCGTGCATCTGCATTGGGAGATCCCCAGTGACGCCACCCAATAAACAGAAAGGGGTTGGCAACTGCAGAATGAGATTGTCAAGTTTTTGAAAGATACAAGATTAACTGAGCAGCAGGTAGATAGAAACCAGTGTTAAAGTAATGCCAATCGCTATTCGTGTGGCAACAGCTTCAATAGCAGTTTGCAGCGGAATGTGTTTACTAGGGACTCCTGAGTATGGCAATCCCTCCATGAGCATTAGTAGTAGTAGGTCTGTCTTGCTGAAAGAGTATAATTTTTTATTGAAGGAGATGACTGGGGTGTTAAATATGTCTCCTATAAGCAGATTCCAATTAGATTATGGTTCATAATTATCTCGTGGATGTCTTCAATACTGCAGCGAAAGCCTCTGCAGTTCCATTGAACGATGATTTTCATTGTTTGGATTTAAATGGTCAAACTTTGTCTGTCTGCTTTTTGGAAGTCTGTTTCAGGCGGTCAACTTTCATTTTGTCACTTTTTGAAAAAACAAGTCTGGTATCCATTTCATCTTCGGGATGGATTTCCGGAATGGTTTCATTTTCTTTTTGATTGCAAGTCTCATTTTTTGTGTCCATAGGGGAAGAAGATTCAGCATGCTGTTTGTTAACAGGATCGGAGTTTTCTCTTTGAGTAGGTCTTATGTAAGCTGCATGAGCAACAGGTGGTATCGTGACTGGCATGTTACTGGATCTGTTTTAAGTCAGTTGCTTTGAGGACCTAGGTACGGAAGAGAGTATAGATTGAGCCCATTTAGAAATAGAGATGCTTGGCAGAATTGATGTATCAGTCTGAACTGATATTGTATGAAAATCTTTTAGCAACATCAGCATATGTATGTTTTGGCATCTGTTGCTGTATTTCTTTTCTCACTTCTAAAAATGACTTCTTTTTTTTTCTCTATTTTGTACTTCTGGATTTTCTTTTCATATTTCCACTGTCACATGTTTTAGAGAAGGCTGGGTGGTTGCTTTTACAATTAGGGCAGAGTGAGGACTGATTTACAATTAGCTTGGGCATGCTCCTTTGAGCCACAGTTAGGGCATACAGCATCACCTCGACAGACCGTTTGGGAGTGTCCGAATTTCTGACATTTATAACATCTTATTGGATTTGGAATATACAGGTGAATGCGGCAGTTCAAATACCAGGCTTTCACCAATGAAGGTAGGTTTGGTGAACTAAATGTCAGTATGATACTGCGAGTTGGGATAAGTTTACCATCTTTCTTCAGCATAATTCTTTTCTCTTGTGTTACCTTCTGATCTTGCAATTCATTTACAATTTCCTCCTCTGAGATATTCATTAGGTCCCATTCTAAGATGACACGTTTGGAGGTTTTGAGTGTAGCATGTGGTGACACCTTGACTGGAATTCCAGTGAATGTGGCAAGTTTGAGAAGGGACTCAGAGTGTTTAGAGCTGGTGGTCTCAACCAGTAAGTTGCCAGATTTAAGACATCTCACCATTTTCAGGGAACCTGCTACACTTTCCAGACATTTCTGTATGAGAAATGGTGATAGATTGCCTATGGCCTGATTCGTTAAAGAATGAAGACCAGGAAACTTGGATGTTCTACTCTGCAAGCATTTCTCTTCAGTCTCTTTCTGTTGGTTGCATCATCATCGGGTTGGTGCAAATACATTGAATTTGCATTTGCTGTCTGAATCGGGGAACATTGTCGAAATCCATGTTTTGCTCCTTTTGGCCTTGGGGGTTTGCTTTACCACCCAGGTTTCCAGCCCCGCCACGGGGAGGCAGGAGCAGTGCCACGGGGAGGCAGGAGCAGTGCCACGAGGTGACCAAGCAGCTGAGTTAGTAAGTTAGTACTAATAGAAAAAGAGGTGGATTTCCTTTCCGGGACTCTGCCTACTTCTTGTAGTGCGAAAGGGCTACTCAGATATAGAAATCAAGAAAATGGTGTTTGAAACTAAAAATAGAAACTGTTCGCTTAAATGCTTTCAGAAACGCACTAGAATCACTTGGCCATGGAATGCTTGGCATCTGGGGCCCTAATAATGAGTGGAAGTTCACGAGCCTCAACATGTAGATTTTGAACTGCAGATGTTCTGTATGCATCTAGGGCAATGCTAAGTGCAGAGTGTTAGATGGGGACAAGCTGTGATAAGGTACTCTTCCTAGCAAAGTCAGAAACAGGTACTAAATAGTCTAGCCAAGATCCAATTAGGGACCTGTATAAGTGGAGCAGGAAATAACAATCTGCACTCCACAATGTGCTAGAGATATACTGAAGTATATTCATTTTCATAATGCAAGTAGTTTGTACATGTTTGATGTGCTCTGGGAAATTTAGCTTCTTACCAAAAATTAGTCTTAGGAAATGAATCCTGTTCACAATTCGCTTGGCCATGGAATGCTTGGCACCCAGGGCCCTAATAATGAGTGGAAGTTCACAAGCCTCAACACGTAGACTTTGACTGCAGATGTTCTGTTTGCATCTAGGGCAATGCTAAGTGCAAAGTGTTAGATGGGGACAAGCTGTGATAAGGTACCTAGCAAAGTCAGAAACAGGTACTAATTAGTCTAGCCAAGATCCAATAAGGGACCTGTATAAGTGGAGCAGGGAATAACGATCTGCACTCCACAATGTGCTAGAGATATCCTGAAATATATTCGTTTTCATAATGCAAGTAATTTGTACATGTTTGATGGGCTCTGGGAAATTTAGCTTCTTACCAAAAATTAGTCTTAGGAAATGAATCATGTTCACAATTCGAAGAGGGTGATTGGCCAAGTGTAACTCAAGTTCAGAATGCATTTTGTGCTCATTGCAGAAATGTTGTTGTTGTTATTTGGTTTTTAGGAGCATTAGCAACTAAGGCCATATTGCTCCGGGGATATGCGGTGGTCATTCTCTGACCTTTCCGCATCCTCCGTATTTGGTGGTCACGGGCTCGAACCCTGGTCTAATCAAGAAGCGTGTGATATGCACTGCTGTGATGCAGAAATGCATGGCTCTAGATAAATGGTTTGACAGTCTGTATATCCATTCAGTACCAGCCATAGTTCAATATTATTTATTGATATTTGCAGATGCCACTCAATGTGGTTCGTATTCTGGGAATGACAGGATATGGTAAGATGATCAGCGTAGACATATTAGTCTACAGTGTTTGGGATGCTGTTTATTTGTATTGCAAATAAAATGGTGCTGAGAACAGAGCCTTGTGGGACTCCGTCATCTTGTCTTTGAGAGGGAACCTGTGAGTATCTAACTTGGAATGACCAGGTTATTCCAAATAGTCTCTCATATCAATAGAATGGAGAGCTCCTACAATGTCATAATACCATTTCATATCAAAAGCTTTCTCTAAATCAATACATACTAAAAAGATGTTGATTCCTGATAAATGCATTTATGTTTGATTCAGCCTTTACCATTAGATCTAAGGAAAATCGAATCTTCCAAAAGCCAGACTGATTATTATTGATTATATTTTTTGGACTCTAGGTATTATGTTTGATGAGTATGCACCACTTTTTCTAATGTTTTACTCAAGCAGCTGGTTAGAGAAATCTGTTTATAGTTGTGACCTAAGACTATAAAATAGTCTTAGACCAACTATAAAATCTGTTTATAGTTGTGACCTATCACTAAGCCAGAAAAAGATAAAATGATCTTTTTCTGGCTTAGTGACAGCTATTATACAGGAATGTCTCCAGTAACTGGGGAAAGTATGTTCAGAAAAGCTTCAATTGTAAAAGTTTAGCAATGATGAAAAAGATTTCTGATCTAGATGGGTTTTTTGAGGTATTTATGGATTCTTTCAGTTCAGAGAGCATTAGTGATTGGTTAGAGGGTAAATGACAGGTCATACTGAAGCTTAGTTTGAACCTCCTCTCAATCAGTGCCACTACACCCAACACCACCACCAATCAAAAATTTATTTCACTGTTAAAGCAGCACAGAGTACCAAAACATTCATTTTATAGGGAGATTGACGACCCATTGTAAATCTTAAGTAACTGATGGTTTGATTTGATTTTGGCATAATTTTCTGACTTTTGTTTCCCACTTCCCTTCCTTCACTTGACACATCCCGAGTGCATCATTCAACAGATAATTAGGATTGTGTAAGTGAAAGAGTTCTCATTTACGGCATCAATTTTTTTGAAATGATGGCTGATATGCAACTGAGGCAGACAATACAGAGAACACAGTTCCTGAAGCATTTTCAATATCTGCAGGAGCGGAGACCTCCTTTCCACTCTAGTTTAAAATGGATGAAGGTAACATAACGTATTTACTATTTAGTTGCTTTATTATTTTTGAAATTATTCTGGCATCAGTACCTAGTTGATGGATGAAGCAAATTTTATCCAAAATCCTTTTTTTAGATTTTTCTGGATATAATGTACTTTGGCTCTAAGCCTCTTATATTTATTAATATACAGTAAGCACTGGTTATAGTGATTACGTTTGTAAATTTAATTTTGATTCTAATAAATGGCGATTCTAATAAGCAAAAATTGGCAAATGTTATCCAGAGGCTATAAAAATAAATATATAAAGCACAAATTTACACTTTATTACCAAAGGTCTAAAAGGTTAACTGCAGCCATTATCAACCCACTGCAGGATGGACACCTCCTCAACAATTCATGCTGAGGGAAATGGACCATAATCTGCCACGCTGGTCCAGTGCAGGTTGGCAGATCAGCCGCATTTAGCAGTCAGGGGCTTGAAACCCGGTCTACTGAAAGAGTGTGTGCTACTGCACTGCCGCTCCTGACCACTCGGCTACGGAGGCCTGTACCAAAGGTCTATTACCAATTAAATGATACATGAAAATCAGAAGAATATCTACAGGTTAGCCAAATAAAAATATACTTATGTATATAGCTTAATTAATATACACACATTAATTAAACATAACACTTTGTAATATGATTATAATTTAAAACAGTCACTTATTTTAGATTGCTTTAAATCATCACTACAAAGTCTATTTATATTATTTTTCAATATTGTATAACAGTCTATATTCACAATCACTTACACCAGTTTCTTCCAACGCTCTCCTTAGGACAGCTATAGCGTCACGAGTGTGCCGTTTTGTAACTGGAATTTGTTCGGGTTTATCTTCATTTTCTTCCTCCTCCTCGGCAAAATTATCAGAAACAGACTGGGCAATTCCTTCATCAGTTAAAGCTGTAGTACCATGTAGGTAATCATCTATGTCCACCCAATCATCCTGTTCATCCACGTCTTCAGGTTTTTCAACGTGATCAGTATCGTGACTTAGTTGACCATCATGAATAATTAATCCAATTTTTGAAACAGTTGCTAATACAGGTTTAGGAAACTTCATTCAGGTACTCACTGTCATAGGAAGTGCATCTAGAACAGTTATCTGCTTTGCGATATTGGATGATGTTCCCAAACCTTCATCTATAGACTAGATGATTCTTCACCTTATATCCAATCTCTAAAAGGCCTTAAAGGTTTCTATTATTCCCTGGTAAAGAGGTTGAATCAGTGATGTGGTATTTGAAGGTAGAAAATACTAATTCAATGTTTTTTAAAGTCAACTTTGGATGAGCTGGGTAATTGTACAAACCAATGCAATTTTTTTGTTTTTCTTATCCAATTTGAAATCCCATTCACGAAGATAATCTTCAAATAAAGAAGCTGTCATCCAAGCATTGGTATTATTGGCATATACAACAGGCAGCTGTTTTACTCTTTAAAAACATCTAGGCAATTTACTCTTGCCTATAACTAACAGCTTCGTCTTGATTGTTCCTGTCATGTTGCATATAAAAAAACTGTAATCCTGTCCTTGACCTTCTTTCCTGAAGACAACAGAGGAATTTTTAAAAATCATGCAGTGGTCTGGGGTAGCCCTGTAGTACAACCGTTTCATCTGTATTAAAAATGAATTTAGGATTATAAGTGCTTAACACAGTCTGCCAAGAGATTTTCAACCAGGTGTCAGCTGCAGAACCATCGGAATCCTGTTTTTATCCGTGAAGTTTTTTTGTAAACAGTATCAGGCCTCTCCTTCCATCTTTTCAGCCATCCGTCCATCACCTTAAACTCTTCATGTAGTTTTTCAGCAAAATCATTAGCTTTTTGAAGAAGAATGCTATCCGTCCGTGACCTTAAACTCTTCATGTAGTTTTTCAGCAAAATCATTAGCTTTTTGAGGAAGAATGCTACAATTGATTGGTGCATTAAATGAGCTGGCCTGTTTGAACCAAACAAGCTGTTGTTGTTGTTGTTTGGTTTTTAGGAGCATTAGCAACTAAGGCCATATTGCTCTGGGATATGCGGTGGTCATTCCCTGACCTTTCCGCATTTGGTGGTGACGGGCTCGAAACCTGGTCTAATCAAGAAGCGTGTGCTACGCACTGCTGCTCCTTCCCACATGGCTACAGAGGCACCGACCAAATGAGCAGAGCTTCATCTATCATTTGGCATTTCCCTTCACGTTTCCTTTTTTCTGGTTTCACTATTCACAATAGCGGTTAAGGTGTGAAGGGATTTTAACAATTTTGATAAAGATGATTGAAGCACTCCTAATTTTATTGCTGCTTTCTTTTGAGACATATTGCCTAATTTTAATTTCTTGTATGTTTCTATAATTTTTAACTTATATCTACAGATACAAATTCACTCTTTCCATTCACTGACATTTTTTATTGTGGGCAGTAAAATTTAACACACAGTAAAAAAGATAAGAGTCAATCAATAACAAAGCACACACACACAAGGAACTAACAGACACATGCAAGTGAGACAAAGTTTAGATATAGAAATGAAGAGAAGTTTCAGTGAAGGGGGAAACATGTTTCATCATAATAACATGAAAACACAGCATTCCAGCTATCAGTATTATCGCAAATGCAATAAGATTGAGTTTACTACCTGTTTATTGCACTAACAGAATTGCATTAACACAAAGCCCCAATAAACCGGAAACTGCAAATTGTTTTTATTGTTTTATGGTTGTGACCTCTATAAATGTGACCTCCAGAAATGTGCTTTAGAAAAATATCACAGAGGCATTCAAAATTGATTCTTATAACCGAAAATGTGATTCTAATAAATGATGAAAAGTGTAGGTGCATTTTACTGATTTGAATTGGTTCTTTGAAATTTGATTCTATTAAGTGGCCGATTCTAATAACCAGTGATCATTATAACCAGCACTTACTGGAGGCATGGCATGGGATTACTGACACTGACATCAGGTGGTCTGGCCAGCATGGGATTTCCAGTGTGCAAATAGCCTGATAATGACTCCCCCACCCACAGTGTACTCTGATTATATGACTATACCACTCCCACTAATACCCAGTGCTTGCTGAACCCTCTCCCTGCCTCCCATCCCAAACTTTTCACCTCATGGGCCCTACTAATCCAATACTTTTACTGCTCTCAATAGTCTTCCCCTCCATTTAGGGTAGGTTTCATTCTACAGAGGTGCTTCTCTATCCCCTTAACTTATGAATTCCTAGTGGAAGTCTTTCAGTCATCCACCTACTTCACCTTCACCTATACTTCATTACTCAACTACTGCCCCTGCACTCCTTTCCAACAAAAACTTCTGTTGGTTTTTTTAGAAGGCCCCCCTGGCAAGCTCAGGCAATGCTAGAGTTCACCCAGCAGAGAATGCTATCCCTATTACCTGTCCTGGCTCCCCATACCTGGTATGGTGGTATGGTAACTAGGGGTTACCATACCACCTAAGATAAGAATAAGCTAAGAGACCAAGAGACATAGGCTAAGACACTAAAGTTTTGGAAATGGTGGAAACCGAGTTGATGTCTTTAGAAATTCGATTGCCGCTGCTCAGACAATACTTTCTGTGACACAGTTAACTGAGTTCATTAATTGGCTACTGGCTGACTGTGTTGGTATTAAACTTTGCCAGGCGTTCGAAGGTATTCCTGTCAGCACAATTGATCTTCCACCATGATGGGTGGTATGGTTTCTGTTTTGCAAAGGGAGGATCAGAGGCAAGTGATCGCTACCATAAAGATTATCTTCAACCTCCCATGCACAAACAAGGAGAGAAGAAGGGAGCATATACACATAGAAGGAACAGGTTATTATTTTTAAGTATACACTTGATCGTCCGAGCAACTATATTGATATCAGAACTATCACACAGAGTACTATATCCATTAAAAACCCAATAATAGAAAAGGCGATAGCAACTGCATAATGATATCATTAAGGTCTGCCTGAGGAATGTCATTCCCAGGTAGCAAATAGATGGAGCAAACTGTTATAAGAAACCTTGCTGTAAGACAAACTTCTACTTCCTCTAAGTTAGTAGAAAGTGGCATTGCTTGAAAAGGCATACTACAAGAATGGCACCTCCTCTGTGGGCAGGCCCATCTCCAGCTCTGTCTTTGCAAATAACTGAACAGTTACACAAGTGAGGTTTCCTCATTTGCCTTTAAATACATCTACTGCAAGCAAAAGCAAGTTGCCTCACATATATGCAGAAGGGATTAATTTCATCATTATTATTTCAATGAAATCCACAACACACTTATGCAGGAGGGATTCATTTCATCATTATTTCAATGAAATCCACAACACACCATTGCAAGAATTTGAACGTGGCCATTATTTAGATTTGTTAGGTTTATTCAGCAGTGTCCAAACTGCCGACAGCATTGTCTTCTCAGTCCTGGATTTGTCCATGTTTGAAAAGAAAAGATACCAGCCTTTTCATTATTTTCCCCAGAACAGAAGTTCCGGGAAAAATAAAGGAGTCACTGGTTAAAGAATCATTACAGGATCATCTATACAAGACTCCAGTAATAATTACTTAACGAACCCAGCATGGGTTCGTTAAGGGAAAGTCTTGTCTGACAAATCTGATTAGATACTATGATGTGGTTACAAAGGAACTGGATGCAAAAATAATTTTAATATCATATACTTGGATTTCACAAAAGCTTTTGATACTGTTGTGCATGGAAGACTACTGTACAAGTTGGAGCAGTATAGTATTAAGGGCAAGTTGCGACAATAGATAAAAGAGCGGTTGAGTGGGAGATGACAGAGAGGGGTAAACAATGGACGTTGCTCTTTGTGGACTAATGTTATTAGTGGAGTCCCCCAGGGTTTGGTGTTGGGCCCACTGTTGTTTTGTATATATTGATGAAGGTAAAAAAAAAAAAAAAAGCAAACTGCAGCCATTATCAACTCACTGCAGGATGGAAGCCGCCTCAACAATTCATCCTGAGGGAAATGGACCATAATCTGCCACACTTGTCCAGTGTGGGTTGGCAGATCGACCACATTTAGCAGTCATGAGCTTGAACCCCAGTCTACTCAAAGAGTGGGTGCTACAACACTCTCGCTCCTGACCACTCGGCTATGGAGGTCTACTTTTGATGAAGGTATATCAGGCTTAATGTCCAAGTATGCAGATAATACAAAGGTTGGTAGGGTTGTTAATGACAGTAATGGCAGTGTGCTACTGCAACAGGATCTAAAAAAGTTGGGCAGATGGACTGAGAAGTGTCAACTGAAGTTTAACATTAACAAATGCAAAGTACTGCATATGGGCACAAGTAACCCAGAGAAATGTACCAACTGTGTGTACTCCTCTAAGGTTGGTAGAAAATGAAAAAGACCCGGGAGTAATTGTGCAGTCAGATATGAAGTTTTCTGAGCAATGCAAACAGGATGTCAGAGTAGGTCATGGGGGTATTGTCAATGATATACAGGAATTTTGCTAGTAGCGAAAAGGAGGTGATTATCCCTTTGTATAAGGCAATGGTCAGGCCATGCCTCAAGTACTGTGTACAGGTCTGGAGGCCTTAATTTAGGAAGGATGTACAGTTACATGAGCGTGTACAGAGAAGGGCAACAAGATTGGTGAGGGGAAAGAAGGGGTCCTCTCAGCAAGAAAGGCTTAAATTTGCGGATTGCAGTGGCTGGAGACTAGGCACATGCAAGGTGATCCGATTGAGGTGAATAAGGCCTTGGATCAGTTGAGCACAATGAATTCTGATGGGATTCTTCTGCTTGCTCAGATTACAAACCTGAGGAGATATAAATTCAAATTGAGGAAACACAGTTGTAGAATAGATGTATGGTATATACAGCAGCCAACATACAATTACAGGCTAAACTAACTACACTTCTTCAAACAAAAATGCTCTCTGCTTTACTTCACACCTGTAGAATAGTCTCTTAGACTACTGCACTGCAGGTCCCCGGAATAAAGAAATATGCTAGCTGCCAACTTTTGACTTTCTAAAAGCTGGAGATCACACAAATGTAAGAAGCAGGAAAACAGTAGAATTTTGGGACAAAATAGAAGATTTTTTTGCAAAAAGCAGGACAGCTTCCAAAAAAACAGGAGGAAATGAGATTTTAAAGGAAAAGCAGATATTTGAAAGTCAACACTGCACTATAAATTAAATTTCACTGGAAAATTACACACTAAATATTAAAATACAGACACAGGATTGTTTACCATTATAATATACTTTAAAATGTTAGCTCATCTAATATTATTGTCCATGAATTTCTATTTTGGACATTCTATTAGACTTTGATTGATTTTAATTGCTTCAAGTAAGATATTGATACAGACTTGACTGTTAAGAGGATTTCCAGCAATTCAACAGAAATAGACAGACAATAGCTGACAATAGACAGACCTCCAACAAATCATGCCCTGATGTTTTGGTGCCAAATTCCTTGGTAGACAAACTGGCTAGCATTATTTCAACTTTGCTGACACTGAGACCTCCTCATCCCAGGGTGGTTTCAGGAGGGCTTTCATTCAGGTATGGAACCTATTTTGCTGACGACGATGTCTTGCTTTCAGCTTTAGGATCTTTCCAGCTACAGAGCTGGCACCAGTTCCCACTGGTGTGGGACTTTCGAGCTGACAGCAGCAGTGATTCTGTTGCTGTGGAATTCCTAGGCTAACCACATTGGCTAGATTTGTTAGATCACAAATGCATTCGCCTGTGTGGGATATCCTCACCTTGCTCTTTGAAGCACAAAGAGCTGTCTTCTCGCCAATCTGGAAGCTGAATCTTCATTGATTGCCTGTCTGGTCTGTGCAGACAGTGGTTGTAACTATTGTCCTCCCAACACCGGGTGGTGAAAAGACCTAGGTTTGAAACCCATTGATGCACAAGGAATTTTAAAGGCAGGGGTTCTTGAAGTATGGGGGTGTATCCCCCTTTGGAAGAACACTTGGTTTTTTGGGGAAGGGGGGGATGCTCATTGTTTTCATGAAGCAATTTTTTTTAACAAAATATGGACAAACTATCCCACTAATCCAGGTACAAAGAGTTATTTATTTATCTCTATTATTTGTATTTTATTTCTTTGAGATTAAATGTATTAAAGTATATACAGTAATACCCCGACTTACGTGAACTCTGAGTTAAGCGGTTCTTGATTTTTTCGTTTGGCAACACTGCCGCCCACTATCTTCAAGGTTGTTTTTCATATGCTATTGATATACGGTGCGACGGCGGAGAGTGAGAGCAAAAGATGAACAAAATTCAACTTTGCTGCCACATGAGCTGCACACATATACAAGAATTTGCATTCCAACTGTCATATTTATATGGGTGCGTTCGAATTCGTGCTCAACTTTTGTCAGAAATTACATTGTTTTCACAAATAAAAAAACTTTCCAGGTTTTAAGATTTCCAAAGACTGACTGACAATGATGGTCGGCGGGAATGCAGCTGGTGACTGCAAGTTAAAACCTCTCTTAATATATCCCTCTGAAAACCCAAGGGTTTTAAAAAATATCTAAAATTAGCTTACCAGTGATTTGGAAGTCAAATCATAAAGCTTGGGTGACAGCTTCCGTTTTTGAGGACTGGTTTGGTCACCACTTCATACCCGAAGTCGAACGTAATTGCAAGTCTAAACAGATTCCATTTAAATTGATCCTTATTAACAATGCACCCGTTCACCCTCCTACCACCCTAATTAATTTCGACTGACATGTGAAAGTTGTGTTTTTGCCTCCAAACACAACCAGCTTGTTTCAACCGATGGACCAGGGAGTCATCAAAACATTCAACGCCTACAACACGAGGCGTTTGTTTGCACGTCTGAATGAAGCTATGAGACAAAATAGTGAGATGTCTGTTAAGGACTTTTGGAAACAATTCAATGTTTTAGATGCCATAAGAATCACTGAAGAATCTTGGGATGAAATTCACAAAAAAAACATTGAATGGTGTCTGGAAGAAGCTTTGTCCATTTTTTTTTTTTCAAAAATGAGACGAAAACAACGCCAGAAATTGATCATGTCGCTCATGTGATAGAAGAAGTTGTTAATCTTGCCAGGCAATTAGATTTGGAAGTCAATGGTTATGATGTCAACGAGCTGTTGGATTCACATAGTCAGGAGCTGACAATGAATGAGCTCATAGAGATGCGTGAGCAAAACGTCACTGAAGTATCCGACACTTCAGACCCAGTTCCACTAGAAAAGCACATGACAATTGCAAGTTTGACAGAAGGTCTCAGCTCAATTGAAAAGGGCTTAAAAATTTTAGAACACAGACTCCAGCGGAGAACGCGTTATAGCTACAAAGTAAGGAATAAAAAAATTAACTTGCTACGAAGAAATTCTGCATGAAAAAAAAGAAGGCGCTGTGTCGTCAGAGAATTTGTTAGATTTTATGAAGCCATCGACATCGAAATAACTTTTTTACGTAAGTCATTTATTTTTTTAATACATAATTTGTATTAATATGTATAAAGAACTGCAATTTTATTAATATTTTTCTTCTAAACTAGTGTTTTTGTTAGTCCTTGGTCCCAATTAAACAAAATTTATATGTATTCATATGCAAAGTTGTACCCCGACTTACGCGAATTCGACTTAAGCGATTTTCGTCGGACCCACCTATCGCGTAACTTCAGGGTATTACTGTATTAATTTATAAAAGTATGTATATTCATACTTGTTCTGAAAATTGGAGGGGTGTGCATGAAATTTATGAAAAATTTTAAAGCAGCTCAAGGTATAAAAGTTTGGGAACCTCTGTTTTAAAGGCCTTTTTCACTTTAGAGATGAATTAATCAGTGTCAGAGGTGGTAAACAAGTTCCTTTCCCCTATACAAAACAAATTTTCATCCAGCAAATTGACCACAGAACAAATGTAATTTATGGACAAGATACACATGAGCTTATAAGTTTGGCCTGGGGTGGTCATAATATATATGACAGATGATTATAGCCGACCGGGCTAGCCAGGTGGGTAAAGTGCCTGCCTGGCAACCCAAAGGTCGCGGGTTCGATTCCCGCCTCGGGCTTGGATCAAAGTACTGCAAAAACCTTGGGAGGTGCACTATGGCCACAGAAGCCGATGCGCCAACAACTATCAAACAAAAAAAAAAAAAAAAAAAAAAAAAGACAGATGATTATCTGTCTGTCATATCAGAGCCATCCAAGAACTAACTTACATGTTCAGGTGTATTACGTCTAATTTTAAAAAAATACAAAAGTGAAAAAAGTCCAAAACGTTCCTCATATCACTGACGTATTTCAACCAACCAGGGGATTTTCCACTCAAGGTGCAGAGGACAGTGATTATATTATCCAAATTCTTCCAGTGAGGGAAATCAGTACTGCTCATGACAGTCAATTAACTTGCTATTAGTCCCTCTTTTTCATCTCCTGCCATTACCCGCTTTAAATCAATTCATCTCCTGCCATTACCTGCTTTAAATCAATTCCTCTCCCACTACTACCCTAGTTTTTCACCCCTGCTTTCCCAAAGTCCATTCTGTAAGCAACTGTCTTCTACTGTTGGGGGTTGCCTTCAGTTCTTCCCCATTTTTCTAAACAGTTTTACACTCACAAAACTCATGTACTACATCCCATTTATTTCAACAATATTTTCAAGGGCTTGCCCATTGTCTGGAACGTACCTGACAGTGAGCAGTCCCATTACAGAGGGCAGAAATGGCCCATTTCCCCATGGCTAGGAACAGACATGTGGAGGTGGAATCAGAGAACAGCCTTTCAAGTGATCACTTGTTCCCTGCAAGTGGCCAGTTATATTGCACAATACAGCATCAATGCATGATATATTACAAAACACACCTGACTGGCATTGGCTCAAGTAGAGCATCTTCTCATTTTCACATATATGTATGAAACTTCTGAAGAAACCTAGACAGACACACAATGCTATGAAATATAAATCCATACGTATATGCCCACCTACTTTATATCACAGTATGGCCAGCACCAAATACCTTGGGATAATATTTGACTGTTGTTACTCCAACATGTCAAGTACATCAAAAATATCAAGAAACAAATAGGAAATATCATAAATATTATCAAAAAGTGGGGCTTTAAACTCCAAACCTTAAATTTATTGTGCTACCAATAATAACATATGGAGCAGGGGCTTGGGGGCATAGAGTCAATATACAGGCTGTAAGAAATCAAATTCTTCAGGCCCAAAAGGCCACCGTCATAGCAGTGACCAGGATCTGAAGGACGATCTTCACTTTTGCTCTGCAGGTCCTCACTGGCAAGATCCCAACTGATATGGAAGTTGCTTAATGCCAAATAAAGCACCTCAACAAAAGAAACATACAAGACAATGCTCACAACATCCAGACAGACCTCAACACACCTGCTAAACAAGACTTGGCTAGGATCAGAATGCTACTAGTTTCCAGATGACAGGAAAAAATGTAAAACTTAACAGCAAGGAGCAATCTGTAAAAAACCATTCTAGTAATAACTGCAAAAACTGTGCTAAATGGTTCATTCCAGAGCTGCATGCCTTCTTCCTGAAGATGGAATGCAGTAGTTTCAATGATAAATTATAAACTTCACAGCACGAGACTCACAGGCATTCCTGACTGCATCTGAGGAAACAGAGAATCCTAGGGCCACCCAATGCTCAATTGTCACTTATAAATTGACAACTGGACAAAACTCGAAACTGAAACTGGCTGCTACACAGAAGACCAAACACTGAAATTAATTGCAACCTGGACTAATTATGCAACTTCTATAGGCTTCCTGATGCTTTTTTCAAGTGGAGGAAGGCTATTATCAGTGAGAACAGCAACATCAACAAAATCCTGGCATACAAACATTGAGAGCAATATCAAATTGACCTGATAAACATTAATAACACCAATTTCTGTAACTAAACTGAACTTACACACAGAAACAAGAGACCAAACTTACATGTTACCTGACCAATGCAACATAAACTGACTGTGGTCTCCTAACTGAATTGTAGGATATAACAAACAAAGAAGTCCTCACCTGTGTTCATTCACCCCATGCAATTTACAAACATATTATATATGGGGCAATATGTCCAAAGTTGCTGATACGCATAAAACCCAATAACAACAACCTGTATTCACTTAATGCAAGGCACCTCCATAGCCAGGTGGGTAGGAGCAGCACACGCTTCTTGATTAGACCGGGGTTCGAGCCCGAGCCCACCAAATATGGGGGATGCAGAGAGGTCAGGGAATGACCACCACAGGGCTCATATTTGGTGAATATGGGCTTGGCACACCCAGGGTCCTGAGCTGGATATCATCATTCTTCTCTTTCTTGGTGATTTCCTACTTATCTCTCTCTCTCAGGGTAACTTGGGAATTATTTTTTTGCTGGTGCAGCATAAGCCACAGGCTTCCTTGCATCATATAGCTAATAATAATAATAACATATCTCCAGAGCAATATGGCCTTAGTTGCTAATGCTCCTAAAAACCAAATAACAAACAAACAACAACAAAATTTAATGCAACATCACCTCTGCAGGTCTTCTCTTCCTGGACATATCCTCAAGGATGTGGAAATCAACTTTTTCTTCCTTCCCCACCTGACTCCAACACTGCACCACACAACTAACTGAATACCTGGTGTACAACCTGCGACAAAACTCCCAAAAACAGACACCTCATGCACAATATGGAAGCCTTCTAACAAACTGTGAAGGCAATAACAAGCACTTGAACAACATTCCTATGTTACTGAAAAACCAACCAATGATGCCACCAAAACTGACAAGATCACCAGAAATGACAATCAATTCTACAAAGACTTAAAGCAGAAGTCATTTGCTAACTGTGACAGCAATATATTCTACTCGTGAAGAATACTGCTAATGCCATGGAAAAAATAGTCATAGAGACCCTCTTCTTCAACAACAAGATCACCAGACACGACAATCAACTCATAAGACCCATAAGGACTTATTCCCAAACACAGCCAACTTCACTGAAGAATTAGCTCCAACCCGATCTAGACATCAACCTTAGTAACATCACTCGACAGACAACATCTCCAACATAAGGAATGACTTCTCACCCTAGCAGAGATCACTGCTAATCCCAGACTCCAGGGTGGGATCCTAATGCTAATCCCCACCCAAAGGCATAGTGATATCTGATGGATATGTCACGTTGCCTACAGAATCACACCTTGGCAAAAAGCACTGCAGACCCTGTCTTCCTGGGGTGGGGAATTTTCATCCCAATATCCAGATGGGGTTCTTCTCTGCTGACCCCCACCTGAGGATCTTTGCTGTTACCCCCCCTAATTGGGGGGTGGGAACTCACTGCTGAATCTTACAAAGTGGTAGTTTTTCTGTATCCACTCTCCAACACTATCACAACTCCTTCCTACTTCCATGGGGATGCACCTCCAAACATCCTCCCCTCCCCTCTTCTACCCAATATCCTACCATTCTCCATCCCTATGAATTCAGACTTCTCCAGACCCTTGGTTCTGGGGATGCCCAGCAAGAGCTAATAGCAGAATCTGGTATGCCTCTACACAGCTAAGGATGGAAGTCAGGGGACAACTGATCTCTTGTTTGTCACACAGGTATGCTAAATTGCCTGATTCCAGCCATTCAACACAACAAAACATTGCACTTTACATAAACCAACACTAAACACAAAGGGCTAGCCTTTGTGTGTAATGTTGATTTATGCCTTCTTGTTGATTTGTGTCATTTTGTAGCTTGGAACTTGCCTAACCACAAGACGACACAGCAGCAAATGTGAGGAACCCTGGAGTCGGCAATAATTACTTAACAAGTACAGGTCACTCTTGAAAAAAAGCCGTGAATTAGGGTTGAATTTGAAAGTGTCTGCAATTCTGCCCAGACATGATAGAAGGAAGTATATGATGAGAGCCCTGTCGATCAATTCGGCCCTGGAAAGATTGTGCAAGGCAAAAGGGGTAGAATTTTTTTTCAGCCTGGTCTGTACTTATTAACAGGAGTGACTGCTTCTACAGGGATGGGATACGGAAAACTGCTAGATTGGGGGGATACAAGGACTAATAGATTAACAGTAGCCACTGGCAGAGAAGAAAGTGATTCTTGCACTGCTTCTATTGGAATGAGCCGCAGCCTGGAAAATAAGATGCAGGATATTTCAGAGACTGCTGGGAATCACTGGGGTACATATAAACACATAGGTTGTGTTAGGGTAGCTAAGAAAAAGAACAGGTGCATGTATACTTGCATGTACACCAATGCTAGGAGTTTAGTAAATAAATTTGATTAATTTGAGGTATTGCTCAAAACATCAAAGGCAAATATTGTGGGGATTTCAGAGATGTGGTGTCACACAGATATAAGGAATGCAGAACTGGAATTTGGGGAGTACAATGTCTACGGAAAGGATAGACAGGATAGGCAGGGAGGAGGGGTTATGCTATTAGTTAAGAAATACATAAAATCCAAGGAAGTGAAGCCAGTCAACATTGCTGGACAGTGCAGTGTCGAGTCAGTTTGGTGTGACATAAGCACTGGGAGATCAAAATTGAGAGTAGGAGTGTGCTATAGGCCTAATGACTCTGATGAGTATAATAAGAAACTGTATGGGGAAATAGAGTGGGCCAGTAAATCAGAGAGTCTTATAATGGGGGATTTTAATTTCCCAGATATTGACTGGAATTTGGGGGCTGGTCACTCACACACTAGCAAGGCTTTTGTGGATTTATTGGATGATTGTTTTCTACATCAGCATGTTCAAGAGGCAACTAGAGGGAGTAATACTCTTGATTTGATTATCAGTAGTGATTCTTCATGCATTAAGAATCTGCAGGTAAATGAACCACTAGGTGGCAGTGATCACAGCGTGCTGAAGTGGGATTTACTCAAAGAGGTAACTACCATTAGGGGTAAAGGGAAGGGATATTGCTTTTGGAAAGGCGACTACGATGGACTGAGACAGTATTTAAATTCTATACAGTGGGACCAACTGATGATGTTACCAACCGCAAATTCAAAATGGGAAGCATTCAAAGTACTTATCTTGGAAGCTACTAGGCTTTACATACCAAATAAGAAATATTTTTCAAGGTTTAGGCCTAAGTGGATGTCAGATGAACTAATGCGACATATGGCAGATAAGAAAAATGCATGGGATACATACAAATTAACACGTGACACAGAAGCCTACGATAGATACAAGTTGATCTGTAACCAAGTTACAAAGGAGGTTAGGCAGGCGAAGGCAGATTACGAGAAATCTTTGGCAAGGGATGCAAAGAAAAACAGCAAAAAGTTCTTTACTTATGTAAACTCTAGAAGGAAGGGGATGAATCAGATTGGTCCACTTGATATTGATGGGTCAACTGTTGATGATCCTGCTCAGGTAGCTAACAAACTAAATGAATATTTTGCATTGACATTCACACATGAGGAGTTATTCAGCGAGGGGAATGCCAGAGGTGTATTCAACTCTGGCAGTAAGCTAGAGAATCTTGTAATAACTGAGAGTAAAGTGGAGGACAAATTGTTGAGATAAATACAAGAAAGGCACCTGGGGTGGATGGGATCTATCCAGTTATATTAAAGGAGGCAGCAAAGGAAGTAAGCAAACCCTTAGCCATAATTATGAGAACTTCCTTGGACTCAGGGGAAGTACCCATGGACTGGAGATGTGCAAATGTGATCCCAATTCGCAAAGGAGGATCAAAGGGCAACACAAGTAATTATAGACCTGTTAGTTTAACTTCTGTTCCTGGAAAATTAATGGAGGCACTGGTTACAGAAGAACTGCAGGATCATCTAGACAAGACTTCAATTATAGCTCAGACACAGCATGGTTTTGTTAAGGGGAAGTCTTGCCTGACCAATTTGATTGGATACCATGATGCAGTCACAAAAGAACTGGATGCAGGGAATAACTTTGATATTATATACTTGGATCTTAGAAAGGCTTTTGATACTGCTGCACAAATTGGAGCAGTGTAGCATTGGAGGCAAATTGCTGCTATGGATAAAGGGGTGGTTGAGGGGAAGAAGACAGAGAGTGGTAATCAATGGACACTGCTCATCGTAAACTAATGTTATTAGTGGAGTCCCTCAGGGTTCAGTATTGGGTCCATTATTGTTTTCTGTATTTATAAATGATATTGATGATGGTATATCAAGTTTAATGTCCAAGTAAGCAGATGATATGAAGGTTGGCAGGGTTGTCAAGGACACTACTGACACTATGCTACTGCAACAGGATCTGGAAAGGTTGAGCAGATGGGCTGAGAGGCGGCAAATGAAGTTTAACATTGACAAATGTCAAGTACTGCATATGGGAAACAGCAACCCCAGAGCAACGTATCAAGTCTGTGGTACTACACTGACATGGTAGAGAATGAAAGGGACTTGGGGGTGGTTGTGCAGGCAGATATGAAGTTCTCTGAGCAGTGCAGATGGGCTGCAAGAGTAGCTCCTGGTGTATTGTCGATGATATATAAGAATTTTTCTAGCAAGGATAAGGAGGTGATTATTCCCTTGTGTAAGGCAATGGTCAGGCCACACCTAGAGTACTGTATACAAGTCTGGAGGCCTCATTTCAAGAGAGATGTAGAGATGCTGGAACGAGTACAGAGAAGGGCAACAAGATTAGTGAATGGAACAGAGGGGTGCTCTTACGAAGAAAGGCTTAAGTTTTGCAAATTACAGTGTCTGGGGACTAGACACCAGCGAGGTGATCTGATAGAGGTGTATAAAGCCTTGAATGGTTTGAGCATGCTCAATGCTGATGGGATTCTTCCTCTTGCTCAGAATAATCACCTGAGAGGGCATAAATTCAAATTGAGAAAAGACAGATGTAGGATAGACGTGAGGAAATTTGCCTTTAGCCAGCGGGTGGTTGGTTGGTTGGTGGAATAGACTTCCATCCCTTGTCGTGGAAGTTGATAGCCTAAATAAGTTTAAGGCTCAGCTGGACAGGTATTTCGAACGAACAGAGGGATGAAGTGGAAGTGGTTATTTTTTATTTATTTATTTATTATTATTATTTTTTTTGGCTGATGCTGCATAAGCTTGCTTTCTTGCATCAAATGCCTCTACTAATGCTAATGCTAAAAACCTCAACACATTGAAAACTGAATGGTAAGAACACGAGATGCCGTTACCAAAGAAGTTATGTTGCTGCTGTAGGGTTTTAGGTGCATCAGCAACTTAGGCCATATATAATATATCTGTAAATTGAGTGTTCTGAGGTCAATTTGCTGTTAGCTCGACAAAAAACCCAACGTTCCAAGCTCGGGTTTTTCGCTACCCTTTCCTGAGAAAGGATTACTGAGTCACATTATAAAAAAGGCCCATAAAAATTACTTGCATCATTGATGGGATTCAAAGTCAGGTCTTTTCCCACATAGTATGGGGAGGAAGGTGATTCTGCCAATGAGAGCTACTGAAGAAGTACTCAATTTCATAAAAAGGATACATGTACCAAAAGTAGTCCCTTGGGGTGTTATTTCAAACCCCTCAGCATATTTAAGGTTCAATGATTTAGGTTGGATTGCATTCATATTTGGTAACCACTGAGTCAGTCAGTATGTTATACCTGTAAATTACATAAATTCACTGGAACAATTTCTCAATCCCAAGCCTCGTTTGTACAATGGATGATAAAACAAATTTGTGAAAAATGAACTATATGCTTTTATTCAAGACAGTCATATTAGAAGACCCCTTATTAAATATTTTTACTGTTTGGACGGGAAGAAATCTACTTCGGTCCCAGTAGAGATGCTAGTTGCATGTACCAAGAAATTCTTATAATATAAAATACCCTTATGTGCACCAAGTGTGCACATTAAATATTGAAAAATCACTGCATGCAAGTTATCTAATAATTCAAAAAGCTACTTTACTTTTCCATTGTCACTATTCTACTCTACTAACTTAATGAGTAGAGAAAAAAGGATGTCTTACCTTTTAGTTTTCCCTTCTTAGCTACGGTATAGAGGGTTGGTTGCAGGAGAGATGCCATAAAAAGATAAAGAATGTACTTTTTAGTCAGGAAAGATCATTCTATTAGTGTTCATTATCATGATTACACTTGTATAAATTATCAGAATTCGCATAACTACTTATCATTAAAATATACAAAACAACCTTCAGATAAACTGAGGTCAAAATCAGAATAATGATGTATTCCTGTTAATGAAACAATACTGATGAAATATCATTAAAAGCATTGGATCTGGCATGGGCAAGATACCAAGTGTGTTTATACCAAAAGAGCACTTTATGCACCAGAAAGGACAAGGCCATTAGCAAACTGGATCCTAAATTAAACACATGCATCCCCAACTAAAATAATATACCACGACTTTAATTTCACCTCAAAGCCTAGGCAACTCCAAATTGTGCTCTAGACCCTCAGTCATTGGACTCTGCAGTGAAAGATAAGGATAGCAGGGACAAAGAGGTTATCCCACTGAATAAGGTAATGGTTAGGCATCATCTTGAGTACTGCATACAGGTCTGGAGGCCTCATTTTAGAAAGGTTGTAGATATGCTGGATTGAGTACAAAGAATGGCGACAACCTCTGGGAAGGGAACAAAAGGGTTCTCTTCCAAAAAAGGATTCAGTTTTGAAAACTGCAGTGCGTAAAGATTAGGCATCTGCTAGGAGATCGAAATGAGGTGTTTAAGGTCTTGAATGGATTGAGTAAGCTCAATGTTACCAGAATCCATCCTCTTGCTCACACAAGTCACATGAGGGTGCAAAAATTCAAACTGAGCAAGGATGGTTGCAGGATAGATGTGCAGAAGTTTTGCTTCAGCCAGCAGATGGTTGATTGTTAGAACAAACTTCCATTTGCTGTTGTTGTAGGAGTGAGTAGTATGAATAAATTAAAGGAAGTAGAAAAAATTTTGGAGGGGTAGATGAGTGATGGGGTAGGATTTTTTATTATTTTTTTTGGCTGATGCTCTATAACCAGGCTTCTCAATTTAATTAAGTAAATGGCCACTAACCTTCACTGTTGAATCTCTGGCAGGCCAGTCATCAGTCAGTGAGAAAAGTGATACTTTCAGTCCCTCATCATATCCTTGTAGTTAGGCTCATAGCTTATGCATGCGAATCGCAGGAAGTGTTCCGTATTTTCATCAGTAAGCGAGCTCTTTTATCTTGACTTAATGAATGTTAATAAGCTAAAAGTACTTTCACAAATCCAGGCTGAACCAAACATTGTTAGAATTTTTATAGCCATTGTTGTGATTTCAGGATATTTGTTAATGGTATGTAGATCTATCCAAATTTTTGTGTAGTGAGTAGACTTACTTAATTCAATAATAGTTGATTTTGTTGTAAATTCACACATTTCCAATTTAAACTGAGCCTCAAACTATTCAGATGTGCTTTCTACTGATAGAGGGTCGGCAGCAAGTTATAGCACACTGTTTGCCTTCCACATTTTTGAATCTATGATCAAACTCACTTTTCAGTTTATTTCAGAATTCTAATATTATATCAGTTGCACACATATTTGTTACTTCATCTTGAAAATTTTTAAAAGTAAGAAAGAAAATAAATTCATTACTTCTAACATCTTGAATGAAAAGCTCTAACTTTCTTTTTGAAACTTAAGGTAGACTCACTAATTAGAGTTCACTAATGTTTTTTTCACCTTTTCCTTTTGAAACGAATGTTTAGATCATTAATGTAAGAAAAAACATCAACCAAGATTAGAAAGATGATGGGCATCCTGCAAAATATCAGTAAAATATTTAGTTTTATCACTGTCTTCAATCTGCTGCAAAAAACTCAAATTTTCACTTCTTAAATCACAAATCCTTTTTAGCATTCTTCCCTTGCTTAACTATGTCACATTGTTTTAAGCAACCCAGTCAGGAAACTCAAAATAAACATCATTTGACAGTGCTGATTTTGTGTGACAGTGCCGATTTTGATCACAGAAAATTTACTAAAAATTTAATCATTTCAATCAGGAAAAATTGAAAGGTCCCCAGTCAGATTTGAACACAGTGCTACAGTATGTATAATACAGTGCTATAAAATAAGACGGTTTTGTTTCTTTAAGCCTGCCAGCAAACCTAATGCTTTCATGGCTGGAGCTCCATCTGTTGTAATGGAAAGCACATCTTTATTTCAAAATTCTTTGGAAGTTAATAATTTTAAAACTTCAATTACAGATCACTTCTCCTGTTGCCATGCAGAGCTATCAGTCCCAACAAATCTTCAACAAATACACTGCCATTAAGAATCACACAAAAACTGTCAGCTGGGCTATATCTGCAAAATGCCAAGTTTCATCTAAGGCTAACGAAAAGTATTTGCATGCAAACATTTCAGCACATGATTGATCAGTTACGTTCTTTACAAGTTCATGACAGCATCTTATAGTGATATCATTTGATAAAGGAATATTTTGAAACTTTTTAATTGTTTCTTCCCTGTTCAATAACTTTTACTGTTTCTAATCTGCACTGTTGCAGCACCTTAGTATGAGCAAAGGTTAGCATTTTTTTTAGCTAGAATCCAGGATACTTTCAAAGAAGCTTCTGAACATTTTTCCTGTGATGCAGAAGGTCCACACAATATTACACTGGCCTGTCTGTATGGCAATTTTAGGTTATCTAGCTTAATTTCTCTGGATTTCAAATGTAGGGGAAATTCTACATGAAAATCATTATATTTGGTTTCATACTGTCTTTTCAGGTACATACATTAACTGACAGGATTCATTATAGTTGAACACATGGGTAAATTATTAAGTAGTATGAAACAAAAGTTATTTGTCCATTCTGTTTTAAACTGATGATTTCTACTCTCAACATTTTTGGCAAAAATTTAATAAAAACAATAAAAAAAATAAAAGAATGTAATTAAATCTTCACAGAAAATGCATAAATAAAGTAATTATATTACAGTTTGCATGAACTCAGCCACAAAATATGCATGTAAAACACAATGTCATCACCTGATAAAGATAAAAAAAAAATATATGGGTGTAATTCGTTTTGTTTCATTTATATGAATAGTTAATTTTAAAAGTAGCTACCGTGTAATTTCAGGTATTCTTAAAGAAAAAATTTCCATTTTTTAAAAGTTACTCTAGTATTGAAAAATGGTTGGATTTCAAGCATTTACATTGAATTATAAAATAGCTATATCAGCAACCATGTAGATATCAGCTCTCAGTAAGCAACTTTCATCATGACAGAGAGGTACAATGCTCCAGTGGTAATATCAGTAATTACAGCAACTCAGCTGTTCTCAGCATGGCAGTAGATTCAAAATAAATTCTATGAAAATGAATCCATATTTATTACATTTGTCCCATTTTTTCAGCAATTTCCATACTCTTCAGCTACTAACTGGAGTGCCAGTTCAAAAACCCTGACAGGCCAGAAGTAACCCACGGGACACTATTTGACAAGTCAATCTCTATAAGATTGCTTTTTAGATAAATTTCCATTACTAATACTAATAATGAACACATTTCTTCCTTAAAGCTTTCATCTTGCCTAAAAATGCAGATTATTTTCTCTAAATTTTTGCAATTATTAATATATAGCTAAAAGTTATATAATACAAAGTAAAAAGTTACATAATACAAAGCAATAAGTTTATTTTTATTAGCTATATGGTGCAAGAAAGCTTCAGGGTTATGCTGCACCAGCTAAAAAAAAAAAAATTCCTGACAGAGAGACTTAAAAGTAGAAGAGAATCACCAAGAAAGAGATGAATGATGATATCCAGCTGAGGACCCTGGGTGTGCCAAGCCCATACTCACCAGATGGGAGCCCCTGGGGTTAGTTATATAACACAGATAAAAAGTTATATATTAATAGTTACTAAGACATAAGCAATGGCAAATTTGAATATGGGAAGTACAATGTATACAAGAAGGTCAGTCACAACAGGAGAAGTGGAGGCTATGCTGTTAGTTAAGAAGCATAATAAATCTAAGGCAGTGCATCCAGTCAAAATTTGTGATCAGTGCACACTGAATTAATTTGGTGTGACATAAGCACTGGAAAAGCAAAAATGAGAGTAGAAGTGTGCAAAGGCCTAATCACTGTGATAAGTAAACCAAACAGCTATACAGAAATATAGCTGTTTGGTATATTTATCAAACAGCTATTTTTCTGAAATAGTTTTTCAAGTAAACAGGTATTACTTTAAAAATGGGCCAGTAAATCAGAATGTATTACAATGGGGGATTTTAATTCTCCAGATGTTGACTGGAATTTGTGGGTTGATCGTTCACACAATAGCAAGAGTTTTGTAAGTTTATTGGATCACTCTTTTCTATAACAGGATGTTAGAGATGCAATATGAGGAAACAATCTCCTGATCTGGTTATCTGCAGTGATGTGTCATGATTAAGAATACAAAAATAAAAGACCCACACGGTGACAGTGATCACAGTGTACTAATGTGGAATGTAATGAAAGAAATAACTGCTGTCAAGGGCAAAGGGAAAGGATTTTGCTTTTGTAAGGGCAATTACAGTGGAATCAGACAGTTTTAAAATTCTGTGCAGTGAGACCAACTGATAATGGTACAAACAGCAAATTCTAAATGGGAAGCATTCAGGGAATCAATCATAGAAGCAACAATGCTTTTCATACCAACTAAGAAATACTGTTCAAAGCTTACACCTAAAGTGATGACAGATGAACTTGTGGCAGAGAAGAAAAATGTGTGGAATGCATATAAATTATCAGGTAATACAGAAAAGTATTGTATATATAATTTAGTCTGTAATCAAGTCAAGGCATACAATGAGAAGTCACTGGAAAAGAATGTAAAAGAAGAGTAGCAAAGTGTTCTGTGCTTATATTAACAGTAGATGGAAGGGAGTTTAATCACATTGGGCCACTTGAAGTCAGTGGGTTAACCATACATGAACCAATTCAGATTGCTAATAAACCGAATACGTATTTTGCATCTCCAATCACACATGAGGAACTATTTAGGGAAAGGGGTGCCAGAAGTTTATCAAACTCTAACAAGGAGCTCAATAATTTTGGGATAATTGAAAGGAAAATGGAAAAGAATTCATTGAAGATAAACATAAAAATGGTGCCTGGAGTGGATGAGATCTATCCAAATATATTAAAGGAAGCAGCAAATTAGGTAAGCAAACCCATGCCCTAATTAAGAGAGAATCAGTGGATTCAGGAAGTTCCCTATGGACTGTAGATATGAAAATGTATTCTGAATTAACATAGGGGGATCAAAATGCAACATGACTAATTACAGTCCTGTTAGCTTAACACCTGTTCCAAGGAAAATAATGGAATCACTGGTTACAGAAGTAATGCTAGACCATCAGACAGGAATGAAATTATACTGCAGTCACAGCATGGATTTATTGAGGCAGTCTATTCAGTCCGATTTGATTGGATACTATCATACAGCAATTAAGAAACTGGATACAAAAAATATTTTGATATCATACATTTGAATTTCAGAATGGCTTTTGATACTATTGCACAGACTTTTATGTGCAATAAAAACTGTACAAACTGGAACACTGTAGCAAGGGCAAGTTACTTCAATGGATAAAGGGATGACTGAGTGGAAGAAGACAGTGGTTTCAAACGACACTGCTCTTTGTGGACTAATGTTATTAGTGGAGTCCCCTGGGTTCAATTGCTGTTTTCAATATTTATTAATGATACTGATGACGATATATCAGACTTAATTTCTAATTTTGGAGATGATACAAAGGCTGGAAAGGTGGATAATGACTACTTAGTATTCGTAGAATTTTTTCTGTTCGAAAATTGCCACCATTGTTAAATTATCAGGTAATAGAGTACATTAGCTCATATGGTATAGCAAAGCATTTAGGAATCTAGTAGCTTGGTGTAGTGGTGCCAATTGATCAATTCAATTTATTAATCTTATTACATTTCATTGTCAAACAATTAAATTGAATATAAATGGAAATCATGCTCCAGAACAGAGCAGCAAAACATTAGGCACAAAGTAGGGGGAGTGCTGTGGATCGGTGGAGAACCAAGGGGGCGATTCTCCAATGCAGCACAGTCTAAAAAAATGTGCAACTAGTGAAACTTATGTTGGACCATTCTGGAACAGGACATGATCTAGCCAAGGAGAATGTCGTTGTGTATGTTAGGTGCAGAGAGTTTAAAGAAATCGGGCACCAACTCAGCATTCAGAGGAGCATCTATGAGATGTTTGAGGAATAGGACAGATGATCTAGAAGGAATTAAATTGGGGGATCCATCAATCTCTCAGATATCCAACTCAATACCGTGCTACAGGCAACGTGGTGGCAATCTTAAAGGCAGAATGCGCTGGTCCCACAGGAGCTAGTTATTATTGGTGATACAATTGTCAGGGAAACAGGAAATACAATATATTGTGCTAGTATGAACCAGAGCTTATAATTCTCAATACGTTGATATCAATATTTGTAAAAGAATAAGAGAAGTTTACCTCAGTATGATACGAAGAACACTTCTGTATGATACTCTCCAGAAATTAAAACGAAAACAATTAAAAAAAAATCGAAAATCATACATTACAGTAAGAAATCATTAACAATGATTAAAAATCAAATGAACACAATTAAAAATCAATTTAAAGCAATTAAAAATTAAATAAAAAATTAAATTTTTTACTTCATTACTTCACAATTTACTTTACAATTAAGCTCTTATTGCTAATTCGAAAATTGTAGATCTCTTAAAGTACCATTTATAACTGACACAATATAATAG